>NC_135573.1:204537622-205831789 GCF_965152235.1 Eretmochelys imbricata | reverse complement strand
GTGGCAAGGCTTTTTCACACTTCTAAAGGAATGTTTTTACTCTATTGTATGTTGTCACAGTTACGGCCCAGGACACTTGCAAATAAGACACTCGCTACATGCTAGAGTTGCAATCTAAAGAATAATCAAACAACTATATTTACACAGCAGACTTCAATGTGTGCTGAAGCAACTGACCTGGTGCTCTGATATACAGAGTCATGATGAGAAATTTTAACATATGTGGCCAGATCTTCGCTGTTGTAAATCTGTGTGGCTCTACTGGCTTAAATGAAATGGAACCAGCTGATGATCCGGCCCATAGTGTTAGCAAAACTGCACACACTAGGTAACTTTTGCATATTCTCTTTTGTAAGAGGATACTGTAAAGAATTTTAGGCCTCATAACTGAAACTGATGGGGAAAGGCCCTCCAGAATAGATGCTATAATGATGATAAACCCTATTATTCCTTAACAAAATGTTTTTAAAGGCATTATTTAAGTGCATGTTGTTTTGTGTTTTCCCCCTGCTGGCTCTGCAGTTGTCTAAATCATTATTCTCAGAGCAATGCTGTGCTGAGGTCATCAGTGATGATGGCATGAAAACACAAGTTTTAGCACAAGAAGTCACTATCTAATTTGACAGGGATGTTGTCTGCTCCAAAACCTCCACATAAATTTCAGCTCCAATCTAAGCAAAGAAGAAGAAAACAGATTGGCTGATTCATAACAAATACGTATTATACTTTCTGTTATGCAGGTGTAAATCTTAGGTAACACCACTTGAAAGAGGTTTGTTTAGACTTACACTGATGTAGCTGAGAACAGAATTTGGACCAATGCTTTTATTTGAGAAATAGAGACCTGAATTCTGCTTCCACTCATGTAAATCAAGAGCAACACCGCTGACTTGAATAGCTTCTATTTTACACCAATGAAACTGAGAGCGTAAATTCTTCCCCCATGTGGTTTTGAAGGTAGTTTTCTCAAAATAGGGTTGAGAAAAGTCAACTGCACTACTCATCTGAGTAGGCGATAGCTTTGAAACCTAATTATGACATTTAAATGTTTTGCTCAGATCATTTCTGCAGAAATATTGACCCATGTTCTTATTCATTGTAGTGGGATATAGATGTGGGCATTGAGAGCATTGTTGGGTGGATAGTTCTTGGGAACAGATAGCAGGGTGAGAAACATGGAGATCAAGACCCTTTATTCCTAAATTTCAGGTCACTTCCCTCTCTCTGGGGACAAGCTTGGAAAGAAGAGATATATCTCCCTAATGCCACAAGCTGAAACTGAACATCTGTGCCAAAATAACAAATGCATCTTCTGTGGATGCCAAAAGTCCCGGGTGGCTCCTGCTTTAGCTACCAAGCTTTCCAGTTTGTATCTGACAACTTCTATTATGCATTGTCAATACAAAATCTTGCAGTATATTGAAAAGTTAGGGGTAGCACATTGGAAAAACTTTCCAAAATTTAAAATTAATACGGAAATTAAATTAAAAATACCTAGCGCAAGGGATATTACAGTGACTTTATTAGTGTATTGAACACGAAAATAGAAATACAAAGCTGTTTGTTGAATTCTCTGTGACAGTTTCAGGTAGTTTCTGTGTGCTGCAGAGTACATTGCCAATATTCCACAGAAGCTAGGATACTTTGCATCGAAATTTAGGACCAGTGTACTGCAGAGAACACGGTCACTACTAGTGCACTCTCTGTTAAGAGGAGCACCCTCTATGTCAGTGGTTCTCAACCAGGGGTACACATACTGCTGGCGGTATGCAGATGTCTTCCAGGGGGTACATCAACTCATCTAGATATTAAAAAAGCACTAGTGAAGTCAGTACAAACTAAAATTTCATTGAGACAATGACATGTTATAGTGCTCTATGTACTATACACTGAAACTAAGTACAAATTTATATTCCAATTGATTTTATAATTACATGGTAAAATGAGAAAGTAAGCAATTTTTCAGTAAATAGTGTGCTGTGACACTTTTGTATTTTTAGGTCTGATTTTGTAAGCAAGTAGTTTTTAAGTGAGGTGAAACTTGGGGTACACAAGACAAATCAGACTCCTGAAAGGGGTACAGTAGTCTGGAAAGGTTGAGAGCCACTGCTCTATGTGTTGCTTTTATAGTCTCTTCTCACAACACTGCAGGCCTTCCAGGAAATTTCTTATTTGTATCCACCACTCTTACACAAAGATGGGCAGTTCCATGTCTCAAATGTAGACTATATGTTGTAAAATATTCTTTATAACACTTTTGTTACTGAAGGGCAAAACCAAGGCTGTAATCCTGGAAACTATTTTGCATGGGTTGACCCCTGCACTTGCAGGGAATAATTCTCAGGATGGGGGCCTAAAATATTCAACTTATTACGGAAACAATAGCTAGCCATAAAAGGTTGTTTTTAAAATAGTTAGGTGAATATGCTAAAAGGCATGTCACTTTTTAAAATAATTGAGTAGCCTTTTCCCAACACACCTACTTTAGTATTACATATCTCTTAAAAAACCCAAAACAGTATGAAGATTCCAGCACCCACGAGCAACCCTCTGATAACATACAGTTCTAGAGCCAAATCCTGCTTGTCATACTCAATGTGCATTTGTGAGGTGAACATGATATGGTCTCTAAATGTAAAGGCTTGCACAGTTTCTCTCCTCTCTTGCCCATCCACATTATCATTTCAAACAGGATTTCCTACCTCTAACACAGGCTTTCTCTTTACCACTGTCCATTCCTGAGTTGAATCTCATGGACAGCACTGGACAGGGTTAATGATCTGTGACTGGGGACGTAGCTAGAACTCTGAGCTTCAGGGGGAAGACAAGGGGCAGGCCTTACCAAGTTGCACAAATATTCTGTGTAAAGGAATTCAGGCTGCGTTAACTTTGTGTTGCCCCTTCTGCACTGCATAATCCCATTAGAGTGAGTGTGTATGGTGGTGGGTAGTGTAAAACAGGTGAAAGCATCACTGACATTATGCTGAGGTGGAGAGAGCGGGGGTAAGCCCTCTATTGACGTGGCGGCCCTGTGTCTCCAGAATATCCCCCAGGATTTTCTCTGATTGCCCTCGGGGTTGGGGCAGGAGGGAACTACCTTCCATTACTAGCTTAGTGGAGTTGGGGGAAGCTGTAGACATGCTGTATTTTGATTCTAGTATGGCTTCTGACACAGTCCCAACTAACATTCTCATAAACAGACTAGGGAAATGTCTACATGAAAGTACTAGAAGGTGGGAGCATAACTGGTTGAAAGACCACACCCACTGTTTCATGTCCTCTATGTATATAAATCTCCCCACTGTATTTTCCATTGAATGCATCCGATGAAGTGAGCTGTAGCTCACAAAAGCTTATGCTCAAATAAATTTGTTAGTCTCTAAGGTGCCAAAAGTACTCCTTTTCTTTTTACGGATACAGACTAACATGGCTGCTACTCTGAAACCTGTCATATTCAAATAGTAATCATCAATGGTTCACTGTCAGACTGGGAGGGTGTATCTAGTTGGGTCCTGCAGAAGACTGTCCTGGGTCTGGTACTAGTCAATATTTTCATTAATGACTTGGAGAATGGAGTGGAGAGCTTGTTTATATAATTTGCAGATGACACCCATCAGAAAGGGATTGCAAGGACTTTGGAGGACAGGATTAGAATTTAAAATGACTGTGACAAATTGGAGAATTGGTCAAATACAAATGCAAAGAGAAATACAAAGTACTTCACTTAGGAAGGAAAAATCAAATTCACAACTACAAAATGGAGAATAAGTGGTTAGGCAGTAGTACTGCGGAAAAGGATCTGGGGCTTATAGTAGATCACAAATTGAATATGAGTCAACAATGTGATGCAGTTGCGAAAAAGGCTAATATTCTGGGGTGTATTAACAGGAGTGTCGATGTAAGACATGGGAGCTAATTATTCCATTCTGCTTGGCACTGGTGAGGCCTCAGCTGGAGTACTGTGTCCAATTCTGGGTGCTACACTCTAGGAAAGATGTGGACAAACTTGGGAGAGTCCAGAGGAGAGCAAGAAAAAATATAGGTTTGGAAAACCAGACCTCTGAGGAAAAGTATTTAAAAAAAAATAGGTGTGTTTAGTTTTGAGAAAAGAAAACTGAAAGGGGGACCAGATGTCAGTCTTCAAATATTTTAAGGGCTGTTATAAAGAGGGCAGTGATTAATTGGTCTGCATGTGCACTGAAGGTAGGACCAGTAATAGAACACTTAATCTGCGCCAAGGGAGATTTTGGTTAGATATTAGGAAAAACTTTCTAACTATAAAGATAGTTAAGCACAGGAATAAGCTTCCAAGGGAGGTTCTGGAATCCCTGTTATGGGAGGTTTTTAAGAATGGGTTAGACAAACACCTGTCAGGGATGGTCAAGGTGTACATGGTCCTGCATCAACGTGGTGGGCTAAAAAGCAAGTTATAGGAAAATCTATCATTTTATAGGGGGAAAATTCTTAATTTGCTCTGGGGACTTTAGTTCTTCAGTTGTTATCATAGTGGTGATGCAAGACACGATCTTGGAGGGGGATTGGGGGCTTGTGTACTCTGTTGTTAAAATTGTAATAACATTTGTTGCAGTTCACATTACAAAACAGGTAAAGTATTTAATACCCCCAATTTAGTTAGTTTTAATATAAGTGCTTTGAGTAGTACCATAGCATATTTTCCATACTTCAACATTTCTAACAAAACACTGAATATGTCTGAAACTTTAGCTTATTCACACTTCCTAATCATAATCCTCTCTGTTTCTTTGTCAGCACCTTTTTTTTTTTTTTTTGGTATTTCTCTGGACACCTTTATCTAATATCTCTGGAGGTTAACCTTTGACATGATCTATTACTTGCTTCTTAGTGCTTTTAACAAGGTGAAGAGAGGTCAGCTTCAATAAAGGGCAGGCATTATTAGGGGACTTCTGCAGAAGTTCTTGGTGACCTGTCCATCTTGCAGCGCTGGGTGCAATATATTTCAGAAACGCCTATAGTGGAAAGAAGGAAATACTCATTCAGATGAATGATTTCTGTTACCCTGGAAAAGTGGTCACTACTTTCACAAGAGAGCTGCAGGGTGTTTCTCTTCAGAGGCCGCAGATCATTGCTGCTCCCACTGGACACTATGGAAGTTTTGTCATTGACTTCAATGGGACTAGGATTGGGCCTATTACGTCTTAATTAAGTTGCAGTTAAATGGATCATACAGAATGTGCTACATAATCAATGTTGGCTTTTGGTGCTGTAGCTTCATTACCTCAGCTATATCCGGAATTCTCAACCTTTCTCTTGCTGAGCCCCCCCCTCCCCCCCAGGGTGCTATAAAAACTCCACGGCCCACCTGTTTTACAACAACTGATTTTCTGCATATAAAAGCCAGGACGGCGTTAGGGGGTAGAAAACCAGGAAATTTCTTGGGGCCCCATGCCACAGGAGGCCCCGTGACACTAAGCTGCTCAGGCTTCGGCTTCAGCCCGAGGTGTTGGGGCTCAGGGACTCAGGCTTCAGCCCCGAGCAATGGAGCTTTGGCTTTCTGCCCTGGGCCCCAGTGAGTCTGATGCTGGCCCTGCTTGATGGACCCCCTGAAACCTGCTCGCTGTACCCCCAGGAGGCCCAGGACGCCTAGTTGAGACCCACTGAGCTATATGACTATTTTTTTTACTATTCAGAATATGCTGAGTTCTTCTAGATATTGTTTCAAAAATGAAGAACATAAATGGACTGGAAATATTCATGTAACTTTTTTCACTTGATTAATGATGCAGAATTTGTCTTGGTCTGTGATCTCAAAGTACAAAGATTGCGAAGTCACACACCATGTCAAACAAATAACTCTAATAATCTGTACAAGGAAAGTATTTGTCCTTGTTGGCATGGATAATGTTTGAAATTTAAAAGAGGGGGGGTATATATTTCTCTCAAAACCAAAATATTTAATAAAGGCTAAGGAACAGTCCAGGAGGCTTAGTGGAATGCACAGAGATTTCTAAATTGATATTTTAAAAACTGCCTAGGGGATTTAGCCACACACCTTCCATTAAAAATTAATGAAACATCCCTTAGATTGCTTGGAAAAAATCTTAACCCTGGGATTTTATCAGTGAAGAGTGCTGATTGGTGTACTCCTATCAATTATTTACTCTGTCTTGTGCCTGGCTCTTTCATGTTTGTACTCTTAGAATTTATGTAAAATGCTGGTGTGCCTTTCAAATATCTGCATAAAGGAAAAAAGTCAACAGCCTAACATCAGAGATACAAAGTGACTGACTGAAGCTTAATTACAAGTTGTCAAAATATTCCCCCTTATTCTTAGAGAATAAAGTTGGATTGAAAATTTAAAACAACTTCCATTTCCTGTCAGTATTCTTCAACCTATGATTGATCTCAGGCAGCCAACTGCTATCATACTTCTTTCTTTGGGCTTGTCTATATTTACTGGAGGATTGACACTGTGGCTATTGATACATTGGCGGTCGATTTAGCGGGTCTAGTGAAGACCCCCAATCAACTGCCAATGGCTCTCCTGTTGACTCCTGTACTCTACCTGATGGAGAAGAGTAAGGGGAGTTGACGGGAGAGCATCTCCTGGTGACGTCGCATAGTGCGGATTCCATGGTAAGTAGATCTAAGCTACTTGAGTTACACTATTGAGGTACACGTCGATTTGAGTTACACTATTCACATAACTCAAATTGTGTAGCTTAGATTGGCTTTTCCCTTTAGTGTAGACAAGGCCTTAGAAGGAAACTTAAATCAATTTTACCTGACAGAGGTTTAAGGGCCATATCAGTACCACACAAACTAGTTAGGGTTGCCAACTTTCTAATTGCAGAAAACTGAACACCCCTGCCTTGCCCCTTGCCCCACCCCTTCTCCAAGGCTCTGCCACTCGCGCCATCCCCCTCCCTGCATCACTCGCTCTCCTCCACCCTCACTCACTTTCACCGGGCTGGGGTGTGGGAGGGGCTGAGGGCTGCAGCTGGGGGTGCAGGCTCTGGGGTGGAGCTGGGGATGAGGGGTTTGAGGTGCAGGAGGGGGCTCCAGGCTAGAGCAGGGGGTTGGGATGCAGGGGAGGTCTGTGGGGTCCAGGAGGGAGTTTAGGTGCAGGAGGGGACTCCAGCCTGGGGCAGAGGATTGGGGTGCAGGAGGGGGATCAGGGTGTGGGGTCCGAATGGCTCTGACTGCGTCTCCCAGAAATTGGCTGCCAGGTCGCTGCGGCCTCTAAGCTCATGGATGGTCAGGGAGCTCCGCGTGCTGCCCTCGCACCTGCAGGCGCCACCCCCGCAGCTCCTATTTGTTGCAGTTCCTGACCAATGGGAGCTGTGGAGCCAGCACTCAAGGCGGGGGCAGCGCATGGAACCTCCCTGACTGCCCATGCGCCTAGGGGCTGCAGGGACCTGGCGGCCACTTCTGGGAGCTGGGCAGAGCCAGGGCAGGCAGGGAGCCTGCCTTAATCCTGGGCCCCCGATGCACCACAAACTAGACTTTTAACGGCCCAGTTGGCGTTGACAGCCAGAGCTGCCACGGTCCCTTTTCGACTGGGTGTTCCGGTCAAAAACCAGATGCCTGGCAACCCTAAAACTAGTGCATGAAGTAGTTTAACTCTTTTTGTAGCATTAGGCACTAGCTATCTTAAGAGTATCTTAATGTAAAGGAGAAAGTTGTATACTGTTAGGAAAGTTCTTGTTTGGAATAAAAACAAAGGAGAGAGCTAAATAATTAAGAGGACAGGTCACTGATACAGAGCAATCTGCATTTCTTGGAAAATGGGGTGCAAGCAAACAATATGCATTTTCATATGGGTAAATGTATACATCTGGGATCAAAGAATGTAGGCCATAGTTACAAAATGGGGGACTCTACTGTGGGAAGTAGTGACTCTGAAAAAGATTTGGAGGTCCTGGTGGATAATCAGTTGAACATGAACTCCCAGTGTGATGCTGTGGCTAAAAGAACTAATGAGATTCCCCTGTGTATGCATTCCAGTAGGAGGAAAGAGGTTATTTTACCACTATAATTGGCACTGGTGCAAGCGCTGCAGAAATATTTTGTTCAGTTCTTACACAATTCAGGAAAGATGTTGATTAACTGGAGAGGGTTCAGAGAAGAGCCACAAGAATGATTAAAGGTTTAGAAAACGTGCCTGATAGTGATTAGCCTCAAAAAGCCTAATCTGTTTAGTTTAACAAAGAGAAGGTTAAGGAGTGACTTGAATAGTCGATAAGTATCTAGATGGAGAACAAATATTTAATAATGGACTCTTCAATCTAGCAGAGAAAGGTGTAACATGATCTAATGGCTGGTAGTTGCGGCAAGACAAATTCAGACTGGAAATAAGGCATACATTTTTAACAGTTAGAGTTATTAACCATTGGAACAGTTTACCAAGGGTTGTGGTGGATTCTCCATCACTGACCATTTTAAAATCAAGATTGGATGGTTTTCTAAGAGAGATGCCCTAGGAATTATTTTGGGGAAGTTCTATGGCCTGTGTTATACAGGAGATCAGACTAGATGATCACAATGGTTCCTTCTGATCTTGGAATCTATGAAAATCAAGACCTAAATGAATAAACAGGAACAACTATATTTATTCAATATGTTAACACAGAAATAAAAATATTTATTGTAGCCAATTCAAAATATATAGAGATGGAACCGCAACTTCCCCATATGTCATAAAGCTTCTTTATATTGTGTTTCTTTCTCATGTCAGCAACCTTCCAAATGAGTAAGAATGTACATATAGGTGTATGTTGGCTTTTTTTTTTTGCCCAATTTATTATTCATTGTTTCAGTTGTGCAGGCAAGTATATTTTTGTTGCATCATTCAGTTCTGTTCAAACATTTTGTAGCTGGGGATTTCAATAGCTCTGTTAGTAACTTATCGTGGAGGCATGTCTGCAGCTTTCATTTTTAACTTCTAAAAATTAAATCTCAGAGCAGACTAAGAACAGCACTGTTCTTACTCAACTGAGTAAGGGTTTGCAGGATTAGTCTCTAAGGCAGAACCCTTGGGATCCAGGCCCAGAGGTCCCAAGTGGCCAGGATGCAGCCGTGAAGCAGAGCAGCAGAGAGGTTGATCAAGGCTTGCTGGCATCTAGAGGGAAAAAAAATTGAAAAATAGAGCAGGAGCCAGTTTTTCCATGCAGTTCAAGTTTTGACTAACTGTCTGGGTGAGGAAGCTCAAGGACTCTATCTGGTTTGGGGAAGGGGAGTTGTGAGATGGGCTGGGGAAAGATTAGGGAGTTCAAGGATTTAGGTGGAAGCAAGGCTGAATGTATGAGAAGAAAGTAGTGCATAGATGTGAGGATAGATTAGGGTTACCATATAGCAAGAGTGAAAAATCAGGGCGTGGGATAATAGGCACCTATATAAGACAAAGCCCCAAATATCGGGACTGTCCCTAAAAAATCAGGGCATCTGGTCACCCCAGGATAGATTGAGTGGAAAAATCTGTCTAGAAGCCTAAAGACCTGTATTAGGGGGGTGGATGGGGGCTACGGACGTATGGTGAACCCAAACCCTGTTTAAACTTAATCTACTCCTGCTAAAAGCCAGTGAACTTAAGAGAACCCTAAATTAGTATAATGGCTTTAGTATTAGGATTTGTACATGTTCAACTATCAAACTCTGACCTTCAATAGGCTGCTACCAAAATATACAGGTGCTTAATTTCTCTCTTTAACACCCTGACACAATAAGTGCACATAACCCCTGTTTATAGAGAGATAGTGGAGAATATTTGACTTGCAATATTTCAAAAAAGGTAAGGAATTATTTTTTCAAGCCAAACATCAACAAATCACCAGCTACTGGTGCTGTTCCATTTATGTCCAGGGGAATTCCATGTACTGAACAATTACAGGAAAGGGCCCTAAAGCCAGTAGTCCAGGAATGCCCTGCACCTAGGAAAAATCACTCTCTCAAACTTATGCTTTCTTGCTGGCTGTTATTTTAAATGATCAAATATGAGCAGTGCTAATCTTTAGTGTTAGTTGTAGGAGGGGCTTACTAGATTCATGCCATGAAGAGAGTTTGCACACATTTCATATTTTGCAGCAGACTAGACAGAAACTCTGGCACTGTGGGCAAACGCCTACGTATATTACTTCTCTCAGCCAAATTCTAGGTGGCACCCAGCCTTGCATCAAACCCACAATCTGTAGTCTGAAAAGAATCTCATGTGAAGAACTAAACCTTTTATTAACACTGGAAGATTGTGAAGCTATAAATACAGAGAAAGTGAGAACTTGGGCCACTATTTAAAGGCCAGAGGTTTTTAGGAGAGTTTCAAAAACAGCATGGGTAAAGCCACTTGGGAGCGGGGGTTGGGAGAAGATGAATTTCCTGAGTTAATTTTTGTGTCCTTCTGTTCAGCAGAATGCGGTTTATGTTTGAATATATATATTTTAAGTCTGCTTTAAGGACCTTATGTAAAATCCAAATGTAGGTGGAAAAAATATATCTGCCACACTGTGTATGGCAGAGAAAACAGGCACACTTTCACTTGTGTTGTTCATGTCATCTTTGTTGCAATCTTTGCTAAAAGCAATATGTTTCAAAAGCAGTCACAGAGCTCCGAGTTCCATCAATATTACATTTAGTAGAAACAGAGCACTGTAAATTGACTGCAAACTGAAACATGGCAAACTAGTTTTGCCTAGTTCCTAGCTCACTCAAACATGGAGGGGTCAAAATTAGGAATGCAAATTGAACCTCTATTCTGTTTACAGCTGGCAAAACACAGTTTTGTGCCAGAAGAGCTTGCAGTCCTAGCTCTCCCCACATGTTCTACTCCTGACTTACGCAGGGTAAACGCTAGGGGAGAGTAATACAGCCCTCCATCCCGTTTCCTGTGAGAAAGGAAGAAGAACCACTTCTCAGACCCTCCTCCTCATAAAGCATCTCTGTAAGAGGCCTTGAGGTTACCTCTCTAATTTTTTTGTTTTCTGGACTGCTTGATTGCCAGAACCCTACATCTCTGTTACTTCTTTCTATCTTAACCCTTGGTTACCAGGATGGGCTATTGTCTCTTCAAGCAAAACAGAATATCCTCTGGATTGGTGGCCTTCCTCTACTTCTGTATTAGAAGTAAGAGCTGTAAACCACTCTCTGTCCTGCTGCAGCTCCCTAAGGGCAAAATGTCCCTTGAGCACTGAGATGGGGTAACTGTGTCCAGGAACTTCCCAGAGGTTAGCTGCCCCTGAGCCTAAGCAGTGCTTCCGCTAAGCAGAGGCAGAAAGAGCTGGATCAGTGAAAGGGGGAGAGTAATATAGGTTTCTCAGCTATGGAGTGGGGGATGGGAATGAGTATGTGTGCAGGTGCTTCTAAGGAACTTGTTCCTGGATTAGGGGTGGAAGGTGGGCTTTCCCTTCCTGGCAGGGAGGTAGTTTGTGCCCTGAGAAGATAATGGAGGAGTGGAGTTGTTTCATTAGCCGCCCTCTTCTTGCCCACCAGGAGACCACTGACAAATGTAATGGGAAGTATTGGGGATGAGGGAGGGCAGGAGATGTTTCAGGATCAACGTCTTCAGCTCCTCCCAACTCATTAGGATCAAGTTCACCCATCCATGTTAATATTCCTTGCAATGGAACTTCCTCCCTAGTGAGCAGAATGCACTGAAACAATCTGTCTTTCAATTCCAAAGTGTAAGTGTCATGTTGGTTAAAGTGAATCTCTACTCCAGTGAAGCTGTTCTGTGTTCAAAAAAGCAAAAAACCAACCGATTTCTTCACTGTAAAGAGTAAACAAGATTTCATGTTTGTGTGCTATAAAAATCACACCATAATTCTGAAATAAATTTCTATTTTAAAACATTATTTAGCTGATTTTTTTTGTAGTGGATGTCTTGGGTAGACAATTCTCTTGTGCTAGACGAATAAAAAAATCAAGTAGCAAATTGATTTGGTGTTAAACCAAATTCCTCTTTCTACAGTTGTGCTGGCACTGATCACTAGGATATTTTTAATTTCTGTGTTTCCAAAGCCTTGAAAAAATATTCATGTAAAAACCAAAATGAGGTGGGTAATGAAGGTTAAAATTATTTATACAAATCACGAGTCGGAAAAATGATCTTCATTCAGCAACTCTCTGTCCATCAAATTAAAGCAACAACAAACACATTGGTGTTGGCATGTGAAATCAGTAACTTTAATGAGTCTTCCCTCTGTATTCTGCCTTACATTTGATATCAGTTTGCGTCAGTCCAGTAACTTTCTTCCCCATTCATGTTCTATCTAAAATAAAATAAAAATGTATGTTCTTCTAATCTGATATGCCATAGCCAGTAAAAATCAATGTTTGTTGTCCCGGCTTCTACACACTGATTGAAGTCTATATGTATGTGTCCTTTCCTTGTTTCATTTCTGTTTCCTGGCATCTCTTAAATGTTGTTATGATCCCTGCCTCACCTATACACAAATTGCATTTTCATTCAGCCACCTTTATAGATTAGTTTGGAAAGAACTAGAGTTTGCCCTTAATGGGGCTAATTTATCACCCCAGTCTTCTCACAGGCTACTTGTTTTGGGGGGTTGGAAGAACTGTAACACTTTCATGCAAACTGTTGTTATTCCTGGCTAATGTAAGCATAAAATTGGCAAAACTTCACAGCAAGCTGGGTTTTTGTTTTTCAGTTATTTCTTTATGGACATAAAGATGCGCTACCTACATAGTACAAAGTCATTCACTTAAATTTAATCTATTAAGTGGATTGTAAATGATGAAAATAAAGCAGGTTGCTTTTTTCATGTTATCCAGATGTGACATTTTCTGTGCACACGTTCACCAGCAGAGGCTGCTGCCACCATATGCTTCACTAAATAAGTGGGCATGCATGGCAGTGAAATTCATCTACAGGAGGAAGCTAGAGGTGGGAATTAACCAGGGTCTCCTGCTTACCCAGTCAAGAGCCTTGCCAGATGAGCTAAAGAAACAGCTTTGTTAGCTTCCTGTGACAGAGAACTTTTTTAATTAGATCACCCACAATGCCTATCTGAGACTAAAATAAACATACTTTCAACTACAGTCATTCTGTTTCAGAGATGAAGTTTATCAGTTGCATTTCTCTACACAAATAACTTTTTAAAGCATCAACCAATAAAATATAACTCATTTCCAGTTCAGTTTAGGAAACTCTAGGCATTTCACTGGCATGTAATTTAGTTATGATTCCTGATTAGGTTGTAAATTTTTGCAGTCGGATTTAGTCCAAAGTAAGATTATTAAAGTATCTATTTCTTGCCTGCATACATTATGGGCCAGATCCTGCCAAGACTACTCACAGTGCATAAAGTTAAGCATGTGTGAAGTCCGTTTAAAGCCAATGGGGCTACTCATATTGAGTAAAGTTAAGCACCCAGAGCCATAGAAATAGAGGTCTGGAAGGAACCTCAAGAGGTGATGTAGTCCAGCCCCCTGCACCGAGGAAGGACCAAGTAAATATAGACCCTCCCTGACAGCTGTTCTTAAAAACCTCCCTTGACAGGGATTCCACAGCCTCCCTTGGAAGCTTATTCCAGTGCTGAACTATCCTTTGTTCCTAATATCGAAACTAAATCTCCCTTGCTGCAGATGAAACCCATTGCTTCTTTTTCTGCCTTCAGTGTAAATTGAGAAGTATTGATCACTGTCCTCTTTATAACAGCCCTTAATGTATTTGAAGACTGACATCTGGTCCCCCCTTTCAGTCTTCTTTTCTTAAGACTAAACATGCCCAGTTTTTTAAAAACTTTCCTCATAGATCAGGTTTTCTAAACCTTTTTTCATTTTTGTTACTTTCCTCTGAATTCGCTTCAATTTTTGAACATCTTTTTTAAAGTTTGATGCCCAGAACTGGACAGAATACTCCAGCTGAGGCGTCACCAGTGCCATGTAGAGGGGGCCAGTTACCTCCTGCATCTGACATATGCCACTTCTGTTAATACACCCTGGAATGACATTAGCCTTTTTTGCAACTGCATCACATTGTTGACTCATTTTCTATTTGCGATCCAATATAACCCCCAGGTCCTTTTCAACAGGACTACTGCCTGGCCAGTTATTCCCCATTTTGTAGCTGTACTTTTGATTTTTTTTCCTTCCTAAGTGTAGTACTTTGCACTTGTCTTTAGTGACTTTTATCTTGTTGATTTCAGACTAATTCTCCAATTTGTCAGGGTCATTTTGAATTCTAATCCTTCCTCCAGAGTGCTTGCAACCCCTCCCATCTTGGAGTCATCTGCAAATTATATAAACAAGGCAAAGTTTGTACCTTGGGGAAGTTTTTAACCTAAGCTGGTAAGAATAAGCTTAGGGGGTCTTTTATGCAGGTCCCCACATCTGTACCCTAGAGTTCAGAGTGGGGAAGGAACCTTGACAGTTAGGCTGACTGGTTTATAATTCCCTGGGTCCTCTTTGTTTCCCTTTTTAAAGATATAATAATTTTACACTTCTCCAGTCCTACCTCACCCATCCTCCATGAGTTCTTGATCATTGCTGACCATTGTGAGATTGTTTCAGGTAGTTCCTTAAGTACCTTAGGGTGGATTTCATCAAGCCATGTGGATTTGAATATGTTTAACTGATCTAATTATTCTTTAACCTGTTATTTCCCTATTTAGGCTTACATTCCTTTCCCCTTGTTGTTAATATTGTGTTGAGTATCTGGTAGCAATTTACCTTTTTAATGAAGCAAAATAGATTAAACACCACAGCCTTCCCAATGTTAAGTAGAGGACCCATGCTTTTCTTTGTCTTGTTCCTAATGTATTTATAGAACCTCCTTTTCTTATTGCCTTTTATGTCCTTTGCTAGATGCAACTCCTTTTGTCCTTAGCCTTTCTGATTTTTATCCCTACATGCCTATGCTATTCTTTTGTACTCCTTAGCAATTCATCCATGTTTCCACTTCTTGTAGGATTCCTTTTTGATTTTTCAGGTCATTAAAGAGCTCCTGATGGAGCCATATGGGCCTCTTACTATTCTGCATATCTTTCCTTCACATCGGGATAGTTTGTTGCCATGCCTTTAATTGTCTCCCTGAGAAACTTCCAGCTCTCCTGAGCTTTTTTCCTTTAGATTTTCTTCCAATAGGCCCTTACCTACCAGTTGTGTGAGTTTGTTTAAAGTCTGCTTTTTTGAAGTCCATTGTCCTTATTCTGCTCCTCTCACTCCTTCCTTACCTTGGAATCATGAAATCTATCATTTCCTGATCACTTTTACCCAAATTGCCTTCCACCTTCAGATTTGCAGCTGTTAGTTAGAATCAAGTCTAAAATGGCTGTCTCCCTAGTTACTACTTTCACTTTCTAAAACAAAACATTGTCCTAATATATTCCAAGAACTTATTGCACATTTTGTGTTTTGCTTTATTACTTTTCCAATGGATATCTGGGTAGTTAATGTCCCTCATTACTGCCAGGTTTGTGTTTTGGATATTTCTGTTATTTGTTCTAGAAATACCTCATCCAGCATCTCCTTCTGATTTGGTGGTCTATAATAGACTGCTACCCTGACATTGCCCTGGGTTTGTTCCACTTTTATCTTCACTCAGACACTTTCAACTCACCTCCTTTTGGACATCAGAACAAGTGTATATATTTCTGATGTATAAAGCAACACCTCTTCCCTTTTCCCCTGCCTGTCCTTCCTGGACAGCTATACCCCTCTATACCAATATTCCAGTAATGAGATTTCCCACCAAGTCTCTGTGATGCCAACTAAATCATAATTTAGTTTTGGAACAAACACTTCAAGTTCTTTCAGTTTATTTCCTATATTCCTTGCATTTGTATATAGGCACTTAAGATATTGAGCAGATTCTTCTGCTGTTGTCCTTCTTCTTGTTCCTGTGACCCTATTGTAACCTTCTACTCCTCCCCCCCCAACATTTAGTCTGTTTTAAGGTCACCTGCATGTGTAAGTCTTTGAAGGATCAAGGCTTAGGCCAGGGGTCAGCAACCTTTTAGAAGTGGTGTGCCGAGTCTTCATTTATTCACTCTAATTTAAGGTTTTGCGTGTCAGTAATACATTTTAATGTTTTTAGAAGGTATCTTTCTATAAGTCTATACTATATAACTAAACTATTGTTGTATGTAAAGTAAATAAGGTTTTAAAAATGTTTAAGAAGCTTCATTTAAAATTAAATTAAAATGCAGATCTTATCAGTTTAGTGTGATCCTTGCCCTTGCTTTTACTTGCTGAGTTTTCCAATGTCTGGCACCTATTTGGATACTTTAAGCTGCACACAGGCTTCTGAGTGATCAGTTGTTAACTGGCTCCGAGAGGGACAGAGGACAGATTTCATGTATGAAAATACTGGTTCACACAAGTATGTGGATCAAAATGCTGAAAGCATTGCAAATGCAATTTTCTTCAGACAGTTTAATTTCACTGGCAGAGATGTCCAGCAGGTCAGAATAGAGGCCCCATGATCTCTCTTGGTAGCTTCAAGTGCACACTGCAGATCTCCAAACTTTGATGCCCACAATTCTGAGCTTTTTAACTGAATGAGCTGCATTTCGAAATCTTCAACACCCATCCACTGAAATACAGACAAATGCAAATTGCTGCCATTGAACTTTTCAGGTTTAATTAGAAAAGAAAGCATTGGGCCAAATCTCTGGAAATCTTGAAATCTGTCAGAAAATTCTGATTTCAGTTCTTGCATGTACATTCTAATTTCAATTTTAAACGCAGTGCGCTGTTCCACATGGCGTGATAGTAATGTAAGCAGCAGATCAGGACTTAAAAATATCCGAGTGCAGTGGTGCTGGAACAATTTTTAAGGTGGGGGTGCTGAGCTATGCTCCCTCTTTCCCCTGTCTGTACCCCTCACTGCCCCAGGCTGGACCAGTGGGCCACAGCTGGGGGCGGCTGCAGAGCCCCGGGCCAGCAGCCAGAACCCCAGGCCAGCAGCGGAGCCCCCTGGACCAGTGGCCGGGACCCGGGGCTCGCAGCGGGCTGAGCGGGGCCGGTGGACCGAACCCCAGCTGGCAGGGGGCTGGTAGCCGGTACCCCAGGCCAGCAGCGGAGCGCTGGGGACCAGTGGCCCTGAAAGTGCCACTGAAAATCAGCTAGCGTGCCGCCTTTGGCATGTTTGCCATAGCTTGCCTACCCCTGGCTTAGGCTATTAAATTATTTTGTTCTTCTGTGTGTTCATCCTAGACATTAAAAAAGAAACACTGAATATCCTGAAATGCCATATAACGAAAGTATTTGGAGACATGTTTCTCTTTAAGAAATAGTGTGTGGTAGATGGCAGTGACTCTTCTCCAGTATAAGAGTGTGTAAGCTCTATTCTTCCAAGGAGTACATAGAGTTTAATCAGTTAGACTTAGATCTTGGGCTTGTTTTCTCAGCATGACAGTAAATCATGTTAAGAAGATGCGCCACAAATTCCGCTGACTATCAATGCAAAGCTTTATGTCTAGCAACATTGATTTATTTAAGTATATGTTTTGTGCCCTCTGAGAGCTTACCATCTGCTTAAATTGTGTTTACTGCATGTAAAAAGTCAGCATTTTACTGATGAATGATAGAAAAAATTATAGCTTTACTTATTCTTTAAGTGACACCTGGTTAGGAATAATTTGTTAATGACTACTTGGGAGTTGTTTCTTGTTTCCTTCAATTTAATGGGTTTAGTTAGTATCACTTAGAGAATAGCTACTCTAATGCAACAGTAATAGCTCTTGATTACCTGCTACAGTTACTCCAGTCTGCTTGTGGAATTCAGCTCTCTTGTGGGGGGGGGGGGAGAAGGCCGCATCCCCAGCTGGTGTAAATTAGCATTGGTCCATTTAAGTCAATGGTGCTATAGTGATTTATACCAGTTGAGGATATGGCTCAAATATTACAGCATGAGATTGGATAGCATAATGGCCCAATCGTGCAAGCGCTGCTCATGTGGAACTCAGAGAGTACAATACAAGTTTTATAAAGGAACATTTTTAGTGATAGTTCCATACGTTCAGTATTAGCAATTGGCATAGCATATCATCCTGAAACTTGGACCCATATGCACTTCTTTTGTTTAGTTGCTAGAGCATTAACAGCTGAGTCATATAGATATTGATATAACAAATTTTCATGGTGTGTTAATTATAGTCTAATATTTTGTGTAAAGTCATACAAATCCCCCTATTTTATTACTATACATCTGATGCACAGCAGAAGTGTTTGAACAGTTTGAGAATACATTAAAATAATGAGCATGTGTTTTTTATTATTGTTAGTAATGTTTACTTAGCATGTGTTGCAATGGTGAATATAAAGAACTAAGGGCCCAATAATCTTCATTTTTGTGGGTAGTCCATATTCATGTAAGTAGTCTCATTAAGAAGACATTAAGGGCTTGTCTACACTTACTGGGGAAACAATGAGTGGCGATCAATGCATCGGCGGCCGATTTAGCTGGTCTAGTGAAGACCCACTAAATCGATGGCAGATTGCTCTCCCGTCGACTCCTGTTCTCCACCGGATCGAGAAGAGTAGGGGAGTAGATGCTCTCCCATCGACATCGCGTAGTGTGGACCCCGTGGTAAGTAGGTCTAAGCTACTTCATCTTATTTAGCTTAGTAGCTACGATCTGAGTTACACTGTTCACTAGAGTTGTGTAGCTTAGATCAAATTTCCTTTTAGTGTAGATAATGTGTCCATAGAAGATATAACTATGGAATAGTAAACTAAGTATAAATAGAAAGTTTGTCTTATGGAGGTGCGGAAAGTACCAACAACAATGTACATCTGCTTAGCTTCCTGGTCACTGATAGTTTTTTGTGAAGGTAACACATATATGTAGTTCTCTAGATAGCACAGAGGAGAGAATGCCTTGTGTTACTCAGGCTTGTATTATTAGACAAGGAATAGCCCTGACAAGCTCAAGAATAATTCCTCTTCAGTCCTGTTATGGAAAGAGGGAGTGGCCAAACCAGAGGACCATGAGGGTGTGGATGCACTTGTTTTCGATGGGAGATGGGGAGTGATGGTGTGGAGGGCCTATTAACGTCAGGGGGGCCCAATTCATCATTGCTTTGCATCTTGTCTAGTCACTGATGCCAGTGCAAAGTGGGAGCAAAGTCAACTTCTGTACTGATGAAAGGCCCCAACTCAGCAAGGACTTAATTACTTGCCTAACTGTAAGCACGTGAGTAGTCCAAAATGAAGTCAATGGAACTACTTGTGTACTTAAACTTAGGCATGTGACTATGTGCTTACTGAATCGGGGCACTAATGACCACACAAGGAGAAGGCAATGATGAACAGGGACCAGGATCCTTGGAGCTCCAGCAGGGTTATGGAGAGACCAAATCAAACAGCCAACTATAGAACAAAATTATAAAGCAGTGATACTTAAAGTTGAGCTGGTTATGGGTCTGGTCCTGCAAACACACATACGGTTAGCCCTTGGAAAGCCAGTCACGTTAGTATGGGTTTGCAGGATTGGGCTCTAACTCTTTCTTCAAAATCTTTTTGATTATGTGGTATAAACAGAGGACTTTGTGGCTCCCAGATTTTTGTTTTAATCTGTTCTGGTACTGATGTGGCTTTGAGCAAATCACTTTAACCTCATGTCCCCCATCTGTAAAATGGGGACAATACCTGTATACTTTCTAGGGGCGATCTGAGAGTTAAGGTGTGTAACATGCTTTGGCATAATCAAATAATTATTATTAGGCATTATTTAATCTTCAGGTCCCCATGAAATCTGGCAACTTTCCAAATTTGCATTTCTCATGCATTTGCAAAATATTAAAACAAACTGCAGAGTCATAGCCAACAACATTATCACTGTTAGTCAGATCTTGGTAGGGAGGAGAATTTCTTCCATGTTGAACTGGGCTCTGCAATGGCATTCAGCATTTGGAGCTTCTTGGCCATTTTCTGAACACCATTTATTAGAACAGCCTTGTCACAGAAGGGAAAGCAATTGGCTGAAAGCAATCATTTCACTTTATTTTTAAGGTAGCGATGTTGATATTCTTTAAGGGACTATCTTATTTATATTTTCTTTATTTATTTTTTAATTATTTAAATTAAGACTCACAATACAAAAGTTCTCTGTGCTATTGCCAGGCCTATTAGAGCACTGATTGCATTGATTTCAAGGGCTATCTGTTTTAAATAAAGCTTTATTTCTAATGAGGGCTGTGGCTGTCCATTTTGTACACAGAGGGATTAAAATTACATTGTTTATATACCTTAAAGATGAATGTCAATTGCATCAGGAAAATGCAAATATTCCCCTGCACTGGAGGGGTATATATCCAGAGAGAAACCAGGCCAGGAGTGCTTTCAAAATTTAAAATCTGTTTTATGTGGTGTACAAGAGACAGCCGTCATCACCCAGATGCAGGAAATGCCAGTGCTGGGCTTTAGGGGGACAAAGTAAATTTGACAATGGACTGAAAAGAAAAATAAACAATCGACTTTGTTGCTTGAGATTTCTCTTACTTCAACATTCACCTTCATTTATCAGAGTTCTGCAAAACATTTGCATCAAGCCTCAAACTTATTCAAACTTAGTTTAGGTTCAAGGTTCATGAGGATTTTACAAATCCATCAAAGCTCCAATTCTGTGCAGCCTTCTCTTCCTGTCCTTGCGCTGGTCTCTTTCTTGCCTCAATGAGTTCCCAGGACAACTTTCCCTATTTTATTTTTTATCTTAGATCTCTTCAGTGAGGTCTTAGGGCTTGTAGGATGTTTAAGTGGGGTGGGGAGAGAGGGAATATTACCCTTGGAGGATGAAATTTGGGCTCAGACCTCCAAGGTAGTCTGCCTGGATGGATTCACCTCGAACCCCCGACAACTGCACTAAACAGTTCAGTTTGCAAATTCCTTTTACAAAGCAAACCCTACAGCATTTGCACAGTTCTAAAATCTCTGTTGCCCATCCTCATTTATAAAATCAGAAAGGACAAACATCTAAACAACTTTGAATGAGCATCATGCTAAGTAACTGTTAGGGGGCTTATTCCTTCACCCACTTACTTCCCTGGTCCTTCTCGCATGAACAGAGAGCAACAATACCCGAAGCCCAAAGGTGCAAAAAATTCGATGTTTATTGGGGTGAACTTCCAGGAAGCATGATTCCAATTTCCTTCCTTAGTGTCCCCCTTCCCAGCTCTGACACCACAGAGTCTTACCTGTGTCCCTGTTCCCATTCCCCGCCCTTAGCAAAACATGATTTCAATTTCTCCACCCCCATTCCCTGTTTCCATTCCCCCCACACACTTCCTGATTGAGTGCAGACTGTAAAACTTAGTAAACTTAGATAGTAAAACTTGAGTTCTGCTTAGCTATATATTAACCAATCATTTTACTGAAATTTAAATAACCAATCCTAACATATTGTAACATGATTATTTAACCAATTATATCCCACCACCTTAATTAGCTTACACCCAGCAAAATTAATTATACAGCAGACAGGAACAATCACAGAACCAGACAGAGATTATACAGACAAACAATAGGGAAATGGGGACTACACTGATAGAACAACAAAAAAATGAGGATTTCACATCCCAGCTATTGATAAGTGAGTTCTTGCCAGACAGGATGCTATCAAACTAAGTTTCCTTTTACATTTTCTAGGCACTTCCCTTTCTCTGGAGGTGACAGGCATTATCAGGACAGGATTGTATTCCTAACAGCCCAATAGCACCTTCTTTCAATGGGACTAGTTTGGAATGTGAGGAGGTGACCGGTCGCTTCCCAGCTTATGGCTGCCTCTGCTGCTTAGCCAAAGGCCTTCACCTAAGCACAGGGCCTCAGACGGTCACAGTGAGAGAAGGACCTTACACTGGCAGACAGAGACTTTGATTCTTTCTTTTATACCTCTAACTAGCCAAGTGATAAGAATACACTTTGCAGGCAGGCCTGAATATCTATATCCTAACAGTAACCTGTCCTCCTCCTTCGTTTTTTTCCTATAGCACTCAGTGTTTAATTTTGAGCTGCCTCGCAACTCGTCGCATACGTACGTACGTGTTGCAGGGTCCCCACCGCAGTTCCTGCCTGTAGATTTATCATTAAACCACGTGAAGCAACTTTTTTCCCTTAAACAAATAATCGGTGGAAAGCAATGGGATATAAATACTGTTAGAACCCTAGATGGTGTCTCCTGTAGTTATCTATCAGGAGAACTGGACATTTGGGAAGGGAGGAGGAATAGGTTTTTCCCTTGTTTTTGTGGGGATTTTTTGCCTGTCTTCACACAGGATTAGGTGTCTGTCTGCTTTGCATCCTCCCATTCCGCTCGAGGCCCTGCAACCTAGCTGCCATCCACTTGGGTGAGATTTGCACATACCTCCCTTCAAAGGCCTCTCTTACTTGGTCAGATGGGTCACACTTGGAGAGGACGCATGGGACTCCTCTCTGCTCAGGTTGGTATAGAATGCTTCCTTCTACTAATGCTAACCAGTGCCGGAGGTGATTCATGGGAGCCTGGAGAGTATTGCCACGAGGCAGTATGCTGTCCCAACAATATGACCAGTCATACATAAAATACAACTTACTTTGGAGAGCCTATCAACATTTCAATGAGGTTTTTAATTCCTCCTTTTTCTATTAATAATACCACTGCTTTGCATTTGTTTAGCACTTTTCATCTGTAGTTCTAAAAGCCTTTTTACAAACAGGAGGGTCACTATTATCCCTGTTTTGAACTTTTTATAACTAAGGCACTGAGCGTTTTAGCAAAACAATAGGAAAACAATGGCCAAGCCAGGAACAGAACATGGGTCTCATGACATCAGTTGTACCCTACTCACTTCCCTAGATCGAGATGGATTTGGAGGCTTTCCTTAGCATCTGTGATTAAAGAATGTGCTCCTTTGTTTTAATAATAAGCAGAAACACTTGATGCATAATCATAAGGTATCTGGTGACATGAAAGTCTGGCCTTGTGGGGTTAGTAATGCAGCCTCCCGGGCCAGTGAAGCACTTACACGTGTGCATAACTTTAAGCACACACATAGTTTTATTGCACATGCACATCCTTAAGTGTCTTGTTGGATTGGGGCCAGAGGTGCCAAGATGGTGCCAGAGGTCAGCATATCTTTTTCAGTGAAGAGGACAGAAAGAGATAGGGTAATAACTCTTTGTTTCCCATCTCTCCTCTCTCCCTCCCCCCGAAAAAACCTACAGACAAAAATCCACTCACTTCATGTTTGCAGATGATCAAGCCCCTTCCATCTTTGTGCTCCCGGTGATCACTTGTTTTGATTTCCCATAAAGCAGGCCTTTCCCTCTCAGCTTCCATTGTTGCCTTGAAGTAAATAAGCTTTTATAACAATCAGAGTTTATAGAAGAAGGGTTCCAAAAGTTGAGAGAAACCCATGAGTCAGTAACTTAGTTAATTCTATGGTTTCATTTCTGTTGCTTTCAAATGTTCACACATGAGCCCAATTTAGAATTAGATACTTCAAAGTTTGCTCAGCCCATGTTCCTTCAAGGCTGCCTATCAGGGCCTCTTCCCCCCTCTCCCTTTTTTTTTTCTTTTCAAGCCCTCCTTATTATTTGGAAAACATCAAAGGGATTTGCACACACCAAAATGCATGGTCTAGCAATATACAAGTCAGACAGCAGAAAGAGTTGTCATTAAATCATGGTCTACAGTGTGTGAAAGTCTCATACCTATGCATCTCAGGAAGCATCTGTAACTGACCTTGTTTTAACTAGCAGTGGTATCTGCACATGGGACCTTCACTGTTGAAAGCATGAATGTTTACTTCTTGGGCTGTAGGACTACATCCTCTAGCTGGCAGCTCTAGCAGACTTGTTCATGTAGCCCTACTAATTCTCCTATTGTGAGTTACATGCGCAAGCCTGCCCTGAGCATAAAGAGTAGAGCTGGTTGAAAATTTTCACAGGAAAACATAGTCCATATCACCCCCAGGACAAGTAGTCCTTAAAACCCTGATCTTCTCAGTGGGAACACCTCCCCTCCCCCCGTGTCTCTGCTGTGAGAGCATTCTCACCATACCTGCTGTCTTCTGCCATACCTAGCCTCCTTGCTGGTTCTCTTCCATCCTTCTGCCAGGACAGCCACCCGTGCCCTTCCCAGCAGGAATCCCACAGCCTCTCTGTGGGGAGATCATCCTTGCAAGCGAAGTATCCCTCCCTCCCCTGGCCCTCTCACTGTTCCCCTCGGCCCACCTCTCCGAGGTGGAGACATTAGAGGGTAAGCTGCTCTTCCCCAGCCTTCAACCCTCTCAGGCCCTGGGCGTTTTGGCTTAGAGCCAGCAGGAAGTTTCCTCAGCTGCTCTCCTGCCTCCTCTGGCCCTGGCTCAGGGAGGACAGCTGGCAAACTCCACTTGCTGCTCTCCTTGCCTTCAGCCTCCCCCCAGGAAATACCTTCTGGCTCTGGCAGCACTCACCTCCTGCCAGTCTCCTCCTCCCCACAAGCAGCCCTGACTCACCACATCTCTCTTCCCTTTAGGGCCCAGGTGCCCTCTTTTAAGCCCAGTTGGAATGCTGTACCTCATGAGACAGAGGTGCACTGGGCCTGTACCCTCTCAAAGGAGGAACCTAGGGTGCAGGAGAGGAAAGGGGGGGGGAACCTTGAAAATAAAATGTATTAAAAAAATTTATTGAAAAATGTCAAATAATGAAAAGTAATTTCTTTTCAAAACTTGCAAGACTAGAATAACTTCAAAATTTTCCTTTTAAAATTTTTTGACCAACTCTAATAGACAGAACCTACTAGAGGCATCTGTCACATTTTGCTAACAACATATATGTCTAATACTGCGAGATGTATTATATCCTTTTAAGATTGAAGCCTAAAAAGATAAAATGTAAAAGTGCTTTATAAGTGGTAAGTATTCATTCTAAAAGCAAGGAGAACTGTGAACACTTCTCACAAGGAACTAATCAAAATAAAAGCATCGCTGTAGCTTTAAGTGTATTTCACTCATTGCTTTTCCGGGGCTGTTAGCACATATGTAGTGTTGAATGGGGGTCTCCTAGATTTTCCCAAGGTACCCTTCATTTAAACACAAGAAAGAGAGTGTATTTTAATTTTAATTATTTATTCATTTTTTTTTATCATGAGCAGATAACAGGACGTGCTCGTGTGTTAGATTTCTTTGCTGCCCCCCCCACCCCCGCTTCCCTTCCATGAGAAATGACTTCTTTCAACCTCCACCTCTCCCCATCCTCAAAGTAACCAACTTCTCAGACTCCCTGCTCTGCCAATCTATTAGTAGTTATTAGGGCTGTCAAGCGATTAAAAATTAATCATGATTAATCACTCTGTTAATAATAGAATACCATTTATTGAAATATTTTTGGATGTTTTCTTCATTTTCAAATATATTGATTTCAATTAGAATACAGAATACAAAGTTTACAGTGCTCACTTTATATTTTTTATTACAAATATTTGCACTGTAAAAAAGAAACAAAAATTGTATTTTTCAATTCACCTAATACAAGTACTGTAGTGCAATCTCTTTACCATGAAAGTTGAACTTACAAATGTAGAATTATGTACAAAAAATAACTGCATTCAAAAATGAAACAATGTAAAACTTTAGAGCCTGCAAGTCCACTCAGTCCTACTTCTTGTTCAGCCAATCAAGTTTGTTTACATTTGCAGGAGATAATGCTGCCTGCTTCTTGTTTACAATGTCAAGTGAAAGTGAGAACAGGTGTTCGCATGGCACTGTTGTAGCTGGCATTGCAAGATATTTACGTGCCAGGTGCAGTAAAGATTCATATATCCCTTCATGCTTCAACCACCATTCCAGAGGACATGCTTCCATGCTGATGACAGGTTCTGCTTGCTAATGATCCAAAGCAGTGCATACTGATGCACATTCATTTTCATCATCTGAGTCAGATGCCACTAACAAAAGGTTGATTTTCTTTTTTGGTGGTTTGGGTTCTGTAGTGTCTGCATTGGACTGTTGCACTTTTAAGACTTGTGAAAACACATTTCACACCTTGTCCCTCTCAGATTTTGGAAGGCACTTCAGATTCTTAAACCTTGGGTCGAGCGCTATAGCTACTTTCAGAAATCTCATATTGGTACTTTCTTTGTGTTTTGTCAAATCTGCAGTGAAAGTGTTCTTACGATGAACAACATGTTCTGGGTCATCATCTGAGATTGCCGTAACACGAAATATATGGCAGAATGCCATAAAACAGAGCTGGAGATACACAATTCTCCCTCAAGGAGTTCAGTCACAAATTTAATTAATGCATTATTTTTTTAACGATCGTCCTCACCATGGAAGTATGTCCTCTGGAATGATGGCGAAAGCATGAAGGGGCATATGAATGTTTAGCATACGTGGCCCGTAAAGACCTAGGAACGCCAGCTACAATAGTGCCATGTAAACACCTGTTCTCATTTTCAGGTGACCTTGTAAATAAGAAGCAGGCCACAGTATCTCCCGTAAATGTAAACAAACTCATTTGTCTTAGTGGTTGGCTGAACAAGAAGCGGGACTGAGTGGACTTGTAGGCTCTAAAGTTTTGCATTGTTCTGTTTTTGAGTGCAGTTATGTAACAAAAAAAAAAATCTATATTTGTAAGTTGCACTTGTACGACAACGAGATTGCACTATAGTACTTGTATAAGGTGAATTGAAAAATACTATTTTTTTGTTTATCATTATTAGAGTGCAAATATTTGTAATAAAAATAATATAAAGTGAGCACTTTTTACTTTGTATTCTGTGCTGTAAATTTAAATCAAATATTTGAAAATGTAGGAAAAGCATCCAAAATATTTAATAAATTTCAATCAGTATTCTATTGTTTAACAGCAATTAAAACTGCAATTAATTGCGATTAATTTTTTGTTAATTGTGTAAGTTAACTGCGATGAATCGACAGCCCTAGTAGTTATTGTTTGTATTGCAGTCGGCCATAGCAGCTACAGTCATAGACCTTGGCCCCATTTTTCTAGGCGCTATAACAACACATAAGAAGTCCCTAGTCCAAAGAATTTACAGGTTCATATTTACACAGTACCACAAGTGTTCACAGTGCTTTACAAATCACACTTTAGGCATTTGTTTTCAGACACTTTATAATCCAGAACGTGTGGATGAAGTACAGAGAATTTAAATGATTTGGTAGTGTGTTGGTGCAGATAGCGTTCTTTCAGTTAATCAACCATCATTCCAACTACCTGTGTCAGCTTTTCCTCCCATATAGGAGCGTTAATGCCTCTGTCTGCTTAGGTTCTGATACAAAGCCCACTGAAGTCATCGGAAAGACTCCAGTTGACTTCAATGAGCTTTTGTTCCGGCCCTTAACCTTGACACTTATGCTTAACTGCCTATATCTGGAACTAAGAGATGTGACATGTGGTGGTTGGTTTTTTAAAAAAATTTATTAGTATGGTGCCATCAAAGCAAACTACACTGAGAGAAAAGGGAGCTGTGCCAATAAAGAAAAATTACACGGTCCCTTCCCCAGATGGCTAACCAACAGAGGGCTTGAGTTGGAACAGTACAGAGCAAACAGAATGAGAGCCAAGTGATCACAGAATGAGGTGGTATTTAGAAGCTTTTTTTGAAAAGAGGAAAAGCTGAGCAAGCCCTGTGAAGGTACTAAGTAGGGAGTGGGTTAAAAGAAATAAAGAGAGTGACTGGGAGAGAAGTTTGGGCAGAGTGAGTATAGGGCAGTGTGACTGAGAGTAGGAGATTAGGGTAGAAATGTAGGCAGAAGTGTTACCAAGAGCCTTGAAGGAGCAGAGAAGCTTGAACTGTGTGAGAAGGGAGGAGGAAAGCTAGTGGAGAAATTTTAAGAAAAGAAATCCCGCCACAGTGAGAGTAGAAGGAGATCATCTTAATATTAGTGTTTCAGCTGAATTGTAACAGAGAGAAAATGGAGGTGGCTGGAATGGAAGGATCACAGTAATCAGGATGGGATATAACTGGATCATGAACCCAAAGCCTACCAGTAGGTAGAAAGTGCTCTGGGAAAGGGAGATGCATAGTCACATAGGGATAAGGAGGATGAATGCTACTCTGCCCTTTTGATTTGTTCCTTACCTTTCAGGGTGGATAAAAATTGATTTTTTAAAAATTAAATTGGATTTTTTATTTTAAATTAAATGAAATTTTGTTTTTAAAAATAAACCTCTTTAAAATAAAAATTAAATTATGACAGCCTACATTAAGGCCTAAACTTAGTCTAGCAAAGTCATTTAAATGAAAATAAAAATATGAATATTAAGCCATACATTTGTAGTGCTGAAGTTTTAAAGAAAGCCAGATCACTGAACTGGTGGAAGTCTCTGGTTAAGCACCTAGAACCAGAGTTGTTTGAAGTGCTAAACCACCTTTGGGGATGGATTGATTTAAACCACCAAATAGAAAGTCTTGATTTAGATAATGAATTTTCATAAACTTTTCCATTTGTACTTGTTGTTTTCTAAAGAAAGTTGCATACTTATTGTTTGACATGTTGATTTACAACTATAACTATATACATTCATTTACACCATTATATAATTTAATATTTTCAGTTTCTTATTGTACATTTTTAGTATGTTAGAAAATGGTAAATGATAGGTGGAGTCATAAATATTCATAATTTTGAGAACTGAGCCATCAGAGTGTAGGGAGGGAGAAGCTATAAAACAGGAGTATAAGACCACTTAGGTGAGTTTAGTGGATGATCCTGATGAGAGAAATGATGGTGTCTTCTGGAGTCAGAGGCTGCGTCCCAATGCCTGTGATGACTTTGCCAGTCTCCTGCACCCAAGAGTTCAGTCCCAGCCCCCCCCCCAGGATCAAGCGCTTAATACAGTACATGACTTATTGTGCCATATTTATGAAGCTTGACTTCAAAAGTTTTAGATATTTTCCTCCTGAGTCTGTCTTTATAAAGAAGAGCAGCCTTTAACTCAAAGTTTTTGACAAAGACTCATGGATTCACCATATCTATTTTTATTTAAATGTTTTAAGAGATTATAATAAGTTTAGGCCTTAACACATTTGTATTAAATTTAGATTTTGTTTTAAACTGGTCTATTTTTAAAAACAAAAGCAACTATAATAACAAAATAAAAAAGCCACTTTAAATATAAACAACTATTAAAATATATCATTTTTTAAATCTACCTTGCTAGTTTTTGACTGCAGTAACTTCTGCCAGTGCAGAGAAAATATTTTCTTCATTTCAATTTATTCAACTAGTGCAATTCAACAACTACTTCATTTGAAGTTGACAAACTGATTGGGAGTTGGAAAAGCTGGAGACCTTGTTTTCTTCTTCCAATTTATGAATAAAAACGGTGTGTGAAAGGATGAGATTTACTAGTTCTAAAATCCTGAAGGACGTTGTTTCTGGCCACCATCAGTTCAATTCTCTAATTGCAGATAATACTTCCTTTGTTCAGTAAATCAGTTTTAAATGTAAAACATGTTTTGGTAAACTTTTCGTATATATCCACCACACTTAAGATTTTATTTTAACTAATTAATTAAATATTTTGTTGGATTTGACCAATTAAGATGTTTGTTTTTTATGCATTTTAATTGAATTCCAGTTTTCATCCAAATAGAGAGTGACTCAGATCACAAATAAAATTAATCATCCAGTAAATAAGAAATGCATCATTCACCATTTTCCAACATAATAAAAATGTAAATATTATTAATCTGAATAAGTGTATGTTAATTGCTAAAATAAAAGTGTATAGATATAGTGTATCCTTCTGATTAGCAGAAAGAAGTACCAAATTGGGTCTAAAGTCTATATTTAGTTTCAAATCAATGTTTTAATGGTTACCAAAGAGAATCAACTTTTCAGATATTTTCCTAAAGAAAAGTACAAATGCAAAACAAGATTAAAAATGATTATTTCAATCAAGGTTTCTTGCTTGATCTAAATCATGATTAAAATTGGTGATTTAAATTACCTTGATTTTAAACTTATCCACCCTGTTTTCTTTGCCTATGGAATAGCACATGTCATGGAGCACATGCTAGATCACAGTGGAGAGAGCTGTGCCTGCAAGCTGTTGTTGTAAAATCCCCTGGCCTTTTTGGCAGATTTTCTAAGGAATAGTATTTATTACCTATAACCTTAGAGAATGCCATGCATCATGTTTTCTAGCCTTTCTACAAGGAAATATCTTTCGCGTGGTCCTCACAAGAGCCTGATGTGACAATTAACCTTCACTTCCTCAAAAAGAAGCAAACGACCCCCTCTCCCGCAAATAACCCCTTACAAAAAACCTGCAGAAGATATGAATGTTTGTTTAGAGGAGCCAGTGTTCAAAAGCTTCCAGTTAATAGCCTGTCAAAGATGTTTGCCTTTGAAATTACTGTTATCAGCTGAGTGCAAGTATATTCAGATAATTTGACTTAATCTGTATTTTTTATTTCTAATGACAAAAAAGCATTTATGCTTGGGTCTACCCTGACATCAAGAGAGATTATACACATTTAAAGAAAATAAAAAATACAGAAAGCCCAACCAATCCAGGCAGCCCAATCCTACCAGGATGGTTTTATGGCTAGATATTAAAATGGGCTCAGGGGATATAGGTTCATTTCCTGGTTTTGCCACTGACTTCTTGTGTGACCTTTGGCTGAGATTTTCAGAGGAGCCTAATGAAATGACAGTGCCCAAATATTATTCAAGTGCAGTGTAATTTGGTCTAACTGCTCTAGACCTAACTGCTCTAGACTCCTTTTGAAAATCTCTGCCTTAATCTCTTTATGCTTCAGATCCCTGCCTGTAAAATGGGGACAGTAACACATTTTGACTTCATAGGGGGCTGTGGAGAAGGAGGGAGATACGTGCAGAATTATGTATGGAATATTATATGTACCTCAGTTTATCTGTGTGATATTTATTCTGGGTGAATGCATGGAGTTAAACCAAAGGAGGCTGTTGAGGGGGAACAAGCAGAAAACAAACCTTATCTCCATTGTTATCTCCAGGAAGAATACCAAGGATCCTCAAGAGAACAATGGGTGAACTAGTCTTTGGGAAATACCTACCTACCTGCTGTTTCCAGCCAGGGTAACAGGCCTTTTTTCCCCAAGGCCAGAGCCTAAGATCAAAAGAACACAGCCGTTAAAATACCCCTGCCTTGAGAGCAAAAGCTTGTGTGGAAGCTGAGTGGGCAGCTGCTCAGTGAGAGGTGCTATGTGGGAAGAGAGGAGAGAGAGAAAATAAGAAACTTTAAGAGGACAGTGTGTCTTTCCCTGCCCAGAGATGGAGGTGGCTGGGCTAAATGGAACTAAGACAGAGAGGGGTATCTGAGGCACCTAAGCTTGCCTGGGCATTGAGGGAATCATCGAATCATAGAATAACAGAGTTGGAAGGGACCTCTGGAGGCCATCTAGTCCAACCCCCTGCTCAAAGCAGGACCAATTCCCAACTAAATCATCCCAGCCAGGGCTTTGTCAAGCCTGACCTTAAAAACTTCTAAGGAAGGGGATTCCACCACCTCCCTAGGTAACGCATTCCAGTTTTTCACCACCCTCCTAGTGAAAAAGTTTTTCCTAATATCCAACCTAAACCTCCCCCACTGCAACTTGAGACCATTACTCCTTGTCCTGTCATCTGCTATCACTGAGAATAGTCTAGATCCATCCTCTTTGGATCCACCTTTCAGGTAGTTAAAAGCAGCTATCAAATCCCCCCTCATTCTTCTCTTCCGTAGACTAAACAATCCCAGTTCCCTCAGCCTCTCCTCATAACTCATGTGTTCCAATCCCCTAATCATTTTTGTTGCCCTTCGCTGGACTCTCTCCAATTTCTCCACATCCTTCTTGTAGTGTGGGGCCCAAAACTGGACACACTACTCCAGATGAGGCCTCACCAATGTCGAATAGAGGGGAACGATCACATCCCTCGATCTGCTGGCAATGCCCCTACTTATACACCCCAAAATGCCATTGGCCTTCTTGGCAACAAGGCACACTGTTGACCCATATCCAGCTTCTCATCCACTATCACCCTTAGGTTCTTCTCTGCAGAACTGCTGCCTAGCCATTCGGTCCCTAGTCTGTAGCGGTGCAAATGATCAGCTTCAGGCAAGGCCCAGGTGTGCAGACCTTTTTCTCTGCTTGCTGTGTATCTTTGGGTGAATGGACAATACGTCTATCTGGAACAAACTGTTCTGAGTCACTTTAATCAGCATTGGTCACAGGCTCCCAGAGAGAAGTTTCTCACAGTTGGGCCTGTCATGTGAGCACAGTTGTATGTGGAGGCTGCAACTGCAGGGTCTAGTCTCAGAGTGGTAGAACTGTGGGGTTCCACCTAGGGAGAGGTGAAGGTAGCAAAACTTGTCACCTGAAGGGTTCACTCTTGAGGGAATACAAGAACCATGGACTTCCACTCTAGGAAAAGTGCAAGGGGAGGCTTTTTCACCCAGAAAGAGTGCCCACACAGACTGGGGAGAGATCACAAGTACAGCTCTCGTTGAGAGATGTTCTGAAAATCAGTCAGTGTTTGTGAGGCACTCAGATACTAGGGTTATTGGGAGGAGTGGGGGGATATAATTAAATAGAACCAAACCAACAGTGCAGACAAGTGCTCCCTTATACCTCAGAGATCCATTATTCCCCTGTCTCTGCATGTACCTCAGAAGTACTACATTTAATGAAGTATTCAACAAATGTCACGTGAGAGGGCAGCTGAAACATAACATGTATTTTTGCCATACTGGTACTTTCTGTGTGTCCAGTTAATAAGCTTCAAATCATGTCTGTAAATTTACTGAGCACCTGATTCGAGAATCATAAAGATAGACCCTTAATTTTCTATTGCATCACAATTTCAGGCCCACAAGCCTTTAAAAAGAGCCTCTACCATTTTTCCCTCTCAGTGCCTCCTGTGTGTTTTGGAAAAACATATGTGGGCAATTTGATTAAGTACAATAATAAATTAATAAATAGCATGGGTTTTTCTTCAGTGGTCCTGTCTGTCTTCTTTCCTGGTAGATATAGGGCCCAGTCCAGCAAGATGTGGAGGATCCTAATCAGTGATTTTTCTGGGAGTTGGTGGTGCTTGTTGCACCTCAGGAGGTACTCAGTACCTAAAATGATCAAGCTTTATTCTCCAGAATCTCTGCTGCACATGTGCTAAACAGAGAGACTAACTAAGCTTGGTAGTAACTGCTACAGATACAAAATGTTTTTCCATTATACCCCCCTGTTATAGATATTATGACTTCAGCAAACATTCACCTTTATCCCTTCCTGGTCTCTGACTCAAGATGAATTCCCTTGGAATTTTTGACCATAGTCCCTTCAGTCTTTTTCCCCAGTTGAGAGGAGAGTGAACAAAACTGAACTTTGCTGATTAGTTTTTTAAATAAAGACTCTGCAAAGAGGTCTGATCTGTTTGGAGCAAGGTGCTCAGTACTTTCTGAAAATGAGGCTCCTTTAAGGTATTTCGGTTTGGGCTCCTAAAAAGTGAGGCACTCAAAATCACTAGTAACTCTTCATAATCTCGACCAAGAATTCTTTCTACAGTTCTGATGGCTGAGGCTTGAAAGCTGTGCAATCACATAAGTACAAGTTACAAATCTGGTTTTTAGAGAGGTTTGAATTTCTTCGCTTTACACTTGCAGAGTGTAAAAGCTGTTGGCTTTTCGCAGACTGTGAATGTGCAGTCTATGGAGGATTGTCCCCAGTTTGTTTCCTTCTCTTCTGGAAAGCGATGTGTTTTTTTTCTTTATGTGTTGTTTTTAATACTCTTTCTCATAGTAATGGCTTGGGTGTGCCAGAAATTTGTGGCTACTCACTAGCTGGGAAGTAGTTTCATTGTGATGAACTGCCTTCTTAATGGAGGCAATATTCCTTTAGCCACAGTGGCTGCTGTTAAAAATCCATTTGGTAATGTAGCAGTCTTTTCTGAGAAGGATTTCTGAGCAATTTTGTAACTGAGGCATATTTGCAATCTTTAGGGGTGATCAGGGGAGAGAGGGAGGGAAGAAAAATGCCCCTTCGTGCATACACACAGAGGGAAATGCTGCAGCACCAGTAAAGATCTCTTTTCACATCTTCCTGGGCCTGCCGAGTGGATCTGGGTGTTGTCGATGTGACTGGGGGAGCATCTTCCAGGTCTGCTCCTGCATGTGCATTGTGTTCAGCTGCTGGCAAGTGCCATGTAAATGCCTGATTCTTGGGGGCAGATTTTCTTCCAACCACAGTAACCATAGTCTGAGTAGCTGGGTTTGGTGGAGTGGTTATTACACAAGAGTAGAATGACAGGATCCCTCCTGACTTCTCCCAGGTTGCTAAAGTGGAGCTGCTGCTGCTTTTGTGCCCCTTTCCTCTGTCCCCCCTTTTTTAATTTGAGGAGGGGAGAAGGGAAGGGAGAGTAATGGCCTATGGATCTGCTTAGTCACAGTAACATTGTGCTCTGGGTGCAGAAGGCCAATATATAAACTGGATAGCAAATCTTTTTAAACAGGTGTAGTATGCTAAAGGTAATTCCAAATGGCAATGCTTTGCAGTGGAGAAATGTCCACATGTGATGTACCACAGGAGCGGGAGGATATGCAGTTCTATTTCAGTTAGTTTATTAATAGATCTAGAGAAGGGCTGTGTCTGTAGAAGGGCACGATTTAGCAATGACACCTAAATTGGCCCTGCCACCAACTTCTGTTGTAACTTCATTGACTTCAGTTGAGTTAGGCCAGGAGTGCCTGATCCAAAGATCACTGAGGTCATGGACCTGCACAGCCCATCAAGATCAATAACAAATTTGGCCCATAGAGACTTTTAGCCATAGGGACAGTCTGGGATCTCTGCAGTCTGGAGGAGAGATGGCTTACTGTGATGTGTAAGTGCCAGAGGGCTTTTGAGACAAAATATCCAATGATTTTAATGTTTTGTAACTTCCATGAGTGTCTCTGTATTTTCAGGTTGCTATATCGTTCAAACAGATCCTTACCCACACTACGTGAGCCTCTTTTTAGAGTCCAGCCTGGTCTTCTGTTCTCAGTAGAAAACTTTCAACTGATTTTCACTTTGAACAGTTAAATTAGTTGTTTAGGAGGCTGCTAGGATGGTTCTGAAACTAAAGGTTTTATTTGAATGAGACCATTTGGAATGGATAATTGCTCTGCTCTGCATTTCTACACACGTGTGCATGAACTTAAAGGGAATAAAGCTCACTTGACAGAGGCTACTATGCTGTTATTAGTAAGTTACATTAACAGCATCTTAATATATGTAATGTGTGTCAATGTTTTATATATCTAGTTTTATACTAGTTTTATATATCTAGTATGTGTATATATCAAGGCTAGATCTGCCCCTGATTACCAGGGTTGGAAGGAACATTTTTAGTTTTTAATGTAATGCTCTGTGGTGCTGAATATTGCCTGATGGGAGTTGAGGATTATCAGTGCTCTCAGAAGACATTCAGCACCTCAAGGAATTGGACCCTATGCTAATATCATTAAACTTACACACTGAGGGTATGTCAACACTGCAGCTAGACCTGTACCCATGGTTGGCCTGTACCAGCTGACTCAGGCTTGCAGGGCTCAGGCTAAGGGGCTGTTTAATTGCGGTGTAAACATTTGGGCTCGGACCGGAGCCCGGGCTCGGACCGGAGCCCAGGCTCTGAGACTTGGGAGGGTCCAAGAGCTTGGGCTGCAGCCTGAGCCAGAACATCTACATTGCAATTAAACGGCCTCTTAGCCAGGGCCCCTTAACCAGAGCCCCTTAGCCCAAGTCAGCTGGCATGGGTCAGTCACAGGTGTCTAATTGCAGTGTAGATATACCCTAAGAGGCTGATTCAAAGCTCATTGAAGTTAATGGGAACCTTTCAATTGCCTTTAGTGGACTTTAGATTAGGTCTTATAATATCTTTGGTCATTTTAGATGGTGTGGGTTTCTCTAAGTTCTTTTAAAAACTATAAAACTGAAGTTCCTTTTGGCCCAGTGACATAGAAAAATGAATGGTTAAAGGCTGGTGAATGAGTTATTAATGGTCCCCTTTTCCTGCACAATAAAAGCATTTATTTGCCTTTAAGCTTTCAGCTATGAAAGAAAAAAAACATGGTAGAGGTTGGTCTATGTTTGTAGGTGTTTAGGTATACAGTATTGTGAATATAATATGTTACTGTCTGATGGCAGAATTTTTGTTTAGGAGTATTTCATAATAAACCAAAAGGAGAATTTTGGCTGGCAATGTTTTCAAAGTTCACAATAAACTGTTGCTGGCATGAAAGTCAGCTAAACAGGCTCATGTTGTTGTTTCCCCCAGGATGTCTTTCATGCTTTTTTCTCTTCCCATTGGAAATACAATTATTTATTTGCATGCAAGGTAAGTGAATTCTTTTATCTATTTGTGTATCATAAACCAAACAATTAGTATACTGCAGTCACAGTGCACTTAAAAAAAAAAAAACCTTCAAAAGCCTTTAGTCAATATTATTATTGGAGGGAAAACTCTTAAGTAACTGTATGCAAACAACAACAATAGGCAGTTGTTTGGTGTTTAATAATAAAAGTTGCTCTGGAAAACAAAAAAAGTGACTTGTAGCACAAGAGCTTCACATACAGTGAACCCAAGGACAGAAATATGAGGTCAGTCTTTGAAGGAATGGACAATACGCTCTGTGCCAACACTGGAAAATCCCAGAAGATTAGTTTATTTGCCAGATGTTATAGGGAGTTCATCACTGACACCCTCTGCTCCATCGTCTTCATCTCACCCCACAGTTGCCTTTCCTGACCTTTGCAAATTTCCTGTTGATCTCTTCTTCAGAGTGCAACACTCAAGTTCCTCCTTGAAGTTGATGTTTTTGCTTCATAGCAATAGGCAAGTTGTCCTGTTGACTTATGAAGATGATCTGAAGCCTTTCGTGTTTTTCTTTAATACACCCACGATAACTCTCTTGGCATCAGCATATGCATGAAAGAGCCACTGATGTGAAGTGTAGCAGCTTCTTCCGTTCTGGAAGCCTTGCCTGTACTTGTGGGAGAGATGGGACTACACCTCACACAATCCCATTAACTTCATTGAGGTTGGGTGCTTGATGTATACATTGGGATGGATTTTGTCCCATAGGGTATAAATCTGCTGGGTCTTTTAATGAATAATCTCAGACCTTAACCCTTTCCCTCTTTTCAGCAATCTGTTTTTGTGCTGCTGTCAGTTGCAATCCTCTTGAGAGTACCTCAAGCATTGCTCCTTACTGGGTGATACTGATCAGAATGAATCAAAACCCAATACTCAGTATAGGGGAGTCTCAGACCAATGACAGCAGACAAAGAAAAAAAAAGTTTGAACAGACAGAAATCTGCTCATATATTTCCCCCTTAATTCCTACAGGAGTTTTCTGGTAAATATTGATTTCAACTAATAGAAGTTGTAACTTGTCTATCGGCTTGTGCCCCAAGTAATTATGTCCCAAGGTTAAGGCTTGCTTAGTGAAAGAACAAAATGAAACATATTTCTTTTTAAGATGTCAGCTGGTGATGGTTGTTTCTTAGAAGAAGATTGTTGTCATTGGTTGGTTGTACAGTACAATTTTTTAAAAACTATATAGAACAATTTGAGAGGCAGAGGATGACAGTCGTATGAGTTGCGTATGAGATTCTGACTTTGTATGACTGCCCTCAGATATCCAAAAAACACTCTGCTTTACTGTGGACATACTGGGTACTGAGGCTGCCACTTCTAGTGATGTCACTCCCAGAAGAAAGGCCTGGAGTACTTCCAAGAGAGGCAGTCAATCCATTTAGCCAATCTCTGTGTGTGTGTGTGTGTAAAACGATTACCTCACTCCCAGAAGGATTGCTTCCAGCGTCGGAGTAATGTCTCTTTCCTTATAAAGATTCAGTTTGAGTTTTAGAATAGTTTTGTGCTGAGGCAACTTTCATGAACAGTTTATCAGTGCCCCATTACTTCTTCCTCAACCTTTAACCTCCAATTTTCCTACTTCCTTTGTGATCTATCTCCTATTAGTTAACAAGTAAATGGTCATGTCTATATAATAATACATCCTTCTTCTGTATATATCTAAAATAACAGGTTATTGCTTATTGTGTGTCCTCACTTGAAATGGCTTCATATTGGTGGTTGGATAATCAAAACATCCATGCTTCTTACAGGCCCTGAGCTCCTGTATCTGGGTTACATAGATGCCATATTTTGTCATGGTTCTGAAATATTCCAAAAACTCAGCGAGCAAAAAGACACAGTGGTGGGAGAAAACCAAAAGTCTAGATAAGTACCCTGAACTTATGTCTGTATTTGGCACTGGTGTGACTGCTGCTGGAATGCTGTGTCTAGTTCTGGTGCCCACAATTCAAGACGGATGTTGATAAATTGGAGAGGGTTCAAAGAAGAGCAACAAGAATGATTAATGGTTTAGAAAACATGCCTGATAGAGAGAGGCTCAAGGAGCTCAATCTATTTAGTTTAATAAAGAGAAGGTTAAGAGGTGACGTGATTAGTCTATAAATATCTACATGGGGAACAAATATTTAATAATGGACTCTTCAGTCTAGCAGAGAAAGGTGTAACACAATCTAATGGCTGAAAACTGAAGCTAGAGAAATCCAGACTGGAAATAAGGTGTACATTTTTAACAGTGAGAGTAGTTAAGCATTGGAACAGTTTACCAAGGATGGTGGTGGATTCTCCATCACTGACAATTTTAAAATCAATATTGGAGGTTTTCCTAATAGAGATGACCTAGGAATTATTTAGGGGGACGTTTGATGAAGAATCTAAGTATCTATGAACTTTTGAAGGCTGCCACCAGCCCCTGAGACCAATGTTCCCTCTAATTTTTGACAGGCCATGTGTGCAAAAAAATTCTTCTGTGCAAATTTTTGTGTGCACGGTGCTTCGCCATGTGTGCGGGGTTTAGGGTCTGTGTGCAGATGCACACAGCTTAGAGGGAACAGTGCCTGAAACCCTCCCATACTCAATCACCGCTCATCTAAACATGGCCTAGTTTCCCCCCTGCCTAATATTATTTTCCTGGGTGGGATGAAACATAGTGGCATGCTATCTCTGTTTGCTGTGACTGGAGGCAGCCAGTAGATCTGCTGCTTCCTATAGCATGTTTTTCCTTTTTCTTCGGGGTGGGGGGGTGTTACACTCTTCCTCCCCACTCCTCTTTGGAGTTCCCCTGCCTTTGTCCCCTTCCCTGTTTGGGTTTCTCCAATTCTCTTCTTCATCCTCTAAAGCCACAGCATGGAGTAAAACTTGAAGAAATGCTAGAGAGAGTGAGACATCTGCTTTTTTTCATAAGTAGCAGGAACAGTGGCCCCTAGTAGCCAAAAGCATAGGTAGCAGCAAAAATTCTGTTTCTCTTCTATCCCAGTTGACATGGGACAGACAGGTGGACCTGGAACAGACAGGGCAAAAATGCAGGACTGCTGTAAAGTGCTGTATGCCCTGCATTATATTTTGTCCAGGATGACAGCAAATGAACTGACTGCACTAAATCTGAAGCATTTAGAAGCCTTTTGTAGTCACAGAAATGGGAATCCTTGCGCACTTCATTTGGAATTCACACTGAAGTATTCAATTGGCCAAACACTTCACAGGTGTCAGTGGCTGAGTGCTATTTGCACACCTTTCCTGCCACACAGAAGATGCATTCTACTGGAGTGGGAGTGTTTTTTTCCCCCCATATACAAATGTCATATAAATATAATCACAGAAAAACCATGAAAGTACTATTGAGGATTTGAGCCCTTGTACTCTATCACATCAAGATCTACCTGGGGACTCCAGATATAGATTACTTTCCAGCATCCAGAACTGTTTGGGAATGCTTTAATCCTGAAAACGGGGGGTTTCTACTGGAAATGCTGACAGACCCTTCACTGCAGCAGCCCATGTGGCCAGTGCTGTAATAATAAGTCGTGTATGAGGAAAGCATGATGCTAGTGTTAGAAATCAAGCACTTGGGCTGAACAGTCTGTGAGAAGGAAAAACACCATACTCCATTTCATTGCAGCGATCCTGAAAATTGGCGGTTGGGTTTATTCAGGCAGGGAGAAATTGGTAACAAAGTTGGTCATTAACCCTGTGCGCACTATATTTCCAAAAATAACAATTTGTAATAGCACTATGAGGATTGGTCACTAGTATTGCCAGCTGGGGCTGTTCTGTCCACTTTAAAATTCTAGATTGCCTGGAGATTGCCTTTTTGTACTGGTGTGGGTTTTCTTCTTTTTCTTTTCAAGGTTTAATCTAATTCCATATTGCATAACCCCCAGCCTCCTCTAGTACTCTACATTGTGGGCATGACACTGAGAACAATTAGTACCAAATTTAGTGCTTACTATCCTGAGTACTGCCACAGATCTCCATGGCACCCTTGTGCTGTCATTGTGAAATCCCATTGCCATCCATCTGTTAGAGTAGTAAGCACTACACTCATAAATACTTTCAGGATTGGGTCCTATGCTGGGAACAGCAGTCTGTATCCACCCTATCCTTCTTCACCTGCACCAGCATAAAATCAGTTATAGGGACTGTTTCCATGAGTATAATTATTCGCCTGAGTAAGTGTCTGTAGATTTTGGGCCTTGACCTATCCTCAGTGCAGCACATGATCTATCCTTTTTCATTGTTAATCACAGGGTTGAAAACGTTGCAATGTTCAGTCAGTCTGCGGTTGAAGGCTGAAAAGTCACTTTTAAAATGGTTAAAAAGGTCACACAGCTGCAAATAATAATGGCCCAATGAAAATCAGATTCTGACTGTAGCCCACTTCAAGAATAACACTGAAACAGGAAACAAGCCTGCTTGATGCTTTTAGCAGTTAAAGCAATAAGAATACTGCTGATTTATTTATTTATTCATTTATTTATTTTTAAAGTGAGAGAGAAAAGAGAGTAAACTTTCCTGTTGTGAATTTCTTGAAGTGTTTTTCTAATTGTAGAAGTGATGATGCTAAAGCTCTGTGCAGCCTTGTTGAGAAGACTTTTAGTCCAACTTAGAAGAGGATGCTGCTGAGAGGAGTTGAAGTTTTGCTTTATTTTGAGGGTGGTTTCTTTTCTTTTGTTTGTTCTATGTGCTTCAGTTTTATTCATTATTCTAAAACATGTTTGCTAGTGCATAATGTAAAACTTGAAAAACAAAGCAAACCGCCTTTTTGACACACAACTTTGTTTCTCCTATGTATAGCATTGGCAGCTGAAGCCCTTGCATGCTTCTGTCCTTCAATCTTTTCATTTGACTACCTCAGCTTCTCCTAGGCAGAATGATATTTCCAGGGAATGGCAGGCTACAACAATATAGCAGATTTCCTCACATATGTATCCTGCCAATAAGACTCTTTACATAGTCACAATAGGGTAATAAATGCTGACAGATGTTGTTAACATCGCTATTAAAATCCAACCCCCTTTTCAGATACATAATGCATTCAAACCCATGTTAATGATATCAGAACTGATCCTGACATATCAATATCACTTTAAGTGCTTACTTATATTAATAATTCCTGTTTGCTGTAGCTGCCATATACTGAGGAATTGATAACAACAGAACCAGAATTCAGACCTAAGTAACTTTTTAACCAATCGTTCTGGATTCATTTGATGTTCATTGTATGAATTAATTTGGTGGTGGTGTGGTTGTCACTTGAAATTCTATAGAAAATCCACTGTAAATGTAATTTGAGTTTTAAAGGCATTAAAGGTTAATTTAGATGGAGGTGTTAATATGATTTTTATTAGATGCAGCAGCCCTTGGTGGGTTATTTTCTCATGCATGCTGGTGCACCTGCACACATTTGTAAAACAATTGAATTACATTATGTTGTGATGCACATGCATGAACCTTACACTATGAACCATATACTATAGGTATATGCAGCTGTCACTATTCTGAACTGGGGCATGTGCGACCTACACCCACATCTTGACAAGGACTTCATATAAGTTGTCCAAAGAACAACTGGAAAAAAATACTGCTATTGAGAGATGGTGGTGTTCTTCAGTTTTAATATTATCACACATGCAGATAACTACTCTGCATAGTGTAATTTGACTCTAGAAGTTTGTGGTACTTCATAGCACATTTTTTCAGGGCAAGGTATGCTGGACAATATTCTACAGAGACAAGGTAGGTGAGGTAATATCTTTTATTGGATTTGTCTCTCTCACCCACGGAAGTTGGTCCAATAAAAGATATTACCTCACCCACCTTGTCTCTCTAATATCCCAGGACCAACACAGCTACAACTACACTTCATATAATATTCTACTGGGCATGTATTTTTTTTCCTTACTGAATTATGGATAATTGTAAAAATACGTGTGCAACTGATTAATGAGCATATACTTTATAATTTTATTTGTTTTGTAGTAATCATAAAATTCTCTGTGAAGTGTGTTTTGCATAGGAGACTTGCAATTATTTATACATTTATCATAAATAATTAGACAATGAATCTGACATTTTTGAGAGGTGTGGCGAAAAAAGACAAAGAGCAAATTTTCCTGTGGGATACCTGTCTATATTTAGGTGCCTATATCCATATTTAGATATCTAAATAATATTTACAATTGTTTAATAATCATCTAAGTGACTAATTATGGATTTAGGTATTTAAGTTTTGGCATCCAGCTTTGAAAAAAATGGCCTTATACCTTACAAAAATAGCATTCAATTAGAGAAGGAAATGCAATAAGAATGGGCGGTAGGATTTTTAAACTCACTTGTACACTTGGGATCAAAATTATTTCACTCTGTTTCCTTTTCACTAAGCATCATCCATTTTTATCCCATTGAAAGTGCAGTTAGTTGTCTGTTTACCCTGAGGATGGGGGAAAGGGGTAGCTGGAGTGTTTGGTATTGCTTCAGTTGCAGAAGTAATTGAGATATCAGATAAAGTCTTTCTTTATCCACACATAGTTTTTCACTGTGAAAAAGTCTTTCTCGAGTTCTATTTAAAAGCACTTTAGAAAAAAGGCAACATTCCAGGGTCAAAGAAAGGTGGAGTTTTAAAATGAATTTACCAGAGCAATTTTTTTTATCAGCCAGTTTTCTCTATTGCTTCATTGCTTTAAGATGGGACAGTACAAAAATCCTCTCACTCCTTCCATCTCTTGGTTATTGGATCAAATCTAAAGGGCCTGTCTACTCACAAACTGGAACTGACATAACTAAAATTGGTTGTAGTTCACACCTGGCAACTTCAGTTATGTCAGTACAAATCTGTATATGGTCACTATTTCTTATTTCAATTTAATTTAAAATTGATTTTAGTTAAATCAAAATAGGGCATTCATAATCTGAAATAGGAATGTCCACACACAGATTTATATCAAAATAACTAAGAGTGTGAATTACAACCCAGTTTAGTTATTTCTGTTATTTATTTAGTTCCAGTTTGTGTGTAGATGTGTCCTAACTCTGATCTAAAATGTATTAACTTTTGCTGTCCATTCAGTGAAATAAGTTGCTGATCTCAGCCCAGTTTTAGGGCACAGTTGTCCCCCTCACAAAAAGCAAATGGCACTGATTGTCACCTTTATTGGCAGCCTTGGCAGAGAAGTCAAGGGCTTAATGGAAATGGCAACTGACTCCTCACCCATAGAAATTGTCTGTCTGGGTTAGGGTTAAAGCACACAGACAGGAGATCATGGGGAAGCTCATGCTGCTGTCTGGTATGTGATACCTCACCTGGTAAACAGGAAGTATGTCTCCCTGGCAATCAAACCAGCACCTTTTTAGCAGCACAAAATTCATTTTAAAAAAGAAAAAGATGGGATATGTTAGAAATCCAATCATCTGGAATTTTCACTGCTGTAGTAAATATGATAATGGGGAATAAGTGCTTATAGGTACAGGTTAGGGCTGATATTCAAGGTAAGAATGCAAACTGTTTACAGGATATTTACAGTTTTGCAGGATACTCTCAGAACTTCTAAGGAAATAATGCTGCTTGGAAAATTAGCATCTGTACAATTTTGTTGTATCATTATAGATTCCTGTTTATGCTATCATAATGGTAAAGGACACAATCAACTTGAAGTCTGCTCTGTTTTTTCTTAAAAATGGGTTCAAGTAGTTTATGGTTCAACACCTGTCCAGGAGGCCATCTGCCAGTTTTGGGGACTTTTATAATCAAGTTTTCCTACTTATTAAAATGTCTTTCTCCCCGCTTTGGTTGGGTGAAAGACTCACACAAACAGAAAATTACTGGCTAAGCAGGGATAGAGTGAACCTGAATACACTCAAAATGCTGTCCAGTGCAAGCAAACTGAAAAAAGTGTTTTGTTGTCTAATGTAGTTAATTTATTACAATCCTAGATATTACTCGTAGAAATAGTAGGTTCAAATGAGTGTGTTGATTGGCCACTTAGAGAAAAAAAGTCTTTATAAAATAATTTAGTCCCAATCAGTCAGAAGCACTGCTTGAGTACTGACCCAAATTCAGCTGTAATATTGCACGCTGAGAGTTGCATACTATATGGAGAGGCAAATGTTTATTTCCTCACTTTTTTTTATTGTTCTTTTCTCATTCTCTAACCCAACAGCTCTCTCCCAAGTTCTGGTCCACAGTTAAAATACTGGACTGCATTGGCTTTTGGGGACATTACAGTTCTGCTCTCTGCTAGATTTCAAGTCTGATGATCCTTAGGATCTGGCAGGACTGCATATATAATACTATGTGGTAAATATGTTACCTAAAACAATTCTCTACTCACAATGTAGCCTCTTCAGTTACAAGAATTTCAGTTAGTCTGGTTTAAATGTTGTTCAGTCAGGAACTGAAGGAGGAAAAGTAAAAACCCTTCATTTCAGGATCTTTCTGAGCAGACATGGTCTTATCTAATAATAATACTGAACATGTGTTTTTTTCCCTAGGCAGGATTTCTGTTGTAACAGCCTAATGGCTTTTTTCTTCCTTCAGAGTAAATATATGCCTAGGAAAGAGCAATAAGAACTTAGACGGTAGGGAGCCTGATGAACATTAGTAAGTTAGGACCCTGAAATTATGATGAATTTTTTCTTGTCAATTTAGGGAGTTTTGAAATTAATTTTTTTAACTTTAAAAATGCTTCTATTTTGCATGTTTCCTGAAGTTTAGGGTGCATATATTTATGGGTTCCCTTTTTTCCCCCTCACCTTTTAACATGTAGATTTATGAGGAATCAAAGATGAACTTGGAGCAGGAGAGGCCTTTTGTCTGCAGTGCCCCAGGCTGCTCACAGGTGAGTGGAGTCAGCGGCAATATTAACGGAGTCCTCAGCGCTAGCTCTGACTTGTATAATGCCTCCTGATATATTAACACACGCCTAATAATGATGTTTTCCAAAACCTTCTCTTTTTCCACAAAGATATTATTAGAGAATAATGAAAGCAAAGAAACAGCTATTCACGTGTGTGTCGCTAAATGTTTTTTCAAGCCTTTCTTGCCCCCCAAAATATTTTAAGCAACACTGCACACTCCTTTAATTGTTCAAGTGGTTAACAGCACAGGAAGGGAACGTACTGGCTTAGTATGGTTATAGCTCTTGTAATATTTGCCCTTGCTTCTTACACATTTGTATAAACCAGTAAGTTTTATTTGTGTGTGTATTTATTGCCATTTCCATGGCTAATGCTTATTATCTTATAGGACATCTTCATATTAAATATGCTTCATTTAAAATGCAATTCATAGCCAAATTCTGACCCATGTTGTACACATGCGATTCCAGCTGACTTGAATGGCAGCCCTACGTATGCATCTGAGGACATAATCTGGCTCGTAACATTACATGTTTGATCTTTTCCTCATTATAAGTGAATTGACAGGCATTTTACCCACTAAGAACTGAGTTTAGAATTCAGTGTTTCTTCAACACAATTGGTAATTGATAACAACATCATTAATCCTTAAAGCAATTTAGGAACTTCCATCCCTTGCATTTCCCATACTAGGTTAGTCTAGTGACTAGAGTACACAGCTAGGAGTAATAAGATATGGGCTTCCTTTCAGGTGCTATCATAGACCTGCTGTGTGACCTTGGGTAAGTCATTTTACTTCCCCTACCTCAGTTTCCCTGTCTGTAAAGGAGGATAATACTGCCCTACTTTGCTGAGGGTGTTGAGTCTTCAGTCCTTAATGTTTGTAAAACCCTTTGAGCTCTTCTGATGCGAGCTATAGAAATGCAGAGTATGTTATTATTAGAGTTTTAGATGCTGGTAATTTTATCCACAGCTGCAGTAGAAATGTGGAAATCTTGAATTCATGTGTTGGCATGTAACTTACTCCACCATTTAAGTTAATAAGGGTCTTATTAATGACTTCTGTTGATTTGTGGATCAGTCCCTAAATGAGGAGTGTGTGCATTTGTAGTTCTAAGTCTGTGTGTACGCAGCTGAGCCTTCACTAGAAGCCCTACCTCCAAGAGATTAGTTTTAAAATATCTCCAAGCTCTTTAGTAAAATTTAATTTAATCTTTTTAAGTGTCTGGGCCAAGTTCACAGGAAGCATTAGCTGACTGACCTTTCATTGAAATCAATGGAATTGAGCCCACTTATGGCAATGGTCAATTTGGCTTCCACCGCCACTGGACAGTGAAAGAAGAAGGAAATCAAATAGTCTATTTATTGTTTATTTAATGAAAAAAATCTTTTATGTTCACCTTTAAATTATAGTGCATCTTCTGTTTAGTATAAAATATCAGTTGCATACCATAGTATTGCAAACTAGTGAAGAGGTTTAGGGGCTTCCTTCTCCATCAACCAGTTCATCAATTCGAAGAATGAGTTACCATTGTTCTCACAGAAAAGACGCAAGTCTGGATTAAAGCAATGGCTTCTTCCCCCAACCTCACCAGGCCTTCTTTAGGCCATGCTGATTTGCACACTGAAGACGGAAGCATAGCATTCCATGGTGGAGAATTCATTTCAACAATGTGTTTCTGCTCACAACATTAGCGTGGAGAGTCTTTCCCACATTCCATTTGTTCTCAATGTAAATTTTTAGTGCTTTTACTTCTTCCAGATGAGTAAACACTGAACCAGGATTTCACAGTGAGGAAAAGGACTTAACCCCCTTCCCCTTTCTTGGACAGTGTTTGTGCCTTTTGATATCTTGATATCTGTTTATAACATACCATAGCCACGAGCAGAGGTACTTAGTCTGGGTTGGCACTGAATCATCTCCATTTTACTACTGCCAATTTCTGTCTGTCTTCTAGGGACCTGCTGCTTTAAATGCTGCTCTTTACAAAGCTATCCAGACATATCTTAGCCACCTTTGCTACTCTTTGACTAGCCCTGTTAAAGCAAAGAATTACCATAACTAGTAGCAAAAATATTAAATTTGTCCAATATGTGCAAAAATGTTTTTCCAGATTCTTTCACTTACATGTTGACCTTGGATTATTTAATCCACAGGCTGCCCCAATTTTCTGCTCTCTGCCTAGTAAGGTCATGTCCGCTTGCTCTTTCACTTTTATAAGTTTTTTAGCAGGCACCATTTAGACCACAATGTACCCAGATTTTTTTTTATAATTATTAAATGTTTGCTCAAGTTTTTTTTGTTTTATTATTATTATTTAAAGAAACAGTTGACATTTATAATTCTGTTATCAGGATTATAAGTGTAAATATACCCATTGGTATATTGTGTAAGGTTTCTTACAACACATAGTCCTTCCCTCTTGTCCTCTGGGCAAAGAAAAGGAAATTAGTTTAATATATCTTCCTGGTTATAAATACCCAGTAGAAATCAAGTACCACTGTATAGTGGCTGGAATAAATCAGGTCTGATTAGAACCAAGTTGATCTGTTGCAGACATGAATTTTATGGAAACAAAAATGCACGATACCTGGGCACCTTTGGGTAGGGGAAGGCTGGCTGTTTTGATTATCTTTTTTTATTTTCTTAAGCATGGATAAGCTGGTAGCATGGGTAACCAATCTGAATTTTGCTACTGGGGTGTATTTTGGGTATATGACCTATCTAGTCTAGATAGGTCATCTGCATTTTAACCCTTTTACTTGGGTGTTGTCCAAGAGATCACTACAGCAAATTTGCTCTCACACATAGAGTACAAAGATAGTTCTTACTTATGCTTACTTGCATTTTAGAATTGTTTTTGGCTGTTCCTTTGTCATTTGGATGGCTGGATGAATTTTTTTTTTAAATCCTGTCCATTGCCAAAAATTTATTAGAGAACTAAATACTTCTTTCTTCCTCTCTCTGTGTTTGCCTGACAGCGTTTTCCAACAGAGGATCATCTGATGATTCACAGGCACAAACACGAAATGACTTTGAAGTTTCCTTCAATAAAAACAGATAACATATTATCAGGTAAGAAGACATGGAACGTAAGAGACAAGCGAGGTACTTATTTTGATGTTGATATTGTGACTCCTGCTGGAAGGCTATTGCCAAAATACCCCCAAGAGGTTAATTTCAAAAGTATTCCAATCAAATAACAAGTAGAGATGGAACAAAATATGTGGTACACCTCTGGACAAGGTGGTAACTGGTATTTGTTTGACTTGTTTGAGGATTGGTATAAGAGAGAGGGAGTGTGAGAGAGAGCTTGTTGAACCTTAGCCACATTGGTTTTGCCTATATTATATATCAGGTCAATGGGCTAAAAGGCTGCTCCAGTGCTGCCTCCATTTATAAACATTCTAGTGAAATATACACACTTAAGAGTGGCTTTACAGAAGTCTGCAACAAAAAGGTTACTGAAGTACATCTGTGAAGTTCCTCCAGGAGTCACTATTTTAATTTATGACAAGCTCACCTCAGCACCTGTTTTATGCCACTTATAATAGTCACCTTTTAAAGACACTGACGTACTTCAATAGCTATAAATCAGCCAGTTGAAAAAAGCTAAAACAGTGACAATAGCTAAAGTGCCCCTTGGGATAAAAACATTACTAGGTACAGGATTATCCTCACATTCCCGTAGTCTTGAGCTGGTTCTGAAGTTTTCACACAGGGGTGTGTATGTTCATGACCATACGTACACTGGTGGCTTGCTAGCATTGCATGTTGATTGTAGTTTCTGCTTCCTTCCCTTTTGCTTCCCCCTTTATCATTTTTATAGGGTATATTTTGAAGACATTAAGCATATTCCTAAGAGTATATCCATAGAACCTTTAAAAACTTTGTTTTTTTACCATTTTAAGATTCAAAAATATAAATATAAAAATAAAATGTGCTAAATGATGATGCCCAGTTAGGGTTTATACACTTTATTTGACATATTAACTACTCATGGAGACAGATTTTCTAAAGTGGGCTCCTTCTGAGTAAGTTGTACTCAGTTGTGCTAAAAACAGAAGCACATCTGTTGCCTGCATAAATTCCATCCAGATATGTTCATTGTAGGTACCTCAATGTGACAATTGAATGGATATGCAACAGTCTCAGATTTTTTTTTTTTTTGTGTGGATAAAATTCTGGAATCCCCATTTTAAACTGTAACTCTGAGTTATGTGTGCGCTTAAGAAAACTTCAAAAAACAAACAATCAGAAAAAATCCCTAGTAGTGGAAGAGGACTTTGGAAACAATGGTGGGGCAAGTCTCTAAAGAGTTCTTCACATATTCTCCTTACATATTTTCTGTAGTGTAAATTATTTATCTATTAGTCTACTCCACTGGATTTTTCACAGTGAATCCATAAAAAATTATTTAGCAGAGGTACTTCTGTCATCATGCTGCACTGAGGAGTAAAAGTGTTCACAGGTCCTCATATGCTCATTTCTACTGCTGTGATGAAGTGGTCTGGAGCTTGTCCATTGGACTGTATTAGGGGAGACATGGCAAAGATGGGTCAAGGACTTGCTATATGTTTTTCCTTACAGTTATGCTTGTTTTAGTCATCAGTATTATGTTTCTTTGGTTTTGCGCTTACAGGAAGATGCATGTATCAAAAGGAGGGGGCAAACAATTTTAAGAGATTAGCTTTAGGCCAGCCAATTCATATTGATCATAATTTTTAGGGCATCACTTCCTCATTCTCAGTGGGTGAACTAAGTGCTGTAACCAGGTGCCTTGCCAAAATGCCACAGGTGTGCACCATATGAGTAGGTGAAAATGTATTTGTAAGAGGTAGAATGAAATAATGCATTTATCCCAAGATGCTCCTGGTGAGTTACTAATAATTTTCAAGATATTTAACCAAATTAAAAGACTATTAAAAAAAGCAAACATTGACCTGGGCCTTTGAGCATGAGCTAGATGGTGAGCACTCCGCTACAATGTTGATAGGTGCAGTATAAGAATCCAAGCAGATGGTGATTATACATATACATTGTGGGACATATATAAATGAACTAGGATCTTTGTCAGAGGTAATTTGTTCTCTTTCTCATACCACTCAGCTTATATATTTCAGTACATCTCCATCTGTATTAGAAATAGTCAGCAACTGCTTGCAAACATTTCATTTGGGTGTACATGGTTTTTTGTTTTTGTTTTGTTTTTTAAAATCATGCCTTTGGTATTTAACAATTCAAGGTTGACAAATGCCAAAATTAAATGTTGTCTTCCCCTGCCCTGGAAAATAACATTTAGGGTAAAAATTTCAAGTCAGGACAGGCAAAAATGCACAACACACTGAAAAGTAGGACATACAAAAATGCATATCCGCTTGCTGTGCCCATAGAATTAGAGCAAGGTGGGAAACTGTTTTCTCATCCCACAAAAGTTTTCAAGATTTTGAAAAACTTTCCTGTCTTAAAGGGTGAGGAAAAGTTGAAACCTTGAACATTTTTTTGTGAACCAAAAAAATTCTGAAAAAATTTCAGTGCAGGTCAATTGAAACATTGCGTGTTGATAATTTCAAAATGTTTTGTTTGGATTTTGACTTTATATTTTTAAAACTAAGATTAGCTTAAATTTCTAAACAAAAAGTCTTTGCAAACTGGAAAACTGGAATTTTTCATTGACAATTTCAAGACTTTTTTTCAAAAATTTTTGAGTCGAAAAATTTGTCGAAACTGACCCTTTCCTATGAAAAGTTTGTTTCAACAAATTTGCATTTTCTCAAAAAAAAAAACAACCAAAAAACCGTTTTTTAAAATTCTCTTTTTGCAGGTGGTGGTGTCCTTTGGCAGTGGAACTGCTTGAAGTGCACTGTACTGGTGTGTGTACACTCCCAGTGCAATGCAGAGTTCAGCTTTGTGAGAGCTGCCTGTATGGCAACTGGGGAAGGCTGGAGTGAGAGGAAGGGCTAGAAGAACTTCCAACGTACACATTCCCTGGTCTTTACCTCCTTTCTCCAGCCAACTTAGAAGGTACACACTAGGGCCATAGACTCTGCTCCAGCCATCAGGAGTAGCCTGAGTGGAGTGGCTCTATTACTACTCAAGAGCCTTTGGAGCATGATTCCTCCACTCGTCTCCTTGGGCTGATCTCTGAGGGAAGATACATGGCAGATTACTGGGGACTAGATTTGCATCCAGACCAGTAACTGTGTGCACAAGGCCCATGGTTACTCACCTTACATGTGGAAGTACAGAGTTTTATGAGCCCAATGGACATGTGATCATACTTGAGGGACTTGCTCTTGTGTGTCAAAAAATGTCCTGGTATTGGTGAAAAAGGGAGAGTGTAGGGATGTGCGCACACAAAGAGAGCAATATGCATATGTGTGTGTTATCCCAACCAAGAGATCATCTGGGTATTTCTGTGGGCAAGTCACCCTGCCTATAAGTTAAGAGGGTTTTTATAAAATCCTTTTTGCAATCCTCATTTCAGAAGGGCTGATAGTTTTCCCACTCTTTGGGAGACACTGAGAAGCAGTCGTTTCTTCACACAGCACAACCCCGGGGGAAATTTAAATTCCTTAAAGTTAAAGATGTTTTATACTTGGATTTCATAAAGAAAAAATGAAATGATATATGAGAGGAGGAGACAGGCCTTCCCTTTAGACATTTGTCTTGTCTTCCCTTTTTTTTTGGCAAAGTTGTTCCTGTCATCAATACCCTTCAAAGAATTGAGGCTGCAATTGCCCTATAGCAAAGCCAGGTGTAGTATTTTCAATGCTAGCCAGGAGTTAGACTTTTCCATTGTCTCCCAATACGACATATACAAAATCCTTACAAAAGAGCAATCTTTTAATATTGAATCTTTTATTTATATATTGGCTCCCTCCAATATATATATATATATATATATATATATATATATATATATATATATATTAAAAAAGACAGCAAAAATGAGCTGTTCAGGAATTTTTCAACAAGACATTTTTTTTGTCGGAAAATGCAGATTCAGTTTTGAATAAATTTTCTCAGGTCTAGGACGATTTTAGCCTGTGTGATGGGCAGCCCCTCAAGTTTCAGTACTAGTCCTATTACTCTGACTTTGTTATCATTTCATGAAAGTAAAACATGGGTAAATATATAACTTTAGTGCTGCTCCACAGCTGAACAAGCCAAATTCCAGTTATTAATGCACAGCAGACTAAACAATTTTTTAGAAAGATGAAGCATCAAGTTACAGCCTTTGGCTTTGTGCTGTCCAATATCTACATTATGGATGAATAACATTTGCAATAGTTTAGTGGTCAATATAAACTTTAAAAAGCTGGAGTTCTGTAAAAAAAACTTTTTTTTTATGGTCATCATTTGGTTTTGCAGTTTGTTTCCGAATGAGCATCATGCTGTAATATTTCCATTCATGTCTTGCTAGATGAAATCCTAGGAGCCAGTTCTGGGGTTGCAAAACACATTCTGGTAGACAATTCAAATAAATGCTCAGTAGAGCAAGCTAACAATGCATTTCCTCCTAGCACTGGGCTTACTGGGGCTGCTGTTTCAAAGGCAGTCCATTCAGGTTGATCCTCCTTTTCTGGGGGGCACAGCTCTGGCAGTTTCAAAACATAGTGAATACATAATAGATTTTCTTTTTTACTTTGGTTAAGACCTCAGATTTCCTATTACTTCACACCATATATTTTAAATAAGTCTAGAGAATCCAAGGGCCAAATTTTCAAGTGCTAAGTGCACACAGTTGTAGCAAGGTTTTCAGAAGAATTCAGCTCCCATTTATGAAATCAAAGAAGGGCCACATTTTCAAAAGTGGTCAGCACCCAACTCTCGTTCAATGTACTGAATTCTATTTTAAATTTTTTTTAAAAAGTCTGGCTATTTAATTTGGTTCTGAAATGGGAGCTGAGTTCTTGAAAATCAGCCCAAAAAAGTGGGTACTGAGCTCTCTTGAAAATCTGTCTGCTCATGTACGATAGGTTGACTCATAATCTTTGCTCGATTAGACAGCTGGACCTTGCCTTTGGTTGTATTATCCTCAAATTTGAGGTTTATATTTTACTTAAAATTGATGTCACTCTTAGCCTTTCTGGCAGTAACTATGTGACTTTTGAACACTAGGTAAGACTTCCTAAGTATTCTTCTCATCCTATGTCTAAATTTGATTACCTTTAAGTCCAAGAGCTAGGTTGTGAACATTCACCAAAGCAGCCATGAGGTCAGTGGGACTACATTTGTGAGTAACTGCTTGTCAGTGTAAGGGTTTCACAGCCTAGTTCTTAGGTAACCCCCTTCTCATGCACAATTTCTGTGGACCTCTGCCCTGCTGGCTGCTTCTGGTTACAGAAGTACCACAGTGTTCTGGGGAAGTCTGTTCTTGAGGTATGTCTGGTTTAACTGACACCCAGGAGGACTATGAATCTTTGTGAAAAATCTTGATCTCATGAGGTTGCCAGCCTGGTTTCTAGACCACAAAATTCCATACAAGAGCAGGTCCTCAGCTGGCATAGATTGTCATAGACCTATTGAAGCCAGTGGGCTCATGACAGTTTATATCAGCTGAGGAACTGCCCCCAATAATTGGATAATTATTCAAAACATCTTCCAGAGGGGCAGACTCTGTCACCCATATTCACACCGAGTAATACCTTTCTCCATTTATTGCCCTGGGGCTACTATTGGAGTAGATGTACCACTCAACCTGTGTAAGGATGGCAGAATCTGGCCTTCACTTTTTTGAGATTACTGGTACTTCATCACTACTGATCACGTCTATGCTTTTGACATTATGCAATACTTTGTCTCAGTCTTTTATTCTCCAAATAGATGCTGATGATCCATCCTTAGAGGTTTTTAAGGCCCGGCCTGACAAAGCCCTGGCTGGGATGATTTAGTTGCTGTTGGTTCTGCTTTGAGCAGGGGGTTGGACTAGATGACCTCCTTCTAACCCTGATATTCTATGATTCTTTGATGCCGCTCTTACTCAGTGTCTACTTGCTGTATTCAGCTGGGTGTGCCTTCAAAATGCTTTGCTGTCAATGCTGAAACCCCTGGCCTAATGAAACAGATTGAAATAATGCCTAACTTCTTGACCAGTCATGTACCGTAATGAAACATGCCCAGATCTTAGCTGTACCCATTCTCTTCAGCCTCCTTTTTCTAGGTTCAGGTATAGGTAGCTCTGTAAAAGAGGGCAATTAGTATTTTTTGTCTGTTTGTTTATTTTAATTTTATTTCTGTATTTATTTATTGCTATTAGCCTGAGTCTGTCACTGTGTGACAGAGGCCGACCTGTAAGCCCACGTTAATTCTAGATTATGGCTATTTATGAGATTTGCCAAAAAACATGATTAACTTATTTCTGAAACCCTGCTTTCTGGTGCCGATTTGATTGTAATGAAACCTACTTTATCTAATATGAATATATCCTGGAATAAACTAAGAAAACATTTTATATGTTTACTACAGATTCTAAATTGAATATCTCCTTAATGTTGAGGAAGGTTTGGCATTCCTCAGCTTGTGTTACATAACAAAGTAAATTGCCTTTTTCAGTAATTAGGGTTACTGTTCATCCCTTTGGATATAAAACCTGCTCCTCCTGCCTTTTAGAGCGCTTCCAGGAGGAGTGCCAGATTCATGCTTGTGTAACTCCACTGAGTTCAGTGTGATTACACTAATACTTTGGTTTGATCCTGAAGCATTGGGTGTCCTCAACTCCCATTGATGTCAGCAGCTCAGAGTGACCATATTTCCCAAAGGAAAATGGGACACCACATGGGGCTAGTCTGAGGGCCCCCCCACATCCTTGCACGGGCCCTGCCTCCCCATCCCTGCGTGGGGCTGGTGTCACTGCTCGTTCAAGACCTGCCTGTCTCCCCGCGCAGAGCTGGCATCTCAGCACCACATCCCCTGAATGTTTCTCTGCACCCCACTTTTTTGGCAAAAGTAGGCATTTTTCCTGTTTGCTCTTGCCAATTGATTGAGTTGGCAAGGGCAAAAGGAAATGCTCACTTTTGCCAAAAAAGTTGGGGTGGCCGGTACAGTGCTTATAAAAGGGAATGTCCCAGCCAAAATGGGATGTATGGTCACCCTAAACTGTCTCTTTATATCAAGATTTCAAAGACGATGATTTGAGAGTGTCATGTTCCTGACTCTGGTGGTTGTTAGATAATAATATAGTAGCTATCAGTGAAAACTAATATATGCACACACATTCACAAAGACTGTTTTTCTTTCCTTTTTCATGTGTATGTTGATTTTTTTTTATCATAGAAGCTAAAACTGTATGAAGGTCTGAATCTTGGCCCATTGCGTGCTGGGCAGATTAGTGAGAGTGACACTTGTTTTCATCCTTTATGGGCTGAATTTTAAACAATATGGGAGTTGACAATGACCAAGTATGGTAGCAGGTTACTGTATGAATGTGGGTCAAAACATACAAAGGAAATAAGTAGTAGTTTGAGCTGGATTGGGAATCATGCAGGGAGAGAAAAAGGGATTTTTTTTTGCTGTTTGGATTTAACAAATATGAATTTCCCCCTAGTTGTTTATCCCCTTTTGAGTTGGAATGGATGGTACCAGTGATATTTACTGATTTGCGACATTTCTGTAGATAGACCTGGTATTTTATAAACCATGCCAATTTTCTGTTAATATGGTACTGTAGTTATAGTGTCATTTGTCTTATGAGGAAGCAGACAGACAGGTTAAAGATCTGCCCCAGACCACAGACGGAGGTTGTGTCAGATCTGACTTAGAATTGGGAGTTTTGGTTCCCAGTTTTGCACTCAGCAAAATAGACTATCCCTTGCTGCTAAGGATTATTCTAGATCAGAGGTTCTCAAACTGAGGAATAAAGAAAAGGAGTACTTGTGGCACCTTAGAGACTAACAAATTTATTTGAGCATAAGCTTTCATGAGCTACAGCTCACTTCATTGCTGCATCCGGTGAAGTGAGCTGTAGCTCACGAAAGCTTATGCTCAAATAAATTGGTTAGTCTCTAAGGTGCTACAAGTACTCCTTTTCTTTTTGCGAATACAGACTAACATGGCTGCTACTCTGAAAACTGAGGAATCTAATCTTGGAGGGCGGGGTGAGAAGCTGCTGGCAACAGTGCTGACTTCAGAGTTGGGTGCCCGGCCAGCAGCCCCACTTTCCAGCCACCCGGCTCTGAAGGCAGAGTGAAGAGTGGCGGCTGGTGGCCGGGGGCCCAGCCCTGAAGGCAGCACTGCTGCCAGCAGCAGTGCAGAAGTAAGGATGGTACGGTATGGTATTGCCTGTGTACTTAAATGGCTCTGTTTGAATCAATGTATTACTGTTTTTAATGTTTAGTGAGAGTTGCATTTTTTTATCGGTATATGTACTTGCATGGAAGGAGAGGGGTGTGTAAACTACTAGAGACACAAAGAAGGGGAGACCGCTGCTCTAGATGAATCAGAAACCTGTGGTCAGTGCTGTCACTGGAGGTGAAGCTTCCAGGACGCTTTACAGTTGCTTATCAAAAAAAAAAAAAGCTCAGAATCTTGAAAAGAAGCCTGAAGGCTTTTTCCATTCTGCTTACTTTCTTGAGCCCCTTCTGGGTATAACATTAAAGAGAAACCAGTCCCTCTCTTAATTATTCTGGCAAGGGATGGGGGAGAACGGCTTCAGGAGTTGGGAATATTTAAATGAATTTGATCATAAATCTTTCAGCATTTTAAATGAATAACAAGAAATGTTGACACTTTCTCCATGTTTTCTTGGTGTGGTCAATGTCTCAAAAATCTTTTCATAATGTTTCTGGTATGATTTCAACCTCTCCCTCAAAAAAATAAATCTGGAATCAACTTACTCAATAGTACTTCTCTGCGTTACTGCAACTTTACTGTGTGTTCCACAGGACAAAAATATTCATGCTTGAGCCAATTTTCAGATAGTTCAGGCACAGAATTGCATAGCTAATCTGTGCACTCACTCCCTGCAGCGAAACACACACATTGAATCTGCATGGACGCACGTCTAATGAACTCTTTGCACACTGTTATTGGAGCTTTATGCACAAATTCAGTGGTGATTTGTGCAAATTAGGGGTACACATTTGTCCATCTATACTGTCAGGGAATCTGGCCCTTAAAATATTTCTTAAATCTAGCTGACTGACAGCTGCTACAAATAAAGTGCTGCACGCTTTGTAAAACACTCTTGGCCAAACTCTAGCCCTGCACCTCACATACCATGTCAAAACTCAGTGGCTTTATTTTGTTTTTAATTCTGGGAGATTGCTGGGGGAGGGAAAGGAGCAGGTAGATATTTGTGCATCTACTGGGAAAGAGATGTTCTCTCAAAACATGTATTCTACTTATCCTTGTTTTACTGCAAAACATCCATTGTAGATCCTTTTGATATCTGTTCTCAGACCAGACTCCTACACCAACCCGATTCCTGAAGAACTGTGAGGAAGTGGGCCTCTTCAATGATATTGACTGTTCCTTAGAACACGAGTTTAGAAAGGCACAAGAAGAAGAGAACAATAAAAGGGTATGTTTTAGTGCAATGGACTCTTTCCCTCTTCCAACCCCCTAAGTGTTTATGGATATTGTGTGAAAGCAGGTAGACCTCCATTACCTGGTAGACCCTTTTTTGGTTGGAAACTAGGTGGCACTATAGATTGTGACATGTTTTTCTAACCATTGTAATCATTGATAAAAATGTATAACCAAGCTTAAATTTCCCTAAGTGTCTTAGCCATACTTAAGTAAACCTATGCAAACCACTTGCCTCTTGAGGGAGAGACTTGGTAAAATCGAATGTTCTGACAAATAGGATTTCACACTTGATTCCTTTCACTTGCTAAAAGATGTTTTTGGGGGATGTGGGGAGGAAGTAGGAGAATGGAATCAGCATAGAAACATCTCTGATCTGATTTCAGCTCTTGTTAAGTATCCCCCCATGTTACCTCTAGATTTAGTTTTCATCACTGCTAATTTTATCTGATATAGATTGTATTTTCAGTAAAATATTCAAACTTAAGGGGGAAAAATCTTACTAACAGGGCAATAATTCTCAAACTTTAGCAACCCAAGGACCCCCATTTTGATTTAAAAATTTTTGGGGACCCCCAGCTCAGCCCTAGGATCCACCCTTGCCTCACCTCTTCCCACCCCCTGCTCACTCCATCCCTGCTCCCTCCTTCGCTCGCTCCCCCCCACCCTCACTTACTTTCACCAGGCTGGGGTAGGGAGTTGGGATGCACGGTGCGGGCTCTGGGAGGGAGTTTGGGTGCAGGAGGGGGTAAGCGGTGCACGTTCTGGGAGGAAGTTTTGATGTGGGCTCTGGGCTGGGTGCAGGGTGTGGGCTCTGAGAGGGAGTTTGACTGCAGGCAGGGGTGAGGGATGTGGGCTCTAGGAGGGAGTTTGGGTGCTGGAGGGGGGTCTTGTTCTGGGAGGGAGTTCGGGTATGGGAGGGGGTTGGGGTACAGGCTCTGGGAGGGAGTTTGGGTGCAGGAGGAGGTGAGGGGTGCAGGCTCTGGCTGGGCTCCGGCCAGCGGCTCCCAAAAGCAACCAGCATATCTCTCTGGCAGTGGCTCCGAGGCAGGGAGGCCAGGGGGTCTCTGTGTGCTGCCACTGCCCATAGGCACCATCCCCACAACTCCCATTGGCCTCAATTCCCGGCCAGTGTTAGCTGCGGGGTCCTGGGACCCTTGGTCCAAGCCCTGGGCTGCCAAGATTTATGTGTAGACCTGCCTTAGCCCCACTGCACCGCCGAACTTTTAGCACCTAAAATCTCCTTGTTTGGCTTCAGTAGCCTCTGGGAGATAGGGCAGGAGGGAAGGGGTTGATCAGTGGGGCCTCTGGACACCCTGGAGTACCCTCGGGGACCCCCAGGGGTCCGCGGACCCCAGTTCGATAAATGCTGTTATAGGATACAGGTAGAGAGAAACTGCAGTTCGTTAGATCATGTATCACATTTCCAAACATGGACCTGGTATCCATAAAGTTAGGAGCATCTACGTCACTTTACAGTGGACTAAGTATGCTAACTCAACCTGACCTAACATCCTCGCATTTGGGCTATCATGAAGCGTGGTTATAATTTAAAGGTGATTATAATGAGTTGCTAAAACTTACAAATAAGCACCCAACCTTTTGTTTGCTTCCGTGAACTGAAATATATCTAAACAAAGGGAGGCTTCCATCCTCCTCCTCCTCCTGTGGGATCACCCAGTCGATCCACAGCTTCCCTCCTACCTTTTTGCAACTCTCAGAAATACCTCTCCTGAATTTTCCTTTGGGCCCTAATTACCTTTCAGCAATCCTCACTACTTCCCCCTTAATCTATCACTTGGCAAATAGGATCCCCTATTATTGAACTTCTTGTTACAGGGCCCAGCTTCTTGTTACAGAGATGATGATCTGTATCTGTTAGTCTAATTTAGGTCTTAAATAACACTTGAGGCTAAAATAAGGGAGGAGGAAGGGAAACAGCTCCCTCTTCACTGCTAAAACCAGCAGGAGGCTCACCCATACCCCCTAACCCTTGGCTTGGGTAAGCAACAGTTCCCCCTAGTGCTCCTGCCTCTTTGGGTAGGGTAGTGAGTGCTCCCAATTCAGGTTTGGTCCACATTAACCACCGTGTGGTGTCGATCGTGCTGGGCCTTGGCTGCTGCTGAATTCAGACTGCACAGACTTGGGGACTGTGCATGCCGAAGTGCACCTTCAAGCTCATGAAATCTTAAGCAAGCAGCATTCAAAGCCTTGCAGAAGTATCTCTGAGGTACTATAGAAAAACTTGTAGAGGACGAGAGCTATGGGGGTTCTTTGAAGGGGACCGCGGCCTATTGCTGGGCTGTGAAGAGGAAGATGAGATGTGTTCCAGGTCACGGGAAGGGATTTCAGGGGGTTATTTGAGAATGGTTTGGAGTAGGGAAAAGAGGCTGGGGTTAGATATTGGAGAGGGAGGAAGGGAACCCTAGCTATGCTGAGAGCAGGAAGGGGCATGCTCCAAACATGAAAGTGTCTGGGTTCTGGTTAGGGAATGGGAAAATATTCCAGCTAGTTCAGCCATTCTAGACTCCCATATAGGATCACTTATGAAACAGCCATATAAAGAGAGTAAGTGTGTCTAATCTTAGACTGATTAGTGCTAGGATTAGTGCTAGCATGCAGAAAGTTGGCAGAAATGGCAAATAAGGACATTTTTGTGTATTAATATTTCTACACAGATTATCAGTGCTGAAGAAGATTCCAGTGCAGCACCTACAGTGTGGTATTTATCTTGCAGGAATAAGAGATGAGCAGCAATCTCATGATCTTGAGCCCTGTGAAGTTAACCACAAATGATACAGTATGATGTTGCAGGGTCAGTTTCAGCTAACTGGGGTAGTTGCACAATCTGATTAAAACCTAGACTAGGGCATCATGTTACTTGATAATTGCCAGTTGTTTGAGGTCCTCTGGAGGTCTTATTCTGCCCTCCTTCTGTCAGCCAGTGGAGCTGCCATGAGCCATCTCCAGGGAGCAAAATGTGTGTTTTTCAAAAGAAAAGCAAAAGTCACAGAGGCAAGTTAACGTGTAACATTTGTTCTGTGTTTCCAATTAGCCTGCTACACATTCGTTCCTACATTACCAACTGCCTGTAAGATATTAATCTGAAGCTGGCCCCAGTAGGGCCATATGCAAATGCAATAGACAAAGGATAGAAAGGAACGTGACTCCTTCACATGTAATACACATGAAGTGCTCTTAATAGTCCCACTCCGAAGTGCAAATGTAGCTTTCTGCTGCCTTCTGCAGTGATGGTAAGTAGGTGTAATGTGAGCAGCCCAGAGATGTTGCGCATTACTGAGAAAAGGCTTCCAAAATATTTTTGATTAGGGGAGTCTTTTACATCAGACTATGAAAAAAATGTGTGTTTATTTTACTTTATTTCACTGTGGCTAAAGAGAAAACAGCATGACACAGAGATTCTATGAGAAAGAAGACAATTTTTTTTTTAACTTGCAAGTTTCCTTATTGGAAAACTTCAAGGCTACAGTCCAGTAAATTATTTTCTTTTTAAAACATGAGACCATGTGCAATCCACAGAGTCATAGAAATGTAGGGCTGAAAGGGACTTTGAGAAGTCATCTAGTCCAGCCTGCTCTCCTGAGGCATTACACCTAAGCCATTCCTGACAGGTGTTCATCTAATCTGTTGTTAAATACAGGCAGTCCTCGACTTTACGACGTTCGAGTTACGACAAATGGCACTTACGACGCTTCTACATTGACACCCTGATTTGACTTACAACTATAGGTTTCAAGTTTACGACGCTTGGTCCTGCAATGGAGTAGATTGCGGTTCCAACTTCCGACATTACGATTTATGATGCAGTTGTAAGGAACCAATTGTGTCGTAAATCCGAGGACTGCTGTATGTTCAATGACAAGGATTCCACAACCTCCCTCGGAAGCCTATTCCAGGGCTGACTTATCTTTATAGTTAGAAAGATTTTCCTAATATCTAACCTTGCTGCAGATTAAGCCCCTTACTACTTATCCTACCTTCTGTGCACATGTAGAACAATTGATCAACATCCTCTTTATAACAGCCCTTACATATCTGAAGACTGTTATCAGGCCTCTCCCCCTGCCACGCCCCCCCCATCTTCTTTTCTCAAGACTAAACTTTAAACTTTCCTCATAGGTCAGATTCTCTATACCTTTTATCATTTTTTGCTGTTCTCACATCCTTCGCAGAGGGTGGTGTGAAGAACTGGATGCAGTATTCCAGCTGCAGCCTCACTAGTGCCAAGTAGAGTGGGAGAATTACCTCTTGTGCCTTACTTATGACACTCCTGTTAATACACCCAAGAATGATATTAGCCTTTTTTGCAACTGCATCACATTCTTGACTCATATTCAATTGGTGCTCCACTATAACCCCCAGATCCTTTTCAGCAGAACTACTGCCTAGCCAGATATTCCCCCATTTTGTAGTTGTGCATTTGATTTTTCCTTCCCAAGTGAAGTATTTTGCACTTGTCTTTATTGAATTTAGTGTTTTTGATTTCAGACCAATTCTCCAACTTGACAAGGTTGGTTTTGAATTCTAATTCCATCCTCCAAAATGCTAGCAGCTCCTCCCAGCTTAAGGTAATCCGCAAATATTATACGGATACTTTCCACTCCATTACTCAAATCATTAATGAAAATATTGACTAGTACCAGACCAGGACAGATCTTTGTGGGACCTCACTAGATATATCCTCCTCCCCTTCCAGTCTGACGGCAAACCATTGGTAACTACTCTTTGAGTACAGTCTTTCAACCACCTTATAATAATTTCATCTCTAGACCACATTTCCCTAATTTGCTTATGAGAATGTCATTTGGGACTGTGTCAAAAGCCTTACTAAAATCAAGATATATCATGTTGACAACTCTACCCTTCCCCCCCATCCAGGAGGCCAATAACTCTGTTAAAGAAGGAAAGTAGACTGGTTTGGCACGACTTGTTTTTGACAAATCCATATTGGCTATTCCTTATAACCCTGTTATCCTCTGGATGCTTACAAACTGATTGTTCAATAATTTGTTCCAGTATCTTTTCAGGTATGGAAGTTAGGCTGACTGGTCTACAGTTCCCTGAGTCCTCTTTGTTCCCTTTTAAAAAGATAGATACTATCTTTGCCCTTCTCCAGTCCTCTGGTACATTAACCGTCCTCCATGAGTTCTCAAAGATCATTGCTTCAGCTAGTTCCTTACATATCCTAGCATGACTTTCATCAGGCTCTACTGATTTGAATACATGTAACTTATCTAAATATTCTTTAACCTGTGCTTTCCCTATTTTGCATTTCTTTCCCCTTGTTATTACTATTAATTTTGTTGAGGATCTGGTTGCAATTTTCCGTTTTAGTGAAGACTGAAGCAAAATATGCATTAAACACCTCTGCTTTCTTCATGTCATCCATTAGTAGCTTTCCTTCCCCGCTAAAGGGAAGATCTACACTTTTCTTCATCTTTCTCTTACTCCTAATGTATTTATAGAATCTCTTCTTATTGCCTCTTATGTCCTTTGCGATATGTAACTCATTTTGTGCCTTAGCCTTTCTCATTGTGTCCCTACCTACTTGTGCTATTCTTTTGAACCTCCTTAGATTTTGTCCATGTTTCCATGTTTTGTAGGATTCCTTTTCAATTTTCTGGTCATTAAAGAGCTTACTATATTTCCCATCTTTCCTTCATGTCAGGATAGTTTGCTGTTGTGCCTTTTAATATTGGCTCTTCGAGGAACTGCCAGCTCTCCTTTTTCCCTTAGATTTTCTTCCCATGGGACCTTACCTACCAGTTGTCTGAGTTTGTTGCTTTTTTTGAAGTCCATTGTCCTTATTTTGTTGCTCTACCTCCTTCCTTTCCTTAGAATCATGAAATCATTTCATGATCACTTTCACTCAGATTGCCTTCAACCTTCAGATTCCATGAGAATTTCTGTTTTGATTAAATTGGTTATGTGGTGAATTAGTTGTGAAAAGCTGCATGCTGTATCCTTAGGCTTGGCAGAATTTGATTTTTTTTTTAAATAATTTTGATGAATAATATTAATGTTTTTTTATTTTTAAGCATTGTTTTTGATTTTTATCATTTTAAATTTTCACAATTGAGGGAAATTATGGGAGGTCAGACAATCAGAAGGGTCAGACAATAATTACTGAATGACAGTAGATGTTGAGGTTCAAAAAATAAAAGCTTTATAACAATTAAACCACAAATTGTCAACATCAGATGTCAAAACATATAAAATAAATATTCTTAAATCAAACTCAAATAAGTTCTCAAGCAGCATTTTTCTTACTTTGCCGATCTGTAAATTTCAATTATTATTGATGGAAATATTTTTCATTGGTTTATATGTGGGATGTGAAATTGGCATTTACTGACCTTTAGCAATAAAAATCTAATCCTTCCAAGTCTATGTACCCTACAGCTAGTGTACTTACTCTTTTAAGGCAAGGTGGTCTTGTAGAGAAGGCACTGGACTGGGACTCAGGAGGTCATCGTTTGTTCTTTTCTCAGCTCTGCCAAATACTCCCTGTGTGACTTTGGCCAAGTCAGTCTCTCTCTGCTTCAATTCCCCATCTATGAAATGGGAATAATAACCTTTCCTTTCTCCCTCTATTTGAACTGTAAGCTCTTTGGGGTAGGCACTCTTTTGCTATGTGTTTTTGATAGTGCTAGTGCAGTGGGCCCCCAATTTTAGTTGAAGCCACTAGGCGCTGGTGTAGTACAAGTAGTAATAATTGACCTCCAAGACCTGAATTTGAATGACAAAAAGAAAGTAACAAGTGGAAGTGAGCTTGGTGGTTTCTTTCTACTCTCCGTATGTGCTTGTTGTCAAACCGCCTGTGTAATTTGGCATAATCTAATGTAATTGGAAATTCCTGCTCAAGAGAGGCTAAGGCCTGGAAGACAAGGGATGCTGCAGGTCAGGATTAAGTGTATTGGCAGAGCCATGTGGAAGAAGCTTTCACAGCATCTGGCTGCACTATTCCTGATTCAAACATCCTGACCACTAAATTTATTAACAAAATTAAAAAACAAAAACAAATTAACTTCTGGAAGCAGGAAAAGGAAAAACTAAAAACCCAGTGGTGCCCAGGCCAGGGAGCCATCTATGTATCTTGGAACCTAGACTCTGCCTCAGAGTCTGCAACCCAAACCAACAAGGTAGGCAGTGTTGACAGATCAGATTGTTGTCCCAGCCTGCAAGCATGAGCTTTTAGATTTACACTGATCTGAGCATTAAGTATCCAAAGCATTTGTCATGGGTTATATTTGCAGCCATATGACCTTTGCTGCTACTGGATTGGGCTTGTTGGCAAATCTGCTCATGAGCATGGGTCTGAAAGAGCAGCGTCAAAGATGGGAAGAGCCGATATCCATCTCCTACCAATTAAATGAAGTTAGCCCATTAAAACTCACCTGCGTTCTGTACAGGTTTAAACCATGTTCTGTTTAATGCATACTAGAACTGGGAAGCATGTTGTAGCTGAGAACTCAGTGTAATTTTGAAATTTTCCATCCAGTATCTCTAGGTGTGTCTACACAGGAACCAGATACCCAAGGCTGGCCCGTGCATGCTGACTCAGGCTTGTGGGGCGTGAGCTGCAGGGCTGTTTCATTACTGTGTAGATGTATGGGCTTGGGCTGAAGCCCGGGCTATAGGACCCTGCAGGAAGTCTACATAGCAATGAAACAGCCCTACAGCCCATGCCCTGCAAGCCCGAGTCATGGGTTTTTCTTTGCTTGGTAGACAGACATACCCTCTGTGTTCCAGGAACGTGTGCAAGCCATGCTGGTGGGGTGGGAGATGGTTCTGATGTAACCTCATTTGTTACCTCATCGACTCAGAAAGCAGAAAGTTAATATTCCCTTCTTCTGTTGCATTAGCCAGGATTATTGTGTTCTTTTCTAGGTACCTCATTACTAGAAAGGTTTTGACAACTTGGATGGAGTCCAGTAAAAAGAAACCAAAAAAATAAAAAATAATAATGGGTTTTTGGTGATGGAATGATTGAACTGTAAGGAAGGATTTAAAAAAATGAAATATGTATAGTTTGGCTACATGCCAACTAAGAGAGGACATAACAATCTAGCATGCATTTGAAAGGCGTAACCAGGGCTTGCCCCTTCTTCCAGCTCCCCCAGCATATTCATTACACCAGCTGAGATTCTTACATATCGGTGGAGTGTAAGTAGATCTAAAGGAGGCTGTGTCTTTCTGATGCCATCTTACCCATCAACAGTAAATTTGGCCTTATGATTCTGTGATCACCAGAAAATACAGTATCAGATATTCTCTGAACTCTTACCAATAGCATACATCACAGCAAGGGGGTTGGGAGGACAGGAAAGTCTGGCACCAGTTGCAGTGAAGAATGTGGAACCTGACAGCATGTTGGGTAGGCATATTTTGGAAAGGAGAGAAAGTTTAGCTGCACCTCTGCCCCCGTCCCAGGTTCACCTAATATAATCCTGGCCGAGAGGTTTGTATATATTTCAGAAGATAAACAGGAAAACAGATCTTGCCTGAATAAATGGGGTTTTGGTTTGTTTTTATTTGTTTATTTTTTTAAAGAAAAGAGACCTCAGCTGTTCTGTCAAGAAACTAACAGACAGATGGCAGTGCCACAATTCTGAAGGAAAAATATTGGATTTAAAAGGACATTCCTTTTGCCACACACATTTAAAACTCAGACGCAAAAAAGTATAGGATCCTCCACTGACTTTAATGGCAACAGGAACAGACACAAAGTGTGGAACCATCTCCAGTGAATCCTTTAGAAATTAGCGGCTGAAACCAGCAATGGGGGCTAGTGGGTGTCTTTTGGCAGGCAAGAACTACATTCAACTGCTAATTTTGTGCCTGGGGCCTAGATACTACAGTGAAGGTCTCATTCTGAAGGTGTAGATAAATCTGTATTTTCCCGGACATGTCCGGCTTTTTGGTTCTTAAATCGCCATCCGGGAGGAATTTTTAAATATCTAAAAACATCCGGGATTTTGCCATTATTATTTTTCCTTAAAGAAGAGTTGATCATTCAAGAAAGAGGGTGAATGTTGATCACTCGAGAGAGTGACCACTTTTTCCCCCTAGCTCCCAGCACTTGCGCCGTGAAACAGCTGTTTTGCACGGCTGGGAGGGAGGGGGGAGGAGCGGGAACGCGGCATGCTCAGGGGAGGAGGCGGGACCAGGGCGGGGATTTGGGGAAGGGGTTGGAATGGGGGTGGGGAAGGGGCAGGGAAGGGGTGGAGTTGGGGTGCGACCGGGGGTGGGGGAGCAGAGGAAATCCCCCTTCCCCCCCATGGAGTGTCCTCTTTTTTGAATGTTCAAATATGGTAACCCTAGATACATCTTGTTGCTTTGTATAGATGTTTAGATCTTACAGCTGTATATTCAGGCGGATTAGGGGTTTGTGGGGTCCTTGGCCAGGGCAAGTGGAGGCCCCTTCACCCCTTCCACCTGAAGTCCCTCCCCCACCCCCCCGGTGCTCCTGCTGGGGAGCGGGGTTGGGGCTTGGGGTCTTCCCCCACCCAGCTGGTGCTCCTGCCAGGGAGTGGGGTTGGGGCATGGAGTCTTCCCCCCCGCCTGGTGCTCCTGCTGGGGAGCGGGGTCAGGACACGGGGGCGTCCATTTTTCTGGGAGGCCCCCAGTTGGCTGAGGACCCTGGGCACAGGCCCCATCAGCCCAGTGGCTATTCCACCACTGTGTATACTGTATTAGAACTTGCAACGGTGTTGGTAAAGTGGTTTATACACTATAAATTTTCACCTTAGCAAGTATATGTTAACAAGATTCAATTGTAAAAGGGATGGTGCTTAGACACAGACACCTCAGAAATATCTAAGATAAATGGTACCGACCTGGTTAGGAAAGAGCAAACTGATAATACTGTTTGTCAAAAAGTAATTTTTTAAAGCCTTCATCATGGTTCATTTTGGGTAGGTATATTAGTTTGTAGTTAGTCCTAGTCACATACCATAATCTTGATTTGATGCAAATGCAACAGTGTTTGTTTGTATGAAGATCCTGAAGCGGATCGTTGCACTAGTGAAGCATGACTGCTTGGGAGTTTGGATGAGGAAAGCTGTTATAGTTTCAGCAAGGAATTGCTGAAGTCCTAAGGGCTCGTCCACTAGAAGTGCTACGTCGGCGCTGCACCAATGCAGCTGTGCCACTGTAGTGTGTCTAGTGCAGACTGTCTATGCTGACAGGAGAGCACTCTCCCATTGGCATAATAAATCCGCCTCCACGAGAGGCACTATCTATGTTGGCAGGAGAAGCTCTCCCGTCGACATAGTGCTGTCCACACCAGGACTTAGGTTGGTGTAACTTGCGTCACTCAGGGGGATGGCTTATTCACACCCCTGAGCGAGGTAATTATGCCGCAGTAAGGGTAGTGTAGACCTGGCCTAAGTGAACGAGAAAACAGCAGGCATGGAACATGTGTTAAGATGGTTGGCTTGTTTGACTACAGATTTAGCACAGGGCATTTAGGAGAAATAGCCACCTACCAAGAAGCGTGCTCCCCCTAAATGATTTAAGAGCAATGCTTAGCAATAGTCTAGAAAATATATAGGTACAAGGTTAAAGCTGTCTTCTGGGGCCATTGGGCAAGACGTTCCAGATTCACTCTTCTTTAACTTTGGCTTTTTAGGAGACAGTGTGAACACTGTTTGCATCTGCAATGCTCCAAAATGTGGCAGTCTGGAACCTTTCTAGTGTGATGATCCCTTTGAGCATTTACCCCATCTCAACACCATTCCCATTAGCACCCTACTTCTGTTGTGAATGTCCTGAAGCCACAGCATGGCAGCTGAAATGGAGCAGGACAGAGAAGTGTGGTATGCTGATGGTAAACATTTCAGAGTGAAGTATTCCAACCCAGTCTGACTCCTTTTGCTTAGTAGTACAAACAAACCCTAAGCTCACCGCTAGAAAACTCTTGACTGCTATGCAGAAGTACCTTATGGTTTGTTCCCAGTCTGATGCCAGGGCCCCATTGTGCAAACAGAGCTGTCAATATATTGGTCATCGGAGCTATTGTCCAAGGGATAAATCAGCATGTTCAAGTTTACAAAGTAAACCCTCCCCTCTGAACCCCTCCCCCCCAAAAGGTATCAATATATCAGTCCCCAAACACTAAGGGCAAAATCTTTACATGTTAAAAGGCATCCAGTGCAGCCAAATCCTCATCCGGGTGATGCATTTAGGTATTGAAAAGGTGCAGTCTAGCTAGGTTTGAGGGTTTTTTGCTTTAGAATTTATATGCCTGTATTTAAAAGAAACCCTTTCAGTGGTAAAGCTGTTCATTTGTCAGGCTTCTTGAGTCTGATAGTTTTCCAAGGACTTTTCATGCCCCATCACGTGAATTCATTACTTAAGATAAAGCACCTAGTTACTCGGGTGCCCACCATCACTCTATCTGAACACCTCATATTTAAGAATGAACGTATCCTCACACATCCCTGTGACTTGGTAGGAAGTGTTATTGTCCCAGTCTTACCAGATGAAGAACTAAAGCACAGAGAGGGCCAGGTTTTCAAAGCATTTAGGTACCTAAAGATGCAGCCGTGTCCCGTCTGCACCCAAGTCAAAAGCACCCAAGCAAGTTAATGCCCAATTCCTGTTGAAATCCAGGGCACAGAGTAAGAAATCAGTGCAAGCTAGGCACTTAACCAGTTTAGGCACTTCTGAAAATCCCACTAGGCATCTATTGGCATCTTTAGGTGCCTAAATAGCTTTGAAAATCTGTCCCAGAGAAATTAAGTGATTTTTGTCTAAAATCACACAGGAAGTCTGCCTTAAAGCCTGCAATTGACTCCAGAGGTCCTGAGTCCTAATCCAGTGCCCTCCACAGACATATATGTATTAAACATTATGTGTGTTTAGAGCCTGACTACATACATCTCCACTCTCTCTCCTTGATGGGTGATCTCACTGAATTTTAATCCTTTTTTTTCTCAGCCTATGTTTGCCGTGCTGGATTTGTATAAGAATTCTGCTGTTGGCATTTCTGCCCTTTGGATAGGTGATCCCTGTTTAATGGATGTATTTGTTGCCCTGGCAGGTATTTAGCACACTCTACTATGTTACAAATGGTTGCTTTTCTGTTCAACTGCACAGGAAAGCCATGAAGACAATACAATTCATGACACAGGCTTGCAGAAGTATTCACAGTATTTCACTCACACCAGGGTGGCATTTTACCTCCTGCTGACAGGCTGGATACTAATTTTTCTTTGTAGCAATGGGTTCTGTTTGAACAGATTTGTGGATTTAGGCTCCACGCTCTGAAAGGAGATCTTATGCTTCTCGTGCAGTTCCTGCCCACTGCGTGCAGAGAGGCAGTTTGGGGGCAGAGGTGATACATTTTTTGATTGAGCCAAAACCTTTCTTTAACCACAGTCCCAGTGCTTTGAGTAAGATAGCCAGATTGACCTTCTCTCTCCCTTTCATTATCCCTCTGTGCCAGTGATGAGATTGAGTCATCCTCTTTGAATGTCCTTTTTTTTTCATTTGTTCGTTACAAAAAGTGAGCCTGCTGATTTCATTCCAAGGTTTTTTCATGACCGTGTGGCATGTTAATGAAGCCATTCCACCAGGCTTTCTCTGCTTTTTTTTTTTTTTTTTTTTTTTTTTTTAAAGCATAGCTTTGTAATTACCTGTTCATATTTCAGCAGCCTGGACTTCTGGCACATACTGGAGATAAACCTTCACTGTAATGGCTTTCTAGTAAGACTATCTCTTAGCTAAGGCTCCTAAATCTTGGCAATCTCCTTATAGTGTACACTGCTATTAAACACAAACTCTTCACTCCCCAGAACCAGACTGTAAGTGGAGTGCAGCATACATGGCTGGGTAATAAGACACTGCTGATACGTTTTAGAGCAAGGTGCACTTTTACTTTATTTATGAAGATAGACATGGTGGTTGAGGGCTTAATCACAGCTGATAAATCATTTTAAGAAAGCCTATTAGAACCATATGCTGATTCTTTGCATTAATATGATATGTCTGTTGCTAGTCTAATAAGACAAGGTTTTTCCCTCTCTTCCCCTCCTTTCACCCCCACTCCTGCCGTGTGTATGAACTCTTTATCTGTTTAAGTGGTACCATTAATAAAATGAGGTGAAAGGAAATGGGGGGAAAAATCCAGTGTGAGCAAGCTGTGTGTTTCTGGTCATCTTTGTTTAGATGGAATTCTAAAGCCAGCATAAAAAAGGCTGAGAACAGGAAACATATCAAAGTTTTGGAGAATAGTGGAATGGCCTTCACTCAGCATAAGGTAGTCATTTTGGCCCAGGTGGTTACAATACTGTAGCAAGAGAGCTGTAGGAGTGGGGGTGGGCACACTGACATTTCAGTTACCTCACCTTTCCTGTGCTTGAAGAGGTCTGCTGCAAGAACAGGTTCCATGGCTCTCTAATGAGATCCACATTGGTTCAGTTAGTCAGTGCCAAGCCTTATTTATTGCTAATTGGTGCATTCGCTTGCAGATCTTTTCTATTATTTCCTGATTATCCCCCCCTAGACTTTTAATTATCTTGCCAAAATTCAAATGCTAATAATTGCATGATTTATCATTTATTTATAGCTTTGTCTAATGCGTACATGGATATATTTAAAGGATTTCAAAACGGGAACAACTCTTGCACTGACTGGGTTTCTTTCACTTTGCATACCTACCAGCCATCTATTTGTAGACCTCCCTGGGGACTCTTAAAGCTTTACAGTTGGGATCTCTACCTCGCTTCCCCTCTCCCCCAAGTTTCTTACTATGTAAATAATGGTGATTGTTATTATATGGAGAGAATGTGTGCGTAAGGACCTTAATTTGAGCCCCAGGCTCAAGACAAATGTAATTAAATAAATAAATAAATAAATAAATAGGGCACGCCATAAATCTAGTGGGGCAAGAGCATTTTCACAGCAAGATAGAAGATCCAGATATGAGGTACTGGGAATCTTTGGCAGTGCAGAATGGGAAATTTTGAAAAACTAGCCTTTAGCCATTTTTATATACACGTTAAAATAGGTTTACCTTTTTCAAATGGCCTCTAAAACCATTGCAAGGTACATGTGTAAAAACTAGTGAAGTGATTGTATTGTACCCTCTAGAGAATTTTTGGAGGAAAGTCAGTAACCATATTGTCCTTCCTGCTGTCATGGTGTCACTCACACTATTCACAGTCAGCATTACTCCACTGTAGGTGGAATCCTCCTTGCACAATGGTGTCATACAATAATACTTGAAAGTGTGTGAGAGGGTAGTAACGTGTTCCCCATGTATGACTTGGATCAATGAGACACCATTGCAGCCTGGCCAGGGACATCCATGAGCATTTCTAGTGAGCCGTGCCTCAGTACAGTTCTTTCTAGATGGGTGTTAACTCAGTTTACCTGGTCTATACAGACAGGGACTAAATTGAAATGGTTTCACTCATAGGCCCTGGGGAATGTGCAGTAGTTATCCAGAAACACATAAGGTCAAATCACCCAGGGTTACTTTAGTCAATATCCTCCTCAAGAGGCCACATTTCCTTTAGTTTCCTGGTGTTTGTTCTGGGAGCTGTTACATTTCTAGTGTAGCATATGGATTTGGGGATGGATTTGAGAAACACTATGCATAAGATCTTTGGGTATGGCCAAATGCAAGTCAGGTGGTTGTGGGCAAAAGGCGACTTAAAGCATTCCTTTGTCCTAATCTTGGTGCTGCATATCCCACCCTCCTTGGGCTATGTTGGACCAGCCAGTGGGCTGCTCTAACTTATGCCAGCTTTCACTAGCCACATGCGGCTGAAATAGTAGCCCAGGGACAGTGTGACATAGGAATGCCCCTGTTTTCTAACCATGCCCCTTTTTGTTGCTATGCTGGCAGCAAAGAAGGTGTGCGAGTCGGTCAGTAGTGGTAACACACGGGCACAGAGCAGCATATACACAGTGGAAATAGGTTCAAAGCTCAAAAATCAGATCCAAACTCCAAACCAGGTTTCTGTCCACTGCCACCCAGTATAAAGAGGTGTTTGGATCTGGAATTTTGATTAGCCTGTTATTACACAGACAGGGCAAGCTGCAACATTTAGATTTGGGTTCTGAGTCTTAAGAGCTAAGGGATGTTCAGATTGGTTGGTTTAGGTCCATCTCTAACCCATATATTCAGTCTCCCTCAACCCTGTTGACCTTAATCCCAAACATTTTTTAAACTGGTAATTTAGGTAATTTTATAAAAATAGTATTTCACTTTAGGATTTTTCTTGTCTTTTATTTTTCCTTATCAGCCCCATGATGGACTGCTGAGGATGAGCCTAGTTTTCTCATGCTATCTCCACCAGTTCACCTGCTTAAATTTTGCTTTAGTTTTGTGATGGTTTTATTGCAGAGTTAGCTGGTGCAGATTCCTTGGTGATTCCTAACAAACACAAACAGAAAAAGTATGCAACAAACACAGTATATTCCATCTACATTTGTCAGACTTCAGAGTAGCAGCCGTGTTAGTCTGTACTCACAAAAAGAAAAGGAGTACTTGTGGCACCTTAGAGACTAACCAATTTATTTGAGCATAAGCTTTCGTGAGCTACAGCTCACTTCATCGGATGCATTCAGTGGAAAATACAGTGGGGAGATTTATATACATAGAGAACATGAAACAATGGGTGTTACCATACACACTGTAACCAGAGTGATCACTTAAGGTGAGCTATTACCAGCAGGAGAGCAGGGGGGAGGGGGAGAGCGGGGGGGGAGGAACCTTTTGTAGTGATAATAAAGGTGGGCCATTTTCAGCAGTTGACAAGAGACGTCCATTGTTTCATGTTTTCTATGTATATAAATCGCCCCATTGTATTTTCCACTGAATGCATCCGATGAAGTGAGCTGTAGCTCACGAAAGCTTATGCTTAAATAAATGTGTTAGTCTCTAAGGCACCACAAGTACTTCTTTTCTATTTGTCAGACTGCAAATATTGCTTTTTAAAAGCATTGGTTGGGGGGTGGGGGGAAGTGATTTTTATCTCTTGTTTAGGTTGAGAGAAAGAGAAGGTGGTTCAGCGGGTGGAGACTGTAGGAGCCGTTTTATTAACTTTATTGATAATTCTGTGGTGCATCATGGTAATAAAATTAAAGGACTAGAGAAATGTGCAGCAGCTGGAATAGCAGCTTCTGAGCATGAGCCATAGCAGTGAATGAACCCTATTGCAGTAAATGAAGCCTATACCTTCAGAAGGTACACACATTCTTTTGATCCATTTGGAGTGGGTTATATTTATTCCTGGTGCAATTCTACTGACTTCAGTGGAATTTCACAAGGAATGAATTTGGCCCAGTATAGTTTAAGCAAAGACATGAAGAAAAAATCCTCTCAAAGACAAAAATGATGCTCAGGTCTTAGAAAAGTGGCTGAGTGCTTTCGGGTATACATGGAGTTTCTGAAAATATGTACCACTAACCTTTTAACTACATCAGAAAGCAAGAAGGGTGCATTTCAAATGCTGTTTCCCTATTCCAGCTTTTTTTTCCCCCTCTCTCACACACACACACACACACCCCTCTCCATAGAATAACAGTCTCTAATCAAATGGAGAGTAGCTTTCTCCCTTCCCTGACATGAAGATGACCCAGGAGTGTGACTGGGTATGGTCTCTGGGAAGAGAGCATGTGTCGGTTCATCATGTGAGTGCACATGTCAAAGTGCAGATCTGCCTGTCTGCCTGGGGCCGAGGGGTAGGAGGGTTTAAATAGTGGAGATAGAATGAATTCAATGGTACAACAGTCTCTTTTGAATTTCCACAAGCTATTAGTCACAGCAAGCTGCCCTTATTGATTTTTGGTAAGAGAGGTCACTTTTAATCCTCTAAAGTGAAGAGAGCTGCGTATGTGTGCTCTCCCTAGCATGACATTAAAATTGACACAACTCTGCACTGGCTCTAGGAAAACTTCCTAACCCTAGATGGATTATTGCCTTGCCTTTCAATAGGTACAACCTACCATCCATAACACAGCAAGCCAGAATCATCATGAAAGGTTCAAAATGTTCATGAAGGAAAGTGCAACCCCCACAAAAACTGAGAAAACATATGACCACACTAGAAAAGCTGCCCCTGTGGAAATGGACTATTCATCTATTTTTTCCCTGTTTCTTTCTCTGTGTCAAAAAAGTCAATATAGAGTTGTGATTACCATATAAAAGGATAAACCAAAGCTGACCCGTCCCTATGATTATGAGGAAAACTTTATCCTGGCTCCTGGCCCATGCTAGTTTTGTTTATATTCTTCAGAGTACTGAACCTTTGGATGCAATTTGAATAGTCCTACTCAAATCATAAGTGTGTCTCAAAATAAACAAGAGAGATGAACTCTCAATAGTTCCCTTTTCATCTCCTCCACCCCTGGCCTTGGATCCTGCTTAATGATAGTCTGTGGCATCCCATTATTAAGAGAAGATCTTCCTGAGGAAAAATATGCTTAATGAGGTTAGGAAATACCTCATGGTCATGGAAAAGTAGTAATTTTTTTTCCTTTCTTTGGAGATTAGGAAACCGTAACTGTCCATTTTGATTTTATGCCAGATTTTATTTGGAAATCTGTTTTTGAAGGTCAACAGGATTTCTGTGAGTCTTGGTAAAAATGTACACTCTAATCTTTAGGAATGTTTGTCTGGCTTATCATGTAAGCTTTACATTCCCCCTCTCTTTCCATTAGCGCTAGCGTCTTTTTCATTATCTCCCCCAGAGCAGGGAATTCTCAGCTTTAGTCAAATACTGTGACAGACACTTGCAACTGGTTCTTTTCAGATGAGTCCCATAAACCTCTGTGCTATTCCCTACTGGAAGGGAAGGTGCTGCTAGCATTGGCACAATAAGTTATGGGGTGCTCTTAGAAAGTCACCGCAGCTTCTGTAGAAGACCAGAGACAGGGAAAAGCAGCAGACTTGACACTCTATTGACCGATGGTGGTGAATCCCAGAGGCAGGGAGTGGTGTGGATCTGTGGCCCACAGGTTGAGGGGCACTGCCCTAGTATTTTTTGTTAGTAGGTTGAATCTTGCCTTCCTAAATGAGGGAAATCTGGAAAATAAATCATCCAAAATATCTTGAGAGGATAGAAAATACCAGGCCATGTGGACTCTCGTATTTCCTGTGTTTATTATCATACTTGATACCTCTATACTGTATCACACTTTAGTAAGAACCCTAACATTTTTTTACAATTGTTAATTGAATAAGCCTTGCAACATCCTTCTCAGCAGAGTTTAAAATAAGAGGAGAGGTGAGTGTGGAGCACAGCTTTCCCTTCTCCTCTTCCTGTCTTTCCCCCCTCATTTGAAGGTGGGCTGCACCTTCTCTTCCTATCTGCTGAAAGAAAGAGGGGAGTCTGAAGAAGGAGCAGCAGTGGGAGCTGGTGACTGTCTGGAGTTTATGGGCTTCCCAGTCATCACAGCAATAGATGATGCAGCAGGGATAGGAAATGAAAAGTTGTCCAGCTGCAAGTACAGGAAGCTCTGTTCCCTCTTCCTGCTTCCTTTTGCCCTCCAGGATGAGGGAGACCCACCATCACTTCTCCCTCCCATCCAAAGAGAACAAAGGATAGAAGACACCCTCCCGCACTGCCAATTCCGTCTTAGGATATGTCTACACTACCCGCCAGATCAGCGGGCAGCGATTGATCCAGCGGGGGTCGATTTATCGCATCTAGTCTAGACCCGATAAATTGATCCCCGAGCGCTCTTCCGTCTACTCCTGTACTCCACCGCCGTGAGAGGCGCAGGCAGAGTCGGTTAGGGCGCGGCAGCAGTCGACTTACCATAATGAAGACACCGCGGTGAGTAGGTCTAAGTAGGTTATTCACATAGCTGAAGTTGCGTAACTTAGATAGATTCCCCTGCCGTAGTGTAGACCAGGGCCCAGAGTTGAAAAGACAGACTAACTAGCTCTCTAAGTGGTGTGGATGGGAATGGAGGGCAGGGTGGAAGGGGATCAAGGGGCAGAATGGAGAAGAGCCATCAGCTTTAACTTATGTTGAATTGGCAAGCCCTATCTCTGTTTCCTGAGCCCAGGTAAGTGACAGTGTCAGAGTTACATTGGTGGGGAGAATAATGGAAGACTTAGATGGATGAAAAGGAAAAGTTAGTCACAGGGACAACTGAAAGGTACAGGCCGGCAAATACAGATGGAAAGGGGAAAGAACTGAACGAAATACTCAGGTAATACACAAAGAAGTCAACTTTTTATTGTATTGGAAGGATGAGGCCAAAATATTGCAATGAAATACTCATTAGTGGAGCTGGTCAAAATATTGGAATGTCGGGAGGTGGGAACTGAAAATGCCATTGACATTTTTTCCTTTTATCAAGGATTTCAATTAAGATTATCTTTGAAAAAGTGAAATTCAGAAAATTTCAACCCACTCTCCTTGTGGATGTTTAGTTTAAATGTCAGGGAAAATGACTGTGTACAGGAAGAGGAGGAGATGCAAGAGACCTGATTATGAATGGGAGATAAGGACGGTTTTCCTGCATAAAGGGAAGGGAAGAACCTGATTTGATTTTAAATTGTTTAGGATTGGGGACATGGGTTGTGTTTGTTTTTTTTTTGGTTTATATTCTTCCTTTTTTCCTTCCCATTTTGTGTGGAGCATATGTGCATGTCTCATGGGATATCAGAGTGTACTTTGTGTCTGATGATTTGAAAATCCAATACAGTTTGCTATTGCCAAGTTGTTACAATTAAATACCAGTTAAAGCTCTTTGCAGTCAGCTTTTGTGTGTGCATGAAATCTTTTAAATGTCTCCATAATACAGGAATGTGTATCAGGTTTTTCAAAATTTTCAGAAGAGCCATAATCCCCCTCCCCACTCAAAATCCTGTTTGCAATGGTACTGGTTTTCCATTTTGGTCAATTCTAAATGGTGGCATTTATAGGGATAGGGACAAGAAGCACTGGGCGTGTTCTGCAGCATGTTAGGATATGCTGCACACTCTTGTTTGGCTGAATATTGGCCTGAACCCCTTTCAGGCACACTTCTTCTTTTGTCTTCATTTGAGGTTTTTTTGTGTGGCAGCCCATCTCAACCACCATTTCAGCAAAGCACTTAAATAGATGCTTAAGTCCCATTGACTTCAATGGTTTTTAAGCATATGATTAGCTTTAGGCATGTGTGTAAATGCTTTGCTGAATAGGGATGTACTGCTAAAACCGAACTTTAATATTGAGACATGGAATGACAGAACCAAAACCTCCCATTTTAATATATTTTAGCTACTGCCTGTTTAGTACCGTACATAACTGTTAATATGTCAATTTTGCAGATGGGTAACTTTAAGTCACGGAGGAGTTCAGAGACTTGCCCAAGGTCATTTAAGAGTCAGTAACAAAAGACTGATTAGCTTCTAATCCCCCGCTGCAACAACTTGCTTTTCCTCTAAAAAACTTCTTCGTTTGTTATGTGAAAAGGAATCATTAGTGGTACTAATGTTACGAATAAAAATGTTAGTGAGATTTCCTGTAGGAGATAAAACAATATATTTAACAGGTTTCAGAGTAGCAGCCGTGTTACTCTGTATTTGCAAAAAGAAAAGGAGTATTTGTGGCACCTTTTTCAGAATTTATTAATGAGAAATATGTTAAATATATTCGCAAAAAGAAAAGGAGGACTTGTGGCACCTTAGAGACTAACAAATTTATTTGAGCATACGCTTTCGTGAGCTACAGTGAAAGCACATCGATGTGCTTTCATTGTAGCTCACGAAAGCGTATGCTCAAATAAATTTGTTAGTCTCTAAGGTGCCACAAGTCCTCCTTTTCTTTTTGCGAATATATTTAACATATTTCTCATAAATTAATTAGAGTTAGCTATTTTTCAGAATTTATTAATTTTTAAATCTATATTGTTTTTAGTACCCTTGAAGAAGCTGATCCATAACATTTCTCATAGATCTCATGTTTTTTTTCCAGTTGTCAAACATTTCTGCTTTTCTTTTTTCTAATGGAACTTGGAATGACCGTGGTTTGTATGTCTGTTCTCTTGTTTCTGTATCAGTATCATCAGCCATGTCAACACAACACAAGAAATACATGATGTCCATGCTCATCCCCTGTGCAAATCATGGATATTTTCTTAACTTTTTAGTGAGGGAGTGCTTTTATTTTTCAAATCAAAAATTCAAATCCAGATGATGTTCCTATTGGCTTATACAATTAAATACTTTTATTAGCCAAATTGTGGCCCAGCATCCGAGGTGGCACAAGAGAGGGCATAAGGCATCCCCATATTCTCTTGCATTAGCTACCTGCATCACAGACAGCAGCATAGGATGGGAAACAGGCTCTGTGGAACTAATACATCCCTCCACTGTGCAGGTGAGCTGGAGGAGTCAGGGACTGAAAAGACAGCATTCACGGTTGAGTGCTTAAATCAACTTCCTGCCAGTGGACAAGGACGATGGCAGCCTGTTTGAGTATATTTTACCTGTTCTGTTGGCAAAGTGTTAAATACAATGTTAAAAAAAGAAAACAAAATTCCATTGTTTTGCTTTAAATTACTGGGGTTTCTCTTTTTGTTTTCCTGTCACATTTCAATATTCAGTTCCTCTCATCCCATCTCAAGAACAGCTAATCTGTATCCACCACTTGAATAGCATTATCCTGACAACATGGCAGTGAAAGGAATCCAGACAACAGGGGTTCTAACAATGCCTGAGGGCCCCAGGAATAGGAATGCCCTGAAAAAAATGTGCTCTAATCCAGCTGCCCTCCATAGTGTCGTCTCCCTATCCAATTTACTAGAGAATTTCCCACTGGCTCTTGGCTTGTTCTCAAATGAGAGTGTAATCTTTAAAAGATTACACTGCATAATGAAGGGACAAGGCGCTCTTTATTAACTGGAATGGGGAGTCACTCACTGTTAGGAAGGGCAGATGGATGGACTGTATCAGTGTCTCTCAGCTCCGCTCTCTACCCCTTCTTGTCTCTGTGATAGGATGGTAAATCGGGAGTGGGCAACCACCACAACCAGACTGTAGGAGAAAATGGAATGTAGGTTATGATTAAGGTTTATGCCTGTAATATGGTGGATTATACTATAACTATAACATTGCCAACAGAATTACATTACTAGCATAATACCACTGAATGTTTAAAATTTCCCCTCTTGTTCCAAAGTTGATCCATTCAAGGTTAATATCATTCAAAGAATATGAACACAGTAGGAAGGATCTGAGAAGGTAAGTAATTTACAGTGCTGTCTTTATATATACTGCATGGGCCAGATCTTTTTCAGCTTGACTTGAAGAGAGCTATGCTGATTTATGCCATCTGAGGATCTGGGCTCCTTCCTGAATGGTGGTTGTTCTATACTTTAAAAAGAGATGTTTTTAAAAACTCAGTGAAGGGGCCAAATTCTTTGCTTCATTGGCCTGAGAGAACTTGTTCCAAGGCTTCTACAGTAAAATATGTTAATGCTGTATTCTTTATTAAATGTCTTTCAAAATTGTTATTTAATAGTGCAAAACAAGTCTAGTGCCAGGTCACTCCCAGGGAATTGTGCCTTTCACCACCACCTCTGGACTTTCTACAGCCTGCAGCATGATTTCACTGTCGCCTCTTAGGTCACAGGCAGGGCTGTGTCCAGGAAAACTTGAAGCTAGTCTATTTCAAATAGTATTGACTGTGCAGGGCTGTGGATATCAAGCTAAATTAATTCGTCAGGGGTACCAATTTTTTCTTGTTCATCACCTTCTAATAACTATATAATATCCTTTTGGAAACTTCAGAAACACAGCACAGAATAACCATAAGTGTTAAGCCCGTTGGCATCATGGAAAAACCTATCAACGCTCTAAAAAGAGAGAGAGAGAGAGAAAAATGTATCTGAACAGTCTCTCTCATCCACTGCGGACCACAGGCTGAAAACCACTGCTTTAAAGGGACTCTTTCTAAAGATGATCTAGAGTTTTGGACATCAGGCAGCTGAGTGGGTAAGGGAACGTCAGTGCTCTTCTCATTCTTTGCTTGAATGTGAAACTTATGCTAGGGCGGGAGTTGCTTGGTGTAATTTTTTTTCTTTTTTCTGTATGGGGCCTTAACAAAACATCACAGCCCAGAGAAAAACAACCCTAACAGGGAACTTCAGGATAAGCGCCAGATGAAGTCAAGTTGTCTTGCAGAGAACAAATGCAGCCAATGCCACATGTGGGCTGCACATTCTCAAAGACAAAACCAGTTTGCCAGGTTCACCCCTGCTGTACTATAACTCTCTGATGACAATGGAGTTGCATAACTGATCCGTTTGGCCCCTTGTGTGTAAAGACCATATGTTTAGTCAGTCAGCTTGCTGAGCCATTTGTGGCTGTTTTCCTTCATGCTGCCAATGTAGAGCTAGAGTCAGTCTTGGATTTTGCAAGTTTCTGCCAACGTATTGCACAATGCAGTGGCCTAACAGTGGTAAATCTGCCCACTGGGGGTGCTGATGATGCAAGGAGCGTGCAGTCTTCCCTCTGCTGGGAGTGGGGGCTTGGAGCTGACCTGTGCTGTCTCAAAAGTGGGGAACTGCTGACTGGGGGAGGTGCACTGATTCAGTGGATCCCCTTGCCGCTGCTTTGGCCAGGCTCCTATGGAGTCCTAGTCAGCAGCTTCAGCTGGTGCAGGGAAATACAGTTTGCCCTAATTTATGAGTGAGTAAAAAAAGAATTTTCCTTAATTTCAAGCTACTTGGGATATCAACCTGCCTTCCAGACATCCATCTTGGTTCCTCTCTTGGATAGTAGGAGATTTACTGACTTCTTTTTGATGGGTGCATTTGCTTGAGCACCTTTCTAAAAACCCTACTTAAGGCCCAGTGTTCTAACCGCATGCAGTAATGCAATGGGATAGGCTGGAAATTTTGGAGGCAATCATTATACAAATATGTGTGCACTTTTGTGTGTGTTCCCTCCCACTGTTAACAGGTAATAAAGTATTTTAGTGTGATTTTGTGCCACCATGTTTTTAACTGCTGCAAAGATAAAGACATAACATTTTCCCAGCCATACTAAATAGTGTTGTAATTCCTTCTATAGATATTGGTAACTTCATAAAGTATCACAGCAGAGCTGGAATGATTTTGTTCTTGTCCCCAGAACCCAGTGATAGAGTGAAAGCCTTCATTTACTCTGTGTCAGTTTTAGGCATATGTTCTAGTAGAGCTGATGGATTATTTTTCTGTGAAAATTATTATAATTGAAAAAATCTGTTTTTTCCAAAAGGAGAACTTTTCACAAAATACTCAACATTACTGCAATTTTTGTTAAATTTTCTGTTACTTTTTTTTAATCTATATGTGTATCAAAATTGATATGGAAACCTTTTTCAAAATCCGTGATTGAAATGTTTACGTTACTCAAAACCTGGCTTTCAGTAAGACAACTTGGATGTTGGCAAATAAAATAGTTTGGTTACAATAATATAGAAAACAATTTCTGTTTAAACAATAATGATTTTATATTTTTTTGTAAAAAAAAAAAAAAAAAAAAGAAAAAAAATCATGAAGATTTTTGGAAATGGAAAATTGGGGCAGTTTTGAACCCCACAAAATAGAAATAACTAATTGTGTGTGTGTGAGAGAGAGAGAGAGAAGTGTGTGTTTTTGTGTGTGTGTGAGAGAGAGAAATTTCCCTTTTTTCCATCAGTTCTACACTGTACCTGTTTAAACAAAAACTTTCTCCCACAGCTTGTCACTTGGTGCTGATTCCGTGGGTGCTCTGGGCCTGGAACACCCACAGGAAAAAAATAGTGGGTGCTCAGCACGCACTGGCAGCTCCACTGATCAGTTCCTCCCCCTCCCTCTCATCACTTCCTGCCTGCTGGTGGGCCCTGTCGATCAGCTCCTCCCCTCCAGCCCCTCCCACCCACCAGTGATCAGCTGTTCAGTAGTGTGCTGGGGGTAGGGGTAGGAGTGGAGGCAGGAAAAGGCGGGGCACTCTCAGGGGAGGGAGCGGAATAGGGCATGAAGAGGCGGGGCAGGAATGGGGCACTGGGGGAAGGGGTGGAGTGGGGGTACAGTCTGGGGAAAAGAAGGGGTCAAGCACCCCTGGGGAAATTAGAAAGTTGGCACCTATGACTTGGGCTTTTTTCTTTTTCTTTTTCTTTTCTTTTCTTTTCCATTTCTCTGGTCTTTCCTTTTTCCTTTTCAGTTTCCTTCCCTGAGGTTGACAGTTCTTGAATTTTAAACTGCTTCACATTCTAAGGCAGGGGTGGGCAAACTTTTTGGCCCAAGAACCACATCTGGGAATGGAAATTGTATGGCGGGCCATGAATGCTCACGAAATTGGGGTTGGGTTGCAGGAGGGGGTGAGGGCTCCAGCTGGAGGTGCGGGTTCTGGGGTGGGGCCAGAAATGAGGAGTTCAGGGTGCAGGAGGAGGCTGCGGGCTGGGGCAGGATATTGGGGTGCCGGGGGAGTGTGAGGACTCTGGCTGGAGGTGCGGGCTCTGGGGTGGGGCTGGGGATGAGGGGTTTGGGATGCAGGAGGATGCTCCAGGCTGGGATCGAAGGGTTTGGAGGCGGGAGGGAGATTGGGTCTGGGGCAGAGGGTTGGGACCCAGGAGGCGGTCAGGGGTGCAGGCTCTGTGTGGCGCTTACTTCAAGCAGCTCCTGGAAGCAGTGGCATGTCTCCCCTCCAGTTCCTACTTGCTGCCCCATCTGCAGGTGCTGCATGCTGCAGCTCCCATTGGCTGCAGTTCCCAGCCAATGGGAGCTGCAAGGACAGAGCCTGTGGACGGGGCAACACGTAGAGCCCCCTGGCCACGCCTACATATAGGAGCCGGAGGGGGGACATGCTGCTGCTTCCGGGAGCTGTGTAGAGCTGCGGCATGCGCAGAGCACCCCCCGACCCCGCTTCCCAGCGGGAGCTCGAGGGCTGGATAAAATTGGCTGGCAGGGCGGATGTGGCCCATGGGCAGTAGTTTGCCCACCTGTTCTAAGGGATTCTGTCTAAAAAGAAGTTTTATTCTGTACTTTTCTACTCTCATTTTTTATTAGAAGTCAAATACTGTACAGTAATAAAGATGTAAGATGGGATTGTCAATGGAGCCTAAGGGAATTAGGCACCCAAGTCCCACTGAAATTCAATTACAGATTAGTACTTAATTCCTAAACCCCTTTTGAAAATTGCATCTGCAAATATTAAGCAGGGGTAAATCAGTTCTGATAAGATAAGAACTGACCTAAACCTTTGCCCAGTTCTGAAACAAAACCTTTGAGGTACAAAAAAGTTCAGTTAACTGTTAAAAGTATATATTTTTCATTTTTATTCTCTGAACCTCTGGATCCAGCTGGGACCAGAAGCTGAAATAAAGAAATGCTGAGAATAAAGCTCCTCCTGTATTTCCAACATGATTGAAATCAGAAAGTACTGCAGATCGTTCTTGAGAGAGAAGTTGTGAATTTCTTAGTCTCATATCTCAACTAAACATTTTTGGACAGTTGGCAGAACCAAACCTTTTGAATTTTGTTTGTTGTACAATATAGATGGTAAGCTCTTTTGGCAGGGCCCCGTTTTCTGCTGCGTATTAGTACAGAATGTATCACATTGGGCACAAAACTAGAGTGCTACTTTAATACAAATAATATATAAAAATAACTCATTTATTGGGCCTTACTTGCATGAGCAGAATCTTTGGGTTTGTTTAATTGCGAGAGTAAGAATTTGCATAACCAGGCTCGAACACAGCACCTACTTTCATAATAAAATACTAGTACAATGTAGACAACTTAGCATAGTGCAGCTCTGTCAGTTTACTATGTGATCACTTTGCATGTTAGGTGCTAATACCGTATAGCTGTAACAAGCTAATACATTCCAGCGAGGCTTTCAAAGTGTATAAGAAATCATACGTTTTCATAGGAAAACCACCATTGCCAAGAGCATGTTTCCTTAGATAAAAAGAAGTAGCTGTTTATGAGAAGGGCAAGGTAATGCCTGGACATGCCTTCTAAAAAGAACAGAGCTGGCAAGAACTATCATTTAGAAAGTACAGAGTTGTTTCATGTAGATATTGCCCTGTAGAACTATAACTAGAAGGAGAGAGAGAGAGAGAGAGATTAACATACGTAGTCTGCTGCTTGGAATACACAATATAAATCTCTATCTTGCTCTGAGCTGTGAATGCCTCTGCAGGAGTTATAGTAACAGACAAATTAGCATAATGTAATTGGCTGGCAAGGTCAGCCCCTCTCCAGGAGCATTAGCAATGTTTACTGTAGGAAGAGACAGACAAAGTATTGTAGGGTAGTATTTTGTCTGGTCCGTTTTTGAAGGGACAGTAGTCATTTTAGGACTTCATAGATCACATCACTCTTTACCAAACTTTGGTGAAGTTTCAACTATCATATTTCCTCCTTACAACAAAAAAAGAGCAGCAAAGATTTTCCCTCTCTCACACAAATTGTAATGCAGAGACAGGAATATTTTTCTCTTTAAAACTCTTTGGACTTGTATTTTAATTATGAACAATCTTTCTCAGAATGATAAACTAGCATCCTGTCTGATGCCTAGTAGACATTGTCATGAGGCCTTACAATTTCTGATCTAGAATCATAGCAGATTAGGTTTGGAAGAGACCTCAGGAGGTCATCTAGTCCAACCCCATGCTCAAAGCAGGACCAACCTGAACTTAATCATCCAGCCAGGGCTTTGTCAAGCCGGGCATTAAAAACCTCTACGGATGGAGAGTCCACCACCTCCGAAATAACCCATTCCAGTGCTTCACCCCACCCTCCTAGTGAAACAGTTTTTCCTAATATCCAACCTAGACCTCCCACACTGCAACTTTGCTCCTTGTTCTGTCATGTGCCACCACTGAGAACAGCCTAGCTTCATCCTCTTTGGAACCCCCCTTCAGGTAGTTGAAGGCTGCTATCAAATCCCCCCTCACTCTTCTCTTCTGAAGACTAAATAAGTCCAGTTCCCTCAGTCTCTCCTCATAAGTCATGTGCCCCAGCCCCCTAATCACTTTTGTTGCCCTCCGCTGGACTCTCTCCAGTTTGTCCACATCCTTTCTGTGGTGAGAGACCCAAAGCTGGACGCAATACTCAAGGTGTGGCCTCATCAGCGCCGAATAGAGGGGAATAATCACTTCCCTCAATCTGCTGGCAATGCCCCTACTTATACATCCCAAAATGCCATTGGGCTTCTTGGCAACAAGGGCACACTGTTGACTCATATCCAGCTTCTCGTCCACTGTAACCCCTAGGTCCTTTTCTGCAGAACTACTTCCTAGCCATTCGGTCCCTAGTCTGTAGCGGTGCATGGGATTCTTCCATCCTAAGTGCAGGACTCTGCACTTGTCCTTGTTGAACCTCATCAGATTTCTTTTGGCTGAATCCTCCAATTTGTCTAGGTCACTCTGGACCCTATCCCTACTCTCCAGCTTATCTACCTCTCTGCCCAACTTCGTGTCATCCGTGATCTTGCTGAGGGTGCAATCCATCCCATCATCCAGATCGTTAATGAAGATACTGAACAAAACTGGCCCCAGGACCGACCCCTGGGGCACTCTGCTTGATACCAGCTGCCAATTAGACATCGATCCGTTGATCACTACCAGTTGAGCCTGACGACCTAGCCAGCTTCCTATCCCCCTTATAGTCCTTTCATCCAATCCATACTTTTTTTAACTTGCTGGCAAGAATACTGTGGGAGACCGTATCAAAAGCTTTGCTCAAGTCAATATATATCATGTCCACTGCTTTCCCCTTATTCACAGACCCAGTTATCTCATCATAGAAGGCAGTCAGGTTGGTCAGGCATGACTTGCCCTTGGTGAATCCATTTTGACTGTTCCTGAGCACCTTCCTCTCCTCCAAGTGCTTCAAAATGGATTCCTTGAGGACCTGCTCCATGATTTTTCCAGGGACCGAGGTGAGGCTGACCGATCTGTAGTTCTCTGGATTCTCCTTCTTCCCTTTTAAAAAGGTCTGCACTATATTTGCCTTTTTTCCAATCGTCCATCATCTGATGGTTTAAAGTTTCATTAAGAAAGCTGGTGAGTGTAGACCACTCAGCAGGAATGATATGGGCCTTCCTTTTGATATCCCCTTTATCAAAGAAATATACCTAGCTAGCCCCATGCCTGAATCATGTTCTGTTCTACCAGATGAGATGGAATATACAGCTGAATCACAAGTACTTTGTGACTGACAAGTTATTTACTATTTGAGGAGGAGTGCAAAATGAATAACTGGTTCATCATGCTTAAGTTGGATACTTCCTCACTGTTGTAGAAGCATGTGCGTTGTGTCGTATTATTTTCCCTGGGCTGTGCACACCTTAATAGTGCTTATGAAATTATGATGGAAATTACATATGTACCTCAAGATAAGTGTTCTGCTTGTTAACATCAAATATTTGAATATAGTACAGCATGTCTGTTTTACTCTCCATTTACTCCAGTCAAAATAGAGGCTGCATGTGACCAAGTATCCACTCTTTTGTGTAATCTTGCTGAGTTCCTTACAAAAGTGACTAGTGAGTTTGGGTGCCCAGCCAGAGATACCTTAAAGAGGCCTGTTTTTCAGAATGCACTGAACACCTCTGTCTGAAATTCAGATCCTATAAAAGTGTGTCAAGTTGGGCATCCAAAATCACTAGTCATTTTTCAAAGTTTAGGCGCCATCTATGCTTTCCTGTTTGCTAGGCACCAATGAAAATATTTCTATACACTATAGCGTCCAGCTGTTTTTCTTTTGACATTTATCATGCTCTCAAAGGGCTAAGTAAGCAACACACAGTAGACTTTAAGACTCATCAGTACTTTTCTAGCACTGTTAGGGTCGATGGATATATTCCCCTGTCATTTGTGTCAGACTGGTTTTCAAGTGTACCTGTGCTCCATGCTCCCCTGTAGAACTGCCAGACTTTTCATAAAAGTCTTCTGTTTACAGGGATTTTATTGTGTTTAATTGATTCTGTAGATATTCTATGTGGTGGTCAGAATAATGTAAAAAATGCTTTTCATCCATTGCTCTCAAAGAGCTTTAGCAGCATTATTAGTCCAATTTTAAATACAGGGCAATTGTAGCTCAGCTATGTTAAGTCACAGTGACTTTTCCAGGGTCATACAGTGAATTTCTAGGCGAGCCAAGAATAGAATGCAGATCTCTGTCACCATATCCCTCATATCTGACCTTCAACAGCTTTCTTGAGTTTGTTTGAACCATCCTCATGATCTATAGTTCTCCAATCCCCAATACACTTTTAATAACTTCCCATTCCATATTACATTCTAATTCTGATCGTGCTGCCTTTCTGCTTTTAATAATTCCTCCCTCAGCAATCTCCAGCTAGAGTGTGGCCTTTCTGATATACTTTAAGATCCAAATTGGTAAGGCAAATGTAAGACAGGATGGATACCAGCCCTTTGGCCTGAAGGCTTTATCTTCCTTTGCCTGAAATAGAGCTGAAGGAGGGTTGTCCTCATGCATTTTCAGTTCCTTCATCTATGTTTACTTCCTCGTTGTTGTTAGCCAAATATTCTCCTTTCTCCTGGCTTCCAGTGTTGTGGTTAACAGCTCAAACAATGCATTGATAAGATGTGCCTCTTCATCCTTTAGCTCCTGGAAGTTGCCTCTGAGTTGGTTACTGTATTAGAGGGGGTCGCATTTGAACCATCAGGAGCAGCCAAAGCACCCTAAAAGTGGGGGGGCCACAGGTGCCAGAACCATGCCTCTGCCCTCGTGCCACCCCTTTTTCCTGAATCCCCACCCTTGCGCTGCTTCTTCCCGCCAAGACTTCAGCCCCGCCCCGCTCACTCCTCTCTGCCCCCTCCCCTGTTGCTTGCCCTTATGGCTGGTAAAAAGTGGGAGGACCATGGTCCCCTGCTCCCTGCCATTCTGGGGCCCCTGAACCTGGCAGAGAAATGATTCCATGCTCCTTGAAATTGTCACCTTGCATTCTTGGACTAGAGATATGTTACTATTGTACTAGTGCACGATGCAAGAAGTGACACTGACTGTATACATAGGAATGTTAAATGCACACAGTAAAGAAACTAGGAAAAATTGTTTTTCCTTAAATCTCAACTGTAATACAACTAGGTGTTGCTTGTAAGAAAGATAGTTATAAAATATTCAGGCGGAAATGTGAATTTCAAGTTGATGGTGTCTCTTTAATTTAATTTAATTTAGAGGGTGATGCAACTTTATTATTGAAACAAAACAGTTACAATATCAGAGGCATCCTTGCAGCTCCACAGAACATTCATGTCATTGTCTGTTCTACCAGTTTATCTGTACTTGTTCAGAGTTAAGGGTCCTTCACTGAACAGTGCCTCTAACCAGGAGAATTTAACTTTTGAAATTTTCCATTCCAGTTACCTAGAAATATGTAATCTGGTCGCCTTCCTGCACCCAAACATTTAAAAAAAATTACTTGTGACTAAAAAAATTACAGGTTATACTTGCATCCCCAGCTTGTGCTCATGATTCTAAAAGTTCTCTCAGTCCAAAAAGTTTACTTTCTCCCTCCAGGTCAATAACTGCAAGTTGTTTAGACACTGGGATCTAGGATGCAAAATCCATAACTTGCCCTCATGAATCCTGCTCTGGATCCAGGTGGACTGATGAATGAACTTGACCCTCCAAGGAACAGCAGAGCAACAAAATTTTGCGCTGCTCAGCTTCTCCTTAAGAGCATCCCTTCACTCACAGATCCTTAGCCAACCCCGTCCCTTGACTTCTGGACCTTTGAACGTAACCTAACAGAGGCCCATGGTGCTTTTTGAGCCACCACTGGCCATTCTCCTGATCCTTCCTCCCCTCACCCACCCCCCATTGTATTGACCTTATGCTGCTTAATCCTGACAGTCCAACCAAAGCTGCTACAGCCAGAGGAGCTCAAGAGAGTTTTTAGTATGAGCATTTTATTACTGGGCTAGAAGCATTTCCTCTTGACCTCTTATCAGAAAAGTTACATCTATTGGTTTGCTGTATGCACCTGCCTGAATAGAAAATTGTGTGTGTGTGTTGTAGCTACCAAGCTTGTGCTTCTTGACCCAGCAATCTGCCTGAAGAATGCTCTTGTCATCGTATACAGTCAAGGAGTCACTGCTGTAACTCATGTATGATGCCAATGAAATTAGTTAAATGAATATCACAAAATCTCTAAACAAAGCATAAGAAATTAGATGCCAAAACATTGTTCAGTGAATTTGCTACTAATAGTCTAGAAATTGCTCACCTAATGTTGAAAAGCACATCTTTAGCTAGTGGTTTCTAAAGACTTGTAATCTAAAGGATTGCCCCAGGATGTCTACTTCATGTGGATAAAAACAAACTTCTTGTAAAAGAGAAAGGAAAGCCAAGTTTTCAGCTAGCCGCTAACTGGTTTCTAGATCTGGCAGTCACTTCTGTATGTCTAAGGGCTTGTCTATACAGGTGCTGAGTTTACGAAAAGCTGGGGCGTAAATCTGGTCCGCACTAGCCTACCGCTCACTAAATGTCCATGCGGACCCTGCTGCTGCACACAAGTTTTCTAATGTGCTTTGATCTCCCCCACTTTGAAATGGGAGTAGATTAAAGCTCATTGGGGAACTTTTGGCGCGTGGCATCAGGGCTCACATGGACACTTAGGGTACGTCTGTGCAGGAAAGCCAGACCCACTGTGCTGTCTCAGAGCCCAAGTCAACTGAGCCTCATGGCCCAAGTCAAGTTTGTGCTGCTGGGGTAAAAGTAGCTAGGCACTCGGGCTAAGGCTGGAGCCTTGGTTCTGAAACCCAGCGAGGGGGGTGTTACCTACAAAAAAAAATCCAGGGCACCCTGCCTATTCCCTACTGAGGACTCAAGGCGTGATCCAATCAACTGAGGTACCCCCACCTTTTCCCTTCTGTGGGCTCAGGGTGTAAGGCGCCTATCCTTACCCACAGGGCTCAGGAAGAAACCTGGTCAATTTAAGTACCTGCCCTTTCCCTCGGGGCTCAGGGCTTTACGGGTCTGCGGAACCTTTTCCCAGTGAGAGAGCCTTACACAGCTGTGCTCTAAACATCTATTTATTAGCAACACACACAGAATACACACACCAAGCAAATCTCTTATGCTCACCACTCCCACTATACAGACAAAATTGATCCGATAGCCAGTCAGGATCCTCTCGTCTGTAGGTTTCCGGCGATGCCTCTGCATGTCATGGTCGTGCAGAGGGGTCAGAGTTCTAGCAGCTTGATGTTAAATTCCAGTCCGGAGATGGTTCCCAAAGAGCATTGTTTTTTGTTACATTATATAGGTCGGGGTCTCAAACAGGCGGCCTGCAGGGTTATTTCCTGCGACCCGCCAAGCTCCCTGTGGCCCCTCCCCCACCCCCTGGAGTTATTTCCTGCGGGCTGCCAAGCTCCCCTCTCCTAGTTCCCCCTCCCCCCAGCATGCCGTGTCCCCGCTCCTCTGCCTACCTCCAGGAACTTCCCTTTAGCACTTTACAGGAGGGAGTGGGGAGGAGCGGGGAGCCACGTGCTCAGGGGAGGATGCGGGGCAGGGGCAGGGATTTGGGGAAGGGGTTGGAATAGGGGCAGGGAGGGGGTGGAGTTGGGGTGGGGACTTTGCGGAAGGGGTTGGAATGGGGGCGGGGAAGGGTGGGAAGAGGCAGGGCAGGGGTGGGGCCTCATGGAAGGGGTGGAGTGGGGGCGGGGGCAGGGGCGGCGTGGGTGTCAGTGTTGTGGCCCTCGGGCCAATGTACTAGTCCTCATGTGGCCCTTGTGGTGATTCGAGTTTGAGATCCCTGATATAGGTAAAACTAGCTACCTCCTTTAACTTCACTGAACCTATCACATTATTCAGTATTCCTAGGTAACAAACTTTAACCAATCACACACTGGCACCTATGTTTTCTCCTCTCTGCTCAACTCTTTTTACATTTTATCTCTCATGCCCAAATTATAACTTATTTATGACCTTCTTTGTTTGTGCAGATGGTCAGCAAATTCAGTGGTCAGAGCTTATTTTATCTATTTTACAATTTTGAGGGCCTTTTTGTTTCTTCCCTAAACTTCTCAGTGCCTGGGTGTCTCTACTTTACAACCCTTGGTGTTATAACTCTTGCTAGGGTCATTCCTGAGGTGGGGCAGCTTAGCAGCGGTGGAGCATTTTTCCTTAATTTTAGTGGTGAAATCCCTGAGTTTCACCCAAGGCTGGCTTAGTATGGAGGTGAGTTAAATCTCAGGCCCACAGGGTAGGGTCTCAGAGCCTGGGCTCCAGCCTACAGCCCAAGCCCCAACGTCTACACTGCTATTTTTAGCCCCACACTGCCAGCCCCGCGAGCCCAAATCTGTTGACCTGGTCTCGGAGACTCGCTGCCATGATGTGGGGTTTTGTGTGTGCTGTGTAGACATACCCAGGGTAGTGCAGGGTAGATTTATACCCCAGCTTGCCATGAGCTAAGTGTTCATGTAGAAAAGCCTTAACTGATTGCCTATAAAAACTGACACGTACCCATTTTGCGTGCCGACTTCATATGTGCAATCAGTTTTGTCTTTAAAAATCTAAATAATAATGGCTGTGCGAAACCACAGGCTAGGGCTTATAATTTAGCCTTCTGAAAATAGTTTTCATACTTCTTAACATAATAGTGACGTAACTACAGTGTAGGGTTGAAGGCTGAGAGGTAGTGTGATTTAATAGATAAGGCATTGGACTGAGAATCAGGATCCCTGGATTCTGTTCCTGACTTTCTCATTGATCTGCTTTGTGATCTTGGGTTTGTCACTTCTTCCTCTATGCCCCCTTCCATCCTTTGTCTGTTTTGTGTATTTAGATTCTAAGCTCTTTTGGGACAAGTACTGGCTCTCCTAATGTGTCTATATACTGCCTAACAGAGTGGGGCCCTGATGTCAGTTGAGGTCTTTAGGCACTATTGTAGTACAAATAATAAATAATAAGCAAATAGGTTGCTAGCAGATTTCTTTGGGGTTTTTTTACATTGATCTAATGGGACCATGCTCAGACCCTCAATATAACATTATAGACATAACACAGTTTTTCTTTAAACAAAGTTCTATAGAGAATGCATTTTCATGTAAATACGTTCTTTATAGAAAGGGTTGTTCGTTTTTTGTTTGGTGTTCCATCTGCTCAAGAAAGTAGATTTTAAAAAAAGCTAACTCCAGCATGGCATATAATGTTTCATTAACAGACCTAACCTTGTTTATTTGCTTTTTAAAATTGTATTTAGAAAAGGAAATCAGTTTGCACCCCTGACATGTTGCCAGATTCCTGTTTATAAATGCTACAATACGCAAGTTGGAAGGAAAAAAAGATTCAGTTTATGACTTTATCATTAAGTTTGACAAAATTTGTATATAGAACCATGCAGCCAATTGTATTTCCCCTGCTCTGCAGCTTCCAATTAGCAGGATGCAGTGCAGTATCCCAGTGCAACATACACTAAATGACCCTAATTGTACCATGCACATTTAGTGTTACTGAGGTTTATTTGAACATAAGAAGCTCTTTGTTTTCTGTACTGTTTGAGTGACTATCCCAGGCAATTCATTGTGTGAGAAATAAATAACCCTTAGCAAAACGCAGCATAGCTGTAGTAAACTTTGTGTCATAAGCATGCAGTATATCTTTTTTTTTCCTCTAGGAAATTATTTTCCTTTAAAAACTTAATCTGTAATATTGACATTGGTGAGCCATAGCTTTGCTATTCCAAAATTTCGTCTTCCTTTAAATGCTTCCACTAATTTCCCCCATATCATATTTCTTTTTTCTTTTCTGTAGTGTAATGCCTTATCATAGGTATATCTGGTGCATATTGTATATTATGTGAAGATATACATATGTGAAGAAGGCTTCAGAACATATGTCAAAAACTTAGTCTGCAGAGACATGCCGAAAAGGGCAGGGGGTGGATTGTGGGGGGAGGCCTGGAAGACAAGGGGCATCTTTCAGTATTCATTTCCACTGGTAATTAGAGGGCACCACTGAATGTCTGTAATTAGATCATGTCACAAAAATTAAGATAAAAGACCAAAAGCACTAAACCCCCTGCATTTTCCTCAGAATATCAGAGGAGTCAGAGAGCATTTGGTTGGGGCTAGCAGCCACAGTGAACGGTCAATGTGGGAATCTTAACACACCATGGAAAGGAGTTTTTGATGTAAAAGTTTTCTCTGAAGGACACAAGGAGGAGCCCAAAGGAAGTGACTGTGCTCCACTAACAATACCAAGGCAGTTTTCAACTGGTGTAAATCAGCAGGGCTCCACTGAACCCAACAGAGCTATGCTGATAGCCAACCGCTGCGGATCTGGCTATGAAGGTGATTGAAAAATGACTGGTATTGTGAGACTGGTGATCTAGAGAGAGGTGTTAGAACCTGCCAGAAACAACAATTACCTCTGCGCTCCAGTTCACCAGCAAATTCACCAAAACCTTCTGAGGGCCTGCTCCAGTCCCATTGAAGTCAATGGAACAATTGCATTTGGGTGAACAATTCCATTCTGGCCCCTTTGTGCTGTGTAAAAGGGCTAGAGCAGCATAAAGGGGTCCTAAAAGCCCCTGCTGCTGCTGCTGGATGAGGATTCCTCCAGCAGGGCACTGGGGAGAGAGCTATAAGGTTGCCTCCTGAGAGGACCCCTTCCCGAGCCCTGGTGTAGAGGGTGTGCTAGAGGCAGGACCTGGGAGCGGGGAGATTAAGAGAAGCATGTTGAGGATGTGCTACAGTATTCAGAACTATGGTGGTTCCAAGCTGCCCTGTAACCCATAGGATAAGGTGAAGGAGCTTTCCGTAACGTAGCTAAGCCACTAGCACTGTCTTAAATTATGGTGGCAGCATCTCCAGACCCCAGAGCAGTTCGGGAGGGCACAAAGGTGACTTAGCCTTATCTTTCCCACCCCCTGGACTAAGGTCTGTACCATGCTTCTGAGGACTTGTCTTTATTGCAGTGGTAGCTTGAGCTATAGCTTGAGTTTTCCCTTAACCCAACTCCCCTTCCCACACAAAAATCTCTAGCTTGAGTTCGATGGCGCCTTTCAGCAGACCCATCAGGGGCATGGGTTGAAGCTCAGGTGTTGCTGACACTCCAGCTGGTAATGCAGTGGAGATGCAGCCGCTAGAGCTACAACAACTCATCAGCTGCTAATCCAGTCACGCTGGGCTGCTCATCAAATCACTCAGTGTTGCTGGAGTATTTGCTTTCCAGTGTGGTCATTCTCACTCAAGCTAGGCTAGGCTGTCATGTGGAATAGCTCAAATGTAGTAACACTAGATACATTTTTCAGTGAAGACAAGACCTTAGAGCTGCAGCACAGAATTACACCCGTTGACTTCAGTCGAGTAGGATCAGGCTTTAGTTTTTACATTTAGAAAGATAATTTCAGTATTATTACCGGATGTCCTTGACTCACCCTTCCTGAGACTGTGGTGCACCTCAGAAAGGCTTTCTGATCACGTCTTGTAGAACATACTGTGTAACCCAGTGTATAACATCTATTACAGGTACGTGTATACAATAATAAGGATAAAAGGAAGAATTTTTTAAAAAGTTCCTTATTCGTAACTCCTCCAAGTAAACCAGTATCTCACGAGTAGCTCTGAGGGTCTTCTTTTCTAAAATTGTTGATCTTAACTCTCCCCGCCCCCCCCACCCCCCGCCACCTTTAAATGAAAAGGGAGTTTCCCCACAGGTTCTGTGATGGATACCTAGGGTACAATTTTCAAAACTGCTGGAGTGACAGCCCCCGAATTTCAAAATTGCTTGAGTTACTTAACCTCCCATTTTTCAAAATGATTTGGTCACTTAGGCTCCTGAGTCCACTGACTTTCAGTGAGACTTAGGCTCCTTAGACTACTTTTGTGCTTTTGAGAATGTTACTCCTAGTGGCCAGATACTTCGATCATGGGTGCACTATAAATGCCTACAAAGATAGATAGTATAGCTTCAAGGCCTGATGACTTCAGTGAGCGTAGGATTGGTTCCCCTCCATCACTGATATATCTATTTCTTACCTGTGGTTCTTGAGAATACAGAGTATTTTGTAACGTTCCACCCCCCCCCCCTCGAGAAAATCACATTTTTAACATGTGACTGAACAGTCTTGCCAGAAGTTCAAGAATACAGGAACACACTTAATGCTCCTGGCCATTGAATCTTCAAGCAGTTGTGCAGCTAGCTGTGCCGTGTATTCAGGGAGAAAATACCAGCTCCCCCACAACGTTTCTTCTCAGTTCTGTGATGTGTCACTAGCAGCTTTAAAAGAGTGTCCATTTTATATTCTGGCTTTTTAGTAAGTATTTCATTCCATTTTAAATGTGTGAGAAATAGATCCTTTAGCATCACTTTTGGTACTTTTATGTGTCGACCTTTTTAATGACTTCATACCTTACACTAAGGAAGGGAATTAAATGGATTTAAGCAGTCTGCAATAGGATATTCCTAGTGCTCTCTTCCTATGCTTAATGTTACTACACAGCATTTTTGAAAAGTTCTTTGCTATGTGCTTAATGTCCTTTTCACCTTTCTAGTGCCTTTTCCCATACAAGCTGTACAGATGTTACAGTATGAAAATGTATTTTATTACACTTTTCATCTACTAACCTCTACCCTGTTTCCTGCATGCCCATTCTTTTCTTATTTCCTATAAACTTTAAATTGACTTTTTTCCCTGTCTCCTTTCCATAGCATTAGCAAAAACAATTCTTGCTTTTTTTTGCAGTCAGTTTTTTGTGCCAGTTCCTCTGTTGGGGTTGTTCAGAGTGTACAAGCTCATGCATAGTGGTACAAAATTTGGCCCCATGTTTATGGTTCAGTGGATGGGCTTTGGGAACAGATAATGCAGCTGTATTCTTTGTCTTTACCAGAATTGATTTAAACAATGTGGAACTAAAATATGAATTTTATTACCAGGCAATTGTAGTGAGGAGATTTGGTATTTGGATTTTAAAAGACCTTCCCTCCCAGTCCAGAGATAGAGAGAGAATTAACATCAAGTTAGTGATTTTGATCTCTGGTTACATAAGGCTATAAGCACTTTGGTGAAATACGTTGCTATTAAATTACCGTAGTTGCTCTACAATTTTAGTTGACAGTGGCCTCCAAGTTTCTGAGAGAGATCCTTAGTTGTATTCTAAGCAGGTCTCATTCAAGGATAGTGGTTCCGGAGTTCTAATCCATCTCTTCATGCAGAAGTGTGTGTGTGTGCGCGTGCAGTCAAGGTTGTGTTGAGAACTCCATTGTAAGGCTTATTCTGAGGAAAGCACACACACCGCTCTCATTTAATCTCAATAAGTTAATGGTTTGAAAATTTCTGTGTGTAAAATAGGCTAGAAGAATATTATCAGAGAGATAAGAGTGTTTGCGGCGGGGGTGTGTGTGTGTGTGACAACTTAGAATATTTCTCCTTAATGGTATGTGTGGGCATTAAACTTGGTATCACAATTGTCTGTGTAACCTTATTGTAGCTTGTGATTTCCATAATTTTAATGTTTTTTTAAATTTATTGTATTAATAGATATGCTCAATGATACATTTTTCACTTGAGTTACACTTAGCAACCTTAATAACTTGATATTTTCTGTTTTGAAAAATATATATATGTATATGATATATTTATTGAAGAAACATACAAAGTTGCAATGAGCCAGATTCTGCTTCCATTAATGTTAATGGCAAAAGACCTATTCACTTTAATGGTTATAAAATATTTTGCAAAATACCCATATGTTGTATGCAGTTGGTCTAGATTATATGTGGGAGTCCCCTTTACCAAAGAGTGATTCTTCAACCACTGCAGAAAAGCTCATTTTAAACAGGAAACTCCTACATGATTTGTTGCCCATTTGTGTATGCTGGTGTGTGCTATACTTACTAAAAAATGTCTTGAAGACTTGGTAGCTCAAGGGAATAGTAAGTGGACACAGAGCAAGTCTGTGGTCCAAACTCCAGGTCCAGAAGTGGTGAGCAATGAGTGAAAATCAATGTCATCTAATGGGCGCTTAGTAGCCAATAAAGAATGAATCCATATTCTGTGTTCTGTGTGCTAATGGACAGGTATCCTTATTGCAAATGACATCAGTTGGCTGCTTATTGGCAGCCTCACCAGAGGAGGTACTATTAAGAAAGGAAAGGGTAGTTTATCTCCTGTGACTATTGAGTTGCTTGATTCTCTCCTTTAACTACCACTAGGATGTCCACTAGTGGTGTTTGGGATGTGATATGTACACCTGTCCACTAGACCATGGAAAAGAGACCCCCTAGAGACTTCTGCCTCTAGAAGAAAAGAGTTATCTATCAGACAAGCCATTGAACATGGGAGAAAAATGTCTTGGGGACTTGGGGAATGTCTCTTGGGAACATAAGAAAGGGAGAACACTGTATTTAGCCCCAAATCAGTCTGACTTAGTGGTCTATCATCCTGTTGTAGGGGAGAGGGGCTAATCATCCTATTAGCTTTAAAGGAATGTTATGTTTATACATCTCCTTGTGCATCAAGTGTATATATAATCTATAGATCAGGCAACATATTTAAAGGCTAAATAATATTAAATATTCAATGGAGTGCACCTGGCCCAGGGGTCTACTGTAAAGGCTTTGCAGTGTTACCCAGGAAAGAAGGGAGACCTAGATTTTCTGTTCCCAGTCCTAGTCTCTCTCCTCTTTGTTGAAAAGTGACTAGGAATTTTGACTGAGGCACTGTATTTAGCCCCTGGAGAAAATAAATCCTCTGTAGCTCTTCAGAACAGAGACCGCCTTTTTCTGTATCTCTCCAGTGCCCATTCCTGATGCCTGGTGGGAACGCACATGTATAATAAAATGATTAATAATAACATAGCTCAAAAATGTCCTCTGCTGGATGATCTGGAATAGTGCCAATTCGAGCTGGTCGTGAAATTTTTGACAAAATAGTTTTTCATTGGGAAAGGTTTCTCAGGACAAGGATGGAATTACTGGTGTGAGAGAACAGCCAATAGCCCATTTGTTAGGTCTCCCACATCTCAGGTGAGTGCCTTAGTCAGCAGGCTATTGGCTATGCTAGGTGGTCTCTCTCTCTCTGTTTTTTTTTTGGGGGGGGGGGCGGGGGGGTCAAAAAACTTCATCAAAGGTCTCAATTTCATCCCAATGTGAAATGGGAAGATTTTTGAAATCTTGAAAGTTTTCACAGGACAGGAATACCATTTTCCATCCAGCTCTAGGGCCGATGGCTTCTGAAGGGAATCTCATCCACTCAGCTATCTTCTCTCAGAAATGTGGTGGCAATGATACAGGCACGATCCTCTGGCCATCCTGATTGAAAAGCATGCAGAATTTCTTAAAAGAAAATATAACTGGAGACCAACACAATCAAATAATGATATAATCATTAGTTTGGGGTTTCTCTGCTTTACTCGCTGCCACTGTTAGAATTTTTTTCCTTGCTATGAGAGCCTGCAATCCCTTGAAATAGTGTCTGCATTTAAATGAAACCTATTAAACTTTTTTTGGAGCAGTTCAGATCTATTTTGGATCCGGTTCAGGGCTCAGCATTGATGCAAACACATTTTGACTGCTCTGTAAATTCATAACCATCATACAGATGCAAATAATTCTTAGGTTGCAAAACTCTCAACTTGTAAATGTAAGTCATGCCAAGTTTAACATTTCATTGGGAAATCTCAGGCTTTCTTTTTTGTCAGTTGGTACCTAGGTACAGATCACACCTGACGACAGCACTTGGCATTACTCACAGGGATTAATTCATTGGATGTTCCCACAGGTATTTTAGTTTTTCATCCCTCATGCATTTTACCTATCTTTAACACCTCACTGACAACATAAGATGTTTATTTTAAATAATTATAATATTCAGACTACATCACAAGTTTATGCTTGTAGGCTAACAATTACAGTTATAATATCGAGTGTGCAATCAAGGCTTGTCATACACATTGTAACTCAAAGCGTCAGTATCTCAGGGAGAGTGTGAGACAAGTAGAAGAAAATGAAAACATTGAATAAAGGAACAGAAACTCTGACCCCAGTCCTGCAGTGAGCTCTGCCCTTGCAGAACAGAAGTGAAGTCAACAGGGATCTGCACAGGCACAGGGGTCTGCATGTGTGGGGCTCATTACAGGATCAGTACGTGTCTTTTCCCCATGTGTGATATAGTACTCTTTGTTTGTTGGCCTGTTTCCCTTTGCATATTATGGGTTCCCAAACTATACATCCCAAAGCCCTACATGGGTGGAATGGGAAAAAGTGGGGTAGACGCATGGAAGAGAAAGCATCTCTACTGCTCTCCCCCCTGCTCTGAGTCCAAGCAACTCTGCCCTGCCACACCTGCAGTGCATACTCAGGCTGGAGGAGGAACTTAAAAGGAGTTCACTTGTGGGCAGCTGGTGGAGGTGAGAAGCTCTGCAAAAGGAGCACTGTGGATGGCCCAGTTGCCGGGGCCCTTGCAGGGAAAAGGATCTTGGGCATTTGCAAGAGTAAAGACTTCTTTGTTTTGTTTACCCATGTTTGCTTTCCCCTCTTGCGTGGGGAGGCTGGTAGGAAGTGATCCAGGGAGGCAGCCGCATATCACCCCAGGGAGCAGGACTCAGCCGCCTATCATTGGGCCCTGGTTTGGAAACCAGAGGAGAGGGTGGGCCTGAGTTCCCCTGCCCACCCTGTGATGGGGCTGGAGACAAAAAGCCAATCCCTGATACTAAAGACTCAGGACTATAGAGACCCCATATCCCAGAGAGTCCTGACTCTGGGACTTTGACCGGGTGAAGCTTGAAGCCCCTACTGGGCAATGGAACTAGCATTTGTTAGGCTCTACATACCCGAGAAGGGTTGGACACAACTTGTGGCCAACTGGAGGCCTGAGTCACAGAAGGGGACAGATCACGGCAGGATCAGAGTGGCTATCAACTGGAGGTGCCAAGACAAGTCACTTGAGAGAACCTCACCAGATCCCACTAGCAGCACTTGTGGGGAGCAGACCCCTTCACAGGTCAGTGACAACAGTCTAGTGAGCAGAGGTTGACTGAACCTCCGAGATCTGTGTGGGGATGTATGTTGCTGCTTCGTGCAAGTAGCCCCTTCTGGACAGGAAGTATGTGCAAGGAGAGGAGTCATGCTGCCAATGACAAGAAGAGGCTGTGTGGCATGACAGAGGGGCCTCATCCTGTGTGGATTATGTTTATTTTCTCTGTGGCTCCTGCTTAGATCCACAGGGTAGGAATGCCATACCTCCTTCCTGCTCTGTAAAGCACCAGACCTCTCTACTTTGAGCAAAATATTTGTCAGACTCCACAAAGAGAACAGGGATCTGTGTTAGGTGTGGTCTTATGTAACATCCTAATGATCTAGAACAGCAAATAAATGGCATGTTAGTAAAACTTGCAGATGATACTAAATTGGATGGAGTTGCACTAATGAGGACTGAAATAAAGCAGGGAGACCTGGAGAAATTAGAAACACTGGCAGAAAGTTAATTGAAATTCAGCTCAGAAAAATTCAAGCAAATACTGTTTACTGGTGAAAAATGAATCCACGGAGAAATCCTGGGAGCTGGAAATGCTGAAACAGACTCAGTCATGACAGTGGGCAGCAAATTAGATGTGATTTTTCAGTATGATATGGCAACAAAAAAGGTCAATGTAGTTTTGGACTATGTATAGAGAGGCATGATGCCTTTGGCTGGAAAGGAACAGTCCTGTGCCACTACTCCTGGAATATCTTTCAGCTCTCTGCACATTGGGGCTGAGGTATTACTGTGTGTCTATACAGTACCTAGCACAATGGAGCCCCAATGCTGGTTGGTCCCCGGGCAGTGCTTAGTGCTATATTAACCATGATTAATTATTACCAGAATATTATTGGCAAACTGGAGATATTTCAGCGAAGAGCAACAAATAAAGGGGGCTGGATGGTTGGGGTTTAGGAGGAAAGATTAAACAAGTTCTAGATGTGCATCATGCATCTCTAACTTGTCTGGTCATTGATATGAACAGAATATTTTTCTTGTATTATTATTTTATTTTATTATTAACATTTACAGTTATTCATTGCTGATAGTTAGGGTTTCACTGCACGGACACAAGAAATCCATTTGGTTCTGGTCTTGATCAGAAGCTTAATGAGTGAATATGTGTCTTTCCATTTACTTCAGTGGGCTTGGGATCAGGCCTGAAATGAATACAGTTTAGAATTCAGGCCAGGTGGCCTGATCTCTCTCTGGATTCCTGTCAGATTGTGCAGTCAGGATTCGGAAATCTGGGCGAGGTGGAGAGTGATAGATACAACACCAAAAATACCACATGTTACGTCATTCACTTCATGGGCCATGCAGGAAACCCCTCTGGCTGCAAAAGGACTTTGAAGCGCAGCATAGGCACTGGGATTTACTTTCTCCTGGCTAGGTTTCTTTTTGTAACTAGCAAACTATCAGTGACATCACCATCACCTTTGACCATCATAAATTCTTTATTGCCTTTCCTGTCAAAGCAGCTTCCAAAAACCTTCCTCCAGAGATCCCAGTAAAGCTGTTTTCTTGCTCCTCACTAGCTATGTCTGGTGTTACCAGGTGTTTTTGTGTTTTACTTTGCTTACCTTGCTGACTCTGTTGCACCTTAATTTCCAACATTCCAGTCCTGTTTCCCTTCCAGTACTGCTACTTGCTCAGTATGGCTTGACATGATCTCACAACAAGCTGGATATTAGCATATTATTATTATTTTATATTTTATTTTGATGTTGTTCCCCTACCAAAACTGGGTCAAGGCAGAATTGTGCTAGAAACCCAGCTTTACTTTTGAATCTTGAGTATTGTAGTCATCATAGAAGATAAATAGTACTATTTGATTCTAGCTGGGAGAAAAGGGTAATAAGGGGATTTATTTTCATACCTCTTATTGAATGATGCACACACACATGCATTAGTTGGCCGAGCTTCCAGAAACCTTACGCTCAACAGCATTGGTCTGTCTGTTGTGTGATAATTTTTGAATGGCACATCCAATCAATTCCAAAATTTTAGGATATGTTCTGGGTATCAATGGACATTTTGGGGAAAATTGGAAAACTGAAAGGGGTGGAAATGTTGGACACATGGGGTATGTCTATACTGCAATTAGATACCTGCGGCTGGCCTGTGCCAGCTGACTAGGGATCACAGGGCTCAGGCTAAGGGGCGGTTTAATTGCAGCATAGACATTCGGGCTTAGATTGCAGCCTGAGCTCTGGGACCCTCCCACCTCACAGGGTCCCAGAGCCTGGGCTCCAGCCCGCACCCAAACATCTACACCGCAGTTAAACAGCCCCTTAGCCCTAGCCTTGCAAGCCCAAGTCAGCTAGCACGGGCCACCTGCGGGTGTCTAATTCAGTGCAGACATATGTCTGAAGTCCCTGCTATTTGATTAGCACAGCCACAGCTTCAAGCATCTCTGCAATTATCTATAGCTCAAACAATTGGTTGATGGTAACCAGCATAACAGTACTTCTGCTCATCCTCCCAACAGAATTTAACATGTTGACACCCTGAATAATTTATTTGTTGATGGTGCGGGGGTGAAATGGAGGGACATAGGGTGCACCCAGTCCCTAACCTGTGGGCAATAATGGGGGTCCCTATTATGTGGGAGGATGGAATGGGGGAGAAGGGTGAAATGGAGGGAAGAGAATAAGAAGAGTTCACCCAGAATCCCTGCCATGGGGGGAGAATGGGAGACCCTGCTGTTGGGGGATGAGGGAATAGGGGCCCACAGACCCCCCTGATAGGGGAAGATTGGGGAACTCTGATGTAGGTGAAAGAAGGGAAGAGGGGAGAGTAGGGGTGTACACAGAGCCTCTGCCATTGATGAAGAGAATGAGGAGGGCCTTGAAATGGGGGCAGAGGAGCTATATAGAGTCTCTGGCATTTGGGAGGAAGGTGGCAATGCTGGCACACACAACCCCTGGCAAAGGAGATATTGGGGTGATTGCATGGAGTCCCTGAAAAAATGGTAGGGTGGGAGGATGGCTCACAGAGAGATTGTGGGGAGTGGAACAGTGGGATGCAATGAGCCCCGGGGGTGTGCAATGAACTCAGCCTACATAAGCATTATGTAGTTTTCATTATCTTTGAAAACTCATGGCGATCGGGAGAGGCCCCGGATGACTGGAAAAAGGCTAATGTAGTGCCCATCTTTAAAAAAGGGAAGAAGGAAGATCCTGGGAGCTACAGGCCAGTCAGCCTCACCTCAGTCCCAGGAAAACTCATGGAGCAGGTCCTCAAGGAATCCATTTTGAAGCACTTAGAGGAGAGGAAAGTGATCAGGAACAGTCAGCATGGATTCACCAAGGGCAAGTCAAGCCTGACTAATCTAACTGCCTTCTATGATGAGATAACTGGCTCTGTGGATGAGGGGAAAGCAGTGGACGTGTTGTTCCTTGACTTTAGCAAAGCTTTTGACACGGTCTCCCACAGTATTCTTGCCAGCAAGTGAAAGAAGTATGGGCTGGATGAATGGACTATAAGGTGGATAGAAAGCTGGCTAGATTGTCAGACTGAACAGGTAGTGATCAATGGCTCCATGTCTAGTTGGCAGCCAGTATCAAGTGGAGTGCCCCAGGGCTCGGTCCTGGGGCCACTTTTGTTCAATATCTTCATAAATGATCTGGAAGGTGGTATGGATTGCACCCTCAGCAAGTTTGCAGATGACACTAAACTGGGAGGAGAGGTAGATACGCTGGAGGGTAGGGATAGGATACAGAGAGCCCTAGACAAATTAGAGGATTGGGCCAAAAGAAATCTGATGAGGTTCAACAAGGATAAGTGCAGAGTCCTGCACTTAGGATGGAAGAATCCCATGCACCACTACAGACTATGGACCGAAAGGCTAGGCAGCAGTTCTCCAGAAAAGGACCTAGGGGTTACAGTGGACGAGAAGCTGGATATGAGTCAACAGTGTGCCGTTGTTGCCAAGAAGGCCAATGGCCTTTTGGGATGTATAAGGAGGGGGCATTGCCAGCAGATCGAGGGACGTGATCGTTCCCCTCTTTTCGACATTGGTGAGGCCTCATCTGGAGTACTGTGTCCAGTTTTGAGCCCCACACTACAAGAAGAATGTGGAAAAATTGGAAAATGTCCCGCGGAGGGCAACAAAAATGATTAGGGGACTGGAACACATGACTTATGAGGAGAGGCTGAAGGAACTGGGATTGTTTAGTCTGCGGAAGAGAAGAATGAGGAGAGATTTGATAGCTGCTTTCAACTACCTGAAATGGGGTTCCAAAGAGGATGGCTCTAGACTGTTCTCAGTGGTACCAGATGACAGAACAAGGAGTAATGGTTTCAAGTTGCAGTAGGGGAGGTTTAGGTTGAATATTAGGAAAAAACTTTTTCACTAGGAGGGTGGTGAAACACTGGAATGCGTTACCCAGGGAGGTGGTGGGATCTCCTTCCTTAGAAGTTTTTAAGGTCAGGCTTGACAGAGCCCTGGCTGGGATGATTTAGTTGGGGATTGGTTCTGCTTTGAGCAGGGGGTTGGACTAGATGACCTCCTGAGGTCCCTTCCAATCTTGATATTCTATGATTCTATGAAGCAACAGAGTGTAGTGACCTCCTACTAGCGGTAGGCTACTGCTCGTTCTCTTGCAAAACAATCCATAGACTGGTGGTTGAAAGTGCCCTCATAAAGTTATTTTTATTCACCAGCCTTGCTGGGCTCTAGGACATCTACTGCATCTAGAAGAAATGGCTTTCTTATGAAATATCACGTATGGTTTGTTACTCTAAGACCATAAAACTTGATTCACTTGTCATTCTAAGCAGGTCTAGTTCTCGGTGAACAGCCGGAATAGTAAATCAAAGTGCCATGCACTCACCGTGAAAATAATTTTCAAAGGAAAAATATATATCTTATTCAGTCAGAGGAATATGTGCTAAACATCCCCATTATAAATCACGAGTCAGAACCACAGAAGAGTGATTAGTCAACTTCCAGGTATTTTCCATTTGTATTGTCCTGTAAAAGTAAATAGATATTTTTCATTTCTTTGTAGTTGTTAGAGTAAGATATATTGACTGGAGGTATGCCTGGAGCCAGCAACTTTTCATTTTTTGTTGACACTTCCAGATTCCTAATTTTAGGCATACAGCGCATGAAAACAAAATAAAATGTTCATTTTCTCTCCCCCACTTCTCTGCCTTTCACAGAATATCTCGATGCATAACACAGTCGGAGGAGCAATGGCAGGACCTGGAACCCACCAGCTCACGAATACTAGGATGCCAAACCATGACACCAGCGTTGTGATTCAACAAGCCATGCCATCTCCACAGTCCAGCTCGGTTATAACACAAGCACCTTCCACAAATCGACAGATTGGGTATGTTCTCTTTGTTTCTATTTTTTCTCCCTGGCAGTTGTGGCATTGGCCCATATGTTGTGCTCTGAATACTTAAGGGGCATACATAAACATGTGTTGATCCCATCACCACTCAGGGGAGACCCCTATAATATGTGATGCACAGCATGTGGAAAAACAGCCACAGTTCATGCCACTATTCTAAAGACAATGTATTTGGTTCTGTAATACTAGATTGTTGCATTTGGATGACTTCCTGCTTTTTTCCCTCCATTTTTTTGGTTCTATGTTGTTAAATTCCAAGTTCAAAACTGTTCTTAAAACTCTATTGGGAAGAAGGAAGACAGGTGGTATTTCTGGACCATCCTTCCAAGTGCTGAGTGCCCTTAGTTTCCATTTACTCAGTTGGGAGAAGAGGATGCCCAGCACATGGCAGGAGTACTCAATACCTTGCAGGATCAGGTCCTCTCTGTTTTGAGTGCTGTATTTATCTGAGGACTGCCAAGAGACAAAGTACAAAGACAATTTAGGAAATATTAAGGTAAATGGAGTTTTGGCACTGAAGACCTTTTTGAAATGGTGCCTAATTTAAATGATAGACCAATATTTATTCCCATGTAACTGTGATTTGTAAGGGTCTTTTGCTGACTATATGTATACCATGAACAGTTATTGTGTTTACAAAAACTTTGTGTTGTCTGTGCCTAAATTTTCAGAACTGCATGCACAAAAACGTATGCAATACATCCACAAAATTTACTTTAATTACACATGAAGTCACCATAATTTAAGATTAAAAGATTAACTATATGTAAACATATAAACATTGTATATGCCAATTCTGTGCACAGTTTGGCACATACAAATCTGAAAACTTGGTCCTGTGTACCTGTGCAACATATAAAAACAGTGATAAACAGCTATAAAAATTTAAACCACTGGAGGTTCCAGAGAATGAAACAGCATTAGAGAGATATTATTGTGGTTTATCTTCTGTAGTTTGATAATGCCTGTTATATGCTTGGCGCAGTCCACATACATGAAGACAGTCACTGCCCCAAATTGTGGTTCATGTAATTGTCGATCGGCCTGCAGCTTCTTAAAAGTAAAATTTTAGGGTGAAATCCTGGCACACAAGGCCCCAAAGGTTTCATTCTGCAGGGTTTGGGGAATCCCACAAGAGGATTTAGCATGCTCTTTGGTACTGCAAAGCAGTGCTCCAGAGTGATTCTGCCTATGGGATTAGATAAGGCAGTTTGTGGGCTGGCAGGATGTGGCTAGAGGGTCTTCAAACAGCATAGATCCACTTACCCCAACATGACTGTGGTGGTGGAAATCTTAGGCAATCTGCTTCAGAGGAGTCCCCACACCCTCGCCACACCATGGGGAAGACAGTTTCAATTCCAACTCCATCCATTCAGTTTCATATAGGACTGCACTTGGCTTCCGAGCAACTGTTTAAGTACAATGACCAAGAATTACATGTGGTTTTGCAAGATCCTGTCAATCAGATTTTGAGTTTGCAACAGTTGGGATTCAGGTTCCATTTGATCAGCTTGAGAAATGTAGGCTAAAAGGACCTGTTTCCTGATCAGTTGCTAATGTCTGCATTGGGGGACCTTATGTGATGACCGATATCTTAATTCTGTCAAGTTGTTGCTGCTGCTTTGTTGTTTTGTCTTGTGATAATCATATCAGGCATGAAGTTTGAGAATGAATTTTGCAGCCCATTCAGGGTTCTTTGTAAGGTTTTGATTAGAGCTGTGGATTTTTTTTTTTTGTTACATAACTACACTCAAAAACAAAACTGTAAACTTTTAGAACCTACAAGTCCACTCAGTCCTACTTTTAGTTCACTAAGACAAACAAGTTTGTTTACATTTAAAGGAAATAATGCTGCTCTCTTCTTATTTACAATGTCACCAGAAAGTGAGAACAGGCATTTGCATGGCACTTTTGTAGCCGGCATCGCAAGGTATTTACATGCCAGATATGCTAAACATTTGTATGCCCCTTCATGCTTCGGCCACCATTTCAGAGGACGTGCTTCCATGCTGATGACATTCATTAAAAAAATAATGTGTTAATTAAATTTGTGATTAAACTCCTTGGGGTAGAATTGTATGTCTCCTGCTCTGTTTTACCTGCATTCTGCCATATATTTCATGTTATAGCAGTCTCGGATGATGACCCAGCACATGTTCATTTTAAGAACACTTTCACTGCAGATTTCACAAAACGCAAAAAAGGTACCAATGTGAGATAGCTACAGCAAGATTTAAGAATCTGAAGTGCCTTCCAAAATCTGAGAGGTGTGGAGCATGCTTTCAGATGTCTTAAAAGAGCAACACTCTGATGCGGAAACTAGAGAACCCGAACCACCAAAAAAGAAAATCAACCTTCTGCTGGTGGCAACTGACTCAGATGATGAAAATGAACATGCATTGGTCTACACTGCTTTGGATAGTTATCGAGCAGAACCCGTCACCAGCATGGATGCATGTCCTCTGAAATGATAGTTGAAGCATGAAGGGACATATGAATCTTTAGCATATCTGGTACATAAATATCTTGTGACGTTGGCTGTCACAGTGCCATGAGAACGCCTGTTCTCACTTTCAGATGACATTGTAAACAAGAAGCGGGAAGCATTATCTCCTGCAAATGTAAACAAACTTGTTTGTCTGAGCAATTGGCTGAACAAGAAGTAGGACTGAGTAGACTTGCAGGCTTTAAAATTTTAGTTTTATTTTTGAATGCAGCTTTTTTAACATAATTCTACATTTGTAGGTTGAGCTTTCATGATAAAGAGATTGCACTACAGTACTTGTGTCAGGTGAACTGAAAAATACTATTTCTTTTTTATTTTTTACAGTACAAATACTTGTAATCAAAAATAAATATAAGCACTGTATACTGTGTTGTAATTGAAATCAATATATTTGAAAATGTAGAAAACATCCAAAAATATTTAAATAAATGGTATTCTGTTATTGTTTAACAGTGCAATTAATGGTGCGATTAGTCGCGAATAATATTTTTAATTGATTGACAACCCTAGTTTGATACTAGGTGTCCAATCTAAAAAACTTCATTTTCTTTACAAAACTACCTTGAAAATCATGGGCAGCTGTTAAAGCCTGCTCCCAACACATCTTGTAGAATGGATATATCTTGGTCCCATCTCTACTAGATTTTCATTCCTGCAGTGTGCCTCATTCACAGTCTCAAGATATCAGATGTTATTTTCCAAGATGCTTTGATATCAATCAGAGGATCTTTCATCTTATGGCTCTGTATTTCAGCTAATATACCGATAGGGCGTCAGTATCCTTAACCATTGTCATTCCAATCTGAGTTTCTGATCTTCCCATTTTGGCCAGGTCATCCGCTACCCTCACTCCTGTATACAGCAATGTGTGATGGTAAAGACCATCCCACGCTGGGGTGTTCCAGAGGAAATCTCTAGCTAACAGGTCTCTGGCAACCATATTCCTACCACCCACCATTCTGTCATGTGATTGATTAATATGTGAGTGCTGAAGGCTGTGTTGAGAGATGCTGTATTGAGAGACATTTGTCAGCATCTTTGTTCTCTGTGTGAATAAGGCCTGTGACACAACCTTCAAAATACGCCATTCTCCTCTCATTGAAGGTGGTTTTGTTTTTTCCTGCTGTGTCCAAGGAGATAATTGCTGCATTTTGGATGTCATCTATTTCCCAAAATCTTGAGCACCCTTGTGGTTTGTCTCTTTTTGTTTAGACTTTCCCTGTGGGGCCTGCTGCATTTATTCAAAGACCGTATCTTGTCAGTTCCATTATCTTCATTTTATCAGTTCTAAATATGGTAAGGATTGGACTTATCTTGGAAGAATACAGACCAGCCAGTGGTTTCAATATTAGGCAACTGATGGTAAAGTCAGAGATGGTCTATAACTAGAAACATAATTACAAGCAGACCAAAGTTTGGTGGGCCTTTAAAAAAATTAAGATCAAGATCCTGGTGCAGGTTTTGAACACCCCAGTCAGATGTGTTTGGATCTCAGGCTTTAGTTTAGGCCGATATGTGTGTAAAATTTTAGGAAAGTTTGCTCCTTCCTTCCCTCAAAATGAAAGCGTGTACTTACCTTAAACATGAATTGTCCCAGAGAATGTGCCTCTAAATGAATACGAACGGTTACAGAGAGCAACTGAATAAAATTCCTTTGGCTTCAATGGGAGCAGGAGCAGGCCCCAAAGGTTACAGAGAACCATCTTGTAGCAATATTCTGATTTTTATCACAACCACAGATATTTAAGTGTCAAAATGTGGCCAAGCCACCTGCAAATGTTTTCAGTGGCCAGACTCCAACAAAAACAGCAAACAGCAATGAAAGTCTGCCTTCAGACCCTGCACTTGGGCACTGCTCCAGCACGAGAGGCTGGGACCCACCTGTGCCCATGCACATTTTGTTTTGTGAGAAGTGGGTGTGTTCACAACAGCTGGGATTCTTGACTGGATGTTGTTTGTCCTCCTTCCTCTCCTCTCCCTCCCACCTCTGCCCCATGCTCTGGCTCTGAAGGCTTGCAAATAAAATGAGATATTGACACAAGTAGGGAAAACATCACAGGAGGAGGATAGTTAAGAAAGGCTTACTGAGACAATATGTACACGTTGTTTCAGATATTAAATAGATGCTACTACTGAACAGGCACTGAGCCAAATCAATCAGAAGAGGGGAGGAACATGAAGAGTAATAACTTTTTAAAAAAATGCAGGGCATTGGCTAATACCTTACCCATCGTATACCCAGTTGAGAACACACAGCAGTATTATTAGTGCAACAAGCTGGCAGGCAGGTATAAACATCCCAATTAGTACTTATGGGGTTAGGCAGTCCTTACCCAAGGGAAAAAAATAACACGGGAGGAACCCTGTGACTAGTAACAACTTGTGCTAAAGAAAATCCGTCGAGGAACACTTCACAGTGAAGCTTGATTAATAGCACGTTGTTTGGCGATTAGCTGCACAGTGTCAAGACAGTAAGGCATACCCAGTGAGGGGAGAAAAATGATAGAAGACCAGCATTCATCAAAGGTATGGAAAGGCTGATAAGCTGAATCAGCACCCTACTCCAGATATGAGACTTGTATTAGAACGTACAAGGGCTGAGTTTGTCATTTTATTGTAACTATATTTCATGCAATCCATGCAATTCATGTCGTTCTGTAACAGTCTCTTAACCGAGGAATGGGAAAATAATGGTAAGGCAAGTTACTGGCAACATGATATTCTCTGTGCTTTATCTGTGGACTTCTTTGGCTAGTGTAAGAGAGCTTTTTCCATAGTAGTTAACAGTCCACTTAATAGGTGGCTACAGCCTTCCTGGAAAATGTACGCTTCTTTTTTTGAAACTGAGTGGGAGACATAACTGGAACTCACTGTGTCTGTAGCAGAACCACTGGTACAACTCTGTAGCTGAAATGGAACAAAAAGACAGGATTTGGTGTTATTATATACTATGAACCAATAGTGTGCTTAGCACTTTACTAAACATAGACCTGACCTGTATAGCAATGAGCTTAGAGTCTAAAAGTGACAGACACCATGGTTCATATAATATACACTATTATCAGAGGAACATTTCAAGACAGACATTTTTCATGAAGACAAAGTGGCCGTTTGGCACAACATCAGGGAAAGAAATTGTAGCAATATCTGATAGAATGGAAGAGCGTGAACAGAGAGAGTGGGAGAAGGAACTAAGAGGGTTTTTGGAATGTGAATTGGGAGAAGCAGATCCCTGAAGGTGAGGATGAGAAGCTAGAATGTGGCAAGGTGAGAGGAGCCTAATGAAGGGGTTTAAAAAAGGAGCGAAATCATCAGTAGTTGGCAAGGAAAAGTGTTTTATCAGCGGTTATGGGTTGCAGAGGGCAAGATGAGAGGCAGGGAGGAAGGGGAGGGATGAGATGTTTTCAAGAGTCAAGCTGAGAGGTGGCCAAGACGTAGCTAAAACCTGTTGGGGAGCCTTGAGGCTGCACAGTCCCTTGAACCATTGGCCCTTGAATAGCTCACTGAGATATCAATGCTGAGCCATTGACAAAGCAAGATCTCCTCGTGGTGCGGGTGCCTCTGTGTGCTTGAGACCCCAGACGCCAAAGGCAGGGGAGCTATTCAAGCCTCCCAGCATCCCTCCCACACAGCACCAGTACATCTGCCCCAAGATCCCTCCATGCATTCCACTGTCCCCCACATCTCCACTCACTCTCATGGCTACCCATGTCACCCTTTCCCACCGCTCCTCCTACTTCCCTGCTCACCCTCTTTCTCCTGGGGGAGGACAGCTCCATGATACGGGGCATGGAGAGTTAGTGGCCACGCAGAGGGATATAAGGGTCTAATAGGTTTATAGGGGGGCACAACAGGTTAGGAGACCATCTATGTCCCCATCCATGCCTCCAAGCTTTGGGAGACTGCCTCATCCTTCCCGGCTGCAGTCTTGGTCCAATTACCCTGAGTTGCATGAGATAAGGACTCTCCTCTTTTCTGTCATTAGTTTGTATCACCGTTATTGAGCCGGCTTGAGCTGGAATCCCATCATAACGCTATGAGCAGCAGCCACAAGCCTCCATGACACTCAGGTGAAATGATTACAAATGAAGCATTCATAGAAAGAGGTTGTGCCCCATACAATAATTCTAATAAGGAAGTATGGTATTATAGGTGTGTGTGAAATATAGCATGACAAAATATTCTTTCAGGCCATATCCGCCCCTGCTCTCCTCTGCCCCATAGCTGGTTGGTGCTTGTCAAGATCTGCATAAACACCTAAACGACACATGCTTGAGAACTCCTCCCTCTCCTACTACTACTTCTCCTGGTTGTTTGCACTGAGAAGGTTCATGAGCTGCTGACTTAAATCCTCTGAGAGCCTTCTGACACTGCTGAGTCAGGAAGAAAAAGAAACATCACCAGTGGCTCAGCCAGTGTACAATAGGGTTAATAACATCTCTCACACATCCCAAACCATATCTCCCTTACCTCCCCAATGTCTGTTTTCTTACTATAAGGTCCCCAGGGAGATTCTGGGCAATAAGGTATATCAAGATGACCTTCAGGGGACTGATTGGAGGATCAGTAGCTATATAATAAATAGCCTGTCAACCAGGAATGGAGACAGCTCTGTACACTTCTTATCTGACTTTTGAAATTAACCCCTGTACGGAAGTGTAAGTGTGTGTGTGTGTATAATAATGTGGATTAAATTTACTAATGAATACTCTCTCTCATTGAAAATGCCTCTGCTAATTTGGAATGAATCATTAATTTCTCATTTAAAAACTTGGCACCTAAGCTGTAGTGTGGATTTGTGGCGCTGCTTTTTATTATTGTTGTTTTTTCTTACTAGAAGGAAGCTCTTGCTATTTTAGCAGAAATCTCCCTTGTACATTTTTTATCCCTTGAGTTTTTATGTCCTTTTTTTGTGTGTGATAGTGATGCTGTAAGTTTCCCAACTTTCAGCTGCTATTCTTCCTCCTTTTTTCTATACATTGATGCTTTCTGTTTCAGGCTTCTTTGGAATTCCTAGGCTTAGATTCAATCTCTCTGCGGAGAAGAGAGTCTTAGGTTGCCTCTTTAGAAAACTTGTCCTGCTAATCAGCAAAAATGTGATGTTGTTATAGTGTACTGGACCTGTTACCATGTCCAACAAAAAGTATTGATACCTCATAGAATTGGGTCAATTCTCACATCTCAGTAACAGCTATAATGTAGGGAATACAGATTTACTTAACTCTGACAATCTGTATCATTTACATACGTTCAGTAGATATGTATACTGTACAAATCTTTTCTAAAGGTGTCCTCAAAATTTATAGTCATAGATTTACACCCTTCTTTGAACTAAAACAGATGTAAAATCACTTTTGGGTGAAAAAGCATCTTGAAGTCACAGTGGGTTTGATACAACAGGTCACGTTTTTCCTAGACCAGGAAAAATCATTAGATTTTTGCACAGCTGAAGTGAACAGCTCTGCTCTTTATCACACAGGCTTCCACTTAACATGCTCTAATGCGTGATCCCAATATGTGATTTATCCAAGTGTCAGCTCCTTTTGATTTGTACCTAATCTGCAGTAAAACTCTATATCAAACAATATAGACCTTTCTTTTTGTCTGCTGGCATATGTCTGCTCTACATTCTTCAGCAAAAGTGAATTAATTTGCAGGTTCCGGAGAGAAAACATGCCTTGAGATGCTTTCTCACCCCATATAATTTCAAAGAAATGATCAAATGTGTGGTGGTGGTGACTTGCTAGTAGAAATGAATGAGTACAAAGCAGAGAAGAGATTTATGTATTCTGAAGAACTCTGATTACTTTCTCGCTACTCAGTAAAAAGTTATAGACTGCTCTGTTTGTCCAAGAGAAGAATCTGATTCGGTATTGATGTAGTGAATAATACTTACTTCTTTCATCAGAAAATCTTAAAGGATTTTGCAAAGGATGTACATTTCATTCAATAAAGCCTTAATGATTATTTTCTACGTGTATGTGATTGAAAAACAGTGGTGATTGCTCAGAGAGAGGGTCTAGGAAAAGGTGGGTCTAGGAATATTTATGGGTCATATTTTACCCTCTGCTCTAGGAATTGGGGGGAAGTTCTTTGGCTTGTGTTATAGAAGTGGTCAGACTAGATGATCACAATGATCCTTTCTAGTCTTGGAATCCATGAATAAATAGAACTCCCTGTTAATTTCAATGAAGTGTTCTGCTTAAAAATCAATCACATAGTGTGGCCCAATATTAAGAAAAGTTTGATATGATATTTATGGATAAGTTAAATATGCATTTTGCAAAGCACTACTTAGTAGGTATGAATTAGCATGGATTTATCAAAGATAATTACATCAGATAAATGTATTTTTTAAAAATGCAGTAACTATTGGTGATAGAGAACAAATAGCTTTATTGTATCTAAGTTTTCAGGAAACTTTTGTCAAAGTTCCACATGAATGGTTATTATTTTAAACTGTCTTAATATAGTACTGGCTATTAGGTAAAACCTGATGGTGAATTTAAATGTGTGCATTCTTGATGGATGGAGGGATGGTGCCTGTCAGAGAAAAACGACTTCAGAAGGGGGCCAGTGTGATTGTTCCCAAAAAACAATCTCCACCCTTTGTCTTAGATCCTGATCCTTCTGTCACAGAATCTTACTCACGTGAACACAATAGAACTCTGCCAGGGCATAAGGTTCCTGATTTATTTTGGAGAAAAACAAAGGAAGAAATCTGTGTGCTGTTACCAACTTTATTTACATATTTAGCAGGGCTTCAAAATATTTTCAGTAGACAATTCTCCAACTAAGTTAAGAAGTGGGTTTCCACTTGGCTGTTAGCCATTGGAGAGTTGTGTGTGCTTCCTGGGGAATCTTAGGTTATTTTCTTTTTCTTTCTCTGGTTATTTAACTGCAGTATTCCACATAGCCAATAATATAAATGTGAGGGCTCAAAATAGCCAGCTCACTTCTTTCCCTTAAAATAACTGAGGCGTAGGCTGTATGTCAGGAAAATGCAATTAAGGAACATGAATATATGAAATCAAATTCACTTTCCTAAAAAGTTATGTACATGGTTTTGTTTTTTTCTCTCTTCCCTGCCTGTATCTCTGTATTTTCCCTTTCTCTCGTTCCAGCTCCAGTTTTTTTCTGACTAGATAGAAATAATAGAGTTAGCATCAAACAGTGCCATACTTGAAGGTTCTATAGCCTGCTTTGAGTTTTTCACGTCTGTGTAATTATTAGGGCTGACAGTAAATGGTTTATTTGATAACTGTGGCCAACTTTTCTTTTTTCACATTTCCCCAAACGGCTTATGATTTGGAATTTGGAGTTACTGTTGAACCAGATTATTTCATTGAATGATTCTTGTTCTGTAAATTGTTGTGAGCAGCTCATTGAGAATGCTATAGTTTTTAGAGGACCTGATCTTGCACTCACTGAAGTCAATGGCCACACTTTCCTTGACATCAGAGTGTGCAATCAGGTTTCTGGTGTTACTATTTTTGTTTGTGAATTCATAATTTTCTTTCTGTGAAGAATCTTTAGAGTTCACTTGGAAGTCCCTGTTTCTGTGAACTTTCTGGCTAATAAATTTATTCATTTATAATATGTGCAATAAGGTAGCACAAAAGTGACACAAACACCATCAAACTGTTTGTCAGCAAATATTGTTTGCAATATGCATTAAATTATAATAATTATGTAATTCTGAACTGAATTTTTTTACCTCCCATCAAGATATAATTGGTTTAATTACAGTATACAATATACTGGTTCAGTTGCAATGTACAATATAGTGTCTGAAAGTATTCAGAAATCAATTAAACATGCATTTCTGCACAGAATCTCATGTTAATGAAAGTCATAACAGTGCTGCGGCCCTGGGGAAATAACAAAGCACACTGAAGATATAGAGCTTTTGGTGAATAATATATGGACATTATTTCCTTTTCATTCAGTGCTGATGTTAAACTCAATGGGATTCTCCCTTTGACATGCACACATAACTCCCATAAGGAAAGGAAATGGCAAGTTGTATTGATAAGGGAAGAGGCTCAGGTTAATATTAAAGGACAATGTTTTTCTTTGTTATGATAAATAAATTCCAGTGGATGTTATAGGTCTTGGACAATCTATAGAATGTTTTAAACATTACAAAGTTGGAAATTTACTGTGGTTTTTTTTGTTGTTGTTTCTAACAAATGCAAAGTGTAATCAAGTGCAGTTTCTAAAAGTGGTTTATATTAAAACCGTAGCATGACACTAATTTAGATTCTGGTTAAGTTTGCTAATGGAGGGGAGCTTGATGTTCTCAGTCATGTACCCAGGGCATATTTGATCACAGCACAAAAACACCTCCAGTTTTGGCATGGCTTATAATGATTGGCAGTCTCAGTTGAAAAGAGGTTAGAGATTTGAATGTTATGGTAATATGGAGGTATATCTGCAGAGCTGTGAATCGGAACCTTGCACAGCACCTGCATGCACTGGGTCAGGCCTATATTCTAAATTCCCCATTTTGTATAGTGGAGATATGAACTGCGGGTTTAGTGTCCCTGAAAGAGTTTCCTCTTTGGATATGTTGAACTTCTTCCAAAGATTATTATCGTGAATCACTCAGTGCATTGTTTTGGGAGGTGTTAATGAGCATCAGATGAATGGGTCAAAGATAGCAAGATTCTTTAGGGGTTTAAAATGTTTTTTGTTAAATTAAACAAGCCATTATATTTAAAATATTTATCTAAAATTTTAAGAAATGAATCACAGATTTAAATGCATAAAGAATGTGGTCAAAATTGAGCCAATTTCCTATAGAATCTCATTTAATATTCTTGATTTGGGCTCGTTTCATAGTTTGTTTGTTGGCCTGAGGTTACATGGTACGGGGTTTTAAATTCAGCCTGGACTGAACATATGTGGTTTAGAGGTTATTAAAATGAGAGCTAGGTCATACACTACTAAGTCTAAAGAACCTATTGTGGAAAACTTTTGATCTCTTTTTGATTTCTTAAAATTTCCTTGTAGCACATTTTATTTTCTTCTTCCCTTTCAACCATGGGTTCCAGGTCCATCTGAAAAAGAGAGCTAGAATATCTCTGAGTTCTTAATTGCTATCTGTTGGGGATATTGGTATCAGAAGCAGGATAACATTTCTGCTGCGAAGAAGTAAAGCAGCACACTGCATGCTGGGCAATTGCAAAACCCACTATTGGTGGAAAGTAATGTTAGTGAGTTCTCTTGTCTGTGTCGCAATATATGCTGAAGTGATGCTCCGAGGGATTATGAGGTATGAATTCTGGGCTCCATGACAGAGATGAAAATCCATGCTTGTTGCCAGCTTTCCCCTGGGCTCTTTCATAGTTCCATTGTTCAGATATGGAACTTATGACTCAAAGGATTTGTTCAACACTGAGTTAAAATGTAGTAAACAAGGTTCAGCCCAGTGGCCATGAGAAAGTTGGTGTCGGTTTCCAGTCTGGGCTCGCTTTCTGAAGGCCAAGCTAACTGGGGCTAACTCACCCCATTGGTTTCAGAGTAGCAGCTATGTTAGTCTGTATCCGCAAAAAGAAAAGGAGTACTTGTGGCTCACCTTACCTGATCACTCTCGTTACAGTGTGTATGGTAACACCCATTGTTTCATGTTCTCTGTGTATATAAAATCTCCCCACTGTATTTTCCACTGCATGCATCCGATGAAGTGAGCTGTAGCTCACAAAAGCTTATGCTCAAATAAATTTGTTAGTCTCTAAGGTGCCACAAGTACTCCTGTTCTTTTAACCCCATTGGGTAGATTAAGGAGCACCTCACAGAACAGTTGTTAGAGAATTTTTCACCTGTTCAATATAGCTTGGGTAATAGACAACATTTTTTCAGAGGTCAGATAGAGTTCTCTCATCCGTCAAAGCCATGGGGTCTGTGGCTGCTGGTTTTCCTCAGTTCCAAAATTTAGAGGAAGCATAGAGAGATGAGATCTCACACACTTCTGGTACTGATCATCTCTCGCCAAACAAAAACTTGAAGACCATAAGAACATTTTAATTTCATTTTAGCTTTATAATTTTTAAGTGACTAGTAGTGAGGAGTAAACTTAAACTTTGGAAGTTCTCATAGGGCTTGATACAACAAACTTGATATCAGTGGGAACCCAGTGAGTTCAATGGAAACGTTTGGATGCATACTGAAGATGTTTTTAAACCACGTGGGTACTACGTGAGTTTGAAAACCCACAATAATAGGTTTTCATTTTTAATTCTTGTGCTTCCAGTCTCCTAAACAGTGAGTTTTCTATGGCAGGGACTGTCTTTAATTTGCTATTTCCTTGTACATCTTTGTTTTAGGCCCCCAGATACTTCCTGTAATGCAAATAATACATAAACATATCAATCCCCACCAGAAATGCAGAGAGAACCAAAAATTAAGTGGAAAAAAGACAAGGAAAAAGCTAACAATGTTTTCAAACCTCAAAAATGTTCATTTCAGATTCAGTTTGAATAATGGGTGAAAATGTGTTTTAGTCAGTTCACCATTCCCTGTGACTATATTGGGGAGGTGTGTTTTCAGTCCTCAAAGACAGCATAAATAACCCAAAGCCAACAGGCCTTTACTGCAATGACAATAGATACTGCATAATACCTGTCACTGTTGTATTAGTATCTTTCCTGCCCCTGCCATGTTCTGCTTGCATATGATTGCATATGATCAGGAAAGCACAGATACTCCTGCTATGTTTACAGGCTTCTCTGTTACATGGCTCTGTAGTGGACAGAATGCCAAAAACAAGGCTGCCAAGAATGTTTATTTGTAAACCTTGTGAGTGTAATGGTAGAGCTGTGCAATGGTAGAAGGGGGTGTGTGCATGTGTGTATGTGCGTGTGCACACAACAGGAAATTACTCTGGAGAAACTCACTACAAGTAAGGAATGTTTGATAAGAGAGCCCCAGGACACCGTGGACACTGCTTGCGGGTTTCATGATGAAAGATGTAGAACTTTTGAAAAAGTTTAGAACTTTTATTTTGAAAAGCAAACAGTTTTCTCAGATGTAAAAATTCCTTTTACTGAACTAGATGACTTTCTGTAATATATTTTTCCCACCATCACTCATCATGCATCTGCTTACTTGGACAAAACTTCCGTTAACTGCAGCAGGAACTTTTGCCTAAGTGAGGACTGCAAGATCAAGTCCAAAACTTCTAAGAAATAAATAGCTCTCTTTAATATCTATGAGCCTTTATAAACCATGTACTATTCAAATTTTGATGAGCCCTTTATTTCTAGACAGTTCCAAATTGTGGTTTTAAGGTGATCAATAGTTTTCAGTATCAGATATTAAACTAATTATTTATTGATATCTCCACTGAGTTTTTCTTTCTACAATGGAGGAGTCCCAAAATAACTGTGAGCAACTTGAATATTTTCTCATACTGCTCTTTAAAAATAAGTATTCTCCATTCCAAAAGTCAGAAAGCTAGCAGCCTTAGTCTAAAGCACTTGCAGTTCTTTTACCATTCAAATAATTTTTCAGACCACCAGGAAACTCTGTAAAAAAGAAAAGGAGTACTTGTGGCACCTTAGAGACTAACCAATTTATTTGAGCATGAGCTTTCGTGAGCTACAGCTCACTTCATCAGATCATGAAGTGAGCTGTAGCTCACGAAAGCTCATGCTCAAATAAATTGGTTAGTCTCTAAGGTGCCACAAGTACTCCTTTTCTTTTTGCGAAGACAGACTAACACGGCTGTTACTCTGAAATCTGTAAAAAAGATAGCCAAAGAACACCCTGTAACCACATACAGCCCAGCCAGTGCTTCTCATGAGCCACTCTGCTCAGAATTGTAGCAGAGGTGTTCTCACATGCAGATGTAGCTCTTCATCATAACTGGGTCACAGTGTAGCAGAGAAGTATGCAAATTCCTTCTTCAATATGCTTTACTTTTTAGTAGTAGGGATACAGACCCAGGACATGAGCAGAAATACTACCGTTTTACCCCAGAAAGGAATGGGGGATAAGAAACTACAACAGAGGAGAAAGGGTGAGCAAATAATGAGTCAGCACCCCTAAGACAATTCGCTGTATTGGCTAAAGAGCAGAAACCCAAAAATAGTTGTAATCCAGAATGCCAATCTGTCATTGCAGATTTCAAGTTTGGCTGCAACTTTTGTCTCCAGTCAGTTCTGTATGAGAATATTACAACAGAGAACATGCCAATGTGTGACTGATACTTGTTGTATGATATTTGATCATCTAAAACACTGAGTATGCACACCATACACACAAACTGAGACTGCAGGATTGCACATGAGCAAAGTCTTTTATTACTAGATGGAACACCCGGCTACTTCTAGTCTGATGAGGGCTGTAGCCCTAAAAGGGTCTGATTTTGTAATCTCAAAAGGGACCAGATTAAAGTGCTGTCACCATACAGTGGAAAGCCATGTACTGTAACTGAGAGCAAGCAGTTCAGATTGTGCTCTCAGATTCTTTGTATTAGCTTTATCAGATCGGGCCATCAGAGAGCAGATAGATAGGTAAGTCTGAAAGACCTCTGAACCCAATTAAAGTTATACCACAAAGAAATCAAATTCATGTGGTTTGCATTTCAGAAAGTTACATTTGGTGGATTGTACTTACTTTTATTCAGTAACCTAATGCAGACCATGTGAACATTCGAAACGCTTTTAACAGTTAAACGAGCTCAAATAACACAGAACCAGAACAGCAATAAAGAATGAATTAAGAGTGATTGCAACTGCATCCAACATTTTTTTCTCTGTCCCTTAAAGATATATTTATGTTTGTTGTAATTGTGTCTTCAGCTTTTAGCAATGCAATAGCTATTCTTTACCTTTTAAATCGATGTTTCAAAGGACTAGTTTAAAATTTGGCCTTAATCTGCAGTATGTTTTTATTTGTGTAGTGTTGCAGGGTAAATCTGGATATACTGCGGAACCAACAGTTTGTATAAGTGGTCAAACACCTGTAAGATTTTTGGCATTGAAAATCCTGGGCAAAATAAGAACAAAAATATGTGAGACTGAGAAAATCAGTGTTTGGTTTATAATATATAAATAAATGGCCTGGTGATTTTCTTGTTTCATTTGCCAAGTGCTTTTAGTTCTCTGTCACTCTATATTCATTTCATATACATAACAAATCAACATCAAACTGGTGCAGGGTTAGTTTGTTTCCCCTTTTGCTTGCAAAGAGCAATTGCATAAAGATGTTGAGCCCTTCCCCTATGCAGAATATCACAGGGGGAGATGTGAAGGGCCAGCTAAGTATAATACCTTCTTCTTATGCAGTACATTTCCTTAGTAGATCTCAAAGTTCTCACACCCTTTAATGTATTTACCCTCACAACATCTCTGTGAGGTAGGGAAGTACTCATTTGACAGATAGGGAACTGAGGCACAGAAAAACTAAACAGGCCTTGCCTAGGTTCACACAGGAAGTTTGTGGATGAGCAGGTAGTTAAACCCAGGTCTCCAAAGACCTACAGTAGTGCTGTAACCCCTAGACCACCCTTCCTCTATTGCTATTCCCACCCCCCTCAGTGCTTCTAACTTTGGAAAAGTGGTATAGTTTACCTCCAAAGGCAATAGGCAGAGCTAGCATTAGGCATAAGCAAACTTAGCAATTGTGTAGGGCCTTGAACACTTTAAGGGAGCCCCCATTCACTTTTTATTATGTGTTGTGTGGGTGGGAGAGGAGCCAAAATATTCCTGCTAAGGGCCCTCACTGAGCTAGCACCACCTCTGGGAGGAATACAGGGGCATTCAATGGTTAAGTTTCACATTGTGCTCAATCCTATGCTTTGCACAACAAAAACTCCCAATGGCTTCCGTGAGATTTTTGCCCTGTTAAGAGAAGGGCATCAGGCCCACAGATTTTTATAAAACGTGTATTGTTCTCATAGACTCCATCCTGAAGGAAGAATTTTTGGGAGGAAAAGAAATGAGACTTAGGGGGGCAAATTTCACTCTGTCCCATGGCACAGAGCCAGTTGGAGATCAGTGAATGAGCCAGACTTCCTGACTTCGGCACACAACTGCAATCCCGGGTAAGATAGCTATTTCCCTCAGCAGCTGTCTTGGTATGGCTTTGCAATAGCTTTACTCCAGCCACTGCCCCATGTGTGAAGTCTGGAACTCTACCTTCTCTACACCTCCCACGCCTTTGGGGATGATGTTGAGGAGACTTTGCACATGCACAGAGCCCCTTCCCATTTAGAGTCAAGATTGGGCTACTTTTAAATTGTTTCAATTTGATGAGGACTGGTCTCTGCATTTTGAATATGCACTCTGTGTCACTGAGAATTTTGTTTTAACTGCTGCTCTTTTTATGAAACTTGCAAAATAAATGTTCAGACTCCCCTTGCAGACTCTGCCAGAGCACACGCAAATTCAGGTCCTAGAGCTGTGCTGATGTTAGTTTCTTTTGGACAAATAAAAAAGGGTGGGGGAAAGACTCGTCTTAATTTCAAGTCAGTCAGAAACACAGGAAAACTGATCTTTTTGCTGGCGAAAAATACCATGCTTCTCAGAGAGAATGACAAACCATGAAACATTAATAAATAGCAAGTAATTTGTAGAGTCCACTGTCCTATAAGCCTTTGCTGAAGATCATGTTCATTCTAACATATGGAACTGAAATGTTAATCGCATTCACTATAAACTGCACTTACTGTTTCTTTAGCACCTTTACTGAAGGCAAGGTGATGTGATTAACCCGGATGCTAGACACTGCCACTGACTTGTTGTGTAATCTTGCACATGTCACTTAGGCCAAAATTTCAAAAGTACTGACAATATTATCAGCCCCAAACATCCAAAATCATGAGATTGGGCTAAAAATTGGGAGATTTTTTAAAAATTTGGGATGCTTTTTATTTGCCTCTGGCTCTTTAGGGCACAGTTGGGTCATGTGTTCTAGTTTTTCTCTGCAACCCCTTTTCAATTTATTTTTTTAATGAACGATGAGATTCTTATGTAGTCACATGGCTGTGGGAATGGGGGCTTTAAGAAAAATACCAAAAATTGCAAGACTCTTATAGTAATGGCGTGATTGAGTGCTCCAGTTTTAGGTGCTTTACGGTGTCAATCTTCAGGGGATCTGATTTTCTGAAGATGGGTGCTCAGACTTTTTTCTTGAGTGCTGCCATCTATGAAAATCCAACAACATAGTCCTAAAATGTTCTTATTGATAAAGTAGTGAAAAATAACAGGACATCTCCCCCTTCCCCCGGCTAAAAGATTTGATTTGGCATTTGTTTTTTAAAGCATGTTGTGGCGACTTTTTGTTTTTTCTGAAAACACTCTCATTGATGATAATATTCATATGTCTGTATTACACTTTATATCTTCAGAATACTGTCCAAATAATAACTAATTAGTACTCAAAGCTTCCACATGAATAAATACATATTGTTCCTATTTTACAGATGGGAAAATGAAGAAATGGAGAGCCAGGTTCCTATGTCAATAACTGTGTGGCCTTGGGAAAGTCACTTAATCTCTCTGGACCCAACTGTGATCTCAGTTCCACTGGTTTCTTTGGTTAAAACTAGTGGAACTGAGATCAAAATCGGGCTCACAAAGATTAAATGACTTTCCCAAGGCCACACAGTGAGTCAGTAACAAAATGATGTTAAAACTCCGAACTGTATGCTATAAAGTTCATTTACAGTATAGCTATTCTTGAAATATTGTCTTCTGCCATCTATACATACTATTTTCTCATACTATTTCAGTACAGAACATAAAGAGATAATGGGTCAAATTCAACCAGCTGAAACCAATGGAAGAACATGTTGGGTTGAATTTGTGTTATTGGCAATTTTACAACCTCAAAAACTCCAAGAAAAAGATAACTTCAGTGATAAAGAACAGTGCATGTTTAAACACTAACAATCTGAAGAATTAGAAGAGTATTCTTTCTCCTCCCCCCACCAAAATGATCTAACTTTCAAAGTCTCTCACAGAGATTGAGCGGGAGAGACTATCTGGCTCATGCCTCCGTATTTCAGCAGATGTAACCTTGGGAATAATTTTAAATACCACATTTCAGACCTGTTTTGCACACAAAGTGAAGTGGAACGAATCTGCTGCTTTTGTACTGAAGGCAGGGGGTAGTAGGAGGGAAGTTTTGTTAATCTTTCATTTTAGTCTATCTGAAGTTTACTGGATTCATGAACCTAGCAAACAATATCACAGGGATTACCAGGCTCTGTGGGAAATCTTCAGCTGCATCGTTTTCATCTCATCTACCATGTTGACTGATGCCAAGTTATCCTAATCAAGACCTAATGCATTATAAAGCTTGTAATAAAACATATGGGTTTCTCTGAAAGGGGAAAGAGGCTTCCTTTTTGATTGGATAGCTACACTCAAATACTTTATGTAGCAGGGCTGGTGGAGTGGAGGGGGAGAGCTGAGAAATGTGAATTACTGCAAAACATTTGGAAACACTTGTTCAAGCTCTAATGCTCTTTCACCCTCACCCCTCTCTGCTTCCCTCTCAACGTGCAAGGAAGTAGTGGGTGAAAGGTTGAAACGAACTCCTTTGGGTTGGGTTTATGTTTCATCAGGTTCCTGTTTCCTGAGGCAAAGCAATGTCGTTACAGGGAAAACCAGAAGAAGGCATTTTATTTAGAAGTAGCTCTTTCTTAATAGAGGGCTTAGTCCAGATACCATCCTCACCCTCAAAGAATGCTGCAAGTGAGAAGGGGGAGACAGGTTGGTGGAACCCAGTATCCAGATATCAGCTCCCCTGCTGGGCTGCAGTGGGCAGGAAAGTCCCACTCGCTTCCTTTCTCCCTGGCAAGCTGGTGGCTAGCCTGGGGCACAGAAACTAACACCTCTCCATTGTTTTAAATGAGAGAAGTGTTTCTGTAAACCGCTACCACTTAGACCCCAGTATATTGAGAAATAGAGGTTGCTAGTTCATAGAACTCAAATAAAGCTGCCGGGTAACAAGTTCATTCTGAATCTTTCTTATCTGTATTGATTTCTTATATTGTGTCTCATCCTGACACTAAAAAATAAGGATGAAATTTGTACTTAGCAAAACAATGAGTTAGATACCAGTACTGTACTTACTCTGTAACCTACAACATTGCCATTATATATTCAGCAGAAGCTCACAAACACTCTTACATTTTAGAGCCTGTATCAATAAGGGAGGGAGTACTAGGCAAGTGACCACGTTTATACCCCTTGCTGCAAAAAAAAGTGCCGAAGGTTCATTAATTTCCACCTGGGTTGTAACTGGAGTTAGTCAGAAGGGACCTCAGTTTAATGTCTCATCGGAGAGTCAGCATCTGTAACAATATAATGTATTTCTCCTCTCCTAGTACTGCAGTGCAGAGTCAGCATTGAGACTGAGCCCAAAACTTGATGTGGAATTTGAACCCTGTGACCTACTGGCCCAGAGATGAATGGAAGCAACTGAGCCATTCTGACAATAAAAAACAGAAATTATTAAGAAGATTAACTCCTTGGCACCAGCAGTCCCAGTATTTATCTTTGTCAGCAATAGGATGCCTGGTGAAAAGAGAGAGCTAGTGCCAAAGGGTTAAATAAATGTGAACTGGCAAGTTCCTCTACATGATCCTTTTTCTTTGTTTGTTGATGAGGTGTAGGCCCTTGGCCATGTAAAGACACACATCTCTCAGTATCAACAGAGTCAGGGAGTGCATTGCTTTTTAAACAGAAGAAAGCTGATCTCTTGGGATAGTTTGCTTCATCACCGCATTTTTAATGTTGTTGGGCGTCTGTATGTTATGTAATCTCCATATTGCTATCCACAAACAAAACCTGGTTACAGTGCCTAATGAGTGAGTCAGCAATCAGAGGAGGAGAAAGAAAACATGCAAAATTTATTCTGGTTTTTTTAAATTATTGATCAAAATGAGTACCAACAGTAAGGGCTGGAGCCAGGCAGGGATAGTACAGGAGGCAGGTGTTGATGGAGATTGGGAGAATCTCATTCATGGATTCCAAGGCCAGAAGGGACCATGTTATTTGACCTCCTGTATAACACAGGCCATATAATTCCTAGAGCGTATCTTTTAGAAAAACATCCAATCTCCTAGTAACGCAGCTCAGTTGTCACTGTTCCAACTCTGGGCCTCTCTTGAATGGTGACTGCCTCAGTGGTAACAAATCCACTGTTTTTCCTTGATGACATGATTTGTAGCAGGGCCATCAGGCCTCACTTCCTTCCGAAGGTGCGAAAATGGGAGGGGGTGTGTGTCCTCACTCAGAAGGGCAGCACACGATTACTTTCTGTCTTAACATTGTGTTTTATTTTTCAGCCTACTCCTCTCATTTTTAATGAAAGAAAGATGAGGCCATGGTAAAAATATATGCTAGAGAGGAGTTTGCCTTTCAGTCAATTAAAAATTGCTACCTGTGGGCTGTCACTGATTCATGCAAAGCACCACAGAGCAACCCATTTCCTAATGCTGCTATGTTTGCTGCAGTGAAAAATTTCAAACATTTGCCTGCTAAAGTAAATTTTATGAGATTAGACATTGTGGGGTCATTGGGTTTTTTGTTTTGGTGATGTGTTTGCCATTTGAGCTGCACTACCTTGGTTGATGGCTGGGCTTAGTTGTTACAGTGTAAATGTCTGACTGATGATATTGTAAGTTTTTATAATGTGAAAAAGGAAAACGCAAACCCTCATTCATTACTATAATGTTCTCACGATGATTATATGTTTTTCTGGGCTGTTTACAAATAAGTCTGCCCCTCTGAACATCGAAACCAGCAAGACTGAAATGTACAACTACTTATGACCTTTTCTTGCTCCCATTGTCATATCCAGGATGAAATTCTGACTCCACTGAAATCAAAGGGAGCTTTGCCATTCATTTCAGTGGGGCCAGGATTTCACCCCCTCATGCCTTCGTACTACAGGGTGATGAATGTAATAAACCTATGCTGATGGGCAGGTTTTTCCTGTCGGTGTAGGTAATCCAGCTCTCCAAGAGACAGTAGCTAGGTAGGGGTACCGGAACCTTTGTAAAAGGGGGAGGAGGGGCAAGGTGAAAGCTTCTGGGAGGCCTGGGCACAAGGGATGCCAGAGTCTGCTACTTTTGGGAAAGGAGGAGTCTATACAGGAAGGATGGGCTCCACCTAAACCAAAGCAGAACCAGATTGCTGGCCGGTAAAATTAAAATGGTCTAGAGGAGTTTTTAAACTAAGGGCTGGGGGAATGCCGACAGGTGCGGGGGAGAATGCAGTTCGGACAGAGACATTCCATAGGGGAGGATATATTAATGGGGATTCACTATATCCTAGTGAGGATGAAAGGATGGAAGATGATAAAGTAATAGCAAGGTAATAAGAGGGTACAAGATATATAGGAAGGACAGAACAGATTGTGCTGGTGTGGGGGAGTGACATAGTCAAATGTAGTAAAAGAAAGAAAGCATAGTCAAATGTAGTAAAAAATCTTAAATGAACCAAACTATACCATAGAATCTCTATGAATAGTAATTCCATGTTTGAATAATAAGAATAGAGCAGTAGGGATATATTACCATCTGCCTGCCCAGGATGGTGATGGTGACTGTGAAATGCTCAGGGAGATTCCCCCCCACACCCCATTTCGCTATCCCCTTCTCTTCCCCCTGCCCTATCCCAGCCTCCTTCCCCACTGCCTCCTCGCCATCCTCCTTCCCTACTGCCCACAGCCTCTCCCCACTCCATCCCCTTCTTCTCCTCACTGTCCCCAGCTTCTATCGCCCTCCCCCACTCCCCAATCCCCTTCTCTTCCCCCTATCCTATCTCATTCCCCTTCACTGCCTCCTCCCCATCCCCTTCCCCACTGCCCCCATCCCCTTTCCTCTCCCCACTGTTCCCTGCTCCTATCCCCCTTCCCCTTCCCCACTGCCTCTTCCCTCACCCTACTCCTTCCCCTGCTCCTATTCCCCCGCCCCACTCCTCCATTTTGCTCTCCCTGCCCCATTTCCCTATCCCCTTCTCTTCCCCCTACCCTATCCCAGCTGTAGCACTTCAGTGTAGATGCTACCTATGCCAACAGGAGGGGTTCTCCCGTTGGTGGAGGTAATCCACCTCCCTGAGAGGCAGTTGGTAAGTCAACAGGAGAGTTCTGCCATTGATCTAGCGCTGTCTATACCAGTGGGTTAGGCTGGTTTAACTGTGACACTTAGGGGTGTGGATTTTTCACCCTGCTGAGCGGAGTAGTTACATTGATCTAATTTCCTAGTGTAGACCAGGGCTGAGGATATGCATACAATGCTACAGCCGCACAGCTGCAGGTACGCTACTGTAGTGCTGTAGTGTAGATGTTTACTATAGTGACGGAAAGGGTTTTTCTGTTGGTGTAGTAAATCCACCCCCTCGAGAAGCAGTAGCTAGGTTGATGGAAGAATCCTGTCAGTCTCTACACCGGGCCTTAGGTCATCTTCAGTATGTCTCCGAGGGGTGTGAATTTTTCATTCTGCAGAGCACTTCATGAGACAGATCCTTTCCTGAATCCCACCCTATGGATTTCAAAATGTTTCATTCTGCAGATCACCAAGGGATTCACTGTCCAATGATGTTTTGTACACACAGTTTCAGAATAACTGATCTAGTGTGACACAATGATGGTATTTGTTTATTTCAAAAGCAACCCCACTAGATACCTCATGTGCCAATCTGTTTTCATTTTTCAGTTTTGTTTTGAATTTTTGGGATGTGGGTTATGTTAGTTCCTCAGTGAACACAAAAATTAGCTGTTCAGATGTTGTATCAAAATGGTACAGTTTCAACTACACTGGCCATAGTTACTCCAGATTATATGAGGTCAAAAAATATATTTAGGAGAATATGAAAAATTGTATTTCACACCTTCAGCCTTTTCCAATATATCAGTGGTTCTTAATCAAGGGTCCTGGGGCTCCTGGGGAGCTGCGAGCAGGTTTCAGGGGGTCCTCCAAGCAGGGCTGGCATTAGACTTGCTGAGGCCCAGGGCAGAAAGCTGAAGCCCCACCTCATGGGGCTGAAGCCTGGGGCGCCGAGCCCTGCCACCCTGGGCTGAAGCTGAAGCCTGAGCAACTTAGCTTCATAGGGCCCCCTGTGGTATGCGGTCCCGGGCAGTTGCCCTGCTTTCTCGTCCTGGCTTAATGTTAGTCCTGGCTTTTATATGCAGAAAACCAGTTGTTTTGGCACAAGTGAGCCATGGAGTTTTTATAGCATGTGCGGGAGAGGGGGCAGGCGGCTCAGAAAGAAAAAGGTTGAGAACCCCTGCAATACGCCCCAGTGAAAGTTTTGCATTATTAATGTGTTCCCTAACAACATTTTTGTAAACTTTGAAAGAGATGGCCTCTTCATTGGATACATGGTAATTAATTTTATTTATTGGTTGTTAGTGACTGGAATTCAATCTCTGTGAAGTACATTGGCTGCCAGGTAGAATAGGGGTGTACCAAATATGTCCCTAAACCAAGGACAGTTGTGTAAGCGTGTGTCCTGTGCCTCTCATAACTTGTAAAAAATATTCAGAAATACTTCTGGGTATGTACAATATGCTAGTCTCAGTAGCGCTGCATAATCTTGTCGAGCTCAGAGCCAGCTAGTTCTGGGGAGGGCTTTGCCAATAATGCATGGATTTTTAGTATCTATTTTTTCCTCCTGTGAGGCAAGAGTCTCATTGTTTAATTGGCTCTCTGCAAGAACTTTTGTTTTTAGCTACCCTTTTCTGAATAATGTTACATACAAAAAGTGTGTTAAAAATGCTATTCGTTTGGGTTGTCCATACAACCGTAATTCTACTGTGCGTATACTTTATGATACAGTCTTCAATTACATGATCACATACTATTTTTACCACAGGCCTCGTTGGTACACTGGATGTACTGTTTCTTACTGAGTCAGTGCGGCTGAGTGTCTGAGAATAGCATCTGCCATAGGGTGACCAATATTATCAGGACCATCCTGATATTAGGGGCTTTGTCTTATATAGGCAACTATTACTCCCCGCCCCTCCCCACCTCTTCCCCCCAAAAAGTGTCCTGATTTTTCACACTTGCTATCTGGTTACCTAGTCTGCCAAAGTGGAGAACTGGGTTCTGTTCCCGGATTGGATACCTGAGATGCCTTGCTTAATTTTCAAGATTGTGAAGGGTACAGAATTATTAATACCAGTTAGTAAAATTGAGATTAGCCTCCCAAGTATCAGTGCAGTGCATTCTCCCCTATGTGTAACCAACAAAAAGTGGGGAGTGGGAGGGCAGAGTCAATCTGCCAACTGATAGATCTGAAAGAATCAGATCAGAATGGACATTTAGCCTTTTTACATCAGCAGAAGCTCATAGATCAATGAGACTAGCAATACCCAAGCCAAAGTCCTGTATCTGTTACATGACCAGCTCTTAAACCAGATTTAAAGGGCTTAAGGAAATCTGAGGGCTCAAGATAATGCTCTAGATAATACTGGAGCTGCTTCTCAATGACCTTCTAGATAACCTTCCCCAAAAAAGGAAGGTTACGGGCAGTGAGACAATTGAGAAGATTAGCTGTATTGATATGACAACATTAGGATGTTAGGAGAATAGCTCAGTCCGTGAAGCATAGCGTTTTGCTGATGTTTGTTGGACTGGGGCAGCTTTGAGAGGTTGTCATAGCTCATAAGACTTGTGGGAAATAATGACTTTCTGTTTGCGTCCTGTGTTGTTTTAATTGTTCTGGTGGTGTCATTTTTCATGTTTTGTTAACAGGTTGTAGAAAACTGATATGCAGTATTTTTGGAGTAGTTGGTTCCAGTAGTCTAGAATCCATACCAGTCAAAGTTGCCTAAAATAAGCTATTTGTTCTGAATGTCTTATTTGCAAATACATATAGACATCCTTGTGTAGGTGTTTATATTTGGTTTGGTAGTTTCTCAAAAGAGCAGGATATTTGCTGGACATAGTATAACAAATTTTAGTCTCCTACTACTTACCTTTTGTATTTCATATCCTAACTCAGGGGTGGGCAAACTACGGCCCGCAGGCCACATCTGGCCCATGGGAATGTCTTGCCCAGCCCCTGAGCTCCCGGCCAGGGAGGCTCACCCCGGTCCCTCCCCTGCTGTCCCCTCTGCCCCCGTAGTTACGCAACTGCACAGGCAGCGCGGCTTGCGCCCGCCCACCTCCTAGACTTTCAAATAAGCCTGTCCTGCCGCTCTGAGCAGCCTGGTAAGGGTAATGATAAGGGGGCAGGGGGAGGGGGGGCTTGGATAAGAGATGGGAGGCCCCGGGGGGGCAGTCAGGGGACAGGGGGTGGTTGGATGGGGTGGAGGTTCGGGGGGGAGGGGGTCGGTCAGGAGAAGGGAGCAGGGGGTGTTGGATAGGGGGTGGGGTTGGGGAGGACAGGGAGCGGGGGGTTGGATAGGGGGTGGGGTCCTGGGGGGCAGTTAGGGACGGGGGACCCTAGGGGGCAGTCAGGGAACAGGGAGCAGGAGCAGGGGGTTGGATAGGCATGGGAGTCCCGGGGGGTCTGTCAGGCAGCAGGAGTGTGGATAGGGGTTGGGGCAGTCCGGGGACAGGGAACAGGAGGGGTTAGATAGGGGTGGGGGGATCCTGGGAGGGGGCAGTCAGGGGACCAGGAGCAGGGGGGGTTGGATAGGTCGGGGATTCTGAGGGGGGCAGTCGGGGGTGAGAAGTGGGAGGGGGCGGATAGGGGGCGGGGGCCAGGCTGTTTGGGGAGGCACAGCCTTCCCTACCCAGCCCTTTATACCATTTTGCAACCTTGATGTGGCCCTCGGGCCAAAACGTTTGCCCACCCCGTCTTAACTGGAAGCTCAAATCCACTGATATGAGGGCATACCAAGCACTTTTTTTGTATTCCCCATTTACCTTTTAGCTGCCCACTAAAGACTTGATCCAATGACCATTGAAGTCAGTGGAGAGATTCCTATTGAGTTCAGTGGGCGTTGGATGAGACTCTGTGCGGATATAACATTCGTGGCAAATACAACAGAGTTGGTTTTGACATTCGGGGGAAATTTAATCCTGTTCTGTGTAGAATATCTTGGCTAATTTAGATGGGTTTCACAGAGATGCCACCAGTATCTGCCATTATTATTCTATCAGTATTATTCTGTTCTGTTGCATATCGTGACCTGTCCCATATAGAAAACTGAATTTTCAATTAGGGGAATGTCTACCCTTCCTTCATTTTAATTTTTTGTACTGCTACCATTGTCCTAGGTCTCTTGCCAAACCAGACGGTGTGTATCTGTGTGCATGTGGGCAAATAATAATATAATACAGCCTCAAAAATCTGTGTATAGTGTGAGAGAGAGAGAGATCTTTGTGAGGTATGGTGATATTTTTACTCCCGACCGAAGTACCCAAAACTTTGTCTGCAGGGAAGGAATTTTCAGTTGTTTTGCATGGAGTCAGATACGGTCTCATATGCTATTCTAATTGTGTAACAGAAATTTGGGGTTTATGTAGAAAAAAGATAAGATGATTTCATTTGCGTGGTTCATAATCTGGAAGCTCTGGATTTGTGGGTGTACCTGAGGTGTGTGCTTGCACAGTTTCTCTTACTAACAGGTATGGATGATCTAATCTTGCTATCTAGTTTTATATACTTGCATCACCATAGTATTTGAGTACCTGACAATGGTCAAGGGTTTGACTGAGAGGGGAAAAGTAACAGTGAGAGGTGACAGCATTGCTGCATAGCCTTCATCAGTGAAAATGGATTAGTTTGTATCTTGTTAGAAGAGGAGTACTTGTGGCACCTTAGAGACTAACAAATTTATTTGAGCATAAGCTTTCGTGAGCTACAGCTCACTTCATCGGATGCTGTAGCTCACAAAAGCTTATGCTCAAATAAATTTGTTAGTCTCTAAGGTGCCACAAGTACTCCTTTTCTTTTTGCGAATACAGACTAACACGGCTGCTACTCTGAAACCTATCTTGTTAGAGATGATCATAGCTCTTGGATTTTTGCATAGCATTTGATCCAAAAGCCTAATCCCTCCTCCTAAATCCGAGCCAGTTTGTGGAGCATGGCAAACAGAAACTCTGTCTCTTCTCTGGCAAAACATGGACACTGAAGAAGAGCGAAAAAATAGGTCTCAAAGTATAAAAAGAAGAATGGAGTATATGGAAAAGCAGGTGGGGAGAGGATTGTATTTCTTTTAGGCAGGGACCATGTCTGTCCACTGGTTAGCACCACGCATAGTCCAGTGAGGCCCTGATTGGAATCTTCAGGTGCAATAATAATATAAATAAGTAATAATAATAATAAAAGGAAAAACAAGTGAGACATAGTACTCTCTCTTTTAAAAAATAGTTAATTGAAAATGTGCTTTATGACGCATTTTGAATCTATGATTTAACAATAGTTTGACTACTTCTTTTTTTATAAAAAACAAAACAAGTACACACATATACCAAATATAAAAATTTTCCTGGTTCTAAATGGGGTAAGTTGCTTCTCCTTCCAAATTGTTTGTTGTCTCCTTCATTTTGATTTTGCAAAGTTGAATGGTATTAATCATAATGTATAGTTTTGGTATATATTTACAATTAATTTACTGTTGCTTTTTACCAGCTTTGATGTTTATAATTAATCCACATAGCAACTCCTTTCCCTGTAAACTAGCATTTCTCCTTGAGGAAGTTTGGTATAATCAATCTCAGTTTCTCACTCTCGTCGAACCATCCTGTGCCCTGACTTCCAACTCCTACTGCATTAATAGTGCATCATTCTAGAAATCAATACTTAGTACCATAATTCTGCCTAATCACTGAGGCAGAGAACTATAAATTTAGAACATTTCCTTATGTATGTATTATTCAAAATGAATAAAATTGGCCACATTATATTTTTGGTACTTATTTGACTCCCATTACTGTAGTACCTAACTATCTTTAATGTGTTTATCTTCGCAACACCACTGTGAGGCAAGGAGTGCTATTTTGCCCATTTTACAGGTTGGGAACTGAGGCAATGTATCAATCACTGAGAGATGTGTGCAATGTCACACAGGAAGTCTGTGGTGAAGGGATTTGCACCTAGGTCCCCTGAGTCCACAGCTAGCACCCTAAACTTCTTTTCTGTCTGCCATCTAAAACCTATCTGACTTGATCTATTTTAGACTTTTCTGTTGTGACCATTACCACAGAATCTAAGTACTTCCCATATAAACAAGATCAATATAGCATGAGCCCTAATGAACTTGATGAAGTCTTCTGTTCTTCTTCTCCCTTCCCTGTTTGTAGGAGGCTCTGCTTAGAGAATATAGAACATTGTTCCCTTTAATGTTCTCATTATGGTGAACATGCTTTATCAAAATACTATTCCCTAAATTGGTTAGGCTTTGGATAAGCCAGATCTTCTTTGGAAACTTCTTGAACAATTGAACCCCTTGATCAAAAGAATTTCATTTCCACCTGTTGTGTGTCTTGTCCTCCTGAGTTTTGTCATCTTTATTGTTCCAGAGTGCACAGCTGTCTTGGTGGGTAATGTATCTTGAAAGGGCCTCCACTGAAGTCAATAAAAGTTCTGGTCTGTTCTGGTTCTTCTGCTGTACCCATCACCATGGCATCTTTGTGCAAGCACATCTGAAGGCACACTTTGGCGCTGTATTCATGTTAGTTCACATGTATGTATTTGTTTACTCTTCAAAAGTATATGCTGTACAAAACTGACTAGCGTCTGATATCTACTCATCCCACCAAGAAAGGCTAGAGTGCAAGTTGTTATAGTCAAGGACACACACACACAAACCCGAAGAAGGAAAGGGAAGAGGAGAGGTACAATATGGAAGAACCATTTGCCTTCCACCTATTATGTTTGTTTCTATCCCATTTAGGGCCTTGTGGTCCTTACTCGGACAAAATTCCCATGGGAATCAATGAGAGTTTTCTAAGTAAGGACTCAAGGATCAGTTCCAATATTAATATTATTTCTCAAAATATGAGGATATTCTCTACCTTCTGTTCCTGAAAAAATAGTGTTGGGGACAAACAAGAAAACATAATCTTGCATTACTATCCTGACCTTCCTTAAATGCTACATGATTTCCCCCCTTCTTGTGACAACACAAATATGTAATAATAATTGCCTGAGGCTTATTCCCCCAGTTTGGTTTTGGCTGTCGGGAACGGTACACTCTTACAGTTTCCAAAGGGGGCTTAGGCAAGGCCTCTGCAGTTGTCTCTTTAAAAAGTTTAAGTAAAAATTCCGTAATGTCATGTCTTTCTAACTCTTCAGGCACACCCAGCAGATGTAAGTTTGATCCAAGTCTGTTCTCTAGGTCCTTCATTTTTAGCTGGAACTTAGCTAGGTCATTACTGAGCACACAAACACCCTCCACACAGCCTGCATTTTCTTGCTCTACCTCAGAAATACTGCTGCTAAATGTTTCAAATCGAGAATTCTTTTTTCCCATCACCTCATTAAGTTCACTGCTTTTTCTTGCCCATTTTTATTTCTTTAAAAACACCCTGAAAAGTAATCTCCTGCACTTCCACGTTAACATATTCTGTAGACCTGTCACGTTTAAGCGTAACATATTATTTGCACTGCAGGAACGAATCCACATTCCCAACCCTAATCCTTAAAAAATCATGCACCAGCCCCCGCAAAACATGAGATTATAATTTGGGGTTCTTTTAGTTTGCTATCTGGTTTTTGCTCCTTTGGAGAATATTTTGGTCATGTTTTCAAGCTATTCTCCTTCACTAGAAATTGGACTAGAAATTGGTTTTCTTTTTAAACGAAAGCAGAGATTCTCATGTAATCACTTGCTTCCAGGTGTTGGGGCTTTAAGAAGTACACCAAATATCTTGAAACTCGCAGCAAAGTTGTGAGAGTTGGCAGTGCTGGGACAGACAAACTGATGTAGTGAGATCTTAAATAGTAAGAAAGGGATGGAAAAGGACACATATCACATTGAACAAAATTCAACTATTTGTTTTCTTAAGCTTTTGTCTTGTGACCTTAAATGCTTCCTAGTTGTGCTTCCTTAGTTCTTCATGTCTACCAAGGAACTGTTACAGAGCTGAGTTAATGCTTTGTAGTAAATAGCACATTTGATATTTTTAGTCCTGTTTATGAATAATCTGTATACTGACTTTGATTTTTATTGATTTGCTTTTTTTGAAATTATTCAGTTCAATTCAACAAATGTTTCAGGAAAATTATTTTCAGCCAATATTTAAATAGCTTGTGAACTAAATTCTGGACTATTGCTTTGAGTATTTCATTTCCATTCATAATTTGCTATTTGCTGTGTGTACATGAATAAACAGGATCATGAGCATCATCAAAGCGAGTTCTCAATTTTTCTTACAATGCAACTGATTTGAGAAATTGAATTTTGTCCAGTTCTCACCACTTTTGATCCTGTAGTCTAAACAAAGAAGCTGTCATTTTTTTCTTACTTCCTTGGTAACATATTTCCAGTGACTTCCAAATGTTTAAAGTAACTGGGATTCAGGATCCAAATGTTTTAAAATAGATATATGCCCAAGCCACAAAGATTGGTTCCAGATCCAGCCTTTGCCAAAATTTTAAGGTGATGGGATCCAGAGTTTTGGTTGGGGCCTGTATCTATTTCAAACAAGTCACTCACTCACCTTTCACCCTGATGGGATCCATCTTGGATATGTACTACACAGGCAGCCTCCCACTAAGTTTTACGAGGAACCTGAAGGAGCGCTCTCTCTCTCTCTCTCTCTCTCCCTTTGATGTCAGTAACAAAGGAAATTTGCATTTGAAAAAAGCAGAAGTGATATGACTTACAGTTCAAGGTTTTTGATTCAGGCAAGTTTCCAATCCAGGTCCTGTGTTTTGTGAATGGGTAATGTGGCTCTTTGATATAAAATTCGATTTTAGATTGTTTCCCACCCAAATTAAGGAACCTTCCTCGCACATAGGGTGATAGAATGGAAAAGAGGGTGGCACCTGCCTTAAAATGCAGCAGTCTCTCTAAGGAAAAATGCTAGTAAATAAGTCTTGCTTGCTAGGCCAGAAAGGGCTGGGAGTGCTGCATGCCCTGCCCTGGTGGACAGGCAGTCACTGTCTGGCTCACACACTGCAGATGGACCTGTGTCCAGCCTTCCTTGACCAGAGGGAGAGTTACTGTGAGTCAGAGGGCCTTTGGGGATGGGTGGGAGAGAGGAACAGGATACAAGTGAAAACATGGTAAAAGCTTCCTTCTTTCCAACTTTGCAAAAGAACTGAAAATCAAAGTCCTGTACATATATAGTACCTACGAAATATTACTGTGCCTATTTCAAAACAGACTTTGCTGGCAGCCATCTGAATTATTGTACATGTAAATATAACTTGTATGTGGCTTTTGAGAGAATAACTAACCAAGCCCAATAAATATCACTATTTTATCCATTTTGGAAGTGTTATTCTTAGGCCAAATCTTGATCTCATTGAAGTCACCAGTAAAACATTTGTTTTAGGGCCCTATCCTGCCAGTACTTTTGATGAGACGACTCACTGTGGTAAAGTTAAGCATGGGTGTAAGTGTGTGCAGGATTGGGGCAATGTGTGTGCATTTTAAAATGCTATATCCCGTGAAAGAACACTTTTTGCTTTATAAATAGGTGCCTTTCTTTGGCAGTTTAGAAGAGTTTAGAAATGCCTTTCAGTTTAGAAGAGCTAACAGTACTGACAAAAACTTGGGATTTCTGGATTCCTGCCAGGAAATCAAACCAGCCTGTGACTCAACAAAAATTCATCAAACTGAAGATGTTTCCATGATTTATTTTGGGTTCAACAAATTGGCATTTTCCAATGAAACAGAGTTTCGTTGGAAAATTGCTGACCAGCTCTAAGAGGAAGCTCAATATTCTCATTTTACTGTAATCTCCTTGGTCTTTTATCCAGATTGTGCTCTATGAAACAAACACCAAACAACACAGGACACAGTATTTTCTGGGTAATGTCATTGGCTGTGAGCACTGTTTATCCATCATAACGTTAAGGGCATAGAGATTTTCTTATTTTATTTCATCTTGCACCAGGCAGATTTCACAAAAACCTTTCTGCATTTCATCTCCATTCATGTCTGTTCTTCCTCTTGAGCAGTAGTGGATTGGTTCCAAGTACCTTTTGCACTGTTTCTTTCTTTTCCTTTTATTGTGTCGATTTTTAAAAGTTTGATTGGTATAAAAGTAGAAAGAGTTAAAATATGGGATTAAATAGCATGTTGTCTTTATCAAAATGGAGCTAAAGCATTTAGATTGTTTTTGAAAGAGGATGTTTATCAAATAGGTTTTGATAATGCTAATACAGTTCGAATCAAAATGACATAAACATCTCCCAAACAAAAAAAAAAGTCATTACAAAGTTTTAGAGTTAAAGTATGTCTGAGTCCATTGCCGTTAGCTCTTCCCTCTCAACCCTATGCATCCCAAAGTTACACTTTATTTATACAACCCTTCCTCCCCGCAAACAAAAAACACAAGACACAGCATCAAACTAAGTCCCTTTCCTGCAGAACTCATTGCAGGAGGAGGGCCTAAATATGAAAATGAAAACTAAGTAATCTAGCCAGTTCCCTACTGCCATTCAGTCCCACCCAACTCACTAACCTTAACCTTGCCCCTGTTTTATACTGTAAAATGTTCTTGGATGTATACTGTTTATTTTATATATTGTTAATTAATTAGTATAGGCTTCACAGAATTCAATTTTTTTTTATAATTTCAGCTGAGTATATTGAATATTTTAAGTATTTTTTCTATTTTTATCTATTTAAATTTTCAGAGTTTAAGCAATTTTTTTTAAAAATCAATTTATATGTTCACAATTGTGGAAAATTATGGGGGAGGTCAAATTATAATTAATCTAAGTACTGTAGACGTTGAGCTTCAAAAAATTAAAGCTTTATAACCATTAAAACTCAAATTGCCAACATCATATGTCAAAATATACAAAGTAAATATCCCAAACTCTAATAAGTTCTCAGGCAGCATTTCTCTTACTTTGCCTATTTGTAAATTTTGATTGTTACAGACATTTTTTGTTGGTTTGTGTGTGTACATTGCCATTTACTAGCATTTACCAGTAAAACCTCATCTTTCTAACCCTAATTATGTTGTAAAAAATTTCAAAAGGGATGTAATCCTAGGCTGAAAAATGGTGCCAAATTTCAATAGAAAAGCTTAGCAAATTGGAATTTAAAATTAGTTTCCATTCAAGTTACATTTAATAATGATTTGGGGGTTTTCTTCTGAATTTTCTACTGAATTATTTCTATTCAAAATCAGAAAAAAATATCAAAATTAGACCATTTCATCTTCAAAGAAATCCACCACGACCCCAATCCTGCAGGTACATAACCATGTTCATAATTTTACTCATGTGAGTAGTTTTATAGGTTAAATTTTTTTAAAATGCCTAAGTGACTTAGGTTCCTAAATCCCATTTTCAAAAGTAGTTTAGGTACTTAGGAGTCTAAATCATATTAACTTTTAAAGTAGTTTAGGCTGCTAAGTGCCTGAGTCGCTTTTGATGAGACATAGTCTCACTGAAGTATACGGAATCTATTTTGTGAGTGAAGTTTCATACATGCTTAATGGTTTGCAGAATTGGAGGTCCCTGGACCTGATTCAACAAGTACTTAAGCATCAGCCTAACTTTCAGTACATGAGTAGTCTTGTTGACCTCCACAAGTGTAGCCAACTCCCGCTGAAGTCAGTGGGACTGCTTGTTTGATTGAAGTTAGACTTCACCTCAATGCCTTGATGAAGTAAGGTCAGTGTGAGACTAAGAATTCAAAATTACACATTGGCAATACATAAAATAAACTTCCCCCTCTCTCTCTGCAGCAGAACTCCTAATAATGCCAATGAGATGCGTGTATATTTATCAATGGCAATAGGCAGCTATTAGTTGTCTTGTACAGTTCTTGGAATGGTGAGAATTCTTTCCCCTGCTTTTCTTTTTCTTTGTTTTGTGGGTTAATCTAGTATTCTTAAAAGTGAGACACCGATAGAGACTTGGTTATACTTGGATATAGTGCAGGCTGTCACTGCAGACTCTCTCATCAAGAGCTACCATTATACTCAGTGTAGCACCTTCCAGTCCTGATCTTTGTTGAGCTGACTGTCACCCAGGCCTAAACTGTGCCAAATTGTCTTCTTGTCCTGTATTGCGGGACAAAATGTAATGTGAAACAGCTGCTCTTTGTGGTTCTCTGCTCCTCACGGCACTTGAGATTGTACTCATAAGAGGGATAAGAGTGTATTCGTTGGTATAGGAAGATAAGATCCTTTTCTAAACAATGAGAGGTACAATGACTGTTCACTACTCTTAACCCCTATTGGGAAATAGCAATAATAATAATAATTAATAATGAATATGATATAATAGTATTTATAAAGCATTTTTTATCCATCTCTCTCAAATGTGGGTGAATGAGTGAAAAAGCTGATTCCCTTCAATGTATATCACCTTCTTTATAGCCCAGGTCTGTTGCTGCATGAAATATTTTAATATACAGCCTCTGTTGGATTTCTTTAAGCAGAACCTGCACTAAAATAAGCTTTTATTTCACCTTTTGATTCCAGTCTGGCAGGAGCCATCCAGCACTCATCAAATGAGGTGCATTTGTGGTATTTAAGTACTTTGCAGGCAGCAGATAATGCTGAGCCATAACCCCTGTGTATACGTTGCACCCAGCCCCTGGCCTTTATATGCCCCAGCCTGTTCTTGTGGAGTTAAAATTAGCGGGGTCTGTCATGAGTGCCAGGATGGGTGATGGTGGGTGGTTGCTGAGAGTAGCGGAGAACAGAGGGACAGAGCCTGGCGCTGCCAATTGCAGAAGAGCTCCGTCATATGGCAGGAATCTCTGCCCTGGGTGACAGACAACACTGATTAGAAAGGCTTAAATGTCAACATTGTTCTGGACTGATAGTTGGAGGTATTCCAAGAGCATTTTAGACACGAGACTTTGGAGTTTTTTTTCTCCCAAGCTGCTTCTGTGCCCCCTTCCTCTGCCCCCCCCCCCCCCAGTGCTGTAAGTCATACTGTCAAGTACTGAGTCTTCAGACCTCCAAAGAAATCTTTTAGAGCAACAATTTTAAAAGCTGCAGTAGATTTTTTTCCCTTTTTTTTTAAATTCTTTCCCCATACTTTTTTAATGTATATGGCCCACTTTGTCAGCCTGGTAAGCGGGGAGGGTAGCCCTGGAGAGAGAAGTGGAGTAAAAGACTTGTTTTGACACATGGGGCTTTGCATTTTTGAAGAGGTCGATAGCACTCTGCTTAGTGACCACAATTTGATTACAAACACTGCGTAGCTGTGACGCTTTGCCAAAAATGCTTTGTAAGGTGGCCTGCATATTTGTTCCCCTTGTCTGATTCATTTTTAAATATATTATTACCAGAAAGGTTTAAGGACAAATTTATTGCTTGCAAAGAGGGTCCAAAATCCCCAGGGCTGAATAAACAAAATGAAAACGGGAGAAGTGCATTTATAGGCCACTTGAAAATAAGAATGCAGTCTTAAAAAGGTTTCTTTAAAATGAAAAATGGATGACAGAGTCGCCAACTGCCACTAATCTAGAAGTGAGTGCCTTTGTAGTGCCGGCTGCAATGCTAAACTTCTTAGTGGGGCCATTCGGTGGTAGGGCAGGAGTGCTTCAGAGAACATGTGCTCCCCTTTGGTTTAGAAACCATCCTGTATTTGGAATAAGTGCAGCAGAAGTGGAGTGTGTTTTCCATTTCCCTGTTTGTTCCTGTGAGTGTGCGGGTGCACTGGATGGGAGGGGGGATGATCCTGATTAAATCGAATGGAAGTACTGTCGGATTTTCAGGAGTCAGCCTTTCAGAATTTATTTTATATGGGAAAGGCACTGATGTCTAATGTTTAGAGCAGGGTTGCCAGGTCCTTTTGCTGGCTCTGCTGATGACTTATTCTGCGAATTTTGGCAAGCCACATAATTTTTCCTTGTCTAAGTTTGTCCTTCTGTTAAAGGGGTATGATAGCACATGCTATGCAGAATATTTTGAGGCTTCTTTTATTAAAAGTTTGAAAAGCACTTTTAGTTCCTCTGATGGCATGTACTATAGAACTGTACATTACTGTAGTGTGATGTGTTTGAATTTGAACATATTTTTTTTCTCATAGGGAAGGAAACACCATGGCAGACAACATCTTATCTTTTCCTTATTTATCCAATTCTATGGCATTCTAATAAATTATGGGCCAATCTGGTGTCCATTATTGTTAGTAGGGGTTTTGCTCTTGACTTCAGTCTAGTAGAATCTGCTGTATTTAGGTCTTATGTCCACTACAAGATATGTCTTTCAAGGCATGGCTGAAGATCAAAAGCAGTAGCCATTAGCAGATAAGTAAAATTCTGAGTACCCAACATCGGTAACATCTAGACAGTGCAATTGTATTTTCAGCATTATTTGCTATTCTATGTGAGACATATCATGTCTCATATACTACCCATCCTGCTCTCGAGTGAGCCCCAACAGCAGAAGCAGAGTTATCTTGGAAGGCCAACAACTCAGTTTTCCCTACAAATTCTGCAAGAAAGGAATTTAGACAGGCAGGGATTAAATGGGCTGGAGAACCAGTGCAGATGGGATTAATTTGAACTGCATGATCCAGTTGTCAGATTTTTTTTAAAGGGAAGCAAGATTTGACTGGTAATGGGAAAGACAATACTTATCTACTGACTAGAGACTGGAGAGCCTTGTTTGTACTGTGCAAAGAGTAGAATGCTCTATGAGGTTTTTTTAATTGTACCCTAAAAAGGGGAAGACATTTTGTTATTGTTATCTGCTTATTTGTTAAAAAAGGGAAACTTTAAAAAAAAAAAGCAAAATTAAACTCTGTAAAGATAAAAAATGTTATGGTGGTTCCTATTTAGTTTCATGAGCTACCCTCTCTGTAACTGAGGGGAAGCCCATCCTGTGACAATGTATAATTCATTCATTTCGTCATGGGTTAATTGAATACGTCTCATCTTTTTGTTAATGGTATGTACAGTGACTAACACCAGGGAGCTCTGATCCATGGTGGTGGACCCCTAGGCACTTTCACGATACAATTAATAATGATCCCCTATGTGAAATGACATTTTGAAGTTGAAAGTGCTGATAGGAGGAAAGCAAGCAACTCAAGCCACATCAGTAAGTGTAAAGTCTCAGGAATGTTAGAGCTTGTTTTGTGTTTAAAAGAATATGCTGCACAATACCACAATATATAGTTTTGATTGGCAATTTCAGTCATTCCAGCCCAAAGCCATACAGAAAGTCCATGGTCAAGGTGGGAATTGAACCACCTCCTGTGTCCCAGTGCAGCACAATAAGACATAAGAACTCCACTTATATTGTTAGTTAGTTTAATGGGTCCTACTCTTAACTTGCTGCCTCATCAGTTAGTTTTTTCATTAGAACTTGAGATTCTACCTTGTAAAGTAACAATGACGTGCTAAACTACAGTTCACGAGTCTTAGCTTGTGATGTTCTGTCATGTTCTACCTGTAAAATCCCCAACAGTGGTGCTTGAATCTTGTTGGGTCATGTGACAACTGAAAAAGGCATTGTCCTCTTCTGTTGGTCTTTATTTTGCCTGCATTGGTAGGAAATTATTTTGCATTTCATGCTAATTAGTAGCATGACTTGTTTTGATTAATCATGTGAAAGGTATTTATGAGAACTCCCAAATGAGTCACCTACACAAATACACGAGGTAAAGCAACCTACATTTTATAAGGGCTGAAAGCCAAATCATAACATCTTTATATCAAAGATAGCCCTTTATTCTATAAGAACTTGAGCCTGTAGCCCTCTTTGTTAATGAGCTGCATAGAAATCTGGTGGCAAATAATAGGCTGTAAGCAGTAGCTTGCTGGAACAGTCATGTTAAATTCATGTTTACTTTTTCAAATTGCAAACTGGTAGACATTTATTTAAAATGTACACCACATGAATGTCTGAGGTAATAGATGGATCTTGTAATATGTTTGTTTAAAAAATATTTTACCAGGAGGGTCTTTTGAGATGAAATATTTCATTTTCAAGTGTGTCCTGGGTATTTGGAAGAAGAGGAGGGGGAAGTAAAGAGGGATTTGGGGAACGTAAAATACCACAGAAAGCAAGATTTTCCAAGGAAAACATGAGGAAGCTTGGTATGAGCATTTAATGCATGCTACAGTTTTTAAAAGGAAACATTAATGGTGAAATGTGCCCTCAAAGGACTAGTCTGTCATAAATTTCACGTCACAAAATTACCTGTCAGTGAGATTATGTTAAATAATGTAGAATTGGTACTGGTTTTTGAGGGAGGGGAGGAAAAAACATTATAACTTTATGGGAGAATGTTCAAAGTGTTTAGAGTACAGCATACAAATCCCATGATTGTTAATGGGATTTGTGTGCTCAACTCCCCTGAAACTGCATTTAAAAAATGTAGCTATTGCTATTCATTCCCAAAGTATAGATATAGCAAGAGAGCAATGAAAGCCAAAAATTTTTATTTCAGGAATTTTTTATTATGCTCTGGACAGAGAGTATCTTACTAGCAGCCTATGTGTACTGCAACATGATTAAAGTCTAGAGGCATTTCTTTTCCCTTCCTTCAGAAATAGCCAAACAAACAAAAACTGATTTGACACTGTCATAAATATAAAGGAAAGGGTAACCACCTTTCTGCATACAGTGCTATAAAATCCCTCCTGGCCACAGGCAAAATCCTTTTACCTGTAAAGGGTTAAGAAGCTAAGATAACCTCGCTGGCACCTGACCAAAAGGACCAATGAGGAGACAAGATACTTTAAAATCTGGAGGGGTGGAGGGGGAACAAAGGGTTCTCTCTGTCTGTGTGTTGCTTTTGCCGGGACCAGAGCAGGAATGCAGGTCAGAACTCCTGTAAAGAGCTAATAAGCAATCTAGTTAGATATGCGTTAGATTCTCTTTTGTTTAAATGGCTGATAAAATAAGTTGTGCTGAATGGAATGTATATTCCTTGTTTTTGTGTCTTTTTGTAACTTAAGGTTTTGCCTAGAGGGATTCTCTATGTTTTGAATCTGACTCTCTGTAAGGTATTTAGCATCCTGATTTTACAGAGGTTTTTCTTTTACTTTTTCTTTAATTAAAATTCTCTTTTAAGAACCTGATTGCTTTTCCTTGTTCTTAAGATCCAAGGGTTTGGCTAGGGGTTCACCTATGCAAATTGTTGAGGATTTTTATCAAGCCTTCCCCAGGAAAGGGGGTGTAGGGCTTGGGGAGATATTTTGGGGGGAAGACGTCTCCAAGTGGGCTCTTTCCCTGTTCTTTGTTTAACACGCTTAGTGGTGGCAGCATAAGGTCCAAAGACAAAAGGTAAAATAGTTTGTACCTTGGGGAAGTTTTAACCTAAGCTGGTAAGAATAAGTTTATGGGGATCTTTCATGCAGGTCCCCACATCTGTACCCTAGAGTTCAGAGTGAGGAAGGAACCTTGACAGACACGCCATGGAAAAATCCATTCATATTATCAACAAGAGTGACGAATATTACTGCCTCAGCTACAGTTAGACACATGGTGATGAGCGTTTCTTTGTCTAGTTTGACTCAAGACAGATTTTAGAGTTGTAGGATTGGAATTGTTAAAACATTGTTGAGGAGCATATGTTGATATATTGTGACTGGAACTGAGACCACTTTCTAAGCCAGAGAACAGAATACAGCAGAGAATGCTATGAAGGTGGAGGGCAAAGGAGGAAAGGGGAAAAACATGCAATTAAGGCTTAAATATGACCAAACATGTTGCCAGGGGATTTGATCTTATCCTCTTTACAAGGGAAAACTTATGACTCATGGGTGTTAAATGATCAAGTCATTACTCACTTACGGAATAACAAAAAAAAATCATGGATACCTTTTATGGGATTTTTATAAATAGTGATTAATGCCCAGTATTTGTGTATATGAATACCAAGTAAAGACGTGCTGCAATCTAAAGTTCACTACATGCTTCACTTCTTCTTTGTGATTGTTGAGGAATACTTACTGTTGATTGATTAATTACCCTCACGTTCTCCTTTTTAAAAGCTGTTTTATTCATTTATTTCATACTGAGTTAAAGCATTTGTTCCATATATATATATATATATACACACACACACATAAATACTGGACCAATCTAAAATATAGGAGACCTAGGATCAGATCCTAGGCAGCTGCTAAGGAGCACACAGCACAACTCAGAAGGGAGATGTGCAAAGGTAATTTTTAAGCCACCTTCTCCTTGCCCAAACCTGGGGTTGGCTGTACAGTTTTCCAGCTTCCCTAGCAGACTTACACCAGCTGCCAACTCTCTGAAGGGCTGATGCACCTTTTCCCACAGTGATGCTCTCCATGTCAATTGTGGAGGAAAGGTGTCGGAGCCATTATGCTGGCTCTGCACCACTGGAGGATCTCCTTACATTTGAGCCAACTGTAGTGCTGCCTTGTGCCTCTGATCTAGCATGGCTCAGCTGCAGCTCACCCTATGACCTGGGCTAGTTCATGCTTTGTTTTTGCTCTAGCACTGTTCTCATTTATATGGTTTTAAAATTCTGCTGTAGTTCAATTTATGATCCTAACTTTTATGTATAGGGAGGGGCCCCATGTTATTGTAATGCCATATGGTCTTCCTGTGGATTCCAGGGATTTCTATGGATATACTCCAGATTCACACTGATGTAACTGAGAATTAAAACTGGCCCCTGATTTTTAGGAAGCTCTCTGTCTCCTACTTTTCCCTCCTACCTCCAGCTGCCTTTCTTCTCTCCCTTTCCAAAAGGCACACTTTTTCTTCTGGCTTGGGGGCAGATACATTGAGAGAGCACCCATCTCCCTTGCTGGCCAGGAGCTATTGCAGCAAGCTTCAGCTGGTAGAACGCCTTCTGCTAACCCCATTCTCACTGCATCTTATTAGGCAGCCACAGTTTTGTCCTCCCTTTCCTTCCCTCACCCCCAGTGGTCTCTGCTGTTTCCATTGCTTCCCCACTTTCCTTAGCTTTGCTGCTACTGTAAGGAACCCCCTTACCTGCTCATCTCCTGCACCAGCACCATCATCTCCCTCGCTCATTTCAGCCTCCTTCTAACAATCTCTCTGAATCCTCACAAGTTTACCCTTCCCACCTGCTGCTCTCCCCTCTGTGTTATTCCTTTTTCCTTGGCCCTCTGGATTCCCTGTACATCTCACTGCATGCAACAACAGCTCCATCAATGCAGCCATTACTTTAGCTTCCCTCCATTTTCACCTTCTCCCAGCTGCCCCTTGTTTCATACCTTCCTCTTCTCCAGTCCTGAACTAAGAGGAAGAAAAAATTAAGAATGAGGAATGAAGGAGAGGTGGAATTTCCATAGAGAGAAAATGGCTAGCTTTGCAAGGGCTTGCATAATCTTCTGAAGTGACACACAGGAGATGTTAACCTTGGCAATGATAATCTTCCAATTTGGGTTTGCTGAAATCAGGCAAACTTACCTAACCCTAACAGATACAGCAGAGGCCTGTCTGCATCACAAATTACAAGCTGATTTAGCGGGGGGGTGAATTTAGTTGTGCAATTCAGTAGTCCGTACGTAGCCATGGAAGCTCTGAAAAACTAAACCTCACAAGCTTTGGTATGTGGCAACTGGGCATATTTATTATGAAATAGGACCCTTAGTTGTGGCACGATTGAGTACAGTTACTGTTTCACCTAAGTAACTCACTTTGCTGTAACTGAGATACTGATCTATGTATGGCATTCAAAGCTAGATCCAAACTTACCCCAAATTCATAGAATCACAAGACAGGAAGGGACCTCAAGAGGTCATCTAGTTCAGTCCCCTGCACTTATGGCAGGACAAAGTATTATTTAGACCATCCCTGACGGGTGTTTGTCTAGCCTGCTCTTAAAAATCTGCAATGGCGGAGATTTCACAACCTCCCTAGGCAATTTGTTCCAGTGTTTAACGACCCTGACAATTAGGAAGTTTTTCCTAATGTCCAACCTGAACCTCGCTGGCTGCAATTTAAGCCCATTGCTTCTTGTCCTATCCTCAGAGGTTAAGAACAACAATTTTTCTCCCTCCTCCTTGTAACTACATTTTATGTGCTTGAAAGCTGTTATCATGTCCCCTTCAGTCTTCTCTTCTCCAGATTAAACAAACCCATTTTTTTCAATCTTCCTTTATAGGTCATGTTTTCTAGACCTTTAATCAGTTTTGTTGCTCTTTCTGGAATTTCTCCAGTTCGTCCATATCTCTTCTGAAATATGGGGCCCAGAACTGGACACAATACTTCAGTTGAGGCCTAATCAGTGCCGAGTAAAGTGGAAGAATTACTTCTCGTGTCTTGCTTACAACACTCATGCTAATATATCCCAGAATGATGTTCAGATTTTTTGCAACAGTGTTACACTGTAGACTCATATTTAGCTCCAGATCCCATTCTATAGGACACCTTTCTAGGCAGTTATTTCCCAATTTGTATGTGTGCAACTGATTGTTCCTTCCTATGTAGAATTCTTTGCATTTGTCCTTATTGAATTTCATCCTATTTACTTCAGACCATTTCTCCACTTTGTCCAGATCATTTTGAATTTTAATCCTGTCCTCCAAAGCACTTGCAACCACTCCCAGCTTGGTATCGTCCCCAAATTTTGTAAGTGTACTCTGTCTGCCGTTATCTAAATCATTGATGAAGATATTGAACAGAACCGGACCCAGAACTGATCTCTGTGGGACTCCACTTGATATGCCCTTCCAGCCTGACTGTGAACCACAGATAACTACTCTCTGGGAACCGTTTTCCAACCAGTTATGCACCCACCTTATAGTAGCTCCATCTAGATTGTATTTCCCTAGTTTGTTTATGAGAAGGTTGTGCAAGAGAGTATCAAAAGCCTTATTAAAGTCAGGTGTGTTTAGTTTTAGGGTTCCGGTTCAGGCTTTGTATAAAGATTGGTCTAAATTGCAAATCACCTCAGAATTTTTCTATAGTTCTGTGTGGGCATGTTCATGTGTTTCATTCAAATCTGGGGTTTAAGTCCATCTATAATTTTTTATGCCATCTTCAAATTCATGAAGATTTCTCTTCAGAAAATCAAAATACAAAATCTCTTCAAGGAATTCTTGAACATGCTTAAGGACTGTTAGGTTAGGAATTGGCCATGTCAGGCAAGGAAGTAGGATACGTTTTCAGAGCTTGACCTGCATTCCCCAGGGGGAAGAAACATTTAGAAGGAAATCTGTGGAACCAGTATTCACAGTCAGTGAAAAATTACCAGAGACTGGGATGTTAGAAAATCCTTATTGACATTGATTCCTACCACCCAGATAGATAGTGCTTTATCAGATGAACAAACTGTATTTTTATCCTGGGTGTCAAAAAATACATGTGGCCCCTGCTTTCTTGTTAATTCTATTTCCATGGCAAAATATGTACATGTGTCTATGTGTGTTTATGGGAAATTATAGTTTTAAAATATTGGGCAATAAAATCTCGTATTTTCCCCTGTATGAGTCTAGCTGGTCTATGACATCCCAAGTGTTAATATAACATTCACACACTTTGATGGTTGTTCTAACTTCTACAACCAGCCATGGAGATGTGTGCTGACATCAGTGCACCTGTGGAATCACCATCCCTGATCATGAGAATTAGGCAGGTACATAAGTATATTCAGAGAAAATACATATTCCACTCTGTGAAATGCAAGCAGTAGAGAATCCATTGGAGTACACAGAAAATAATAATTTATGGGAGAAAGCATATAAAATACAGTATGTAACGGAGAAAAGAGAAGTAATACCTTTATTTTCACTTGTTAGGAAGGCCTCATGTATTGAAATTCATGCAGGTTCTACCAGTGAAAAAATGATATGCTCGTTGTATGCTTTACTCTAAAAAGTGTCTTTCAGATTTTCAGCATAGTGCTTTCTCTGCGTCTGAAGAAGTGGGTTTTTTACCCACAAAAGCTTATGTCCAAATAAATCTGTTAGTCTTTCAGGTGCCACTGGACTCCTCGTTGTTTTTGTAGATACAGACTAACATGGCTACCCCTCTGATACTTAGTCAAATCAAAAAACATGTCCATTCCTCACAGCCTACGGTCACTTTCACAATATGCTGCCCTTAAACATTTTGCTGCCCCAATACTTCACTTTCCTAGGTGCCTGCCTATTCTGCCTGTGTAGAAGATCTCGCTCATTTCTGTGAATAACTAAATAATTATTTATATATGTAGACTTAGCCATCATGAAATGGTGATTCATTTCATGGGACAGACTACCAGATTCTGCAGAGTCCTGTAGGAGCTGCAAAATCCCATCCAACAGGAATTACAGTGGGGTGGTAAGAATAAGAGGTCCTCAGACTAAAGCATCTAGATTGTTTTATAAAATAATAATTAATAATAATGTGTGAGACTAGGTCACGCTGACTTTATTTTGAGGAGTTGTGGAATGTCTCCACACTTGTGATTTCAAGATCTGTTGGTGTTGGATGAGATTTAGAGAGACAGAAAAATTTTGAGGGAGTCCCTTGTTAAAAGTTTGGCAGCACATCGCTGCAACAGTCTTTTCCGATTCAACAGAGTAGTATTTCTTAAGAAATACATTTGAATTCTAAAATTCTTTTGTGCATGCTACCAGTGCTCAGAGAGGCATTTTGTAAATATAGTAAGAATTAAAACTTCACACATACTCTAGCTGCAGGATGTAGAGGGAATTCTAGATTCTGTAATATGCTGGCAAATTATGCCAAGAAACTGTTATCTGTGCTGTTCTGCTCTTAAGTGTGACACATAGAATCCAGTCAAATTACTGGACTTCCCTGACCTGTATTAGATATGGACAAAAACTCAATGCCAGCTAGGGTTGCCAGTTTTGGTTGGAGGTATTCCTGGAGGTTTCATCGTGCAACATAATCTTTAATGAAAGATTAATCTTTAATTCCTGGAGACTCCAGGACAATCCTGGACGGTTCACAACCCTAATGCCAGCTACCAAAGTACTATTTTGTATCTGGCCTCACCAAGGGTATGTCTACACTACGGAATAAGGTCGAATTTATAGAAGTCAGTTTTTTAGAAATCGGTTTTATATATTCGAGTGTGTGTGTCCCACAGAAAATGCTCTAAGTGCATTAAGTGCATTAACTCGGCGGAGTGCTTCCACAGTACCGAGGCTAGAGTTGACTTCCGGAGCATTGCACTGTGGATAGCTATCCCACAGTTCCCGCAGTCTCCGCTGCCCATTGGAATTCTGGGTTGAGATCCCAATGCCTGATGGGGCTAAAACATTCTCGCGGGTGGTTCTGGGTACATATCATCAGGCCCCCGTTCCCTCCCTCCCTCCGTGAAAGCAAGGGCAGACAATCGTTTCGCGCCTTTTTTCCTGAGTTACCTGTGCAGATGCCATACCACGGCAAGCATGGAGCCCGCTCAGGTAACCGTCACCCTATGTCTCCTGGGTGCTGGCAGACGCGGTACGGCATTGCTACACAGTAGCAGCAACCCATTGCCTTTTGGCAGCAGACGGTGCAATATGACTGGTAGCCGTCCTCGTCGTGTCCGAGGTGCTCCTGGCCACGTCAGCTGGGAGCGCCTGGGCAGACATGGGCGCAGGGACTAAATTTGGAGTGACTTGACCAGGTCATTCTCTTTAGTCCTGCAGTCAGTCCTATTGAACCGTCTTATGGTGAGCAGGCAGGCGATACGGATTGCTAGCAGTCATACTGTACCATCTTCTGCCGCGCAGGCAAGAGATGAGGATGGCTAGCAGTCGTATTGTACCATCTTCTGCCGGGCAGGCAAGAGATGAGGATGGCTAGCAGTCATACTGTACCATCTTCTGCCAAGCAGCCATAAGATGTGGATGGCATGCAGTCCTTCTGCACCGTCTGCTGCCAGCCAAAGATGTAAAAGATAGATGGAGTGGATCAAAACAAGAAATAGACCAGATTTGTGTTGTACTCATTTGCCTCCTCCCCTGTCTAGGGGACTCATTCCTCTAGGTCACACTGCAGTCACTCGCAGAGAAGGTGCAGCGAGGTAAATCTAGCCATGTATCATTCAGAGGCCAGGCTAACCTCCTTGTTCCAATAAGAACAATAACTTAGGTGCACCATTTCTTATTGGAACCCTCCGTGAAGTCCTGCCTGAAATACTCCTTGATGTAAAGCCACCCCCTTTGTTGATTTTAGCTCCCTGAAGCCAACCCTGTAAGCCGTATAGTCAGTCGCCCCTCCCTCCGTCAGAGCAACGGCAGACAATCATTTGGCACCTTTTTTCTGTGCAGACGCCATACCAAGGCAAGCATGGAGGCCGCTCAGCTCACTTTGGCAATTAGGAGCACATTAAACACCACACGCATTATCCAGCAGTATATGCAGCACCAGAACCTGGCAAAGCGATACCGGGCAAGGAGGCGACGTCAGCGCGGTCACGTGAGTGATCAGGACATGGACACAGATTTCTCTGAAAGCATGGGCCCTGCCAATGCATGCATCATGGTGCTAATGGGGCAGGTTCATGCTGTGGAACGCCGATTCTGGGCTCGGGAAACAAGCACAGACTGGTGGGACCGCGTAGTGTTGCAGGTCTGGGATGATTCCCAGTGGCTGCGAAACTTTCGCATGCGTAAGGGCATTTTCATGGAACTTTGTGACTTGCTTTCCCCTGCCCTGAGGCGCGTGAATACCAAGATGAGAGCAGCCCTCACAGTTGAGAAGCGAGTGACGATAGCTCTGTGGAAGCTTGCAACGCCAGACAGCTACCGGTCAGTTGGGAATCAATTTGGAGTGGGCAAATCTACTGTTGGGGCTGCTGTGATGCAAGTAGCCCACGCAATCAAAGATCTGCTGATATCAAGGGTAGTGACCCTGGGAAATGTGCAGGTCATAGTGGATGGCTTTGCTGCAATGGGATTCCCTAACTGTGGTGGGGCCATAGACGGAACCCATATCCCTATTTTGGCACCGGAGCACCAAGCCGCTGAGTACATAAACCGCAAGGGGTACTTTTCAATAGTGCTGCAAGCTCTGGTGGATCACAAGGGACGTTTCACCAACATCAACGTGGGATGGCCGGGAAAGGTACATGACGCTCGCATCTTCAGGAACTCTGGTCTGTTTCAAAAGCTGCAGGAAGGGACTTTATTCCCAGACCAGAAAATAACTGTTGGGGATGTTGAAATGCCTATATGTATCCTTGGGGACCCAGCCTACCCCTTAATGCCATGGCTCATGAAGTCGTACACAGGCAGCCTGGACAGTAGTCAGGATCTGTTCAACTACAGGCTGAGCAAGTGCAGAATGGTGGTAGAATGTGCATTTGGACGTTTAAAGGCACGCTGGCGCAGTTTACTGACTCGCTTAGACCTCAGCGAAACCAATATTCCCACTGTTATTACTGCTTGCTGTGTGCTCCACAATATCTGTGAGAGTAAGGGGGAGATGTTTATGGCGGGGTGGGAGGTTGAGGCAAATCGCCTGGCTGCTGGTTATGCACAGCCAGACACCAGGGCGGTTAGAAGAGCACAGGAGGGCACGGTATGCATCAGAGAAGCTTTGAAAACCAGTTTCACGACTGGCCAGGCTACGGTGTGAAAGTTCTGTTTGTTTCTCCTTGATGAAACCCCCCGCCCCTTGGTTCACTCTACTTCCCTGTAAGCTAACCACCCTCCCCTCCTCCCTTCAATCACCGCTTGCAGAGGCAATAAAGTCATTGTTGCTTCACATTCATGCATTCTTTATTCATTCATCACACAAATAGGGGGATAACTACCAAGGTAGCCCAGGAGGGGTGGTGGAGGAGGGAAGGAAAATGCCACACAGCACTTTAAAAGTTTACAACTTTAAAATTTATTGAATGACAGCCTTCTTTTTTTTGGGCAATCCTCTGTGGTGGAGTGGCTGGTTGGCCGGAGGCCCCCCCACCGAGTTCTTGGGCGTCTGGGTGTGGAGGCTATGGAACTTGGGGAGGAGGGCGGTTGGTTACACAGGGGCCGTAGTGGCAGTCTGTGCTCCAGCTGCCTTTGTTGCAGCTCAACCATACACTGGAGCATACTGGTTTGGTCCTCCAGCAGCCTCAGCATTGAATCCTGCCTCCTCTCATCACACTGCCGCCACATTTGAGCTTCAGCCCTCTCTTCAGCCCGCCACTTACTCTCTTCAGCCCGCCACTTACTCTCTTCAGCCCGCCACTTCTCCTCCTGGTCATTTTGTGCTTTCCCGCACTCTGACATTATTTGCCTCCATGCATTCGTCTGTTCTCTGTCAGTGTGGGAGGACAGCATGAGCTCGGAGAACATTTCATCGCGAGTACGTTTTTTTTTCTTTCTAAGCTTCACTAGCCTCTGGGAAGGAGAAGATCCTGTGATCATTGAAACACATGCAGCTGGTGGAGAAAAAAAAAGGGACAGCGGTATTTAAAAAGACACATTTTATAAAACAGTGGCTACACTTTTTCAGGGTAAACCTTGCTGTTAACATTACATACATAGCACATGTGCTTTCGCTACAAGGTCGCATTTTGCCTCCCCCCACCCTTGCCACCCCCCACGCGTGGCTACCCCCTCAACCTTTCCCCCTCCCTGTGGCTAACAGCAGGGAACATTTCTGTTTAGCCACAGGCAAACAGCCCAGCAGGAATGGGCTCCTCTGAGTGTCCCCTGAAGAAAAGCACTCTATTTCAACCAGGTGACCATGAATTATATCTCACTCTGCTGAGGATAACACAGAGAGATAAAGAATGGATGTTGTTTGAACGCCAGCAAACATACACTGCAATGCTTTGTTGTACAATGATTCCCAAGTATGTGTTACTGGCCTGGAGTGGTAAAGTGTCCTACCATGAAGGACGCAATAAGGCTGCCCTCCCCTGAAACCTTTTGCAAAGGCTTTGGGAGTACATCCAGGAGAACCGCGAATGCCAGGGCAAAGTAATCCTTTCACATGCTTGCTTTTAAACCATGTATAGTATTTTAAAAGATACACTCACCGGAGGTCCCTTCTCCGCCTGCTGGGTCCAGGAGGCAGCCTTGGGTGGGTTCGGGGGGTACTGGCTCTAGGTCCAGGGTGAGAAACAGTTCCTGGCTGTCGGGAAAACCGGTTTCTCCGCTTGCTTCCTGTGAGCTATCTACAACCTCCTCCTCATCATCATCATCTTCTTCGTCCCCAAAACCTGCTTCTGTATTGCCTCCATCTCCATTGAAGGAGTCAAACAACACGGCTGGGGTAGTGATGGCTGAACCCCCTAAAATGGCATGCAGCTCATCATAGAAGCGGCATGTTTGGGGCTCTGACCCGGAGCGGCCGTTCGCCTCTGGTTTTCTGGTAGGCTTGCCTCAGCTCCTTCAGTTTCACGCGGCACTGCTTCAGGTCCCTGTTATGGCCTCTGTCCTTCATGCCCTGGGAGATTTTGACAAAGGTTTTGGCATTTCGAAAACTGGAAAGGAGTTCTGATAGCACGGATTCCTCTCCCCAAACAGCGATCCGATCCCGTACCTCCCGTTCGGTCCATGCTGGAGCTCTTTTGCGATTCTGGGACTCCATCATGGTCACCTCTGCTGATGAGCTCTGCATGGTCACCTGCAGCTTGCCACGCTGGCCAAATAGGAAATGAGATTCAAAAGTTTGCGGTTCTTTTCCTGTCTACGTGGCCAGTGCATCTGAGTTGAGAGCGCTGTCCAGAGCGGTCTCAATGGAGCACTCTGGGATAGCTCCCGGAGGCCAATGCCGTCGAATTGTGTCCACAGTACCCCAAATTCGAGCCGGCAAGGCCGGTTTAAGTGCTAATCCACTTTTCAGGGGTGGAGTAAGGAAATCGATTTTAAGAGCCCTTTAAGTCGAAATAAAGGGCTTCATCGTGTGGACGGGTGCAGGTTTACATCGATTTAATGCTGCTAAATTCGACCTAAAGTCCTAGTGTAGACCAGGGCCAAGTCATGTAATATCTATATCATGAAAGTTCAAAGTGTTTTAGCCATTAGCATTCAAATGAACTAATGTTAATTGTGTTCAGATTGGCTGTTGGATGTCACAGCTATGTCAACAAAAAGATAATTTTTTGTTGTTGAAATGAGACTTTAAAAGTAAAAAACATTTTTAAACATTCTCCTGCAAAAGCAAATTTATAATAAGTGGAATGTACAACAATAAATATACAGAAGAAGGACAATCTGTACCTGGATTTAATACTAAATGCTTTTCTTGATGAATCCTGGTGGAAAAAGTACTATGGCATTTAATAGAGAATGATGACTTCTCTGTAGAATTTTTTAAAATCAGCCTATAAAATCAAATTCCCATTTACACTGAGATCCCATTAGGCCACTCTGGCAGCCTAAAGAGGCCTTAGTATAAATAAGAATTGGGCCCATAGAATTCTCTTCTATTCTGAGATATAATTCATTATTAAATTCTATAGGGTAGTTTAAAAATTTTACAGAAAAGGATATCATCCACTCTAAAATGTAATAGAATTTTAGACTAATAACTATAGAATGCAATTGTTTTAATTCCTTTTAACTTCTTCAGGATTTTTCCATAAGGGATAACTTATACAAGCTACTGAGATTTAAAACACAGCACAGAAAAACTGTAAATTGGTCTACGTTGAATTGACAGTATTTAAATGATTCCTCAAACTACTTTTAGAGCCAAATCCTGCTAGCTTTACCGATTTCTAGTAGTGTTATTGGCAAACTGCATTTGGTTTGTGATCACTTATCTGTGTTAGTAAACCACCATCTGATTAAGAATCGTAGCTGAGACATAGATATTTGACCTTGATTCATATTAATGAACACGGGACCCTTGCTAGAACGCGGGATTTGGGATCCATGCATGGTACTGCGTTATAGCAGGGTCCGCGTTAAAATGAATCACAATTAAGTACACCTCTACCCCGATATAACGCGACCCGATATAACACAAATTCGGATATAACGCGGTAAAGCAGCGCTCCGGGAGGGGGAGGGCGGGACGGGATGGACTGCGCGCTCCGGTGGATCAAAGCAAGTTCGATATAACGCGGTTTCACCTATAACGTGGTAAGATTTTTTGGCTCCTGAGGATAGCGTTATATCGGGGTAGAGGTGTAATTAAATTTAGGATCCATGGCCGCGACCACGTTATATGTGAATTTGCGCTATATAGATGCGCATTCTAGCGAGGGTCCAGTGTAACGCAGTTGAACTCTTTTTTTCCTTCTGTGCATTTCTAAATATTCGTTACAACTCTCCTACTCCAAATAATGGTATCCTAAAGAGCCAACATATTATTTTTGAGAAACACTGGGGATCTGATCCTACAGGCCCTCCATCTATAGAGCCCTCATTATTAGACTAGAGCTTCTGCATAAGCTGTTTAAAAGGCTGCTGAGCTGAAGTTGCTGTGGATCAGGGTATCTCCATTACACTGCATTGAATTTGCCACAGGTACTGTGACAAAGGCAACTTCATTTAAGCAGCTGTAGTGGTAAGAGCTGAGGTTGGATTTAAATGATGGTTCTGGTGGTTAAAATTAGACCTATGCTACAATTACTGATAATATCTGTTCACTGTTCAGCAAGTAATCAGTTTAGTTGTGTTTAGAAGCAAAGAGTCTGGGTCCAGAGCTTTTTTTTTTTTTTTTCTTTTTTAGGCCTGATTCTCTACTATCTTGCCCCATATACAATGTAAGTATAAAGAACTACCAAATCAGAATGGTAATGAAACTGTACACTCCCTTTGCAGGGATGTAAATGACAACATATTAAGGGATAATGGGTTGGAGGATCAGGCCTTGCTTAAGGGATCACTGTTACTTCAGAGCCAAATTCTGATGAAAATAAAACTTTGTACAGATCAGAAAAAGTGTTCCTAGCTGTTGTTGAATTATGGTATGTTAGGTCATCTCAAAAGAAGGTTACGCCTGTGCTCTTTGTATTATGGCTGTTGAACTGGTAAGGGAAAATATGCACTCACTTATGACAGGCCTCTGCTGACTCTTTTTCAGATGATGCTATTACTAGTACTAAATTTAAGAATGCCACAACCTTGAGAAGAGTAAAATGGGCCAACTTGTGTCTCCTATGTAACTATACTGGCCTCAGTAAAGTTCATAGAATCATAGAATATTAGGGTTGGAAGAGACCTCAGGAGGTCATCTAGTCCAATCCCCTGCTCAAAGCAGGACCAACACCAACTAAATCATCCCAGCCAAGGCTTTGTCAAGCCGGGCCTTAAAAACCTGTAAGGATGGAGATTCCACCACCTCCCTCGGTAACATATTCCAGTGCTTCACCACCTTCCTAGTGAAATAATGTTTCTGAATATCCAACCTAGACCTCCCTCACTGCAACTTGAGGCAGTTGGTTCTTGTTCTGTCATCTACCACCACGGAGAACAGCCTAGCTCCATTCTCTTTGGAACCCCCCTTCAGGTAATTGAAGGCTGCTGTCAAATCCCCCCTCACTCTTCTCTTCTGCAGACTAAATAACCCCAGTTCCCTCAACCTCTCCTCGTAAGTCATGTGCCCCAGCCCCCTAATCATTTTCGTTGCCCTCTTCTGGACTCTCTCCAATTTGTCCACATCCCTTCTGTAGTGGGGGGATCAAAACTGGATGCAATACTCCAGGTGTGGCCTTACCAGTGCCTAATAGAGGGGAATAATCACTTCCCTTGATCTTATGGCAATGCTCCTATTAATACAGCCCAATATGCCACTGGCTTTCTTGGCAACAAGGGCACACTGCTGACCAGGGCCAGCTCCAGCTTTTTTGCCGCCCCAAGCAGTGAAGAAAAAAAAAGAAGGAAAAGAAAAACCCAATTGAGCTGCCACAGAAGTGCCGCAGACGAGGAAGAGAGGGAATGCAGGACCTGCTGCTGAATTGCCACCGAAAACCCAGATGTGCCGCCCCAATAATGCATGGAGTTCCGCCCCTTTCTATTGGCCACCCAAAGCACCTGCTTCCTTCTCTGGTGCCTGGAGTCGGCCCTGCTGCTGACTCATATCCAGTTTCTCATATCCAGCTGACTCATATCCACTGTAATCCCCAGTTCCTTTTTCGCAGAACTGCTGATTAGCCAGTTGGTTCCCAGCCTGTAGCGGTGCATGGGATTCTTCTTTCCTAAGTGCAGAACTCTGATGTTGAACCTCATCAGATTTCTTTTGGCCCAATCCTCCAATTTGTCTAGGTCACTCTGTGGGAGCAAGGGAACAAGTCTGGCCCACCGTTTTTATGCTGACATTTGTGATATTTCAGTTTTAATGCAACTACTCCATTTTGACTAAAATACTAAGGGGTCATATTTGACCCTTGGATGAACTGAGTGACTCTATGCATCTCAGGGCCAAATTTGGGACTAAGATTTTTCTGAGAAATATGTATCTCCTTGAAAATAGGATACAATTGATTAAATTGTTTATAGGTTATATTAATATATTAGCTACAGTCCATCATCTGAAATGCTGTAATGAGTAAATTACAGGAGTTTACATCATAAGATCTGAAAAGTCTTTGTAGGGATAACAGAATTTTTCAAACTTCACACACACAATCCTGCAAACTGGACCAGGGTGATATAACATTTTTAATTGACAGTACTGTATATGTATTTACAATAGGCATTGTTTTCTGGTAACTATTTATCAAATGAAAGTGTGCAATGGTATTATAACAGGAATAGTTAATGAATCATGAAAAACAAGGATATAATTTCTGAGAAGTTCTGAAACACAATATGCCCTGACAATAGAATTGACTTTTCACACAACCCACACAGTGCTTTAGTCTGAAACACTTCTTTTTTTTTATTACTGTCGATTTTGCAAAAAGATATCCACTAATGATAGTGTCAGATGGTAATAATGACAGTTCATAATTTTACATTTATAGTTGTTTATATGGAGACCATTGCTACTGGGGGGGAAATTTTTAAAAGTTGTTAAATGATACAAAAGCGCAGCAGACTATATACATCATCTATTATTACCCTAGTCTATATGAGTGTATATAGTCTGCTGGAATTTAATTCATATGTTTTGTGCCCATTACCTAATAATTTGGATCTCCCTGTTGCCCCCCAAATTAATAAGGCGGATAAGGCTCCATCCAATTTGAAAATATATTTCTCCTCTTTCTGCAGATTAAGCAATTGGTTCAGGGTAAAGTTTACTTCATAATCTATAAATGGCTCTTACTCCTTGATCTGACTCACTGTGTTACAGCAAAGTCACTTTTATATATCAACTTATTTTTAGAATCTTAAAGAAACAGCTTCTAAAGGAAGCACTTGTTTCCAATCAGAAGACAACCCCAAACTGATATATTCCACTGTAGGGAACATTCTTTCAACTTGACCTGCAATAAAAGGACTCTCTGCCAGTGACTACATGTATTCTTAGAGGCTATTTCACCCTGCAGCAGGCTATTTGTGTATCATTTACACAGAAGATTGATGGAACTAGACACTCCCACATCCTACAAATTGGATTTTTTTCACTGTGTATGGGGCAGGATTTTTTTATGAAGGGGAAGAAAGACAGAGAGACAGAGAAGCAGGCTCAAATAAAGAATCTGCCTTAAATCCAAACCTCTCATCCATTTTAGAATACAAACATTGTTGAATACTTTAAATGCAATTAAAATTCTCCCAGTCCATCAAGGGGCCATTAACCCATATAGGAGTGAACTTGACAGCAAAAAATAGTCTTTGTAACATAATACATAAGTAGTGGATCATGCAAAGAAAATTGCATTCAATAATATTTATATTTGGGATCTTGATATTCTTAGATCAGAGCAGTGCTGAGGTAAAGGATTTTATTCTTAATCACTATCTAGGTTTTTTGGATGTTAAAACCTCAGTCTCATAAAGTGACAACAGTGTTAAGTAGTTTTTTGCATCAGTGTTTCTGTTTTATTGAGATGGGCCTAGATTCCCCTTATCTTAGTACAAACAGATCAGCTATGTACCCCAGCCCCATTGCCCAGGAATATGCAACAGCAGCAGATTCTACCAGGCCTCAGAAATGGAAGCACTGGAAGTATGAGCCTATGTGCGGTGTATGGAAGCAGTCTAGCCTGATTGAACCAATAATCCAATACAAGTATGTGTAGTCTTGTACCATTACTTAGTTGATGACAGAAGTGTAAGCATTGATGTAACACTGGATTTAGTTGGTGAGTTAACTGAACAGTCCCTTGTAAATGCCCCATAGTTGTCTGTCTGTTTGTTTTGTTTTTGTTGTTTTTGTTTTGTTTTTGTTTTTGTTTTGTTTTTGTGTTTGTTGTTTTTGTTTGTTTTGTTTGGGGAAAAATACTAATAATTAAAAAATAGTGATTGCTTTGTATTGAGACTTACATGGTATACATTTATGGTAAGGAAAAAAAAAAAAGAAAAAGGAGGGAATCCTTTTGCTTACAATTGAAATCATGACACACTGTCAGCCAAACCTCATCCAGATGCTATCTTGTGGTCATGCATTTCTGTCTGCTGAATTCCATACAGCCAATACAACAGTCCTGCCATGCAGAAGATCCACTGGGGAAAAAAGTTATGTGCACAAGTTTAACTCCCTCCCATCCCCCCGCCCACCTCTCCCAAAAAACCCCAATAAAAACTCCAACCCTGAGTAGTGCCCTGTAGGAATAGCTCCATTTTAGTTGGGAATTTTCGATACAAACATTGTCTAAGTGCATGGAAAATGTATCACCAATATTGAAGTGGTGATTGATACCAGCTAATTCAATGCTCTTTGGTAATTTTTCATTTTATTAAAGCAGCATAACCTGGTATACCTGAGATGTATCTAGTACATTGAGAATGCTGCAACCATGATATTTCATTACAGTGACATAATATCCTTTATTGCAAACTTATGACACTTATATAAATACATATGTTGTGCATATTACCCTTTTTCTATGTCTGATTTCACGCAACAAAGTACAATATGTCATCTTTATCCAAGGCTATATTACTTACATTACTACAAAAGTTTCAATATATGTTAAATGGACATATTGTGTTTGTAACCAGACAACATATTTAATTATCATTATCACAATCTAATAGAGGTACAATATTATTCTTGATGTGAGATGAGGATATAGCACATTGAGCTACTTACACCACTTCAAACGGTTGCTTCCGTCTTATCCTGCAAGTCCTTGAGTACATTCTTCATGCCAGGGAGACATTCAGGGGTCACTTGTGCTAACTGGCAAATTCAAAAAGATACAAGATGGAAACTTTTAGGAACACCACCAATATGAAGGGGGAAAAAAAACCTTCTGTTATTCTTTCCCCCTTCTTGTGAATGTTTCTGGGCAACCTCTCCCAGTCATGGATCAGCTACGCAGATGAACTCTTGTCTCTTGTCAATTCATGAACTTCTCAAAATAAGTCCAGCCTCTGAGAAAGAAGCAGAGTTGACTCAGGGCAGCCACAGAGCAGTATTTGATTAACTGATGGGTGGCCATACTCCATGTACTGTGTTTTCATTGGTGTTAAGGGATAGCAATAACAGTTAGTAGTTGATAGATTTCTGATATTTTTGAAAATTCAATAGCCTTCAACTGGAGATTGAAGACCTACTTGTCATGGGGCATCACCTTGCTTATTGACTTGCTTTTGAGTCTAGTGAGGTCATTAATAATGATCTCCGCATTAATTAAGATAGTCCATATGAGATGCCAACTTGACGTACTTAGCATTACATGATAAAACTATAGTATCTTTGTACAAGACATTGTCTAATAAATTGTAAAGTCGGGATTAATCTTTGTGTGGTACTATGTCAGGCTTCATAAATACTTAATGGATGCCTCATTGCATTGAATTTATAACATCCATGAGAAAACCAATGTCCAGTATATTTTTTGTGTGTGCCATACATCTGACTTGTGACTAGCCAGGGCTTGTGAACCTAAGATGCTAAAGAATTTAAAGACAATAAGGAATATAAAAGTACTGTACCTGCTGATATGGTAGTGCAATGGGCATTTTATTGCCACTCATATAGCTTCCTTGACCAGTGCCATTTCAAAATGAAGGAGAAACCCACTCAAAGTGAATTGTTCAGTGCAGGCAGTATTACTTGTTTTAAAACACTCTCTAAAATCTGTTTTTCCAATGCCCTCAACGTTTAAAATCTCAAGTACTGAAAAAGCGTGTGTTTCTACCTGACATTTTGCATCTTAAGGAATCACACCGAACTTGCAGCAGCTGAAAAAAGAGGAGGAGGGGGTGGGCAGGCGACAACAGTGAGCTTTCTAATGGGTAGCAATGCAGCGATGCATGGTTTGAAGAAAAACATAACTCTGATGAAAGCATTTTTTCCTGGTGTTCTGTCTCAAAAATGAAAGCTGCAAAGGGCTTACTTTTGGATTGTCTTTTATGCATGTGAGGGAGGACTTGGATTATTGTAAGGGGGTCTTACACAATGCCTCTGGATATCTCAGACGCTCTTCCTTTCCTCCTCCCCTACAGGCACTATCTACCTGAAAGGTTAATTCAGGGCAGTGTTAGGGTCCCAACAAGCTAACCAGAAGATGTGGCTGAGCACTGAGTGAAGGGCATGCTACACCTCTTGAAAGTATGGCAGAACTGCACTTGCACCATGTGCTCCCCAAGATACCGTAGCAGAAATTTTGGCTAAGTCAGCCAGGATTTGTCCTCAGGCTCCCACTGCAGCGCTCACTCCACACTTCTCAGTGCTGTATATCAAAATCTATTTATCTGTAGGACAGTTATGTACAGATAGCAGCAGTGCAAGATTCCTATGCTCTCTTGCCCGTGTGCCTCAGACCTGACCTGTAGCACATTAAAATCATGACTGATGTTGAGAAAGTAAATAAGGAAGTGTTATTTACCCCTTCTCATAATACAAGAACCAGGGGTCACCAAATGAAATTAATAGGCAGTAGGTTTAAAATCAAACAAAAAGTAAGTATTTCTTCACATAATGCACAGTCAACCTGTGGAACTCCTTGCCAGAGGATGTTGTGAAGGCCAACATTATAACGGATTCAAAAAAAAGCTAGATAAGTTCATGGAGGATAGGTCCATCAATGGCTATTAGCCAGGATGGGCAGGAATGGTGTCCCTAGCCTCCATTTGCCAGAAGCTGGGAATGGGTGACCAGGCATGGATCACTTGATGATTACCTGCTCTGTTCATTCACTGTGGGACACCTGACATTGGCCACTGTCGGAAGAGAGGATACTGGGCTAGATGGACCTTTGGTCTGACCCAGTATGGCCGTTCTTATGTCCTTAACAGTAAGAAAATTAATGTTCTCTCCAGATCTTTTCAGACTTTGGCCTGTCTGTCAAATGTGTTTAACATCCGTTATGATGCTGCCATTGGGAGGAGTCACCAACTCTTTTCAGTTAGGCCGTCTATCAGCTGGCCAAACATTACTGATCCAGGCAGAATTTGAATTTGCAGCCTCGCTTCTGAGAAGCTTTACATCCCATTACCAATCCCCTGATCCAATACTTTCAAGTGTGAATGCCTAACATAGGTTCCTAAATCTATATATTAGCACTTGACTTTCAGAAGAGCTGAACACTTATAGTTCTCATTGACTTCTGTTGGAATTTTGGATGCTCACCCGTCTGAAAATCAGGCCCATTGATTTCTAAGTTAGCTCACCTGGAGCTGATCCTAGACATGTGCTGTGTGCACAGCTACAAAGGTACCACACTCTATGAACATTTCCTCCCAGCACACACCAAGATCTCACTGCCTGCTGGCTCACCATCCTCACCTCCTTCCTTCCACAAGACTAAACAGGGGACTGAGCTCTCTTCCTCCTCCTGTCACCAGCAATGTGACTTCCCTACCAGATGACTAACCTTTCCTTGACACTGCACTCTACTAGTGCTAACCATTGTGACCACCTTTCTCTCTTCCCACCACAGCCAATACCCTCCACCCAAAATGTATTACAATATATGTGCAACCATATGTGAGATCCCGCAGATCATACTTCACAAAAATCGTAGGGTTAGGCTTGGACTCATTAGAAAGAGTCTGAGAGGTCTAAGAAATCTATGCTATTCTATTGTAGAAAATAAGCAGAGATAGGGTAAAAGACCATCAGGATGAGAGACATTATTGAGGAAGACAAAAGTGTTAGAAGCTTGAAAAATATGAGACCAATTCCAAAGTTGCCTACATTTGAAGACCTGGGGATAAAGCTCCAACCTCCATCCCCCACCAAAAAATTGTGAATTCATTGAAGTAGATATTATCCATTTGTAAGCGACAATGCTTAATCATTTTCAGCTGTCAAAATCCAATTGTCATTTGTCTGTCCATGCTTCAAAACAATGAACTCTACCCATACATTTGCAGTGGGCCATTTTAAGTATCTGAGATCTTTCTTTATCTGGTATACTTTTCAGGGGTATAGCTAATCAGCTTCGTGTTTTGCTTAGAAATCTTTCTTCACACCTTCAAAGTATAGAAGGCTTTTGAGTTTTCAGAATATTTTGTTGAGCTTAGTCACTCTGGCCCTGATCCAAAGCCCACTGATGCTAATGGGAGTCTTTCCACTGACGTCAATGGGCTTTGGATCAGGCCCCCACTCTGTAAATTGATTCATAATCTAAAAACACTGTCTGTTTGGAAAGCAACAGCAACACAGCTTCTGTCTGTCAGCTTCTGGAATTTCTTTAATGCAGTTCAACTCCAAAGCATCCTTCTCGCTCAGGTCTAGACTTGCCTTCACATTCGGGCTCAGTGCTGTTTATTCTGTTCCCACAAGAAGAGGTAAAGATCTTTGTCCCTCTCCTGAAGCGTTAGATGACTGGACTGAACAAACAGAAGCAGTCATGTTCTCACTGCTTTCCATCACCTACCAATGAGCTGAACTTCCTCCCTTCCCATCCACCCCCAACTTTTCCATTTCCTCCACTTCCTGTCTTTGCAGATTGGGCAATGAATACTATATATTTCCTGAAGTTGACTAATGACAGGACATTGAATAGTCTGGCCAGACATGAGATGGATTCTCAGATGAAAGGATTCACTAGGGTCTATGTTCTTGGAGGCGAAAAAAGTCTAGTCTGGCTTTGACATTTCATTGCCTTTTCAGGTAATAATATTGGACTGCCTTGAGTAGCATCATGCACATGATTGTATACACCCAGTTTTAATTATTTTGATATTTCGTACATTACTCTTACCTTTGTGCACTTGGGTTGAGAAAACATATTGGAAAGCTATGACTCTGCTCAGTGGAGCTGCACCAATATATAATCTGCTGAGGGTTTAACCTTATAACTCTTAAATCAATGGCACTTTGGTTCTTTGCTTCTTACTTCTTACTAGTAAAAACCTGAAAGACTGAGGAACTGGCATCTCACTCCAGTTTCAAATAAGACAAATATTCAGGCTTCAACATGAAGAGATATGGCTAGCTCCTCAGCTTGTGCAAATTGGTGTGGTATGGTGACATACACCAACTAAGGTTGTGGCCCAAAAGTTCAGAGTGCTTGGAACTACATTTCCTAATTTTCCTGGTTATATTTTGTACAAAGAGTAAAAATTCCAAGAGGGGGAAATAACTTTATGAATTTCAGTGTATAGCTTTAGCATACAAAAGAGAGGCTTTCCCCTTCTGAAATGGCTGGACACTCTCTCCTCTTGGTTGCGGGATTTCAATCTCATTATGTCACTAAAGCTTCAATTGCCCTCAGTTCCTTTTGTTCTGGCTGAGTAGATAGATGGATCTGCATTTCTGTATGGATCAAATTATAGTGATATTTTATGATAGAAAAGTCAAATATCCATCTACCCTCGCTCATGCACCCTTCAGCCTGGTTATTAATGACATTGGTGTGAGCAGAGATATTCTCTGTGGTGAAGAAATACAGATTTATAGATTGTGGTGCCATTCAGTCTCACTGCTTTTGGTTATACTGTGTTTTCTCTCTAGTGTATCTATAGCCTAACCTCTCTTCCTTATCAGTGACAGGAATAGTTTGGCTCATTTATTTTATAAGTTATATATCCCATTGTGCCACACTGGCCAGTATTCTGGAGGCAAAGAGATACAAAACAGCAAGTAAATGGGTGTAGGTGTATTTGGGACAGTATAATTTTTCTTTAACAGGACATTTATTTCTTGCATGCAGTGTCTGTGGACTATAAATATACCTTTGGGGCTCATGAAACATCACTGTGTTAAAATATTGTGGTGCAGTGTAATAACATTTTGGTGCAGGGTGATCACGTTGTCAGAATGTCCACCATTTTGTTTTGTGGCATGTTGACACACATTAATTGCATCATCAGGACAGCTAGTCTCAAAGATGGCAACACTGAACTGATGGAAAGAGAGAAACTCTTCTTTCTTTCTTTCTTTCTTTCTTTCTTTCTTTCTTTCTTTCAGCATCTTTTCTTAACACGTCTGTCCTGTTTCCTTCCACAAATGGTTTTTGCTGTTTCTAGTTCAGCCATGTGCAGTTTACTGCCTTCAGGTTCCAGTTGTGTCCCCGAATCATTAGTATCAGCTACAGTGGTACCTCATTTGAAACACAGTGACAGTTGACTCTGGGCTATTTCTGGAATCCAGGAATGCCATAAAATGTGTTCGAACTGAAGCAAGCAATGTCTCTTCACAGGGGAACACAGACATGTAGGCAAATAAAGTGAGCATACAAAATAATGCAAGCTTCTAAGGCAGAAAGTAGGAAAGAGGGAAGTGCAATTAGTGTTGTAGTGATGAGAAAATTAAGAAGAGCGGGACCTTTCCCACCTGAAAGCTGTGCTGTGTGAATCTTGTATCCGGAGTCACAGAGGTAAATTTTGCTTTCAGTGGGAATCTAGTCTCTGCCTACAATACAGTAATACATGTTGGAAATATACCACTGAAGAAACCTTAAAACTCTTGGGATTTAACTCCTGGCATATCACAGAGAAGCTCATATCTCCTTAAAGCTCATAGTGGCTTATATGACTTCTTTTTTTAGCAAAAATAAAGATTCTGGGAAAGCTATTTGGGAAGTGTCCCTAAATAAAAACACCAGACACAGTAGAGCTCCCATTTGATTGGGAGATGGGAGATCTTTTATGCAACAGATATTTCTGGGGACATTCTGTCTGAGAAAGAGGTGTTATTTTATTAGTTTGGAGTTGCTAACCACCCATTCATCTTAAAAATTGAATAATTTTTTTACTTCCAAGTAGATAATCACTTTGTTCATAGAACACTTTAGAGTCAGCCACAGCTCAGCTCGTTGAGACAGCACGAGCCACAGCACTTTTTTCTCTCTCTCTTCCATTGTTTTTTTTCCCTCCCATCATGTCCACACTGTAGACTTTCAAATAAGAGTTAGCAGATGCTGTTCCACATGATGTGACTTGGCTCTTGAGGGGCACTTGTTCCCACCAGACATTTTACAATGAATGTTTGAAGCTGATTTCTCACTCCTTCTGGAGCATCTCATGCTGGAAACTGGATGAGGAGGGATGAGAAGACGTGTGTACTGAGGCAGGATTTTGAATAACACTGGCAGACACTGACATTTCCACTTACACTGAAAATGCTGCTTTCAGGTCTGTGGTAATAAACATGAGTGTTCAGCTGACTTATAGAGATGTTGATTTTTATTTTAAGTCCCTTGTCTTTGTTGCTAGCAACATGCTAGGTTGTTTATTAAAGCTGGCAGATTTCTTTATAAAAATGTAATTTTTTTTCAGCATTTATGCTGTTTAATTTTTTGTATTTCATTCACTAATCATTGTGAAACTAGATCTGTTGATTGCATTTCCTGTTTGTACTGTAGGGCTAAATTCTGAAGTCCTGATTTAATTTTCTCATTGGCCTCAATGGGAGGCTTAAGTGAGAACTTCAGAATATGACCCATAATCTTTTTCATCTCCTAGGTTTCATGTTCTGCAGGGAATAATATACATTTAATTGAATTAAATTAATTGAAACTTTACTATTCATATTTGGTAGGGTCCACATGTCTCTTTCTTTTAATTTAAAAAAACACACATTTTTGGCTTAGACCACTTGACAATGTCCTTTTAAACAAAACAAGGAAACAATTTTTTTTTTTTTGCAGTTACAAAACCATTTCAGGATTGTTCTATATGTCTAAAAATGTAGTGGTGTGGAAACCAGAAATGATTACATTTCAGTGACATAAATATGACCCAAACACGAACAGCTCTGCTGTCAACTGCTTCCAATACTACCACACCTACCTCTGCTCAGAGAATATTTGTTGACCAATATTTTCAGTGTACTGCATCTTATTTTTAATTAACTATTAACTTTTTAATGATAATTTTAGGAACCAAAGCAGGATGTTCAGTAGCTTTAAAGTAATGATTAGATCCAGTACCACTTTCTTTTAGAAACTGGATGATATTTTATGTTAATCTACAGGCTAAGAGTCATAAGTGAAGGATGAAAACCGTAATTCACTCTGGGGGAGATTTTTAACTGTGCTGAAGGGATTTAGGAGCTTATATACCCCTGAAAGGCAACGGGTTTTGTGCTCCTAAAACTCTTAGGTGCTTTTGAAAATATCCCTCTCTTATGATAATGCCCTGTTGTTTTGTTCTGCCTCAGGTTTAGTAAGCCACTGTACAGTTACAGTACTGCTAGTTTGATGAGCTGGGAATTTGGAAACCTGGGCTGTCTGCAGAGTAGTGAAGAATACTACCATTTCGTCAGCATATAATTTCTACTGTGGTTCTTTTCAAGATTGACAGTCTCGGTATTGGGAATGTGACTCAGATTTTGACTGAGACTAAGTTAGAATGACTCTTGAAATAATTTGACCACTCCACAGGATTGAGAGAAACTGTGAAGTTTAGTTGGACTGAGAGAAGAGCTAGGGAATTATTTTGCAAGAAGTCCAAGAACAACCATGAGAGCGATGCAGTTGAATGTGGTTAACCATTACCAGCTCAGAATATGTTAGCATTTTAAGCATCCTGAAAAGCAAAGCATCAACAGAGATGGATCATTTTTTTTCTCCTCACAAACCTGAAAGAAGTCCCTGGGATATATTTTGGCCTTCATTAAAAATACAGAAGATATTCTCGACGGCTGTTGTTTTTCGTGATCTATTCTTGTCTTTATCCTTTCTTTTCTAAAATTGGATAACTACTTCTTTTCTTATTATCGTCTTTCTTTCTTTCTTTCTTTTTCTTTCTCCCTCCACTGGATATGAACCCTGGTGAAACGCTGAAACCCAAACAGGCCTCTGTAATAACTATGGGACAGTTAAATTATTAGATTAAATTATTATTAAATTATTATTATTATAATTATTAAATTATTACTGTTCATATGATAAAGGATTTGCAAGATCAGGCCTTAAACAGGGAATAGAGTGAGAGACATACAAAATAATTGAAAACAGGGAAATTCCTTCTATAGCAATATACTATATTTCCAATATAGGTAGAATTTTGCCCCACTCTCTCATCCCCAACATAAAATACCGTATCAGACTGCGGAAAACTTCCCAGATCCATATAGCTAGAATAAGGTTGCTGCTGAGCTCCTTCTAGTCAGATACCTACTTGTGGTCTAGATCCATTCTTATAAGCCTTTTTAAGTTCAAGATAATGCTGGAATGCCCTGGGACAGGGGTTCTCAAACTTCATTCCACCCTTCTGACAACAAAAATTACTATACAATCCCGGGGAGGAGGGGACCAAAGCCTGAGCCCACCCAAGCCCCACAACCCCAGGCAGGGGGAACGAAGCCAAAGTCCGAGCCCCACTGCTCAGGGTGATGGGGCTTGGGCTTGGGTTTCAGCCCCAGATGGTGGGTCTTGTGCTTGTGCTTTGGCCCTGGCCCAGCAAGTCTAACACCAACCCTGGTGACCCCATTAAAACAGGGTCATGACCCACAGTTTGAGAACCACTGCCCTGGGAATTTGACAAATTGTGTTTTTGCATAGTGTAATATTGTCATATTTTGGTCCGGTAACTGTTAGTGTAGCCTGCAAAATTCATTTTTCCTATATGCATGTAAAACTTCTACATACCATAGTTCTGAGAGTAAAATTTTGAACTCTTTTTATTTTATATGTCACATAACTACTTCTATAGCCTTCAGAGAACTCTCCGTGAAAGCAGACTATGAAAGCTGGAAGTTCACATGTACCAACAGGAATCTTCAAGTATTGTCAGGTGCATGTTTCTGGCAAATTGTTGGTTTCTTTGGTTAATTTGCTTATTATGGTACAAAGATTGTTAAGGAGTCAGCAAAGACTCCTGGAGTTGTGTTCCGTTTGATGACGGAGGGGGCTCAGTGAGGGTGCTAAGTCTCCCGTTGATTTCATTAGGGATGTACAACTGGTGTGTTTTGAAAATTGAACCTTTCATGCTTTGATGCTTCAAAATATTTGAATCTTGAAGTCAGAAGTAAGTCTCTCAACTCTGTATTTTATTTGATTGAAAAAAGACAACATCAATACCCCCTGCTCTGGACAACCATACCAATAATGGGTTTTTTTAAACAACAAACTTTCATTACTTCAGTTTGAACTATTTCTAATTCAAACTACCCACTCCAAATTTATGCTCTCCCCAGAGATTTCTAACAAAGCCTTGATGAATCCTTAAGGCTCCCTAATCTCTTAAATATCACATTACAAACAGCCTCCTTGTGGTCAAAGAGGATTGGCTAAGACCTCCATTCAGAGATCATCAGTGCTTCTCATCAGCTAGAGAAGTTCCTGTTGAGTTATATAAGAAAGGTACTGTCACTTTGCTCATCCACCAGCTAAGTGGAAGAACCATTGACCTCCTCCAAAACCAATACTACTAGATCAGTCAGCAAACAGGAAGAGCAGCTCAGAGCTGTGAGATCTGATGTGAGAACTTGTCTCTGGTGCTTTGGGCAACCAACCCATGCCGCCTTGTCATCTAAAGATGGGTTTTGAAATCAATGGGGTTTAAAGGAATTCAGCACCTCAGAGGAATCTCATAGCACCTCACAGGATGGAGCCCACAGTAAATGACTATGACCTTCCCCCAGTCCCCTCCCAGACCCTGAGTGAATTGCTATGGCAAGCCACGGCAGCTTCATCAGTGTAATCTCAGTTTTTAAAGTCTAAAATCACCTCACACCCTCTCTGGCTTTCTTCCTCAGCTTTAGGCATTCTGGCCCCCATCACCTGGTATTAGGATTAAGGTCTGTGGCACTGCATTAGGGACTTTGAGAAGGAGTACAATACAATTTACATCTTCTGCAAAGCTTTCAGAACCATACAATATGCACAAAAACGCTGTCTTGGTAGAAACCCAAATCGGAGCCTTCTGTTTGTTATTAGCAACATTTGCTTTCAGTTCAACACCATTTTTTGCAGGAAAAACAAACCTGAAAACAATAACTCTTGTTCATTGACATAAACCGGCTGTCAGTTCCTTGAGGGACCTGGGCTGATAAAAACCAGGGGAAAACTATTTTATTTGCAATGTAAAGAATTTTAGCCTGTGGAGATTTTTAGTTCAACAGCAGTAAAGGTAGGGTAAGAAACCAGGGAGGCTGTTAAAGGTTACATTCCCTCCCTCCCTCCCTCTCCTTTTCCCAGTCCCTTGAGTCATAATTAAAACTCCAGAAAGTGAGAAGCTGTTACTAATACTAACATACAATTTGAAACAACAGGATCTTGCATTTACCATCTTGTGTTTTTTATTTTATTTTATTTTATTTGTGTAGGTCAGGCTGAAATTTTATTTTGCTATTTGCTTTACAAAGGGCTTTTCTGAATGTGAGACTTTTATTATGATTTGACAGTTACACAGTCATAACAATCATGGAAGCAAACACCTTGTTCAGCAGCCGGACAATAATTATCTCCTATTGATACAATTACACATTCTAATTAGATGTGAATTTAGCACCTATATGCTGAAAATGTCAGAACTGGTCTCTTGTGTTTTGACTTCTTATATTGCCTTTCTTTTCAAGAGGTGAGCTGGACTCACAGATGAGTTAACTTCCCACCTTCTGGTGAGCTGTCTGGTTTAGAAGGAGCAGTTATGTAATATTTATACAGCAACTTTTAAAGTCCTTTACAGACTTTAGGCATAATTCTGAGATCCTTACTCAGACAACACTCCTAATGAATTCAGTGAGTAAAAATTCACTATGGAGCCCAGGGTGCGGAAATATCTAAGCACTGTAATCTTTATAGTGTATTTGGCACAAAGACCCTTATTCCTGCAGAAATGATGATCTGAATCTGTGTTTTGTGTGTCATCTGAAAGAAGGAATCTCTACCAGCACTATTCACCTCATATTTGTTGTTGGGGCATTGAGTCAGTATTGGCATACTTTTGGCAAGTCTTTGGGCCAGCGTGCTGGCCAGTGAAGCCTGTTTTAACTGCTCATGGAATTGACAAAAATCAGTTGATCAAGAGAAGAGGCCCTCTAAGTGAGCTGTAGCTCACGAAAGCTCATGCTCAAATAAATTGGTTAGTCTCTAAGGTGCCACAAGTACTCCTTTTCTTTTAACAAAGGTGAAGTATTCTCAATGGACCAGTATTATTAAGTATTCTTCGGGCCGCTAATTTGCTTTCCACTGCATAAACAGCACAAAGCAAACTTATGCTGGCCAGAGAAACCTCCTGGAAAATACCCCACTGTAAGGGGAGGAATCTTCATCATTACCATTGCCTATTGAATCACCACTTCATATAGCACTTAGCCTCTCCTTGGGTCTCCTATTCAAATACTGACTACATCAGACTCTGCTTACTTTGAGATCTGTTTCAATTGCAGCCCATGGTGGGATGAACTGGTGGAAGTCAAGACATTTTTTTTTACATAAGAATAAACAATAGGCTGGTGCTACTGCCAGTATTGTAATTCTTTATACCCACTTGCCCTGAATCTCTTTTTTTCCCTAACTTGTCTCTGGGGTAACCTCTCTAGGCTCAGATACATTTGGGCTCAGAATGAAACTGAGCCTGTTAGGGGAGTGACAGGCATGGGGCTTGCAAGCTTGGAAAGGCTTTAAGCCTCAGCCTACCTGAGGATAAACAGATCCAAGCAGCTTTTGTCATAAATGCTGTGATCTCTCTTGAACATTGTGGTCGCAAAGTTTAAATCAGCCATTCCATGCTTCCTGTTTTTATGTTGCTATGTAAGACACAGCTCATTGTGAGACAAGTGTACTCTTTGTCTTACTGTAAGACCTCTAGCCGCTGAATGAACCCGCACTCATGGAAAGTAGAACAGCACACGCTTGAAAAGAAGCTTTAATCCTTGGAAAGTATTTCAGCAGCTGCCTTCATAATAGTATCCCTAGGTATGATTGCTCTCCAGCATGGCATCAAATGTATGGACAGTGGGGAAAGCTCATTTGATTTTGATTTGGAAAGGAGGCAGATTACAGGGCTTGGTCTTCATAAAGTGGGAATTATTCAGGGTTACAAAGAACAAGACCTCATGGGGTAGAATCTAGGAATACTTCGTTTCAAGTGATCTAGCAGTATACAAAAAGCGTGTGTCTGCTTTCGCCCTCCTAAACTGCATGTGTCAGAATGCCGCTCCCCGAGTTATAGTTGCTGTATTTAACCAGCAAGAATCAAAATCCTTATTTCGTTGCCAATACAAAGCGGTGACTCCACATAGTATTTTGTTAGTTAAATGGGTAGGAAAGAAAGACACAGGCCCTTTAAAAAATGCATCTTGTTGTTTTTTGTCATTGTTGTATTTTTATAGAGAATTAATAAAATATATTTGCTCATTTTTTTAATGAGAGCAAACCCCAGAAGCTTTCAGATTCTTTCTAGTTATCCTGTAACACATTTATTTTAATTTCAAAATGACAAAGTATATTACTCAACCATGTTATCTGAGAACGCTTATAATACAAAAACCTGGAGCACTAATGTAGTGACAGGCAGCCTGGAACAAGGCCTCCTGTCAAAGATTCCTTCAGTAATATCTCTGGAATAGCATATTGACACAGTGCACTTGTTCCTAAAGACTCAGTAGGAGCCAAATAAGTGTTCAAACAAAATAAAGAGTTTGTTTTTAAAAAAAATGTTTTTAGAGCCTTCTCCTGCCCCATATAAGTCAAAGACAGTTTGGAATTGATTTCAGTGGAAGAAGGATCAGACCCTTAGTTACTGAAATCTTCAGGGCAGGGACTATGAACCAGTCTGTTCTTTCTTACTTTGGATTGTAAAATCTTGGGGAAGGGAATGTCTTTCATATGTCTGCACAACAGGGCCGTGACCCTGATTGGATCCTCGAGGCATTGCCATAATATAAATAATAATAAACAAACTGGTGTATGTCTGGAGTAACTCCTCAGAAGCCAGTGGAGTTACTTTAGTGTTGGATCAGAACTGGGACTATTTTTTGTCTTTAAGACACCAAGCACATTTATAGGCCTGTATAAATAATAATAACAAATATGTCCATATAGCAGTTACACTTTTCTGTTACAATCCAGTTCCTTTATATCAAATTTTTTGGGGGCTCTATTTTTTCTGTGTCAAGGAAGGTTAAATTTGTATTTAAATCCAAGCTGTGCAAACCCTTGATGCGGAATCAGTGCATCGCTGATATTAATGAACAGCCTTGCTAGCAGTCCCCTAGATCAGTAGCATTTTGTACGTACTTCAGTGCCATTTGTGAAAGTACATCTGAGATTCCTGGTACCTTTCATTTACCTGCCATGCAAGGTGATGGATGGCATTTGGATTGACATTCCAACACCTTCCTTAGTCAGTACAGCAAAGCTTCAGCATTGCCAGCTGACTCTTTCTTTTCACACTGGAATTTAGTAATACAGTTGAGTGTGTATGTGTGCATCAGCTACTATTTTTATGCACCATTTAATCCTCATTTAAGGCCAGATTGAGGCTGTCCCTTACAAGGGAGTGCAGTGGAGAGGGAGTGGGTAAGGGTCCTCCCTACTCTTTGCACAGCCTCTAATAAGAGCCAGGCACAACTGCAGCCCTAATATTAGGGATATGTTCGCTCCCATCTGCACTAAGGGATGTACAGAATTTCAAAGGAAGCGAGGAGCAGGCAAGGCTATGGCCTCACTACATGCACAGGAGGGAGGATGTCCTGAGGTCCCTTCCAAACTTGATAGTCTATGATTCTATGATTCTTTGTTGCATTCTCTGAAAGAGGGCACTCTCCAAAGGACAATGCGACTCCACACTTCCTCTTACTATGGGATGTGCCTCAGTAGCACAATTGAACCTGGAAATGGTAGAATTTTTTTCAAGTCATCAGTGATCTTGTCTTCACTTGAGCTTTTTTTTACCTCAGGTTAGATGCCAATTAAATCGAGGGAGTTAAAACTCTAATGAGTGTAGACTTATCTTTACTGTTATTGCACATTTCCCGAAAAACCAGAAGGAAGAGAGTACGAAATGAAGTGATGCCCATCAATAAGCTGAGCGTGCAAGCTGCCTTTCCGTGATGATGAAATGTGCAAGGAAATGGTATGATGTATGAAAGAGGAAGGTTTGTTCTGTTTTGAGACTGCTTCTTTGCCGGGAAAAAAGCAGGGCACCAAGATGAGACTTAAAAAAAACAAAAAACAAACAAAAAACCCTTCTCCCTCTTAACTCAGAGGACCTCCCTTTTTTGTCTTTTCATGTGGTTTTGCAGTCCATCTAGTCTACTGCATCAGAAAGGAAGTGAAAAAGAGAAGTCTCGGTGGCATCTTCCTGCTGCAGATTTCTCTGATAGCCAGTTGCTGTTGTCTCCAAATATACTGCAGAAACTCTAGGCCTCTTTTTCAAAGCCATTCAAAAAACAGTAGTAAGGCAGGCTCAAGATTGCTTTGTGGTTGCTTTTGATAATGCAGAGAATCATCCTGAAAGTGACTATAGATCAGAGGTGGCCAGACTGTGGCTCCCAAGCCCCTCCCACATTCTCCACCTACCAGACTGCAGGGGGTGGAGCTCAGGACCTCTGCCTTGCAGTGGGGTGGTGAGGTAGCGGCTTCTGCCCAGCAGGGAGAGAGGTCTCAGGGCTTCAGCCCCACAGGGTGCACCTGCCGGGGCTCGGGACTTCAGTAGGAGCAGGGCTGAAACACTGAGCCCCGGCAGATGACTCCCAAGGTGCTGAAACCCTGACTCCTGGCAGGTGTGCCACAGCACTCAAATTTCTGAAGATTGTCATATGTGTCATAAACTTGGAGAAGGCATTATTTCAGTGCATGTTGTAAACAAGGTATTAAATGAGAATGACCTGAATTTGCTATTTGTTCACCTTCCATTAACTTGGTTTAACATATTCAGGTGTTATAATCTCTCTCTCTTTTTATACAGTATTTTATATCAATGAGATTATTTTTCTTTGTCAGATTTCAAGTAGAAAAGTTAAGGCCAAAGGCCCAGCAATTTTCATCTGTATCTTGAAAGAATTATGGGAAGCACAGCATTTGTCTTACAATACTTGGGCCTTCTCCTGCTCCATTAAAGCAGATCATCTAGTATTACCTCCTGTATCTGACGGGCCGCTAAACACCACCAGCCATGCCCAACAACTAGAATTAGACTAAAGTATTCCAGCCCTCAAGAAACTAAACTATTGTATGCCATAGGCAGAGAACAGGAGAGACCAAACTACCTGATGTCCCTGCAATGGCAGAGAATTGATTAAGTGAGATATACCCAGATGATGATATACCTAGCAAGTGGCCACATCCCAGGCTTCAGAGGAAGGCAACTCCCCAAGGTCCCTGCCAATCTGACTTGGTGGAAAATTCCTTCCCAACCCTGAAGTCAGTGAGAATATTGCCTTTGACTTGAATGGAAGAAGGACTGATACCTTTAAAGAGTAGTATAAATTGTTATCCTTGTCTAATACAACCATTGTACTGTTGTAGTCATGAAGCGCTAGATCCTGGCTTCAAATCATGTACCACTGTAGATGTGTATCACACTAGAAAGTGCTCACGAAACCATCATGCCACAGGCAGCCATAAAGTCTCTGGTGCTGCTAGGGTTAACCATGTAGCAGTGACAACCACACAGCAGTGACCACTGCTATGCCCTTTAACAGGTCAGTAGCCTCCATGACAGCCCAGCTGTAGCCTAGTGCATCTGCCCTTGGTCCACATCTTTTGGGGAGTCAAGTGATGCTGTTGGTTTTAAATGGCAAGTGCAGTGACCAAGGTTGTATCTGATCTCCCCTCAGCAGCAAAAGGGGGAAGGAAGGCACCTTGTCTCTTCTCCTCCATGCCTACCTTTATTATTATTATTAATTATTTGTATTATCATACTGCCTACTCACCTCATCGTGGACCTCATCATGCTAGACATTGTATAAAGAACTGTGAAGAGCTTGGTACAGCCTGTTTTTAAATGTAGTACCATGTATGGAATTGCAGTTCAAGTCTTAATCCCTGTAGGTTGAGTGGGCTGGGAGCATTGAGTCCATGTATTTAAGCTCTTTGAAAGATCAGAAAAGAATAGCTGTAGTTGTATCAGAAATTATGTTCTACAACTCAGGAATGAGTTGCCCTCTTCATTCAGAAGGCCAGTAGTGAAAACATAGGGACTGAGGGTCGGGGCAGGCAGGAGTGAAAACCAGAAAGGTCCCTGGTCTTCCTAGCATGTTAGGGAGGGCCGTGTCCCACTCGCTACTCTGCCACTCTGCCTTGTCTATCTACCTTACCCCTTCAAAAAAGGAAATTCCACTATGTCCAGCTTCTGCAGCCCAAACAAGGCTGCACAAAAAAACGTTTTCAGGACCTAAATAAGTGTACATGGGGTTCAGATCACTGAATTGAGCCAAACAGTGTTGTCATCTCTCATTTCGTCATGTATCTCACAATATTTGTTGTTTTTTTTTCCTTTAAAGTCCTAGCTGCCGTACTGTTGTACATCAAAATCTCAGCTAAAAGTTTCTGGCCCACATGGTTGTGGAAAAGAGCTAGAAAATTTAACCTCCTAAAGGCTCAAATACCAGAAGGCAAACAAGAATTTTAAAAAAGACCTCATAATTTTAAACTAATTTCCTCATTTTGGGGGGTCCTGACTCATGATTTTTGAACACTTGGGATTGACAATACCACGTAATTCAGAAGTACCCTGAATCAGAAAAGTTAGCAGAGGAAAAGGCACAGTAGCTCCTTGCAGGTGGATATTTACCATATGACAAAGTAAGCAGACTATTTCAATACCCAAAAGATCTTTCTTGAAAAAATATTTGTGAATAGGATTTGTCAGAACCTGAGGTGTGAGATGGATCAGATTCACATACTGTAATAGCCTAAAAATTATACTCAAATTTCCAAAACACCATTATGCAAAATATGTCTGCAACTTTTTGCGATACATTAAAAAAAAAAAGTGAAATGTCCAATCCAGGGGGTGGCCAACCTGAGCCTGAGAAGGAGCCAGAATTTACCAATGTACATTGCCAAAGAGCCACGGTAATACGTCAGCAGCCCCCCATCTGCTCCTCCACCCCGCTCCCAGCGCCTCCCGCCCACCAGCAGCCCCGCCAATCAGCACCTCCCTCCCCACACCTCCCAATCAGCTCTTCTGTGGCATGCAGGAGGCTCGGGGGGGGGGGAAGGGGAGGAGTGAGGGCACTGCAGGCTCAGGGGAGGGGTGGAAAGGGGTGGGGTGGGGGCAGGGCCTGTGGCAGAGCCAGGGGTTGAGCAGTGAGCACCCCCGGCACATTGGGAAGTTGGCGCCTGTAGCTCTAGCCCCGGAGTCGGTGCCGGTACAAGGAGCTGCATATTAACCTCTGAAAAGCCGCATGTGGCTCCGGAGCCCCAGGTTGGCCACCCCGGTCCAACCTTTGTTTAAGCAATGATCAGGTGAGGGAGGGAGAGTGATGAGTTTTACAAATTGGTAATTTTCCAGATAATTGAATTAATAAGTCCCACAACAGTAATTTTTTATTCAAGAGACTATATGGAAGAAATCTTTATGCATCCTCATAATGCTGGAGATCATTGTGTGTAGCACAAAAAAAATGTAGTTGTTTTTAATTACTTTTAAGCATATAAACTGTTACAAAGAAAATTCCTAAACAGGCTATAGTTTTTACTGTGTCCTGATTTGTCATGCCTCTTCTGATTAGGTTTAAAACGTAAGATCACAGCTAAGTTAAGTAGCAATTTATACTTTACTGTTGTAACGCCTCAACCTTCAGGCCTTACTCCCCCCAGCTTCCTCTTGCTTCTTTAAGAATTGTACACTGAAGAGTACAAGGCTTTTCCCCTTCATTTCCACTGAAACATTTTCCTATGGGGTTTGCAGCCACACATGCATGATATTACTGCGTGGGAACCAGCAAATTAAATTCTTTTTATTTATCACTATTTAGTATTAAATAATTGGTTTGGGGCATTCTGCTGCAGTCTTTGTACAGTTCTTTCTAGCACAAAACTCACGTTTTAAATCAATGGGAGTTTTACCTTAGTAAAAACTAAAATCTCAAGGAGTGGACCTATAGCAATTGCCCTGGTCTAAGTAGGGACAGAATTTAGCTTTTGATATACTTATATTATGGGATGTTCAATGTAACCTTGCAAGTAATATTTAATATGTAATACCTATAATCATTCTATCTCTAAATAATAGATGAAAGAAAAAAATCAATCAAGCATGGAGTTGTAACGTTATAATGTAAAGTACTCTGGAGTAAAAAGAACAGGAGTACTTGTGGCACCTTAGAGACTAACAAATTTATTTGAGCATAAGCTTTTGTGGGCTACAGCCCACTTCATCAGATGCATAGAATGGAACATATAGTAAGAAGATATATATACATACAGAGAACATGAAAAGGTGGAAGTTGCCATACCAACTCTAAGAGGCTAATTAATTAAGATGAGCTAGTATCAGCAGGAGAAAAAAAACTTTGAAGTGATAATCAAGATGGCCCATTTCAGACAGGGACAAGAAGGTGTGAGGATACTTACCATGGGGAAATAGATTCAATTTGTGTAATTACCCAGCCACTCCCAGTCTCTATTCAAGCTCAAGTTAATGGTATCTAGTTTGCAAATTGATTCCAGTTCAGCAGTTTCTCATTGAAGTCGGTTTAAATGTATGTATTTTAAAACAACAGTTTTAAAAAAAATCTTTGTCTTTAATTTTTCCATCCAGCAACACCCCCACTCCCTCTCGAAAAGAGGACAGGCTGTCTAGGTTACTGCTCCCTTACACATGTTCACACGCATGCATACACATCAACAAAAAGCCCATAAGCAGTCCAGGTCATTGCTCTAGCGCTCCAAAGGAGATATATAGTTTAAAACTGTTATTAAGTTAATTCTCCACTGACTGAGTTTCTTTGATTAATGGATGTTGGCATCTTATGCTGAAGTTTTCTGATTTGCCAGCAATTATGCAATAGAAGAGCCAAATGTCCTGGTCTGGAAGAACAGAAAAAAACTTTTTAGGTTATTTTCAGGGATGGTGGCAATGGCCCACATTATGCAGTTGTGTGAAGAAGGAAAAGAGGTGCGTAAAGAAAATTAGTTGCTGAGTGACATTATTTTGTTTTTGTTGTTGGGTTTTTGTGTTTGTTTGGTTTGGGTTTTCTTCAGTTACTAGGAAAAACAGGACTGGCGCTGGAAAACAAGTATGTCTTCTAGCAAATATATTACAGCATGTGCCAGGGAAATTTGTTGAGAATCAAAGTAATGAATGGCCCAACCCTGAAACCCTTCCTCACCCTGAGGGCATTTACTCAGTCACATAATTAATGGGTTACTCAAATGTTTCAATGCTATACTCAACCTGAGTAAAGGCTATGGAACTGGACCCTGGGGGACCCTGGTCTGGCCTGCACTTAAAACTTAGGTCAGCATAGCTATGACTCTCAGGGGTTTGACAAATCCACATCCCTAAGCACCATAGTGATGCCAACCTAACCCCAGGAATAGACACAGCTAGATCAATGGAATAGAATAACGCTTCTGTCCACCAAGGGCTTGGGGAGGTGGTGTTTCTACACCAATGGGAAAACCCCTTCCATCATTGTAGACTACGTCTACGCTATTTGGTTATGCTGCGTTAGCCACAGTACCATAGTTATGCATCTGTAGTCCCCATAGTGTAGCCATGGCCTCTTAAATGCATGTTTAACTTTATTCATGAGTTTCAGTAGGGCTACTCACTTGAGTAAAGTTCAGTTTGTGTGTAAGTGTTCAGTGCCTCAGTAAAAGAGTTAGTAGTGTTCTTTTACCAACTTAATTATCTCCACAAAACCAAGCTCCTTGGGAATATGGGATGGTAGTCTGACAAACACGTTATTCTTTTTTGTGTATATTTTTTCCCCTACCACGCTAATCACTCTTAACAATAGAAAGAAGAAAAAAAAAAAAAACAGAAAAAAACAAAAAAAACCCCAATTTAATTGGCACCCGATTTATGGAGATGGTCATAATCAATATGTAGCAAAATTCTTTTTCCTTATTGTTTTACTTGTTATTAAAGAAGCAAAACTCACTATAAATTCTGATTTGCACGAAATTATGTAGGCATATAAATCTTAGGAACTAAGAGGTTTTGCATTAATTTCATAGCACTTCTATTGTATTTAGTATAATTTTTTACTTTTAGTTCTCAGTATTTTTCTGGTAGATTCAGGGAGCATGAGGAGAACAATTCACTAGCTAATTTAACCTCTAAAAATTGTCCTAGCTGTAAATGATAGACTGTAGCATAATGACTATAACATGTATTAATTATATTTCAAAGACTGAGTCCTAATCTTGTAAAAGTTTAACTTCTATGGTGGTGGTGGCGGGGGGGGGGAATTTTTCATCAGTGTGATTATGGAGTAATTAATTTTTATTACTTCTCTAAAGCAGAAATAAAAAAAATTCAGCCATTTCACATGTATTGAAAAGCAAATTAACAAAAAGAGGTCTGCTGTATACAATTGTGCTATCTGTTAAAACAACCATGTTAGAAAAAGCTTTTTGAATGGCCAAGTTAAAGCTAATATGGGCCGCTCCAGAAATACAGTGCCCCAGACTTAGGAGTTTTAAAATGAAGAGGGGCAACAACTTAACCCCATTTTTTGTCTTTTGGTTTGGCTGCTTAAATAGCTAACACAACTTTATATGGCTGAATTGCTCTTTTAGCAGCTCTTTTTTTATCCCCACGTGAAATATTTTGGATCAAATACAAATCATTTGTTACAACCTGTAGATATGAAGGTACTAATGTAATACTGTGTGATTCCTATTTGAAAGTAATAGCCCATAAAAGATACTATTTTTTTTCTCATTTAGAAAGTAGAATTGGAAACTGACAGCTACAGACAAAAGTATTTGACTTATAGTTTTTGAAGTACTTCAAAGTGATTTTATTGAAAAATTCAGGTTATTCCTTTGGAACAGAATTTTTCTTTCTGTAACTATTAATTAACCTTGTTCATTTATCCTTGCTCTAATCAGCTGCTGTAGGTACTGGTAACTGTTCATAAATATGAAGTTTCATTTGAATTCTGAAGACAGTAGCACATTAATTATACATTTATTTGATGTCTTTACCCATCCCTTTTCCTTTACCGTGGCTTATTTCATGATTATAATTCCTTGAATTTGCCTTAGGCAACTGTAATTTTTATTCCCCCCACTTTTCAAGGCTCAGAGCTATAGGAATCACTTCACACTATTTATAACTTGAGGAAGACGGGCTTATTCAGAAAGAATAGCCGCTTGTGAATCAGGCAGTAGATTGTACTCAGTATCTAAAAAAGATAAACTCTAGTGGTGAGGTCACACTTCTCTGAAAAAGGCTAAAATATTTTGGATGAGCTATAATACTGAAGTCTTGACAGGATGTCATCATTAGGGCCATATTTCAAAAAGACATGCAGTTATATACATACATTTGTGTGCAACTGTATGCTTAAGATGCATTTGCCTTTTGTGTGTACAATGTGTGTACAAACTGGGTGATCAGAATCAGCCATTTGTGCCCGCAATAGCCTGGTTAGAGAGCTTACAGTTGTGATTGTGTGTGCAAGTAGATGCACGCTTTGGACATTGTGCACATTCAGTTACACATCTAATATTAATAAAAATCAGGCTTGATTGTACTTTTATCACAAGAGCCAGGGGATTTACAGCAGTGTTAAGGCCAAATTCCCTTATGGCTATTACTTTGTTCTGACCTTTGCACGCTCTTTGATTGATATGGTAGACTTCTTCCTTTTCGATTCCTAAACTGGTGCATAGTGCAGCTGTCACTTGTTTTGGCTGGTGCTTTGTTCAATTCCACAGATGAACAGCCACATTTTGTTGATGGCCGAATGTCTGCTGGTGAGGATGAAAACCAGGTAATTCTGGGCTGGGGCAGGACACAGTAAGGGATGACATTGTTTCTTCTTCCCCAGGCCTAGGCAGGGATCGAGGAGGGGTAAGCTGAGGCAGAGGGATCGAGGAGGGGTAAGCTGCAATACTGCGTACCCCTTTTACAGGTCTTCAGGAGAGTTACAAGTTAATGAATAAGTTAATGCTAAACATTCCATCTGGTGTGCAGCCGCCCTTATCTTCCCTGCACTTGCCCGAAGTACTCTCACCGTCTATCCACCACTAGGTGCAGCATGACAGCTACTCTATTTAACAGTACACAGCAGCATTACACAACAATTTAGAGATGGGATTAAGGAGAATATTGCATCCATCTGAAACTACAGGAGGTCTGTGTGGATAGAATATAAGAACCCAAAGTGGTACTTAACCAGGAAAACTTGTGAAAACCTCTTGTGAAAAGGGTTATGGGGTCTTTAATTGTCACTTTAAGTAGTAGGACTTCAGGTTTATTTCTCATTGGAAAGACCCTCTTCTTCATAGAATCATAGAATATCAGGGTTGGAAGGGACCTCAGGAGGTCATCTAGTCCAACCCCCTGCTCAAAAGCAGGACCTATACCCAATTAAATCATCCCAGCCAGGGCTTTGTCAAGCCTGACCTTAAAAACTTCTAAGGAAGGAGATTCCACCACCTCCCTAGGCAATGCATTCCAGTGTTTCACCACCCTCCTAGTGAAAAAGTTTTTCCTAATATCCAACCTAAACCTCCCCCCCTGCAACTTGAGACCATTACTCCTTGTCCTGTCCTCTTCCACCACTGAGAATAGTCTAGAACCATCCTCCCTGGAACTACCTCTCAGGTAGTTGAAAGCAGCTATCAAATCCCCCCTCATTCTTCTCTTCTGCAGACTAAACAATCCCAGTTCCCTCAGCCTCTCCTCATAACTCATGTGTTCCAGACCCCTAATCATTTTTGTGGAAATGGACTCTCTCCAATTTATCCACATCCTTCTTGTAGTGTGGGGCCCAAAACTGGACACAGTACTCCAGATGAGGCCTCACCAATGTCGAATAGAGGGGGACGATCGCGTCCCTCGATCTGCTCGCTGTGCCCCTACTTATACATCCCAAAATGCCATTGGCCTTCTTGGCAACAAGGGCTCACTGCTGGCTCATATCCAGCTTCTCATTCACCCCTAGGTCCTTTTCCGCAGAACTGCTGCCTAGCCATTTGGTCCCTAGTCTGTGGGTTCTTCCGTCCTAAGTGCAGGACCCTGCACTTATCCTTATTGAACCTCATCAGATTTCTTTTGGCCCAATCCTCCAATTTGTCTAGGTCCCTCTGTATCCTATCCCTGCCCTCCAGGGTATCTACCACTCCTCCCAGTTTAGTATCATCCGCAAATTTGCTGAGAGTGCAATCCACACCATCCTCCAGATCATTTATGAAGATATTGAACAAAACCGGCCCCAGGACCGACCCCTGGGGCACTCCACTTGACACCAGCTGCCAACTAGACATGGAGCCATTGATCACTACCCGTTGAGCCCGACAATCTAGCCAACTTTCTACCCACCTTATAGTGCATTCATCCAGCCCATACTTCCTTAACTTGCTGACAAGAATACTGTGGGAGACCGTGTCAAAAGCTTTGCTAAAGTCAAGATACAATACATCCACTGCTTTCCCTTCATCCACAGAACCAGTAATCTCATCATAGAAGGCGATTAGATTAGTCAGGCATGACCTTCCCTTGGTGAATCCATGCTGACTGTTCCTGATCACTTTCCTCTCATGTAAGTGCTTCAGGATTGATTCTTTGAGGACCTGCTCCATGATTTTTCCGGGGACTGAAGTGAGGCTTACTGGCCTGTAGTTCCCAGGATCCTCCTTCTTCCCTTTTTTAAAGATTGGCACTGCATTAGCCTTTTTCCAGTCATCCGGGACTTCCCCCGTTCGCCACGAGTTTTCAAAGATAATGGCCAATGGCTCTGCAATCACAGCCGCCAGTTCCTTTAGCACTCTCGGATGCAACTCATCCGGCCCCATGGACTTGTGCACGTCCAGTTTTTCTAAATAGTCCCTAACCACCTCTTTCTCCACCGAGGGCAGTCTGGGAGCTGACCTTGTTCGTGAAGACAGAGGCAAAAAAAGCATTGAGTACATTAGCTTTTTCCACATCCTCCGTCACTAGGTTGCCTCCCTCATTCATGAAGGGGCCCACACTTTCCTTGGCTTTCTTCTTGTTGCCAACATACCTGAAGAAATCCTTCTTGTTACTCTTAACATCTCTCGCTAGCTGCAGCTCCAGGTGCGATTTGGCCCTCCTAATTTCATTCCTACATGCCCGAGCAATATTTTTATACTCTTCCCTGGTCATATGTCCAACCTTCCACTTCTTGTAAGCTTCTTTTTTATGCTTAAGATCTGCTAGGATATCACCGTTAAGCCAAGCTGGTCGCCTGCCATACTTACTATTCTTTCGACACATCGGGATGGTTTGTCCCTGTAACCTCAACAGGGATTCCTTGAAATACAGCCAGCTCTCCTGGACTCCTTTCCCCTTCATGTTAGTCCCCCAGGGGATCCTACCCATCCGTTCCCTGAGGGAGTCGAAGTCTGCTTTCCTGAAGTCCAGGGTCCGTATCCTGCTGCTTACCTTTCTTCCCTGTGTCAGGATCCTGAATTCAACCAACTCATGGTCACTGCCTCCCAGATTCCCATCCACTTTTGCTTCCCCTACTAATTCTTCCCGGTTTGTGAGCAGCAGGTCAAGAAAAGCTCCCCCCCTAGTTGGCTCCTCTTGCACTTGCACCAGGAAATTGTCCCCTACGCTTTCCAAAAACTTCCTGGATTGTCTATGCACCGCTGTACTGCTCTCCCAGCAGATATCAGGAAAATTAAAGTCACCCATGAGAACCAGGGCATGCGATCTAGTAGCTTCCGCGAGCTGCCGGAAGAAAGCCTCATCCACCTCATCCCCCTGGTCCGGTGGTCTATAGCAGACTCCCACCACTACATCACTCCTGTTGCTCACACTTCTAAACTTAATCCAGAGACACTCAGGTTTTTCTGCAGTATCGTTCGTACTGGAGCTCTGAGCAGTCATACTGCTCCCTTACATACCGTGCTACTCCCCCACCTTTTCTGCCCTGCCTATCCTTCCTGAACAATTTATAACCATCCATGACAGTACTCCAGTCATGTGAGTTATCCCACCAAGTCTCTGTTATTCCAATCACGTCATAATTCCTTGACATCACCAGGACCTCCAGTTCTCCCTGCTTGTTTCCAAGGCTTTTTGCATTCGTATATAAGCACTTGAGATAACCTGCTGATCGCCCCTCATTCTCAGTATGAGGCAGGAGCCCTCCCCTCACAGACATTCCTGCCTGTGCTTCCTCCCGGTATCCCGCTTTCCCACTTACCTCAGGGCTTTGGTCTCCTTCCCCCGGTGAACCTAGTTCTTGCAATATCCAGATCCATATGCCAACCAACTGGACCCAAGTAGTCAATCCCTTTTAGTATTTATTTGGCCAGCAGGGCTTGGCTAATTAGCAAGAGTTTTTGGACTATGTATTGTGATAATTGCAACATTTGCTTCTCAGCTATTTGTATCTGTTGTCTGACTGTGACTAAGAACAAGGTGATCTGTCTCCTCTTGCATCAGCCCCCGCACAATGAAGGAGCCAGTCATAATGCAAGGATTGTGTGGAGAGACATCCACATGTGCAAATTGGCTATGCTATCTTTGCCCCTGGTGAAAGGGCACAGAACACATAGGGCTTGACTGATCAGCAGTTTCTCACAGCTGTCAACACTCACTCATGTAAGTGCTCACCTATGTGAGTAAGAGTTGCACCAGAGGGTTCCAAGGTGGGCATCAGTGTGGCTTGGATCATATCTCCATTCTCTAAAGTTGTTCACTTTTTAAGCCATGTCTACAATTTGTGTTTTGGTCTGTGGTTTCATTGTGTGTGAGCTGATCCCCTTGGTGCCATGGTCTGTCATGACTTCTTATTTAGAAACACACACACAAAGCTTGTGTGGGCATATCCTGTAGTGATACGTATTCAACACCCCTTTCTTCCTTAAAAGGATTCCCAATTGCTGCAATGCAACCTATCTGTCTGGCAGCTCAGACATTTTCCCACACACAGTAAAAGTGACTAGTACCAGGTTTCATTGGAACACTGATCTTCAAATGCAGCTTGTCAGATTAATAACTAAATAACCTAAAACAGAGCCTTCTTTCATAATTCCTACCACTCTGTCTTTAGCACCTACCTATGAGTCTGGTCTTTTTGTTTCTCTTTAATTAATTCTGAAAAATTCCGGCTGCTCAGTGTATCCTTTGTAATATAGCGGAACCAATCAGCAATCTTAAACCAGCTGGTTAGCTATATGCTGGCATGGCTCATTAGTGCAGTCATAAACTTGTTCATCAAAATATTCTGGGGATGTTTTTATTGCTTTATTATGTTTGTAAATCTCTTTGTTTGCACACACTGAACGCTGATTGAGATGAATGATGAACTGCTAGTTATAATTTCCGGGATGTTTACTGAGCAGGTATAATAGCCTGGCTTATGACTCTCTCATGCTTTTAAATCAGTTATTGCTGACATCATTCACTCTGCACCTATCACCTCTTTAATGAATAGACACCAAATCAACTATGTGTACAAGACCATGTCATATACAGTTTGAGCACTGGCAGTAATTATTGCTAATGAAATAATACAAGGAGCTGCTGATTTTCTGGCTCAGCATCATCTCTGCAGGCAATTGTCCAACCCTGTACTTGCCTGTACCAAAAGATACTGCTTATCTCATGTATTAGGATTCCAAACGTAAGCCCTATTTCAGTGTCTGCATTAGAGCTCTCTATGTAGAAGCTTGCAGAAGAAAGTGAAAATAGTGGATGCTGCTTATCTATCTGCCAATGTCAATAAATAAATTAAAAAGCCATTTTCCTCAAAAACATGCCCCTTATCGAGACTGGCTTCTGACTGCTTTTCACTCTGCTGCTATTTGCCCCCCAGTCTGTGTCTTCTTTGTAAAAGATTATTCAGATTTCACAGCTGTGCCAAAGAGCTGCAGCATGCACCAAAAAGAGCACGTCTGCATTAATTCACACAGAAATGTAGGCGACAGTATCAAATAGACTGCTAGATGAGGTCTAGCCCAGTGGCCCACCAGCAGTTCATAATGTTCCCAGGAGGACGCAGGCTAGGTTTCTCAGGCTCCAAGCTGATTAAAACAAGGGTTAATGCTAAGGCCATATCGAGTCTCTAGTTGGGGGTTAGAAGGGTTAGTGGAAGAGGCTGACAGCTGTCTCACAACTGGAGGTAAAAGGGGCAGAGACAGCAGCTGCTAATTTGGGAATAGCAGAGAAAGATGGTAAAGAACAAGTTATAGCTGAATATGCTTGTTTTTTCTTAAATTATGTGTGTGTGCGTGCAGTATATTTATAGAAATGTCTAAATAGACATAGAAGACCAAAGCTAAACAGCAATATGCTGTGCATACTGCTCTCTTAAAGCACTGAAGCCGCATTTCAGTTCTGTATTATTTATTATTAGATAAGCACCAAAAGAGCGCTCAGTGTTGTACAAGACACAAAATACAGACATGCCCTATCCTAAAGACCTTGCAATGTAAGCAATGCTTGACACAAAGCAGACAGGACCCACTGGGAATAACTAGCGTGTTTTTTAAATATGTAGTTTATGATTGGGATTTTCAAAGGAAGCTCTTTTGAAAATCTGAGCCTGTATCATGTTATTGTTGATTAATTCTTGTGAGCCACACAGATGTGCATCTCTGTGAGGGATTTAAATGAAAAGAGGTTGGCAGATCAGAATTAGAATGCAGCAAAGTCATTGCTGGTGGAAGGCACAGAGTGTTGGATGTATAGGGGTTTGACGTTGACATCCTGTAGCATCATTTTAAAAGTAGAGAATGTACCCCATCATGGACATAGGCATCAATCATCAGGTTAGAATCTGGTTCCAAACTTCTCCAAAATTCAGGAGTGTTTAGATCCAAGGTTTCATTGGGCCCTTCTCTATTTAAAAGCATAGTGGACTTGCAGGTCCCATGAGATTTCACAGCAAAGAACCCACAGGGGACCACCAGGGTTTTCTGGGGCTACAGTATGTTCCCATGGCCACTTCCAAATCCATAAAACTTCATTTTTGTAATTTAATGTATCTGGCAGAGAATAGCTATTGCTTTCAGACATGTTTTTAAAAGCTCTGTTGAAGTTAGAAAAATATCTATGGGGGAACCTCTCCACTATGTCCAAGATGGTAGACAAGAGAGAGTCTTTGGGAGCTTTAAAAGCTTATGAAGTAAGAGTCCCTTTGAGAATTGGCAAAGCTCAAACAGACCTTTAAAAATAAATAAATGAATGAAGCTTAGGGGACTTCAAGCAAGGTAATGCGACACCTGCAGTTTGCCCAACAAATACAGCATACTTTTCCAGTAACAGCCATGTGTCAAATTCTGCACTGATTTACTCCTCATGAAGCTCCACTGTAGTCAGTCAATAGGTCTGAATAAAAGGTAAAACAACTTAGAATTTGCCCCCCATGTGTTTTCCTAAAAACCATTAGTGCTACTTTTTAATTCTAAACCCCATAAAATAGTCACACTAAAAGGTACACTAAAGTAAATTACTAATAGAAGTGGTAAATTGGAGTCTTTGTGCCTATCTACCATAAACTTTTTGTTTCCAAAATGTATTTATTATTTACTGAACAGAGCAGATTTTTAGGGTCAGCTAATACGCACCCACAGTATTATGTCTAAACTAATATAAAGATTATGAAATGGCTCTTGAATTCTGGATACAATAAGAACTTTTCAATTGGCTTCCCAAGATGTCACTAATGCCCCCTAAATGCTCTGATCTGAATTTCATTTTTATGGCTAGATTCCATTTCATAATGTCAGTAGAGCAGTCCAGGTTAAGCATTTCAGGGAGATTATGCACATCTTTCAGTCAGGGGTGGGTTAAACTCATCCAGTCTTTGGCCTTAAGCCTTGCACACCCCAACATCTAATCCAGGCTTTAGTTACCCAGAAAATTCAGAAATGCACTACGTACCACATCTTCGCCCTTAATTCTTTTACCTGGGGTTTCAGCAGATTGCATAACAAAGAAGAGGAATAAAACCTGTTGCCAGCTCCCTCCGCTAACCCCTTGCTCTTTGGCTACTTTTCCCATGTCCAGTGAAGTGCCTCAGATTACTGAAAATGAAACATACCGCCATGCATGTCTTTTTTTTTTTTTTTTTGTGGCAGGCAGATCAGTAGTTGCTCTATTAGGTTGCACCTGGAAAGGTCTATAAAACATTTCCTTCTCGATTGTGAGTAGATCAATCTTAACATAAGAATTCATGCCTATGTAATTATGCCAGTGTCAGCTTATTAGATACTTCCCAGAAAAATGGTTGGGAATGTTGATATAAACATAAGCGAAGTTTTATTGAATTTTAGTTAGAATTTAAACTGTAGTAGCTGTCACTTAAAATAACAGATTGATGTTCTATTGTGTTGTCCTTCTGAAGATTTCAAAACTCTTTGCAAACAGCTAGGCTTTGCAACACCCCGTAGAGGGTCTCTGTTGTGGAAATGAAGCCTCCTTTGTAGTGCAATGCTGCAACTCTTTAATAGCACACAGCTAACACTCCCAAAGAATGTATGTCCAGAGGCAATGTCCTATGGATTTGAAACTTCAGGAGACTGTAGTTACTTGAGTTGGAATGATGGTGATATCAGCCAGGCACCCTCACTAGAGCTGATCAGAATTTTTCCCCCTACTTTAGAAAACTTTGGAAAACTTGTTTAATTTTTATCAATAATTGTTATCAAAATTTTCAGTGGAAAAATTGTATGCATTGTTGTTGTAGCCGTATTGATCCCAGGATATCGGAGAGACAAGGTGAGTGAAGTAATTTATTGGACCAACTTTTGTTGGTGAGAGAGACAAGCTTTCCAGCTTCTTCAGGTCTGGGACTTGAAGTTGGTCCAATAAAAGTCCATCAGAAGTTGGTCCAATCAAAGATATTACCTCGCTCACTTAGTGGAAAAATTGACCTTTAATAAACAAACAAACAAAAACCATTTTTTATTTTTTTATTTTTTTTAATGAAATATTTAAAGAAAAACAGCCACTTTCCAAAAATGTTCATTTCCAGGAAAACCTAGTTTTCCATCAAAAAAAGATTTGCTGGAAAATTTTCTAGCAGCCCTAATGCTCGTATTTATGAATAGTTATATGGGCTCTTTAATGGGTACAAGCAGTCAGTGTCTAGTGGACAACATAGGCGGAGAAGCTTTTTCTAATTTAATATATTTTCTTTTGCGTTTATTAAAAGCAGAAACATTGTCTTCTTCCTCTTTTGCTCAGTCTACACACCTCTCTGGCTTAAAAGATTGGTGGCGATTTCTCACAGGAGCAAACTTGAGGAAAGGAGAATGCTTGGTGGTGAAAACTGGCCTTGGCTAGTGTGACTGAGTATAGGTATCTTAGGGGTAAAGAGTGATTAAAAAGATTGAAAGTACCTGCCATATCTCAGAATGAGTTATAAACTGTAGTCCTGAAGGGAGCTAAGCCCTAGTCAGGAAGTAGGGCCTCGATTTCCAAAGATTTTGGTGTTGCAGTGCCTCACTGATTTAGGAACCTAACTCTCATTTTCAAGAGGAATTTAGGCAGTTAGGAGCCAAAATCCCAAGTGCCTGAATCACTTTTGAAAATGAGATTTAGACTCCTAAATTAGCTAAGTTTTGCAGTGCTGAGTTCAGCAGTGCACTCAGCACTTTACAAATCTCTACAAATTTACTTTACAAATCTGAGCTTCGCCATGGGAGGTGCCCTTTCTCCAAGGGAGAAACACATCCTGGGACCTTGGGGTAAGAGTACTCTGCTGATGGAACGCTGTACAAGAGTGTGACAGACTCTGAACTTGCTCTATTTTGGGACTGTGAATGTTGCTGAAAAACTAGGGACTCTTCGCAGTGAGAGAACCCTGCAGTCAGCTGAAATAAAATTCTTTCTAAGACCCACAATGGTGGCGTGCCTCAGTCTTTGAAACTTGAAGTCCACTGAACCCCAGCGAACTTGCTGTGGCTGTCACAGCTAGTCCCCCTATTTATCCTCATTTCATATCTTTGTGTTATGAACGAGACCCTTTCCTTCTGCTGGGTCATGCAGTGAACCTGTTGTGTTTGTGAGGTGAAAGCGGCTGTGATGGCACACAATGAGCATACCAGCTTCACAGCAGGATGCAACAGGAAGCAAAGAGAGGTGGAAGGAGTGGGCCCTATAATTAGCAAATGCAAGAAAATTTGAGTAAAAGATTGATAGAGGTCTGTTTTTTATTCAGTCACTGTAAATTAAGAGCCAAAGCACACTGTCCATTTGTTTGTGTGCTATTACTTTTGTGCAACTTTCAGCCATTTTCACTCGTGCAAACAAAAATGATAGAATTTATAAAAAGAAAAGGAGTACTTGTGGCACCTTAGAGACTAACCAATTTATTTGAGCATGAGCTTTAGAATAAATAAAATAAATAAAAAAATAAATAAATTTAAAATAAATAAATTGGTTAGTCTCTAAGGTGCCACAAGTACTCCTTTTCTTTTTGCGAATACAGACTAACATGGCTGTTACTCTGAAACATAGAATTTATAGGCACCAAAGCCCACTTTCATATGCAAAATGAGCAAAAGTGTATTATGTAAAAATGGATAAATGCCTTCATTGTATCCACAAGTGATTGTACCCAAACTTGCACTCATAAGCAACTTGAGTGTGTGCAAGTAGATGCCAGATTTAGTGCCTTTGAAAAATTCGTCATAAAAAAATTTCCCAGTATGATTGGCCCCTTTTTAAGACAACTCACACAGATTTTGGTACATTCTAACATGCTTGCTTTCTTTTCCAGTGGGGGTGGTAAATCTATCCCTTAGGATAAATTGCATGCATGTCTGGAGGGAGGAAATTACTTAGAGAACTCATAAAAACAGAATGTAATTCTTTTTCGAGGCTGAGTCACAAAATGCAAAAAATTTCCTTGCACCTTTCTGTATTTTTTATTTACAGTAACAAACAGTTAATTGATTTATTTGTGATCATTAATTACATTGATTGGACCATAGGGTTGCCAACTTTCTAATTGCACAAAACGGAATACCCTTGCCCCGCCCCCTGCCCTGCCTCTTCCCTGAGGGCCTGCTCCTGCCAGGCCCCTTCTCCGAGGCCCCACCCTCCACTCACTCCATCCCCCCTCCCTCTATCACTCTCTCACCCCCACCCTCACTCACTCGCTCATTTTCACTGGGCTGGGACAGGGGGTTAGGGTGCAGGATGGGGGGACGCAGAGGTGGACGTGGGCCGTACGGGCTGGTACTGAATACCGGCAAGAAGTGGCCGCTGGTACAGGCCCGTATGCAGCTGATGTTAAAGTGCTGCTGCTGCCCCTTTTGCCCCCCTGCCCTGGTTGGTGGCCCTGCCAGTAGGGATCCTATCGGCCGGACTGCCGAAAGGCGTGGGGGGGCAAAAGGGGCAGCTGCCCTGGGAACTGGTGATTTAAAAGGGTGGCACAGGCCGGGCAGCGCAGAAGTGCTGGCTAAGGGAGGCTGACCCCCCGAGCCCTGCTTCTGCCGCCCAAGGCTCTGCCCCTTCCAGGGGCCTGGAGCCACGCCCCCGCACCGGTAAGTCTTTTGTGCTACTTTCACCCCTGGGGTGAGGGCTCTGGCTGGGAGTGCAGGCTCTGGGGTGAGACCAGACATGAGGGGTTCAGGGTGTGGGAGAGGACTCTGGGGTGGGGCCGGGGATGAGGGGTTTGGGGTGCAAGACGGGGCTACAGTCTCGGGGGTGGAGCCTAGGGGTTTGGAATGTGGACTCTGAGAGGGAGTTTGGGTACGGGAGGGAGCTCAAGGCTGAGTCAGAAGGTTAGAGTGTGGCGGGGGGTAATGGCTCCAGTGGGGGGTGCAGGCTCTGGGGTGGGGCCAGGGATGAGAGGTTTGGGGTGCAGGAGGGGGCTCTGGGCTGGGGCCGAGGGTTTCGGAGTGTAAAAGGGGGATCAGCACTGGAGATTGTGGTGCAGGAGGGGGTGCGGGCTCTGGGAGGGAGTTTGGGTGCGGGAGGGGGCTCAGGGCTGGGGCAGAGGGTTGCGGTAAGGGAGGGGGAACAGGGAGTGGGCTCCGGGAGGCGCTTACCTCAGGGGCTCCCAGAAGCGGCAAAATGTCCCTTGGCTACTAGGCATAGGGGCAGCCAGGCTGTTCTGTGCAGTGTACACTGCCTCTGCCCATAGGCGTCGCCCCTGCAACTCCCATTGGCTGGCATTCTTGGCCAATGGGAGCTACGGAACTGGTGCTTGGGGCAGGGGGGAGCACACAGAGTCCCCCTGGCCGTGCCTACTCCTTGGAGTCAAGGGACATGTCACTGCTTCCAAGGAGCCGCGCGGAGCCAGGTAGGGAGCCTGCCAGCCCTGCTCCAACCAGACTTTTAATGGCCTGGTCAGCATTGCTGACCAGAGCCTCCAGGGTCCCTTTTCGACCCGGTGTTGCAGTTGAAAACTGGACATCTGGCAACCCTATTGGGCCATTGCTTTTTGCTTTCTTCTTTAGGCCTAATGCACACATCACTTCATTTGCCTTTTATGTTGTGATAGCCACTTTGTTACAAGATTTCCAAAGTTTGTCATCATTTAAATAGATCTCTGTCTCTCTCTCTCTCACACGCACACACACTCACACTCACACACACACACACGGTACAAAATTGGATTGAAAAGAAGAAAGTTACAGGCAGATGATAGTTGCCCTCTGAAACAACAGGCAAATTAGCCAGCTGTGAAGGAAGCTGACATGTTGTACTAAAGCAGAAACACAATATAATAGGGAAATGCGGTTCTTTGTTCAGATCCGTTTCCTATTAACACTTAGAATGTTATGCTTGTGCATGCCATCCCTTGAGGACCGCTTGGTTGGCCTTACATGAATAACAATGGAGTATGTAAAATTGCTAGATGCATAAAACTACTGTGCAATCATCGAATGTTCTCTCTCTGTGTATTTGTGTTTTTAAATCTGAAATCTGAGCTATTTATTGCATGAAACTTTGAGTTAAATACTATTGTATTGCCAGGGGCCAACTACTAACATTAATTTTAAAAGGTGAGAGCCCAAGTGAGAGTCTATGGCAATTGGAGCATGATATTTCAAAAAGCTGGCTATTAAGGAGGAACAAACCTTTTCAGTAACAAAGGGATAGGGCAGAAACAGAGGACATAATGCCAGGCAGGTGGCCTGGCTGCATGGGCTTCAGTGAGTAGTTATGAGTCTGATGCCAGATGAAGACATCTGTTTCTCTGCTCTGCAGATATTCAAGTAGCTACATGTATATGGTGCAGAATTGGTGGATGGTTCACCTTGAAGCATTGTTTCCTGCTAAGTGGGGTTAAGTGGGAGATAAAAGACTCAAAACAGCAGCCTGTGTGTCAGATCCAATATGCCTTGGTCTAATTGGGGATAGTTATTTTCTGGAGTCAGAGGAACAGATGTTGCCAGTTTTAGGGGGAATGCCCAAGCCAGAGACAGTTGGGCACAAAAAGAAAGAGCTGGGGGAGAAATAAGCAAACTTTGGAAGTTTAGAAAGATAATGACAAATGCACAAAGAGCCTTTTCCCCAAAGAAACATAAGTACTTATCCTATAGATACGTAGGGATCATCACTTCAGCCATTTGAAGGCATGCAGCCACACTTAATAGTTTGGGATAGAAAATAAATAACACCATATACGGTGAAACAACAAGGTAAGGAAATGGACCAAATGTAATGCTCTAAACTAGCATTGCTTCTCCTTAGTACTGCTCCATGAGATATTTACCCACCACAAGGGTCAGGGCCTCATTTTTATGCCTCGCTGAAGAGACAAAACTTCTAGCTGCACGGTATCCTCTTATATCATACTGGGACATTGGTTCAAGACTGATTCAAATAGACAAGTGCCATCCGCTGCATTACCAGCACCATTTCCTACAGCACCTTGGTTTTCCTTGGAGGGCTCTCTGCTCAAGCCCAATCCAGCAGAGTGTGACCCTCCCGAGGAGCACCCAGACTGTGAGGCAACTCACCACCACCTGCCCCTAGTGTGAGGAAGTCTTGTTTGTGCTTGCTGTGGATCAGCTTCCTGAAGCCACCAGCCTCTGGCAACACACACACTATCTCAGACCTCTGCAGGCCTAGCTCTTTCTGTACTGGTTAGCAAAACCACACCCCAACCCCCGAGACCTCCCAGTGTTCCCTGCAGTGTCCAGCCCCTTATCCACTGAACACATAGAATTACCAGGCCTACTGTTCCCAGAGGAACAGTACACTGCAGCTTATTTGTTATACTTCAGAACACAGCTCTGCTGAACACACAGCACTTAGGTTTATTTGTAATGAAAACAAGAATAAGTTTATTGTCAAAGAACAGAGTGATAGTGAGGAAGGGTATTGGAAACAAATGGTTACATATAAAACAGAATCATATTGCGTCTTCTAGAGACTAAATTTATCTCACAAGTTCTCGTCCTGTCTACAGAAGCTTACCTCACCCAACGTTCTTGCCAGTGTTTTCAGCCAAGCCTGGGTGAGATCCCTTTTTCAGGAAGAAAACTCGCTGCCCATTTACTTCTTAGATGAAGGATGCCAGGGTGTCATTGTTGCCCCCAGATACACCAGAACAAACTTTTGATCGGCACCTCAAGGTAGGGCGTCCCCGCACCTCTGTTTACATCTTCCTGTTAGTTTTCATCTGAAGTCCATATCAGCTCCTCATTAGCATTTGACTTAGAATGCTAATGGTTGCCGATTGTGAATCAGACAAATACATAGTTGATGTGTAAACTGATAGATAGGTAAACATCTCTTCTATGAAAAAGAGCCTGCTTTTCACCTTTGCTGGAGACCAGTCCCTATACACAGACCTTAAGAACATAATTTTCTTTGAATATACATAACTCATTACACAACATCCACACATGCATTTTGTAATGCTATTGCTGACCAGTGTAACACAGGTTTTTATTAGAGCTCACATGACACCCTTGTGAACCAGAAAGTAAATACCAGACCCAGCAGCATCCTGTAACACTTAGGCACCCCTTATGCCCTCTGCCAGTTGGCATCAGGAGGTCGCTGGATCACACACAGTTTATGAGATCTGACAAGCTCATAGCCCAAGAATGTGGTGGTACAGTGGTATTTGTTGAGTCTTCAGTAGAAATGTTGATAAGGACATGATTTTTCTGTGCATTAGACAGATGCAGGGTAGGCATAGAGAGTAATTTGCAGACTCTTCTGCCTTGGAAAATGTGCATCCATATGATATATTCACTTCACAAAATCTGATTGCACTGTTCACCTCTATGTTGGTGAGGGCATGAGCTGAGAAAGGAAGGTATATAGAAACAATCTGAAGATTTAGAAAGTAGTCTTATGGTCTGTAAATGCAAAGGAGAAATGTATCTTGGATTATAACCTTTACTGGTGCTTTTATTAGAACCCCTCCCGGAAGTACAGCTTGCATATGGCTACAGTCAGATGCAAGTACTCCACTTCAACCCTTTACTACAAAATATTGTGTCTGTGTTTTTATGTGTCTGTAATTTTTCTGAACCCTCACCACTTCTGCTTTTCTGCCCTGCGATTTGAATAGCTGAATCTGAAGAAGTTTGAACAAAGACTTGTAGGAGCTTTTTTTTTTCCTTAACTAATGTGATAATCAAGTGGTTTGTTGAGCTTTGGAATATAAGTCATTTCCAGTGTGCAGTGTTTGTTTTAAATCCTAAAGGGCACCCAAATATTCCTAAAAGATTAGTGAACAGGGCCTTGCAAATCTGTGTTAATGCTCTTCTTTGACAAAAATTGACAGTGTCATTGAGAAAGTGAGGTGGGGAAGATAAATACAATGGAAGAGCAAACAGCAAAAGAAAAGAGAATTTTAGTGATAACATATTCTCCCTAGATGTCATAGAACATGTACAAATAATGAGTGCACTGAAAGAAAGACAGAACCTGGTTAAGTATTGTGTCAGGAGAGTCTGTGATCTCAGGCTATTAAATACTGCAGTGCTCTTTCAGACTGTCATAATTCAAAAGTACAATGACAGTGTGGTAGCTGTGAGCCAAGCTGCAGCCTTGCCTGAAAGAAAAAAACAAGAAAAGATCAGAGTATGCTTTGAGATTAGAGGAGGTTAGCTCATATTCTTATGGAAGGTCCTAAAATACCTGCATGATCTCTAGTGTGGCCGAATAAATTTCAGTGATGGTGAAAAATGGAAAAAATGGTGACACATTGCCCACGATCCAGCTTTGAAGATTGGGCAGTGTTATGTTAAAGCGTGATTGGAAAGCTCTGCTCAATACATTTTAATGGAACAACTTCCAGGAACATCAACCTCCCTTCCTTCCTCCCCAAAACAGTAATGAATCCAAATGGCTAATAAAACATAAGAACTAAAAGATGTTGTACACGAGCCATGTTTCTGGAATGATTATATTTTTAAATGTCAGTTTCCCACAGCCATTAGCATACTACATTTACTAAGGTATCAGACTGACTAGCTAAAAGAGAGACATTTATGTTATTGACTTCTATGAGCATTTTGTTAAGAAGGGCTTCATTTGGCCAGTTGTTTGTGTGTAGTAAGTAGAGATCATGACTCCTCGGTACTTGAAAGAGTCAGCTGAGAGCTCTTCAGTGGAGAGTAAACTATTCCGTCCCCTATGAAACTCTTTTCTACAAATCAATTCATCTGAGTGCAAACTGATATAGGCAACAGGCAGATATGTACAGTCCTAAAGCACTACCTACATTCTGAAACTGTCTTGTGAAATTAAAGGAAAGGTAAGTTAAAATTTAAAGTTGGAGGAATGTTCATATGTTCTCTGTGGCTTGTATTTTCTCCTGGATTGCATTCGCTTCTATCCATGTAACCCAGGGTGTCAGGGTCACTGGCAGTTGCAAGTCTCCCTCAAGAGGTGTGTCGGTGATGCAAATAGCCCACAACCTGTGCTCCAATGCGGGCCCATAAGAGCCAGCTCAGTCTGTAATGAGTTAGCGATGGCTGTGGGTAAAGGGGCTGAGACTAGAGCATACGTAGGATGTGGTGATACAGTGCATCCCCAGATATTCTCCACTGCTAGGGCTTCCATAGAGGTCCAGGTGCACTTTAAGCCTGCCCACCCCTGATGGAAACCATAATAGAGGGAGACAATGCTGCCCCAGAGTGGGTTGCAGTTTCCAGCCTGTTGCAATATTGGGGGACTGTCTAGCTTGCCATCTGTATGTGTTTGTGCATGTGGAGAGAGAGAGAGAGAGGGTGGGTGTGGCAAATTTAAACATTTAGGAAGCTGTTAGGTATGTGATTTGCAAAGTGGTGTATTTTAATTCTCTAACTATAAGGTTAATTGTCTCCCATTGTATGCACTTGAGCTAAACTGGAAGCTTTAGGAGTTGCTGTTCTCCAAATCATAGAATCATAGAATATCAGGGTTGGAAGAGACCTCAGGAAGTCATCTAGTCCAACCCCCTGCTCACAGCAGGACCAATCCCCAACTAAATCATCCCAGCCAGGGCTTTGTCAAGCCTGACCTTAAAAACTTCTAAGGAAGGAGATTCCGCCACCCCCCTAGGTAACGCATTCCAGTGTTTCACCACCCTCCTAGTGAAAAAGTTTTTCCTAATATCCAACCTAAACCTCCCCACTGCAACTTGAGACCATTACTCCTTGTTCTGTCATCTGCTACCACTGAGAACAATCTAGATCCATCCTCTTTGGAACCCCCTTTCAGGTAGTTGAAAGCAGCTATCAAATCCCCCCTCATTCTTCTCTTCCGCAGACTAAACAGTCCCAATTCCCTCAGCCTCTCCTCGTAAGTCATGTGTTCCAGTCCCCTAATCATTTTTGTTGCGCTCCGCGGGACGTTTTCCAATTTTTCCACATCCTTCTTGTAATGTGGGGCCCAAAACTGGACACACTACTCCAGATGAGGCCTCACCAATGTCGAATAGAGGGGACAATCACATCCCTCGATCTGCTGGCAATGCCCCTACATATACATCCCAAAATGCCATTGGCCTTCTTGGCAACAAGGGCACACTGTTGACTCATATCCAGCTTCTCGTCCACTGTAACCCCTAGGTCCTTTTCTGCAGAACTGCTGCCTAGCCATTCGGTCCCTAGTCTGTAGCGGTGCATGGGATTCTTCCGTTCTAAGTGCAGGACTCTGCACTTGTCCTTGTTGAACCTCATCAGATTTCTTTTGGCCCAATCCTCTAATTTGTCTAGGGCCCTCTGTATCCTATCCCTACCCTCCAGCGTATCTACTTCTCCTCCCAGTTTAGTGTCATCTGCAAACCTTTTCTGCCCTGCCTGTCCTTCCTGAACAGTTTATATCCATCCATGACAGTACTCCAGTCAAGTGAGTTATCCCACCAAGTCTCTGATGTTCCAATCACATCATAATTCCTTGACTGTGCCAGGGCTTCCAGTTCTCCCTGCTTGTTTCCCAGGCTTCTCGCATTTGTGTATAGGTGCTTGAGATAACTCGCTGATCGTCCATCTTTCTCAGTATGAGGCAGGAGCCCTCCCATCTCGAGCGCTCCTGCTCATGCTTCCTCCCGTTATCCCACTTCCCCACTTACCTCAGGGCTTTGGTCTCCTTCCCCCGGTGAACCTAGTTTAAAGCCCTCCTCCCTAGGTTAATGCATGAAAGGAGCTAGAAACATTAACATTAAAATAAAAAAAGGTAATTTTGGGTCAAACTAAATGATTTGATCCCAAACAAAACATTTTATTTAGATTTTAAGCATTTTTTAATAATTAAAAATTTTTAAATAAAATTAATGGAAATTTTGAAACGAAAAGAAGTTTCAAAGAAAAAATCAGTAAGTTTTGTTTAGAAAAAGGCAAAATGAAACATTTAGAAATTTTTTTATATTGGGGGGGCTCTTTTCTGAGATGAACAATTCAGTAAAACCGACAAAAATTCATGAGACCTTTGTGTCACCAAATCTGTATAATGGGATTTAAGTATGTACTTAAGTGCTTTGTTGCATCAAGGCCCATGAGACAAGATGCCCGAGTGACTAGTATGGCTTGGAGCCATACCACCTCAGGCTGTGATTTGTCAGATTTTATAAAATAAATAGGATTGAGCCTGGTCTATAGTTGGATGGGGAATCTCCAGCGTGTTCAAAGTGGTAATTCAGCAGGTGGCACTCTTTTTATTCTTCATTAGTACTAGTCTGATACCTGCTATTAGTGGGCATTGCTCTGCTGGAGGTCACGTCTGTTGGATGAGATGTAGAGCCAAGCTCCTCTCTACCTGTGATCATTAAAAGATTGGTATATTTGTTCAAAATTAGTTCAGAATTTCAAATGATCTTGACAAACTGGAGAAATGTCTGAAATAAATAGGATTAAATTCAACAAGGACAAATGTAAAGTACTTTGCACAGAACAATCAGTTACACAAATACAAAATGGGAAATGACTTCCTAGGAAGGAGTACTGCAGAAAAGGATCTGGTCAAAAACGAAATATGAGCCAACAATGTAACACTGTTGCGAAAAAAGCAAACATCAGTCTGGGATGTATTAGCAGGAGTGTTGTAAGCAAGACATGAGAAGTAATTCTTCCACTTTACTCAGCACTGATAAGGACTCAACTGGAGTAGTGTGTCCAGTTCTGGACACCACACTTCGGAAAAGATGTGGATGAATTGGAGAAAGTCCAGAAGAGAGCAACAAAACTGATTAAAGGTCTAGAAATCATGACCTACGAGGAAAGATTGAAAAAAACTGGCTTTGTTTTGTCTGGAGAAGAGAAGACTGAGGGAGGGGACATGATAACAGTCTTTAAATAAGTAAAAGGTTGTTATAAAGAGAAGAGTGATAAATTGTTCTCTTTATCCTCTGCGGCCAGGACAAGCAGTAATGCGCTTAAATTGCTGCAAGGGAGATTTAGGTTAGACATTAGGAAAAACTTCCTAACTGTAAGGACAGTTAAACACTGGAACAAATTACCTAGGGCTGTCGTGGAATTTCCATCATTGGAGGTTTTTAAGAACAAGTTAGACAAATACCTGTGAGGGATGGTTTAGCTAATACTTAGTCCTGCCTCAGTGCAGGGTACTCGAGATCCTTTCCAGTTCTACATTTCTGTTATTCTAGTTGTAGTTATGTCTTGCTGTTTACTGTGACAATTTTTTTATGGCAAAACCACAGCTTTGTCATGCCCCAAAATGCAAAAATCACAGTTTCAGGTTAAATGATCCTCAAAATCATAGCACTTTTTTTTTTCAAATATATCAAGTGTACAGTTTTTTTGTATTAAAAACGTAATACATTAATTCAAATGGGAAAAATCCAAAACACAAAATATTGATATAATTTTTACTAAAATAGTACTATGCTTGCTTTGATAAAAATAAATTCATACAACTCTGATTTACATGGCTTTATAGCGCTAAACACATTTCATATAAAGTAACGTATTGCTGTGGAGAAGCACTTGCTGTAGGTGGGACTCAGAAAGATAACACTGCATTGGTAACACTTGGTTCCCGTTTGGAACATTGTTTTTTCACCCAAAAAAGCTAGAAATTAATTCTTTTTAAGTACAAGGTAAAGTAATTCTGTAGTGGACTGTAGAGCAGCCATGCCTTTTAAAAAAAAATTGCCAAGCACTCTGTATCCCTATCAAACCATGAACGTGTGGCAAATGACCATCCTCAGCCCTGGTGTCCTGCCCAAAATCCCATTTGGGTAATTACACTGTGTCTACCAAAATTTCCTGTGTAGGCTTTGGTCCAAAACTGAGTCAAATGGAAGCGTGTCACCTACTGAATCACCAACACCACTTCCTGCAGCACCCTAGAATTTCCTTGGAGATCTCCCATCTAAGTGTTGGCCATGACCAAACCTGTTTGGCTTATGAGAGCAGACCAGATCACAAGCTGAGGCTGGTATGGCTGCTAATCATGCTGCTCATTGGGGATATTTAGTCAGATACATCTATGACGGGAGACTGTACTGCATTAAATGTCTCAAATGAGTTCAATATATTTTATTTGTGCATTACTTCGTGACCCTTTGTAAAAAAAACACAATGCACAGAATGCACATTTTGGTAGCTTAAGACTTTGTATAATAACTTTTTGTGTTACAGGTATGTGATTGAACAAATGTAAAAAGTAGGAAAACAGCTTCTCTTAAGGTTTGATGTTTTAGGACTAAATTATTTTGATATAACTCTTGAATATCTGCTTTTGATGTCTGTAAACAAACTAACTAGTAAATCTTCACTGGTATGTTGCTTAAGTTGATCAGCAAGGGCACCAGGGCTAACTGTGATCAGCTAATGCATTTTTAAGAACAATTGTATTTGTCTACAGGTCAGGTCAGGCTATGCCTGCTACTGTAGTACCTTGGGCGGTACTACCTGCATCTCATCAAACCCACTGCTTTGTGGGTAGCTCGGGAGGGTGTAAGGCTAAGGGAGCAACCCCTGACAGAAAAGCCCCACTGTCTTGTGGGTAAATTTGGGAGAATGTAAGGCTATGAGAGTAAACTCAGACAGAAAATCTGGAGTGGAGCCCCAAAGGCGGTCAGGTACTAATATTTTAGTATCTTTCTGGCAACTCCTACAGCAGATCAGGTACCAGATGTATTTGTTCTTCTTCTCCTCTGGAATTTACTGGTGACACAGGGAAGGCTGTCCTGATGCCTGGGCAACTCAGGGCCTCCATATTATCTGCCCACGCTTGCGCCCTGGAGAGGTACTCTAGCTTTGCCTCGAGCGTCGACAGAACACGGGAGGCAGCAGTCACCAGTTCTAAGCTCTTACTCTATTGGCATAGAGTTGAGCACCAGAAGCTGTCTCCGATGGTGGGAGAGATCATCATATCTCACTCCTCAACCATCGCCTTCCATAAAACTGAGCAGCCCCCAGACAATAGGGTGTTGTCCTGCCACAGTCTGCCTGCTTCAATGGATTCTTGGAACTTAGATTTTTATAATTTGTCAAGTAGACTGTAACCAATGCATCAGGCAAATCAAGTAAAAGAAAGAAAGCATCTTTAAAGATAGGGTGCTGGAACGTTTGCACCATGATAACTAGATTATCTGGGGAACTTCAACCGACCGATGCTGCACTTAAAACTGCCGTGATCAATGATGAGCTGAAATGACTCAATGTGGATATCACATCCTTCCAAGAAACAAGGCTAGCATCAAGCGGATCTCTCAGAGAAAAAGACTACACATTTTTCTGGCAGGGGAAAAGCGCAGAAGAAACACGAGAGCATGGAGTGGGATTTGCCATCAAGAACTCACTTCTGGGGATGATTGAGCCACCTACAAATGGATCCGAGAAAATTTTGGCACTACACTCGTTCACATCTGATGTCCCAGTCAACGCTGTGAGTGTGTATGCCCCAACACTCTCTTTGTCTTCTGACATCAAGGACCAGTTCTACGAACAGTTGAACACCACCATCAGCAAGATTCCGAAACATAGATATGTTTTCCTGCTAGGGGACTTTAATGCAAGGGGGGAGCAGATCATGAAGCATGGACCAACTGTCTTGGTCAACACAGAGGTGGTAAAATGAATGGAAGTGGTCAGAAACTGCAAGAATTTTGTTCCTATTATGATCTCTGTGTAACAAACTCATTCTTCCAGACAAAGTCGCAACACAAAGTGTCTTGGAAACATCCCAGATCTGGCCACCGGCACCAACTGGATCTTATCATCACAAGTCACTTATGTGAAAGCATCCAAGTAGCAGCTGATACAGGCAACATTAGAAATGTATGATGGGATCAAGAAAGTCTTGGGTCCAACTTCAAAGAAGATAGCCCCATTGAAATCAACAGGGGAAACAATCAACAACTGCACCAAGCACATAGATCGCTGGGTAGAACACTACTCTGAGCTTTACTCTCATGAAAATATTGCTATGGACGCAGCCTTAAATGCCATCAAAAGCCTGCCTGTTATGATCCAACTTGATGATGAACCAACTGTTGAGAAGCTTAGCCTTGCCGTAGATGGCCTCCCCAACGGAAAAGCTCCTGGAAAAGACTGCATACCGTCCAAGTTCATAAAATGTGGAAAACCTATTCTACTGCAACATCTTCATGAGTTGCTCTGCCTGTGCCGGAAAGAAGGCGAAGTACTACAAGAAATGGGAGAACATCACTCTACAAAAATAAGGGTAACAAGAGTGACTGTAACAACTATAGTGGCATTTCCCTTCTTAGTATTATGGGAAAAGCCTTTGCCCAAGTTGTCCTGAACAGACTTCAGACCCTTGCGGACAGAATCTATCCTGAATCACAGTGTGGCTTCAGAGCTCAAAGGTCTACTATAGACATGATCTTCTCACTGAGACAACTACAAGAGAAATGGAAAGAACAAAAAAAGTCCCTCTACATTGCCTTTATCGATCTCACAAAGGCTCTTAAGCATGATTCGATCCTTCCATGAAAACATGTACGGCATGGTCCATTATGATGGCTCAGTGTCTGAGGCTTTCCAAATTCATAGAGGAGTTAAGCAAGGTTGTGTACTTGCCCCAACTCTGTTTGGGATCTTCTTCTCCCCATTACTGAAACAAGCTTTTGGTTCCTCAACTGAGGGAATCTACTTGCACACAAGATCTGATGGAAAGCTGTTTAATCTTGCAAGACTCAGATCTAAAACCAAGACTTGGGAGGCCCTTATCCAACACCTTCACTTTGCTGATGACTCAGCAGTGACAGCCCACCCAGAAGTTCATCTTCAAAGCCTAATGGACAGTTTTTCCAAAGTCTGCGAAGACTTTGGGCTGATTATAAGCCTAAAAAAGACTAACACAATGTGCCAAGGAGTTGAGGAAGCACCCTCCATCAAGATCAACTATGATTTGAAGTGGTGAATGAGTTGATATACCTGGGGTCCACTATCGCTGTCAACCTTTCACTTGAAACAGAACTCAACATCCGCATTGGAAAAGCCCCCACAACAATGTCTAGACCAGCAGTCTCTAGCCTTTTATGCCCAAGATCACTTTTTGAATTTAAGGGAAACCCAGGTTCTACCCTGCCCCTTCCCCGAAGTCCCGTCCTGCTCATTCCTCCCCGCTCATTGCTCGCTCTCCCCCACCCTTACTCACTTTCACCAGGCTGGGGCAGAGGGTTGGGGTTCGGGAGGAGTTGCAGGCTCTGGGCTGGGGCCAAGGGGTTTGCAGTGTGGGAGGGGGCTTCTTCATTGAATTGAGGCTGGGGCAAGGGATTGGGGTGCAGAAGGGGGTGAGGGGTGTAAGCTCTGGGAGGGAGTTCAGGTGCAGGAGGGGGCTCTGGGCTGGGCAGAGTGTTGGGATGCAGAAGGGGCTATGGGGTGCTGGCTCTGGGAGGGGGGTCAGGGCTGGGGCAGGGGGTACATGGTGTAGGAAGAGGTTTAGGGTGCAGGAGGGGGTTCAGGGTCCTGACTCCGGGAGGGGGGTTGGGGTGCAGGCTCCTGCTGGGCGGCACTTATCTCAAGCGGCTCCCAGTCAGTGCTGCAGTGGGGCAGGAACCCTGCCTGCCCCATGCCGCTCCTGGAAGGGGCCAATGCACCCCTGCGGCCCCTGGCGGGGCATGTGGCTCCATGCGCTGCCCCTCTCTGTGGACAATGCCCCCGCAGCACTCATTGGCCACAGTTCCCCTTACCCAGGCAATGAGAGCTGTGGGGGAGGTGCTTGCCACTTCAGGACATCCTGGCCACTTCAGGGAGCTGCATGGGGCCATGGCAGGCAGGGAGCTTGCCTTAGCGGCAGTCCTGCTACACCATCAGAGATCACGATCGATTGGGAGAGTCTCCAGAATCGACCAGTTGATCGCGATCGACCGGTTGGTGACCACTGATCTAGACTGAACAAGATGGTCTAGCAAAACAACAAACTGACAGAACACACAAAAATCTGTGTGTCTCATGCATGTGTTATCAACACACTTTTGTTTGGGAACGAGACATGGACACTATACTCTCATCAGGAAAAGAGACTCAACAGCTTTCATATGCGTTGCCTTTATTAAATCTTTGGAATCTCCTGGAGGGACAGAGTCACCAACACTGAGGTGCTCAAGCAGGCCAGCATACCCAGCATGCAAACAGTCCTCAAACAGAGACACCTCCACTGGTTTGGGCATGTGTGCTGAATGAATGATAGGTGCATCCCAGAGGACATCCTCTACGGCGAACTGGCATCTGGAAAAAGACCTAAAGGGTGTCCCAGATTGCGTTTCAAGGGTTTGTGCAAGCGAGACCTTCAAGAAATGGACATGGATGTGGACAAATGCGAAGATCACCCTCAAGACCTTAGCCTTTGGAAACAAGAGCTTAACAAAGGTCTCTGGAGTTATGAGAGGAAACTGTCCAGTTTAGCAGAGGAGAAAAGAGCTCTCAGAAGGCAGAACCCAAATGGTCGAAACATCACCTTTAAATGTGACTGATGAGGGAGAGATTGTCTCACAGGGGTGGGTATCTTCAGCCATGTTCATGGCTGCCATAAAACCAATTGAGTAAATTCTTCACCTCTCAGGGGCACATACCCATGGACTCTCGAGAGTGAAGGATGCCTACTGCTGCTATTTGTCTATAGTAGGTACTAACTGGTGTTTAAGAACATGTTAATTAACACATGTTAGCTAACATATTTGCAAAACACACCTTGTTTTCCTAGTCCAGAGAGGGCCCTCTGAGACCTTGTCTAAACACAGCCAAGTTATATGACATTAAATATACTGGTATAGTAAAAGTGGTATAACTGTCCTGGTGTGGATGCAGTTATATTGGTAAAAAGGTGGTTATACTTGTATAGTTTATTCCATTCTGAGAAGGGATATATATTCTACCCGTAGAAGGCCCCTTTATCCCATTATAAATATGTCCATGCTAAGAGTTATAATGACATAACTAGTTTGGTTTAAAAAAATCAGACTCTTAGCTGATAGTTATACTGGTACAAAAACTCTCTGTAGTGCAGGCCTGAATTTTCTTCCCTTCCTCTTTGCTAGTAAGGGTATTTGCATGAAAATATAGGATCTTGGTTTCTTCAAGTTTCCTCTCATCTCTACATTTTTCTCCCCTTTTGAATTCCCTGTCTGAAGTCCTAATTCAGATGATGGCACTATTTTGAATGTATATAACAGAAATGGAAAATAAAAAGCATTAAAGAACTGCTGGCACCTGGTGGTAAATATTTGAAAAACATTTTTAGCAACAGTTTGGATTATAAATCATGTGTTTTCTGAAGATGTCTTTCCTCATTCATTATCACCAAGACCATTTTTGTGAAGGAAGATCTTTATCTTTTATTATTTCCTTTGCCGCTTATGCCTGTTTCCCACCTGCAGCCAATCTTATTTGTGACATCCCAAACACAAGGTCTTAAAGGGGTCTCAGAGATGTACCAGGTCTTGTTATTTCCCAACAGTGGAATTTCATCAGAAGGACAACTAAGCATGTGGAGGAAAAAATCCAAGTTTCATGCAAACATGCTAATAATGAAGAATCAGGAATGAAAGCTATGGTGAAGTGTATGCACAAAAGTCTTGAGGAGGGAATTACTTGGAAGGTCATTTTGTTTTTCTGCTTTTTATTTCACTGCTTATAGGCACCATGAGAGACATGAGTTTTGTGGGAACTGAAAGAGGAGAGGGTGGGTAGTGGTTTGGTGGACTGGGCTGGGATGTTCTCAAGTAGGAAAAGGACATGAATAAATCTTCAAAGGTTGGTATTTTTGGTGGAATGTAGACTTGGATAGAGTGGATAAAGGTGAGAAAGGGAAGTTTAAAGTTGATATGATGGGCAAGGGGGAGCAGTATGCATGAAGACGATAATTTTAGCAGTTGTGTTTTGGATGGATTAGGAAGTATGATGTATACGCAGAAGAACTCTTTGACAGTACGGGTCACTAAGGTGTATAGCATGAGTATATTCTGAGAGAGAGAGAGATTGTGTATTCTGCTGTGGCCCTGGTATGCCACTCTGGTGTGTTAAGAATGCCTCGGTAGCACTGAGCAGAGCACTACAGAGATTTTTTGCTGCTGCAGGCTGTGGAGTAGCCCACAGGCAGTTCTCAAGGGGTTTTCATGAATTAGGTATTTAGGGGTGGAAAAATGCTGACACATACGGCAGCCCAGATTCAGAAGGGTACACTGGTGTCTTAAAGCCACCTTTGCCCCCTCCTCTGCACAGCACAGAATCTAAGCTCCATTGTGGGTGTCTTCATAATATATACATGTAACAAAAAGTACTTTAAGAGAACCTCTCTTATAACCCTTACAAGCTGAGCTCTTACAGTGTTTCAAAGCAGGCCTCCTTCCTGTGCACCTTGACAAGTGTGCAAGCTCCCTCCTCCCTCAACCATTTTATATCTTACAAACCTTTCTTGGCTGTCCACAAAAGATTCACAGGGGCTAACTAAATTATCCAACATGAACGTGCAGCATGGCCTTCCTCAGCTGCATGTTTCATAAGCTTAGTGAGAAAACATGTGGAAAACATATTCTGTATGGGTGGAACAGGATTTTGAAAGACTCGTAGCTCCATCAAATCAAAATTAGTTTTCACCAGTGCCCTCAGAACCACTTGTTTTTGTGAGCTGTTTTCATGACAAAGTTCAACTTTCAACGCTCAAGATTTCTGAGTATAGAGCAGTTTAAAATTAAAAGTTCACAATTTTTTTCTTAGAGTGTTTATTTTTCACAGTTCTACTCAAAAATGGCAGAACAACTGTAGCAAAATATTTCCAGAAATATTCACTGTATGGCAAAGACCAAGCATGGGAAAAAAATTTCCTAAAAGGTGAGAAAGACAAGGTGAGTGAGGTAATATCTTCTGTTGGATCAACTTCTGTTGGTGAAAGTGAGAACCAGAGAAGAGCTCTATGGAGCTTGAATACTTGTCTCTTTCTCAACACAAGGTGGTCCAACAAAAGATGCTGCCTTACCCACCTTTTATTTCTCATATCCTGGAACCAACATGGCTATGACACTGCAGATCCTAAAAGGTGAACATTTTGGAAAAAACTTTGAATAAAAATGAAGATGTAATCTTAACAATAATGGTTTCTGCCATTATTACAGTAATAATATTTCTGTTATCTCTTAAATCATTCTGGAGACTTTTCAGTTATTTCAAAGACTCCACCAGATAAAACTGTTGTTTAGCAGCTTCTGAGCATTTACAATCCTATTGCTTTTAATGCTCAGCATTTCTCAGAATCAGCTTCATGAAAATCTTGCCCAAGTAAGGAGTCAGCCCAAACTGAGTAATGACTTCATGATTTGACCCCCCCCACACAAAACACAGAAGTGATCGTTAGACTACCACGGTCATGGCTATCAGTGGCATATCATAAAGTCTGAGGAGACTGAAGATACAGAATAAGCTAAATTGATAACCCAAGCACAATGAAAACAAACAAAACACAATGAAAACAAACCACACCAAAAGGAAAAATAAAAAAGACAATCAAGCAAACACTAAACAGTATAAATGGGCCTTAGAAGATTATGCTCTGAGGCTTGCCAAACTTGGGGCCTTTGGCAGGCCTCCAAGGATAACATATTCCAAAAGCAAAGGGCCCTCATCTGACACAGCCCTGCTGCAGTCCCCAGGGAGTTTTGCCCTAAGAACTGACAACAAGAACACCCCAGCCAATCTCAACACTCGCCATCGGATTATAGCGTCAGATTTCTGTAAAGTGAGATTAAACTAAACTTCTGTCTTGTGTGAATTTAGATGTAAATGAAAGGATTCTTGCTGTTGTTTAGCAAAAACAGTTTCCTTGGTTACACTGAATCATTTTTACTGTGTAATATGATGTAATCAGTTTGTTTAGCATTTAAATCTACTAAAACATATATAATTCTTTTTAAAATGTGTCTAATCTCTTTGATTTCACCCTAACTCAGCTCTGTCTTGATAGCTTGCATCAATACAAGATTTACAAACAGGTTGATGATCATGACAGAACCTGAATGTTGAAGGGAGTGAAGAATTTTGTCAGACTCAGGTACTTCACCTACATCATTGTCCGCACATGCAGCCCACTAAATAATTCACACACACATAGATGTATAGTGGAGTATAGCTGGATGTGAAGCTGCACCCAGGAGTGGATTTCCTGTGAAAGTAACATCAGACAGAATTAGCATCACAGATCGTGGCATCAACAAGCAGTCCGTTTTTACTGTGGCATTCCTGAAATCCCTTTCAGTGACCCCAAAAGTTTTGCAAGATGATAATGATCCTTGTTAAGTAGTGAATGTAATTAGAGTAGAATGGTATGCCAGTGCCAGGGAGGGCTTCTGAGTTCAATAGGCTACAGATGCAGATTTCCTCTGATGGGTGACAGCAGACATCTGAACAATTCCATTTTCTATATAAGTTGTGATCAGACTGTCTTTATTTTATTATTAAAAATGGACTAAAAGGGTGTTTTCAGAATTTCGTCAGTTGAGGGAAGTTCCAGGCTATCAATAGGCCAATGCATAAGAAATAGGCTCTGGTAGTATTCCCAAGTGTTTCAGTACCTGATCTCCTCAGGGAAAGGAGCTTTGGTAAAGGGTAGTAAGATCTACTTCTCCTGCATTGGCATTGATGTTTATAAATGTTCACTCTTTATAATCTATTAGCAACTGTGTGGAAGTGCAGCCTATATTGGGAAAGCTACCCAGTGATATTAGGAGAAAGAAATTTAGGCTCCGATTCTGCTAGGTATTTAAACATGTTCCTAGCTTGAGGTGAATTCAGTGGGTCTGCTCACATACTTAAAGTTAAGTATGTGCTTAATTACCTTGTTGAACTAGGGATATTATATTGTATTAGAAATATGTTACATAAACATTGAAAATACATGTTGTCAGGCATATCTTTAAAAATAGGCATAAAGACATTTTTATCTCTTTTGTGATGCTTGAAGAAGAAGAAGTAGTAGTAGTAAAATGAGGTCCATATACACTGGCTCTCTGGGTTTCTGTCTTTTCAACGAGAATCTGCCCAGTAGCCTGTATGTGCCTTCCCAATCATTCAATCCTAAAAATGTAAAACACTCGTATCAATATTAAAATGAACAATATTTTAAAAATATGGATACTACTTGCCATGCAAACTGTGGGAATTGGGGATATTCATCTTTTTCCCTCCCCCATGCCTACTTCCTGGGCAAAAGTGTTGGTGGGCTTCTAAATACATAACTTAGTGCTAGTAGAATTCTTCTCAGTTTGAGAAAAAGTCGCTGGTAAAATACACAGATGGTTGTATAACTGCAAATCTCAGAAAATGTACCACAAATAGCAGTGCACAGGAATTAGGCGTCAGTTTTACCCCCATTTTATATAGTAAGGTGGAAGGTAGGTATTTTCCTTATTAAAATAAAATATGTTCTATCAGCTGACAGTTTTTGTTTGATCAGTCAGAGAGCTTAAATTCTTAGGTGTCAATTTGTGACATCCTTACTTACATTGGAGAGCACTGACTTCAGTGGGACAACTCCTGTAACTGCTCACCATTGCAAGTAAGGGGCTCACAATGTGACCCTTACTTGTGGCTTTATCTCAATGCTCTTGCCAAAAACCTTCTTGTTTCTCAGAAGCACAATACAATGGTAAAATAGACTAAAGGATGCTACAGTTAAGGTATCTAGACATGGGATGTTGACATAAATTAATTCTGAACTCTGCTGGGAAGCCGATGGATGGAGCCATGTAAAAATGATGTCACTAGGATTCATGCAACTCCTTGTGTTAATAAGAATCATTAAATGAAAAAGAGATACTATTTGTGGGACCAATCCAGTGCCATTGTAATCAAGAAGAGTGCTGCCATTAACTTCAGTGGGTGCAGAATCAGGCACCTAAATTGTAATGTTCATGAACACTCATGGCACTATAAACATACTAAATTATTAATAATTGAAAAGTATTTATTTTTCAAAAATACTTTGACATCTGAACTGTATCATATATTTTCTAAAAACTCTTTGTTAGTTGGAGGGTTATGCTGTTATGGCTCCTGAAATACAAATCAGGTTCAGATTGCCCATATTAGAATCCAGAAAACGTTTGCTAATGGTTGATGATGGTCACTGATTCTCATGCAGGAAATAATGAATGGCCAGGTGAATTATCAACAAAGAAGACACTTCTTTAGAAGCAAGCAACCTTATATGCTATTACGAAGGATCAGATTTTGTCAGGGATATTTTTCGTAAAAATCAGAAGCAGGTCACGGGCAATAAAAAAAAAAATCACGAAAGCCCATGACCTGTCCATGATTTTTACTAAAAATATCCCTGACAAAATGGGGAGGGAGGAGGGTCCAGCACCCACAGCAGCTGGGCTGCTGTGGGGTCCAATCCCTGCCCTGGTGGCTGGGTAGCTTAGGAGGGCTCTGGCCACCCCCCTCAGCTACGCTGCTGTGGGAAGGAGAGGGGGGTCCTGCCACAGCTGGACAACTGCAGGGAACCCAGCCACCCATGGGGCAGTTCAGCCCCGGGGCAGAAGATGTCATGGATGTCACAGAAGTCACAGATTCTATGATCTCCATGACATAATTGTAGCACTAGCTATTAGTAGACAGTACCTTGAATTTACAGTGCCAAAGTGAGAGAGATCCGAGCTCCAGAATTTGTCCTTCACCCCATTCCCCAACAGGAGTTAAGTCCCAGGGAGTTGCCTGATTTAAAAAAAAATCACTGGAATATAAATTATTATTATTATTTTATTTTTCAGGCTGAAGGAATAAAACAGAAGGTTAAAGAAAATCTATAAGGAAAAAAAATTCAGGGAAAGACTAAAATTAATTTTAGAGTCTGATATGAACAGTTATTCAATGCTCACTCCTACAGTATTACTGATCTCCTGTGCTTTGCTCCCCAGCTCAGACTTGCCTTATGGCATTATGGGTGTTACTTCAATTTTTGCTCTCCCAATGTGAGGTCAGTTTTCTTCTTGTCTGAAGTACATTGGGAGGGGATGCAGAATAGAGATGGGCAGGAAATGGTTTTTCCATCCTGCAAATATTTCCAAAAGTTTTAAAAAATTTCCTGCTGCAAATTGGGACAAAAAGTCAAAATTGCAAAAATATTTGTGATCCAAAAAACTCCAAGGTTTTTGCAGTTGTTTGGGTCCATCAAAATGTTTTAACTTATTTTGAAATTTTGATTTTGTCCTTTCCACCCACCCCTAGCTGAAGCTTAGCTTAGGTTTTGAAATGGAATGTCATTTCAAATTGGAAAACTGTAATTTTTCATTTTGAAAATGTTGACATTAAACATTTTGAAAGTTCTGAAAAGTCACCAAATCCAGTCCTGTTTCACAAACAGTTTTAGTTTTGGAAGATTGGCATTTTTTTTTTATTTAAAACTAAAATTGAAAAAAAAGATCATTGAAAAAACTCCCAACCAGCTTTCATGAGGAAACAGATCCTATTTCCCATTTTTTATGAATAACAAGATTGAGATATTTGAGATAACAGTGACAAAGCTTCCTAGAATGAGAATAGAAATAATTATGGTTCTCATTACAGACAAACACACACTGGTGTAAATAAGTAACTCCATTGAAGCAAATGGAATTATGCTGATGTAAGCAAGGGAAGAATTAGGTCTCACTTTGCTGTTCAGAAACACTGATAATTACAAGGCATTTTTAAAATAGTGGGTGTTTACCTTTGTCCTTTCTCCTCCCGCAGTTCTTGTGCAGTATGCTGGCTGGTTGCCACCTTTCTTGTCAGAGCTGATTACATTTCTTTGTTTTTTTATGTATAGTCTGTGAAGTGCTTTGGGATCCTTCAGGGTGAAAGGTGCTATAGAAATGTAAAATGTTACTATTTTGCATAAATTGCTTCATTATTTGTGGTTTAAAGCTGTAATAAAATAGCTAGCTACTCGGACTGGCTGACTCAATGATAGGTAATTGGATACAGAGTTCTTCACTTTCAGGTCATCAGCTCAAAGCTGGCCCCAGGCTATTTGGCCTATGTTTAATGAGTAGGTGATGTTTCATTCTATTTCCTAGTGGTTAAATGTCCACATCACAAAAAACTCTAGCACAGTTGTCATTAACAGGCTTAGCAATCTCACCTGAGAGGTTAAGGAGGAATGGGCTAGGAGACTTAACTACTCTCACATCCCTAGAGGTTGTCCCTTAAGGTCATGGTTGAGATTCATGATGAAATGCGGGGAAATTTCGCTGCCATTCATGCCTGTGTTGTACATATTTTCTGGACTATTAAAGAGCATCAGTCTCCAGGGCTATCAACCCTGCACCTTTCCCAATTACTGTATTTACTTCATATTTGTGTGTGTGTGTGTGTGTGTGTGTGTGTGTGTGAGAGAGAGAGAGAGAGAGAGATGGTCCAAAACAGTTTCGTACAATATAGATATATTGAACGTTTGAGGGTGTTTCCTGCAAAGAATATTTCTTGCTATTTTATTTTAAAACAATGTAGGGAGTTTACAGAGAGACATGCTTTACCTCTCTTGGAGTTCAGTCTTGAAAAGTGCTGAGCACTTTGACCCTGATCCAGCAAAAGACTTTCAGAAGCACCTAAGTGACTTAGGAACCTAAGTCCTATTGAAAGTCAATAGGACTAACGCTCCTAAGTCACGTAGATGCTTTAGAAAATTCCACTTCCCCAGTAGAATTTTAAACTTGTGAGTAGTTCAGGTGAAGTCAGTGGGTCCACTCATGCGTAAATTAAGCACATGCTTAAATCCTTGCTGGATTAGGGCCAGAGACCTCTGCATCTTGTGAAATCGAGCCCTTAAATGTAGGCACTTGGGCAGACAATCCCTCAGACTCTGTCCACTGTAAAAACACAGGACACCCAAGTTGAACCGAATGCTAAATAACACCACATGGGTTTGCAGTGGTCTGTGACTGGAAAGGTTCACTGGAAGCAATTTGCAAAGAAATCCTTAGGAAACCACCTGGATGGTTATTTTAAATTAAAATAGGAAGAGATGCCACTTATTAAAAAAATAATTTTTCAATACTAGGTTTAAGGCTCTGTACATATGATAGTCATTAAACCTTATTTAACTCTAAAATTATCTGGCCTCCTTAATTCCACAGGGACTGTAAGGATCTAGGTTTAAAAATGAAACATAATGTCTGGATGACAAACATATCATCCTAGATGTGGAATAATTGTTATAGAATATTGTTCTCAATCAAGCCCATAAAAAAGCCAAGTAGTGTATACAAAATATATAATAAATACAGTTTTACACTATATTTAGGGCCTTATCTTTTACCCATTGCCAATGATTTCAACAGGCACAGGATCAGAGCCATTGAGATTGTGGGTATGCCCGTGCATATATGTGTTTAGAACAAATGATTTATCCAGCCACATTCTCAATCTATTTTCACACACTGTTCAAGCAGTCTATGCAATTTCCTTATTATAATATTGCTGCTTTTGAGATAATCCTAGTGTGCCCTGAGATCTGAGCTCTCAAAATTCAGATGTTGTCCAGACTGGAACCTTTTAGCAGAAGCACTGAATTTGTCATTTTTTTTTTTTTTTTTTGCACCAAACAGCTGTGGTGTGCCTCACCACCCTTTCCCTAAGGATGAAATACGCTGCAGGGAGGGTGTTGTAAGCATTCCGGAGCTAGCCAGCTAAGCTGGAATCATTACTGGACTGGCTTGTGTACTGCTTTGAAGAAGTCTCCCATTAGAATTAAAACATCCCACAACTCCCAACACAACAGGCCTATTCTTGAGTGTAGCTGACTGCTGAAAACATAAGGATAGTGGCAAGATGGGGGGAAGGGAGAAGAAAAAGAGGCTAATAGATAAAAAGGGGCAGCTCTTGTATGTGAGTGGAATTTCCTCTGAGTACAGGATATTCTTTATCATTGACTGGTCACAGGAAGGAAAATGGGAAAACAGTGTTTCCTGTAAGGGAAAAAAAAAAAAAAAAATCAATAGGCCTTGAAAATACCTGAGATGGAAAGAACCTTTTGCCTTCCCACCAACAAGTACAAATGTTTTTAAATTCCTTTGAAGCATGAACTTGGTATAAAAACAGTTTGCCTCTTGAAATGAGACTTTAAATGCACACGTACCCTATTTTTTTTAAAAGTGTCTTCATGTGCTGTCCAGGCCATACTGGTCTTATCTGTTCATTTTGAGAAATCTCTAATTCATGAGAATCTGTTTGAATCAATGCTGTTTCTTTAAAAAAACACAAAACAAAACAAAAACTGATTTCAAGGAGCTCTTTCCTTCAGAGACAATATTTCTGTATTAATGTATTAAGTATTAATGACTTAATGGACCACTTAGCATTATTATATTGTCACTGTCATATCCCTTTAACAGAAGAAGATAGCCATAGAGGGGAACATGGAGTCTGTGCTTGATTTGGGCAAACAGAATTTTCTCTTGCAGCTACTTTCTGCTTAGAGTAGATGGCAGAACTATGGGCCTTACTCCTGTGAATAATGCCATTGGAGCCAATGGGGCTAGTAATGAGTAAAGGCTGTAGGAGTGGATACATGTGCATGTGCAGAGAGATCTATAACACCTCATTGATTAGTATAATAGTTTTTCTGTCTGCAAATATTTGCCCTAGTGGCAGCTCCTCTCTTACTAGACATGGACCTGAGCCTCTGAGTTTATGCCTGTGTCATACCTTTACTTCCTCTAAAGTTGGGGGTGTTCAGGGGCAGGGTTCTGCTTTGGGACCACGCTTGTTTATAGCAATCCCAATGGCATAACTGAAAGGCAGATGATGAGGTTAAGCTAGTAACCCAGCGCTGCAAGTATAAAAAAACAAAATAAAAGGGGAGTGGGAGGCAAAGATGAGCTGTCACAATTTCACAAGAAAATTAATATAGCTTTTTTTAAAAGGAGGAAGAAGAAAAGAAAAAGGATTGGGATTAAAAATAAAACAGCCAGAAAGGCCTGGAATTAAAAGAAAGCTTTTGGAATGATCTAACTTTTATTTTATTACATTAGAGAAGACAAAAAAAATCAATAGCTGGTAATTCAGACATAAATGAATTATATAGGCCACTGACACAATGGACTAAACTTTATAACAACCACATCTGATGCCGTCAAGCCACAGGCTTCGGTGGCGCCAGTAATAATTATGGCCGATCACCTCTAATTCAGTGCTGCCTTGCTTGATAAAGGTGTCACTCGGCATGGCTGCAGCATCAATATCGATTGGGGATGTCACACAGGAGGGCAGCCTGCTTTCCCACTTGAATGGGACAAACCACTGCTTTTTCCCCTTCTCACCCTGCCTGTGTCCTATACTGATATGCCCAGAAAATTAATCATTTAAATTCATGACTGAAACCAACCAAGCTGAAATTAGCAGCATTGACCCCTGGAAGTATATATCTTTAAGATCATTGATAGCCATAACAGCATCCTGGGAAAACTTCGCTACTTAACAATAATCGCTATTGCTTTGCAGCATATGGGGCATTAAACAGCTGGAGTGATCAATCATTCAGCTACAAAGAGCCATTTACTGCCAAGATACTTCTAAGCAATAGAAAATATTTTGCTATAACATGAAACCATAATATGAACAAAATATCATTGGCTTTTGTATTTTCACCAGATTTTATGAAAGCTCTGGATGTCTTTCCCAAGTCTTCTGTAATACTGAAATTTACCCTGAGCTGTCCAGTGAAGTGATAGGTATGGAAAAGGTGGATGTGGCTGGCAACCCAGATGTCAGTAAAGGCTTTTCTGTTTTATTTGTATAGGGTGGTGGTTGGATTTTCTGAGCTGCTTGTTGAAATTCTTCTCCTAACCTGTAGATAAAAAGGACCCATTCTGGTTATCCTTGCAATGCTCTAAGTGCAAGTCATGCTGATTTTTCTGTAGTTCCATAAAGTACGTTTTCACATTTGGCATATTCAAGGATAATAGATGTGATTGGAAATTTAATGTTACTTTTTAAAAACACAAGCATTGCATTTTACAATGGAGCTACGTTTTTACTCCACTGATCAAAAGTAATTGTGAAAGAACAGTAAAAGAAACCTCGGTGATGTTAAGCTACCCTGATAGACACATGGTGTATTTCAGCCCTTTGTAATATAGCTGCTAAAGTTGGAAACACTTGTGTCATAAAACTACAATATTTCACTTGAAAAGTTTCCTCTTTTTTAAGTAATCTTTACCAGTTCCAGTGTATTGTCCATTTAAGTATATGGAATATTTCTTAAGTTTGTAGAAGAATCTCTTTAAGTTCAAAACTAAATACATAGAGGTACTGCAATGGTGTGATTGAATATGGTAGGGTTTGGTGGTGGTTGGTTGTTGGGGTTTTTTTGTTGCTTTTAGATAAGAGTCTGACATCCTCTGGAAAGAAAACACCTGCACATTTCAGCTCACTGACAGCCCAAGAAACTCAAACAGAGCTCCACAATTATCCTGCAAAAATGGGGGCCTAGTTTCAAGTTCTTGCCAGGTTTACACAGCTTGAAGTCAGTGGAGTTGCTCTGATTTAATTAATCAAATCTGTAAAGTGCAAACACCTATACTGAATATTTATTCTCCCTACATCCTAAAAGATCCCCCCCACCCTCAAAATTGTCTCTTCTACACTCCTAGTCTCCCTTTCTTCTTTGCCCTCCCTTCTCCTTTCCCAGTTGCTCTTTCTCCTTCTTGAGATCCTGAAACACATGGGCATTTTTGTGTGTGTAATATCTTCTGATCAAAACCAGTAAATCACTGACAGCCCAGTTCCCCGGGTTTTACTCTGATTTCGCAGGCAGCTGTTCTGGCCATTCTGAGACAGCACTGTTTCTTTCTCTGTTTACCCGTTTCCAATAGCAATTGCACCACCAAGTCTCAGTACGTCTGGAACTTGGCCTGGGGCTGTTTTGGTTACATTGAAGTTTTTGCTTCAGTTCTGCCAGATTTAAATGGTGACTTCACCAGCATTGAGCTAAAAAGGAGAGCAGGGAGGCGGGAGGTAGTGTAGAGAGAGAGAAGGCCAGAGCATTACATCATCATTTGGACTGGAATCAAATGGGAAGGATATGACTCACTCGGGCTAGTTAAGCTTTGGCTCAAGTTCTACATATACTCATTCCAGGGCTCTCATGTTCTGCACCTCAGCAGGGAATTCAGGCTCAGTGATGTCCATGAGGTTTGTTTTTAATTTTCTTTTCCTTTTCTGATTTCTATAGACTTTTCTACCGCCCCTCCTTCTTCCCTTTCTACTCCTCCTACATCTCGATCCCCCTTTCCTGCTCTCCTTTTCACTTTGCTAGAGTTTTTCTGATGAGTGTAACCTGGACTTGTAGAGCAGAAGCTGATTTTAAAATGAACCAAACCCAAACAAGGAGCAGCAAACTCAAGAGAAGTCCCCCCACCCACCATCACTGTGTTGCTCTTAATCGGAGGAGACAGAGAGAGAGTTAAAATGCAGGGACCAATCGCTTCAATGGTGATGTAATGCTGGAACTGCAGGGTTGTTAAGTAATGTGAGAGCAAGGGGGTCAGGGTTGCAAAGCATTTACCTGCTCCCAAGGGAGTTTAAGTTTATTATCAATTGCAGTGACTGTAACTGGCTTCAGACTGCAATCTCTAATTATTCACAGACTCTCCTTTTTTATCTTTTATTATTAAAAGTAAAACTATATTATGGTATTTTAAAAAATGTGATATTATCACAGCTGCAAATTATTTTCCACCAGGGTTTTGATATTTTTTAAAATGGTTTGAAACTGGGTGTCTATTTCACAAAAAGACCAAAAAAAAAAAAAAAAAAAAAGGAAAGAGCAAGCGAGGATGGCTCTTTAAGTGTAACTGGTGAATTTCTAACTGTATGAAGAGAGCAGCTTAGCCACTGTCTAATAGAGCAAGTAAAAAGTCTTACTGTTAAAGTTACTCTCTAGAAAATAAATCATTTAAGGAGGCAATTTATGTAGCTCATCCCTTGGAGCCTTGGTGCTCCACACTAATGCCTGTTGACATCATTCTGACTCTGTTTGTCTTTTTTTTTTTAAACTAATGATCGCTACGGCCCCAATCCTGCAGAGTAAACCACATGGACATAAATTGCACCCATCCAGTACCACATGGGAGTCTGTGGGGTTTATGCCTACCCGTGGCTCTCTTTGAAGGATGAGGGCCTTCAGGTGCTTATATTTGTACTTCCCATTAACAGACTTGAAGACATTTTGTTTGAGACTAACCATGTATAGAGAAATGTGATATTTCCTCCGTAGATTCATGGTGTGCAGGTGCAAGTACATTGCCATTCATGTGGGACAAGTAGGAATTAACATTAAGTAAATCCCTATCTGTATGGGTGCACTTAGATGTGGGCTGAACAAGAGATCACTGGTATCTGTAGGTATCCTCGAAGTACTCGGTCTCCTCACAGGAGCTCCGAATCAGGTTTCTGTGTCAAAAGTTGTCAGCCATTAAGATACCATTCCTGGAAGAGACCCCCTCAGGGACTTTACATCACTGATGCTCACAAGGAGAGTGGCTTCCATTGGTTCAGCAGCAGACCGGGGACCCGATTCAGCAAAGCACATCAAAGTGCTTTGCTGAATAAAAATGGTCCTAAGCACACACTGAAGTGCTTTTCTGAACTGGGACCAGAGTAAGTAAAATATCAGATATTGTTCTCAGTTACAATCATGAAACCCCATTACTATATCTGAGGCCGAATTTAACTCCTGACCTTCTCCTGGGTCTCCAGAACCTATCTATAATTTTCCACACAATAAACATGTAGCCACATTTTCATAAGTGCCCTGATTTTCAAGCTGGATAGTTAGCCTTGCTCATGGGCCAGACTTTTACAGTTTTAAAGGCCAGCCTGAGGCCACACTGAATATTTGGCCAACAGTGTGCCACATACAATTCAGATATGCCACATGGGTCACATTCTCCAGCCCTCCATTTAAGGTATGGGTCTTGCGGAGGGGACTTGTACTGCTTTGGGAGTTCCAATAGGAAATCTGTCTGACTTGTATTTTCTCCTAGAAGCCTTGGGAAGTGCACACTGCAATGTTTATTGTAGCTCCATCACTTCTGGGGGAGATGCAGTGTGTGATCCTCCCGAGGCCTGACCAGTTCTGGTAGATGGCATTGCCTTTCCCTCATCCTTCCTCTCCCTGCCCCTTTGAGAGGCCGGGGGTGGGGGAGGAACGGAAGAGAATGACTGTCAGGGCTTGTGCAGTGCCTGCTTCCTCCAGGCACACTGTGGCTTGTCTTGTGCAGAAGTACAAAGTAGAAGATGACTTGTATTATCCTCCCCCTCTTGTGCACAGATACAGGCCTTGCCACAATCCGTTTGCATCTCTACAGATACCTATCCTGACACACATACTGTGTGCATGTTATTTCCCTTATCATAAAGAAATGTATATAAAACATATTATACAGACCGGTCTAGCAGTCCAGTGGCAACACATTGCATTAAAGAGAGAGGGCTGGGGAGGGGGGGTAGTTTGGCTCTCATGTATCTCAAACCATCATGTATCTCATACCAACAGGTATGTTAGCAACAAGAAGAAGGTCAGGGAAAATGTGGGACCCTTACTGAATGGGGGAGGCAATAGATGATGTGGAAAAGGCTGAAGTACTCAATGCTTTTTTTGTCTTGCTCTTCACAGACAAGGTCAGCTCCCAGACTGCTGCACTGGGCAGCACAGTATGGGGAGGAGGTGAGCAGCCCTCAGTGGTGAAAGAACAGGTTAAGGACTATTTAGAAAAGCTGGACATGCACAAGTCCATGGGTCCAGATCTAATGCACCTGAGGGTGCTGAGGGAGTTGGCTGGTGTGATTGCAGAGCCATTGGCCATTATCTTTCAAAATTCGTGACAATCGGGGGAGGTCCTGGATGATTGGAAAATAGGCAAATATAGTGCCCATATTTTAAAAACAGAAGAAAGAGAACTCAGGGAACTACAGACTGGTCAGCCTCACTTCAGTCCCTGGCAAAATCATGGAGCAGGTCCTCAAGGAATCCATTTTTAAGCACTTGGAGGAGAGGAAGGTGCTCAGGAACAGTCAACATGGATTCACCAAGGGCTAGCCATGCCTGACCAACTTAATTGCCTTCTATGATGAGCTATCTGGCTCTGTGGATATGGGGAAAGCAGTGGATGTGATATATCTTGACTTTAGCAAAGCTTTTGTTATGGTCTCCCACAGTATTCTTGCCAGTAAGTTAAAAAAGTATGGATTGGATGAATGGACTATAAGGTGGATAGAAAGCTGGCTAGATTGTTGGGCTCAACTGATAGTGATCAACAGCTTGATGTCTAGTTGGCAGCTGGTATCAAGCAGAGTGCCCCAGGGATCGGTCCTAGTACCGATTTTGTTCAACATCTTTATCAGTGATCTGGATGATGGGATTAATTGCACCCTCTACAAGTTCACAGATGACACTAAGCTGGGGGGAGAGATATGATGGAGGGTAGGGATAGGGTCCAGAGTGACCTAGACAAATTGGAGGATTGGGCCAAAAGAAATCTGATGAGGTTCAACAAGGACAAGTGCAGAGTCCTGCACTTAGGAAGAGAGAATCCCATGCACAGCTACAGGCTGGGGACCGACTGGCTAAGCGGCAGTTCTGTAGAAAAGGACCTGGGGATTACAGTGGATGAGAAGCTGGATATGAGTCAGCAATGTGCCCTCGTTGCCAAGAAGGCCAATGGCGTATTGGGCTGTATTAGTAGGAGCATTGCCAGCAGAGCGAGGGAAGTGATTATTCCCCTCTATTTGGCACTGGTGAGGCCACACCTGGGGTATTGTTTCCACTTTTGGTCCTCCCACTACAGAAAGGATGTGGACAAACTGGAGAGAGTCCAGCGGAGGGCAACGAAAATGATCAGGGGGTTGGGGCACATGACTTACAAAGAGAGGCTGAGGGAACTGGGCTTGTTTAGTCTGCAGAAGAGAAGAGTGAGAGGGGTTTTGATAGCAGCCTTCAACTACCTGAAGAGGGGTTCCAAAGAGGATGGAGCTTGGCTGTTCTCAGTAGTAGCAGATGACAGAACAAGGAGCAATGGTCTCAAGTTGCAGTGGGAGAGGTCTCGGTTGGATATTTGGAAACATTATTTCACTAGGAGGATGGTGAAGCACTGGAATGGGTTCCCTAGGGAGGTGGTGGAATCTCCAACCTTAGAGGTTTTTAAGGCCCGACTTGACAAAGTCTTGGCTGGGATGATTTAGTTGGTTTTGGTCCTGCTTTGAGCAGGGGATTGGACTCTTCCAATCCTAATCTTCCATTATTCTATGATCAGGGGCTTGTAGTGCTGAGAAAGCAACGCACCACATCCTCTATTGGGCTGGGGGAACACATCATATTGGTCTTAAGGAACACCCTATAACTGATTCGTGTAGCCACATGGATGGCCTTGACAGGGAGCTGCATCCACCCCACACTGGGCTTGAAGCCAGGTGAAATGAGTAAAGGGGGAAATCCTGAAGACTGCCCCCACCAAAAAATACATTGTGTGTCAGATGTCTGTATTCCTGGTCACTTCTGCTACTAGAATAAACTTACTTTAGTGTAACACAATAGAAAAGGAGATTGAATCTCTCTCTCTCATGTATATCCCAACAATAAAAGCACATGACTGATGAGACAACTGCTCCCAAGAAAAATCAAACAATACTAGGTAAGGGTCCAGAGTGATAGGTGCTTTTGCAATGCAAATAGGTACAGGACAAAATATTTGAAAGTAGCTACTCTTTTTGGGTTCCTCCAGTTTTGGGTGCCCAGCTTGAAAGACCGTGGACCTGATTTTTAGATGTGCTGAGTATCTGCAACTCCACTTGATATCAATGGGAGCAGTGGGGGATTAGCATTTCCGAAATTCAGGCCGAAGGTGTTTCAAGTTGGGAACCAAAACGAATAGATACTTGTAAAAAATGTCAGCCATGGTTATTAGAGCTGTGCAAAACTTTTTCAAGGAAGCCTGAATTCACAAGGTTTCATGGCTCATTTTAAAAACACATTTCTTAGTTAGTAGAACTTAGAAGTTGACGCCAGCTGCAAAGAGGATTCAGCCAGGCTTTCTCTCCCCACACAGGTGCTTTTCCCCACAGGCCCAGGGTCTCTTCCTTATCCGTAATTGTCTTCTGCACAAGGGGTGGGGTGGGGTCAGGGGTCTGAAAAACCCCTGTGGCAAAGTGTTCTGGGATGGCTGGCTGGGCAGCTGTCCCCCTTCTTTAGTGTTTATGGAGCTAGCAAGTTCAACCCATTTCCAGTCCACAGAAGCCATGTTTAGGGGAACTGTCTGGCTGTTCAGCCACTTGGCAGCAGTGGTTCTCCAGACACTACTTTTAATCATTCTGATAATGACTGCCCTGATCTTTATCTCCACTTGGTGCCCTAATGTTAGCAAATGAACCACATTAAAAGAGAATTCCAAGGACTACTGTGCCATGTTTAGTGTTTAAAATTAGAACTGGGCAAATAACTGGTTTTTCGGTTTGCTGGCAGTTCCAAAAAAAATCAGAATTTTTTTTGTCATTGAATATTGGTAAAACAAAACATTTCATTTAGAAAATGTCCCAACAAAATATTTTGATTTTTTTCTGAATATTTTAATGGGCCTTTTGTGTATGGGGGTTGAGGGAGAGGCATGAAATTGACATGGATTCGCTGAATGTTTTGATCAACCCAAATGTGCATTTTCTGCTGAAAAAAAGCTTTGGCTGAAAAATTCAAATTTAAATTGGTGCTAAATTGGGGGGCAGGCAGTAGTATTCTCTGCTGATGAGAATATTTTCTTTGAATTGAGGAACTAACTTGGTGTTATTTCCATACTGACTTGACTATCTTTAGTACCGCAAGAATTGAACTTAAGTGAGTGGACCAACCAACTTCTACTGTCCAATAGAACCCGTGAGAGGGTCAGTTACAAAGTTCATCAGCTCCCTGCTCTACTCCATGGTTTGACTCCAGGTAAAGGGGATCCCACAGACTCTTAGTGAAGGGGGTTCTCTTGGAGAGCAAGTGGGAGCTGATTTTGCTGATTTTGCTTCAGAATGAGAAGATTTCACTGGATTTGTTTCAAGATTTCAGATTTGTGTAAATTCAGAATTCCAAGTGAATATCAGGGGCTGCCATCATGATAGTTTTCTGCAAAATTAGTGTGTTTTTTGCACACTCCTAGAAATTATGCACTATCAGCCTGATTTTCACCCAGGATCACCAGTGTGAATCAATGAAGTTATACCACTGCAAAACTGGTATGTAATCAAGAAGGGATTTGAGACCTATCCCTTATGGTAACATATTATATTTGGTGATACAATTATTTTCATAGTTACCATTATCTTTGTCTTCATAGTCATTTTTTTCTCCCCTTATCCCTTCTCTGCCAAAGTTATAGCCAAGTCTTTGTGCCATCTTCTGAAATGGGAATTGCTCTTCTATAATAACATTTTTAGGTGCATAATTTTAAAAAGCAGTCAAGAAAAATCAGACACAAAGTCTCTGGGAACTTTAAGCTGCTGCATCAGTCATTGAAAGGGGCAGAGTACACTCCTACCCACATTTGGCCAGATCGTGTAGCTCTGGGTGTGTTGGAGTCAGAGCAATTCTCATTTGGGTAAGGTAGTGATGATGGTAACATGAGCCTCACCTAGACCTTCATTCAAGGGAGCACACAGACCAGATTGTGTCCAGTGCCTACACTGGTGATAAAGGGACAGGGGAAGGCTTCTTATGTCCTTCCTCTCCTTACCTCCGCATGTTCCTTTGTTCACTCACACATGGCTGGTCGTAGTCCAGTCCCAATTGTTAAAATCACCTTCACTTGCCACGAAAACTACAGTTAGGATAATAGATTAAGTTACTTTAGTATTAAGAGTCTGCTGTGTCGTTCTCTGCACTTAAATAATAGATGGACAAGATAAGTAGATAATTGATTCCTTGCATCTAACTCCTGTTTGCCATAATCCCTTTAAAACCATTTGGTACTCATCATAATAATGGTAATCTCCATTAATTCATTTGGTGTTAATGTGGATCCAATTTATAATCTCAAAACAGTAATTTTGCCATCACAGTTTAGTGTTTGTTAGTATCCACTTAACTATGTTTTCCCTCTCTACTGCAAAAGGACTTGCCCATGCTTTAGTTTTCCCACCTAGCTGAAGTGGTGATTCTCCTGATGGGAATTTGCTCCTGTATTCAGATTTATATTTCCCTTTATACCAAAGAAAGGTGGATCTCTGTGGAAATGCTCCAGCTGACTTTCTGCACCCTGTCATTTACTAATGCCTTCCACTTCAACACCAAACATCAGGGAGCACATGTCTTCCTGCTCACTACTCAGATGACATTCCTTTCTAGATTTCCTCAGAGACATAACCTCACTACAGTCTTTTATACTATTGTCTCAGAGGGTGGGCTGGTAGGAGACACAACCCTTTATCTTGGCTTGGAGACAAAATATCTGTTGCCTGCTAGCGCATTCCCCCATGTGTGCTCTGTTTATGGGTGGAGTGCACTGTCCCACTGCCCAAACAGTTTCCAGTTTGTCCAGCCGATTCTGGAGAGGGAAAAAAATGTCTTGACTTAGGACCTGATCCAAAGCCTGTTGGAGTGAATGGGAGTCTTTTCATTGACTTCAGTGAGCTTTTGATGAGCTTATAAAGCTCTTCTCTTTGTTTCCCTAAACACCTACATCTTTGCGACTCTTCCATCTGTTCTTCTGGACAGCAACTTTTGTATCAAAGATGACCCAAAAGATTTTAACACAAATTTTGGATCACTACCAATAGTTGGGCACCACCCTTCCCATAGGAGGTGTGTCTACTCTTAAATGTGACATACAGAGTCTCTAATACATTGGTCCTTTTCTTCTTCACCTCCAAATAGATTGTAAAGCGTTGATTATCAAATAGTGCAGCCAAATGAAACGCAACACGTGGTCTGTTTTATTTAGTGGAATTCTTAGATTCAGACACAGCCAGTAAAATATCACTCACACAATAGAACACTTTTGGTTCCAGACCCACTGCCATAATTATTTTAGAGCCTTGGTATTTCATTATAGCCACAGCACGAGGTTCCAGTGTTAAAATGAATAACAGTGGTATGAAGACCCTGGTTACAACTCTGAAACAAAGACGTAGCTTTCTGCACATCAGAATTACAACCAGGATATATCAGTAGATAAAATTACTTTTCAAAGTGGGTATTTTATGCTGCTGTTAAATGGTACAATATGTGGAATACAATACATTTTATTTTTGTGTAGCACCTTTCATACAGCAGTATCACAAGGCGCTTCATGTGTCACAGCCATTTCTTCTATGCAGTCATACATACTAATGCTGTTCGGTACAATATTACCTACAAAAGACATTCATATACCTAAGGTAGGGTTTCTGACTTTGAATCCAAGATAACTGTGATTATATCACATTCTCTACTAGGAACTATTTCCTGCAGTTTGCAAAAGACAGTTTACCAGATGAAGAGAAAGATATTGGGTCACATTCGCTGCTGTGTACATGGGTGCTGCTCTGCAAAGGCCATTAGAGCTGTGCCCATTTATAGTAGAAGAAAATTTCACCCATTTTCTCTTACCCTGTTGCTCCCTGGACACAGAAATCTCCATTTATCTGAAGACGGTTGATGTCTTTGAAACAGTTTGAATAAATGGGCTTCTACTGTAAAATATATAGAGAAATATGAGTGGTCAAGGGAGTGAAATAATTAAGACTAAATAAGGACTCAACCTACACATTTATTGGACAACCACAGTGTTATGAACTAAGATGTACTATTCTTCCCCCCCCCCGCCTCCCTCCCGTATTGTGCTGTGCTGATGTATATATGAGTCATATATGACCTCATTACAGCATCAGGTATTAAATCTTTGCTGAGAAGTGACAAAAGACATCCAGTATTATTGTGTGGAATATAAAGTGTGCAGTTCACAAAAGAGTGGATTAACAAGATTCTGCCTGGATATGTAAAGTGATGTGCCAAACCTTTTCCATCAAAATGTTTTTTGATTAAAAATTGGGGTTTTGAAAAAATTTAAATGGTTGTGGAAAGCTTTCAACATTTTTTGGTCAGAAAACTGAAAATGTTTGCCAAAAATCAGTTTTGAGAAGATGGAATGTGGTCCATTTTGTGGGGGTTTGTTTTGTGACAAAAGTAAAAATTTTCTGCAGAAAATTGATGACAATGATAAATATTTTGTTTCTAAATCTAAATTTTCCATGGGGTGGGGAGTGGAAAATTTTTGACCACCTTTAATTGAAAGGACAATGAAGTGACAAAGCTAATGTTAGAGCATCTGTATCTTTTTGAATTCTGGAGGACTTTAGCATTTGGTCTCAACCTCTTCACCTTGCACCCAAGAAATATGGTTGGTGTTAGTATATTCAGTAGTGACATTTAGATATCCATGCACCACCTAACTGATCCCTTTCATCTTCTCTAAATACTGGATCTTCAGCTTGAGAAGACCAACATTTTGCATTATTATCAAGAGGCCCTGCTTTTGTGAGATGATACTTTAAAGTGGAGATTCAATTGAATTGAGTGCAGAGGGACACTAGCCTGCTTTATCCAAGAGTCTTATATTGAGGACAGTGTATTGGATTTCAGAGGAATATCTGTGTACTGTAATTATCATATGGGACAAATGTTAAATACCCAAAATGAATTAACTGATTGGCTCAATGTGAATTAACAGACTCAGTCAAAATTCCCAAAAGAATTTTAAAAACCCACTCTCTCCACTACAAAACGAGGTCCAACCCATTCAGGCAAAAACCTGATCCAGACCCTGGCAGATGAGCATGAATTTTGCTTTGGGGGCCTACAGAGTCTGGAATCAATTGTGGGCCTACAGAGTCTGTAATACATTGCTTCCTTTTTTCTTCCCCCATCTCCTCCAAACAGATTGTAGAGCTTTGATTGACAACTAGTACAGCCCAATGAAACATTCCAAGTGAAAGTGACTGTAAGCCTTGTGAACCCCTCCTGGAAACAGTTGCTATGAACGTGTGTGAACTAAATCTACAAAAAGAAAAGGAGGACTTGTGGCACCTTAGAGACTAACAAATTTATTTGAGCATAAGCTTTCGTGAGCTACAGCTCAGTTCATCGGATGCATTCAGTGGATGAATGTGCATCCGATGAAGTGAGCTGTAACTCACGAAAACTTATGTTCAAATAAATTTGTTAGTCTCTAAGGTGCCACAAGTCCTCCTTTTCTTTTTGCGAATACAGACTAACACGGCTGCTACTCTGAAATAAATCTACAAAGTATCACACCGCTTCAGTGGAGGTAGGATAGCAAGGTGATTGGAGAACTAGGAGAGCAGACATCAGTATTGGGTGGGTAGCAAGGAGGGAGAGAGCAGCAATTGCAGAGCTGGTTGTCTGGGAAGAAGGGCATTAGAGATTGGTGGGATTGCAGATGGGGCTAGGGATGAAAAAGTAACTAACAAGACATGCATTTATCGCAATCATTTTGCTTTTATATGTTTTGTCTATTGTCTGCCTATCTGTCTTGTCTGTTTACAGGGCAAGGACCATGTGTTCGTATGTATCTGTATAGTGCCAAGCACAAATCGTCACTATTATAATGAAAATGATATATCATAATTTAAGGTGCTGCAGTGATGGTACTTGTTGACATTTACTATTCTAATAATATTCATTTAAATTGCAGTGAGCAATTGATGAAATGGTTAAAATAAATAGGAGAATATTGACAGATTTAAGGGGTCTATTTTCTCATCAGTGGGTTTGTGGGCAGGTGAGATATGGATGTAACTTTTATTAGGACGAATGGGAGTTTCGTGCATAAATCCTCAGTAGTAGTGAATTCCTGTTGGTGAAGAGAAAGCGAGACTATTTAATTTGCAAATGCCCTTTAATTATTTGAAATCCTTGTCCCAGTATAAAAGTCTCATCAGTACTCCTGGCAGACCGTCTCCATTACAATTTCCTGGGGAAAGTTTTCTAAAGTTTTTAACACTCCACTAGTGTTATCATTGGTGGGAGAACTAGAGTAGAAAAGGTTCAGGCAACTGTAGCATTTTTCCCACCATGATTTCGGACCCTGCACAGCGTAGCAGAGCTGAACTGACAGCAGCAATGGGGGAAACTTTTTTCTGAAAACCCTGGAGTAGGCAAGGCTGATAATATTTAAGACTGTTGAATGCAGGGCATCTCCCAGTTGAGACCTTTACATTGCATTGCAATTAGGGCTGTCAAGTGATTAAAAATATTAATTGTGATTAATCTAACTGTTAAACAATAATAGAATACCATTTATTTAAATATTTTTGGATGTTTTCTAAATTTTCAAATATATTGATTTCAATTACGACACAATGCAAAGTGTACAGTGCTCACTTTATATTTATTTTTTTATTACAAATATTTTCACTGTAGAAAACAAAAGAAATAGTATTTTCAATTCACCTAATACAAGTACTGTAGTGCAATCTCTTTATCATGAAAGTTGAACTTACAAATATCGAATTATGTACAAAAAAATAACTGCATTCAAAAATAAAACAATGTAAAACTTTAGAGCCTACAAGTCCACTCAGTCCTACTTCAGCCAATCGCTCAGACAAACAAGTTTGGTTACATTTGCAGGAGATAATGCTGCCCGCGTCTTGTTTACAGTGGCACCTGAAAGTGAGAACAGGCATTTGCGTGGCACTGTTGTAACCGGCATCGCAAGATATTTACACGTGAGATGCGCTAAAGATTCATATGTCCCTTCATGCTTCAAGCATCATTCCAGAGGACATGCTTCCATGCTGATGACAGGTTCTGCTCAATAACGATCCAAAGCAGAGTGGACGGATGCATGGTCATTTTCATCATCTGAGTCAGATGCCATCAGCAGAAGGTTGATTTTTTTTCAAATTTTTTTTTTTTTTGGTGGTTCGGGTTCTGTAGTTTCTGCATCTGAGTGTTGCTCTTTTAAGACTTCTGAAAGCATGCTCCACACCTCATCCCTCTCAGATTTTGGACGGCACTTCAGATTCTTAAACCTTGGGTCAAGTGCTGTACTTATTTTTAGAAATGCTCGCATTGGTATCTTTGCATTTTGTCAAATCTGCAGTGACAGTGTTCGTAAATCAAACATGTGCTGTGTCATCATCAGAGACTGCTATAGCGTGAAACATATGGCAGAATGCGGATAAAGCAGAGGAGGGGACATACAATTCTACCCCAAGGAGTTCAATCAGTAATGTAATTAACACATTTTTTTAACAAGCGTCATCAGTTTGGAAGCATGTCCTCTGGAATGGTGGCCGAAGCATGAAGGGGTGTATGAATGTTTAGCATATCTGGCACATAAATACCTTGCAACGCCGGCTACAAAAGTGCCGTGTGAACGCCAGTTCTCACTTTCAGGTGACGTAAATAAGAAGCAGGCAGCATTATCTCCTGTAAATGTAAACAAACTCATTTGTCTTAGTGATTGGCTCAACAAGAAGTAGAACTGAGTGGACTTGCAGGTGCTAAAGTTTTATATTGTTTTGTTTTTGAGTGCAGTTATGTAACAAAAAAAAAATCTACATTTGTAAGTTACACTTTCACGATAGATATTGCACTACAGTACTCGTATGAGGTGAATTGAAAAATACTATTTCTTTTGTTTATCATTTTTACAGTGCAAATATTTGTAATAAAAATAATATAAAGTGAGCAGTGTTGTATTCTGTGTTGAAATTGAAATCAATATATTTGAAAATGTAGAAAAACATCAAAAATATTTAATAAATTTCAATTTGTATTCTATCGTTTAACAGTGCGATTAATCACGATACATTTTTTTAATCACCATTCATTTTTTTCAGTTAATTGCGTGTGTTAACTGTGATTAATCAACAGCCCTAATTGCAATTAAATTCCTTTTACTGTTTAGTTGAGGGCATAATCTCCTCCATTCTCCAGCTTTCTATATGGCCATGAAAAATATCTTCTTTTATCTTTCCCGCTTTTTTGGCCTAGAAAACCTCATCACCAAAATTTGCCCACATCTATAACAATTCTAAGTTTGAATGGGATGACTGAGTCAAATCATGTTTTAATTTAGACTTGCTCTGGGCAATGTCAATGAAGTCAACTTTAAGGCCCCAATCCTGCAAACACTTACTTAAGGAAGTCCTTATCTTGAAACTTGCACATCAGTGTTTTCAGGATCAGGGCCTAATGGCCTTGGAAAAAGGTATATGGAAGAGACTCGGAGAATGCCTTTTCTCTCTAAGATTACAAATTCAAAGATATCCTTTCAGAGTATTCAGTGGGGAACACTTAATGTGTCCAGTCCTGCCAAGACTTCCACACAAGAGCTCCCGTTCACTTCAGTGGGACTCCCATGAATGGACTACGTGAAGGGTTGTACTTACTGTGTAGGTTTGCACTTTTACTTAGCATGAGATAGTTTAGAACTTTTCAGAGCTGAAGCATCTGTCCAAGACTTTCTACTGTAACTAGTGATTTTGTTGCCTCAAAGGAGCCTGCTTTTCAGAAATGCTATACACCGCCTTCTGAAAAACAGGTCTCTAAAAGGAGTCTCAAATTGGGCACCCATATTGCTAAACACTTCTCAATATCGGCCTCCTAGGGAAGAATCCTAGATTATTTTTCTTTTCTCTCTTTTTCTTGTGGGATGAATCATGAGTTAATGAAGAAATCCATGAAATTCCATTTAAAAGTTGGGTTCTATTAGTCATAAAAATGAAGGTCCTTTGGGTGAGAAAAACAAAACACATTAAATATTAAATATAGCATTTAGAAGGGATTTTTAATGGACTTTTTTTCTCAAGAAAGATCACAACTGAAAAATATGTAAGCTTAAATCTTATAGGAAGTCTGGAAAAAACTATTGGATTTGCAGGTGTATATGCATTTCTTATATAGGTCCCTTTTGTGAAAGCAGTTTGGATTAGCGTTCCCCAGCAGATGATGAGAGGATGCCATTTGGTTGTTTTTCTCTGCATTGATCCTTGACACATTATTTTTTTAAAATATTTTCAGATTGGCTGAAGCGTGCATTTATGTGATTGCACCTAATGTCAGACTTTCCCATTTTTCTTGATCTGGAAGGGGACATATCGTGTTCCAGGACGTCATAAAAACAAAATATTTAAAGTATGTTTCAAATAAAAAGAAGAAGAAATGCTTAACTTAATAAAGATGTGAGATTAATTTACAAAGGAAACACTGGCCACGGACCAACAGCAAGCCAAATATTTTGCCAGCAGTTTGCAGTTCAGTCATCCTTGCATATCCAACCTCCAGTGGTACCCCCCATTACTTTTAGAAGTGAGATCTGTCTGGTTTACTTTGTGTTGAATAAACTGATTTTGGTTTACTCAGTTTAAAAACAAAAATAGAGAGGGCCTGATTTTATTTCATTATTCCCAGGGGTAAAGCAGTCCTAGGTAATTACAACCACAGTGCTGTTTTCTCTGTCTTAATTAAAGAGGGGTTTTGCACATAGGATTTTGCACAACATAATAAAATAGTTTGTGGTTTGGCCAGCTCAGCTAAGTGTCACAGGAGCCTATACAACGAGAGAGGCCTTCTGAAAAGTAGGGCTGTGCGGATATCATGCAAGAGTGAGTGAGCAGAGCTGCTTGCCGGTATGCAGGTAGTTTGGAGTTCTTCATATTTAGTGTAAAGACACAATCATAAACCATCCAGTGAACAACATTTCATGTGAACCTATGCGTTAGTGGCATGCTTCTCAGAAGCTATGAATATGGGTTTCAGGAAAATCTGTTAGCAATAACAGGTACTATAGAAATCACAACATTGGTCACACACCTGTGACCAATACTTCTTATTTCTGTAGACTTTTCCGGCAATGTTTGGTTTTTTTTAACTCTTGCAAATAAGCATGATTTATTTCCTAGCAAATCCTTTTCAAGAGAAAGCATCAAAGGGTTTTAAATAATGCACTTGGGCTGGACATGAACAAACTCCCAAACCAAGGCTAAGATGGTCAGTAATTAGGAAAGTCAAATTGGGTGCATTTTGCTGGTTAAATAAATCAAAAATTCCTCATGAAAAAGTAGCATAGTAAAAAGACTTTATCAAGCATAATTAAGAATAAGTGCCTTTCATCGCTACATTAAGTTCTCTGTTCTGCTGCTGTTTGTTTGTTTTACAATCAAACTTAAGATATTTACCTATGTTGCTTTAAATACCCCAACTGTCACCTCTAGTTATTAAAATCATCACCCAGCTAATTGATTCCGAGGTATTGGAATATAACCGAGTTGTTCTTGTTCATAAATTGGATTGACACCTGCCTGTTCTTCAGCTGCTCTGAACTTGTAGGTTTGCTCAAATTTATATAATTGCAATTTTGCAAATCCTAGTGGGCCAGATCCTCAGCTGATGTAAATCAGCATCTGTCCCTTGACTCCAACAGAGTTGATCTATACACAGTACTACCTGTAGTACTTTAAATCCAGTTAACATGATGAGCCAGATATTAAGCTCTATCAGCTGTATTTGGTCTTTATCACAATGTGCTTTGCCTGATCCATTCTAGTCAGCAGGTAAAGTTCACATGTAATCAGTACACTGCAAGGAGGGCTTCAAGATCTAATGCTCAAAGTACCCAAGATGTCCTGTTGGGTGATCAAAACAAGTTTCCCAGGTTGCTTTTTTAAACAGTGATGTGGCCCGTGGGTTTGGAGGAGCTGATACATTTTTCAGCCAGTGTGGGATTTTCTTTTTTTAACTTCAGGGGCTTGATTCACCCTGCATATACTGTGTCTGCCTCAGCTAACGTCCTTTTCGGATAGTGCCATCCACTTCTTGAGGCAGTCCTGGCTGCTTGAATGGCATGCTAGAAGGGTGACTATGTCCTGAATTAAACTGTAAATCTGAGTAACTCCAGTTTAAATCTGTCTGTCTCATAGACTGGATTACTAAAAGGGCTGATCATGGATTACAGAACCATTCACCTCCAGGTTCAAGTCCAGACCGCATAAAACTGACTTACCAATGGGTGCTTGGTAGCCTACAGGAAATAAATTGTTGGTCTCAATTAAGTTCCTAGTGCATTAGTAGGAGCATTGCCAGCAGATCGAGGGAAGTGATTATTCCCCTCTGTTCGGCACTGGTGTGGCCACACCTGGAGTATTGCGTCCACTTTTGGTCTCCCCACTACAGAAAGGATGTGGACAAACTGGAGAGAGTCCAGTGGAGAGCAACGAAAATGATCAGGGGGCTGGGGCACATGACTTACAAGGAGAGGCTGAGGGAACTGGGCTTGTTTAGTCTGCAGAAGAGAAGAGTGAGGAAGGATTTGATAGCAGCCTTCAACTACCTGAAGGGGGGTTCCAAAGAGGATGGAGCTTGGCTGTTCTCAGTAGTAGCAGATGACAGAACAAGGAGCAATGGTCTCAAGTTGCAGTGGGGAAGGTCTAGGTTAGATATTAGGAAACACTATTTCACTAGGAGGATGGTGAAGCACTGGAATGGGTTCCCTAGGGAGGTGGTGGAATCTCCATCATTAGAGGATTTTAAGGCCTGGCTTGACAAAGCCCTGGCTGGGATGATTTAGTTGGTTTTGGTCCTGCTTTGAGCAGGGGATTGGACTAGATGACTCCTGGGGTCTCTTCCAACTCTAATCTTCTATGATTCTATTATTCTAAGTGTCAGCAAGACACAATGACACAAACTGGTATCCCTGTGGCAATCTCAGCAGAGAGGCAAAAAATCTTGCCATGCAAACTATAGCGTCTCTGCTCAGATCCACGAGTACGATACTTTTTGGTGTTGAATGAGGAGGCATAGTCTCATCATGGGCTTGTGGCGGGCTTCCATGTGGAACAGATATTTACTATGTGTGTGTTTTACACGCATAGCTTTCAATGTACAAGAAAACAGTCACTTTTTATTTCCATTTGCATTCGCGACTTCTCATGAATATCTGAAATAGACGTTTATTGTGACCATAACTCTGCCACAAATTAAAATCAGATCCCAAGTCCCTTGTGAAAAGAAGCTCATTATCATGTATGGAGACTTCAGAAACTATACGAAATGACACTTAGCTCTAAACCCCAAACACCACATGTATCTAAGGCTTACGGTTAAGTTCACAGTGGAAATAAGACCAGGAGCTAAGCAAGGTTTTTTTCAATAGATGTATAGCCACAAGATAAAGAACAAACAGCTGGTCTTATGCTTCTGCCAAATGCAAAATATCATTCATATATTCTGCCCGCATTTTCTCCTTTTTAGCGACTGATTACCATTTCTAAGAGATAAACAGACTTCTTTGGCATTATACCAGGGATAAATTTGGCTCACTGGCCTTAAGCCTTGAAGTTTTCTCAACATTTTCTGAATCAAACTTTTTGTGTGAATTGTTAGGTTGTAAGGTGACTCAAGAGCTAAATTCGCCCTTCCCAAGCTTCACAAACATCAAGAAACCATGCTGGTTGCCCAACCTGCAACCATACTTTACCAGTATTCTTTGTATTCATCACATTTGTTATGCCTTTACAACACAGTGGAGTGAGTAAGCTATGTCTTCCAACACCTGGAAATCAGCCGTGCTCACTACTATGCAGATTTCTGCTCTTCTCCAAACTGAGATCATGTCTTGGGAGAAGACTATTGTATGTAGTGCAGTCTCATAGATTTATTCCACTGCAGAATGGTGCCACCAAAATAAAGATGTAAACAACACAACGGTCTTTCACCAGGATGTTGCTGCGTGTGCAGGTGGTTATTAAAAATTTCCCAAAAGGTTGACCATATGGGTTGCGCTCCTCTACTCAAGATCCAATTTATTTTCAGTTATGCCAATCTTGAGGGAGCTGCCACTTTGTGTCCTTTTGTTAAGTTACATATTTATAGGTTATCTACATGTCTTAGCACATATGCACATAATTTAAAGAAAACGTATATTTTTGACTCTTTTACAAGTGAGAGATGGAAAAGGACGTCCCCTCCCCCAAAAAAGCAAGCAAACAAAAAATCCTTTCTCCCCTCCCCAGCCAAACACCCCAACTCCGTCAAGCAAACTTTGGAAAAATGAAATGGGCTCTGACTGTCCATATGCTCTTACTCTGTCAGGTCAGCAGGGGACGCAAGTTATGTTGTAAAAGGCCTTCCACTGACAACTCCACAGTACCATTCTCCACCTTTTAAATTTGGAAATGCTTAACTCAGGTGCCTCAGCTGATTTCAACTATTTTGGTGGTTCTTCACATAAAAGCAATATTCTGGAACATGATATCAGAGCATCTGTCAGTCAGTGTTAGTTTAAGTTATGTTGCTGATCCTGGAAGGGCTGCCTTCAGAGGCAGGACTGCAATGAGTGATATGCCTCAGGACAGCATCACAAAGCCGATGTAGACTGAGGCCTTGTCTAAACACAAAAATTATACCACTATAACTATACCAGAAGAATTAGATTTATCTCTCCCACCCCACCGCTCACAAACATGGACACAGTTATACCAGTATAAATATACTTATATAGTATAAGCTTATTCATGTGTGGGGGATAAGCTTATACTGGTATAACTGTGTCCACACTAGAGGTTGTACTGGTATAACTGTGTTTGTTTATCAATATGTACATACGTGTGTGTGTGTGTGTATAAATATATATCTATATAATCATCCCCTTATCCAAAATATCTATACTGGTACAAAAACTACTGTGTGTGGACCAGGCCTGAGAAATCAGACATTTCTATCCTTCCCATCTATAGACCTCAAACGTTGCAGACCATCTCTTCAGGTAGAAATCCATATTTGTTTTAAAATTGATTGGCCTTTGAAAATAAAATGTGTTTAAATAATGGGAGGAAATTATTTTAGCTTGAACTAGCTTTGCAGACCTCCAAAATAGAGAGGTTTGCACAATCTCAGACAGTAATAGACTGTCCTGCACTCAGGAGTTTTCAAAGCCCAATCTGAATTGCTTCGAACACTGTCACGTATGTTATTTACATTACAAGGGAATTTTTTAGCCAAAGTATTGGGTTTCAGTAACAATATTCACAAGGGAAACAGGGAAAAACAGAAATATTGTAAAATTAATTTGGACTACTAAAAGGGAGACATTCAAGGGCCACCTGAGGAACCCTTCCAGGCAAGAACAGATGAGATAAAACAGTAGGAATAAAGTGGTGAATAGTGATGTAGTGAAGTGTGCTTTTGCATTATTTGTTTTTCATGACTGAGGTCTGGTCTTAAGCCTTTTATACTGAAATGGGACACTGGACTTTATCTTCATCTTTAACATCAAATTCTGTCTTGGGAAAAGATTTTTTCTTTAAAAGAAGATTTCTGGGCCAGAGAAGGGGAGGGGTGGGAGAAGAAAAAAAGAGGTGCAGATGTGAATTGCGAAGCCAGAAAAAACATTAACACAAATTAGAAAATATAGATTTAAAATAAGCTATACATTTTTATGGAATATATTCTATCATTAACCTGTGTAACTCACTACTTCAGAATGTTACTTAGGAAAGTATTTTAAATTTCAGCCACAGATTAGATATTTATTAGTTTGATCCTGCTCTAATTAATGTTAATAGCAGCACTCACATTAACTTCAGTGGGAACAGGATTATACAGATATAAATGAGATACATTGTCCTCAATAGAGCTAGATTAGTTTACACTAGTTGAGAATCTGCCCCATTTATTTTTGCTGTTGTTTGTTTGTTGATCATTTTATATTGTTTTCTCAGGATATTATGAGGATGACTGGGTCACAGGTTGTGCTCTGTCTATTGAAATTTATATTTGCTTAATGACTTTTGCTTAATGAAGATATTACACATAAATGGGCATATTTTGTAAGCCATCAGGTATAATAGTATATAAAACTATTTAGGAGAGAAGTTCTAAACATACTTGTTAAAACGTTCAATCTGAAATGCCTCTGATTTTACCATCTCTCATGAGCAGGGCTCTGAGTTACTATAGAGAATTATTTCCCAGGTGTCTAGCTGGTAGGTCTTGCTAACATGTTCAGGGTCCAACTGATCTCCATATTTGGGGTTAGGAAGGCATTTTCCCCTAGGTCAGATTTAGAGACCATGGACATTTTTCATCTTCCTCTGCCGGATGGAGCACAGGTCACTTGCAGGTTTAAACTAGTGTAAATGGCCGATTCTCTGTAACTTGAAGTCTTTAAATCATGAGTAACTCAGCCAGAGGTTGTGTGTCTATTACAGGAGTGAGTCAGCAAAGTTCTGTGGCCTACAATGTGCAGGAAGTCAGACTAGACAATCGTGATGGTCCCTTCTAACCTTAGAGTCTATGAGTCTGTGTTCTTGAGAACTGTTCAGGAGAGTACAGTGAACTCTTACTATGAAATCAAGAGGCTTTATAGTAATATTTTTTCCTTTTAATTTTTTAATCACATTTTCTCTCTCATTTGGTCTTCAAAACATTTGACGGCAGTAAACATCCACCTTGACTTGCACTGTTCATGCCATAAAACTGTACTTCGGATCCAGCAGGTTATATATTCCTCAGTATTATTGGTTTTTATTATGAGCATTGGCTTGGGTCGGTCATATGCATTCATTAAAAAACCCCTAAGATTTAAGATTTTCAAGTTATTTGGAACTTGATCTGCAACATGAAAGGCTTCTATAGCCACACTAAGAATGAAAAAAACCCCAACCCCACAACAGCCCTGAATTGCTGCAAATTTAACTCCATACTCCCACAATGGTAATGACTGAAAAGTAGTTTTGTCAATATTTATAAATCAATGCAAACCAGAAACTGGATGTTTTAATTTACCATGGTTTAAGTGTAACTGATACCCCTAAGTTTAGAGCTTTCAGTTTTGTAAAGTGCAATGTTATTGCAGGGCATGCATCCAATTTTTAAAACATTATATAGATTGGAGACAGATGAGCTTTCTAGAATTATTTTAGGCCTATTTTGATTAAATGCCCAAGATGCAATTTCCAATGGAAATTAATTGCATTGATGTGAAAACAAATGAACTCCAACCTCAAAATCAGCTGCAGCTTCATGTTCAATACAGTACTTAAAAGGGATGGAGCAGGCACCAAAAACACTGGTGTGAGTTATAACTTCAAATCAGCTTTCACCCATTCCCCTTGAACGCTGTTGGAAAAATAGACCCTAGCACTGATAGCACATATTTTTCAAGATAATCTTAATGTCAGTATCTAAAAGGCAATATTTCACATTATAGGCCTGATTCAAACATGGTTGAAATCAATGGGAGCCATTTTATTAGCTTCACTGGGCTTTAGATCATGCCCTGTGACACTTCATGGTGAGGCATTTCTGCTATGTATGTCATCCAGCAATATACAAGGAGATGGGAGATTTTATTAGAAAAAGGGTAGGGGACTTGATTCTATCTCCTGAGGAGCACTTGGGCATTTTTGTTACCAAATTAGTTTAGGAATCAGATTAGCTCAGTCTTTCCAGTTGTGCTTTCGGCACCATCCTTAGGTCAAAAAGTAGCTTCAGGTACATATGTGCGCTCCCTCAATCAGTGAACAACTCCCATTGACATCAGTTGTATATGTGGACCAAGAAGACAAAGCATAGACCTTTAAATAATGAAAGCAGTCAACATTTGCTCAAAGCTATCTGTGTTGAGCTGCTTTTTGAGCCATTCTCTTTGGCTTTTTCCTGTTCTCTTAATGTTTTGCTCTCCATCCTGTCCCTCTCAGCATTCCCACTAACACAGTTGTCACTAGGAACTTTTAACATGATGCAGTTGGCCCAAAGGTTCCTTCCAAGAATTCGTTTAATATTCATTTTGATCTTCATGAAATTTTTAAAGGAATCAGAAGAGAGGTTGGTGGTGGGATGTTACTGACCATAAACAGGTTCTTGGCAGCCTTACCTCCTGGATATAACTTGCTAAACAGGTTTCTGAGTAGAGAGAGAAGCCCTCCCTCCTCCATTCCCCCTCCAGTTACTCACATTCCTTCCAAGGAAGAGGTTTTGAACAGGTGAAGGTCTGCAACACTTACGTAAAATGAAGAAGTTTGTTCCCTCTCACAGAGCATTGGATGTTTGAAATCATAAGAAGCTATAATAATGGCACAGAAGGGTCAGGGAAACTAAGAACAATATGAAATACATACTATCCAGAATATGGCATATATTGGTGCTAAGGCACAGGACTAGAAGCTAGGAAAGCTGGGTATGATCTGCCACAGACCTCAGATATCACCTTAGGCAAGTCACCAAAATTCTTTTTGTCTCATTTTCTATAAAATGGGAATCATGGAATTTTTAAATTTTCTAAGTCACACGTCTTGAAGATGATAGGTTTTTAGCCCCATTTTCAGAACTTAGATCTGGTAATAATCTAAATATCGTTTGCAGGCACTATACAGAGGAAGTGGAGCAGGTTCAGTATAGATTGGAGAGAAGTTTGCACATTATAGAGACCATGATGTTTTCCTATCATGAGTGGCGTTTATCTGATTTTTGGCTTTTGCAAAAGGCCCCTTCACACTGCTTACCTATTTCCTAATTACAAGTGCATTAAATTTGTATACTCACAGCAAATCCCATGTACTCACATATCTTCTTCCTCCTCAGCTGCCATTATCTCTGTGAGGTGTTTCCACTCTAGTCTTATCACAAGGATGCTCCAGCTCTCACAATAGTATTATATCTGTTTATTATAGCTACTCTTTATTATTATTTGTATTACAGTAGCACCTTCAGGTCCCAAGAACTATTGGAGCCCCATTGTGGTAGGCTCTATACAAATACCGAGTGAGGCAGGATTCTGCCCTAAAGAGCTTACCGTCTAAGTAGATAAAATAGACAAAAAGTGGGAAGAGGGAAGATTGTTCACATTTTATAAATGGGGAACTGAAGCACAGAGATTTTAGGGGGATTCTCCATGGATGTCTGAAGCCAAGCTAGGAATTAAACCCATATCTCCTGAGTTCCAGTCCAGTGACTTAGCTCTAAACTGTCCTTCCAACCCATTTGGTGACAACATTCCTTATTTGAGGAGTATCTGAGAAAGAAAGGGGTAAAGAGCCCATAAGCCATCTGAAACACAAGCCCTTGGTTCTTCCAGTATAGCATAAGGGCACAGAAGAGGGTCAGCAAGTACATCCTGAGACACCCCAAGCAAGCAAACATTTCTGAAACACGGGGCATGAAACTCCTGCTGCAGCATCCATCATTCATTTGAGGACAGTGAAAACATGTGCTGTCATTTTTGACATTTTAATTGAAAAGAAAGCTTACACAGATTTCAACCTTAAGTAGTATGTTTATACAAGTGTATATAGAGAAATAATCTGTCAGTTCAGAGCAGGCTTGGTGCTACAAGATTTGGTTTAGTAACCGAACAATCCAACATTAGCTCACACACCTTGCCTTGTTCCATGCCTCAATAATTTTTAGTAGAAATACTTTGCCTAAAGGCACACAGTTATTAAAAAAGAGGCTGAGCTTGCTTAAATTATTAGCTCATGGTAACAAGCCTGCACTGGAGAAACTGTTGGTCCTTTGTTTTCACAATTTAGCTCTAATTCGCCATCTTATTTTCAGAGACAAACTTCTGCTTTGTTTGGGAAGTTTAAAAAAAAAACGAACAAAGACAGGACGAATAAATCACTTAAAAAAGAAGGCAGTTTTTTTCTTTTAGAATAAAAGTAGTTTTAAAACACCCAGTTATCCTTATATTTTTATTAACATTTACTGGCTTAATAATAAGAGTGAATAGAATCAGAAAAGTTAATGGATAAATTTGTTTTCCCAAATATCCAATTGGTTCTAAGTGCTCAGTGAAAAGCTCTGACCCTGTCAACCTGCTGAAGGTGGGGAGATCCTTTCTCTTCATCATTTTTCTCTTTTTGAGAGCAATAGTTGTTTTATGATGCAAAGTTATGAAAATAAAATGTATATTTGTGCTGCTGTAAAGCACTCAAGAATATTTAACTGACTGGGTTGCTGGAGCGGCTGACCATTCTAACACCTGTATAGAGACAAGTTTACCAGAACAGGTAATACATGTTCCATTGTCACTGGTGGCTGGTGGTTAGGGTTAGGGTTCTTTCAGCTTTTTTATTCACTGAGCTCTAGATTTTTCAAGTGTCCACTAATTCTGCATGCCTAACATTTGGATGCCCTACCTGAGTAATCTGAATGTCTCAAGCTGAATGCCCCAAATTAGTGGACACATTTGAATTTGTTTTGCCTTAACTATTTTAAAAATTTGTTTTAAGGTAATAATGCTGTACAGGATATTCAGATATTAGTACGTGCGGTCAGTGCCTTCTCTTTTCTCTCTAGAGTATTAGTTGTGGTGGGACAAAATCACTTGTCTTCCTGCATGATCAAACTTTTGTTCTGGCTTGAGCTCAGAGCATGCAACAATACTTTAATCAAATAAAGGACACTTACTAGTGCTCTCAACATCCCTGGGATGTATTTTGTCATGTTTTGCTGCATTCTGGTTTTCTCTTTATACCATTTTTTTATTATAGTATAGGTTTTATCTGAGCCAGTTCTTCATTTTAATCTCTCCAGCGTGCCTTTAGCTGTTTTCCCTAGTTTTGCTCTACTCAGTTACATATGGAACAATGGCATAATTATGATTTGTGGAGTGCAAGCAGTATACAGAACTTAAAGGAAGACAGTCTCTGCTCTGAGGAGACTAAAATCTAAGAAACTATGCTAGCTTTCTTTCTTTCTTTTATTATTCTACTAATGGGTCAGGCAACAAGACCAAGTGAAATATTTAGAGAGAAAGAAAGATTGAAACCAGCAGTTTCTAAGACCCACAAGAGCCAAAAGGCAAATGTTAATAAGTTCTGGGAAGCTTTCAAGGACCTGCTGGTCCTTGTACTTATGCTGAATTCCCAGAGGTTTGTAGAACATGTGTTCAGGAAATATAGGTGATATTTACACAATCTGAGTTTCTAAAGGCAAGATTTATTATTAACTAAACCCTTAACAGAGTTTGACCCAGTTTGACCCACACAGAGGGGCTGTGTGTGCATTTGGAAGTGGACATTTGCCGCCCCCCCAAAAAAAAAATCTTCAAAGGGCCCCAAATTACTGTCATGCCAAAAGATGTACAAAGTTAATCATTGTTAAGCAGTGGAACAGTCACAGACTGAAGAGTCTTCATCCTTTATATGAATCATGGCACAAATCTGACACAGTAGCCAAATTTTTCTTTTTTGATCTCAAGATTTTCCAGAGGTCTAACTAGCCCCTAGACTCCTGTTGTTGTTTTTTTAAATAGTAATATCCAGAAGGCCCCCAAAAATCACCCCCCTCCAATAATAGAATCCTCAACGAGACTCTAGTATGGCCCATTATATACTCTGTGGTAGCCTAATTTGTGGTGCCCTTCTTTCATCAGGGTAGGTGAAGAGCGCAGCACTCTTAGGGAATTTTGGAGGTGTTACTCCACAAATCAGCTGTTATAAGGAATGTAAGTATTCATCCACATCTTGTTCCTCTGTCTTCTCCCTGATCCTTGCCTGGCAGTACTTAAGCATGCCATCCCTATTATTAAATAAAAACACCCTACAATTCTGAGGGAGAGGAGTTGCTCCTTGTACTCAATTTCTTACATGTCAGAAAGTGAATTCCATCTCTCTGATAGCTATTGACCATGCCCTCATCATTTCACATGTTGACTGCTACAACTTCCTGCATTCTGGCCCCGATCACTATAACTGTGCTCCACTCAGGTCCATTTAAAGGGCCAATGCTAATCTTCCAGGCTTGCTGCTTTAACTACCCGAACTATCTTTTTGGAGCCCCCTCCTCCACGGCTTCACCTCAAATTAAACAAGCTTCTTATCTTTACTTTTTAAGACCTTTCACAATTTAGCCTCATCTTAGCTAGCTGCTCTAGTAATGTATTGTGACATCGACCACCACTTTCACCTTGCCAGCCACCCCAGCCTTTACCATCCACTAGTCGGTTTCTCCCCCAAACACCTGTGAGCTTTTTCCACACCACCTCTTATGTCTGGGAAAATCCCTGGTATTATCCATGCAGCCACAACCTTAAAATCTCCCCACGAGGGTTGCCTTTGCCACAATGCCTACAAAACTGTTCTAACTGATTATAGCTAGGCAGGTTCTGAGCTGGGACTTCCTTCCTTTTCCTACACCCTTGCTCTTTCACGCTTCCCCATTCCTGTCATTCCCCACCATACCTCTACCTCCACTTTAAAAAAAATGTAAAAAGACAAAACCAACATCAAAAATGTAACTAACTAAGCTGTGCCAATTCTTCATTCTGTTACTTTTCTTATGTGTTATATCCCCATCCTGTGTCCTTCATCTGTCTTTTAGATTGTAAACACACTGGGGTAAAGACTGTCACTTATCTACATTTGTATAGTGCCCAACCAATTGGGATCTTTGAGCTGCTACCATAGTATAAGTGTCTACTACTGGTGATAATAAAAATCTATCACACGTAAGAGTCTGAATTGTCTGTGAAATACAAACAGAGATCTCTGCTAGATTGGAAAAGATCCGCTTCTTTAGGTGCCAGTTTTCTTTTCCTAGAATACAATTCAGTTCTGCACTTAACTTGGCTAAACAAAGCTCTTCTTTCATAGAGAGTTCTGCTCTTTGATGATATTGGAACCATAACATTGTTAAACGACAGGTACTATAGGTCAGGTGAGGTTTATAAAATGGCAGGGGATTCCGAAAGAGTGTCTGGTACAATGCTTTTCTCCTATGAACATAGTAGGCTGAAAGTAGACAGAATCACAGTCTTAAAGTGTCCTGGCTTTTCAGGATGAAAGTCTTGAAAGCACCAGGCAACAATTAGGCAACTGGAAAAAGTATGTCAACATCAGTACGTTTCAGCAGTGGCACTGTAGGTCAAGCGATTGCCAGCCAACATGCAATAACCGGTCAGTGCCCATCTTAGGTACAATTCCTGGTGCAAATATTTCCCCTCTGCCTGAATCTAGAGGATTTATGCTTGTAGTTCGTGCTGCACTTTTCAGATACTTAAGCAATGTGGTAGCACTGCAGGCTTTCTGAGGTGCTTCACTTTGAAGGCAGTTCAAAATACAAATATATGGTAACATGTGCAGGCAGCTGGTGTGCTGGGACTGCTGCTTATTAAACTGATAATTGTTTCATCCTTGTCTGATTCTTGTATCCACCTGTGGTGTCTCATCATATTATTAAGGACCGAGACGTGGGCAGTAATGCCTCATGGTCAGAGCAGTGGCGGTCAAGCCTATTGGGTTGGAGCCAGAGTCAAGAACCAGGAGTCAGAACAAAGGGTCAGAGCTGGAGTCAGGAGTGAGAGTCAGGAAGCAGAGTCAAAAGTCAGAATCAGAATCAAGGGCCAAATGCCAGAGCCAAGGGTCAAGTCAGAGCCAGGAATTGGAGCTGAGGGTTAGAACCAGGTTACCTGGAGTAAGGGAGGGCAGGAGCAGGGCTGAGATAGGGTCTGAGATAGGGCTGGAACAAAGCAGGAGTGGGACTGGAACAAGGCGGAAGCAGATGCAAACATAGCTGTGGGTGGGTGCCCTGTCTCTGTTGGTCTTAAGAGCGGGTCTGCCGATCCCCTCAGTCAACTGGACAGTTTAGAGCATCAGGAGGCTCAGTTGGGGCCAGCTGTGCTCATCAGACTGTCTGGCTCTTAAGCTATCAGTTAAGCAGGCTAGCTGCAGGCTCTTGCTGCTGACAGTACCCCCCTTCCTCTGAGGGTGCCTTCCAAGAGTCCCAGGGTTGGGCTTGTCAGGATAGGCTTGCTGAAACTCCTGCAGTAGGTCTGGGGTATGAATATTTTCCACTGGTTCCCAGAATTGTCTGTCTGGATTATAACCCTCTCTGTCCACTAAGTTTCCCTCCAATGCATCAAGAGCAAGGATTTGTTGAATCATAGAATCATAGAATATCAGGGTTGGAAGGGACCCCTGAAGGTCATCTAGTCCAACCCCCTGCTCGAAGCAGGACCAATTCCCAGTTAAATCATCCCAGCCAGGGCTTTGTCAAGCCTGACCTTAAAAATCTCTAAGGAAGGAGATTCTACCACCTCCCTAGGTAACGCATTCCAGTGTTTCACCACCCTCTTAGTGAAAAAGTTTTTCCTAATATCCAATCTAAACCTCCCCCACTGCAACTTGAGACCATTACTCCTCGTTCTGTCATCTGCTACCACTGAGAACAGTCTAGAGCCATCCTCTTTGGAACTACCTCTCAGGTAGTTGAAAGCAGCTATCAAATCCCCCCTCATTCTTCTCTTCTGCAGGCTAAACAATCCCAGCTCCCTCAGCCTCTCCTCATAAGTCATGTGTTCTAGACCCCTAATCATTTTTGTTGCCCTTCGCTGGACTCTCTCCAATTTATCCACAAATTGGATATGATTCTATGATTCTATGACCCATTCCAGAATCTTACATGGATGTAGATACTGGTGGTCTAACTTAGCTGATGGATGCATTAACCTAAGGTACCAAGTGAACAGCCATACCTGGTCACCTACAACAAGGTCAGCGTGGTGCTTGTAAACCCTCTTAGTAGCTATCAGCTATTCCTTCCATTCTTGGTGTAGCTGACAGAGGTGGGAGGTTAAGTCTGAAGCAGTGGGTATCAAAGACTTTGTGAGGATGTCTGGATGAAAATGAGGATGAAACCCAAAGTTGGTGAAGGAGGGACTTTATTGGGTGGAAGCGTGTGTGCCATTATTATACACAAATTCAGCCTAGGGAAGCAGAGAAACCCCTTCATCTTGGTGATAGTTCAAAAGCAACAAAGATATTGCTCAAGCATAGGTGGCGCATGGATCTTTTGTTTTGGGAGGCTATGCCCAGGAGTGCCAGAAACTCCCTAGAAGTGGCGGGGCCCGGACCGTGACCCCCCCCACCCCAGCTGAGACCCCAGTCGTGCTCTGCCCCTCCCTCCATGGCCCTACCCATGCTTCAACCGAATGCCCCACCCACCGCTCGCTCAGGGAGCAAGAAACAGCAGGGGAGCAGGTGCTTGTGGCAGGGAAAGGAGCAACAACTGCAGGAGGGAGGTGATTCCATCGGGGGACTATGGGAGGGAGCAGAGAACAGCAAGAGGGCAGGACATGACCAAACGAGGTGAAGGTAGGAAACTGCATGGGGAGGAGGATAGACAGGAAGAGGGACAAGAAGGCCTGGTGGCCCAGTGCAGGCTGACGTAGAAAGAGGAGGGACCTCTGAGGGAGAGCACGTGTGCCCAGATCCACACATCCGTGGACAGCAGGGGAAATGCTGCAGCTGCAGGGCGAGGGAAGGCAGATGGGCAGTGTATTCTTCGTATCAAACAAGTCAGCAAATTCTTGGTATTTAGCTGTTATTACAGAGGTGATAGGAGGGGACGCGGAGGGTGCCGAGATTCCTTGCGAACTAATGGCCTTGGGCTTGGATTATCCAAGGAGGCAAACTGAACCTCCCGGGAGTTTCTGGCCTATGGCTCAATTTTGGGAGACAAGACTGCTGACAGTGCAGGGACCTGCAACTTACTGCACCTGCCCACCAACAGATATCGGATCCTGTGTGGTGAGCCAGGGCATACCAAGGATAACTGGAAGGTGTTGGGCTCAGATGAGCCCAAACTGAAGGTTTTTCTATGACTAGGGAGAGTGGTGTCCTCCAAGGGGCAGGTACCTGGTTTCAATGAGAGGAGCAACCCATTGATAGACTCTGCCAAATCTGGAGATCGTTCCCATTGGATGGGGATCATATGTGCTTATTCAAAGTCCAAGTCCATGAAATTACCGGAGGCCTCTGAATCCAACAGCGCTTACAAAGTTGGAGAGGGAGTCAGAGATGTGTTGGGTTCGGGTTAGTTGTTGCTAGAATACCGGTGGGCAAATATCCTTATTGGGTACTGGGGTTTGGGGAACTCACTAGCCCACCTTCTGTAGGGGCTGGGACTTGGCATTTCCTGGCAGGGATTGTGAAGCACTGAGGTTCTCAGCAGTACTGTACAGGCATAAGCCCGCCATTCAGTGTCAATTTTTCTCAGCATCGGAAAGGCCGTGACAGGCTTGGTCAATTTGGATGAGCTTAGTCTGTGGGGGCAAAGCCAGTGATTGGTGAGTTGGAGCCAGGGAAACCGCTAGTACATGGGTGACTGACCCTTGCTCTTGGAGGTGCTCCTTTATACAGTTATCGATCTTCACGCACAGTTCCATTAGATCATCCACCCATGCCAGCTTGTCTTTGATTTCTTTGTTAAGGCTGAGCTGGAAGTGGTAACACTGCGCAACCTCATTCCACTTAGTGTCTGCTACCAGGCATCGGAATTACACAGTGAATTTGACAACTGATTGGTGCCCCTGCCACAGTGCTTGGAGTACAGACTCTGCTGTGTGCATGTGATTTGGGTCATCAAAGATCACTGTCATGGCTTGCACAAAGTTTTCAGATTGACCCAGGAGCAGACCAGATTTCTCCAGGAGCTGGGAAGCCAAGGCCAGGGCCTCCTTGACTAGAAAGCTGATGGGCTTGGTCAGTGGGGAATGTTCTCAGTTGCAACAGAAACAGAAGCTGATACGGATTCAGGAATCTGTGGAATTTGCCACGGTTGCCATCAAAGTTATCTGGCAATGGAATCTTTGGTTCTCAGGGTGCCAGGGTGGCATGGCTTGCACCTGCAGTGCCATATTCTGTGCCTGCAGGGCAGCAACCTGAGTCTACAGGATGTATACCCACCATTTCCAACAGGGAGATATTTGTCTTGGTGGGATCAGTGCCCGCAGGGAACCGGGCCCCTTTTCCCCAATGGGGGTTACTTGGGGGGGGGGTGCTTAAACTACTAGGGACCTGGACATGGATAGTCAGGCCTAGTGGTCAGAGCTGTGGCAGTCAGGCCTAGTGCTCAGAGCCAGGGTCAGAAACCAGGGGTCTGAGCCAGGAATCAGAGCCAAAAGTCAGAACTGGAATCAGGACCTGAATACCAGAACCAAGGATTAAGTCAGAGTCCGAGCCAGGGAACTGAAGCCAAAAGTCAGAACTGGGTTATCTGCAGTAAAGGAAGGCAGATGCAGGGCTGGGTCCAAAGCAGGAGTGAGGCTGGGACAGGGCTGGAAGAAGGCAAGAACTGAAGCTAACACAGCCATGGGCGTATGCTTTGAGCAACCACAGCCCTGGTGCTATTGCTGGTCTTAAGGGCAGGCCTGATGATCCCCTCAGCCAATCAGGCAGTTTCACCAATCAGGTGCCTCAGTTGGGACCAGGCTGTGCTCATTTGACTGCTTAGGGTTAAGCTAGTAGGTAAGTAGGCTAGCTGTGGGCCCTTACTCCTGATGCATATGCATAGACTGTAAGCCCTTTGGGGCAGTACCTGACACAGCGGGTCCCTGATCCCTAACTGGAGCTTCTAGGCATGGTTCAGTACAAATAATGATAATAATGAACATTGGCTCTCATTTGAATTGAGGCTGTTAGGAGAAGCAGGATGGAATGTATCATGCTTAAGATCCTTTGATCTGGAGTTCTTCCGCAAACTAGAAACATGCTCCTGACTGCTTCAGTCCTGCTACATTTAAAGCCATGAGGGTCTAGGCCTATGTGGCTGAAAATAACCCCAGGGAACCTCAGCTAGAAATTTCTGTGAACTGAGGAAGCACGAGACTACAGTGAAGATAAATGGTCTTAACAAGTAAAACAAGTGGTAACCAGACAATAAAGAGAGCTGGTTCAAATGGGATTTTCAGCATAGCCGGCAGCATGCCTGGTATCAAGAAGAAGTGCTTGTGTTGCATTTGATACGCTGTTGGAGTTATCTTTATTTTAGTCTATGCATATAGGTCCTGAGCATGAACCCATTGAAGCCATAGAGAAGTTAAAAGTTGTAAAATGTCTCCACTGGGTTCACTTATGGCTAGGTTTCCAGAACAGTTGAGCACTCACAAGTTCCACTGAAGTCAAACAGCTGTGAGTGCTTAAAATCTTTGAAAATTAGGTCTCATTAGTGTCTAGACTGGTATGTTGCTTCCTCTGTAGAGCAGTTCCCTATCTGCAGGTTGTTTGTCCAACAAACCTATTTACTAGAGTACAAAACGACTAATGCTCAGGGCCTAAAACCTTTGAGTCAGCAGCACTGACTGACAGGTCAGGGGCTGTTCATCGTCTTCAGCATTTTATCAAGTGTACAAAGATGGGAGGTGAATGGAGGACAATGTGCACTTCCAGCATAAAAAATGATAATACCTGTCTGTCACAAGAGCATCACTTTTGTCTTCCTGATTTATTTGCTGCTACAGAAGGTTAAAAAGCAACAACAAAAAAAGAGCACTTTGTCCTCTTAAGAGCAGTGATAAATGGGATGGAATGTAAGAACCAGACAAATTAGTATTTCAGTCAATTTCAATCTGTAGAAAAGTGTGTGTGTGTTAATCAATGGCTTGTTTCCAGTGTGGAAGAAATAGAAATATCTGTGAGCACTGGCTAGTGTCAAACTCCCCTACTACAGAAATGAATCTGGTGTGCATGTTATGTAGCATTTTTATTAGTGGCAAGAGTGCAGACTTTTTGACAAAGAGAGTCAGCCTTGAAACACAAAATCTCTGATTGTACTGCAGAGCTGGGAAAGATCGTTCTCAGGGAAAGGGCAAGCAGGAGCTTTAGTAGGGGGAAAAACCTAGAAGTAGTGAGGTGTTGAAAAAAAAATCTTTCACCAAGTGCAAAGCATATGCAGACCCACAAAGCTAAGCAGCATGAAAGGTGAGACTGGATACAGCGAGGTAGCTTATTTGCCATTGCAATAAATACAAATAATTCCCTTTTGACTAAATCCCATATTCCCAGGCTCATTAAATCAATTTCAGAAATTTTTTTGGCTCTGGAACATATAAGCAGAATTCAAACCGTGCCGTCCCAGGAGGTTCACTAGCATAAATTGCATAGGTCAGGCCAAAATAAGTTTCTGTCAAACAGCCTAACACCTATGGTTATTATGAAGCTGGTGAGTTGTACAAAGGGCCTGTATATGAGATTGTCAGTATGAATACGTGGTGGGGGGAGGTAAAAGCTATTGTCATGGTACTTGTTTCACTTCAGTCTCATTGAGAGTCAACTGATATTTTATTGAATAGGATCCTTCTGTGAGCTCACAGCAGTGAAAAAAAGGGAAAAATCCTTTAGGTCATGGTAGTCTGTCTATCCTTCTTCAAGATTGTACCCTAAGGCACATAAGCTCAGTGCATTGTCCAGTGGGATGGGGGTGGCTTCCACACTTTCTTTGGGAGATGACTGCAACCTAAAAAACCCAAATAAAGATCAAGTTTCTCCCAATATTCAGCTGCATTTTTCTCATTTTTAGATTTATCTCACTACTCTTAGTTACACGTCCCTGTACAGTCCCACCCTACGTAACTTCTCTCCATCCTTGATGCTTGATTCATGCTCACAGATGCTGGTAGCAGCTGCATTCCAGGCAATAGGGGAAATTCAGACCCTGGGGAGATAAGGCAACAGTTGCGTTTATTTCCTCTCACGGGGATAGGGATATTTGAAGTGCAGCCTGCTCTCTCATAGGAGACCCACTGACAGTGGGTAACCAGGGGGTGAGCTGACTTGTGCTGCTCCCAACTACTGCAGTTATGACCTCCAACTCCCTGACGAGAGCAGCTCACTTTGGGGGCTGCAGTCGCTGGCGGTGGACCCCTCAGTGGAATGGGGGTGCTTATTTAGGGCTGAATAACACCCTGGAAGTGTAGAGGCTTCAAATATTTGTAGACTTTTCTCATCTTTGCCCCATACAAATTGCTTACCTAAGTCATAAATCAGTCCCTCCAGCTTCCTAATTATTTGCATTTCCTCTTAACGCCTTCCAGTGCCTTTATCAATATCTATTTGCTAATGGATTGAACATGATGCTGCAGGTGCATTCTGGTCTGTGATGCTCTTTCTGTGACACCCAAAATTGAACTGTCCTATTTGTTGCCATGTTGCATGTCTTCTATCCTGGTTTTGGAAAATTAATACGATGTTTGCTTTTCTCCATTGCTTCTCTAGGACTTTTCAAAAAAAGCTGAATAACTGGTTAACTAACTCCCCTGACACCCAAGGCTCCATATGTTCTAGACTGCCCGATTTTGTCTTCACATCATTCACTTTCCCTCCCTTTTCAAGGGAATCATGACTTCCCAAATGTTTTTCTTCTTAGAGGCAGTTATTAAAAAGTTGTTCAGTACCCCAGCTATCTTTGAATCCATTCATTTAATGATCCTTCTCATTTGTTAATAGGTCTGCTTTCCCTCTAATATTTATTTTCCCCTGGTATATTTGTAAAAAACCCTTCTAAATCTCTTTAATGCCTTTTGCTAACATTAACCCTTTCTGCTTTTTTTCACTCCTTTTTTTTCCTTATAAACCCCTTAATCTGGCTCTGAGAATTAATCGTAATTCTCACTTTTCCATTTCCAGTGCCATGAGTGACATGCTGACCAGTAAAATCAGGACTGTTGCTTTGGAAGGAGGAAATGGAGTTTATTGCAGAAGATATATCTGTGTATATACAGTAGTGAAAAATGTTCAAATTAAAGTAATTTATAGGTGATAAGATTTCTATTAATTTATGCATGTTTAATAGACTATCATGCACTGTTTTGTGTCTGTGGGCAGAATGTATAACAATGCATTCACTATAGAATGTCTATATCATACTTGCCAGGAAGTAAAGCAAATTAGGGCATTCACTAAGAAATATCAAAGGAAATCAGACCTGGGGTTTACTTGCCGTTTCCTTAATACTTTCTGTTACATGGATCTACAGACAGTGGCACTAATACTCTACCTTCTACTTCTATATAGTCGTCTACTGCTGTTTGTGACAGAAATGTCTGGGACTGTCGAGCTTGCTTTAGCCTCCACAGACAGTGACACCATTTTCTCCTTTTCTCCTAGGCCTGTCCCAGGTTCTCTGTCTTCACTACTACACCTACACAACCGACAAAGACAGCCCATGCCTGCCTCTATGCCTGGCACCCTGCCCAATCCTACCATGCCTGGATCTTCTGCAGTACTAATGCCAGTAAGTTATTTTATTTTAATACTGTATCAGGCATTATCAGGGGCAAAGATCTACCTCACTGCACACAGTGAAAATGAAGTGATCCAAAATAGAGAATACAGAGTTTTGTGTCATTTTGCACTCCATTATGCCTGTTTTACACAGATGTAACTCAATTAACTCCATAGAGGGTCTCCTGATTTGAACCACTCCTGATTTGAACCACATTCTAGAATCACATATTCTTATTCTTTATTAGAGTTTTTTGGGTCCTGATATTGATCTTACTTACTGGTGTAAATCAACAGCGTCTTCACTGGAGGCAATGGAGTTACATAATTGTGAGATTAGAATTGGGCCCTTACTGGACAAAGCACATGCATGATGCCAATTTAATCTCAAAATAATTACTCACCTACTGTGAGGAGGTCAGTCAATAAGAAGTGAAAGTGATTTATTTTTCAGAACCAGTAATCAGTCATTTGCTGTAGATATGGACCGAATCCTACATGGTTGCCTTTGCCCTCAGCTCCCATTCTTCAGTTACCTGTCTTGCAAGATGCAGCCCCTACTTTTCATAGTATTTTAGCAGCCCTGTTAATATAAAAAGTTTTGGGAGACAAACGGCAGAAATTAATGAGGAAGGTTAGAAATAATGAAATAAAACACTCATACTTCACTGTGCTGAATGTGTTCATTTTGCAAGGCTGTCTGAGAGCTAATGTTTGTGCTGTTCCTAAAATAAAAGTATCCTCCTCCACCTCTGGGAAGGGAAGAACATGCCATTTGTTTTGTGCATGGTGGAACAATGATGGGACTTTGGGCAATTCACCTGGCAGATTTGGGCTCTTGTCTGTGTTAAGTCTTCCAGAAATGAGAGTGTGGCAGTACTTGTCATGGGAGAACTCCCAAGGAGCCCTCAGTGGAGTGAATATTCCTTTAAAGTACAGCTTATTTTCAGGTTCAGGGGGTGCAATTTGTTCCTACTTCACCCACAGGAGTGAATCCAGTCATCTGTTGTTAAATGGAATAAAACATTGAATCCTACCATATCTCTTTTCACTGAAAACATTAGAGAGAAGCAGTTTTAAATAGTAAATTCTCCTTGTTCCAACTGTCTTTTGAATTTGTCAGGGTACTATAGTGTAGTGAATTTAGCTTGCAAGAAGAGCTCTAAAGGGTTGGTAGGGTGTTTTTGTTTTGTTTTGTTTAGACTCCAAAGCTACACTAACATGACCTGGGATATATGAAAAACTCCCCTTGATTGAGCAGTCCCAGAGAAGAAAAAAGAACCCAATTCCTGTTCCATACACTCTAGATCATGGATTTTTATTTACGTTTTCAACAAGCTGAGCTGGGCTGCAGTGACAGCAGAAGCCACAACTTTATACAATGATGCTTTTAAAAGCACTTAACTCAGAGTGTTGTTATACTAAAAGGGGGGAAATCATTACAAAAAAAGTTCAAACCTGGGTGGCTGATATGTTTGTTTTGAAAAGAAACTCTTTTTTTGAATGGCTTTTGAGAAAAGCAGCGTTTGTAGGACAAATTTGGAGAATAAGCAAATATAAGCAGTTCACAAAACAGTTTTTTGGGGGATGACTCAAAGAAATAAAGCTGGGTCCCTTTGAAAGGAAACTGAACATATGTCCTTGAAAATGTTTTTAGACTTTATTTTGTTGTCTAATTTGTTTTTCTTTTTTTCTTCCTTTTAAAGATGGAGAGACAAATGTCAATGAACTCCAGTATCATGGGGATGCAAGGCCCAAATCTCAATAACCCGTGTGCATCACCCCAAGTCCCTCCAATGCATTCAGAAGCCAAAATGGTAAAAAGAAACAATTACAAATCCTTTTTTATATTGTTTTTACACAGCAGTTACCTGGAGCAGTAGGCAGGCATAGCTTACCTCATTCTTAGTCATGGATCATGTGATCTTTATCCATGCCTGCAACTGGCTGTCAGCATACATGCACTTTCAGATGTTACCAGTTTCCATTGACTCTGGGCGAGATTAATTTAAAGAGAGTGGACCATCTGATCCTTACCATGTTTAATAGGAATGTTGGTGCAGATGTGTGGAAAATCAGCAAATAGGCTAGCTGGTTCTGTGATGGTGTCTGCAGCTTGGGTTAAAAAATTGTAAGTAAACAAACACTAGAGTAAAGGGGTCTGGTGTGGTGGGCACGGGCATACTGTCTGATTTTTCTAGGTAGGCATGTGGCAAACAGGGGTGATGTCAGAGAACAGTGTTAGAGGCACAAACTGAACAATGCTTGGAAAATCAGGATTATATTTTTTTTTCTTGAGTGCAGCTGATGAGGTTAGAGCAACTGATAAAGTGATAATTTGGACAAAAATGATTTAGTATTTTAAATGAAATTAGTTACTTCTAATTAGTGCTTAATCTAGGCTTGCTGCATCAGATATGAAAGTGAAAAAAAATTGCTTGAGCCCTGGCACCTCTTTCATTACAAATTAAGCACTGCTTCTAATGTTTCCTGAAGTTACTGTGATGTGTGTATTGTGCGCTTAAATCTCCCCTGTAGTGTGCAGAGGATTTATTTGTGTGAATGCCATTAGCATTGAGTTTGTAAGTCCCTGGGCCCCATACATCCACTTCCAGAGGAGCATACAGTAATAATACCCCATAGCTGTGCCCATCAACATATGCTTACATTATAATTGAAATATTAACATTTTGTTTCAGTCTTGTAATAATTGTTTGATGGCAGCTGTAAGTGTAAAGTCACAGGTTGACACATTAAATATGTGGATCCATTTCAAGATACTTTGTGCCTGGTTGTCCTTTCATCCCCATGTAAACCAGGAATGAGCTCATTGGAGTTAGTGGAGTTACACTAGTAGAAAAGTGTAACACATGAGCAAGGAGACTCAGGCCCCCAAAGTTGAATGTCTCATATAGCCTTAAACCACCACATGTTTATATTTCCTAGTTTGATTAGTAGATTTAGTGTCTGTTTGTAAAACAATTGTCATTCATCCCAAGGCAAAGGAAAAGGTGTACCTGTCAGTTGGTACAGTATGTGCAAGAAACCCTCTGTGTATACAGTTTAGGACCAGAAAACATACAAGGTTTTCCTGTCTCTATTTTCTTAGTCATGATAGATCACACATTCACCTCACTATTAGTTTGGGTTAGACTGTTAACCCAAGCTTTGTTAACACCCCATCTACAACCACACTCTGTAAACATGCAGCCAGTTGGCCAGAAGAACAGATGTAGCCAAAAATGCTAGCTACTTCAGCCAAGCAAAATCTGTGGTCTAGAGTTCTTTCTGTGCCACACAGTAACAGTGACATGCCAAATGGCAACAGCATCTGCAGCAGACCTTGTTAAATCTCTTTGGAATAGGCATGTGTTTTTTCAACCCAAGCAATGTTAAGCCAAACCAAATACTCCTTGGTTGAATAAATCCAAAACTGGCATCTGTTTTGGAGACTAAAGTTTCTGCCCACCCCCTTTCCTCTCCCCCCCTCCACCCCCGCTTTTTTTTTTTTTTTTTTTTACTGAAATTGTGAGGCTACTTAAAACAAAATTAAATTATTGGTACATATGATGAGAATTCTGTGCTGTAATATCTGAAATTACACTTTAAAGCAGATCACTCTTTAATCTGAAGCAACTTGTTTTGTCCCGAACTCTAATACATAAAGGTATTGCTCTGTGAAATCTTCCCCCGTCTGAGTTGATAACGGGTCCAAGACATTACAGAACAAAAATACTGCCCAAAGAACTCTTGATGCCTCTTCCCCTTGCTTCTATGGGCTTTTCTGCCCCCTCTCTTAGAAAAGCAGCAGCACAGGTATGAACCAATAGAACAGAAGCACCAATTACAGACCCTAAACTTCCCTTTTTGAAAATTTACTCCTGTAAATATTTCACATTGTGTATTTATATTATATGTTGCAGTTAACATAAATAAAATGAATGCATGAGAAAATACACATATAACATAACATCCCTTTTCATTCACCCATTATGAATATAAATCTACATGAAAAATAGAATAAAGGAAGAAACCATAGGAAATATTTAGAGAGAAACATTCATTATGACTTAGTTAATGAATTGACAATTTGCATTTTAACTTCATTCTTCACTGTCCTGTTCTTTGTTCTTATAAATAAACACTGCAATCTTCTTCCTATTCAAAGATCTGCAAATGTGAGGTGTTGAATACCTCCTGCAAGTTGAAGTCAGTGGAAGGTGAGAGCACTTAGCATCCCCAAGGATCGAGCCCTATGTTAAGAATGAACTTCAGATTTCTTCACAGTTAATGCTGTTATCAATGATGCATCCAACTCCACATATGTGCCATTTTGCTGGTTGCACTCTGTGACTTATATACATAGCAAATACTATACAAAAGTCACTGAAGCAGCCCATAGTAACTGGAGAAGTGCTAGCGACTGGGTCTGAGCCAACGGCTACTGAAGTCAATGGCAGTTGGATCAGCACTAATCTACATAGTTGACTGTTTACTCCCCAACACAAAGTGGCAGAATAGATTCCATGGTAGACTCCTCTTCAGATATGAGACATAGATGTAATCCAAATCCCTTTTGCCTTACATGGGACTAGCAGGGTGTGACCCATAGACTAGGCATAACGGTGTTTAGGTCTCTAAGTGGTTACCTTGTTCCTGTAGAATAAATGTTCATAAACAAATAGCATATATGGAGACTTTTCAGTATAGATGGCAAAATCCAAAGAACTTCACCATGATAACTTCTCCAGAGTCAGTTTGTTGTGAGAAATGGGAACGAGGGTATAATTTTTAAATCAGCTTTTTCTTCCTGCCATTTAAAGGATGCAAAATCCAGTGACCTAATGTTAGATTTTTTAAATTTTTCTTTAGATTAAAATATATTGCTTGAAATATTAATCTGCTGTACCTAATAAACCAGAATGGATTTAAGTTATAATCACAAAAATTTACAGTTTGTTTTATGATATATCTTTCCTTCAGCATATTACATGGTGATTTATAACTGTCTCAGTTAATGAATGAATGATTGAATCTCTACATCAGTATTACTTTCTTGCTAGATTCAGAGCTAAAACCCCCGTGATCCCCAGCAAGCACTGATGTTATACATTTTCCCCTCCTAATGAAGTAATATGTATCTTTAAAATTACTAGGTAAAAGTGAATAGAGTATGTCTAGCATGTGAACATGTGGTTAAATACACTAAAGGTATTATGAACCTTGAATTGCCTGCCCCGTCTTTACTATCACATTAGCTGCTCACGTACCATACCTGCAGCTAGTTGAGTTTGCAATTTTAGAAACAGTCATATTCAAACCTTTGCTTAGCCCCAGTTCTGATATCTTGTGAACCACCAAGCTCAGAAATGAATAGTACGCATTGTCCCATTGGAAGTCTGAAAATCAGATTTCTAAAAGTTTACAACTCCAACTTGATTTAGGTAGCTGCTATTGTAACACCGACAGACCCCGGTCGTCATTGGGTGGGATTGAACCTGGGACCTCTGAAGCTTAGTATAGGAGCCTCTGGCTCTTAGCTAAGGCTGTAGCAGACTCATCAATCGCTAGCTGGGCCAGGTGCCACTAGAGGGGGACAGAGTGCCTCACCATGTGGGCATGAGTTACACTATCGCAAGAATTCTTAGAGCTGGAACTAACTCTATATATACCATATGAAAACTTGAAATGCAAACTTTCAAATGATGCAAAGCATAATCTCTGACTCTGTGACTTTACTGGAATATTTGCTGCATGCCAGAATTAGAGTAGAGGATGAAGAATAGGTTGCTACTCAGAATGCCCTGATTTTAAAATGATTTTTTTCAGTATTTTTCATATTAAAACTTTTCAATGGTTTTACAAAACCAAAATAAAATATACAATTTGTGCCTCCCTTTCCTGGCAGAATCTGGGGTTGGGGGGGGAGAGGGGTTGAGAGCCTGAACTCTCACCCACGCCACAATTTCAAAGCTATTTTTATAGCGCTAGCTTGAGACCCACTATCCTGTTGACCCAGGCTGGGAGATTCACTCTCGTGGGTTGTATAGACATACCCTCAGTGGCCTTTTTTTCCCTAACAGTTTCGTATTATCTTTATGGAGTTCAGCACTAGTGTTAGTGCACTGTAAGCATTAGTAGGGCAAACAGTAATGATCTAAAAAGTTACATGATTTTTTTTATCCGATAAAAAAAGTACGTACATAATATATTAGAAAAGGAAACCCCAATAAGCCGATAATGAACATGTTCCTAATTATAATGACAATACTAACCATATTAACTGGGTCTGATATAATTTATCTAAGAAATCTCTGAGAACTTATGGGGAAGAGGAAGGACATAAATTGTGACACTCTTCAGACATGGAAAATATTACAAAGTTTTTGCATTTTAGAGCTGAGATTTCAAAGCCACCTAAGGCTTGAATATCCAGTTCCCAATGCAATTAATGGAACTGGAACTGGAACGTCTAAATCCTCTATGTGGCTTTGAAAATCTTAGCCCAGTTGTAGATAAGTCCCCCTTTCCAGCAGTCTTGTGGGGGTCCAGATAGCTATATGTTCAGTGTAGCTATCAGATCTAAATCTGTACAGTTTCTCCATAACTACAGAGTTTCAAATATGTTGAGAAAGATCAGCTGAGAAGGTAGGAGTCGTAGCTTCCATTTACTTACATATTGGCTTTCTGAGGGACCTATTAAGTTCTATGCTGCTTCAGATGTCATAAATAGTACCTGTTTCCTCATCCACAAGGAGTTATGATGGTCCAATTAAGCGAAGTGGAAAAAATGTTGAATTTAACACTCTTTCTCTCATCTGATGTTTTCTGCACTTAATTCAGTTGGGTCATTGTAGCTACTCTTGAACATGGAAACAAGAACTCCTTATGATATCAGTAACATCTTGGGACATGGCTGGTCTCTGGAGATTGTTTGAAAAGGAAAGCACAGCAAAGGACAGATCCTGGTCTCAGTACTGTAATTTTTCCATGTTGACTTCAGGTGGGAGTTTGACATGGGGAGTACCTGCAGGAACAGATCTATTAAAGTTCTAGTTTTATTGTTAACATTCCATAGCACAGCAAAAATACTGAAGGAAATTGTTTAATAATAAATTAGTGGATTCCTATGCTTTCTAAGTTTGAACCCACCAGGACTAAAATCACCTTAATGGACCAATAAAAATTCTTTCATGGATGTAAACATTTCTAAACACTGGCACAGCGTCAGTGATTGGAAAGAAAAATGTTTTCTCTCTGCCAAGCCTTCAACAACAATTTTTCACATGCCCCCTCAGACTCTAGCAGAGAAATCTAAGCAAGACAAAACAGCAGTGTAAAATGATGTCTTGCTTTGTAGAAAGATCCTGACATAAACTATTACATGGTACATTTTCAAGGTAGTTCAAAGGTTAAGAAGTGTGCCGCTTCTGCAGTTGTTTACATGAATTGGACATTTAATTCTCCACTGACTTTACTGAAAATATATCTCTTCTTATAATGACTTTTCATTTTAAGCTATGAAAAGCCAACTTTTCAATGCGGTATTGCTCTAGCATTTAAAAAGTTCTACAGGCAAAATTCAGTAGCTTTTCCTGTAGCGGGTATGTATGCTTTGCCTTGGAATATTTAACACCATGCGTAATATAAAACTATGGGTAAAGCTAGCCATATTTTATTTTGTGCACTGAAATGAGACCATATGCCCACCAGGCCTAAATGCTGCATTATTGAACTAAAGTCAGTAGAAACTAATTCTTCTTAAGCCCTCAGTAGCTTGACAAATGAAATTGCGGAGCCAGTTTAGTTAGTCATACAGGCTATGAATACATGTTGAATATTTAATCTCACTTTTACCAGGTGTGCACAAAGTGTTGCCACAAGTTATAGTGATGCTTAGCATTTTTCTTTCTTGTGTCACTTTACCTGCAGTGATTTTATTGACTATTTGACTGGAAGAGCTTGGATTTTTATTATGTTGTTTGTCTTTATTCAGCTGGGTGTTGAAATGACCTCTGTCTCCTCCCCCCCCCCATCCTAACTACTCTCCCTCCCCTCTCTTATTCCCTCTCTCCACCCCATCTGTTTTCTCATAGGATTTACTGTCTTTGCAGATTTGTGTCTCTTTCTCTGTCTTCCTTCAGTGTCCACCCTGATTTTGTAACCATAGCAATAAATGAAATACAATCCCAATATTTGCGTGCTGTATCTAGCATCTAGCCAAACACATGAGCTGCTGGATCTTGTTTTTGTGTTTGTTGTAGGATTCTAAAGGCTTATGTCAGATGCATGTGTGTGTATAGACTGTGGTAGTCTGATTCAGAGCTGTCCCTTTCAGACAAAGTCCTGTTCATGTAAACTTATGTATGTGTCTATCTGTGTGTCTGTGGGAACTGGAGCAAATAAAAGCAAATCCTTGTGTCAGTGAAGCCAGGAAAAAAGGAAATTATAAAAAAATTGTTGTGTTATGGGGAAGTTCTGCGTCACAGAGATATACTTCAGTCTTTTGCTTGGAATTTGTACAGCTTTCACTTTCCAAGATTTTTGCAAGAGTCACTAATAATGGAAGTTGTTTTGCACTTTGGGCAGATCTGCCGAAGTCTGGCATTCACTTGGGATGTACAGTAAGTCTCCTCACAACATAAATCCTCTCAGAGGCAAGGGAAGATATTTAATACAACATGAACAGCTTCAGATTTTATCAGCCAAGGAAACTTATTGTACTGTAAACAAATCCTAATGTTAAACAGCAAGTTAGAAAACACTTTTCTTCACTATGTACAGGTTCTAGGCTTTCCCTTCTCGTCTCTCTCCCTATTATTATATGTACCATTTACATTTTCAAAGCTCTGCACAAATATTAACTAATTTTCATCTGGGGTAATTAAATATTGTTACAATGTTGTAGTTTGGGAACTGAGGTAGAGAGGTGAATTGAGTTGCCTAGGGGCAGACAACCTATTGGGGCAGAGATGAGATGGGAAAAAAGGAGTTCCTGGCTTCCAACTCTGAGCTCTATCTATCAGATCATTTGACTGGCTCTGGATAGAATTTACCTACAGTTAATATGTGCACAAGTCTTGTATTTTATCAGCAGAGTTGGGCTTAGGAGACGGTTTACACATCCAGTTCCAGAGTAGGTCTGGGGGTCGAAGCCAAATGGAGGTGGGGGCTTCAGTTTGGATTCAGTAGCACTGAAATCTTCTAAACTGCTTTCATGAGATTTTGGCTCAAAGATACAAATGTTATAGATTAGTTCTTGTGAGATTTCGGTCATCTTCAATGATGAAAGTTTTGTGAGATCAGATTTCCTGATGCTGCGGGTTCCACTATTTTGGATTGAAATCTTATGAGAGCACCTATTTTCAGCCACATCCAAACCAATTCTGGAAAATAGTTTCTTTCCAGTTTTGAACGTAACACAAACTTGAAATTGCAGGGGGTGGGTGCGGAGGAGGAAGGTATTAGGATCCAAGGATTCAGACCCATTCCCCTGCAATATAAAAGTATTTAATATTTGAGGTTTCTCTAGAAATAACAAGTGTTTTAGTGTGCATATCCATCCGTGGCCATTTCATTAGGCACTGAGAATGTAAATGGATGATTACTTAGTTAGATAATAGAAGTTGCAAATATCAGCCCCCATCCCACAATGAACTCTACCAAGGCTCAGAATGACACCCCTGTGGGGCTTATTGTAAGTTAAGGGTCACAGTTCATATACAGCTTAGAAGTTAAGTTTGAAGGGACATTCATACATTTCTACCCCTCTTTAGTTTGATTCTTTCAAATACGGACAGTGACACTTTCCAGAAGTGAGAGGATTACAGACTGTCCTCCAGATGTTCAGTAGGGCAGCTTTTCTCATTTATGTTCAGCCAGTTATCGAGGGAGGTAATTTGAAATGCCTTGGACAGACTAGGTCCCCCACCCTGGAAACACTAATGTAGCAAACTTTACTGTGCTACACTTGCTGTTTTTACTAGCAAAACATTGGCCTATTAAATGTTTATCTGAGATCTTAGCGTATGAAGTGCCATGAATAATGTTTTCAAATGTGTGTTTCAGGCAGACTGTGGTGTAGATAGTTACATCCTCTACATTCTGTATCCTACCTATAGTGTAATGTATTTCATTGCCGAGCTCTGGGGGAGTCAAAGCGTTGCTTAGAGAATTCTAGTGACATTGTGACCAACAACCACTCTCATCTTTATTAGGGGCATTTTATTAGCATGCAGGGGACTGTAGCTTTGGTAGGTCATGCCTCTGTTATGGTAAAGGCAACTACAATTTGCTTCATTTCATATAATTAGCTGGTGCCTTGGACTCCGGGAAAGTTGGCAGTATGTCTCTCAGATCGTTAATGTCTGGGTGCCCCATGCCTTTCTAGTGCTGTAGGGGAAGGGTAAAGGGTATGTCTGGTGTACTTAGGAAGCTTGATTGAATGGCCCTAAGTCCTTTAAGAATAACAGTTGATTAAGTCAGTCTCCTTTTTTCCAATATGTGTATAATTTCTTTGTATATATAGTTTTATGCACACTATTGAAACCAATTCTAACACTGGAAAATGTTAGAAAATAAAGCTGTTCTTTTAAGATAGCTTTACTAGATGATTAGTTAGATACTATCAGTGGGGATATACTTTTGTTGATAATTAAGTTCCACTTCTTAGATCTTCATGCATCCAAGTTAAGGGATACTGTCAGGTATACTTTGGCCCCATATTTAAGTTGTGTTAAAAATGAGATGTCACAAACGGAGACAAATAGAAATGTTTGCATGAATTTTATTTTTCAATAGAGGGAAACAGTTTGGAAACAAAAAACAAAAACGACCACCATTTCCTGGTAACATTGCAACCCAAACTTTGCAACATTGTGCTGTCACTTCAGAGCTTACCTTGAAACTGACTAGATACAAAAGTGAAAGGGGCTAGTTTGTTTTCATTTTCCAAACAGAGTGAAAAAAGGAAACAAGCAGCATAAACAGTTTAAAATAGAGTCTTTTGATTCCTCTGATTTTGAGAATCTGAGGTGATGTTGGTGACATAGGGTAGGAATATTTTTTAAAAATATATGGTCCAGCTCCTCAGCTGCTGGAAAGTGGTTTAGCTTCATTGACTTCAATGGAGTTATGCTGATTTACATCAGCTGAGGACTGGCTCATGTTTTTAACCTCCCAAGGTTCCTGCAATTGACACAATTGACTGGGAAAGAATCCTGGAGCCTCTCAGCACAAAGAAAGATAGGATTCGCCCCCAGACACACACACAGAGAAGTACAGAAACAATGAATACACAGTAACCTGGATATGTCTTTACTATGGAGACCCACATACATGGGCTAGGCTAACCTGGGTGCTCAGCCCCAGCACCAAACACCTGGGTTAACTGTGCAGTGAAGACATCTTTGACTCTGTTCTAACTGGCTGTAACAAACTTTAGGAGGATGCAGTTTAACGTTTTGCTCTATTTTTGGAGGCATCACTTTGCTTAGATGTCTTTTCTTTTCATGCATTGATATTTTACCATCATCTTCTATAAATATTATTTGACTGCACAATTTTCAGCATTATTTCATATATTTTATTATGTGATCTTTCAAAATAAATACATTTGTGCAATTCCAAATAGACAATCAAAAGATTTAAAAATTAATATGTAACTTTGGACAGTTTCAGAAAAGATTTGTCTCTTTTGGGTCTGGTATTTGTACTGGTGAATAATGATTCTGAGCCAAGAGTTGCCAGCTCTTTCTCTGAAAAGTTTGGATAATTCAAACTGTTACATCTAAGCTATATTATTCTGGAATGTTTAAATTAACCTAAAAGCCACCTCTCAATATATACACAAAGTTCATTCTTCATTCTGCATCTGGAAATACATATGTAATCTAGTGCTGCTTTTCAAGTTTGCAAGAAATATTGTGATATTTTTATTATGGTTCACACTCATACAAATATGAAAAATTTAGTAATGGCATATCCTCAGTACTGCCCTCAAGTGCCAAGGTTGCACATGAAGCCTGGTGGGATCAAACAAATGTTTAAATATGTACTAAAGCCTAAAATAGTCTTTACTAGACCTGTACAAATTATTTTAAATTATATAAATATTTTTAATATGTCTGGCTTCTGACAGAACACTACTATATACCAAAGTATGACATTAGCTGCCCTGTGCCAACTTTTCACATTTTTTTTCCAACATACTTAGCATCGTTATTGGTTCAGTCTAGAGCCCACTTTTTGTACTGTATGTGGTTCAGCAAAAATGTTTGTGGAGAAGATAGACCTAGATTCTCCTACTAATGGAGACACAGACTTCATTAGGACAAGGTTCAGAATGATCTTTATTCTTGCTGCCAACATAGTGCTAAGTACAGAGATAAGAATGTGAAGTCCCAATTTGCTTTCTGATCTGATAACCATGTACAGCAGTTCGGTAGGCTGGTATGATGCATCTGTGTGTGTGTGTGTGTGTGTGAGGGAGAAGAGAGTACATATTTGAGTTCCTGCGACAAACATCTTTATCTCATTTCATAAGTAGAGTGAACATTATCTTCTCGGATTCTCTTAACTAGACCGTCCTGCTAAAGCCATGGTTTAATAAAGGGAGGTTATTAAAATGTGGGAATTCTCAAAGCTTCATTTTAACAGGAGGCAGAGTTTTGAGATTTTAAGAATGGATAAATTGAAGAGCTGTGTGTATTTCTTAAACCAAGTCTGTTGCTGCTCAAATGGCTGCTTTTATATTCTTCTTTTCCAGAATGATTCATTCCTTGTGTTTCTGCTACACATTCTTAATCTGTATAAACACATATAATCTCTGCCTTTTTATTTATCTGGGCAGTGCTTTTTTTTTTTTTTTTGTTAAGAAAGCATTTCAATCTCATGAAACACTTTAGAACGTTGAGGATCAATAACTGAAAAGCAACGGGTATTACCTAAAGCTCACTTATTAACATCTATCTGGAGTGACTTCCATTTACATCAACAATGGGAAATTTGTTCTGCTGCACCAATTTGTTCTGCTGAACTGTCTATCTTCTAAATGGTGTTAGTTGTGGGAAGTTTGATCTAAGTAGTGTTTGCATTAGATAGCTGAATAAAGGATTCCCAGAGGGAGTTTAAGGATTATGCAAATAACTTGTGAATATATGCATCAGCTCACAGAGAATTCATAAGGGAGACTTTCTGCTCCTGTGATGAAACTAGCAGCTATGGAGACTTCCAAGAACACTGGGATCTGTCACTTCAGAAAATTGGGTAGACTCTTCCATTTTAAAACTTTAAAAATTAAATGTGTTTCTCTCTGATACCGAAAGGTTCAGGATGTCATTATATTAATCTCAGTAGATTTAGGGATCACCTAATGTACCCCAAAGCCCCATGTAAAATGGCTTTGCACAGAGCTATGGCAATCCAGGGGAGAGGAAATGCAGAGGTAGACCACATGTGCAGCCCCGCCTTGGTCACTACTGCAACCAGCTCAAGTATGGTGTATACTCCCTCAACTCTAGTATGTTGTTATAGTCTGGTGAATCTGTGCAGTTTTCACTTCCACAACCCATTTCCTTGTCCCACCCATTCCTACAGTGAAACCAACCCTGGGACACGACACTACCTTACATAGAGGGTTGTGAATGCTTCAAAGCAGAAATAAGGCACTTCTGCTGCAATTGGGTCTTTTGGGGGACCCTATAGGTCAGGCTTAGATCCTACATCCCTTTAACCTGGGCCAGTTTAACGCATAGCCACAAGAGCTCCATGCTGGGAGCCCCAGCTCCTGGAGTCATGTGATCACATCCGAATCTCAGCTTTCATTAAAAAAAAGTATATTTGTTTTTCTCATGGTTATGAAAGAAAGTTTGAGGTCATGATCTGAGTATAATCAATGCACGGTTATCTTCCTGAATTTGCAGACAGCCTGAAACCATAGCTGTGAGAGTATGATCAGCCCAGTGCATCTCAATGGGATGTTAATTCCCAAACCAATTATTTAGTTTATATCAGTAGAGTGTTAACACTAACAGCTCAGGGGGTTGGCGGGTGGGGCGCTAACTGGCACCACCCCAGCAGAGGATTGCATGTGTGGCAGGAGAAGAGTGCTATGGGTCCGACCCTCCCACCCAAGCAGATGACCCCTGTCTGCCAAGGTAAGTATTGGAGGGTTCTCATGAAGCCACTTCTCCTCTCTGAGTGGAAGTATGACTTTAGCTGCCCTGTACATTAGAGTTCTAAAAATATGAGATGGAATTTTGTAGTTTCTTTATGAAGTAATTCTAAAAAGATACAGAGAGAGGGCCTGATTCTCATTTACGCTATGGCCCCTTTACACCGCTCTGGCAGTGGTAAGGCATGTACATTTTTACTATATTAGATTCAAAACTTGCACACAATATTGGAAGTTTGCTATTGTACATTAGATTTCCTGGGTCTGATTCTCATTCACACTGTTGCCACTTTTACACTGTTTTGTGTCTGAATATGTGGAAGAAAACTTGTACTGCATGGCTTCGTCCTCCTTCGTCCTCTCGTTACACCCACAATATGTAACATTAGCATGGCATTAGTGAATACTATACCTGCCCACTTTAATCCCCACATGCCATTCAGTGTGTCTCCCTTAATAAATTATGTACTTAAGAAGCAATAGCAATAGCTGAGATTCTTAAGGCAGGAAGAGTCACATTACCAGAAGTACCAGAAAGGCTGATTAAAATTAAATTGTAGCAGACAACAGTTGTGTTACAAAGGAGGGCTCTATTACAGCCAACTCACTTTCTTAGCTAACCTCTGACTTATTTATTTCTCCTGCATGGTGCAGTCTGCATACTCTTTCTAGTTGTAATGAGCATTAATTGATTAGTTGGATCTATGAAGAGCTTGAGCACTAGTAAGTACTATCCCAGTGGGTACACACTAAATAGTTTATGAGGTAATTAGTATTTTAATGCCCTTTCTAATGAGCCTTTTCAGTAATGAAATCTCATGAGAATGTTACTGGTTCAGATATATTTCTTCAAACACAACAGAAGGTAAGCTAATGCCGTTAAGAGATTTTAAACCTAGTTTATAAAACAGCTTCAGTAACTTATTTCTGAACACTTGCCTGATTCATTTTCCTTTATTAAAAACAAGTGTAATCTTTTATTTTTCCCCTCACTGCTGTGTAACTTGTACTCCCCTCTCCCCATGCTTTCTTACAATATACTGCAATTTCAAATACTTGAGATCATTTCTGAGGCTGTTAACTGATCTCTTTGACTCTTCTGTAAGTAAATAATACCATACTGTCTAAGTGTGTTGTTTCATATGTGTTCTCATCTCATCCTGGGGAAAAAAACTAACACCCAGTGCTTGGCTGCATAGTTACTTGGATTTATGGCTGGTGTCAGGTTTGAGAGAATGACCAACCTTTACAAAGCCTTTCAATGTCAAACCAACCCCTATATTCTGGAAGCTAGAAAATGGCACAGACTGTGGTCACACAGGCATCCTTAGCTAACCTCCCCTTTCAGAGTTGGGGGACTTAATGCTGTTGTATCCTGGATTTTCCCATAGCTTGAGGGGCAAGTACTCTGCCTGGCATTTTTATTTCTAATGCCTAAAATAAGCAGCTGTAGCAGAGCTTCAGAGGGCTTTTGCTAGGTAGAGCTTTTCATACTATGTATCATTTCATATGTGACTATGGTAATAACACTGCTTTTTACCTTATAGAGGCAAGGCACAGTCAGAGATGCATGATTTAAACAATTTGTTATTCTGTACCCATAAATACACCCCAGATGTAAGGAATGAAGTATAATATTAGTAATAATAATTAACTTTTCTATAGCATCTTTCATCCAAAAAGCATAAAGCACCAGGCAGACCTTTGAAACTGATTTACAAACTCTGTCTAGAGATCACTTCTTCTAGCTCTGAAATGCAGCCTCCTCTTGGGTGGGAAGCCAGCAGCAGTTTAACAGCACATAATAATGCAACAAAACAATTCAGGCCAGAGAGTGAAGAATGGATGCTTTGGAAGCCACTGTTTCACAAATCAATCCTAGTTGTTTGAAAATGCTTTTGGAAAACTTAATTCTGAAATGGTTGTATAAAATCTTACCTAATGCTAGAATGAATAGATTTAATGAAAACAATACGGAAACCCACAAATAGTCCTCATGATTTAAGATGTAATGGTCCCAGTTATTCCCTGTTGTAACTTCATGGGAGTATGTGGAATTTCCCCAAGGATGCATTTGGCCCTGTACTTATAACACTGTTGTTAAGATATTACTTTGCCTTTGTCTTCGTGTCTCTATTAGACACCTACCAGTTTATCTCACTGTATAGCTAACTTTTGGCATCTGTCTAGTTAAGGTTTTTCTAAGGCACCTATCACTGTGACTCCATAGCATCTTAGTGCTAATCAATGACACTAAATAGATTGACTCTAAAATCACCAAACATGTTCCATTTCTAGCACTTATCAAAATGTTATGCAATTTGACTAAATATATTTGTGATCTCACAATATGGTGTGTGATGAGTAACACTCACAGGACCAAGACCTTCCAACACTGTCCAGGTAAAGATAGTCCGTCGTCTCCACACCCTGCAGCCTGCACTCAGAGATCCCAATAGTATTGGAGAAGTTAAAGATTCCTGATTCAACTGTTAACAAAACACCTTGGGCCCAGATTGCTCCCTGGAACTGTTTGTGGGGGCACCTTTGTGCATTGATCCTTTCCTTGGTCATGCAAAAAGAATCATCAGTTGCCTCTGCTACTCCCTTACCTCTCTGCAAGATCACAGATCCATTCAGAGGAAGGCGGGGACGTGGAGGCATGTCCAGGCACTAGAGAAGGAAGTACAAGGGATGCACTATGCACATTCTCTAAGGTTATTTTGTATTATAGTCCAAACCCCTGACAACCAAAGAAAACCTCACTGAATATTTTGGTGGAAACTCTGTGATGGAAAATTTGCAGGGATTCCTCTTCTGCGCTCAGTTTTTTTCCACATAGAGGAAATGATCTGGCCCTCGAGCTGTAAAACATCTCTACTTTGTTTAAGGTTCACAGCTCTGGGTTGCTTTGTTGTAGTGGCCTTTGAGCTTTGTTGGAGTCATTTTGAGCTTTCCTGGGGGCAGTTTTGAACTTACCTGGAGCCAATTATGAGTGCTGTCAGTGTGAAGCCCAATGGCTGAAGTGCCCAAAGCAGTGGGCAAGTTTGTGGAGGTGATTGGGTAGCTGGTCGGTCAACCCCATCAGAGGCAGTCTGGGGCAATGGTCTGAGCGCTCACAAGAATCAGGAGCAAGGAGCTCCAATCCAAGGGATTGGGTCAGTGGTTTAGGAAGGCGATGATGGGCAAGTCAGTAAGGGAAGGTCTGCAAGGCAGGATCAGGTGAGGCAACAGGGCAGAGTCAGGCGAGGTGGTGCGGTAGCAAAGTAAAGTTACACAAGGTAGCAAGAGAAGGTGGCTTCTTTGTGTTGAGGTCTTTATATAGTCCAGGTATCCAATGAGTGTGCTGCCTGTCCAGCCAATCAGCATAGCTGTTCGGGGGCCACAGGCTGTGAGCACTCAGGCTGTTGCTTGTGTGTGATGGCTCAGTGTACGTTGTGGCACAGAGGCTGGGGGGCCTTCTAGAGAGCCACCACACCAGCGTTCAACACCAGGATTCTGACACTCTGATCTTGCTTTTTAACTTAAGTGAAGCTACTTGTACATTTTGGAATGTACTGGAACGGTTTCATTAAGTTGTTCAGAGAGTTGGCGTTTTTGTTTGAACTGCTTGAGTCATTGCCTGTTTTTGTTGAGACTTTTTAGGGTATGTTTGAAACCTCATGTATTAGTGGCATAGTGCTGAGTAAACTCTGATGTTAATCCAAAGTTCATTGAAGTCAGTCGGAGCCTGTCCATTGACTTCAATGGGCTTTGGATCAGGCCCTTTATCTCTTTTCCATTTTTAAAAAAGAAAATTGTCTCTTGAAAAAATTCACCAGTGCTCAAGTTCTGTTGGCCTTCTGGTTGCCACTGGATGCAGGTTTTTTAATTACATTGGGCTAAACGGTCCAGGGAAACCAAGTAACATCTGCATGATTAGCAAATTCTCTTTGCTCCTGAAAGAGCTTCTCTGGTTTGTTTCCTTTTGTTTGTTTTTATTTTATTCTTTTATTAAACTGGTGACTAACATTTATGGATACAGCAGTAAATCTTTAATATTACCTGTTCCTGGTAGCTTGCACATCATCTGTTGTTTTTTAACTTTCCAAATAAGAGCCTTGCTGCTTACTTCAATGGGACTACTTGCATACAAAGTTAGGCTAGTGCTTGATTACCTTACTGAATCAAGACTTAAATTAGTAAATTAAACGACTGTGTTGGCAATTCTCACAAATCTGAGTGTTAAAGGTGAAATGTAGAATAAGGAAGAAAGATTTAGGATGGAGACAATAAAATCAGATAAAATCAGTCCAGGAGAAGTCAGAAATGGGCAGTTGAGTTATATTAGACAGGGAACTGCATATAGAAAATGCAGTTAGGGTGGGACTTACCCATTTTCTATTTAAAAGTCTAGGTATTGGGCACAGGACATGCATGCACTTCCTCAATTCCAACTTGCTGTATTTGGGAATATAGCCATATTTTAATGAGGTGTCACACCATCTTTAGGTGTACCCCCAGTTTAGTAGATAAGCATCTCCTTCCCTCCTCTTCAATTGCATCTCACTCAAAAGGCTGTTACAATGCATTTTTCTGGATCAGAGAATGCTATTGGTATATAATTGAAACAAAGTAGCTGCATATCCCATTTGGTGTGGAAATAATGTAAAAATCAGAGATGTGGAGTGCATACTGATTGGTAGGATATGATCCTTCCTTTACAAGTGCCACCCCTTTGATTTGATAATGGCTTTGCTACTGTGCAAAGAAAAGACTCCTGGCCTGTATTTGTAGATGCAGCTGAATCCATTGGGATCCCAATGTGGGAGCCGCCCTGAGTACAATGTTCACATTAGTCTCTGCTCTGTTACACAGAATGCCAAAGCTTTATGCCAAAGCTAATTAATGGATTCCGACTCCCCCATGTTAGTCTATTACTAAATACAATGGCTGGTCACAAATTATAGTTTATCAGATGGCTGTGTGCACTAGGAAAACATTAGCTTAATACTAATAATTAGGCTGTTATAATAACAAGAGTTGTAGATTGCTTTGGAGCACTGAGACAAAATAACTGTAACACTTTATTATTGGCAAAACCTGTCACCTCTGTAATAATGGAAAAGTAAAACAAATCCAAATAATAGTGGTCATTATTGCAAATACTGAACAATCTTTAGGGATATGAATTTTCTTTATTGAGAGCCAAGGTATTAAGGTCTTCGTAAAGGGATATCTTTCTGACTGAGATTACGTTAATGAGGGAGTATATGCTGCTTGACCAAGTGGATGCTTTGTTACTAAAACCCGTAACAGTTAAGTTAGTAGAAAAATCACAACTGGCAGAGTAGTTCAGCAAATCACCAGGCAACCTGTGCTGCTGACACACTTTCGTTCTTGAGCAATGACTTCATACCTTTTGCTTTTGTATTCTTGAAGAGGAATCTGTAGCTCAGACAGCCTCTAGAAGCAGCGTGGTTAAATGAAACCTCAACAGTAAGCAACTCGTGTTACTGAAGCATGTCACTGTAATTTGGCACTAAGTCGAGCTCTGTGCCTGTGCTTTAGATTGGTGGGTACTGCCGCACACTTTTCTGTATTTTCTTTCTTTTCCTGTGTTGTCTAGAAGAATAAGTGAAAAAATAAGTATATGCATTTTAGTGGGTTTTACTCTCAGTTTTCTATGGTTCAGTTTCAGGAGCATGACTATTAGATGAATAAAGTTGCACACTTGTGAGAATAAAATTCCTGGTGGTCCATTATATCTGTTGTGTGGTTGATAGGTTGGCTTGTTTTAAAAGTCTGCATGAATTCAGTGTGAGTGAAAGCAAAGGACTAAGAGCATCTAATAGTTATAGTGTAGGCAAGAGCGGGTACAATGTGCCAAGGTGTATTTATCCTAACCTGCAACACCTTTTCTCTTCCAATTCTGGGCCTCACTTCAGCAGATTCATACATTCCAAGGTCAAAAGCGACCATTGTGATCATCTAGTCTGACCTACTGTATAACACAGGCCATGGAACTTCTCTAAAACAATCCCTAGAGCATCTCTTTCTTGATTTTAAAATTGTCAGTAGGACAATCCACCAAAATGTTCCAATGGTTAATTACTCTCACTGTTTAAAAAAATTCTGCCTTATTTCCCATCCAAATTTGACTAGCTTCAATTTCCAGCCATTGGGTCATGTTATACTTTTCTCTGCTAGATCAAAGAGCCCATCATTAAATATTTGTTCCCCATGTAGGTACTTACATACTGTAATCAAGTCACCTTTTACCCTTTTCTTTGTTAAGCTAAGTAGATTGAGCTCTTTGAGGCTATCACTGTAAGGCATTATTTCCAATCCTTTAATCGTTCTCATGGGTCTTGTCTGAATCCTTTCCAGTTTTTCAACATCCTTCTTGAACTGTGGACACCAGAACAGAGACACTACTCATGCTGAATTTGGTAGTGGTTTTACAGTGTCCTCAAAATTGCGTCTAGGATGAAAAAACCTAATTTTTACTTTTAACCTAATCAGCATTTACACCTAGATCTCCAGGTTCATGATTTATGTTAATAATATGTTAGCCCCCTGACATGGCCGTGACTTCTTAACTACATAGGTTATAAAGTGTGTCCTTCCCTGCCTGTTTATGCTGCTGACTTACTAAGAAGCACTTTTGTCCCATACATGCTATGTAACTAGCTGACATAAACAGAATGTATGCAGTAAAAGACTCTGAAATTTTAAGGTAGGGGTTGACTATATATATGAGAATATAATACTGGAGAGACAGAGGCCAAAACCACAGACTTTGGATCTGGACCAGAATTAACCCAAAGTTTGAGTCAGATTCAGGTTCCAGTTAGGGCCTTTCCCAAGATTTTAGATGAGAATCTATTAAAGCAGGTTGAAATTATCAGTATTTCAATTTTTCAACAAATGTTTTTGTCAATATTCTGTTTTCATCAGGGGCAAAAAAACCCTGAAAAATTCCATCAAAAATGAAAATTTTGATGTAGTATTGTTTAATCACAGATCTATCCTCTGTCAAAGGGACTGTAACCCTGCCCTTGTAGAAGGATGGACTCATTAAGAGCATAGGCATTAGGTATATACCTATGATGTACAGGTATATGATGGCAGGTTTCAGAGTAGCAGCAGTGTCAGTCTGTATCCGCAAAAGAAAAGGAGTACTTGTGGCACCTTGGAGACTAACAAATTTATTTGAGCATAAGCTTTTGTGAGCTACAGCTCACTTCATTGGATGCATTCAGTGGACAATACAGTGGGGACATTTATATACACAGAGAATATGAAACAATGGGTGTTACCATACACACTGTAAGGAGAGTGATCAGGTAAGGTGAGCTATTACCAGCAGGAAAGAGGCCGGGGGGGGGGGGGGAAACCTTTTGTAGTGATAATCAAGGTGGGCCATTTCCAGCAGTTGACAAGAATGTCTGAGGAACAGTGCCGGGGGGAGGGGGGGAAATAAACATGGGAAAATAGTTTTACTTTGTGTAATGACACATCCACTCCCGGGCTTTATTCAAGCCTAAGTTAATTGTATCCAGTTTGCAAATTAATTCCAATTCAGCAGTCTCTAGTTAGAGTCTGTTTTTGATGTTTTTTTGTTGAAGAATTTTAAATTTTAGGTCCGTAATCAAGTGACCAAAGAGATTGAAGTGTTCTCCGACTGATTTTTGAATGTTATAATTCTTGACATCTGATTTGTGTCCATTTATTCTTTTACATAGAGACTGTCCAGTTTGACCAATATACATGGCAGAGGGGCATTGCTGGCACATGATGGCATATATCACATTGGTAGATGTGCACGTGAACGAGCCTCTGATAGTGTGGCTGATGTGATTAGGCCCTATGATGGTGTCCCCTGAATAGATATGTGGACACAGTTGGTAACGGGCTTTGTTGCAAGGATAGGTCCCTGGGTTAGTGGTTCTGTTGTGTGGTGTGTGGTTGCTGGTGAGTATTTGTTTCAGGTTGGGGGGCTGTCTGTAGGCAAGGACTGGCCTGTCTCCCAAGATCTGTGAGAGTGATGAGTCGTCCTTTAGGATAGGTTGTAGATCCTTGATGATGCGTTGGAGAGGTTTTAGTTGGGGGCTGAAGGTGATGGCTTGTGGCGTTCTGTTATTATCTTTGTTGGGCCTGTCCTGTAGTAGGTGACTTCTGGGTACTCTTCTGGCTCTGTCAATCTGTTTCTTCACTTCAGCAGGTGAGTATTGTAGTTATAAGAATGCTTGATAGAGATCTTATAGGTGTTTATTTCTGTCTGAGGGGTTGGAGCAAATGCGGTTGTATCGTAGAGCTTGGCTGTAGACGATGGATCGTGTGGTGTGGTCTGGATGAAAGCTGGAAGCATGTAGGTAGGCATAGCGGTCAGTAGGTTTCTGGTACAGGGTGGTGTTTATGTGACCATCGCTTATTAGCACAGTGGGGGTGGGGGGGGGAGAAAACCTGGATTTTTGCTGGAAATGGCCCAACTTGATTATCATACACATTGTAAGGAGAGTGATCACTTTAGATAAGCTATTACCAGCAGGAGAGTGGGGTGGGGGGGAGAGAAAACCTTTTGTAGTGGTAAACACCCATTTTTTCATGCTTTGTGTATATAAAAAGATCTTCTACACTTTCCACAGTATGCATCTGATGAAGTGAGCTGTAGCTCATGAAAGCTTATGCTCAAATAAATTGGTTAGTCTCTAAGGTGCCACAAGTACTCCTTTTCTTTTTGCGAATACAGACTAACACGGCTGTTACTCTGAAACCTGTCCAGGAAGTGGATCTCTTGTGTGGACTGGTCCAGGCTGAGGTTGATGGTGGGATGGAAATTGTTGAAATCATGGTGGAATTCCTCAAGGGCTTCTTTTCCATGGGTCCAGATGATGAATATGTCATCAATGTAGCGCAAGTAGAATAGGGGCATTAGGGGACAAGAGCAAAAACCAGTCGGAGAACACTTCAGTCTCTTTGGTCACTCGATTACAGACCTAAAAGTGGCAATTCTTCAACAAAAAAACTTCAAAAACAGACTCCAACGAGAGACTGCTGAATTGGAATTAATTTGCAAACTGGATACAGTTAACTTAGGCTTGAATAAAGCCTGGGAGTGGATGTGTCATTACACAAAGTAAAACTATTTCCCCATGTTTATTTCCCCACCCCCCACTGTTCCTCAGACGTTCTTGTCAACTGCTGGAAATGACCCACCTTGATTATCACTACAAAAGGTTTTTTTTCCCCCGCTCTCCTGCTGGTAATAGCTCACCTTACCTGATCACTCTCGTTAGAGTATGTATGGTAACACCCATTGTTTCATGTTCTCTGTGTATATAAATGTCCCCACTGTATTTTCCACAGTATGCATCCGATGAAATGAGCTGTAGCTCACGAAAGCTTATGCTCAAATAAATTCGTTAGTCTCTAAGGTGCCACAAGGCCTTCTTTTCTTTTTGAGGTATATGATGGTTTTACCATAAATTGCCTAGGGCGGTTGTGGAATCTCCATCATTGGAGATTTTTAAAAGCAGCTTACACAAACACCTGTCAGGGCTGGTCTAGATAATACTTAGTCCTGCCATGAGTGCAGGGGACTGGATTAGATGACCTTTCAAGGTCCCTTCCAGTCCTACGATTGTATGATTCTATATAATCGAAAGTGGGTAATAGCCTCAAAGCATGCATTTTACCTTAAACCTGTTTTTATTTCAACCATCATCCGTAGTTCCAGCTCTGGATAAAAGTATCATAACATGGGCTTCAGCCTGCATCCATTGAAATCCATAGGAATTTTGCTATTTATTTCTGTGGACATGGGATCAGGCAGGCTCTGTATAGAACTTTTAAGGAAGAAATCCTGGCCCTGTTGAAGTCAACAGCAAAATTCCCATTGACTTCCCCCTAGATTTTACCATCTGTAACTCTGTACATGACTATCAATCATTAAACAATCAATTATTTGTATTTTTGTGAGTACTAATTAAAACAATACCTGTAATAGCTAAATTAGGTTATTAGTTAAGGCAATCTTCAAGGTTATTTTGTGTTTATTGGGTTACTAGGGGTACCTAATACATCAATATGAGTGGAAGTGTTTAATGCAATTGCCAGATTTTTAGAAAGATAAATAGTTTTACATGTCTCAGAAGTAGAATCCAATTGGCTAGGGAATTGGCTAAAGACTAAAATGTGACATCATTCTTGGCAACTGCTAAAAATAATCTTTTTTTTTAACATATGCTATATAAAAAGTGCACTATATGTCTTCTAAGAGTCAGATTTGTTTCTGAGAACAATGAAATGCTTTTTGATAGAGAATCAATTTTTAAAAGAAAATTTACTGAACAGTCCTGTGCGAATCTCCATAGCATTGCATGTCCATACTTAAATATCCGTTTTCATTTAAATGCAATTATTGCATGTGAAATCTGAATATATTACTAAAATTAAATGTAACTATTTAATAGATAAATAATAAGTATAAACATAGTAATCCTTCCATCAAATCCATACATGGTTAACAGACATATAATAATTGTCTTCTGGAATCTGATGACATACTTCAACTTTCGGCATTATGTTTTAGCTTATTTCCAACGAAAGATTAAAACCATGTGTATTCAGGTTCAGATAGATGCGTTGACTACAGCGCTGTTAAACGTGAAAAAAATATGTTTTTAATAATCCTGTAGTATTTAATTAGCATGCAATAACTGTCTTATTAAATCTAAATTAAATCCTTATTTGAGGCACGTAATTGAAAGTGCCACTGGGTAAAATCTAATCTGTTAGGGATGATTTGGAGCAACAATGCCAAGTTTTCTTTTCTGCCGTTTTCAGGGTCGTCCCAAACATTTGCTTAATCACCACAGTGGAATCTTGCAACAATCAGTTTTACTACAGCTGTGGCTTTTGAAATGATTTTAAGGTCAGAGTTGTCATCTTTTGAGAATTCATCTCGATGTAAAAGATGATTCTCAGTGTAGAAGACGAGGAATTCTTAAACCTTTACCAGATGCCAGAGCTTGTGTGGGAGATGAGTGAATACTCCCTTCTAGCCAGTGAGGAAGGGACAGTTTGCTGTGCGGGGCACGCAGTCAGGTGGCTCTAGGGGACCAAGCCAAATGAGAAAGGAAGAGTATTTCTCTATGGTAATTTATATTCTGAACTGATTTACACTCAGCATTGAGGCTACTTATGTGTAAGTCAGTGCAGAATTGGGCCATTTTTTACCATGAGGAATTTTGTAATGTTTATCACTGCTTTAAAAAAAAAATCAGTGATAGTAAATACAACTTGAATTAGTTGTGAAGACAACTGAAGGCTTCTATGTAAATTATTGAACCAAATTTCTTGTAAAATTCTAAACACTGTTTTATGAGACTAATAGCTATTCAGACAGACCCTTGTAAAGATATGTTAATTTACAGGCTAAAAAAAATAAAGCAAAATTGTCCTCTCAAATCTTTCTTGTGGAGTTCAGTTCTGATCTCTCACCATATGGAGGTCTCCCCTTGACACCAAAGGGAGATCTGCACATTCCAGGAGAGCAGGATATCAGATTTGCCATCTAGATCTAAGAAGAGAATTTTCTCTTGTTGGTATATACCAAATAATTACTTAACTAATAACCTACTCCTGCTTTGTGGGACTGTTCTCCATGTGCATCAAGAAAAAGAATAGATCTGATGGGGCAGAGGGCAATCCTGCAATCTTGACATAGACAAAACTCTAATGGATCTGAGGAAGTTCAGTAAGTTGAGATTTGACTGCAAAGGACATGGTAGTTTTTGGACGTTGATGAAGCGTGGATAAAGAGGGAAATAGATGTGGGACACACAGAGATTTGCAGCATTGCTGGAGCAGAGCCTAGAGAGCAGAGATAAGCAGACAAGCTTTTGGCTGATGCCCTGGTCCTTGTTACCCACTGGCTCCCACCTCTGCTGCAGAGCGAATTCACTGGCCCCTAGTTCAGGGGGCTCCCCCCGCATATACTCCTCCATAATCTCATCCCAAATTGAAAATGTGTTTTCTTCATTTTTATTAATGGGCTGCAGGGATGAGAGGAGGAAGAAGCCTAGAGTGGGAAGGGAAAGGGTCATTGTGAACTGTGGGCAGAAGTGGGGGATGTATGGGGATTTACAGGTACAGCTCTGCGTGGAGAAGGGAGCATAGGTGGGACATCAGAACTCCGCGGGGGGTCGTCAGGGAATAATACATATCAGTGTGATAACTATCCATAGGACAGGTTTCAGAGTAGCAGCCGTGTTAGTCTGTATCCGCAAAAAGAAAAGGAGGACTTGTGGCACCTTAGAGACTAACACATTTATTTGAGCATAAGCTTTCGTGAGCTATGAAGTGAGCTGTAGCTCATGAAAGCTTATGCTCAAATAAATTTGTTAGTCTCTAAGGTGCCACAAGTCCTCCTTTTCTTTTATCCACAGACCCTATCCAATGCCCATTAACATCAATGATGTATGATTTGGGCCACATGTGAACACCTATCAGGCCTGTTGTGTACTTATAAATAAGTTGGGAATTTCCAACACAAAGTTTTAATTTACTCTAAAGGCTACTATACACCCATGCAGAACCATATACAGTGTCATCTATTAAAGCCACAAAAGTCGTCAAAAGACATGAAGATATGACCAATGGGATAGTGAAGTATGCACTCGAGCAACTGTAGCTGTAAGTTAACCAAATGGAGATGTAAATATTATATAGTGCTTGTCACCATAGTTATGTGTGTTAACAGCTCTGAGGGTCACAAAGAGGGATGCAGTAGCTGCTTTGTGAAATAGCATTTATTTCTAGAGGCCAGAGACTAGCTCTTCAATTGGTGTAAATCAGAGTAGCTCCACTGGCTTCGGTTACAACAATCTATAGAAATTGCTGAGGATCTGGCCCATAGCTTATATATATATTTTAAGATGCATCTTTTAGATTTCCACTGCCATTTTTTTTAAATGAAAAATCTATGGAACCTAAGGACTGGGATATAAAAAACTAATTGAATGGTTATCAGTGAAAGCATTAAATGTATTTCATTATATTATTCTCTTCAAGGCCGGTCAATAAAATTAGGCTTATTAAAAAAGTCTCCCCCAAATTGCAAAAGGCAGAAATATTTGGCTTTCATTTTTAATCAAACAGGCTAAATATTCATGTTTATGTGCCTAAATGGAACTTTTGTATGCAGTCTTCCACCCTATCTGCATGAATAGTAGCATTGTAACAGGATGAGGTCACTGCAGAAGGGAAAGTGAGGTAAGAACACAGCTGAATCTACAGGCTTCTCTGCTACATGGTGCACCAGCTTGTTCTTAAAGCAACAGTGTTCTTTTTCTTGTGCGGGAGTCACTGTGGGCACTGCATTTATGGCTGAATGCCTCTCAAAGGGCTCTATGGTCTGATGCACAGTATACACTTTCCTCAGCCCTTACAAACTGCACTTCGGAGACCTCTTTATATTTCTAATATAAGCGAAAATCCATATGGTTTATTGTGCATTTGAAAACTTAAAGTTACTGGGCCACATTCAGCTCTTAGTTACATAGTGTAAATCCTGAGCAGCCTACCCCAGTCTAAAGGAGAGCAGAATGTAGCCCATGAATGAGCCCCCCTTCGTTCTTTTAAAAAAGAAATGACTCAACTTTATAAAGACTGATGATTTCCTATTGGCGTCACCTTTGTACCTAGTGGGAACTTTTACAAATATACAGTACAGCATAGCCCAGGGTGTCTCCAGTTTAAGCAGTGGATGGGTGACATAGCAAAGCTACATGGAAAAAGGAGTGCGAGATCTGTGAGATCCGTTTGTCAGTTCATATTTTACCTACTCTTTGCGCTAACTTTAAAGGATGTAGCAATGGGTTGCCAAGGGTACACTGGCAAGTAGCCTCTCCTCACCCACCATCATAATTAGAGCTGTGAGAACTTGGAAAAACCAGCTCAGTGAGCAAGTTCTTCTCTCCCTTTTTCCACCAGTCCCTCCAAGCTCACAAGCCTAGGGAGACTTTAAGCTACTGCTGTTTTAAACTGGGGAACGTCTGCCCCTGCCTCGCTGCTCAATGTAAATGCTAAATGGATAGTCTCATCCTCTTTGCTCTTCTTGGTTTGGCTATCCCACAGCAGCCCCAAAAGTGGCAAATTAATTCCTTTAGAATAGAAATGAGATTCTGCCTTTGCCTCCTTTCCCCTTCCCAACTCTGCCCAGCTGCAGAGCTCGAGTCCTGTCTTTGCTGCAGACTTGACAGAAATATCGTCTTGAATATAGCCCCATCCCTTTGGTGCTTCCACAGCAGCTGCAGCATCCTGGAGCCACTTTAGGCTGACAGGACCTTTGCAGGACATAACCAGACCAGAGCACTCAACAGTGAATTTCTGCGAATGTAGGTTTGTGACGAAGCCTATACCAGGTTTTCTTTGCACATTTTTCCCCCCCTCACCTCACAGCCAGTGACTTGAGCCACTTAAAAAATGTTTTTAAAGTAAAATCATAAAGTTTTAGAAAGACTTTGTGGCTCATTAGGTGCCCTCACATTTGCCAGCACAGACAAACCAGGTAGGAGATTAGGAGGCAGACGCAAGGCACATGCAGAGTCACAAAGCACTCTCCCTGGGTTGAACTCTTTAATATGTGTATTTGCTTGTACCTGAGGCAAGACCTCATCTGTTCTAGGAGGCAGGATTTTGAACCATGCAAACATATTTTTTTTATATACAAAAAAAAGCTGCTACTCTTTGTTTTGTTTTTCCTTCCTCTTTCCCTGTAGGCTGAGCCATGTTTCCTTGGAAGCCAGGAACAGCCCAGGTTTTCCTATCCGCCCACGCCCCCAAGTTGCCCTGTTTTTCCTCATGAGTCTCCGAGCCAGCACTTTCTCGTGTGTAGTCTCCGATCCGTATGGAATCAGGGAATCTGACTGCAGGTCATGAGTGGTGAGCTTCCAGACAGCTCAGCCACACCACTGCTAGCAAGCAGCCACTGATCTGCTCTGGCCTCGCTAGCAACTGCACTTCCCACCACCACTGCCCCAGATGTGAGTTCTGGGTTGTGGTAGGATGCAGCAAGAATAGGTGGAAGAAGGGAAGACAAAGAACTGAGAGCATGGGAAAGAATGATGGAGAGAGTGGGAAAGATAAGAGGGTGAGAGCTGGAATGCTAACAGAAAAGGAAGAATAGATAGAAGTGGGGGGAGGAGGGAAGAGGAGGATTGAGCAGAGGAGAAAATAAGGAAGAGGGAAAAGAGAAGACAAACGTATAGCCTATATAAGCTCAGGAGCTAGAACTACAAAGAAAGAGACTGGGACTGGGAGAAAACAGTAAAAGGACACAAAAGAGTAAATATTATTATTTCTTCTCCAGTGCAGCCTTTACCATAACATCTCCTAGATTTTATTCTGATAAAGAAGTGGGTTGCAGAGCAGAAGAAAGGAGGAGGCTGCTGGAGCGAGGACGGAAAGAGTGGGTACCCTTCTCTCTCCCCTCCACCAAGCTGCCAATCCCCCCAATGCATATCTCTGTATCCCCCATCCAAATCATCCTCAGTTGCTCCAGTACCTCCTCTGTGGTAAGTGTTTTTTGAAATTTGGTCATATTAATATCTTCATTATATTTTCATTTTTTTCATCCAACCTTTTTATTGGGCAAGGGGTGGGGGAAACAGGCAGAGAAGAGAGGGAGGATTCAGAAGCTGGGGATACAGCACGAATGAGCCTTTCACATCCAGGTCAGTAATTCAAATCTAGCCCACATCAGTAGTATCTGAGAGCCTATGTGCATTGCATTCCTTGGTGGTCTCATTCTAGTTCGTTGTGGAGGGGTGTCCAAATCACTGTTGGCCCTGATTGGCATCTTTGATGGCAATCTCAGAAGAGAAGCTGAAGAGTGAATGGGCACAAAGCCTAAGATACCCTCTCATGGGTGGTCCCTCTAAAAGTGGGTTAAAGCAGGTTGGCAGGTTAGCAAGGGGTGGCTCACACTGTCAGTTCTTTACTAGTTATGTAGGTAAACAGAAAAATTCAGACTGGAGGGTTGTCTCTCCAGCACTAATTTCACATGTAAGAAGGGTTTTTTTTCCCCTCTGCACCCATTTATTTTGACATCATCTTTTCCTTTTTAAAAAAATTAAACTTTTTTTTGAAGCTAATGGATTAAAGATATGGGGCTAAATTCAGTATGGGTCACGCTGGGCAAGTGCAGTTTGGGGAATGCTGCTTATGGCAGAGGAATGGCTGAGATAGGACAACTAGGGAATGTGCTGATGCAGAACAGCTGCTGCCAAGAAGCCTCCTGTGGAGTTTAAAGCTGTCTTCATGTGGCAGTCATCCCAAGACAAGATTGCTTGCCTAATTACCCCCTTGGGTTGTAGTGGGCCATGCGTGTGCAGGGAGGTGTAGGTTACCCCTCCCTGTGTCTTGATCGGTGAATTTTTCCCCAACTCGTATGTTGGATATAAGTCAGAGTAGCATCGTGTCTTGGCCTGGCAGCTCTCTGGCATGGACTGCGTTTGTTTCTCTTTACCCAAAAGCAACTTTTTAAAGACCAGCGCTCCCTGTGAATTCTGCTGGTGACTCTGTGATCCTAAGCAAATCTCATTCAAAAAAGAATACCACTGGTGTTTCCATACTTCTGACCACTTCCCCCTTTGACTTATTTCTGTATGTATGCATGACTGCTTGCCAGGAATTGTTACTTTTGAATGGGACCCAGTCAGTCCCCTAATGTCATCGTGGAGGGAAGAGTTCTTCACTGACCCACATCCAGTCAGCCCAGGAAGAATTTTAAATGACCCACAGCCCAAAAGACACTGGGATCTCCCTGCCTGGTATGTCCATTGTGCAGATCATTGAGAAAAGGGAGTAAAAGGGGCCTATGGAACCAGAAACTCGCACGTTTGTGATGCAATTGGAGGAGAGTACTTTCCAGTGGTGATGTGTGGGGCTCCCTCACTGACTGGTTTTTGTGGTATTTGCTGTTTTTGTTCCATTGTATTTTTGTGAATCAGTCACCTTAGCTGCATGAATGTTTGGTGGCCTGAATTTTCAAAAGTAGCAATTTTAGATGCTTTAATCAGTGGATGCCCAATTAGAGGCGTCTTAAAGAGGCCTGATTTTTTCAGAAAGGCCTGAGCACCTGCCTTGTGAAAATCAGGCTCCTTTAAGATTGTCTCGTGTTGTGCACCCAACATCATTAATTACTTTTGAAAATTGAGTTTGATTTTTACACTCAAAAGGGCAGATCCTCCGTGTAAATTGTCACAGCTCCAGTGACTTCACAGCTACTCTACCTTTGAGAAAACTGTAAACCCAAGACCCTCTCTTGTATACTGAGCAGGGCGGCTGTGATCACATTTTTCAATTATTACAGTGGTCTTGCCATAGCAAAATATTGTCAAACTTATTTCTCATCATAGACCAGGTCACTGTGTGTTAGTTGTACATTTCCATTTGTAAGTTCCATTCACCTACCTTAAAAAAAATCCCCAAAAAAGCCATTCTTGCCAAATCCCTAGCTACATAGTAAAGATTGATTAAACATGTTTATGTGTAATTTAAAAATGGTTCTTTCAGGAAGCATATGGTTTTCTAAAGACAAGTTTAAGAACCTGAGATTTTACATGGGTTTATTTATACTAGCAAAAAGGGCCTGGAGTACTAAGAAAAATCCCATGATATATGGGGTCCACCATGTGAATTGTCAGAGCTGTTTTATATAGTTTTACTCTATCAATATGGTCTTTCACAGCTCCTAATTAGTTTTGTTAGTTGACTTACAGAAAATCATATTTAAAGCAAGAAGTAAGTAATGCCACAGCAGTTAGAGTATTAATGAAAAGCGCACAGTCAGAAGGCAATTGTTGCAACAAACTGGTTCAACCAAAAAGCAATCTTCATTTGCATCAGCATGATTAATTACATTGCTTTACCTTGTCACAGTACACTGCAACAGAAACAGTCAGGACTTTTTAGAGCTCTCAGTGTATATTTGTAACATATGTTAGCTATCGTAGAAAACTTGCATTTAGATACTGTGTGTGTCTGTATAAAAATAACCTACCATTGAAGGGAAAACAAAATGAAAGGTAACTTTAGTAAATTATTATGTATATTTTTTTAATCAGGTTGGAAACAGAACTGACTGTAAATTGGCTTTGGTTGTTTATATCTGAAGATGTATCGAGGGATGTTAGGTGAAAAGACGTAATATTTCAAAGGCAACAATTCGGAGTAATAAATATGTAGCGCTTCAAACATTTCAGAGTACATATACACAGAATCTCAAAATGGTACAGTATATGCATAATTGATTTACACAGTGTATATACATTCATATGGCTTAAACTATTTTCGGGGGGGAGATTTGGTGGGTTGTTTTTTGTTTGTTTGGAGGTTTTTTGAATATCAAATTTAGTATTTGCTAACAATGTTTCTATATAAATAGGTTTGCCTTAAATATATTCCCATTCCATTTTGGTTAATGGATTGCTTGCTTATATGTACAGGATCTAAAACAGTTGTAGTGTATGTCATCACTTCTTGTCTGTACATGTGCAGCTCTGGAATATGAGTTGTTCTGATTTTAAATATCAGGCCCCTTTTCAGTTTTTAAATACCAGGCCCCTTTTCAGTTACTGTATGCCTGTGGCATGCCATGGGTGTTTATTATTGGGGGAAGGAGAGGAAATCCTGCCAATCCACATCACTAATGTCAGTTTGTCAAATGACATTAGCAGCAAACTAGGATTTTGTTCCTAACCACATACAAATTGGTTCCAAACTGCTGGTTATGCCATGATGTCAGCTCCAATTCCTCATCCATTACTTGATGCGCAATAGGTAAATGCCAGTTACATCCCTTCCCGGGTTTTGTTTTTTGTCCTGTCATACGATGTGTTTTGAAAAATGAAAATTCCTCCCTATTAACAATTAATTTCAGAGGTGATTTCTCAATACTGTTCATTACATTTCCCATTCAATCAGCTTTAAGGCTTTATTATAATATTCATTACCTACCGAGTAGTTGACTATTAAATCAGATCCATTTTTTTCCAGTGGATTATCTGTACTACTAATATAATTACAAGAAAGTACAGACCACCATTCCAGTTTACTTTGTCATGATTCAGCATTTAACTTTGTTAATGAAGGATACTGCATCATTTTGGCAGCATGATATTAAAAATATACATTTTCAGATGCACAAATGGCATAGCAGCAAATCAGGTCATTGTCATGTATGCCTAATTTTCAGGTTAGATTTTATAGTACGAATATCTGGAAAAAGGGAAAACTCTGCTGGATTGGTGGTTCAGGAGTAATGGCATGTATACATCCTTTACTTCTAAGCCATTGTCCGACCACACTGGAAGAAAGAAAGTATGCTAGGGATGTGGTTTCATTAGGTCACAACTTCATTCATTTACAATATCTGAAAGTACCTGGAAATAAATTGTACAGTGCAGGTCATCACTGTTTCCTTAATAATTTCCCCATATCCCCAACCTGATTCCAGCCTTCCCGTTACTGGTACCCTGCCATCCTTCCCTCATATGAAAGTTAAAGGGGGCTAGAAAAGAAGGGGGGGACAATTTCCCACTGTCCCAGATGTAGAAGCCCTAACCTGCCCCTTCCTCATCAGCCTAAAGCAGTGGTTTTCAACCTTTTTTCATTCGTAGACCCCTAAAAATTTTCAAGTGGAGATAGAGACCCCTTTGGAAATCTTAGACATAGTCTGCAAAACCCAGGTTGGAAGCCATCGCTCTAAAGGGTTGTTTTCCTTCAAAATTCTTTTCCAATCCATTTTATCCAATAATTGTATCCCTTACAGAATAAGAACGCGAACTGGACATCTGCCACAAGTTTTATGTATTAAGTGGAGACATTCTAACCTAACCCCCCTGTCTTGCCACACTGGGTCCCAAATCTGCTATGAAAAATCTGGCAGTGAGGTAAAATTTCCTTCCCAGCTCCCAGGGAAAAAAGGGGTGAGTAGTGTGATGCCTACAGCAGACCATGAAGGGACTCCGTCCTTTTTCAGATTTCATGGGTGGGTGGGAGAGTGAAGCCAGCTCTATCCAGGTGAAAGTTTCTCTGGACATCACGAGGTATAAATAACCCCACAGCTGGCTAGCTAGAAGGGCAGTGCCCTGGAACTGGTCCAGCTGCTTCCCGGTCCTACCCACTCTGTGTGCGTAAACTTTCTCCCATCCTCTATTTCTGTTTACCAGTTGCTGGGGCAGCCCTTAAAGGGCAACAACCCCTTTTCTTTCAGCCAGCTAGACAAGGACCACTGCATAGAATCCAGCCCAGGTCATTAATGGTCAACAAGCATTGCCATTAGATTGCTATTTGCTGCCTTTTTTAAAAAGAGTTTAGTAGTATCATTCCAGTTGACAGGTGCCTACATCACCTTGTTGGCAACCCTATCAATCTCAGTAGAGCGGTCAGAGGTTGAATGGACTTGGAAATGTAAGTCAGTTGAAGTGGGAATACTTAAAGTGACTTAACTGGGTTTTGGATTGAGCCTTTAATCATAATTCTAGAGATATTTCTTCCAAGTCAGGCATGGGGCATCATGAGGAAGCTTTTACTCATGCTATCTGTGTTGCACTTTTTACTGTAAGCCAGAGGACTTTGGTCTCCAAGTCTGTTAATCAGTCACTTTTCCCAAGCATTCAGTTCAAACTGATTCTTCAAAAGGCAGCATGTGGGTAATAGTAACTTGGAAGTTCGACGCTAATCAACAAAACAAAGGAATTAAAATCTATTTCTGTTTGTACATTTATTTGGTAGCTCTTCAGCATTAGTATAGACTTTGAAATCAAAATACTGTTGGTTACCTAGGTATTATAGGCATGTGACAGATCCCTCCCCGCCCTCTGAACAATGCAGATGTAATTAATTAACGTCTGCATTGCCAAAAATAGAATTTTGATGATAGTTATTTGGAACAATGGGCTGAAGGTTATTAACTGTAATTTTGAATTGTTCTTTCTTAAGGCCCCAAAAGGCAAAAGCAGGAATGTATCCACAATAAATTGTTTGGGGGCAGAGGGTGATTGGGTCTGATCAAGTCATATAACTCATATATTGTGTAACTGGGAGAGAAGCCAAAAAACATTCCCTTTACAAGTGACTTTAAACTATGCATGAGGTGTGTATTTTCCTCTTTGTTTCATGGAAACATCTCTGGATTGGCAAAAGGCTTGAGTTAGAAAAGTTGGCCTACTGTGAAATGGGTGCCAGGCTTCAAGACCAGTGTAAATGGTCCATTAAGTACATTAGAATTATTTCCTTTGTGTTGGAATCCTGCGTTATTAAAACCAGATCACTCCCTCTGTTTCTAGGAACAGAAGGGACTAAGAGCCATCAGACCTCTCTTAGGGGACGCAGATGGTGGGAGCTGCAACTGCATGGTGTCTCTCCCCTTCCCCAGAAGTGCCCTAGAGAAACTTCTCTGCTGGAGCTCTGTGAGATCAGTGCTCCACGGTGCTTTGAGGGTGCGAAGAAGGGGACTGCCCTCTCCCTGTGACTCTGCTAATTTCTGTTGGGAAAATCAGTGAGTGAATGGTTCTTGAAGCAGTATTCTGTCCTGATGGGCATGTTCTGAGGCTGCTGTTGCGCAGTCACTGCCAGTGGCAGCATACTGCCTGGTAAGGGGGTGCTCAGAGCAGCTGCATGGAGGGAAATCCATTTGGTGGTCCCTTCTTTGCAAATCTTTGGGAATCACAAGCTTGGGGGTTCATACTCCCTGCCTCCCCCGGGGGGCTCCTCATGCCTCCCCTTTGGGAGGAAGATTTGAAGGAAGGTCGAACCAGAGGGGGGAAAGTGTGCAAGTAAATGGGGCTTCTTGTGGGAACAAATAAAGCAAAACTTGGGCTTACTTCTTAATTGGCAAATGCCTGAAATCATATTTTGAGAATTTAATGCAAGCATTCCACTCAGTTAGTCATACAGCAGTACTGTTATTCACAATGGATTCAGTGACCAACTCTGTGGTTCATGGTGTTTTAAAGCCCCATGTACATACAGACTTAAGAGGTAAGTCTTATTGGATTTCATTCAGCAAAGTAACCCAAACTCTTGGCAGGTGCTGTGACTTTATTCTGATGACCATTAGGCGGTGAAACTGTCAGAAAGTTGCTAAATAGATTCATAACAACTTTTTTCATATACTTTTTTTCACCCCTTTCCTTTGCTAAATTCATCAGAAATTCATCCAGTGACTGAAAGGTTTGATGAAACCATTACAAATTATTGGTTGTAATCATGAAACATAAACACCTCACATGATTAGACCTATAGGACTTTATTTATAGAACAATATAAGGTACAGTACGGTAAATGGGGGGGGGATTCCTTCGCAAACTTTGTATGGTAAAGGTACAGATTGCCAGATGTTAGAAAGGGAGCGTAACTAGCCAAAAAAGGAGTTTAACTCTACTTGAGAGTGATTCTTGTTTGTCTGTTTTGAGATTATGGGGTATTTGAATTGCTTGTGGATTTTTATGAATTTTTATTTTGATACTTACATTAAGGAAAAAACTATTCAGCATAGCATACCTGACATATTGTGGTTTCTATACTTATGTTATATTTGATTTCTTACTTTCTCACAAGCTTTCCTCTGTGTCTGAGCTTATTAGAGGTTTCAGAGTAGCAGCTGTGTTAGTCTGTATTCGCAAAAAGAAAAGGAGTACTTTAGAGACTAACAAATTTATTTGAGCGTAAGCTTTCATGAGCTACAGCTCACTTCATCGGATGCATTTGTTAGTCTCTAAGGTGCCACAAATACTCCTTTTCTTTGAGCTTATTACGCTACCCATTCATGTCTGCTGGGACTAGGTCTCATGCTCAATGACATGACAAAATGTCTAACTGGATACTAACATTTACTGACTCTCGTTGAACTCAGTGGGCCAGAATGGCCTCTCCGTTTATACAAATACAACCCCATTGACTTCATTGGAGATGCACTAGTGTAACGGAGAGGAGAATATGGCCCTCTGTGTGTAGTAAACACACCTATCATAGATGTGCAATGTGTTTTCAAGTTAATGCTATTTGTGTGTGGTGGTTGTTGTTTATTGTTGTGGGAGCCTAAGTTTCTTTTATTTACTGGGTTTTGTAGATTTAAATTTATAATCATAATGTGGCTGTATACATTTAATATATATTTATGTATAAATAAATCCTGAATATTTAATATTACTGTGGTCTCCTTCTATAGACGTTTTCCCTTCTAATAAAATATTTTTTAAAGAATATCCAAAATGTTTAGCAGCTGAACAATGAATACTGCTTAGGAGAAAAGCTAAACAATTAATACTGCTTAGGAGAAAAAACAAAACTAAAATGCATTAGCTAGCAGTTGTTAAATATTTAGTAGTTTTGTCTTACTATTATTTGTCTTTTTCCACTGCCTTTGAGGGCAATGGCAAAACTCCCATTGACTGAAATGAGAATAAGATCAAGCATATTACATGGAATTCATACCGAGGGCTTACTTTTGTTTATTAAGAAAAAGGAATTTCAAACCAGGAGATAATAAAGTCTTTACCCTCCTGTGCAGGAGTAAATGCCCTTGTTGTTAAATTACTGTATATCATACTAACTTTTGTAAGTTTATTTTCTTTTGTACTTTACTGAAGCAATTGAAGATTGCAGATCTAAATGCTTATGCTTTTTCCACGTTTCAGTTGTCATCTGGGAATTTATATCTATACTTAGGATAGTAAGATTTAGTGGGGCCATTTATGTGCTTTTGGTGTTGTATAAATCAGATGTATCCACTATCTTAAGACTTGTGGCTTTTACCTTTTCTCTCATGGGTAAATATTTTATGCTATTTGTAACTATTCATATTCTCTGTTTATAAAATCCAGAAAATGGTATTAATGGAAACAGTAGCAATAGTACACTGATAATGCCAGGTTTCCACAATTACGAAATTATTAAATGAGATGTGGCTTTCATTATTTTAGATCATTAAATCAATGAACTGAAAGGATCATTTGCATTTTAGGATTCCATTTATTGTTTTCAGATGTTAAAGGGCTGTCACTATAGAGCAAACAATGATAACAAACACTTGCTATCATCACAGACCGTTGTAAGCAATTGTTTTGTCAATCATTAAATAAAAAAACACCAGTATGTTACAGTAAATGCTTCATTTAACAACCATTACAATTTCATTGTTGTTTTCTGTTTTAAAAGAGGGTGAAGAAAGTCTTTTTTCCCCCTTCTTTCATCCCCAAGAGGCATTTCAGATATCTTGTGAATTTGGAGGACATCATCTGGATTGCCCCATTACTTCATTCAAAGTTGTTTTCAACTCTTCCTCTTCCCTGATAATTTTAAACCCATTCTGCATATCAGTATCTTTCTCTAATGCTTATGCCACTGTTATTCTGTGAATTGGCCAGGCTGTCCAGGGCTCTTTCTCACAGACTAGCTATACCTTGGGTCTAGATATTGCAGCATATGTAAGTCCGAATTTTTGTTAGAGCTGCACATAGACTTATGGCAGAGACCCTTCTCACTAGTGGGAAGCAATAGGGGGTGTTGTCCCTCTCCAGCCCATGCGCATAGTCTCCCCAGCCACAGTTCCCAGCAGTGAGCAAAGTAGTTACCGAAAACAGTGCTCTTCTCACTCCACTAACAAGGGCATGGTGAGCTATTGCAGTCTCCTCAGCGTAGCAGGCAGGCCTGCCTGCCCTTGTGCTGGCTGCCTCTTCCCTCCACTCTGAACCCCTCCCTGCCAAGCCTGACATTTCTTGTTTGTATCTTAAAACTAAAAAAAAAAAAAAATAGACTGTAAGATCGCAGGGGACAGGGACCTTCTTTGTTATATATGTCTGTACAGCACCTGCCAAATGGACCTGATGGGGTCCGTAGGCACTACTGGTATTAAATAATACAATTTTCTTAAAAACACTTCCACTCCAAAGGTCAGAGGCACGTGTGCACATTCATGGGAAGAACACTCCCTGACCAGGTAGTGATCTCTCAGAACATAAGAACGGCCATACTGGGTCAGACCAAAGGTCCATCTAGCCCAGTATCCTGTCTTCCAACAGTGGCCAGTTCCAAGTGCCCCAGAGGGAATGAACATAACAGGTAGTCATCAAGTGATCCATTCCCTGTCGCTCATTCCCAGCTTCTGGCAAACAGAGGCTAGGGACACCATCCCTGTCCATCCTGTCTAATAGCCATTGATGGACCTATCCTCCATGAATTTATCTAGTTCTTTTTTGAACCCAGTTATAGTCTTTTTTGCATAATCTCTGCACAGATTCTCTCCACAGTCTACCAAACACTGATTTTTCCTAGTCTTAGTAAGAATAGATTGCATTAGGAGACTGTGAGTGGGACTGATTCAGTCAGAACAGGAGCATGCCATTGCACCCAATATCCCATAGCGTGGACCATGGCAGAATCATCCCCAAAATTTGGCAATATCCAGGCAGAATGAGCTGGGCTAAGGAAGGAGTCCCAGCTTTAGTTCGAATTTTTTGTTTGCTGGATGTGGGTATAAGTCAGATTCTCAATATTACTTTGCCATCATTTTTGTAGTTACAGTAATATAAATTAAGGGGAAACATGGAAAAGTGCCTTGTTGATAAACATTCTTGAGGTCTGTGGCTCCTTCTGACATTGTATTTTGACAGTTGTCCCATTAAATTTGAATTGTTTTGTGTATTATTTTTATTACTCATTCACCACACATTACAGGCCTGATCCAACTCCCACCGAAGTCGATAGGAGTTTTTCCACTGACTTTAAAGGGAATTGGATGAGTCCCTTAATGCCATATTAACTAACATATGTACTGTAGTGGCCTGTGGTAACATATAATTCCAAATTACATGGAGTAAAATTCCTTCTGAAAAGTGGTTTCTTTGTGTTAGCTGCTTTTTGACCTTCATTAGCTTGGCTGTTTTGACCAGGGGGACAGGGGAGGACTGTTAACAAAATAAATTAATCCACATTATGATCTAATTATTTGGAAATGTTCATAAAGTACAAAAAGAATCTAATAAAAATTTAAAGTTAAAAAAGGAAAAGAGTAAACTCTTACTTTATTTGCTCTGCTTTAATTTTTTTAGACAGTCAAGTAAAGAAGGGTCTGAATACTGCAGACCTGAATACCCTCAAACTTTCAAAACTGTAAGAACTGGATCGCTACATTGAAATTGATGTATTTTGAAAGGTACAAACACACTAGTGTTTGCAGAATCAGACCCATCCTGAGTATCCTACCAAACTTGTGATAGTTTAGTTTACTTGGCAGGAGGTCTGATTAGAACATTAGATGCCAAGGTAAAGAATAGACTTTCAAGCAAAATGCTCCCATTGGAAGTTTTTCCATTGATGGTAATGGAAGCCAGAACAGGTCAAAGTTTCCAGTATGAATTAGTGGAAGACACATTATAAACTTGAGAAAGTCATGAACATGAGGGAAAATCACAGCAAGAAAAGTCAACATTATTTTTTATTGTTTCTTCATTGTTCAGATACAATGAGCTAAGTAAAATAGTTGGGGTAAGATATTCCTCGTTCGATCAGGTATTCCTCTGTACTGACAGTGGGGAATATTGCTACAACCAACAGCAACTACTGGTGAAAGGAGGAAAGAAAACATTTTAACAGCATCCCCTGTAAAAAGGCACTTACTATAGTTTAGTAGAAGTTCTGCTACCTTTCAGTTTCTGCATCTCTAACAAGTTTTTGCTCCCAAATGGATCATTGTAGTTATCAGTTCTTTTTAAGCCATCAAAATTCAGTCTTTCAGTCATCTCAGTCCCATTGGCATCACAATATCAATGAGTGCGTGTCAGGAAATTCCTCCAACCTTCAACAGCCCACGCATGCCACCAGAAAAAAAGCAGTTTCAGTTATTTTGCAAGATCTGAACAGTCTTGAACTTATCATGAGAATCAGCAGCACCATCAAGGACCTTCATGATTTCCTAGGCACCCCTGAGTCTAGCAGAACTTTTCCACGTTAATTGTAAATAGTCACCGTTTTTGGAATAATCTGCTGAGACACCATTAAAAAGTCACTATTTTCCCACACTACGACACAGTAGCATTTGAAATAAGGTGGGTAATTCCCAAACGTAGTATCTCCTCTACCAAAATGAAGGATTGGGTTTGTGGGATCACAGTGCGGTAACTGAGGGTACATGCTGATTTACAGTGGTGACCTCTGTGCTCGGCCACTGAAACAGTTTATAACTTTTCAGGAGCAGATACCTCCTATAAACTTCTTTTGTACCGGTACTCTCAAAAAGAGGCTGTATCAGTACTCGTGCCCTCAAAAAGGTTGTGTGCTAAGCTTCACTATTCCACCGACAAGGACTATAGTAGGAACAGTGGGTTTGGGGGTATTTTTCCCCTCTGAAGTTATATTCTAATCCCCAGAGCTTCTTTTGTTGTTGTTTTGAAGTGGCAGGTTTGGGCTGTATCGTCTAGTACTAATTGATATCAGCTGTCACCCAGCAATCCGGCACTCTGCTAATTTTCAGTTTGTAAATGCTCTGTCTACAGATGTGCACAAAAGTTGTCACATGATGTTGAGCCAATTTGGTGAAATGTGCCCATGTTGAAAAAGGTCCCTTTTCATTAGATGCGGGTTTATGAATTATATCAAACATTTTTTTTTTCCTTTGGCTGAGAGAGATGTGTGCCATTTTGGTGTGCCTAGGTTCTGCAATACTGGATGCTGTGTAAATACCTTAGAGACATAGAATCAGCATTTACGTTCGGCTCATTCCTTCAGTGGTCTCAGTTTGGCTCTTTTTCACAGAGCTGGAAGCAGTCACTGTCCCAACTAGGGAACTATTGGAGGATGGCAGTTCAGATATTAAAAGTGGCTTTTATGTTTTTCTTTGTAAAGCAGGTGGATTTCAGGGGCCGTGAGAGATGGGACAGAAATCTAGGGAGACATACAAATCCTATGAAACGAGAGACGTTTTAAAAAAGAGAGTGAACTATTGTCCCTGCAAAAATAGTCTCCATATATTTCCTCTAGAATGTTTTGGGCCTGATTCTACACTGTCGTGCACCTTGTGCGAAATGGTCTTAAATTGCTAACAGATTAGAATGGGAGCATTTTCACCCACTTTGCATTCAGTTTAAACGCATCTAAATGACTAAACAAGATGCAAGGTAATAGAGAAACAGGCCCATTAACTTTTATGCCAACGACAGAATTATTTCCCCTCCCACTAAAATCTCTTTCAGATGGAATGTGTCAGCTTCTAAAAACTCTGAGCAAATCTACACAGTAGTGTAGTTTAGGACAGGAAGAGAAGAAGACCACCATATCCATTTGGGTTGCAGGTATACTTTTAGGTAGGTAAACTGTAATTCAAATTAGAGTTTGATCTGGACTTCTGGGTTTACACAGCTGCTCTTGGTAAAAGTCTCATGGCATCTGTAATTATTACAAGTGGCCAAGACTTCAGTTTTACTCCTCATCAAAAGATGGCCCCTCCAATAGTAAACTGCACCCTCAACCACGATGAGTAACTGTTTTCTGCTAATGCAGAGAAAAATGCCAGCTGAATAACTGAGTTCCTGAGGTAGCTAGATTTTACTTGGATGTTTACCATTCAAGTACTAACTAGGTCTGACTGTGCTTGGCTTATGAGATTTGAAGACATCCCAATCTAAGGTGGCATGACTATAGGCAAAATGAGCACAACAGGGAATTAGTAGCAAATAAGTAGGAAAGATTAACATGTAGAGATTAGTTGGCAGACACAGCTCCTTCTCACACTCTGCACCCAATGGGTCTATTACCTTCCCTTCCTCCAATGCATGAGTCAATACCTAGAAGTGAGCAGTGCCGGGAAGGGGAAAGGTGAGGGAGAGTTCTGTTGCTATGGAAGGAAAATGCAATGGTTAGGACATTACCAATGCATTTAGTACAAAAATCAGAATTAAACTTTAGTGATGAGCCATTAGTCCCATTGTTCATGGAATGCACTGGAAAACATAGAACTTAAAATATTCTCCAGGCTTTTTCTACTGTAGATTTTATTTCTTAATTTTTTTAGTAGTTGTGTTCAGCTCAGGTCTAGCCAATAAGTAGATGTATTTTTTAATAGTCCATTTAGTGGCCAGTTCCTAAAACAATACAAAAAAATCTGCAAGGGGGCTCAGAGCTGCACATAGCTTACTAAGCCAGCTGCCAGTTTGCTGTGTTGTTAATATTTGATTTATAGTTTCACACATGTGTTTGCTTGGATTGGACACAGCTTTTTGGTTCCTTCTTCTTATTATTTTGTAACCTTGTTTTTAGTTCCACAGCTATAGTCACAGTGCACAACAGCACAGTCCTGCCCTGGGCGGGTGGTATGCTTTTTAACTTCTGCAGCACTGAGTCCTCAGCAGTGGTAGGTCTCCTCTGGTCTTCCACCTATTTCTGTCATTTCTTTCCCTTGGTATGCTGAATGGGGAAAAGCAATGCCAGTTCTTTGAGCTCTCTCTCAACTGTTGCCTTCATGACAATTAAAAACATTTACAAACCCCCACCCGTGTTCTACTATTCCATACTTACACTTCTATAGGTGCGTAGAAGTGAAGCTTTACGGAACTTTCAGGCTTCTGCAGAATCTGGCAGACATTTCCATTTGGACTTCCATAATAGCAATAATACACTGCACTTGCAGACCATCTTCCATCCAAGGATCTCAAGCCACTTTACAAAGACTAATGAATACGGATATGAAATGCACCGATGCAGGAACTTCATAAGTACATAGAATGGGGTCACAGGGAGGGTGCAGGTAATTTTAATAGGCAGTGAAGAGGTGTTGCATAGAGTTAATGGGGGAGAGAGGCACAGGATAAGTAAGGAGTATAGATGGCCGCCTAGGCTAATTGGGGATGCACAGACTGAGCACAAGCGGGGTGTGAGCAGAAGTTGAATGTGTTTACAGAGAGACAGGAAGGATTGAAAGAAAAGCTGGAGGAAGGAGTCTTAACTCCAGCTATTAATGTAATACACCAGCAGGTGCACACCTGCAGATTTCAGTTCTGTAATCTTGACACAAAATCATGGACGGCACAGATCATCCCTTCACCTAGGTTTTCCTAAACAACAAAGAAAAAGCATTTACCCCAACCATCATTTGCAATCTAACATTGTATCTTGCAGTACTTGCAGACAGCCATTCAAAACCACATACAGAACAATGTAATTTATGAAATCCGTGTAAACCTTCTACTAATCATCAAGGCCCATGAATGTATAACCAGTGAACATAGTCAAAGTTCCAAGGTGCCCACTGGCTGGTCAGGATAAGGTTGGGGATATGGGAAAGGGTGGTATTAGAAGGTGACATATGTAGTCTTGCAAGTCTCTGAGTCTTAGCTCAGAGTTAACAAAGTGTTTTGTGTAGGTGTGTATATAAGAGAGTACTGTCACGCTGCCTGGTATGGGACACGAAGAGTGCCCATCTCAGGTCAGACTGCTAGAAAACAGGGCATGTACCCCAAACTGGTGGTATATTCTATCATAAGATTTCACCAAGTCAGGAACAAATGTGTGCTTCCAAATTACTATACTAGTCATTATGAAGCCACAGACAGTCCCCTTCAGCCCCTCTAGCTCCTGATTCACCACCCAGACAAACCAGACTTCTGTGATAAATGAATATTTATACTAGAGCATAAGAATGGCTATACTGAGTCAAACCAAAGGTCCACCTAGCCCCGTATCCTGTCTTCCAACAGTGGCCAATGCCAGGTGCCCCCGAGGGAATGAACAGAACAAGTAATCATCAAGTGATCCATCCCCTGTCGCCCATTCCCAGCTTCTGGCAAACAGAGGCTTGGGACACCATCCCTGCCCATCCTGGCTAATAACCATTGATGGCCCTATCCTCCATGAATTTATCTAGTTCTTTTTTTAACCTGTTTCAGAGTAACAGCCGTGTTAGTCTGTATTCGCAAAAAGAAAAGGAGTACTTGTGGCACCTTAGAGACTAACCAATTTATTTGAGCACAAGCTTTCGTGAGCTACAGCTCACTTCATCGGTATGCATCCAATGAAGTGAGCTGTAGCTCACGAAAGCTTGTGCTCAGATAAATTGGTTAGTCTCTAAGGTGCCACAAGTACTCCTTTTTTTTTAACCTTTTATAGTCTTGGTCTTCACAACATCCTCTGGCAAGGAGTTCCACAGGTTGACTTTGCATTGTGTGAAGCAATACTTCCTTTTGTTTGTTTTAAACCTGCTGCCTATTAATTTCACTTGGTGACTCCTAATTCTTGTGTTATGAAAAGGAGTAAATAATACTTCCTTATTTACTTGCTCCACACTGGTCATGATTCTATAGGCCTCTATCATATCCCCCCCATAGTTGTCTCTTTTCCAAGCTGAAAAGTCCCAGTCTTATTAATCTCTCCTCATATGGCAGCCATTCCATACCCCTAATCATTTTTTTGCCCTTTTCTGAACCTTTTCCAATTCCAATATATCTTTTTTGAGATGGGGCGACCACATCTGCACGCAGTATTCAAGATGTGGGCGTACCATAGGTTTATATAGAGGCTATATGAAATCACATCTTTTGGGTTCTTCCAGTTCCAAAGAACCAGCCACTTAGCCCCAGGTCAAAATATGCTTCATGATCTCACCCAAAAACCACACTGAGAGCCACTCTTTAAGTAAACTAAACTAAAGGCTTATTAATAGGGGGAAAAAGAGAGGAAAGAGTTATTAAATCATTAAAATGATTATACATATACATTACAGTTGATTTCAGAGTTTGTGGATCAGAATAATAGCAGTGATGTTAAATCTTCTAGCTTGCAATAAGTCTCTCTGGATAACCTAAAAGATTGGAGATCCTCAGTCCTTTGTTCAAAGCTTCCCTTTGTTAGAAATCTTAGCCCAGAAATCTTAGCAGGAAAGAGGCAAGAAGGTGATGTCAGTCTCCAGTTTACACCCTCAGCCCATGTGCCTGGAAAGTTACTGGGTCAAACATAGTGTCTTGGATCACATGTTCTAAGTGCCTTTCTGAGTCACTGAGCCTCCAGTGTCCATATGCTCTCTGAGGCGTCCTCGGGAAGGGCGCATTGAAATACTTGATTCTCCTTAATGGCCCATCAAATTTGCTGGCTGGTCTTGATGTAAATCTGTCTTGTGGCTGTTACCCAGGAACACAACACAATTTGAGCTACAAATGCATAGCAACGATTCATAACTTCATATACGATACTACACTCATATAAATAGGATACCATTGTTCAAAAGATTACAGTTTTTCCAATGATACCTTACAAGGCATACTTTGTATGAGGTTTATCAGTGGTTGCAACAGTGTTGGTGCATCAGTGGTGATACCTTAGTGTAAGCATGGTCATCTTTCCTTTTTATAGAGTGTCACAGGCACTATTAGAATTTTGTTTCTGTATGTGCGTGTGTGTATACAGATATATATATATAGACACACAAAATTCTAATATAACTTCCTTCAAGTTGCCAAAACCATTTGTGTGTATGTATGTATGCAGTATACATAATACCACTTATAATATATGCACACACACATACGCTCAGAAATGGTTCTGGTGAGGTGAAGGTAGACATGCTAGAATTCTGTGTACTGCATAGAGCCTATTACCCAGACAGCTCAAGTCAGTCAGCTCATCTCTATTTTTTGGCCCAAGAAACTGCTTCAGCACAGTATTGTGACAACGAAGTTGGAAAAAGATAAAAGGTGCTCTTTATTGAAGGTGGGGGAATAAAATGCCTCCAGATAATTTCTAAGAGAAAACTCAATATTTTCACCCACTCTTGCCATTAAAATTATTGTCCAATTTCTGTTGCACATCAATACATTCAGATAATGCTGAGAAACAACTCTGACCAGCAGTAGTTTGAATGAGTGTAAGTCCACCCTTCAAAGGGCATGTTAATTCAAAAGAAAATACAAAAACCAGCGTATCATTTCTGAAATCTTAGTTAATGCCTTCATTAAGCTCTCTAGGCCTTTCACCATTAGAATCTAGACCTCAGCTACCAACATTTCAAAACAAAATTCTTCAAGAGTTGAGGTTACTGGGGAAGGGAAAAGTATGGATGTCATGGGTAGAGGTTATTCATATACTGTGAAACTTAGATTATTTTAAATATAACTGTCTTAATTATCTAGCACCTCAATTGTTTGAGGTTGAGATTCAAAAGTTTGGAAGCTGATACAAATCCCTCACAAAGACTCCTGTTTGGTTCCTACAGCAGTTCCTGCCTGAGGGAGCTCATTTGTGACCATTTTCTCCTTTTACTTTCGTTAAGGGTTTTGGAAAGGGTGATCATCGTGCAGTTTATGAGGAACATTCTCTACCTATCTTACTTTGAAAGTCAAATGACAATGATGTAGAAAGCCTATAGAATTGTAATTTTAATCTGGAATAGAGTCCATGCCATTTCTTTCATATTTCCCATCCCATCATGGTTTTTCATTCACTGATGGACCTGTGCAAGAGGGCTCCAGATTCTTGATGAATGAAGAAATGTCAGCTTTGTTTTTGTGCCTACAGTTGCCAGCTAGAGTATTTCATATTGATTTATGGTCATACTGTGACCCCCTTACTCACACTGCTGAGGAGTTACTCACCCAACTAGTCCTACTGAATAACCCTCATGCTTTCAGTAAGGAGGTCACAATTTAGCCATTACTTTCCATTTCATTACTGCTGTCAAGGCAGAAGCAGTTTTCTGCTTTGTATCAGTACATCACTGACATTTTATAAGTCTGAACAGGTAAAACTATTGCTGCTTCAGACTGGGTAAAAGGGGCAGTGAAAGAAACCCAGATCTTTGGTGTTATTTGTAAAAGCCTTTGCTCTGGATTGTTTTGTAAAATCTGTCTTTCTTTCCCAGCATCCTTCTACGTCCTGCATAGAAGGACACATTTATAAGACATATTATTCTGACTCGCTTAGCTGAACAGTATTACGGAATTATTTTTCTATCTGGCATGCAATGATAATGCCAGAAACCTCTGTTCTACATCGTTCCACATGTGTTTGCTGGTTTTGATTGACATCCTAACGTGCAGTCCTGTAAATCAGCAAGGTGGGAGTACCTAAAGAACATCAAAACGCAGCCCCTACTCCTGCAGAATATTACTCTATAATTCTTGTGCTGGGTAATCAACATTGCGACAGTTTGAGTTGTTTTTGTTAATAGAGATGAAATTATGGGCGTAACTAGCTGGCAGTCTTCAAACAGGCTTTTGCAAGCTGTTTACTCAGCTGTCCCTGGGCGGCAACTTCATATGTGTGGTGAAGTCTATTCTCCCATCACCTCTACAGCGGCTTCCATTTATCCCATTTTGTTCTCAATATAAGGGGGATCAAGTTTAGCAGAAAATAAGTCAAATACCACTGATATTGTATGGTCCTTAAGAGTATGTTGATGGATATTTGGTTTAAAACTCCAGAAGAGCAAAGAAAACAACAACAAAAAAATCATATAAGGCCTAGTCTTCACAAAAGTTGTATCAGTTTAACTAAATGCTTGATTTTAAACAATTTTAGTTAACAGTTCAGCTTTGTGAGTGGACACAAATCTTACTTTTCATTTATAATTATAGCAAATTTAAGGTCAAAGGTTCAAAGTCATCCCCCTCCCAATGGTTTTCAGTCAGAAAATAATAAATAATTAAAGACTTGCCATGCAGCAGTATAGACTTTAAAGCATAGTAAAATAGTATTGAAATCCTGTATGTTCTTTTTATTTAAATAGCAAATGCAGTAAAAGGTCAACTAGAGAAGTTACGGGTTTATATTAAAAAACCCATCTGTTTCACTAAAAGAACATAAAATGAGTACAAGATTCTAGGGTAAATGCTGAGATCTTCTAGGGATTGGCAAGACCAGTTGCCATTTAAGTTTCTTTGTTTTTAAACAAAACCTCTCAAATTTAACCTGAAATTAACCAAAAATTGATTAATATTTCAGCCAACTGCAATGAGAGGACACTGTGATGTGGTAGAAAACTAGAATGAAAATCATTCTTCTGATCCAGAAGTGTCTGAATGGAATTTTGCCCCTGGTGTGATAGGTGCATGACGGGTGTAAAGTTGTGTTTGCTAACATTTGAAACAGAAAGCATGGGATGCTGACAGAACTATATGAGACTTGATGGATCTCTTGTCCAATCCATGTTGCAAATTCTGGTCTCATCCGTATTGCAAATCCTGAACTTGTTCCTTTTCCTCTGCAAAGATAGAGAAGGGGAGGTGAGAAGGTCAAAGGAAGTGAGTGAGAGAAGGTGAGAGAAGTAGGGAAGAGGCCAGTCCATCATGTTATCGACTACACACAGGGATTAATGACTTTTCAGTTCACTAATGTATATGTCATATTTGCTAGATCTATTATAATAGGGCAGTAGCACAATAGGTTGAGATTAGCTTGCTGTTTTTGACCCATAATACTGGGTTCATGCAGTCATGTGAAGTTGTCTTTTCAGTTTTTCAAAGAATTCAATTCAAAAGAACTTTAGCTGATTAATCTTTATTTTTTGTAAAAAGCCAGTAAAGCCTAGATAGTTTTTTGACACTGCCAGGCATTCTGACAGTCCCTTACTGCAAGCAGTTTCTTGTAGTTCATATGGTCCTCAACACCAGCTTTCTAAGCTGGAGTATTCTGGCTACAGATTTTCACTGTCATAAAGGTGATAAAAAGGTATTAAAACTAAACAAAAGCTTTGGCTGGCTTCTGAGAAACCAGCTACAACCAGACGCTTTCCTAACCAGCAATGTTAGCATGGAATTAAAATAGATAAGGACAAATTCCAAGTTGGTGTAAATCAGCATAGTTTCATTGCCGTCATTAGGGCTAAGCCAGATTTCACCAGCTGAGGGGAAAATATATATTTCATATTTTCTGTACAGAATTATTTCATGCAGTGAAAGGGATGGATGCTGCCTGCAGGAACTTGTCTGCCAGCACCAAATCTGTATAAGAAAACAAGCAGTAATAGAAGTGGGCTTATTGCATAGCTTTTCCCATTTTTACAGAGAAATTTATGAACTGCTTTGCAATTTTTGAACAGTTGTTTATAAACTGGGGAGGGATGAGAGGGAAACAAAATTGAAAAAAAAAATCAAATAGCTAACTACTCAAATGTAGAATAACTCTGTTCTGCCAGGTGATGACAGAGTTGCCTCAGGCTTTCTCTTTGAAGGTGCTTAACTTGGTCTGCTGGCAAGAGTAAAGGAGTGAATTTATTAGCTGCTGAGAGAGGTGCCTTATTTAAAAGAGATAAACTGGCAAACACAGTGAAGAGATGTGGGGGATTTCCCCCTCCCCCAAAAGAGGCTCCTTATCTACCTTGGGTTAGTAATATCTCTTAGTCATTTCTTGGGCTGGGGGCGAGTTTTAGAGGCACAATCATTGAACTGTGGTAAGAGGGAAGAGAAAAGCCCATATTGGGTGTATAGGGCCTGGTCCACCCTTCAAATCATCTCATGTGAGTAAGGATTATGTATGTGTAAGGGCACATAACTGGATTGAACTTTGTTAATGTCATTAACTTGCAAAAGTAAGCAATACAACCATAGATAAAATACATAAAAGAGGCTATCTTGTAATCATTGTGTTCTTACCTATAATAAAGCGTGATGAAAATTATAAACATGGATAACAAACTACTGAAACCTATTGCATCATAAAGACTTAAGGCACTAAAGCAAAGAGTAAAGAGAGTATTCTCTACTGCTTAGTGTGGGAGACTGAGACATAGTACCCTTGGATTCAGTTTTTGGCTTTGCAACTGACGGACAATACAACATTGGGGAAATCTCTGTGTCTCAGTTTGCCCATCTGTAAAGTGGGTATAGGAGTACTTCCGTCCACATCACAGGGGAGGTGTGACATTTCATCATTAAACTGGGCTAGATCTTGTAGTCCTTACATTAAGAGCCCAACTCGCTTTCAGGATTGGGCCCATTTTATGCAATGCTTTGAGATCCTTGGTTGAAAGTGTGAAGTGTTGTTTTTCATCACAAGGGATTGTGTCTTTAATTCCCAGGCTAACTACCTCATGGTCACCAACCACAGCATGAATTTCCAAACTAAATATTCAAATATAAAATAATCTTATAAATAGCATAAAATTAGCACATTAAAAATAGAGTCATTCAGATACTGTAAGATATCTCTACATAGCAGTGACATAATTCTGCTGCAGAGTAATGAGAATTTGCAGGATTGAGCCATAAAATATATATATATTCCAACAGAGTGTCAGACTCTGGAATTACAGGGGTGCTCTCAGTTGTCCGTTAGGAAAAGAGAAGTGTATTTCTGACAAGTAACATAAATATCTGTTCCTTAAAAAAGTTAGGGCTGCATCAGGTAGCTCTTTAGTTTTCTCCCTTTGCTGGAAGGCTGTTGGCTGAACAACATGATTAGGTGTGAGCCTATTCAAAATCTGGCCCACTATCCCATTAAATAAAATCATCACATTCCCATAATTATGCAGGGCAGCACTGCATTTAAGTTTAATAGTTTCTTTCACATGCTGTTGAACAAACTAGATTTTCTGCAACACAATAGTAAATACTTTTTTTTTTTTGGCAATTCAATACCTTCAAATTAATGCTTTTTTCTCTCTGACCATCATTTATGTTTATGATGGCAGGGAGTAAAACATATTGAAACAGTCTCGGTTACAATATTTATAGATTCTGAACGCACATTAAATTAATAGGCAAAGGAGGAATGGAATTACGTTCATTTTGTAACATTGTACTCCAAAGGCAAAATCATTCCTGCCAGCGCATCTGCAAATGTTTTAGATCATAACTGAGAACCAGGGTAACATTGCTGAACATGTGTAGATGGCATAGTATGGCTGAAGTGTCACCTACTGAATACAGAACCCCACAGAGAATCTAGCTAGGGTAATTAATGAATCCATTTGGAAAAGTCAGTGCCCTTCAATTAGCCTGACTGCAGTGAAGCAGATGGGATCCCATCCTCCAGGGAGTATATTGAGAAAGATCCTAAGAAATACTACATCGGACTGATTTATCTGAGTAATTATAAGTCTCATTTGCACAAAACTGTTCAATATGGCTGCAGTGAGAAAATTAAGAATTTATAAAATGTTGATATGTGGCTTAAACTATCAGCATTAGTGGAATCATCGGTCAAACAGAATCTCAGTTCAAAATATAAAATTAATCCTCAGGCATGAGAAGCAAAAAGGAAAATTCAGAGGGGGTGGGGGAGATAATCGGTGGGGCAGGTTAAACTTCTTGGGAACCTTTGTTAAAGCCTCAAGTGAGCTCATCTGCAGTGGAAACATGCATTGCCATCCTAACTTGATATGGTGTTTTGGCTCTGAAGGGCCTGTAAGATTTTTACAGTTTCATAATATTAAAGTTTGCCTGGAGAAACTTTACAAAAAACAGATTCTTACTTTAAACACATCAAGAAGAGGAGGGTTGGGGAATCGAATGAACAGAGTGACATGTAGAGCTCCCAAGTGATTATGGGCCAGTTCTTACTCCATGAGAAACCCACATTCATGTGAGCAGTCAGTGACTCAAAATACTAATTGCTGGAGTGAGGGTTGCGGGAATGCGCCCTGGTTCTTTTTTAAAGCCTAAATTAGAACATTGTGCACGTAAGTGTGTGAGAGGGAGATGAGGAAGTTTGATGCTTTATATGAACCACAGGAAAAAAAAGTAACTACTGTTTATGGCAGTGTTGAAATCTCAGAGAAATTAGTAATATTTAGTGACAAGAAGTCACTAGATTATTTGTTTTCATGCCGTGATGGGCTCTGTATCGGTAGGGAGGAATAAGCCATGTGTGCCATGTTGTACAATTATAATTTAATGTAGCAAGATAAAAGTCTTTTATCAAAACACAGCTAAAAAGGCTTATATAACTGGACCAGCTATGTTAATATGATATTAGTGTAGAGGTGTGTATGTGTACCTTGGAGATTATGGGTATCATATCAGATCTTCCACACATATATATATTTCAGGTTGCTAGCAACAGCCCTGCTCGCCTCTGGCCATTCAAAGGACCGGCTCTTCCCACAACATTTCTGAACCTAGAGCTTTGAACCAATAGCGCCAGAAATCTCCAAGTTTGGAGTGGACAGGGACTTGGAGGAGGGAAAGCTACAAACAGCTAAAATAACTGACCAGTTTGACAGGTTTCAGAGTAACAGCCGTGTTAGTCTGTATTCGCAAAAAGAAAAGGAGTCCTTGTGGCACGGTATGCATCTGATGAAGTGAGCTGTAGCTCACGAAAGCTCATGCTCAAATAAATTGGTTAGTCTCTAAGGTGCCACAAGGACTCCTTTTCTTTTTGACCAGTTTGAGTTAGTTCTTCCGTTTTATTTGGTTTGCAATTTAGGAGTGACACTAAAGATCGCCTAATCCTTGCTCTCACAAAACTTTCATTCAACCTTAGCTGAGGAAGGATGCTGGATTTTGACCTATTCTCACTGATGGAATAAAACTATTCTTTCTTCCTCTAAAACCTCCTTCCCAGGTGCCCCCCCCCCTTTTTTTTGTAGTTTGTGAAAACAAACTGAGATAAATGAAATGCCAGTTTTGCACTTTCTGTGCATTCTATAGAATCAATAAGGTAGTTTACAAACATCCATGGATTAGCTGCAGCAAAAGACTAGCATAGACAAATATTCATGAACAATACATTTTATTGAAGGCTGGACATGCATGTCAAATACCCTTCCATAGCAAGGACACTGCTTATTTTTTAACAAAATAATTATCACTTTCTCACTGTACAGTTCTGTGAAGTCATATTTTAAAAAGAGATTCTGACCAAAACAATTCCCCTTTGATCTGGGAATAAATGCCATATACTAGGGAGCACGTGCTCGTAGAGTAGAGGCGTGAGGAATTGGAGAATCTATTTGATAGTGCATGGCTGCTTGTGGAAGGGCCAGGACTTGTGGGTGATGATACCTGCCAATGGGAAAAAAAGAAAATACTTTACCGACCCTTCCTTCAATCTGATGGCAGAATTTTAACCGGGGTCCCCTGAGAGCTTCCTCCAGCACATCACTGCCATCCTGCCCCTCTGAAACACTTGCCTAATTCAAAGGAATTCAGTGGAGTTATACGTTTGTTTGGTTTTTTGTTTGTTTCTCCCTCACAAATGTCCCCTTTTTATAGATTTCAAATACTGGCAGGTAATTAGGGAGCTTCATTACACTAAACATCACCTCAGTGTTATATTAGTGAGTCTTTCGGAACAACATCACCATTGAACTTGAAATTAACAATGTATTCATTGATTTTCATGAATTAAGAAATTAATTCAGGGCAGAATGTCAGACATAACGAATACATTTATGACATTGTCCTGCTGGCACAAAAGCCAGACCTCTGTTTTAGGCCCATCTTGAGCATTCATCAAAAATGTATGGGGTTTGGGGTTTTTTGTTTTGTTTTTGTAATTTTTCCTTTTCTCACATCAAAAAGCTCTGGATAAACGCAGCGATCAATGCACATAGTCAGAGCTGGAGGGGTGAGAATGTTCCATCTTACTGTTTCCCTGTAGGTCCAGCTGCAGACAGGCTGAAACTGGCACAGCGTGGCCTGTGACTGCACCTTCTAGCCCTCCACTGATAAATAAGCAGGCTAATTGAATTAATAAACAGATAGCTCTTTTTCCTGCCAGCTGGAGCACCATCAAAATGTGTGATAAATTATCTGTCGCTGCTTTAACCACAGGGAAAAAAGGAAAAATTAGCTGTCTTAACCCTTCCTCCCTCCCACCCAAGCCCCCGGTTTGGTTTGGCTTCACCCTCCCCTCTCCTTGTCTTCTATACTTTGGCAGCCTTCCAAGGAGAAGTAGTTGTGAGTGGGAACTTATTTGGCCACGTTGATAATGGGTTATTAAGCTTCTAGACTGTGGTAGGATGCTAACATTCCATGCTCTGCTGTGGGAAAGAGAGATCGTCTGCTCCACTGGCAGGTTGGGTTCAGATCTGAGCCCGCTGCAATTTAAGCACACAAGATACTTGTTAAAAAAGTGGGGTGAATGATGTGGTTCACTAGCTTAATACTGCAGTGTTGGGTTTCTCTAGTTCTCTCTCTGTTAACGCCAAACAGCTTTCAGGCTGCTCTGATATGAATTCACATAGCATGGAGGCAAAGACCAGGGCCTCACTATCCATTTCTCTAAGGAATGGTACAAGGTGGCATAAAGACAAATGGAGCCATCTAATCCCTCTCCCACCCTGAGTTTTTCATGTTCTGCAAGCCTCTTGGTGTCATCACTTCCCGCTCTAACATCTGCTAGAAGGAAAAGCCTGAATCCAAATACTCCTAAACTGTGGGGGAGTTTGGATTCAGATACATTCAGATCCAGATAAGTTCCCATCTAGCTGCAACCTAAAGAATGGGTTACATCACCCTTGTCCACTGTCCACTCCCCCTGCACACCACATAACTGAGAGAAGGATTGTGCCTTTCGCGCACCCCCTCTTCTCTCCCACCCCATTGCACCGCTGTGCCCAAATGGCACAGTTTATCCCTTACGTTGTAAACTCTGTTGAGCAAAGTCTTCCTTAATTACACGTTAGCACTTCTGCTTTTCTTCCACACACTTCAAAACACTTGACAAAAATTGGCTAAGCATCATGATCCCCATTTTACAGGTGGGGAAACAGAGAAGCAGGGAGGTTAAGTGAGTTCCATAAATCCGGTAGGAGGTAACATCACCCACCTCTGAAACGCAGCCTCCTGTGAGGTGGAACAAGCTAGCTATTTTACAAGTGCCACGTTATAGTACTGGCACAGCATGTAGTAGTGGAACCAAAGACTGACTTCTCTGTTTCAACCTGTAGGGGGCATATTAGGTAGGTAGGATGAAAATACACAATTTGGAATTTGGCTGAAGTTTATTTTATATATTTAACTTACAACTGTTAAAGTTTTATTCCCAATGTCGGTTACAGCTGCTGTGTTCTTTTTGGCCTGTTCCAGCTCACCACATCCCTTTTGCCTTGCTATGTGCCACCAGCCATCAGCTTCACAATGAGAAAAGCAAGCCTGGAATAAAAAATGTTTTTAAAATCTCTCCAAACCTTGTCTTTCTGAAGCAGCAGGAAGCTAGTGCCCCTGTTAGTTACTGAGAGTGCAGAAGTGTGAGATCACAGCATTACGATCTTCGTCAGAATGTGACTTTTTCTGGCGCATGTGTCAGATGAATATCACAGTGCTGATATCAGAAAGACTAACCCTGATGGCTAATAGAGAGGCTGAGAGAATAGACAGGGAGCTGCATTAAGCATCAAAACAGGTCTTTATAAATGCTTCCTTCCACCCTCTTTCAAAGACCATGAGAGTCGAGGAAGGTGGTGGAGAAATTGGGTCCCCGGAGTACCTTTCTAAGGACTCCATTGTGCCACCCATCATAGCCCATAGTAAGAGACGGTGAGCTCCAGGAGGCAATCTGCATGTGCCATTACAGTCCTGTGGGAGGGACATTATTCTGTCTCACATGAGTTTGGCAGGTGCTGCTGGCCAGTGCAAGGTCGGGGGAAAGGAGCCATGACTCCCACTTCCTTCCCACTTCCATTGGGGCACTGCATTCCCTTCAGGGAGAGAGCAGTCTCTGTGCTCCCCAGAGTGCAGGGAACTGCAGTTCTGCTTGGCCCTTAATGCTGATTGTACAGGGGAAGGCTCTTTATGCCCTCCTGCCCACACAATGTGCACCTGCCTTTTCTCCCCTCTGTTGCATGGTGCACTTGGGACAATTGTGTGAAGAGAGCTCTTTCTAACCACAGTGAACCCACACAAGAGCAAGGCAGGATACCTTCCTTGTTAGAGGAGAGACCCTGGCAATGTGTCAACCAGAGCACTTGGGGCTGTGGCAAAGCCCTAGACATCCTGCACATGTGCTGTAGCCTCCATTATGTGCTATAGGGAAGCCAAACTGCTTCTTACAGTACAAAACCATGTTTACACCTGGCTGTCCTGAGCACTAGCAGGATGACTTAGGGACTCACTGAATGGACAGCACCCTTGCCTCCCTAGAATGAGGAAAAAGAAGGGGAGCAGGAATTAAGCAAAGACATGTTTAGATCGGGCAAGTGTGATTTAAACATGGTTTATCTAGTCAATGTGTACAGTGGGGCACAGCCATTTAAAGCTGCAGACAAATACGTTGTACCATCAACAGGACTATGCTGCATTTAAACAGCGTTAGAATGAATCAGTTCAGAATGGGTCAGCAGATACATTTTTCCTCCATTGTAGATGGATCTCGATTTATACTGACAAATCAGGCCATGCAAATTTGGATTTATATTTTAAAAGGTTACTTGCCTGGAAAGTTTATTTTTAGCTTAACCCTGCTGAATTGTTTTGAAAGAGAATATAACTGAGGTACTAATAAACAGTGTATATCGCTCTTTTTTTTTTTCCTAATGGAAAAAAAGAACATTTCTGCTTTCGACTATGTGGTTATTGTGTGGAAAGATTTTTCTGTTAAAATATTATAAAATGTTTGTGTTTGTCTATAATGTCTCGTACTTTACATTTCTTAAAGTGGATTTGTGACCCAAGAACCCCTGAATGCCAACTGGCAAGAGGGTTACAGGAATATCTTGATTCTGGTATTAAACTTGAGTGCACCAAAGAATGTTGTGTGAGGTCGTAAGTGAAAGCTGAGGTCACACTGGTCATTAATATCATTGTGAAATATATGTACAGACATTATGTAAGGAGTTATGTATGTATATTAGAAACGTTCTTAGAGTCTGTATCAAAGTATGAGTCACCGGCAGAGGTGAAAAAACAGGTTTTCGCTCAGACAAGGTGTTTATTCTCCTGTCTCTCTGATGGGATGTAAATTAAGCATTGTAAGCTAACACACTAGATACCTATTTACATACAAAGTAAACAAAGAGACATGCAGTCAACAAGGAAGCAGGAAAAATAGGTCACAGATGGTTATTCTGTCTCTGAATACAGACAATAAACTTTAGGGAGTATAAGTAGAAAGCAAAGAAGACACCCTCTTATCCTGCACCTAGGAATTAAACGAGCAGTGTGTTTACATTCATGAAAATGGGATCTCAGCCAACCTTGGCTGAAAACTCTGTAGAGAACTTCGGGTGAGATAAACTTCTTTAGAGAGGCGCTTAACTTGTTAGTCAAGTTTAGTCTCTAGAAAATGTGTTATGATATTATTTTACATATAACCATTTGATTTCAATATTCTCATTCACTATCATTTGAATCTTTGATAAACTTATTCTTGTTTTCACTATAAATATATCTAAGTGCTGTGATACTAAGCAAGGCGCTGATTCTGAGTTGAATCATACAGGCTGGTGTGTACATTGTTCCTTTGGGAACAGCAGAATTATAGAATTGTAGGACTGGAAGGGACCTCAGCAGGTCATTTAGTTCAGTCCCCTGCACTGAGACAGGACTAAGTATTATCTAGACCATCCCTGACAGATGTTTGTCTAACCTGTTCTTTAAAATGTCAAATGATGGAGATTCCAGAACCTCCCTAGGTAATTTGTTCCAGTGCGTAGCTACCCTGACGGTTAGGAAGTTTTTCCTAATGACTAACCTAAATCTCCCTTGCTGCAATTTCAGCCCATTACTGCTTGTCCTCAGTGGTTAAGGAGAACAATTTATCATCCACCTCTTTATAACAACCTTTTTACTTTCTTGAATAGTGGTATTTCTGTGAATGTTCAGTGGAGAAGGGGCTGAATACTCCAGGGGAACCCCTCAAAGGAACTTCTTCTATTGCCTTCTATGTCCATTGCTAGTATAACTCATCTTGTGCCTCCGTCCCCATTCCCCTGGAGTTATGCTCATAGAAGTAGGTTTAATCTCTGGTAGGAGCTCAGTTAAAGCTCAGTCATAGAGACTGCTTTGGCGACACTGAAGCAGCATACACCCATGATGCTCTGTCTGTTCGGGGGCAGTGCTGTTGGTCCCCTAAAACAGTGGGGTTGTGGCTGCTTGACACTGTTACAACCTCTCTTCCCTACGTGGGGTGGATTTCTGCAATCTCTGATCCATCACTGCTACAGCCATAACTATATAGAGTTCAAACCATAGAGCATTAGAAAATATTAGACAGAGATCCAAGCTTCAAAACTTGGACCAGAATACTGGGTTTGGATCAGAATCCAAATTTTTACTCCCTGTGCCTAGTTCAGGGGTGCTTAGATTTGGGGTGTCAGTGCTGTTTTTTAGAGAAAGAAACCCAGAAATGGACACGATACTCCAGCTGAAGCCTCACTAGTGCCAAGTAGAATGGGACAATTACCTTCTGTGTTTTACATACACTACTCTTGTTAGTATGACCCAGAATAATATTAGCCTTTTTTGTAATTGCATCACTTTGTTGACTCATATTCCTGATCCACTATGACCTCCAGATCCTTTTCAGCAGTACTACTGCCTAGGCAGTTATTCCCCATTTTGTAATTGTGCATTTTCCCCCTTCCTAAATATAGTACTTTGCACTTCATTACTTTGTCTTTATTGAATTGCATCTTGTTGATTTCAGACCAGTTCTCCAATTTGTCAAGGTCATTTTGAATTCTAATCCTGTCTTCCAAAGTGCTAGTAACGCTTCCCAGCTTGGTATCATCCACACATTTTATAAACATAATCTCCACTGCATTATCCAAGTAATTAATGAAATACTGAATAGTACCAGACCCAGGATAGACCCTGTGGGACCCCACTAGGTACATCCCCCAATTTGGCAGCTAACTATTGGTAACTCCTCTTTCAGTATGGTCTTTCAACAAGTTTTGCACCCACCTTATAGTAATTTTATCTATACACGTTTCCCTAGTTTGCTTCTGAGAATGTCCTGGAGGACTGTATCAAAGAAATGACTAAAATCAGATATATCACTTCCCCTATTATCCAGTAGGCCACAACCCCATCAAAGAAGGAAATTAGATTGATTTTTGGCATGATTTATTCTTGACAGATCTATGCTGGCTATTCCTTGTAACCCTATTTTCCTCTAGGGGCTTACAAATTATTTGTTTAATAATTTTTCAGTATCTTTCCAGGTATCGAAGTTAGGCTGACTGGTCTATAATTCCCCAGTTCCGTTTTGTTCCCCCTTTTAAAAATAGGTACTATGTTTGCCCTTCTCCAATCCTCTGGGACCTCACCTGTCCTCGTTGAGGTCTCAAAGATAATTGCTAACAGTTCCGAGATTCTGTCAGCTAATTTCTCAAGAACCTTAGGATGACTTGAATACATCTAACTTATCTAAATATTATTTTATCTGTTCTTTCCTTATGTTGGCCTGTGTTCTTTCCCCCTTGTAATTAATATTAATCATGTTAACTTTCTGGTCACAATTACCTTTTTAGGGAAGACTGAAACACAATAGGTAATAAACACCTCACCTTTCTTGATGTCATCTGCTATTAGGTGGAAGACCTGCACTTTTCTTTATCTTTCTCTTGCTCCAATGTATTATAGAACTTCTTCTATTGCCTTCTATGTCCATTGCTAGTATAACTCATCTTGTGCCTTAGCATTTCTGATATTGTCCCTACCTACTTGTGCTAATCTTCTGTATTCCTCCTTAGCAATTCATCCACGTTTCCACTTTGTGTAGAGTTCCTTTTTGATTTTCACTTCATTGAAGATCTTCTGATGGAGCCATATTGACCTCTTACTATTCTTCCTATCTTTCCTGCACATCAGGATAGTTTGCTGTTGTGTCTTCAATATTGTTGCCTTGAAACTGCCATTGCTCCTGAACACCTTTTCATCCCCTGGAACCCTATGAGTTTATTAAAGTTTATTAAAGAATCTCTGAGTTTATTAAAGTCTGCTTTTTTGAAATCCATTGTCTTTATTCTGCTGCTCTCACTCCTTCCTTTCCTTAGAATAATGAATAATCAAATACTGGATAAAAATGGAAATAATAATGGACACACATAGGCTGAATTACAAATATTGTGTGATCCTTAACTTTGAATTTCCTGAGTTCGATGCAAATAAATGTCAACTTTAACATTTCACAAATATCACTTCTTGCATTTAATAATCAAGAAACACAGAGTGTGTTTCAAGTGTATTTCTCCAACATATTTCTGTCCCTGTTATAGGGTATTTATTCATCAAAAATGGATATAGAATAAATTAACAGGGAACTTATTTTTCTAAATAATTGGACGTCAAAAATATTCTATGCACAGGAATAATGATGCTTACTTCCTTTGTAAAGTGCTTTGAGATTTACAGATGAAAATCCCTAATAGAAGCTAGGTGTTATTATGTTGGTACTTCCATTTTGGTCTAACCTACACTTAGGGACTCCCAAAACAATGGACATCCCTTCAGCAATGCTATCACCAGTGGATGGTACTTTTGTGATGAACACCATTGTACTATTGTAGCCACTACCATTGTTCAACTTCCAAGTGTGACACTTCCGGAAATAACAAAATGATAATGATCGGTGTCTGAAGGTCTGATCTTGTGAGATGATGTCATCAACTTATATGGATGGCAGTAGGAGATGAAGCTACACAGCACACCATAGGTTAAGGCCTGATCTCAGAGGTATTAAGGTGGTTACTTCGGAGGGTACATCTTTTGTGTACACTGCAGTTTGTTTTATTGCCGGTTTCATTGTTTTCAACTGATCTCTATCACTTCTTAAAGATTAATTCAATTCAGCAAGTTTGAGTTTGGGAGAACAACAGAGTTAGCTTTTTATTAGAAGCTGAGATATACTGTAGACTTGATGGAAATCCAGTTATAGTGCTGTTACAAAATCTTACAGAGTATGTAAAAGAGCTCAGAGGAATGGGAGAGTATAATTTAGATGTGCCAATCAGCCTGAGAGTGAGTCATAATAATAATACCTAACTCTTACATATTGCTTTTCATCCATATATCTCAAAATGCTTTACAAATGAGGTCAATATCATTATTACCATTTCACAGATGGAGAAACCGAGGCACAGAGACCTTGCTTAAGGTCACCCAATTAGAAGATTAGCAACTTGTGTCCCCTTTCTCTTAACTTTAGGACAGTGTGATTTATGGCTGGATCCTGCATACCTTGTATTCCTCAAACTCCTGAAGACAGAAGGAGTTTTAAGTGCACAGGAATGCAGGATCAAGCTCTCAGTGTGACTGTGAGTCTCTGTACCTTGGGGGAACTCCCTGCACGCCCATGTTCATCCTTATAATATGATTGTGTGGTATCCAGTGCAAAGTTTGTCATGTCGGATGTCTTCAGAAGGCTCGTGATGCACTGAGCATTGTTGTTATAGTAATGTTATAGGTTGTAATTTAATGTATATAGTTACGAGCCTGAAAATATGTCCTCGTGGCTTAAAACAAGCCCCGGCAAAACTCTCCAGGAGCAGAGGGGCAGTTCACAACTCATCAGGGCATGTATGGGACAAACCCAGCCCATCCTCACAGGAACAAAGGACACTGGACTAGGCAGCAACAAAGGATCTGTTGGACTCTCGAGTGAGTCACCCCCCCTTCCCTTAGTCAGTTTGGGACTACGATGAGGTAATGCTCACCTGACTCTGAAGGTGGGGGGCAAAGCCAAGAGGGAAGAAAGAACATGATAAAGGGAGAGACATTTGCCATGCTCTCTTTCTTCCACCTCCATCTACAGACACCACCACCAAGCGACTGAAGCGCTGATCAAAGGAGAGAGCCTGGCTGAAGGGCAACCAGCCAGCATATGATGAGAAGCATCTTAATTTGTAAGGGCACTGAAAGTGTTAAGATCAGCTTAGAATGCATTTTGCTTTTATTTCATTTGACCAAATCTGACTTCTTGTTCTTTGACTTATAATCACTTTAAATCTATCTTTTGTAGTTAACAAATTTGTTTATTCTACCTGAAGCAGTGCATTTTGTTTGAAGGGTGTCAGAGATTCCCCTTGGGATAACAAGCCTGGTACATATCAATTTCTTTGTTAAGTTGATGAACTCATATAAGTTTGCAGCGTCCAGAGGGCATAACTGGACACTGCAAGATGGAGGTTCCTAGGGTTGTGTCAGGGACTGGAGATATTGGCTAGTGTCATTCGGTTGCACAGTGCTTGCAGCAGCTGGCCAAAATTGCTCACTCACATAACTGGGAGCAGCTTACATGCTAGAGGCTGTGCATGAACAGCTCACGAGTGGGGTTTTCACAGCAGAGCAGGGTAAGGCTGGCTCCCAGAGTCGAGGATTGGAGTGACCTAGCAGATCACTGGTCCAGATAACAACAGGGGAACGTCACCTACAATTTGCTTTTATGAACTTAAATGGCATGAAGATTTGCAAAAAGTGATTTCTGCTATTTACGGTATGAAATATTTGTAAACAGCCAAGAATTGAGTGAAATTTATTCTCATGTTCCCCCGTCACAATCATTGCATGAGGCAAGGAGGAAAATCCATTGTGACACTCTAAAGTACCCTAGGCCAAATTCTGCTCTCAGCTTCCCCATTGCAATACTATTAGCTATGGTACTTTTGTGTATGAAGGACATTGCCAATATTAAGCTGATACTACAATTGGTCATGTTTCTTCCCTGATGTTAATGGGATTTAGGCATGTCCACCAAGCAGGGGAAAGGGACAGACTGCTTGATATATTTATATGAGTGCAACAGGACAAACTGAATTAGAATTAGAAGAACATCAATATTCATATCCTTGTTGCTTCCTTGCTGTCCTAACCTGGAGTACTACTGTGATAGGAGCTAGAGAAAAAACAAAAGATAAATAAGACAATACAGTTTTATTTCATGCAGTGACTGAAGTTTAGATAAAAATAATTTTCTTACACTTCTTTTCAACAAAAATATGTTTTAGAAGGAAACAAATATTTTAACTGATTGTTTTTTTCCGTCCAGGGTTCAGGTTTGTTTGGGTTTTTTTTCAACAGAAAATGTCTAATGCCAAATTATTTTCAGTTTTTAAAAACCTAGGGATCAGAAAAAAAAATCTGTTTTTTCACTTTTGGGTTCTTCTAAAAACACCAATTGTTTTCCACAGGAGATGTTGGGGGAAAAATTCCTGTTGGAAAAAAAATGGCAATTTTTTCAACCATCAAGTTTTTGATGTTGAGACACAGGAGAAAAAAATGGCAAAAAAGAAGTAAAGATGTCAGACAAATTGCAGATGCATGCAGGAAACCTAATTTAATTTCCAATTCCTCATCTTAGTCTCTGCTACTCATTTCTGCCAGGGGCAGGGTTTGCTCAGTGATGCTCAACAGCAGTCCCTCTGGTTAACTAATGATCCGCCATGAGGGGCTATTAAAGAAATGTCCTGCAGTCCTTTTTGCCTAGGTGACTGGTTACTCTGAAGTGAGGCATCTAGAGGTGTAATATAAGGTAAGGAAACAGTGTGGGGATCTTCAGGAATGTGGATGCCACCTACTCTCAGGAAAAAATGGCAGAGTTCCAAGTACTCACTTGTCTTCTTTCTTAGTCCAGTTTTCAGAATTGCTGAGCACCAGGATCTCCCTTTAAAGTCAGTGGCATAACTTCTGCTGATGAGAATGGGAGCATAATTGGGTACTTGATCGTATCTTTGTTTGAGTCCCTTTGCCTTGAAATGCACTAGAAAATATGTAACGGTGGTGCCATCACATTGTATTCTACGCTACAATAAAACTGCAGTTTGGAATTACCAGACCCAAACGAACAACAAAACTGAAGTCTCCCCTCCCACCCCAAAACATACACAATACAAAGAGTTTACTAAATGCCGGGGATTTTTCCAGCGCTCTACAACACAAACAGTTGATCTTGCTGAAGACAAGGGAAAATGTTTATAGTTCCCCAAATGTTCTAACTGGCAGCAGCCTCTCATTAATGAAAAATAAATTGCTGGGGGGGGAGGGGGAGTGTGGGTGTGTGAAGTGTGAAGTTAAAGGAACTCAGAGGCTGGACAACCCGCTGTTGCTGCACTAGGACAGGATGGGGGAGATAGCTGGTTTCTTACCAGGATCCAGATCCAGGGCAGCTGGCCCACCCTCCCATAGGGAAACGTGAACAAGGAGCTTGTAAAATACACAGACCAAATGGAAATTACTCCTATTGATTGAAACCAGCTGTATGTCAGGCTTCTCACTGTCTCTCTTGATTTGCTATCACAAATAAATGGATGTGGTAGAAGGGACCATGGAAAGAAAACAAAATATTGTATTCTGCTTGAAGTCATACCACAGTAATAGCCACAGTTTTTGCAGCTAAAAGAAGACGTTTCTTTGCAAATTAGGTCTCCCTCGCCCCATTTTTGGCTTTGAAAACTATGCCATTTAGAACAGGTCATACTGTAGTTCAGCTTCAGAGTGTTTTGACAAATACAGTGTGGGCACATTTGTTAGGTATTCATGATATATAAAAGTGCTGGCTAACCGGAGTTTTGAGGGGGCTACATTTTGATTTTGAAAACAACTAACTTTGGCACTAACTTTGCTGAGCTCAAATAGGAAGCTGGTCTTAGGTAATCCAATGTGAAGACTATGTTGGTGTGACAACATGGCTAATACGTTGGTACCATCCAATAATTGAGGGGGGAAATTCTTCTGCCTTTAGCTATCATTACAGTGAACAAAAGAACCTTATCCTGCAATACTTACTCAGATTGAACTTCCTTTGGCTAATGCTGGATACCCTAAAGTGGGAGAATTAGAAGAATCCTATTGACATTAACTGTAGCTTTGCCTGAGTTAGAACTGCAAAAATCAACTCCAGCATCATTAAAAGACATGAGGACAGAACCAATGCAGGAATTAGCATGCAACAATGACCCACAGCTAGCATTTGAGCTTTCTAGCTCAGACACAAAGGATCTTAATGGCAAGACCACACTTAACTAATAGTTCTTTTAGTTTGGTCTTATGAGGTAAAATATTGAAAAGTGACTTGTGTTCTTGGGCTCTGAAATTTAAAAGAAGGGTCAAGATTCTATTTCTTTGAGGCAATAAAAAAAATGTCTGTAATACTGGATGGTAAATTAGTGTGGATCTTTGTTCAATGCATCATTTTAGCAGGTATTCTTTTTAAAAAAAAAACACGACTGCATGAGACTTTAAACTTAATGAGCTGACTAAGAATAAAAGAATGCTTTTTTCCTTAACAGCATAGTAGCACAATCATATGAAAATCTGTAGCTGTTAAATTATGATCTAGATAGTTAGTGTTCTATAGGTTTTGACTGAAAAACTAGATTATAACATAACAGACATTGAAGGTTATATGAAAATCACTATACTTAAGTCAAGAAGCAAAATCTAGAAAAAAAATTATAGAACCAGACACTTTCAGGTGTCAAGAGTTTCTACAAATCTGGAAATATGAACTTCTAATAAATGTATTATTGATTTCAAATTCTCTCCCCCACCCCCTTTTTTTTTTCTGTTTCAGAGGTTGAAGGCAGCATTGACTCATCATCCTGCAGCCATGTCAAATGGAAATATGAACACCATGGGCCATATGATGGAAATGATGAGCTCCCGACAGGACCAGACACCACATCATCATATGCACTCACATCCACATCAGCACCAGACACTGCCACCTCATCACCCATACCCACATCAGCACCAGCATCCCGCACACCATCCTCATCCTCAACCCCATCACCAGCAGAACCATCCACACCATCACTCCCACTCGCACCTTCACACACACCCGGCACATCACCAGACCTCTCCACACCCGCCACTGCACTCAGGTGGACAAGCACAGGTAGAACCACTTAATGAGCTGTCATCTTCTTCTGTTCTGATGCAAGTTTAAAAAAACAGATCACATGCGCATGGCTTTTCAAAAGCAAGTCAACTGGCTGCTAATAGATTTACTCTGTTGTTGGCTGCCAGGTCACAACCTTATACCAAGCTCCAGCTCAAAAATCCCAGATCAAAATGTACTTAGAAACAAAGAAAAGAATGTATTTCAAATGTCTAATTTTCTACCAAAAAACCCCAAAGCTTGTTCAAGCCATGATCTCTGCAAAGTGCCAAGTGTACATTTATGCTGTTGATATTTTATGGAGTTTGGCACACTGTGTAGCTTGGCGCACTAAGATACGTCCACACTGCATTTTAAAACAGGGACTGGGTCCACAGACTTGGGCTGGCGCTATGGCACTAAAAACAGCTGTGTAGACATTCAGGCTCAGGTTCTGAAGCCTGGGGAAGGGGACTGGTTTCAGAGCCCGAGTGCAAACATCTATACAGCTGGTTTTAGCATCCCGATCCGTAGACCCAAGCTCTGAGACTCACTGCAGAGGTTGTAAAACACCATGTAGACATAGTCTAAGGAGCTTGGCTGACTACTTGGCAGCTCATGTTTTAAACTGTTCAATACACTCTGCCCTCAGAGATGGTCCCACAAGCCCCAATGAAGTAAATGGCATTGCACATGCATATTTGAAGGATAAGTTTGATCCTGTATATATTTTATTTGTATATAATATAGCAACTTCCATATGAAGTATCACAAGACACTTTATAGTGAATGTCAATCATAAGACTATCTCAAAAAATAAGGGTGTAAGTAGAGATGGCTTCAAACAAAATCTGCAGATCTAAGTACACCTATACTTTGGTTCTGGATCCAAATTTTGCTACTGGCCCTTATTTCAATCATGGGAACCAAACAAAAAACTACAGTCTGAATACTTTTCCATTTTGGTCACATTCGGATCCAAATCCAGATCCCAAGTTTGCAGTCACTGCCTCTAATTTTAAGGCAAGAATTAAAGACTTGAAGTTATTAATTGTCTTGTAGTCAGAGCGTAGTAGTTCCAGATAATATAGATAGATCAGATGAAAGAGTAATTTGTAATTACACTTGTAATTACAGCTGTAGAGAATTACAGAATGGAGACAGAGGGAAGGCCAAGATTGGCCTGGAGAACAGGTGAGGATTAGTAGGTGAATATTATGTCAGAGAGAGAGAGGATGAAGCCAGGTGCTGGAGAAAGATTTAACCCAGAAAGGTAATTTTGAATTGGATTCAGATGATGGGAAGCCAGTGAAGATGATGGAAGATGAAGGTCTTGGAGTGAAAGGGTTGTCTTGCTACAGCATTCTGAACTCCCTGACATTTAAAGAGTAGGGATTAAGAAAAACTATTAGTTGAAAGAGGAAGTAATGAACTCACAACTAAGGATTTCGGCATAGGCAGAGCTGATGTTAAGAGGACTTCTGGCCATATTTTAATGTGGTGAAAGACAGACAAGCCAGGGAGATATGAGAAGAAAGAGAAGGCCCTTGGTCAGCTATAGGATAGCAGGCCTGGAGAGCAAAGTTATCATCTGAGTTAAGAAGAATGGGAGTGGAGTCATGGATACAGAACAAAGAGGACTTCTTATTACCCAGGAGGAGTTAAATCTGTGAAGCACTTAGTTGCTTACAGATACCTCATAGGCAGCTCTTAGAAAAACTTACAAGACATTAAAAATAAGAGGATTTGACATCCCACTGTCCAACTACATTAACTATTTACTGACATCTTGTTTTACTTTGTTACTGCTCTTGCTGCAAGTTGGTGGTATTTCCCTACAGTATTTACTAATGTAAAATGTTATAAATTCTGTTGTTTTTCCATCTATTAATTATTTTTTCCAGAGCTCTTTAACAACTGCAGTAAAAGACCCTATATAATCTTATAACATAGAAAGCAAAAGAGGTGTGATCTGGCTGTCCTTGAAGTCAGTGACAGAGTACAGGTAATCTTGGGGCTCAGAGCACTAGACTGGGATTCAGAAGATCTGGGTTCCCCGCTCTGTCTTTGACACTCTGTGAGCTTGGGCAAGTCAGCTAATCTCTCTGCACCTCAGTTCCCTATCTTAAAATGAGGGTAATAATACTGACCTGCCTCACAGAGGTGTTGTGAGGACACATTAGTTAGTGTGTGTGAGGTGCCAAAAGCTTCAGATAAGATTGCCAAAGACAGACACAGACTGAACATCCAGCCAGGCTGCCTGAAGGACCTAGCTAGAGATTGGTCTGCATGGCACTCCATTTGCAAGGAGGTTCCATCCCTGTGGGATTTGCCCTGAGGTGCTGAGATACTTCAGCTGAGCACCATAGAAAAGTCTATAAATAAATAGCAAAACTCCCATTGACTTTAAACAGGAGCAGGATAGGGCCCTGATTTGAGCTACCAGTATATTGATGAATTGACTACCAGTGAACAATAAATGTACAAAATTTAAGGATAATAGCTCGTTCAGCCTAATGAGCTAGTGTATTGGCACCCCACCTCTGTTACATGACTCAGGATTTGGGGCTTCCTGCTCTTTACTTTAATGATGAACTGTTGTGGGGCCTAGTACCCCATTGGCTGGATCTGATTCCATGGTGAACAGTTCAAGCCTTGGTGGAGCTCATTTCAAACAGGAACATGAAGTTTGGAGCACCCACAGTGGAACTTGAGACTGTGGACATCAGCTGATACAGAGACGTCTTCATCTTGTAAACAGGCATAATTGTCACGAAAGGTTGAGAACCACTGGCTGGAGGCTAAGTAGGATCTATAGATCAGCTGCTTCCCTTGACAACACAATAGTTTCCTCCTGATACACAACAGCAATAACGCGTTCTGAAAGGAGGCATTAACAGGGATAAAAGAATGGTTTTGCAAGTAATAAATACAAGGTTATTACTTTCTAAACCCATCCATAACCCATCCATAATCACTGGGTATCGGCCTCTTTGAGGGTCAGATTGCTTCAGGAGACACATTAATTTTATGGTGCATTTTACTAATTATTAACTTCCTTTTTCTCTTGAGCCTGATACTTCAGTTCCACGCCTCCTGTCAAAGAAAGGCATGATCTGAATTGCTGTGTGCTGCATGCCCCCTTGTCATAACTTCCATTATTCTACACCATGCCCTTGTGTAATGTCAGAATTAATTGCATGCTTTTCAACAGGCATTTTAAGACACACATGAACCTAATGAATTATGTTTTGCTAAAATGAATGAACGAGTACTAATCCTGTGTTAAGTTGCAAAGAATAGAGGAAAGTATTGGATCAAGGATCAAGGTAGAAATAGTCATTTAGTGTGTCCCTTTCTGAGTGATAGATGTTTTGCTTTGTGGGAACTGTTTTGCCTTGGGTTTTACAAAAATGATGTGAGTATTGTTGTTATATTTTTCACATTGAAATTTCTTTCAATCAAACTTGCCACCATGACACCTTAGGCACAGCAGGATCGTTTACATTTTGTTTTGTTCTTTTTGCCATTCCGCCGCTGTGTAGATCAGGATACATGATAAGCAGCCCTTAAAAATGAATGAATCCTAATGATCCTTATACATCCTCTTTCTTAATGGAGCATACAACACATGGGGTGGAGAGGGAGCCGTCCTTGGAGAATAATGCTTAGACAATTATCAAGATAAGGCCTAATAGACTTCAGGGTCATGATATATCTGGGAGGTTGAATCAATTATCCAGTGTGACATCATTAGTGATGCAACTGCAGCCTTTCTAATTAATACTTGCCAGAGATGGAAGGAAGATGTTCTATTAACTGGCTCTTGCCAGTTCTTACTGAAAATTAAACTATTCACTATTTATTCAGAGTAATATCACCTCATAAAAAAAAATTCTATAGCTATATGTTGGCACAGCAGACCCGACTGACAGAACCGAGAGACAGAAAAGCTTTTTATGCCGGATGGAAACAGAGAGAGTAACAGGCGAAGGAAAGCTTTTGGTGTCCAGAAACATAAATAACCAATCTTTGAAGTCTCAAAAGGTGGTGTATGGAGAAAGTGAAAGGCCTTTGATGTTATGTTGTCATTAAAAGCGATCTTTGAGGCCTCTACATTTCAGACGTGTTGCTAAAGAGGTAGCAAGCTCAGCCCCAGTGGATGGGGAGCAGCTGGCATTACTCAACAATAACCTTCTTTAGCCACTTAGCGGGCACTACATGCTAAGGGAAGTCCCAAACATTACTCCACCACAACAATGCTAGTAACTACAGTGACTGCGTCTACACTAGCAAGCTGTAATTCTCCACTGGTGCAGCTCCACCAATGGTAGCAACATTGGAGACTGGAGTGTGGACGTGGTTTATGGCTTTTTACCAGCATGTGTGAGAACTGACTAATTTTAAAAAAATCAGTTTGTAATAAACATCCCGTAAATAGTATGTCCTCACATTTTTTAAAAAATTCCTTCTTTAAATGAGTTTTTCCATTGGGGTTTTTCCGCTCATGTTTCTTTTTATAAACAAGGGAGAAACTAACCAGCTACACAGGGACAAAGTGAAATTGCCTGTACACAAAATGCTGCCAATGCATAAAATAAACAAACTGGAAAATAGAATAATAATGCTCACTGACTTCTGTCCCTGACAGTGACCTTTAGATTAAAACTTTCAGACAGAAAAGTGATTTTGCAAGGGGATGGCATGCTTTTGATTGACACCTGGGCGGCAGACAGATGGTAATTCCCTGAGTTGAAATGTAGGGCTCAATCCTACAACTTGCTGAGCACTCCCAACCCCTAAAGTCACCAGAGACAAGTTGCAGGTTTTTGGCCATTAGCCAGAATACCAGGATTAATTCTGATTTGACAGTTCAGGCTTCCACGGAGTCCTATATTCCACATTGACACTGTAGCATGATTAAGGCTGGGATTTTCAAAGGTAAGTAAAGGAGTAAGGCAGTTGACTCCCCTTCACTTTTAATAGGGGCCGGTCAACTAAGATCCTTAGATGCCTTAGATAATCCCAGCGTAACGTTCTAATAGCATTACTGCTGGCCTCTCCAAAGATGTGTACGATACTTGAACATACATTAAGGAACACGTGAAACAGAGATGTCCTAAAACTCTGAATGGGATGAAAAAAATCCCAAGGTTTCCAGTCTCTTGCTTTGATTAATTAAAAGTCACTGTGAGAAGCCTGACATTTCATTCTTCAATCAGGTGCTTTCTTTGTCACAACTTAAATAAAACATTTTAATAACCAAAGGGGGAAAAATAATTTCCCTGGCTGCTATTCAGGAGCCCATTCCAAAAATCTCCCCTTAGCCATGTTGGCTTTTTGTCAAAGAATAATTTAAGTGGCATCTCATGGAGTCTTTCTACTTGTGCCACTCTCATATCTTGCCAGAAAGTCTGCCATCTCAAAATACACTCTGGTCGTATTTTTGTTAAATGTCAGTTGACATCACTTTTTATTCCTTTTTGGAATTTGCAGCATCAACTAGAGCCCATCCACTCACCATCTATGTTGAATTTGTTTTTGTTGTTTTCCCGTTAGGTTTCACCAGCGGCACAGCAAATGCAGCCCACTCAGACAATACAGCCGCCTCAGCCCACCGGGGGTCGCCGGAGAAGGGTGGTGGATGAAGACCCAGATGAGAGGCGGCGAAAATTTCTGGAAAGGAATCGAGCGGCTGCCACACGCTGCAGACAGAAGAGGAAGGTCTGGGTGATGTCACTGGAAAAGAAAGCAGAAGAACTCACCCAAACAAATATGCAGCTTCAGGTGTGAGCTACTGTCTATATTCCCAAGACATAGAGGCACTGTTTACATTCAAGGGCATTTGGTACACCACCAGCCCCTGGTTGTCATATGTGCTACCGCTGCACGTTAGATTAATAATGAGAACACAGACATACTTAAAGTTGACCAATCAAGATATACACTTGTAAATGAAAAACAAAATTTCAGCAAAACCAGCCAGGAAAAGCTTGGGATTCAGAGGCTTTACTGGACTGAGTCATATATTTATTTATTTTTCTTGTCACTCTTTTTATTTTTTTTTAAGTGACCGTAACTCAGCTATAAAAGGCTTCTTCAGAAAAGGGTATGCAGCTAGTCCTAATTCAAAGACAGCGGGACACGATTATAAATAGAATGGCCCGGTGGTAAGAAAAAGAAGGAAACAGAATATAAATATAGTCTGAAAGCGATAAGTGGTCAAAGTGCAGGCAGCCTCTGCACCAAAGGCACCTTGATTTTGTCTGATTAACGGCTGCTCTTGCAGGTTGCTAGGAGTCAAAAGCCCATGCCTACTACAGCCCTCATTTTAAATATGGAGGCATGGCTTATCTTAAGCAGAGTAGACTCTGCTCTGAAAAAGTTGTAGCTTTTCACACTGGGACTCGTCCCATCCTTAGCAGCAATGGCACATTCCAGAATCTAGATGAGAGCAGCCATGTATTGTATTGTGAAACTCAGAGAGCCATATTTGGTCTGTGGACCATGTTTTGGCCTCCACTGGTGGCACCGGGTTTTCTACAGGGATTAAAGTACTGAAGAAAGGGATTCTGGGGGTGATGATGAACAGCTAGCTCACAGCACATGCTGGTTGGCATCAGTACATCTACAAGCCTAGTTGCATTCAGTGAAGGGAAAGTTAAAAAAGAATTACCAGAATCATAGAATCGTAGGACTGGAAGGGACCTGGAGACGTCTTCTGGTCCAGTCTCCTGCACTCATGGAAGGAATAAGTATTATCTAGACCATCCTGATAGGTGTTTGTCTAACCTGCTCTTTAAAATCTCCAATGATGGAGTTTCTACAACCTCCCTGGGCAATTTTTTCAGTGCTTAACCACCCTGACAGGAAGTTTTTCCTAATGTCCAACGTAAACCTCCCTTGCTGCAATTTAAGCCCATTGCTTCTTGTCCTGTCTTCAGAGGTTAAAGAAAACAATTTTTCTCCCTCCTCCTTGTAATAATGTTTTATGTCCTTGACAACTGTTATCATGTCCCCCCTCAGTCTTCTTTTCCACAGACTAAATAAACCCAATTTTTTCAGTCTTCCTTCATAGGTCATGTTTTTATGACCTTTAATCAGTTTTTTCTCTTCTTCCGACTTTCTCCAAATACTCCACATCTTTCTTGAAATGTGACCCAAGTTGACTCATATTTAGCCTGTGATCCACTGTGACCCCCAGGTCTCTTTCTGCAGTACTCCTTTCTAGGCCGTCATTTCCCATGTGTGCAACCGATGTTCCTTCCTTAGTGGAGTTCTTTGCATTTGTTCTTATTGAATTTCATCCTATTTACTTCAGACTATTTCTCTAGTTTTTCCAGATAATTTTGAATTTTAATCCTATCCTCCAAAGTACTAGCAATCCCTCCCAGCTTGGTATCATCCTCAAACTTTATAAGTGTACTCTCTATGCCATTATCTAAATCATTGACCAGAAACAGACCGAGAACTGATCCCTGCGGGACCCCACTTGATATGCCCTTCCAGCTTGACTGTGAACCAGTGATAACTACCCTCTGGAAATGTTTTTCCAATCTGATATGCACCCACTTTTTAGTAGCTCCATCTAGATTGTATTTTCCTAGTTTGTTAATTAGAAGGTCATGTGAGACAGTATCTAAAGCTTTACTAAAGTCAAGATATACCACACCTACTGCTTCCCCCCAATCCACAAGGCTTATTACCCTGTCAAAAGAAGCTATTAGGTTGGTTAGATATGATTTGTTCTTGACAAATCCATGCTGACTGTTACTTATCACCTTATTACCTTCTAGGTGTCTGCAAATTGATTGCTTAATTATTTGCTCCATTACCTTTCCGGGTATCATATTGCCTCTATATAAATCCATGGTATATCCACATCTTGAATACTGCGTGCAGATGTGGTCGCCCCATCTTAAAAAAGATATACTGAAATTGGAAAAGGTTCAGAAAAGGGCAACAAAAATTATTAGGGTATGGAACAGCTTCCGTATGAGGAGAGATTATTAAGATTGGGACTTTCAGCTTGGAAAATAGACAACTAGGGGGTATATATAGAGGTGTATAAACTGATGAGCGGTGTGGAGAAAATTAATAAGGAAGTGTTATTTACGGCTTCTCATAACACAATCACTAGGGGGTTACCGAATGAAATTAATAGACAGCAGGTTTAAAACAAACAAAAGGAAGTGTTTCTTCACACACCCCACAGTCAACCTATAGAACTCTTTGCCAGAGGATGTTGTGAAGGCCAAGATTATAACAGGGTTCAAAAAAGCAATAGATAAATTCACGGAGGATAGGTCCATCAATGGCAATTAGCCAGGATGGGCAGAGGTGGTGTACCTAGGTGTACCTAGCCTCTGTTTGCCAGAAGCTGGGAATGGGCATTAGGGGATGATTATCGGTTCTGTTCATTCCCTCTGGGGCACTTGGCATTGGCCACTGTCAGAAGACACGATACTGGGCTAGACGGATCATTGGTCTGACCCAGTATGGCCGCTCTTATGATCTTAGGTACTGAAGTTAAGGGGACTGGTCTGTAATTCCCTGAGTTATCATTATTCCCCTTTTTTATAGATTGGCACGATATTTTCCCTTTCCTATCTTACTGGACTTTTTGGAGATACTTTCTAATAGCTCAGATATCTCCTCAGTCAGCTCCTTGAGTATTTTAATGTGTATTTCATCAGGCCCTGCTGATTTGAAAACATCTAACGTGTCTAAGTAATTTTTAACTTGTTCTTTCCCTATTTGAGCCTCTGATCCTACCTCATTTTCACTGGCATTCATTAAGTTCTACATCAAATCACTACTAACCTTTTTGGTGAAAACTGAAACAAAAAAGTCATTTAGAACTTCTGCCATTTCCACATTTTCTGTTATTGTTTCCACCCCCTGCCCCCCCCTCCCCCCATTGAGTAATGGGCCTACCCTGTCCTTGGTCTTCCTCTTGCTTCTAATGTATTTGTAGAATGTTTTCTTGTTACCCTTTACGTCTATAGCTAGTTTAATCTCATTTTGTGCCTTAGCCTTTCTTTCCATCTTTCCTTTGCACCAGGTTAGTTTTCAGTGGTGCCTTTAATATTGTCTCCCTGAGAAACTGCCAGGTCTCCTGAACTCCTTTATCCCTTAGATTTTCTTTCCATGTGACCTTACCCATGAGTTCTTGAAGTTTGTTATAAAGTATAATTTTTGAAGTCCATTTTCCTTATTGTGATGTTTTCATTCCCTCTTTCTTTAGAATCATGAAACCTATCATTTCATGATCACTTTCACCCAAATTGCCTTCCACCTTTATAGTCCCCACCAATTCCCCCCGTTGGTCAGAATCAAGTCTAAAATGGCTGTGCCCCAGGTTCTTTCCTCTACTTTCTGAAACAAAAAGTTGTCTCCAATACAGTTCATGAATTTATGGGACATTTTGTGTTTTGCAGTATTACTTTTCCAACAGATGAGTGGGTAAAGTCCCCCATTACTACCAGGTCTTCTGTTTGGGCTATTTCTGTTATTTGTTCTAGAAATATCTCAATCACTTCTTCCTGATTTGGTGGTCTGTAGTAGACCCCCCTACCATGACATCACTCCTTTCCCCCCCTTTTAATCTTTATCCAGAGACGTTCAACTGGTCTGCCTCTCACTTCCTTCTGGATCTTAAAACAAGTGTATTCTTAATGTACAATGCAGCACCACTTCCTTTCCCTACACCGCCCCACCCTTCATCTCGTTCCTGAATAAGCTGTACCCCTCCACCAGTATTCCAGACATGAGACTTATCCCACCAAGTCTCAGTGACACCATGTGACAGGATCCCTAGGGTACAACTGGAACTGGGGTACCGATGTACCCACTTAATCCTCCAGTCTGGTCTGTCTCTCACAATGCTTTGCTAGTGACAAGCAACAAATCCCTCCATGCACTGTTATCACTCAGTACAACAACACACAGAGCCCCACATCCAGCTAAATTGCATGAATGCTCCCTGAACCACTCACAAATCACACATAGGCACCAGCAAATCTCCCAAGCCCCCATCCTTGCACCCAGAACTGTACCATCTTGCCCTGGTCAGAAGCCTGACCAGTATAAGTTTATTATCCAGTCTGACCCTTCCTCGATGTGGAGAGTACACACATTAGCCTTTGCAAACTTAGCTGAGAATTCCCAAGCACTTGAAGCAAAACACTGTTTTAGGTAAAATATAAAACAGGTTTATTAACTACAGAAAGATAGATTTTTAAGTGATTATAAGTGGTAGGCACAAAAGGTCAGATATAGTTCCAAAGAAAATAAAGGCGAAGTGCGCAGTCTAAATCTTAAACCTTATTAAGCTAGGCAGTATTTCAATCAAGCAGTTTTCCTCACTCCAGTGGATGTTACAGATAGGTTATAGTTTTTAATACATAGGCTGCCCCTTTAAGCCTGGGACCAGTCTCCTCAGTTCAAGTCTTTGTCTTCCCAGCATTCTTGTTGCTTCCAGCACAGGTGAGGGAGGAGAAAGGCAAAAGCATGATGCCACTGTCACCTATTTTATATACTCAGTCCATTTGCCTGGAAAACACTAGCCCCAACATGTCCTGGTGGGCTTTGCTGAGTCACAGAGATGAATAATGCCCCACTGTGTGTTGCGTGCACAGCCCTCTTACAGCATTGTAAATCCCTCCTGCTGATTAATAGTCATTTAACACCTCCTAAGAGTGAGTTACCTCCTTTGTTGTCACTGGAGAACTAGCAGAGGAGACACTAAAACTTACAACATATTTCAGTGTAATACAGCAAAATCATATAACTTTACACACACTAATGATATACATATTTTGACAGAAAAATGGGTTTCAGCAGATCATGACCTTTCATATGCTATCTTACATGGCATGCTTTGTATGAAATATATCATAATTATATGACGGGGTCAATATGGGTATTTTGGGGTGTTGCTTTGAGTTGGAGTGCCACACACCTATTAAGTCATAATTCAGTTTATGTACTAATACTTCCAGTTCTTCCGGTTTATTCCCCATACGCTTTGCATTTATGTATAGACATCATTGCATCTGTCACCATAAACCCCAAATGGTCAGATATCAGTGCCTTTTCAAAAATATTTTCTTAGTTCTGAATGCAGTGAAGTTTTTTAGAATTGTTTTCAGGTTCTTAGATTTGAAACTTTGCAAGGCTGTTATGTTGCATATATACCACTGGAATATCCCCTATACCAGAGTGAGCTTCCCATAGCTGGCTACCCCAGCATTAGGAACATTTTGTACCAGCAGAGCAGCAGAAAGGAGCCACAATGTTGCCGAGGGTCAGTCTTGTGTTGCCAACAGTTTAGTTTTGAAAAGTAAAGAAGAATTGGGGGGCTGTTCTTAGTTTTTGTACATTTTAAAAAATTAAATGGCTAGGCCTTTTGGGATAGGTGTAAAGAAAGGAATCCCCTTTTCCTTCCTAACTATACACCCTGTTTCTATTGCTTATGTGGTGTTTTTCATCTATGAGTGAAAGAGAGAAATCCATAGAAATCTCCTTGGCTCTACCAATGCTCTATAATCACCAGCTGGTGGGGATTGATGTAAGTGGAAGTTTCTGGAGATAAATTGGACAATCATTAAAAAACAAATGTTTTTGTTTAATGTGAAATCAGACTGTCCTAGGAGTTGTTAAATTTACAGACACAACCTCAGTCAAAATTGGGATTAGAACAGATCAGGTGGGAGCAATTCTTAGACAAACCCAAACTCCTTTAATTTTAAGAAGGAACCAATCCCTGCACTCAGTTAATTAAGAAAACAAGGTTTCACTACTTGGTAAATTTTAAATAGTTGTTTTGTGGCAAACTAATCCTTTTTGTACCAAAAGGCATTTTGACCATATAGTATGACAAATTACATTATATAAATCTACAAATTAAAATACAGTTACTGGGAAATCACTAAAATATGTTTTTACTATATATTACTGTATTTCTATGTCTGTGGTTGTTGAGAGGGCTCTGGATAAGTGGGTCTAACATACCAGGGATGAGGGAGCTATGGTGTACCGTGAAATTGCAGGGACGAGTAATATTTCTACAAATCACCACCCACACTATCTAATGGATCTTTTCCCTCTCTGATTCTATGTATGATTCTATAAGCCTTACCCATAATAATGAAGAGTCCAGATTTGCAAACAAGATAAGATTACTTTATTTTTTTTAAAAGGCAAAATGTCACATTTTAGATCAAAGAAAAACCTGGAGCAAGGATTTTTTTAAATTAAAAATGTCTTTGTTAAGGCTGTTTTATTTAACATTTGTGTTATTTCCCATCATACCAGGCACTGTCTTAAGTAAACGTCTCTTTTTCTTTCTCTTTTTCCCTAGAATGAGGTTTCCATGTTGAAAAATGAGGTGGCACAGCTGAAACAGTTATTGTTAACACATAAAGACTGTCCAATAACAGCCATGCAGAAAGAGTCGCAAGGATATATAAGTAAGTAACTGGTGTATTTCCATGGTCTGCAATCATTCATAAGAACAGCAATCAAAGGTACCAGTCCCTTCCTCTAGCCATTCAGTACCACTCTTTCTGAACATCACAGAATTAAGGTTTTAAATGAAATACCTGGGGGGTGAGCAGATAAATGTAAAGGAGCACTCTGAAGACTGTTATGTACTCTAATCCTGCAATTGATTGCTTGAAGGCAAACTACTGCATTTGCCAGGAGACTGACTTCTGCTGGATTGGGACTGTATGTTTTAATGATTATAAATTTGCCAAATAAACTTATGTATTTACCAAGCACCAACCAAACATGGCATGGTGTGGTTCAAGCATAAAATAAAACTAGTCTCTACGCCATGGTGCTTGAAGCAATAGCACTGCGCCTGCAATGAGATGCACACAGATAGACACTCGTTCTCCTGCAGAGGAGCCCCAGTGAACTCAGTGCTCCATTCTGACAAATGTATGACAGGCAACAATGCTGGTGGGTCCAGTAAAATACCTCAGAGTGGATCCTTAACATGTACTTTGGTAAATGGTGTAATGGTGGAACCCAAAAGAGTCTAATCACAGAAAGAAAAACTAAGCAGGAATAAATTACAAACATTTTCCTCCAATGAAAATAATACCATACTCCGAACTTGGTATGTCTGAGGTACGCAATTTCTTCTTCAATCTCTTCTTTAATATTCATCCGTCATTAAAAAAGAAAAAGTTAATGAAGATACTGTAGCTAACTAGAGAGAGAAACAATCCAAGTGGACATACTGCACGTGTAGGAACAGGTGTTCTGCTTTGCTGAGTTTCTGCTCAGCATGGCTTAGGGAGATAGCTATAACTCCCTGCTTCTCTGCCTGGCTCCAGAATAGGTTAGAGCAGCCTGAGAGCTGTTCTAATATATGCCAGATGGCAATACTCCCCTAAAGCAAAAAACAGCCAGAGTTCAGTGTGCTCCAGCCATATCCCCAACATACATGCACACACACCCTCCTCACCCCACTCACCCCCGCACTGGTGTCTCCAGGAAGAGTTGCACATATGCCAGCTATGCCAGCTCTATGCCCTCTGGGAGTTTCTTTACATTAGGAGAATCATCAATATGGGAAATAGGGCCCGATTCCATCCTCGCTGCACCAAAGTGAATAAGGCCTAGTATTAGTATTAGTCCTAAGGACAATGGGATTTCATTCTTTACTACTAAGTCTTGCTTATATTAATGTTTCTGTGCTGCATTGCATTTTAATGCATATTTCAATCCCTTCTGCTGCAATAAATAAAGCATTTAAGCACCCAGTTACCAACTCTCGTAATTTTAATCACAAGTCTTGTGGTATTTGGCCTTTAAGAAAAAGTCCCAGCTCCTCAAGTCAGGTTATTACATGACTCTCATTTTTAAAAGGGAGTAAGTTTCTAGCCCTCAAAAGCTTGAAAATGTGAACCTTAAAGGCTCTAAAAACCTCAAAGGCAAACAAACAAACAAAAAACCCTCCATATCTACTATTGTTAAAAATCTCATGATTTTGAATTATTGGAGTTGGCAGGACTGCCTCCTTGGTGGTCCATCTTCTATTTAACAGTACTGTAATACATCACAGGCGTTCAACATGTACACATCATTTTAGTTTGTGTGTTCTTTTTTTCCCAGGTCCTGAGAGTAGTCCTCCTGCAAGCCCCGTCCCAGCTTGCTCACAACAGCAAGTCATCCAGCATAATACCATTACAACTTCCTCTTCCGTCAGCGATGTCGTAGGAAGCTCCACTCTCAGTCAGCTTGCCAGTCATAGAACAGACATGAACCCAATTCTTTAAAACGGATTGGTCAGAAACTGCCATGGGAGAGTGGTAGCATAATCAAATGTCCTTGTGTTAAGGACATTTTCAACACTAACTCAGCCCTGGAAGACTCCTCAGTCCTTGGAAGACTCTGGCTTTCATTTTTATAGTTATTAAAATATGCCTTTTATACTTAGTTACAAAAAGGGAGTTATGCAATTAATATGCTATCAGCTTGGGAAATGCTTTGGTGCTTTCTCCAATTTTTTGGTACCAGTTACTTGTTTATAAACTGAAATGTTTCTGTACATAGTTGTGTTTCCTTCTTACCAGTCTAGCCCGAGGCCTCAGAATCATGGAGTTTTGTTAAACGGCAGCTTGTTAGCCAAAGTCATACATAGCTAACTAGGAATAATTAGGCTATATAGATATGCAGGGAGTCTGGTAATAGCACATGAGAGAATGAGTTAGCTTTACAATATCATCAGAACCCCACTCTGTATTCAGAGAAAAGAGTGGTTATATAATACATGGATATCAGAACAAATTCTAATCCCAGGTAATATGCTCTCTTGTCTTGCTTTCCTCTTTCATTTCCCTATTGTCCCTCTTCTAGTTAAGCTCTCTCTTTTGTCCTTCAATTGTCCTTGCATCTTCCCTCTCTAAACTCTGTGGCTCTGTCTCCTTCAAGCTTCCTCCTGTCTTCGCCTTCCAAGTCTCTCTTCTCCTTTTTTCTTCTGAGAATACTAATGAAGAAGAAAAGACTTCATACCCAACTTATATTCCCCTCCCCCTCCCTGTGGAAAAAAACTGTTGGCATGGTCACTGCTTTCAATAGCCCTTCACCCACAGCTGGGCTGCACTGAACTTTTGCTTTTTAAAAAAGAAATATGCAGGAGTTTAATGCTCCTGATTTAGTGTTTTAATAAACAGTGAAAGTAGTTTAGCCACAGGTGATGCACGATTGAAAGCCAGCTGTGCTGGTGCTAGGGAGAAGGAGCCTTGCAAGCTTCTGTTGTAAATGTCCATGGCAGAGTACAAGGATAGCAAATCACACCTGTTTATTACAACTGTTTTTTACACTGCCAATTGTTAATGTAGAAAAGCCATGTAGTATATAATAATTCAGAAAGGTTCTATTCACTAAACCAGTGACATTGTTCCATCATCAACTGCTAATAGCCTAAGATTTATATTTCATTTATAGCCCATTAAATCAGTTTGACCAGTGAGGAATAGGTTATTGTTAACTACCAGGAAAAGACCAGTTCTTCACAGCTGATTTTTTAAACATATGTGGGACAGATCCTTAGCTGGCATAGATCAGTGTAGCTCCGTTCACAAAAGTGATGCTATTATCCTAATTTAACTAGCGGAGGATCAGTCCCAGTATGACATTAAAAGCACTTTTCAGCTGCTGTATACTACAAGAATGCTGTAAATTCTGCTATATGCTGTGGATGAAATTCACCCTATGCAGAAGGTCAACAAAAGGCCCAGGCACTTCTTGTATCCTAATTAAGCCCAATTTTGAATGCTTAGGCCTGGTAGGCCTTGTACTGGCCCTCTGCACAGAGGTGGCTTTCACCCTTAGATAGTACCAGTCACATATGGGAAATCAAGCATCAAAAGCACAGTAGATAACAGCCAGTTAGTTATATTATTTTCAGTATGTTTAGACCTGATTCTGCTCCCACTGAAATCAGTGGCAAAAATCCCATTGACTTCAATGGGAGCAGGACCAGGACCAGGCTCTTACTCTGTTGTGATAAACGTTTGTGACTGCATTTTTTTAAAAAAACAAATGCTAATTAACATTACTCCTGGCAAATACTCTACTGCTAAACACTCTTCATTCTCAAGCTGAGTTGTTTTCCTCAAAGGTCATTTCATTGTTTTTAGAGGAATAATAGTTTTTTAAAAGGTGGTTTTTATTTAAAGAAACAACAACCAAACAAATGAAGGCCTCTCCATCCCGCTTCCCCCTCCCCCCCCCCCCCCCCCCCGCACCATGAAGCAATGTAGTGATTAGAGCCCATTTTGAAAGGGAAAGCAATCGCTAAGGATCTTGAATCATCATTTCTGATTTAGTTTTTATCTTGGTAACTCAGTTAACTTTTTATCCATATTCTTAAACAACTCTCTTTCCATTTATGCAAATATTTTTGGAAGAAGAATTTTGAGTGTACAGTATAAATCATGACTTGATTATATAGTCTAAGAACCAAAACAATTAAGAAAAAAACAAATATAAAGGATTTTCTATTATATTTTAGCAAACATATACTTTTAAATATTGAATCTGTAATTCATTTTAAATATTGAATCTGTAATTCATTTTTAAAGTCCAGTTGTAATAGCTGAATGGTTTTGCTTCCTCATAGCTACTAAGCAAACTTTTGTTCAAATATACAGCTTTAAACATAAAGTTCCAGTTGAAGCTCCATTATAAAAAACAGGAGGTATTATCGGTCCAAATTTCATGCCTCACCATTAATCCCTGCCCCACCTCACCTCCCCCCAAAAATGCCATCATAGTATTAATTTAGTTTAAATCTTTTTTTTTTGCATGGATAGCACTTAAATACATTATAAAAGAACTGTTGATAATAGAAAAACAAATGAGCTACACTGCACTAGAATTAAGATTTGGTTTTACTTTTGTTCAGACTCAGCTGAAATATTTAGCTGTTAAACTGAAAGCCTCTACAGTAAAAAAAGAAAAAAAATCTTGCCTGAGTTTTGTTAAATCCAGCAACTTGACAGTTTGACTGATGTGTATTATATATAGCTCGATTATGTCTTTTTTTAATGCTAACTAGGCAAGTCAACGATGCATTTGCCTAAATGTGTAATTATAACTAATTGTCTCCTCTCTATACTATTGGCCTATAGGTATAATTGTTATTAGTGATGTGGAAATAAGTAAAGGATGAAAGCTATTTGCTATTGCTTCTTGTAACTCTAAGTGCAAGATTCACAGGCCAAAACAACACGCCGCATATTGATATTAGGTATATCACTAAAAGGACCAACCATACCACTCACCTTTCACTGCTCAACAGATTAACGTCCATCATGCTTAAAATATGCTTGCTTTTTGGAGGACTGACCCTGCGGCCTTTATTTAGGCAAGTAGTCCTTACAAGTCATCTCACTGGAGACTCTGATGTGTAAGGGCTGCAGGAACAGGGCCTATGTCTTTCTCCAGAGAACATCTCCTGTTTAGCAGAAGCAGCTTGTTTTTCAGTTCTGGTATTCTAAATCCACTTTCTGTGCTGTTTCATTCAAGGATAAATTCTAGTTTTCCCTGGGCTACTACTGGAGACTGATACACCTGCCTTTCTTCAACCTATTGCAGCCATCATCCAAATCACTGCCAGTGAGCTATCAGAATGGCTCCCCAGCCTTATTTCATGGGAGTTAACAGTACAGATGGAGTATCCTGGCCATGTTTCTCATTCAAAATGAAGCATCCACATGTTAAACATTTCTATGTACAGCATCGCTCACTGTGCGACATTGAAAGAAAGTATGTTGGAAACCCCAGCCATGGATGAATGCAATACTTTCCCAAAAGTGCTGTGTTGTGATTCAAACATTTCATCCCCCTGAGTCAATTTATGCAAGCCATATTCATAACACCGCCTGTGGGAGACATGTTGTGTTTCTAGGACAATGCTGAGGAGGAGGATGTAGAAAATTTCTTGCTGTTTGGAGTTAATTCATGCAGTATACCTAAATGTATGCAGCTCATGTTCTGAATAGTGGAAAGTCAATGGTTCAACTTCAGGTGATTACTAGCCTCAGTATATGTGGATTTTAGCATGTTAACTGATCTTGTCCTGTTAACTAACAAAACCAGCTGTAACTGTTGTCAAAAACCTGTCTTTTGGGGGATTTGTATTTTTTTAAGCAACAATATTAAGTGTTTAAAACAGCCTTTTAGTTAGCATAGAGTGTGCTTTTTAGCAGCTAACAACACATTTTTTTAAAAAAAAGTATATAGTGAATTTATGAAAATTCATGAGGACCAAAGCAAAATTTAAACAGGAATCTATTAATGTAGTATTCACATAGAATTTTATAAAGTATTTATTAATAAATGTTATTTTAACACATTCCATTTGAACAGTATTCTTGTATGGAATCTGGTTTTTTTTAAAGTTACAATATTAGTTTTGCAATAAACTACTCTAGATGTATGTGTATCGTAATCTTTTAGGGTCTCGAGCGGAAGTCGTCCATCTAAGATGGAAAGGTTTGCTGAGGTCTTTTGTACAGAAATTCCTAGGATTAATTGTTTTCTTTAAAGCAGCATCTGCTTTTTGTAACAACAAAAGTTATGAACTTACACTTGTTTCCTCTTTTTTTGAAAATGTGTTCTCTCATTTTAGAAAGCACAGGTAAGCTAAAGGGAAATAATACATAAAACTGGAAAGCCTGTCTTTACTAGGATGATTATATATATCACCAATGGAGATCTAATGCCATTCTTGCTTCTTTTCTAATATTACATAGTGAGTTGCACTATACTGCCTTACCATTGTCCCTTCTGTCTTTTACTAAGCAGTCTTGAGAAGCTTAGTTTAGACCATTGAAGCTCCATTATATATCAGATAAAATTATTGGAGAGGGAAGAAAAACTATTTTAATTTGTATAAATAAAAACTAAACAGTGCCTATAAAACAAAACCAGTTACAACTAATTAATATCTCAGCTCTACAGTTCAGTTATTTATATTATTTTACAATTGCACTTTAGCTCTCGCTCTCCCTTATTGAATCATTTAAATGTCTGCACCACATACATTTATATGCTTTCCCTATTGGCATATCTATTGTTTGTCTGTCACACCCACCCAAATGGAGGACGGCTAAGAGAAGCTGAGTGCAGCCAATCTGCAACATGGCTTAGACTTTACACCTTCTTCATGATGGCATATAAATGTTTTATTATGCAAAGTACGTGAGGCAGCATCAAAGGTATATTTACTTATAGTTTATCTCATCCTGAGAACCAAAGTGTCCTGTATACTGTATGGCAGGAGACTGGCTCTTTTGTGCATTATACTGCCCTTTGACTGTTGTTCAGCCCATGGTAGCTATTGAGCTGCAAAGATTACAATGGCCATACAATGTGTTTTGAATTTTGAGTCCATAAAATATAATGTTGCCTCGTAACTTAATAGGGGACAGCACCTTTAAAAAAAAAAAGACTAAAACCTAAAGACAAACAAAAGGAATAAAATCTCCCGTGAAAAAGCTCATTCATCTGAAGTAGTCACCAAAGATGATAAAGTTTGTGTTCACGTGTGACTCCTTCCTAGTGCTTGTGGTTATCTGGTTTTTATCACTGGCTTTATGCTTGGAGCTAAATTGCTTCCCAGGGCTTGTTTTCTTTTCTGTGAGTCTTCCATACCTTTCAAAACTACTTTTCAGCAAACTTTAAAGACAATGTAAGGCTGAAACGTCAGTGTGGGCTAAAAGATTAATTCTCTACATGGGAAGTCTGAGCCCTTTCCAAGGTTTTCCTTGGCTAGGAATCAATAATTGTGATCAGTGATATTTAGACCAATGTGTAATATCTGATATACAGGATCTGTAGGTCCTGTCTTAAGGCAAGCTAAACATTGCTTATGTTAAGTTTCATGGTGCAAAACCATTTCAAAACCTTTGTATTATTTTATAATGTAGCGTTGGCCTTTTGTCACATCTCTAAACAAAATATTATCCTCTGAGTCTGCTTCACACACTGAAAATTGTAGCTTTCCAGCAATTGCAAGAGAAGGGGAAAACCAATGTTGATAGTGAAGGGAAATTTTGAGGGGAAATGGATTTTCCATCCCTCTCCCCCTGGAGCCTGCTAAAAGATCCCTGGCAGGGACAACTTTTACCACGGCTCAGAAAGATACTTCTGAAAGGCAAACCATTTCTGCAGCCCTTCCTCAGGCAAAACTCAATGATGTTGATTGCTTGAGTAAGGACTTCAGGATTGGGACCCAGGTATTTCCCAATCCATATTCATGGGCTTCCTCTCCATATATTGCTCAATTTAAACACTGATCAGTTGCTTCTTTTAAATATAGTTACTATACAGGAACACTGATTTTTAAAGAAACTTTTAGCACTGCTTGGAGTAAGCCTAAACTATGGAAGTCTATAGATATATATTAAAAAAAAGACAAAAAGGTGCTGTCACTTTAAGTTTTGGGCTTGAGGTTGTTTGTATTGTACTAAAGGGTTTGTGTTTGTTTGTTTGTTTTATTCTGTAAAGTAACCACCTTCCTCACTGGAAGGAGAGAAATTTTTTTTTTTTTTTTTTTTTTGGTACATAAGTGTAAATAGGTGCTGCGGCATTTAATATGTTTAATTTTATGTTACGCTTTTTGTTGCGTCCTGAATACATTTATTGTTACAAATGGACAATGCGTTCATTGAAACTGTTCAACTAGTTCAGATTTTTACATCTCTTTCTCGCTAGAAGAGACAAGATTTTGTGCATTTGTACAAATGTTAATATCACTGCAATTCCAATATAATAAAGCACTCAAATGCAAACACTGCCTCGAATTTTGCTGCATCCATTTGTATGAGCGAGGAAGGTAGTGGAAGGGGGGATGGGGGGGGGTGGTGATGGCGGGGCGTCAGAAGATAACCTGCCTGAAAATAGGCTAAATTGGTCAGCAGAGTGTTTCTTTCTTAGCTTTCTCAGAGGTGGAGATATTGAAGGCTGCAAATCTGCAACATGCTGAGCCCCTCATCATTTACTGGCATCAGTGGAAGAAATTCATTCCTGTGCAGAGGCCCAGCATAAGTCCAACATTGCACGTAAGCCCTGTGTGGGATTCAAGTGCTGAACAGCTGTATGCTGGGCCTCTACGCACAGGTGAATTTCGCCCACTGATCATGAGGGCACCCAGCACCTTGCAGGATCAAGTCTTAGGGTTGAATTTTTCTCCTGTGCAGAGGGCCTACCCTAGGCCTCAAAAAGTATGTTTACACAGCAAAGAAAAACCCATGGCCAGCCCATAGACACTGAGACTCTCCCACATTTCATGGTCCTAGAGCCTGGGCTCCGGCCTGAGCCCAGACGTCTACACAGTAATGAAACAGTCCTCCAGCCCAAACCCAGTGAGCCCAAGTCGCCTGGCACAAGCCAGCTGCAGAAGTCTGGTTGCTGTGTAGATGGACCCAAAGTGTTTCTAGGCCTTGTATGAGCCTTCTGCACAGGGCTGAATTTTCTCCTGAATTACTATATGCTCCTTATCCCAGCAGAATTGTATGAGCTGCCTCTACTCTTCCTTGTCAGTTAATTTTTTATATCTGAATCCTTTAAAATTAGGGTGAGCCTGCCTCTGCAGCAGCAAACCAAGCTTCAGGGGCGTCCCTGTGCTTGCCTGGCAATAACTCCAGTAAGAAATGAGCAGGAGAAAGGTCTTTCAAGAGCTGAAAGTCTGAGAAGACTTTGCTTATGGTCCTCTGTTGCTGTATCTCAGTGTCAAGGCGCCTCCTTCCCCTGTGCAGAGTCCATCACAATTTCTCTCTCTTTCCAAAGGTTGCACCTGACCAGCAATGCCAGCCACCCCAAAAAGGGACAGGGAGAAGTTAGGGCCATGCAGCACACTCCCACCCCCTTTGCAATGGCTTTCAGAGTTCACTGACTGTGCAGGAGGGCACATCCTCTCTTTAAGGATGGACACAGTGGTTGTGCTCCCCAGAAACTCAGAGGCACAACGGCTCCGAGAGCTGCTAACAGGGCAGGACTGTTCTGCATTGACACCAAAGCAGGGCTCTATGCCACAGTTTAGCCTCTGCCTGTCCAACAAGACTGCAATGTTTAGTCCCAAATTACTCAAAAGCAGGGTCATACCTTAAAAATAGCTTGCCTCTCATGAAGACACATCACAAGACTATTACTGTCAATGTGGTTATATTAACATCTAACAACATGAGCTAGGAGACTTGTACTTATTGCGAGGTATCACAGTCCTAGACAGCCCAATCCTTGGTTTCCTTCAAAGAACCAAAACCAGATTGTGTTGTGTTCATTCCTGTTCTGCACTAGACACTGTTACGATTCATCTCTCAATGATACTCCATGCAACATGCATCTAATAAAAAGTTACACTTTTTAAATAAAATTCTCAATATTGCCTGTGCCTTCCTCGATCTGGGGGGCAACTGAGACCCAATCCAACTCTAAGTGCAAATTGGATTAGCCATAGGTTGCTCTAATTTTCAGCTGCTGCTCCCTACAGATTGTTCCACCAGCCAAAGATTGATAAATCCCACTGTACTTTGCTTCAGTCCCTTCTGCTGCTCAATACACCTCTGCCTGTGCCAGTACACCTCTCTTGTCCTCAGCTGCCTGATTAAGACGCCTTTAAGTCCCACTGTTCATTTACATGTTAGGAAGGCACTGGTTAGGGGGTGCTGGAAGTAGGGTGTGGAGGCGCTGCTGCACCCTCTGGCTTGAAGTGATTTCCATCATATAGAGGGTTTATGGTTTGGTTCAATGGCTCTCAGCACCCCCACTACACGCATTGTTCCAGCACCTCTCTAGGAAGGTGTTCAGTACAGTACTACAACAAAGTACTAACTATATTGTATGCCGTTCCTAACTGCAATATTAATGGAGAAACATGCCACTTCACTTCAAGAGACCCATGACCAGTGATGAATGGTTATAGACCAGAGTAGGAGGAGGCAATAAGTTGACCACAGTATACCCAAATGAATGTCCACAAATCTGGGAGTGTACATTTGAGGGTGACAGAAACTTAGAAGGGAAGACAATCCAAAAGAGGTGGGACACGGGATCTGGAAGTAAATGGAGCCAAGTGTTGCCAAGCTGCAATTGCATCTTCCACAGAAAATTCTGACGTAATGATGATCGGAGTGAAAAAAATGTTAAAAGAAAAATAACAAAATGGGCTATACACAGCCTTCCGTTCAGACATAGCAAATTCATGGACACACCAGACATCGAGTAGAGTGCAGGACAAGGTGACTGTAAGCTGCAGACCAGTGACCAGGATAAATGACCTGGGCATGCTAGTGGAACGACATCTGCAACTACCAGGTCACTGTCTAGCACCATTAGGAAAGTAAACTATATTTAGTTGCAAAAAATAGAGGAGAAGCAAGGGGAAATCACCATGGCATTGTCCAAAAGGGCTGGGAGCCCAATCCTGGGGTGTTTTACATGATTTTGGATGTCATAGTACAGGATGAACAAGAAAAGTTACAGAAAAAAACAACAAAGCAGTAAAGCTCTGGGTTTATAGCCACACTAGTTTCGAAAAGTTAGGCTTGTAGGTATTACATTTCATGTGTTGATATGAACAGCGTAAGTCTGAGGTGTGGTCAGATGCAAAGCTATCATAGGCGAATGAGAGGGCATGAGCTAAAGCTAAGGCCTTGTCTACACAAGTAGTAGCCATTTAGCTAAATGAGATTAGAAACTGATCTAGTTAAATCAGCGCAAACCCTTTTGTGTGGCCATGCCTGAAATCAGGGTAAAAGTGCCTTGTAGCAATTTGGCTTCAGTTTCTAGGCCTATTAGTTAAATCTGTCCAATTTGTGGGTGTAGAAATGGCCTCAGAAAGGAGGCAACACTGTGTGCATTTGAATGCACAGAGCCAGAATCTCTGCAGCAATGTAGACCCATTTTGCTGCTCAGTCGGCAAAAAAAGTACTAGAAAGCAACCTGCTGGCGATCCCTCCAGCATAGGGGAACCGCCCCCTCCCCAACAGAACAGATATATGTCTAGCATAGTCAGCTATCCCACAGTGCAGATAGATGGCTGTGATCAGACCCTGCTGTGCTCCAGCTAGCCTTGCCTGGCAGACAGCCCCTCAACAGCCTTAGCAAGCCAGCTAGGTAGTCTAGAGCAGCCTCTAGCCTGTTCTACCTAAGGTCAGTGTAGAACTACTCAGAACCAGGAAACTGCACCTTACTTCTCTGCAGTGCCCCACCCTGAGAACCTGGCCCACATGCAGTAATTAACACATGAGCTGACTCTGTAAAGAAAAGCAAAAGGAATGGGATTGAAAATAATTTCACAAACGAGTCAGGCAACTAATTAAAGGGGAAGAAAGCCATTGCAGTTATTTGGGGCATGTGCTGAATCCAGCTGTCTGTTATATTACGTATTAGAGCTTCTTTATACACTGACTGTATGCAGTGGGGACATTAGTCTTAACATAAGGTATACAGGTTGCATGGGCCATGTACCTGAAGCTCTTTTACTTCAGTGCACTAAGTCCTTTTTTCTCCAGCCTGCTTTGTGTGTTCCAGTGCAACGTAATGCCATATTATGAAAACGACCCTTTAAAGCTGATAAAACATTTAAGACATGTGTTCTGATTGTGTTATGTAAGCAAATACCAAGAGAAGTCTGACCATTAGTGAACCTGATCAGCCCAATCTCCAAGGACCGTCTTTGAGAACAATCAAGACTAGCCTTAGCTACAAGCAAACAAGGAAGTGGCCACTCATGCAGAAAGCAGCAAAGAGGTGTAATCTGCAGGGGATCCAGGGATTTGAGCATGCCGACACCCTACTGAAAAGTTAGACCCTTCAGGGTAAATCAGCAGGTGGTTTTACAGGGAATTGCATTCACCTGATAGCAAGAGGAGTTAAATGAAACAAAAATACTTGACCAGAACTGCTCAGTTCATTAAAGAAGTTGAGATGAGAAAAAAAATAAAATAAAGGGCAAAATGGAATTTTGAAGCAGGGGCCTTTGGATTATACAGATTTATATAATTAAGTGCAGTAATAACATTTTGCATGGAATACTTCATTCAGTCACTTTTTTATGCCCACAGAATCAATTACTGATTCTTCACTGAATATCATCAGAGCTAATTCCAATCTACTAAAAGGTTCTGTTACTGAATAAGGCTGTGCCAAAAGGGCAAACTCTGTGGGTACACACATGGATTAGAGAGAAATTTTGCAAAAGAGACATTCATAATATAAACATCCCTCAAAGTTCCCTTTGCATGACATTAACGTTTTGTGTCAAAGCGTGTACATTTTGGCACCCCCCACAGGCTTTAAGCTGAAAAATTAATCTTTGGAATGAAATGTCATGATTGGAAATTTTGAAAATATAAAGAGTTTTTAAATCAAAAACGGGTTGCATTTTGAGGGGAAATTATTCCTTTTAATAATTTGTACTGCAATAGCAGCTACAAGCTGCAATCATAGACCAGGGTCCCACTCTGTTAGGTGCTGTACAAACACAGAACTAAAATACAGAGCTGATCAGCCCAATCAGAGCCCAAAGATGAGCCAAAATGTGCGTAAGCAGAGTCCTGCTTTTGAACGCTATCTCTAGCTAACATTAAACAGCAGTATGAAACACACAACTCTCGGCATTTTCTTGGCAAGTAATTCACAAAGTCCTACCATTAAAAACAAATCTTGTGAAACATCCATCCCAGTTAACCATTTAAAATCTTACACATGCATGCACGCACACACAGATGGCTGGCCTTAGGGGTGGACGACCTGGGTGACTGCCCAGGGCACCATAGTGGGGGGGGGGGCGCTGTAGTGAAGAGGCAAGGAGCTGAGGCTCCCCCGGCAGCCTGTGGAGTGCAGCCTGGTGCAGCAGAAGCATCTGCCTCCCTGCTTCTGAGCAGTGGCTCAGCCTAGCTGCTAGTTTCACTCCACACTCTGTGAGCCGGTGGGCTGTTCCCCCTGTACCCTCTGGGACTGTCCCAGCCCAGCTATTCCTTCTTCCCTGGGTGGCCTGAACGAAAGTGATGCCGCAAGCGTGGCATCTCGGCTCGTCAATGGGAAATGGAAGTTGCCTCTTCAGGGTTGGCAGGGGAAGGAAACTGAAACTGGAGGGGAAATATATGAGTAAGTCTGGGGCAGTCCTGACCCTGTGCCCAAGCTCCCAGGGGGCCTCTCCCTGTGCCCCCATGTCCCACCCCTTCCAGCTCCCAGGGGTCCCCTCCCTGTTCCCCCAGGTCCCAGCACCCTCCATGCCCACCCAGCTCCCAGGAGGCCCCTCCCTGAGCCCCTCACGTTCCAGCCTCACAGTTCTCAGCCCCCCGCCGTATTCTCCCTAGTTCTCATAGTGTCCCCCAGTCTTTGAGGTTCCCCCTCCCATGCCATACTCTGACACACACACACACCCCAGCTCTCAGGGGATTTCCCCCTTTTTCTTGCTCATTCTAAAGGGAGTTATCAGTGCAGCGTGTTGGGATAGTTCAAGAGCGAACCTTCCACCGTCACCACCCACCCTAGCTACCTCCAGTGTGCTGGCATGTTTCCATTTTAACCTCCCCCACAATGTCCCACCTTCCCTGGGACTGGGGAGGAGCACTTGAATATTGGGGATGCTCAATACTGAGGTCTGGGGAGAGCTCTGCCTTTCTGGAGTGCCCACGTCACTGCCCCCTCCCCCATTCCCACACCAGTGAGACTCTAGCTGTACCCCTCTGGTTCTCCCCCTCCCCTGCCTCCCTCCTGGGGCACTCAGATCACCATGCTCCCCTGCCACCACAGCCCTCTGGTGCCCTCCTGTCACTGAGCCTTCCCGTGGGCTGCTGACCTGTTGTGGGGAGCCCAGCGAGGCAGTGGCATCAAAATATAAGTTCGCACAGGGCACTATTTTCCCTAAGGTGCCACACACACACACACGAGAGAGAGAGAGAGTTTTCAGAGCAGCAGCCGTGTTAGTTTGTATCCGTAAAAAGAAAAGGAGGACTTGTGGCACCTTAGAGACTAACCAATTTATTAGAGCATAAGCTTTCGTGAGCTTACACTCTAATACATTGGTTAGTCTCTAAGGTGCCACAAGTCCTCCGTTTCTCTTTACAGAAACTGTTGTGGCTGCTGTCTCTCTTTTTGCTACAAATAATCTCTCTGGCTGATGACCTGCTCAGGCACTAGAACCTCCACTAGGTCCACAGTCATTCCATGAGACAATAAAATAAATATTGCTTCACACTACAGCACACCCTCGTTATAACGAACCTGTCAGGATCCAAGTCAATGGTTCATTATAGCTAGGTGTTCGTTATAGCAAAAAGAGCCCCACTTTCCAGCAGAGGGAGGGAGGTCTGGGGCGACTGACGGCCCCCGCCGCAGCTGCAGGGCTCGAAGTGGGATCTGGGGAAGGCTCATTATTATGAAGGGTGTAATAGTGAGGGTCTACTGTATAAGCTCCAGTGTCCTTTGCCCACCCCTATTGCTGCACCTTATGATAACGCCAACTGACGGCCCTACTGGAATTCCTGTAGTGTATCTGGTAAGGGGATGCCTAATACTGACCTTGGGGAAAAGTGACTTCAAAAATGACATGCAGTTTAGTCTCTCAGTGATTTCCTACCAAAGGTGCTCACTTCAAAAGCAAAGGGAGTGGGGGATTGTAGGGGTTTTATTTACTGCCAACCCTTCAAATTCAACCCAAGCACTGAGATTTAAGAGAGGCTCTTATCTTCTCATACATCATCTCTAGAAATAAAGATTCTGCAAGCCAACTTATATACGATAGGGATGGGCACTATAGAAAACCCTCACTTATATACAATAGGGATGGGCACTATAGAACTTGTCCTCAGGTACAGTTATGCTAACCTACTGCTTTCAGCGAGATTGCATAGGTGTAATGGACAGCTAGTCACTCTGAGTATCTGTAAAAGCATGACAGCTTGTCTCTCACACCAACAGAAGTTGGTTCAATAGATCTTACCTCACCCACCTGTGGTGTTTAGATGTTGCTTGTAATTATTAGAACTGGGAGCACTGGCTGTTGGGAGTCTGAAAGGACAGAAAACAGGAAGAAGGGGGCAGGAGTTGAGAGGCTGGGAAAAGCTACAGAGGGTGCAGCAGCAGTTTGGTAAAGAGTTTTCCACTTTGAAAATAAAGTCCTGTTGAAGCTTGTTAGTACTTTGCCTGGTTGATACAACATTTTGGTGATGAGGATGGATCTTCTGCCTCTGAACCCACCTGCACCCTTTCTGCAAAGCCCAAAACCTCTGTCAAGGTTCCTTCCCCACTCTGAACTCTAGGGTACAGATGAGGGGACCTGCATGAAAAAAAACCCAAGCTTATTTTTACCAGCTTAGGTTAAAACTTCCCCTAGGTATAAATGATTTTACTTTTTGTCCCTGGACTTTATTGCTGCCACCACCAAGCGTCTAACAAAATATAACCAGGAAAGAGCCCACTTGGAAATGTCTTTCCCCCAAAAATCCCCCCAAGCTCTACACCCCCTTTCCTGGGGAAGGTTTCATAAAAATCCTCACCAATTTGCATAGGTGAACACAGACCCAAACCCTTGGATCTTAAGAACAAGGAAAAAGCAATCAGGTTCTTAAAAGAAGAATTTTAATTGAAGTAAAAGAATCACCTCTGTAAAATCAGGATGGTAAATACCTTACAGGGTAATCAGATTCAAAATATAGAGAATCCCTCTAGGCTAAACCTTAAGTTACAAAAAGACACAAAAACAGGAATATACATTCCATTCAGCACAACTTATTTTATCAGCCATTTAAACAAAACAGAATCTAATGCATATCTAACTAGATTGCTTATTAAGCCTTTACAGGAGTTCTGACCTGCATTCCTGCTCTGGTCCCGGCAAAGGCAACACACAGACAGAGAGAACCCTTTGTTGTCCGCCCTCCCCCTCCAGCTTTGAAAGTATCTTGTCTTCTTACTGGTCATTTTGGTCAGGTGCCAGCGAGGTTATCTTTAGCTTCTTAACCCTTTACAGGTGAAAGTTTTTTTCTCTGGCCAGGAGGGATTTAAAGGTGGTTAGCCTTCCCTTTATATTTCTGACATGCCCCCCCAAATCACAGATAGGATGAAACACTGGCTGTGATTTCTTCCTGGAGCTCTAGGAGAAAACAGAGTTAATAAGACACATGCACCTCTAAATATACTACCAAGTATATAAAGACTAACAATATTTTCCACATTTCAAGAACGATTTTAACCAGTTGATTCTGGGAAACTTTCACAGGAGAATGCATCAGCCACTTTGTTAGAAGCTCGTTAGATGTGTTGTATGTCGAAATCAAAATCTTGGAGAGCTAAACTCCACCAAATAAGTTTTTTGTTATTCCCGTGGCAGTATGAAGCCACTGTAGCGCAGCATGGTCGGTTTGCAGGTGGAAACACCGTCCCCAAACGTATGGGCGTAGCTTGAAGACAACGGTGTAACATTCTTTTTCACTGACTGACCAGTTGATTTCCCTCTCAGACAGCTTCTTGCTGAGAAACACGAGAGGATGGAATTTTTGATCTGGTCCTTCCTGCATTAAAACTGCTCCCACACCACGCTCGGACGCATCTGTGGTTACTAGGAATGGTTTGTCAAAGTCTGGGGCCCTTAGCACAGGGTCAGACATGAGTGTCGCTTTAAGCTGGTTAAAGGCCTTCTGACACTCTTCGGTCCACTGAAAGGCATTTGGCTGTTTCTTTTTGGTTAGGTCTGTCAGTGGGGCGGCGATTTGGCTGTATTGTGGTACAAGTCGCCTATAATATCCAGCCAAGCCTAAGAAGGATTGGACCTGTTTCTTTGACTTTGGGACAGGCCACTTTTGGATAGCATCCACTTTGGCCTGTAGGGGGTTGATAGTTTCTTGACGCACCTCGTGTCCAAGGTAAGTCACTCTGTTTAGGCCTATTTGACACTTCTTACCCTTAACAGTTAGTCCTCCCTCCCTTATGCGCTCGAAGACTTTTTGTAGATGTACCAGGTGGTCTGTCCAGGAATCCGAAAATATGGCCACATCGTCAAGGTAGGCGACTGCATATTATCCCAATCCCACTAGGAGACCATCTACAAGTCTTTGGAAGGTGGCGGGTGCATTCCGCAGCCCGAAAGGGAGTACATTAAATTCATACAGCCTGAAATGTGTGGTGAAGGCTGACCTTTCCTTGGCGGGTTCATCTAGCGGTACCTGCCAGTACCCCTTGGTTAAGTCCAAGGTAGAGATGAACTGGGACTGTCCCAGTTTCTCCAATAGTTCATCTGTGCGTGGCATTGGATAGTTGTCTGGGCGAGTTACAGCATTTAGCTTACGGTAGTCCATGCAAAAACATATCTCCCCATCTGGTTTGGGAACTAGAACCACTGGAGATGCCCATGCACTGCCAGAGGGACGGATTACACCCATCTGTAGCATATTCTGGATCTCCCGTTCTATAACAGTTTTAGCTTGAGGAGACACCCGCTAAGGTTGGGCTCTAATTGGGTGAGCATTACCTGTGTCAATGGAGTGGTATGCCCGTTCAGTCAGTCCTGGGGTGGCTGAGAACGTCGGCATGTAGCTAGTGCACAGCTCCTTGATCTGCTGTCGCTGCATACGCCCAAGGGTCATGGAGAAGTTCACCTCTTTCATGCCACCAGCACTTTTTCCTTTGTAGTAGACACCTTCAGGCCACTCAGCGTCATCTCCTCCCTGGGCTGTAAACTGACAAACCTTTAATTCTCTGGAATAAAAGGGCTTTAAGAGAATTAATATGGTACACCTTAGGCTTTCGGTTGGAGGTGGGGAATGCTATGAGATAATTAACAGCTCCCAGGTGCTCCTGGACTGTGAATGGCCCTTCCCACGATGCTTCCATTTTATGGGCCTGGAGCACCTTTAAGACCATGACCTGGTCCCCTACTTTGAAGGAACGCTCTCTGGCATGTTTATCATACCAGGCTTTTTGCTCTTTTTGAGCATCCTTTAGGTTTTCTTTAGCAAGGGCTAAAGAGGTTCAGAGGGTGTTTTGTAGGTTGGTTACAAAGTCCAGAATGTTAGTTCCTGGAGAAGGTGTAAACCCCTCCCATTGCTGCTTCACCAACTGTAATGGCCCCTTAACATCAAGGCCATATTCAAGTTCAAATGGTGAAAACCCTAAACTGGGATGTGGTACAGCTCTGTAGGCAAAGAGCAACTGCTGCAACATTAGGTCCCAATCATTGGAGTGCTCATTTACGAATTTACGTATCATTGCCCCCAAAGTCCCATTAAATTTCTCCACCAGGCCATTTGTTTGATGACGGTAAGGGGTGGCAACCAAGTGATTCACCCCATGAGCTTCCCAAAGGCTTTCCACAGTTCCTGTCAGGAAATTAGTCCCTGCATCTGTGAGGATGTCGGAGGGCCAACCTACCCTGGCAAAAATGTCTGTTAGTGCCTGGCACACACTTTTGGCTCTGATGTTGCTTAAAGCTACTGCTTCCGGCCATCTGGTGGCAAAATCCATGAAAGTCAGTATGTACTGCTTTCCTCTGGGTGTCTTTTTCGGAAAAGGACCCAGAATATCCACAGCTACTCGCTGAAATGGAACTTCAATGATGGGGAGTGGCTGGAGAGCGGCTTTGACCTGGTCTTGTGAAGTATGCCAAAGAGTGGGACAACCCCAAGACCAGACATAGGTAGAAACATCCTTGCCTATTCCCTCCCAGTGGAATGACCGCCCCAAACGGTCTTTGGTCCTGTTCACCCCAGCATGGCCACTAGGATGATTGTGGGCTAAGCTCAAGAGCTTGACCCGGTACTTAGTTGGAACTACCAACTGTCTCTGAGGATGCCAGTCTTCCTGGTGTCCACCAGAAAGAGTTTCCTTGTATAAAAATCCTCATTCTACAACAAACCTGGATCGATTAGAAGAGCTGAGAGGCGGTGGGTTCCTCTGTGCCGCCGTCCAAGCTCTCTGGAGGCATTCATCTGCTTCCTGTTCGGTCTGGAACTGTTCCCTTGATGCTGGAGACATCAGTTCCTCATTGGATTGTGGACCTAGGTTTGGTCCCTCTGGAAGCGATGTAGGGGATGGCGCTGTTTCTGTTGACTGTGAACCGCTCTCCGCTGGTGCACTATGTTGGGTTTCAGGCTCCGGATGAGCCTCTTGTGTAGGGTTATCGGCTGCTGCCGGTTCAGGTTCGGTGGGGTCCTCTGGTGTTGGGGTTGCAAGTACTGGATTCAGTGTTGTCAATGGGTCTGTGCTGGTTGTTCTGCCAGTTCCAGTTCTGGGACTGGCTCTGTCTGGGTCTCTGAGACTGGATCCACTACTGCTGTTACAGATGCTGGCATGTGGTCTTGGTCCATCACCTCTGACCAGGTCCTGGTAGAAGTTTCCGGAACAGAGCTAGGCGTGACGGCTTGCTTAGCCTGGCTGCGGGTGACCATTCCCACCCTCTTGGCCCGCTTCACATGATTGGCCAAGTCTTCCCCCAACAGCATGGGGATGGGATAATCATCATAGACTGCAAAAATCCACATTCCTGACCAGCTCTTGTACTGCACAGGCAACTTGGCTGTAGGCAAATTGAAAGAGTTGGACTTGAAGGGTTGAATTGTCACTTGGATCTCTGGGTCCATTAAACTGGGGTCCACCAAGGAAGCATGGATAGCCGACACTTGCACTCTGGTGTCCCTCCACGCGGTGACCTTCTCCCCGCCCACACTCACAGTTTCCCTCCGCTCCAAGGTTATCTGGGAGGTATCTGGGCCTGAGGACCTCTGGTGTGATTCCGGTGCAATGAACTGTAATCTGTTGGGGTTCTTGGGGCAGTTGGCCTTCACATGCCCCGGTTCGTTACATTTAAAACATCATCCAGCTGACGGATCACTGGGGCGGGGTGGGTTGCTGGAGAACAGTGTGGCAGGACGATGAGGTGTCTGGAGTATTCCTTGGTGTGTAGTTGGGGCCTTGGGCTGCCCCCGGTAGTAGAGTGTGGTCTGAGGTTGTCCCTTCTGGTATCCGCTCCAACTGCGACCAGGGTTGTTCCTCTCTCCTCACTCCACTCATTTTGTTCCTGCTTGCCCCACCTCTCTGGCGGTCTGGGACTGCTCGTATCGATCAGCATAAGAAGCAAGACTTTCTGCTGAGTTCATTTCCTTGTCCCATAAACACTGTTTTATTTCCTCCTTGGACATATTCAGAAATTGCTCCTGAGCTATCAAATCACACATTCCATTAAAGCTAGTGACACCCCTTCCTTTTACCCATTTATCTAACAGATCCTTCATCTGGTTTAGATAATCCACATTACTTAGTCCAGGCCCTCTCTTAAGGGTTAGAAATTTCACTCTGTACGTTTCAGATGTAATTTGAAATTGCTTTAAAACCAAATCCTTGAGCTTATTATAGTCAGAAGCCTCATCTTTAGGCATCTTATTGAATATGTCCAGAGTACTTCCAGTCAATTTTGCGACCAATGTGGTCATCTTGTGAGCTTCAGGAATTTTATGGAGAGTGCACAGTCTCTCAAAGGTGAGAAAATATTCAGCAATATCACTGGATTCATCATACTGTGGACACAGTCGCTCCCATTTGTGGATTGTTGGGGAAGGATGATTAGGGTTATCCAGTAGATTCCGCTCAGCCTTTACCTTCTCCATCTCCAGTGCATGCTTCCTCTCTTTTTCCTTCTCCTCCATTTCTTTGTCCTTTGCCTCCATAGCTCTCCTGTGGGCAACCTATAGGGCTTTTTCTGCCTCTTTCGCTGCCTCCAGTCTGGTTAACTCAAATTTGTGTTGTGCCTTGGTTTCTGTCATGTTAGCCTCTCTGTTTTTAACTAACTTTACACCCGAGAGTTAGAAAGAAAACAAACAAACAAAAACTTGGCTTCTCAAAATATATATATATATATAGGTTGTGCTGTAACCAGATTCCTATGTTCTCTGATAGTGATTGTCAGCCTACAGAAAAATCCTTAAAAAAAAAACTAACACCTTTGTCTCCAGGCAAATAGACAGAAAACCCCTCTAGTTGCTCTTAGGTTAAAAAAAAACAACAACAACAACTTCAGGTCTGTGAAGACTTGTGAATTTCCCTGCAGGAGGTTAACTACCCCACCTTTAGGTAGAGAAAACTCCAGTTCACAAAAGACAATTCCCTTTTGTCTCTGCTCTGGCCCCCAAGCAGAGACAAAAAAAACTCAAACTGCTTTCAGCTTAAAACCTGCTTTCCAGCAGCCCAAAGGAAAAAAAATATTTCCTTCTTTAAAATCTGTGCTTCTGGTTCAAAAAATCTCAAATTGATATCAAAATGATTTCAAGTTAATCCCACCACTCTGCCACCATGTCAAGGTTCCTTCCCCACTCTGAACTCTAGGGTACAGATGAGGGGACCTGCATGAAAACCCCCCTAAGCTTATTTTTACCAGCTTAGGTTAAAACTTCCCCCAGGTACAAACTATTTTACCTTTTGTCCCTGGACTTTATTGCTGCCACCACCAAGCGTCTAACAAAATATAACCAGGAAAGAGCCCACTTGGAAATGTCTTTCCCCAAAAAATCCCTGCACCCCCTTTCCTGGGGAAGGCTTGATAAAAATCCTCACCAATTTGCATAGGTGAACACAGACCCAAACCCTTGGATCTTAAGAACAAGGAAAAAGCAATCAGGTTCTTAAAAGAAGAATTTTAATTGAAGTAAAAGAATCACCTCTGTAAAATCAGGATGGTAAATACCTTACAGGGTAATCAGATTCAAAACATAGAGAATCCCCCTAGGCAAAACCTTAAGTTACAAAATGACACAAAAACAGGAATATACATTCCATTCAGCACAGCTTATTTTATCAGCCATTTAAACAAAACAGAATCTAACGCATATCTAACTAGATTGCTTATTAAGCCTTTACAGGAGTTCTGACCTGCATTCCTGCTCTGGTCCCGGCAAAGGCAACACACAGACAGAGAGAACCCTTTGTTTCCCCCCTCCCCACCCTGCCTCCAGCTTAGAAAGTATCTTGTCTCCTCATTGGTCATTTTAGTCAGGTGCCAGCAAGGTTATCTTTAGCTTCTTAACCCTTTACAGGTGAAAGTTTTTTTTCCTCTGGCCAGGAGGGATTTAAAGGTGGTTAGCCTTCCCTTTATATTTATGAGAGCCTCCAATTGCTTTTACTGCCTAGATCCATAAGTTTGAGACTTATCTACTTGCAATCAGTGCTACAGAGATTTCTGAAGTAAGAAAGTGTGCTCTGATAATCCACTGCCTTGCAGCAGAAGGGCAGTGTATATTTTACACTTTTCCCCTTGCAGATGATAAATATGAGACTGCACTCACTGCATTAAAGAATTTTTTCTGCCAAAAGTGAATGTAGTAGCTAATCGTTACAGATTTTGCCAGCGTGAGCAGAAACCAGGGGAAACTATAATGCAGTATATTGCTTCCCTAAGGAGTCTGATTGTAATTTGTGACTTTGGGAATATGGCAAATGAGATGATTAGAGACCAGCTCATTGAGAAAACAACCATGCTTCATGTAAGAAAGTGCTTACTTCTAGAACAATTTACACTAGAAAAAGCAATAACCATTGCTACTCAGATTGAGTCAGCTACAGCTGAAGCCAAAATAATGAGCATGGATACAGGAGGCGCAGTCCAGGCTGTGACTCCTTTGCAGAAAAATTTACTACCACTGCAGACACACAATTGCAAGAGGAAAACTAATGAAAAACCACCAAATCAGCAAATTCAAAATACAGTAAAAGCATGTTTTCGCTGTGGATCCCCACAAAACCTTGCAAGCTACACAGGATATCTAGCAAAAGTAGCTCAGTGCAATCATTGCAAAAAGATTGGACATATTGCTAAAGTATGTCGCAGTAGCCAGTTCAATCAAGAGGTGCATGCAGGTACAATATCAGATGTTACTGTGCTGAGCGTGGACAAAATCACTACTGCACATATTCCAGAACAGATAACATGCACTGTAAACGTTTCCACCATACCCTCAGGCAAACCACACTCTATTCAGAGAATGTTGGACACTGGCTCAGCAGTATCTATACTACGGGATTCCATCTATCTGCATTACTTTAAAGATGTGCCTCTTACTGAACCCAAACTTCACTTGGTGTGCTATTTGAAAAACCATATTCCAGTACATGGCTGCCTGCCAGTAATAGTTATTTTTGGTGATTGCTGTGTAACTGCAGAGTTCTACATTGTCCACAAAGGCACTCCCCCTATCCTTGGCAGAGATTTATTGGCTGCTTTAGAGACTAACCAATTTATTTGAGCATAAGCTTTCGTGAGCTACAGCTGAGCTCAAATAAATAAATGTAGCTCACGAAAGCTTATGCTCAAATAAATTGGTTAGTCTCTAAGGTGCCACAAGTACTCCTTTTCTTTTTGCGAATACAGACTAACACGGCTGTTACTCTGAAACCTGTCATTGGCTGCTTTAAATCTCAGGGTAGTTAATGGATGAATTGATCTTCCTCAGCAAAGCACTCTTGCGGTACACACACCAGTTTCAGCTGGGACCCAACACCAAGTTGAGGAAAAACTTGGCTGTGCTTATGGGTTTCTGCACAAAGTTAAAATGCAGAATAATGTGATGCCTGTATGACAGAACTTACAGCACTTACCATTTTCAGTCAGGGAAGCTGTTTCAGAGGAACTTAGAAAACGTATTCAAAAGGACATTATTGAAGAGATTGACTCCTCGGAATGGGTTTCACCTATAGTAGTGACGCAGGAGAAGGGTGGAGGCATTCGCCTTTGTGGGGACTTAAGGGAGCTAAATAAAGCTATTGTGATTGACAGCCATCCTCTTCCTCACATAGAAGAAGTATTTGCAGAACTCTGTGGAGCACAGATGTTTTCTACTCTTGATTTGCAGAGCGCATACCACCAGGTTATGTTGCATGAAGATAGCGGAGAACTCACAGCATTTATTACACATGAGGAACTATTTCGTCTTAAACGTGTTTCATACGGTCTCACATCAGCCCCAAGTGCCTTCCAAAAAATGATGTCATTGATTCGAAGAATCAACATGGAGTTCAGTGCTATTTGGATGATATTATCGTGTTTGGAAATACTTCGGAGGAGCATGACAATAACCTGCAGTCTGTACTAAACTGCATCAGCAAAGCAGGCCTCCAGCTCAATAGTTCCAAATGCAAATTTAGACAAACTGAACTCTCCTTTCTGGGGCATATAATTTCACAGTCTGGACTAAAACCTGATCCAGATCATATCCTGGCAATTTCAAATGCTCCTCCTCCAACAGATTTGCAAACCTTACATTCCTTCTTGGGTCTTACCTCCTGGTATGCAAAATTCATTCCCAATTATGCTTCCGTCATTGAACCGTTATGGGAATTACTACAGAGAAGTTCAACCTCAGTGTGGACAATGGATGCACAAGCTAGTTTCAAAATGGTGAAAGACTTGATTGTACATAGTCCAGTACTTGCACTATTCAGTCCTGCATTGCCCACAATTGTAACTACTGATGCTTCTGATTATGGACTTGAGGCTGTTCTCACACAACTGCATGAGGACAACACAGAGAGGACTGTTGCATTTGCTTCAAGGACACTAAATAATGCTGAGAGAAAATATTCTACAGTCGAAAAGAAGCACTTGCTTGTGTCTGGGCTACTGAAAAATGGAGAACTTACCTGTGGGGCCGAACATTCAAGTTGCACACAGACCACAGCCCTTTGACGACGTTGCTCACCACAAAAAGACTGGGAAGAGCAGGATACCATATTGCTCAATGGTCTGCAAGACTACTCTCTTTCAATTATGAATTGTAATATAAGCCTGGAAACCAAAATGTGGTCGCTGATTGTCTTTCTCTCCTGCCTTTGCCTTCACCAGATGGTCCTCCGGAGGATGAGGATGTAGTGGTTGTGTTTTTTACAAGCACTCTCACTGCAGTTACAAAGGAACAATTTCAAGCTGCTTGTTCAGCATGTCCAATTCAACAAAAACTACAGGAATTTCTGACAAAGAGATGGCCCAGTCACCCTAAAAACCTTGACCCAGTTTTGCTGCCTTGTTTTAGAGTTCGGGATGAACTTTCTTTGTTTGATGTCTTTGTGCTACGAGGTACACACCGGTTTCTTGTGCCAGAAGAATTACCGTCAAAACTCATACACCTGCACACGATACTCAAGGGAATTGTCCGAACCAAACAACGACTATGGGATCTGTATTCGTGGCCAGGGATGGACTCTCAAACTGAAGCACTCATAAAATCCTGTGTCACTTGCCAAATGCATGATAAGACAGCAGTGACGTACCCCTCCATTACAGCCTGTTCCTCTTCCTGAATCGGCATGGGAAAAAGTGGCGATTGACATTGTAGGACCCTTTGATACTGATCCAATTGACTGCCGTTATGCCATCACTTTAATACACTATTTCAGTAAATGGCCTGAGGTAGCGTTTACATCGCAAATCTCTTCTGCTACAGTAATTAAGTTCCTCTCTTCAGTTTTTAGCAGGGAAGGTAACCCCAAAGAACTGGTTTCAGATAATGGTAGTCAATTTACTTCCCTGGAGTTTGAAACTTTTCTAGCACAGGGGAACATTTTACACAGAAGGTCATCCCTTCCCTACAGGTAAGTAACCATTTTCATGTTCTCTCCACAGGTACTAATGCGGAGAGTGGACCAGATGATACGTCTGAGGGAAGGGAGCAGAAGGAGACTCCGCCAATTGGAAGGCATGAGATGCACTGTCCTAGGGTTGCGGGTTCCATGACCACAGCTCCCAAGAGAAGGAGGCGGGTGGTGGTGGTCGGGGACTCTCTCCTCAGGGGGACTGAGTCATCTATCTGCCGGCCTGACCGGGAAAACCGAGAAGTCTGCTGCTTCCCAGGAGCTAAGATTCGCGATGTGACGGAGAGACTGCCGAGATTCATCAAGCCCTTGGATCGATACCCCTTCCTGTTTCTCTATGTGGGCACCAGTGATACTGCAAGAATGACCTTGAGCGGGTCACTGCAGACTATGTGGCTCTGGGAAGAAGGATAAAGGAGTTTGAGGTGCAAACGGTGTTCTCGTCCATCCTCCCCGTGGAAGGAAAAGGCCTGGGTAGAGACCGTGGAATCGTGGAAGTCAACAAATGGCTATGCAGATGGTGTCGGAGAGAAGGCTTTGGATTCTTTGAACATGGGATGGTGTTCCAAGAAGGAGGAGTGCTAGGCAGAGACGGGCTCCACCTAATGAAGAGAGGGAAGAGCATCTTCGCAAGCAGGCTGGCTAACCTAGTGAGGAGGACTTTAAACTAGGTTCACCGGGGGAAGGAGACCAAAGCCCTGAGGTAAGTGGGGAAGTGGAATACTAGGAGGAAGCACGAGCAGAAGCGCGTGAGAGGGGAGGGCTCCTGCCTCATACTGAGAAAGAGGGGCGATCAGCGGGTTATCTCAAGTGCCTATACACAAATGCACGAAGCCTGGGAAACAAGCAGGGAGAACTGGAAGTCCTGGCACAGTCAAGGAATTTTGATGTGATTGGAATAACAGAGACTTGGTGGGATAACTCACATGACTGGAGTACTGTCATGGATGGATATAAGCTGTTCAGGAAGGACAGGCAGAGCAGAAAGGGTGGGGGAGTTGCACTGTATGTAAGAGATCAGTATGACTGCTCGGAGCTCAAGTATGAAACTGCAGAAAAACCTGAGAGTCTCTGGATTAAGTTTAGAAGTGTGAGCAACAAGGGTGATGTCATGGTGGGAGTCTACTACAGACCACCAGACCAGGGGGATGAGGTGGACGACGCTTTCTTCCGGCAACTCACAGAAGTTACTAGATTGCAGGCCCTGGTTCTCATGGGAGACTTCAATCACTCTGATATCTGCTGGGAGAGCAATGCAGCAGTGCACAGACAATCCAGGAAGTTTTTGGAAAATGTAGGGGACAACTTCCTGGTGCAAGTGCTGGAGGAACCAACTAGGGGCAGAGCTCTTCTTGACGTGCTGCTCACAAACCGGGAAGAATTAGTAGGAGAAGCAAAAGTGGATGGGAACCTGGGAGGCAGTGACCATGAGATGGTCGAGTTCAGGATCCTGACACAAGGAAGAAAGGAAAGCAGCAGAATACAGATCCTGGACTTCAGAAAAGCAGACTTTGACTCCCTCAGGGAACTGATGGGAAAGATCCCCTGGGAGAATAACATGGGAGGGAAAGGAGTCCAGGAGATCTGGCTGTATTTTAAAGAATCCTTATTGAGGTTACAGGGACAAACCATCCCGATGTGTAGAAAGAATAGTAAATATGGCAGGCGACCAGCTTGGCTTAACAGTGAAATCCTTGCTGATCTTAAACACAAAAAAGAAGCTTACAGGAAGTGGAAGATTGGACAAATGACCAGGGAGGAGTATAAAAATATTGCTCAGGCATGCAGGAGTGAAATCAGGAAGGCCAAATCACACTTGGAGTTGCAGCTAGCAAGAGATGTTAAGAGTAACAAGAAGGGTTTCTTCAGGTATGTTAGCAACAAGAAGAAAGTCAAGGAAAGTGTGGGCCCCTTACTAAATGATGGAGGCAACCTAGTGACAGAGGATGTGGAAAAAGCTAATGTACTCAGTGCTTTTTTTGCCTCTGTCTTCACGAACAAGGTCAGCTCCCAGACTACTGCACTGGGCAGCACAGCATGGGGAGGAGGTGACCAGCCCTCTGGGGAGAAAGAAGTGGTTCGGGACTATTTAGAAAAGCTGGACGTGCACAAGTCCATGGGGCCGGATGCGTTGCATCCGAAAGTGCTAAAGGAGTTGGTGGACATGATTGCAGAGCCATTGGCCATTATCTTTGAAAACTCATGGCGATCGGGGGAAGTCCCAGACGACTGGAAAAAGGCTAATGTAGTGCCCATCTTTAAAAAAGGGAAGAAGGAGAATCCTGGGAACTACAGGCCAGTCAACCTCACCTCAGTCCCTGGAAAAATCATGGAGCAGGTCCTCAAGGAATCAATTCTGAAGCACTTAGAGGAGAGGCAAGTGATCAGGAACAGTCAGCATGGATTCACCAAGGGAAAGTCATGCCTGACTAATCTAATTGCCTTCTATGGTGAGATAACTGGTTCTGTGGAAGAAGGGAAAGCAGTGGACGTGTTGTTCCTTGACTTTAGCAAAGCTTTTGACACTGTCTCCCACAGTATTCTTGCCAGCAAGTTAAAGAAGTATGGGCTGGATGAATGGACTATAAGGTGGATAGAAAGCTGGTTAGATTGTCGGGCTCAACGGGTAGTGATCAATGGCTCCATGTCTAGTTGGCAGCCGGTATCAAGTGGAGTGCCCCGAGGGTCAGTCCTCAGGCTGGTTTTGTTCAATATCTTCATAAATGATCTGGAGGATGGTGTGGATTGCACCCTCAGCAAGTTTGCAGATGACACTAAACTGGGAGGAGAGGTAGATATGCTGGAGGGTAGGGATAGGATACAGAGGGACCTAGATAAATTGGAGGATTGGGCGAAAAGAAATCTGATGAGGTTCAACAAGGACAAGTGCAGAGTCCTGCACTTAGGATGGAAGAATCCAATGCACCGCTACAGACTAGGGACCGAATGGCTCGGCAGCAGTTCTGCAGAAAAGGACCTAGGGGTTACAGTGGACAAGAAGTTGGATATGAGTCAACAGTGTGCCCTTGTTGACAAGAAGGCCAATGGCATTTTGCGATGTATAAGTAGGGGCATTGCCAGCAGATCGAGGGACGTGATCGTTCCCCTCTATTCGACACTGGTGAGGCCTCATCTGGAGTAGTGTGTCCAGTTTTGGGCCCCACACTATAAGAAGGATGTGGAAAAATTGGAAAGAGTCCAGTGGAGGGCAACAAAAATTATTAGGGGACTGGAACACATGAATTATGAGGAGAGGCTGAGGGAACTGGGGATATTTAGTCTATGGAAGAGAAGAATGAGGGGGGATTTGATAGCTGCTTTCAACTACCTGAAAGGGGGTTCCAAAGAGGATGGCTCTAGACTGTTCTCAGTGGTAGCAGATGACAGAACAAGGAGTAATGGTCTCAAGTTGCAGTGGGGGAGGTTTGGTTGGATATTAGGAAAAACTTTTTCACTAGGAGGGTGGTGAAACACTGGAATGTGTTACCTAGGGAGGTGGTGGAATCTCCTTCCTTAGAAGTTTTTAAGGTCAGGCTTGACAAAGCCCTGGCTGGGATGATTTAATTGGGGATCGGTCCTGCTTTGAGCAGGGGGTTGGACTAGATGACCTCCTGAGGTCCCTTCCAACCCTGATATTCTATGATTCTATGATCCCCATATTACCCTCAAGCCAATGGGGAAATTGAATGGTTTAACAGAAGTTTGAAAGAAAGTTTGCAAACGGCTAAACTGGACGGGCTATTGTGGATACCCTTCACTGTTGATTTCTTTCAAGCATACTGGGCTACACGACATGCCACAAGAAGCAAAGATCGCCAGCAGAGTTACTGCATGGGAAACAGATGAATACTAAACTGAACATTGCTGGATTGTTAAAGGCACGACCTGATGGCCCAAACAAGGATGAGGTGAGAAAAACAGTTGAACAGAACCAAGCAAAGTCTAAGGCTTTCGGTGGGGTGCTAAGAAACCAAAGTTTGAGTGTGGTTCCTTCATTAGAATACGAAAACCTGGAATTTTACGCAAAGAGGACCATAAATTCACAGCTCCTCTTAAATTCATAGAGAAGAAGGGACCTTACACCTATTAACTTTCTGATGGGCAGGTATGGAATGCTTCTTATCTTGCACCTGCCTATGCACCAAGAGGAGTTTATGCCAACACCCAGTCTGCATTGGATGACTTCACCATAGTACCAACACAACAAGACATTGCACTGGAACCGGGGCTTGAGAGACAGCCTGTCAGACCCATACGACTACCTGTCTGGATTAGAGACTATGTTATGTAGTATCTACAGTGTTTTCAGTAATTTCAGTAATATTTCTGCCAACAGTATAGTGTCTTGTTTCATATTTTTTCCTGTGGTTAGAACAATAATGTTTATTTTAATTGGGAGAGTTTCTTAAGAGAGGAGGGAATGTGGTGTTTAGATGTTGCTTGTAATTATTAGAATTGGGAGCACTGGCTGTTGGGAGTCTGAAAGGACAGGAAACTGGAAGGAGGGGGGAGGAGTTGAGAGGCTGGGAAAAGCTACAGAGGGTGCAGCAGCAGCTTAGTAAAGAGTTTTCCACTTTGAAAATAAAGTCCTGTTGAAGCTTGTTAGTACCTTGCCTGGTTGATACAACAACACCTTGTCTCTCTTCTAGTTAGTAAGTAATTCTGGTACTGATGCACAACTAGGACTAGAATCCAGCACTCTTTTTCAGAGCTGTGGTGGCTCTGCAAGGCTGACAATAGTCAAAATTAGTTTTAAACGTTACTTTTTTTGATGCAAGCCATTAGATACAATGCTGAAGACACATAGAGAGCACAGCCATTAAGCAAGAAGTTACAGGTTTTATAAAGTCACCTTTTGTGGCAGCACCACACTTCTAAGCACTCTCAAGGAGACTTTCAGTCATTTTTCACGTGGGTGGTTTCCTCAGCCATCTGTCGTGTCTGACGGCATAGAAGGAGAACTGTACATGGTTCTTTTCTCCAACAGGTGAGCATTAGTATCAGTGTAACCCACTCCCCTCACATAACATTTCAGAGTCTCTCACAAAGTGTTTCTATTTCATTAATTAATTCATTGAGAAAAGGGAGCTTGTGGGGTTTGGAAATGCTTAGAGATGATGCTGTTTGGATCACCTGGATATCCAATGTGGCCCCTGCTTGAAGAGCTCAGTTTTGGAATGGGATAAGTGGGGCCCATTCAATCCAAACAGAAATTAAGTATAAAACTTCCTCTCTTCCCAACTCCCTGAAATCACTGACAGCTTTAGGAATGCGACGGTTACTTTTCTTGAAGGCTCTGCTCCTAAACCATTATACAAGAGCAGTAGGAGCCCATCAGTGCCACAGAAAAATTCCTTTTCTGGACACTATTCACCTAATCGCAGACAGCAGCTACAACTAAAAGCCAAGGAGAGTTTTAAAACCCAAACCGCTCAAAGGGGATTGAAAAAGATGAATTGTAATTGGATCAGCACTGGCATTGAAGACCTCTGCTAAACAGGCAAAAATCCAAGTCTATCAAAGGGGAGAAATAGATGTTTTAAAAACTGATTCTATCACCCATTTGTGGCCTTATTGGAATATTTGCTGCGTGACTGCGCCACAGAGCTAGCAAGAGACAGAAAACTATAAACTGTCCTTCTATTCTACCTTTCATAAAGCATTTTATGAACTATAATTTAGTACCACAACAACCCTGTGAGTTAGGCAAATGTTATTACACACAAAGGCTTGTCCCAAATCCCACAGCTCTTCAGTGGCAGAGTGAGGAATAGACCCCAGAAAGGTTGACACTCAGTTTCCTGCTCTTATTAGTAGACTGAATCAGGCCTCATTCTGAAGACTTTAGGCAGACAAGCGTTGTATGTCTGAGGACTGATCAGTCCTTACTAGAACTTGTAACACCTGTCTTTAAGGAGAGGCAAGCTGCATGAGATTCCTATTTGTGTTCTTCAAAGCATGTCCACCTTTTAATCTTAGAAGATTTTTTCAAATGCCATTGCTTTTAATATTGAGATTGTATTTTCCTCTTGGTTTATATTAGATTCTATATAGAGATACACATACACACAGTCTATAACAGTGATGCTCAGACTGAGGCGTGTTACCTGCAACTAGCTCTTTAATGTGTCTCCTGTGGCTCTTTGCAACACACAATATTAAAACACTGTGTGATTTAATTATTAACCAAGCTAAGTTATTAGCCAATCAGGATGGTTTTACTAAGTTATTAATCAATTGTAGTTGGTAAAATAATAATACTTGGTCAGTCATTTTCATATGAGAATTATAACTAAATTTCCGGTCATACTGTTGAAATATGAATATATAGTACTGTAGTAAATGAAACAATGAATTCACACTACTGTGGCTCTTTTGGGTAATGTTGATCACTAATTTGGCTCCTGAATCATTGAGGTCTGAGGCTCTATAACAATATTTTCCAGGTCTCTGAAATATCTTTTAATTTGCCCAGCCTAAGAGCTTGCGAGAGGTCACATGAATGGGAAGGCAGATGAATATTCAGTAAGACCAGGGTTATATGCAGAGGCAAGAGGATCACTGGACTCCCATTGCCTACACAGGCATATGGTTACATAGAAAATAGTTGCAGGAAAATATTTGCCAGCTATAGGATTTTTTTCCCCTGTTTTTTACCTAGGTCCTGGTTCTGTAATCCTCATTCACACTGAGGTTAACAGGGTTACTCAATATGAATGAGGTTTGAAGGATGGGGCCCTCACTGAGCACTTTTATTTATTCAATTCTTCATTGTTGCTTACTGTTTACTTTCAAACTCAAATGGGTCAGGTTTTTCTAGACTGTACCTTTCTACACCTAATAAGTCACTCTGTCAAGCCCCAGTACTTATACAGACATCTACTTATCAAGCTTGTAATTTTTTCCTTGGATTATTTTCAAGATACCCTTTGGTGTTGCCTTCCTCTAAATATATACTAAGTCCTTCATAAGGGTAATTTATGTGGAATTTCTTTTCCCATACACTGTTGAAAACATCACCTGTTTTAGTAGCAAATTACTGGTCTGAGTGCAAAAATATTTTGAGGCGTTAACTCAGCATCACTTGCTAATGGAAAATCTAGTAACCAAAATGCTTTTTTAAACCACAGTAAATTTTATATTTGTTACCTCTTGATTCCCATTAAATGCATTAATTACAGCAACATTTAATGAAGCAAATAAAAGATATTATGTATAGAGCACTGTGAAAAACAAGTTATTTAGCTATGTGCACTCTTGTATATTCTTAATAAAAGTCCTTACCTTAAGGTAAAAACCCAATAAAATATACCACAATGTGCCATGGGACCTACTGTTGATTTGCAATACATTACCCCTTTAGCCGTAGGCAACTTTTGCAGAATGCACAGCAAGCTTATTTATATGTTATATATACATAAAAGATCTTTTCCCCCTTTATAAAGATTTATTGAATTTCCCCAGAGTATATTCATTCTCTAAAAAGTTCTTCATTTCTCTACACCATACTTATTGTAATAAAGACAATGATATCCATTCCTAATGCTACACGCAATATTAAAAAATCCAAACATATGAGAATCAAAATCACAATAATATATGCAGCAATCTTGACTCATGTTACTTGTGTTTAGTATTACAGAAGTAGTTTCACAAATATCTGTTGTTCTCCTTAATCACAGCCCTTTGGGTGAGGTCTGGAAATACATGGTCAAATATTATAACATTTTGTTTTAGGAATTAAAGACCTAGTTTTTCTTCCTCTAAGAAATTTTAAGTCCAATGTTATTAATCATTTTCAAAATAAATTCACACACCTTTCCTTGATGTTTTCCAAATCCTATTTACATTTCTATATTAAAAATACCTTAAAGAAAAGTTAAAGCTAATCATAATTAAAGTCAAAGTTGAGCTATGCATAACATAATGAATTCACATCCTTTAAGGAATATATGAGGATTCCATGAAATTCAGTCTCCAGCCCTTTTATGAGTACCACAAAGGATTGCACTTCAAGAATGACCTGCAATTGTCTATTATTAGTCAAACTGTATTCTCATTATTTCATATTGGCTACATTGATTATTACAATTGTGTCACTGGCAGCCCTCTTCCTTTTAATTTCACAGAACTATTGAGAAGCTTGAGAGTTTATGATTTAATTACCACTGAAGTTAAAGGTAATTTTGCTATTAAACTCAATGGCAGCAGGATCCGGCTTCGAAGGTGACCTGCCCCATCTGGATTTTCCCCTAACATTGTTAACCTTGCCTAAACCCCCAATTCTGCAAGCACATACATCTGTGCTTAACCTTATGCGTGAGAGCAATATCACTGAAATCTTTGGGATTATTCAAGTATCTAAACCTTAAGCATATGTGTAAGTATTTTCAGTATTTGGGGCCCAAGATAGAATAACTGCAAGACATTGGGGGGGGAGGAATGCCTCTTTTTCAGTTCATTACTTTGTTCACTTGACACCACTTTGTGCATAATCAGTTTCATTCCTCTTCCTACTTCTACATAGTTATTTTCTTCTCTTGCTTATGTGGGTCTTTGACTTAGAAACATGGGCCAGAAAAACCATTTTTAATAGGAACGGAGCATAAAAAGCCACAAAAATTGATTGGGGTTGGGGCTTAAGAAACAGATGTAGTACCTGGGAAACTTCTTTTAACGGATTTCAAGAAAATGACTAGATTTCAAGTTCTTAGGGTCCTGTTAGTGCCTACTGACAAGTGTGAAAGCCAACTCTCATCACTTGAGGCACAGCTAGCAATTACCAGAGATGTGTGAATGTTTTGTGAAGAAGACCTATGCAAGCGTAAGTCGCCTCCTTTCAGGTTTAGGGGCTCATGCTGAAATCAGCTGAGATTTGTGTGAACCATTTGCCAAAACTTTCTGCTGTCTCTGGATTCCAGACCACCATATAGAAGCTTAGTGTAAGTCAATTCCTTTCTGGTTTACACCAGTGTAAGCAAGGGGAGAGTCAAGGCTCAGCTGTGCATCCCAGATCTTCACAAGGAAGGGAAGGATTTCAGATCTGCATTCCACACTCTGTGCAGTCAACTACCAGCAGCAAAATGTGACTAGCTCCCCTATTGTGTTTAATTTACCTGTCAAGAGTGAGGATAAAAGGGGTGAAGGCTGTGCGTGTTTGCTTTTCCTTTATCATTCTCTTCACCTTTCATTAGATCCAGTCACCTACCTAGCTCCTCTCAGCAGCATCCCAACCAATACCACCAATCCATGTGGCAATGCACACAAGGTACAGCATTAAGTTTTAATTTACAAGATATCAGGAAGATTTGTTTGCGTGTCTAAGATAGGGGTTTTACTGGACAAAACCAGCTGCTGCAACAATTGTCTTAGAAGCATCCTGTGGGTTAGAGGAAACTAGGGAGGAATTTAGGGTCATAGTTGGTTACAGATGAAAAAGATCCATTAGATGGAGCCCATTCCATTGCAAGTGCAAGGTGCATTCCCCTGCTAGATCCTGGATTATCTATTAAATGGATACTTTACACTTGGCTTTGGAAAACAAAATGGTCACTAATACAGAGAAATGTTTTCAGTGACTGAGCTGTGGCTCTCAGGGACTGGCATGGGAGGACAGCTAAATTCCACTTATATGAATTCATATATAAAAGTTGGGGAGAGATTAGATAACATTTTAAAGTTAAATAAATACCCAGGAAGCAGACACATTTGCTTTGTAAATGGCACTTACTCTGCTTAGTCACTCTGCATCTGCAGTTTCAATGATGCCACTGAAGGAGGAGTAAATATGAGTCAGGCCAGACACAGAGAAAGAAGCAGTGTTTTGTTTCTACAGCCCACCATGCCCTCTAGTGATGTAACTGGGAAGTTCAGCCACAGAGCCTGTTCTGCACCTCTTCAAACAAGCTAGCTGTTTCGCCGTTCCATTTTTTAAAGCACACAGTATACAGTGTTTTCTAGTATACAGTGTACACGGTATAATGTTTCACAGTATACAATGTTGCGTTAACTGCCAGATGGCCTGCCCTGAAGTCCTCTGTTCACACTCATAGAATAGGCTCATCCTGGGAGTCAGTAGCACAAGCTTCCCTACATCTACTAATGTGCCTCATTTTTTAATCCCCTCTAGTGGTAAGAAAGTATTCTCCCTATCCATAATTCATGGGCTCTCAGATGAGGCCTGAGACCACACCCTATCATGCTGACCCATACCGTCAGGTTGTTTCCTTATACTCTCCTGTCAGTTTGTGTCCATCAGTCTCCTCTTGTCTTAGACTGTAAGCCCGTTGGGGTAGGGGCTGTCTTGTTGCTCTGTGTTTGCATACTGGCTAGCACAAGGGGTCCTGGTCCATTCCTGGGGTGCTATGATAACATAAATAATAAAATCAAGCCACCAATTAATTTGAGCTAGACCACCAAAGAGCCACTGAGTGGTAACAACGACTGGTCATTACTACATCTCAAACTGCAACTTTAAAGGAAAAGGTGCTGTCTCACCAATAATCCCTTGAGCCACCCAGTCCCATATTTATTTGTTGCCATTTTAGCTTATGTATCATATGTCATCTTGTATTTGTAAATGAATAAAAACAATACAACAAAGAGAGAAATTGAGGAAGGTGCTAAATAAAGGATAAACAAAGTCTTATTTGTCCACTTTTGTTTCTGATATATATCCCAGTCAAGAATTGGTTCCTAACAGAAGGTTTCTAACCATCAGAGGAGTGAGATTCTGGAACAGCCTCCTACTAGGAGCACTGAGGGCTAACAACCTAACTAGCTTTAAGATGAAGCCTGATACATTTATGAAGGGGGTTATATGATGGAGCTGCCTGCAATAGCAAGGAGACTGGACTTGATGAGCCAGGAGGTCCCTTCCTATCCTAAATTCCACACAGGTGGAAGCTCTAGCACAACAACAGGATTGCTGTTATTGGAGAATACAAGAGTAATCAAATCATGAATGTAGCAGGAGCTGCCAATAATTCAGTATCGCAGAGCCTCTGTAGCAGTCGTCAGACATTTGGGACATTCTAGCCTCGCTTAAGGGAAAGATCTGATCTGATTAATGTAGCTGCTCATTTTTACAAAGTACAGGCACTCAGCTACTATGGTGATGGGTTCAGGGTAAGAACCTGGAGAGAAAAGAAAGAAGAGAGAGTGCAAGGAACTGAATCTCATCCTTGAGCTGGAAGCGTCTTTCATCTTTTGAGTATTATCTTCCTGACAACATATCCCTGATGGAGGCACTTTATTCCCATTCCAAACCAAACTTTTTTAGGGTGATCCTGGCATAGAGGAGTGAGTGGAATCTTTCTGTCTTCTGGAAGTGAATTCTCTGCTATCTGAGTCCTATTGAAGAGATAACATAATTGTAGTTTCCCCATTTCTTCATTCCTGGGCTGCAAGCTCCCAGTTTCCTCCACAGCCCTTCCACCCACATGAAGCTTCCACTGTGATCTTCATTCTTTAGGCCAGCAGCCAGAAGTTTGTGAAGAAACTGAGAGTAGTGAGATGAATGAAAAGTAGTCTTCTTCTCATCCCAAAGCATCTTTGCAGACATGAGGAGCAGCATAGCAGCGCCATTCATTCCTCTACCCAATTTGTTCCTCTATTAAGCCCAGCCTGGACATGTCCCTCCATACAATGTCCCACCACCTAGTTGGTGGCTGGCTTCTACGTGTGATGGACCTTGTATTTGCATTATTTTCTTTGGCATCTTATAATCTGTTTTTTTTTTTTTGGTAGTGTCCCTATCATAGTAATCTTTTTGATTGCAGCCAATACCTTGACTTCACATCCTACATATCTTCTATTTTCATTTCTCTTAAAACCATTCCACTTTACACCTGTCATTTTCTGAAGAACTCCTATCTCTACTGCCTCCAGCCTTCTGATGTCTGTTTTAATGCAACTGCTTTCAGTCCACAGGGCAATACTGTTAGTACACTAGTTTGATAAAATTTCATTTTGGTACCAAATGTAATGTTTCTATCACCCCATAATTTTATCATATTCTGTGCAGCACTTCTAAGCTAAAGCACATCTCCTTTTAATCTCATCCTTGATGGAACCATCAGCACTGATCAAGCTTCCTAAGTTCAAAAGATTTTTCTTGTCCTATGAATTTAATCCCTGTTGTATTTATCTACTGTCCCTTTTCCAAGACACAACCACTTCATCTTGGTATTTATTGTAAGCCAAAGACAACTACACCAACTTTCCAAGGGAGCAAAGAGTATTAATTCTAACCCGTCTGGCAGTTTTACGATGTCATCTGCATAAGTTAAGGAGCCAATGTCACACCTTCCAACTTGTCTACAATTCTTAATGTCCAATTTAAGAACATGATGAAAAGTGACAGTGATTCCATGCCTTCTTGTCTTACAACAAACTTTGATTTGAACCAGTTGCTTAATTTTCCACCAACTCTTACTGCTCTACAGGCAGCTTCATATATAACTTTTATAAATACTGTCATCCTTTCTGGACCTCCATATGATTTTACTACTTTCCATAATGATCCAAATGGAATCAAATACCACTGTGAAGTCAATGTAAACAGCAATTCCACATCAACTGTCTGAGCATGAATATCTGATCAATGCAATTTTGGCCTGGTCTGGAGCTGCATTGTTCCTCACTTACTTATTCCTCTAACTCTGGACTTAATCTTTTGACAGTTACTTGCATCATGATTCTTCCTGGTACTAATAAGCTTATATGTCTATAATTATTTGGATCAGAAGGATCTCCTTTCTTCAGGACTGGTACAACCACTGCCTATATCCAGTCATCTGGTATCTCCTCTTGCTCCTATTCCTTCTTATTTATTTTTCCTAATGCTTTGACAGCACTTGTCCCATCAGCTTTTAGCAGCTATGCTATTATATTGGCTATTCCTGCAGCTTTCCCCTTTTTAACTGCTTTACTGCTCTTTCTATTTCTTCTTCTGATAGTGGGTCAATGCAGATATGGATTCTGCCTTGCAAACTGTTCATTTAGCATGTCTAGAATGCTCGCAACTGGATGAACTACAGGATTCAGCTCTTTGTCAAAATTCTCCTTCCATAATTCCAGCAGCTCTTTGGCATTTTTGGTGTCAGTTCTTTCTTATTGTTGGTCTGATGGTGTTTCCATACAACTTAACCATTTTGCATATCTTGTTTTCTTGAGGCCTCCTCTAGTTGTTGAGCCTCTTCTTTCCAGAAATTTTGTTTGTCAAATCTTTGGGATTTCTTCACCATTTTGCACAATGCTTTTACTTCTTCTGCTTTCCCAGCAGACTTGGCTCATTTACACTTTTCCTGTAATGTTCTTGTTTCATTGCTTGTCCCACTTTTCCTTGCTTGCTTATGCCTTCCAATAACTTCCCCCACTGTGTTTTGTATTGCTTTCTTGACTATTTCCTCTCCAGTCTGAAGTGAGATATCATCATTGTAAATTAATGATCTGAAATGCCCTCCAAGCATCACCTTGTATGCCTCACTCCCAGAGCTATTCTTTACTTTATCAAGATCAAATTTGGCTCCAGTTGCATTCATCTTTTTCTTGATTTCAGACTGGAGCAGACAGGGCTTGCTTAGCCTCTGTAAACAAGTCTGTCTAGGAGAAAGAAAACTTTGATTTCAAATCTGAGCAGTCCAAGCTTGTAAACCTTGGAAGGTTTAGCGGACTAGGGTGTAATTCAGATACCTATTCGTAGCACCCAGGAGGCTGTGATAATGGCATTTCCATGAGCTGAATAGGCTAGATTGACCTAACAAGTCATTACATCCAAAACTTACTTGTTATAAACACAGTACAAGAAGTCAGACTGACTTATACAGATTTTTACCCAGGCCTGTCAGACCTAGCAGATAGTCATGGATTTCAGATAATGGCTAAATACATATTACATGTATTGCAAGCTGGCATGTTAGAACTCTATTCACTCCAGGCCAGACTGAGCTAGAAGCAGAGGAGTTAAGGAAGTTACAAGTTCCCTTGGCTGCCATACAGGAGACACGTTGGCGTGGGGTACAGGAGAGTTCACAGCTGGAAGTTATACTTTTCCTTTATTCTGGACATTCAAGTGGACAAGTGAAGCATACAGATGGAGTTGTTAAAACAGTGGACAAGAGAACAGTTACTTCATTGAACAACTGGAAACTGGTGTCTGAGCAGATGGTCATAGCGAGGTTTACCACTGCCTACAATAAACTACGGAAAAATATTACTTATAAATAAATGCCAGCCAAAGGAGTCAAAACAAATTAAAAGATCCAGATTATCTTTACTATCTACCAATATTATCCTTGTACTTCATCACTCCCTTGTGCCATTCTCTGCTGTACTTTCCTTCCTCCTTTTTACTGTAACTAGTACTGAAAGGTTGTGAAATGTAGCAGAGGTGACAAATTGAAAAGCTCAGGCTGATGATTGCAGGAAAATGCTCAGCTGGAGTAAAAGCTTCAACCATTTTGGAAGAGAGAGAGAGAGAGAGACTTTGCTGTGCGACAGTGATAAAGGAAAAGCCTCACTCCAATCTGCAAGTGTCTACTGTATCTTTTTTAATTAAGGCTCTAATGTTGCAATAAGCTTGTCATAAAAATAAAGGGAAGGGTAAAACCCCTTTAAAATCCCTCCTGGCCAGAGGAAAAATCCTCTCACCTGTAAAGGGTTAAGAAGCTAAAGGTAACCTCGCTGGCACCTGACCAAAATGACCAGTGAGGAGACAAGATACTTTCAAAAGCTGGGAGGAGGGAGAAAAACAAAGGGTCTGTGTGTCTGTGTGATGCTTTTGCCGGAGACAGAACAGGAATGAAGTCTTAGAACTTAGAAATTAATCTAGCTAGGTATGTGTTAGATTATGATTTCTTTAAATGGCTGAGAAAATAGCTGTGCTGAATAGAATGAATATTCCTGTCTGTGTGTCTTTTTTGTAACTTAAGGTTTTGCCTAGAGGGATACTCTATGTTTTTAATCTAATTAGCCTGTAAGGTATCACCATCCTGATTTTACAGAGGTGATTCTTTTTTTTACTTCTATTAAAAGTCTTCTTGTAAGGAACCTGAATGCTTTTTCATTGTTCTAAGATCCAAGGGTTTGGGTCTGTGGTCACCTATGCAAATTGGTGAGGATTTTTACCAAACCTTCCCCAGGAAGTGGGGTGCAAGGGTGGGAGGATTTTGGGGGGAAAGACGTGTCCAAACTCCGTTTTTTCAGGAATCCAGATAAAGTTTGGTGGTGGCAGTGGAAATCCAAGGGCAAAGGGTAAAATAATTTGTACCTTGGGGAAGTTTTAACCTAAGCTGGTAAAAGTAAGCTTAGAAGGTTTTCATGCAGGTCCCCACATCTGTACCCTAGAGTTCAGAGTGGGGAAGGAACCTTGATATGGTGGCAGAGGTGGGATTAACCTGAAATCCTTTTGAGATCAATTTGTGATTTTTTGAACCAGAAAAACAGATTTTAAAAAGGAAATATTTTTTTTTCCTTTGGGGCTGCTGGAAAGGAGGTCCAACTGAAAGCAGCTAGTTTTTTCTCTGCTTTGGGGCCAGAGCAGAGACAAAAGGGGATTATCTTTGTGAATTGCAGGTTTTCTTTGCCTGGAGGCAGAGTAGTTAACCTCCTGCAGGGAAATTCACAGTCTTCACAAACCTGAGGTTTTTTTTCCCCTAAAAGTAAATAGGGGGGTGTTCTATCCATTTGCCTGGAGACAAAAGTGGCAAGAGTTGTTTTTTTTTAGGATTTTGATTTTTTTTTACAAGGAGCACAGATTTGAAAAGGATTTTTTTTTTCCTTTGCGGCTGCTGGAAAGCAGGTTTCCAAGTGGTTGGGGGTTTTGCTTTGATTTGGGGCCAGAGCAGAGACAAACAGAATTGTCTTTTTCTGTAGGCTGACAATCACTATCAGAGAATAGGTACCCTATTCCAGCACAGCAAAATTTTACAAGCCAAGTTTTCTTTGTTTTATTTCTAAACCTCGGGCATGAAGTTAGTTAAAAACAGAGAGGTTAGGATGACAGACTCCACGGCTCAACAAAAGCTGGAATTAGCCAGATTTCAGGCTGATGAAAAACAAAAGGAACATGAAAGACAGATAGAACTCATGCGGATGGAGAAGGAGGTACAGGAGGCTGCCCACAGGAGGGGAATGGAGGCAAGGAAGCATGTGGAGGAGGAGAAGGAAAAAGAGAGGAAGCATGAACTGAAGATGGAGAAGGTAAAGGCTCAGCAGAATATACCAACAAACCCTAACAATTCTTCTCCAGGTACCACTTCCCATCCCAGAAAGTTCCCCACCTACAAGGCAGGCGATGATACTGAGGCCTTCTTAGAAAACTTCGAAAGGGCCTGCCTTGGGTACAGCATCTCTACCAACCAATACATGGTAGAGCTGAGGCCACAGCTCAGTGGACCCTTAGCTGAGGTGGCGGCTGAAATGCCTAAAGAACACATGAACAAGTATGAACTGTTTAAATCCAAGGTGAGAGTCAGAATGGGGCTAACACCCGAGCATTCTCATTAGAGGTTCAGAGCTCTAAGTGGAAACCAGACGTGTCATTTACTCGACATGCCTACCACATTGTGAAACATTGGGATGCCTGGATATCAGGAGCAAGTGTTGAATCTCCAGTAACTTTGCCCTTCCTAATGCAAATGGAACAATTCTTAGAGGGTTTTCCTGAGGAAATAGAAAGATACACCCTAGATGGGAAGCCCAAAACTGTAATCGAGGCAGGAGAGATTGGAGGCAGATGGGTGGAGGTGGCAGAGAAGAAGAAAACTGGTCGCAGTTGGAGCGGAGACCAGAAGGGACAACCCCAGACCACACCCTATTACCAGGGGCCACCCAAAGCCCCACCTACCTCCCAAAAAACCCTCCAGACACCTTATCGTCCCACCACCCCGTTCTCCAGCAACCCACCTCGCCCCAGTGACTCGTCAGCTGGACGATGTTTTAAATGTAACGAGCTGGGGCAGGTAAAGGCCAACTGCCCCAAGAACCCCAACAGATTACAATTCATTGCATTGGAATCACACCAGAGATCCACAGGCCCAGCTACCTCCCAGATACCCTTGGAGCAGAGGGAAACTGTGAGTGTGGGCGGGAAGAAGGTCACCACGTGGAAGGACACTGGAGCACAAGTGTCAGCTATCCATGTTTCCTTAGTGGACCCCAGTTTAATCAACCCAGACATCCAAGTGACGATTCAACCCTTCAAGTCCAACTCTTCCAATTTGCCTACAGCTAAGTTGCCTGTCCAGTACCAGGGCTGGTCAGGAACGTGGACTTTTGCAGTTTATGATGATTATCCCATCCCCATGCTGTTGGGGGAAGACTTGGCCAATCATGTGAAGCGGGCCAAGAGGGTGGGAATGGTCACCTACAGCCAGGCTAAACAAGCTGTGACACCTAGCTCTGTTCCGGAAACTTCTATTAGGACCCGGTCAGAGGTGATGGACCTGGACTCCAGGCCAATGTCTGCAACAGCAGTAGTGGATCCAGTCTCAGAGACCCAGATGGAACCAGTCCCAGAACCGGAACCAGCGGAACAACCAGCACCAGACCCATTGCCAGCACTGAATCCAGTACTTGCAACCTCAACCCCAGAGAGCCCCACTGAACCTGAACTGGCAGCAGCCCATAACCCTACACAAGAGGCTCAGCTGGAGCCTGAACCACAACATTGTGTCCCAGCGGAGAGTGGTTCACAGTCAATGGAAACAGCCCCATCCCCTACATCGCTTCCAGAAGGACCAAGCATAGGTCCACAATCCAATGAGGAACTGATGTCTCCAGCATCAAGGGAACAGTTCCAGATCGAACAGGAGGCAGATGAAAACCTCCAGAGAGCCTGGACTGCGGCACGGAGCAACCCACCGCCTCTCAGCTTTTCTAATCGATCCAGGTTTGTTGTAGAAAAAGGACTTTTATACAAGAAAACTCTTTCCAGTGGACACCAGGAAGACTGGCATCCTCAGAGACAGTTGGTAGTTCCAACTAAATACCAGGCTCTTGAGCTTAGCCCACGATCATCCTAGTGGCCATGTTGGGGTGAACAGGACCAAAGACCGTTTGGAGGGGTCATTCCACTGGGAGGGAATGGGCAAGGATGTTTCTACCTATGTCCGGTCTTGTGAAGTATGCCAAAGAGTGGGAAAACCCCAAGACCAGGTCAAAGCCCCTCTCCAGCCACTCCCCATCATTGAAGTTCCATTTCAACGAGTAGCTGTGAGTATTCTGGGTCCTTTTCTGAAAAAGACACCCAGAGGAAAGCAGTACATACTGACTTTCATGGATTTTGCCACCCGATGGCCGGAAGCAGTAGCTCTAAGCAACACCAGGGCTAAAAGTGTGTGCTAGGCACTAGCAGACATTTTTGTCAGGGTAGGTTGGCCCTCCGACATCCTCACAGATGCAGGGACTAATTTCCTGGCAGGAACTATGGAAGACCTTTGGAAAGCTCATGGGGTGGCATGAGCTTGGTTGCCACTCCTTACCACCATCAAACAAATGGCCTGGTGGAGAAGTTTAATGGAACTTTGGGGGCAATGATACGTAAATTCGTAAATGAGCACTCCAATGATTGGGACCTAGTGTTGCAGCAGTTGCTCTTTGCCTACAGAGCTGTACCACATCCCAGTTTAGGGTTTTCCCCATTTGAACTTGTATATGGCCGTGAGGTTAAGGGGCCATTGCAGTTGGTGAAGCAGCAATGGGAGGGATTTACACCTTCTCCAGGAACTAACATTCTGGACTTTGTAACCAACCTACAAAACACCCTCCCAACCTCTTTAGCCCTTGCTAAAGAAAACTTACAGGATGCTCAAAAAGAGCAAAAAGCCTGGTATGATAAACATGCCAGAGAGCGTTCCTTCAAAGTAGGGAACCAGGTCATGGTCTTAAAGGCACTCCAGGCCCATAAAATGGAAGCATCGTGGGAAGGGCCATTCACAGTCCAGGAGCACCTGGGAGCTGTTAATTATCTCATAGCATTCCCCAGCTCCAACCGAAAGCCTAAGGTGTACCATATTATTTCTCTTAAAGCCCTTTTATTCCAGAGAATTAAAGGTTTGTCAGTTTACAGCCCAGGGAGGAGACAACGCTGAGTGGCCTGAAGGTGTCTACTACAAAGGGAAAAGTGCTGGTGGTGTGGAAGAGGTGAACCTCTCCATGACCTTTGGGCGTATGCAGTGATAGCAGATCGAGGAGCTGTGCACTAGCTACATGCCAACGTTCTCAGCCACCCCAGGACTGACTGAACGGGCATACCACTCCATTGACACAGGTAATACTCACCCAATTAAAGTCCAACCTTACCGGGTGTCTCCTCAAGCTAAAACTGCTACAGACCGGGAGATCCAGGATATGCTACAGATGGGTGTAATCCGCCACTCTGGAAGTACATGGGCATCTCCAGTGGTTCTAGTTCCCAAACCAGATGGGGAGATACGTTTTTGCGTGGACTACCATAAGCTAAATGCTGTAACTCGCCCAGACAACGATCCAATGTCACACACAGATGAACTATTAGAGAAACTGGGACGGGCCCAGTTCATCTCTACCGTGGACTTAACCAAGGGGTACTGGCAGGTACCGCTAGATGAATCCGCCAAGGAAAGGTCAGCCTTCACCACACATCTCTGGCTGTATGAATTTAATGTACTCCCTTTCGGGCTGCGAAATGCACCCGCCACCTTCCAAAGACTTGTAGATGGTCTCCTAGTGGGATTAGGAGAATATGCAGTCACTTACCTTGATGATGTGGCCATATTTTCGGATTCCTGGGCAGAACATCTGGAACATTTACAAAAAGTCCTTGAGCACATAAGGGAGGCAGGACTAACTGTTAAGGCTAAGGTGTCCAAGGTACACCAGGTGGGTCAAGAAACTATCAACCCCCTACAGGCCAAAGTGGATGCTATCCAAAAGTGGCCTGTCCCAAAGTCAAAGAAATAGGTTCAGTCCTTCTTAGGCTTGGCCGGTTATTACAGACGATTTTTACCGCAATACAGCCAAATCGCCGCCCCACTGACAGACCTAACCAAAAAGAAACAGCCAAATGCCGTTCAGTGGACTGAAAAGTGTCAGAAGGCCTTTAACCAGCTTAAAGCGACACTCATGTCTGACCCTGTACTAAGGGCCCCAGACTTTGACAAACCGTTCCTAGTAACCACAGATGCGTCCGAGTGTGGTGTGGGAGCAGTTTTAATGCAGAAAGGACCTGATCAAGAATTCCACCTTGTAGTGTTTCTCAGCAAAAAACTGTCTGAGAGGGAAAGCAACTGGTCAGTCAGTGAAAAAGAATGTTACGCCATTGTCTACGCCCTGGGAAAGCTACGCCCATACGTTTGGGGATGGCGTTTCCACCTCCAAACCGACCATGCTGTGCTACAGTGGCTTCATACCGCCATGGGAAATAACAAAAAACTTATTCGGTGGAGTTTAGCTCTCCAAGATTTTGATTTCGACATCCAACACATCTCAGGAGCTTCTAACAAAGTGGCTGATGCACTCTCCCGTGAAAGTTTCCCAGAATCAACTGGTTAAAATCGTCCTTGAGATGTGGAAAATATTGTTAGTCTTTATGTACCTGGTAGTATATTTAGAGGTGCATGTGTCTTATTAACTCTATTTTTCCTAGAGCTCCAGGAAGAAATCCCAGACAGCATTTCACCCTAGCTGAGATTTGGGGGGCATGTCATAAAAATAAAGGGAAGGGTAAAACCCCTTTAAACTCCCTCCTGGCCAGAGGAAAAATCCTCTCACCTGTAAAGGGTTAAGAAGCTAAAGGTAACCTCGCTGGCACCTGACCAAAATGACCAGTGAGGAGACAAGATACTTTCAAAAGCTGGGAGGAGGGAGAAAAACAAAGGGTCTGTGTGTCTGTGTGATGCTTTTGCCGGAGACAGAACAGGAATGGAGTCTTAGAACTTAGTAAGTAATCTAGCTAGGTATGTGTTAGATTATGATTTCTTTAAATGGCTGAGAAAATAGCTGTGCTGAATAGAATGAATATTCCTGTCTGTGTGTCTTTTTTGTAACTTAAGGTTTTGCCTAGAGGGATACTCTATGTTTTTAATCTAATTAGCCTGTAAGGTATCACCATCCTGATTTTACAGAGGTGATTCGTTTTTTTACTTCTATTAAAAGCCTTCTTGTAAGGAACCTGAATGCTTTTTCATTGTTCTAAGATCCAAGGGTTTGGGTCTGTGGTCACCTATGCAAATTGGTGAGGATTTTTACCAAACCTTCCCCAGGAAGTGGGGTGCAAGGGTGGGAGGATTTTGGGGGGAAAGACGTGTCCAAACTCCGTTTTTTCAGGAATCCAGATAAAGTTTGGTGGTGGCAGTGGAAATCCAAGGGCAAAGGGTAAAATAATTTGTACCTTGGGGAAGTTTTAACCTAAGCTGGTAAAAGTAAGCTTAGGAGGTTTTCATGCAGGTCCCCACATCTGTACCCTAGAGTTCAGAGTGGGGAAGGAACCTTGACAAAGCTCCTCACAAGTTTGATTTCAGTAAGGCTGTATGCTGGTCCAGGGATCTGTCCAGGGGTCATTACAGGATCAAGACCTAAGAAAACAAGTATACTGCATGGGCTGAGTATGCTATCTTGAAAAATACATAACTTATTTCGAAACCAAGATTCTTCTTCTATTTCAAAGGCACTAAGCCTCCGTCACATCTAGGTACATTGGAAGTTTGCAAACATGATCATTTTAGAGTTACTGATGGACAGAAAAAACACAGTATTTTCTTAGCATGTGAATAACATTGTTTTCATGCTGAGATAGCCCTAAAAATCCATCTCTCTATTTTTATAAAAAATTCCTAAACAATTCATTTCTGTAAAAAAAAAAAAAAGGAGTTTTGTTTGTGTTTTTAAGAAACTTACAAGCAACTAAAAACAGAGGTTTGAGCTTGAAGAGGATTACTGTCATTTTAAGCATCACTTATATCTGAATATTTTATACTTACTATAGTTAAAATTCATACTAAAATCACTATTTTTGAAAGCAGTTAGAATCAAAAATTTTTCCTTATTGTTCCTGTTTGTTTACTTTGTGCATTTTACAGCATTTTGTGTTTAGTCCATTGTCATCTTTCCCACGTTTAGTCAGTATACCCTCTGCTGAAAAGACCCTTACTAACAGAGGTGCAGAAACTCTCAGGTACTGGGGAATCTGAGTAGACTCAAAATTTGGGATCTTCTTTTGTATGACTAATTTTAAAGCTAATAATGTCAAAAGCTCCCAGTAAGAACCTTTGGGGATTAATTTATTCTTTCCAGTTACATTGTGGGGTTATTAAACTGTTTAGCACAATTGCAATGACTTGGCTAGAGCCAACTGTTTCAGTTTATTTTAATAGGGTGTTTACCTTATTAAAGTAATAACAAAGAAGAATGATCGTATTAATTATTACAACCAACTAGTTGCCACAAGCCTCCACACCAACCCCTAAAAATGATTTGTTATGTATGTGAAAAGTCAAACCACTGAAGGTCTCTATTTTTAAAAAAAAAAAAACAACTTCTGGAGATTAATGGATTCTTTTCAAACAAAAACTATTGTTCTCCACTGAGATGATGGAAAGAGGTTTCCTAATGCACAGTAAGAGATTTAGGGCTGGATTCACTGAAACTTTTGCAGTCATTTACACCTTTGCAGAATGACTCTAAAAAGACTACTATTCTGTACTGGTACATTTACACAGTTGGAATGGGCTACATAAGGTGCAAGGCAATAGTGAGCAAAATTAGGACCAAGATGTCCCCACCCACTCAGTGGCATAAATAAAGGAGAATCAGGCCCAGATTTTTACATTCTCTGCCCCACCACACACAAATCTCCTAGAGCACAGACTTACACGTCTGAGCAGCATACATGATGTTCTGTACTTCAGACATTGGACACATATGGGTACTTCAGACATTGGACACATATGGGTGATTACAATTGTATGGAAGTGGGATTTCACTGTTAATTATTGATGCAGGGATTTTCTCTATTTGAAACGACATACAGAGAACATAGACAACAATTTGCACAGCGCTTTATTCTGCAACACAAATCGGCATAGGCAACAATGTTATGGGCATGCTCAGCTGTGCCTGGTATCTGTCGGGTGCCAGCAATGCCAGAGCTATGCTAGCTAGAGATTCCCCAACACTGGGATAATTCCCAAACTGGGGAGATCTGCCTCTTTCCAGCCCCTTTGTGCTGCAGCATAGAATCTAGCTCTATGTTTCTCTGACCCAAGAACTTATAAGTAGGATGTGTTGCCTGCCCTTGTTAGCATTTATCTGAGAGTACATTCTGACCAAAGGGAACTGCTATTTTCTTAGGGAAAGAATGTTGCACATGGAGTGTATTAGCTGGTATTCAAAGTTCAGGTTGCAGGCGATGGTAACAGGAGAGTGATTATCTCCATATTTACTGTTTCCCTACTGCACAGAAGGATCTTCAATGGAATTTGTTCCAAGAAAAGAGCTAACTTCTTGGTGCTGAATATGCCTATGCCTCAATATCTCCACAGCATTCAACTAACAGCATTTGAGACTTTGTGTTTTCAGTGGGATGTTATTTTTCATGGGCCAAATTCTGCCCTTGGATGCTTCCATGTGGCTCCCATTACCGTCAATTGGAGTCTCATGCGTGAACCAAGAGTAGAGAGGAAGCAGCACTTCCGTTATATATAGGTGGAAGCATTTGGTACCTCTCATGTGGGATTTTATTCCTGCATGGAAAAGTCTGCAGAGCTCAACAGGGTTTCTTTTGGTTGCCTACTGATTTAAGGTGTGTTAACTTGTATGACTTCATCTTCGACCTTCAAACACTTGTGAGGTATTACTGAGTTAATCTAAAGGAGAGAGCGGCAACTGAGGCATGGGAGAATGGGACCATCCCATACAGACAGTGTTCATGTATGCCGGTATTTACTACATTAGAGAATTCATGGATTTAATGAAAGAGCCCACTTACCAGCTCTGAATCCTGGCACTTACAATACTACACCATGTACATAAAAGAGGGTATGTTTGTATTTAAGCGAGTGTTTCAAAGCCAAATGTGGTGAAGAAAATACATAACTAGATAATAAATTACATGAGATATTTGGAATCTTATAAATCAGGGATTCTTAGAAGTTTTCATATTTCTCTCCATCTCTCTTTTCAAGGGAAGAAGGAGAGCCATGAATATGTGTTATTTGAATATGCAGTTTTCATGTGCTTAATTATGATGGCAAGAAAAACCTACCAAAATTTGCCTCCAAATCAAACCAGTTGGACTGAGTATACGTTGATGTACCAAGGGCGAGGAAAGAGCAGCTGTCTCAGGAAAGATGTAACAGAAGGGTGAGACAAAGTTACTTGAGGCAGTGTGCTATATGATGCAACAAATTATGGTGTATTTCATGTAGGTGGAAGTTAATTTCTAAAAATGTTCACAGCACAACATGGCTTGCTGCTTTACCATAAGCGCAATGTTTCTCCAAATGTCCTTGTCATGAACATAAGCATCCTATTAGAGCAAAATACTCTCAGCTAAGCCTCGCAGACTATTCCAATGCTGCGGAAGATTTATAACTCTGTTCTACAGGTTCTCAGCCAAGTGATAGATATAGCGATAGCAAAGTGATCATGATTCTATATGCATCTCTCCTTATAGTAATAATAGTATACAGAAGTAGTACAGTTAGTAACAGTGGGCCACATTGTCCAATATGTTGGGGGGACGGTTCCTTCAGATTGTTTTATTGAGGAACTAGGGTTTGTAAGCAGAAGCCTTGGGCTACCGAACCCATGAATGGGCTTAGATTTCCATGGGGAAATCTAAATACGCTCTGGGTCATCCACAAAGGCCAAAACACTCATAGAAAACATATGCCAATCCTTTCACAATGCTCCTCAGCCTTCTCCCTCCATTCCCTCATGTCCCTAACAAAATGAGGACCCATCAGGAGCTCCCTGCAGGTAGGTGAGCTGGGGCATAGACACAGAAAGAGGGCAAAGGAAGGATGGTCATAAGCATAAAGATGGGAGAAGCAAGGTCCCCAACAAAATTTAAGTTTGCTACACCCGAGCACCAAGAGTCACTCAGTCTGCAGCAGGTGTCACAGTTTAGGACGAATGTACCTGTATTCCCCCTCCAGGGTCCATCAAAGGCATCCACTTTCGGCTCCTGGCTCCCAGTAGTCACCCTTCTTGGCTGGAGACCCATGTCTCACTCCTTCCTGAATGGGGATGTTAAGTCTGCACAGCTCCCTGCCTTACACTCTGATATCCCCTGCAAACCTGACTGCCTAAGAGGTCAAAGCCTGCACTTTAGTTTCTCAGCGAAGGTTAAGACCAATGTATTGCACTGAGAATTATTTTTGTTTAAAGCTTTGTGGCCTTACATGGGCTGTAAGGAAGAGGACTCGATTTCACAGAATCATGGACATTAGAGATCTATTAGCAATTCAGGGCAGGACTGTTCCCTCTGGTCTTATTTAAGAAGAATTTCCTGAAAGCCAAACTGTGCCCCGATAGGCAACATGCAGCTCTCGCTGATGTCAGTGGCAATCCATACACAGACCTAGGATGGTAAATTGCCCTGCATGTTTATAATAAAGACTGGTGATAAGAACAAAGATGAGGGATTTAAAGGACCTCATTCCTTCTGTGAGTGATTGATATCATTATGTATAAGTATTGAATATTTAAATGGGCTGGGGATCTAATCTGATGATGGATTATAGTTAAAATATGTCATTTTAGAACTCAGGGTAACCTTTTAAAGAATTTCTCATTGTCTCATACTCTCTAGAGTCATTAATTATTCGTTTTGAAGGATCAGTCTATGGACATACCTTAAGTTCTTCTCAGGTAGATATAGAAATCCAGTTCAAATTATTCTTCCCACACTCCAAGCCAATTAATAGATTGAGTGAGGTTTCCTTGGTTAACACTCTTCACCTGTCACAATCACAGGTATATTATTTTGCCCACCAGAAATGGATTCTGGGTACTCACATGGGGAAAAACCTTTTTTCCCGGTTCAATAAAATTTGGCATAAATTTCACCCTTAGATCTCAGAGCTTTCATTAAAAAGTTGCATGGCAGCAAGAGCAGACTCCTTTTGTTTGACTATTAGTCCCCAAAGAAGTACCAAAGTAGTGGTAGCAAGAGTGCAACATTATTCTTGAAAGATGAAGTGCGTTACATTCTGTCCAAGTTTGGCTTCAAAACTTGGGAGAAAGTAAGTAAGCCTTGACTCTGATTTCCATTGTGATGGGATTGATTACAATGGTCCCATGCAGGTGGTGATTTTGGTCAGGGAGGAGGCTGGGGATGGAAGAACAGCCACAACATGTGTGTGCGTGACAGAGAGAGAGAGAGACCTTACTATTTCAAGTAGGGATGGCTCCTAAATCTAAAGACCAGCAAGCTTTGGTGAACTCCAAACCTTTGTTACCATCCATTGGAATCATACTGGACCAAAGGTTACCAACTAACCTCAGCATTTCTCATAGACCACATCTAAAGTGACTTGGTTGGTGAAAGTTTCAAAGGTGGCAATGAAAATACAAGGGGGTTCAACAGGAAAAGTAGTTCATATTTCCATGAGCAACAGTATTCATGGTTCATCCTCTTTCACTCCTTAACCAGTAAGGCACATACAACAATGGCTCCCAAACACTCTTTCCTTCCATTACTGATAATTCAGGGGTTTGTGACTGGTGTTCTAAGCTCCCAGCTCCATATCTTAATGATGCACAATGATGTTCCTCTGCTGAGCTCAAGTGTGCTTTCTACTTCTTTGCGTATTCTCTAACCCACACTGTAGTTTCACCTATGTAACATCCAAGAAATAGGGGTTAGAGCTTGTACACGGAATGGGAAATGATGGCTTTACTAATATTTGTTCAATATCTTAGGACAGTAAACTAGTGTATTTGCCTAAATAGCCTTGGGACCACTGTCATACATGATGGTATCAAAATCAAACATACACACATAGATCTCATAAGAACGGCCATACTGGGTCAGACCAATGGTCCATTTTGTCCTGTCTCGTCTTCTGACAGTGGCCAGTGCCAGATACTTCAAAGGGAATGAACAGAACAGGCCAATCAAGTGATCCATCCCTTGTCATCCACTTCCAGCATCTGCCAGAGGCCAAAGGACACTCAGAGCATGAGGTTGTGTCCCTGATCATCTTGGCAAATAGCCACTGATGGGCCTATCCTCCATGACTTTATCTAGTTCTTTTTTAAATCCAATTATAGTTTCGGCCTTCACAACATCCTCTGGCAACAAGTTCCACAAGTTGACTGTGTGTTCTATGAAGAGGGACTTTCCTTTGTTTGTTTTAAACCTGCTCCCTATTCATTACATTGGTCACCCCTGGTTCTTGTGTGATGTGAAAGGGTAAAAAAGAGGCTGGATAGCCATCTGTCTTGGATGGTTTAGACACAGCAAATCCTCCATCTTGGCAGGGGGTTAGATAAGATGACCCTTCCAGTCCCTTCTAACTCTGTGGTTCTAGGATTCTATAAATAACACTCCTTTATTCACTTTCTCCACACCATTCATGATTTTATAGACCTCTATCCCATTCCCCCTTAGTTGTCCCTTATCCAAACTGAATAGCCCATCTTTTTAATCTTACCTCATACTGAAGCTGTTCCATATCCATAATCATTTTGTTGCCCTTCTCTGCACCTTTTCCATTTCTAATATATCTTTTTTGAGATGTGGGGACCAGAACTACACTCAGCATTCCTGTGTGCCTGTACGATGAATTTATATAGTGGCATTATGATATTTTATGTCTTATTATCTATCTCTTTTCTAATGGTGTCTAACATGGTTAGTTTTTTGACTGCCACTGCACACTGAAAGGATGTTTTCAGAGACATGTCCACAAGGACTCCAAGATCTCTTTCTTGCATGGTAACAACTAATTTAGACCCCACCATTTTGTATGTATAGTTGGGATTATGTTTTCCAACATGCATTTCTTTGCATTTATCAACATTGAATTTCATCTTGTTCATCTTCCCCTTTTGTTACCCAGTCACCTAGTTTTGTGAGATCTATTTGTAACTCTTCCCAGTCTTCTTTGGACTTAATCTTAAGTAATTTCATATCATCTCCAAATTTTGCCACCTCACTGTTTTAGCCCTTTTCCCAAATCATTTATTAATATGTTGGACAGCTCTGATTCCAGTACAGATCCCTGGGGGACACTATTTACCTCTCTCCAGTCTGAAAACTGACCATTTATTCCTACCCTTCATTTCCTGTCTTTTAAGCAGTTACTGATCCATCGGAAGACCTTTCATCTTATTCTATTATTGCTTGCTTTGCTTAAGAGCCTTTGGTGAGGGACCTTGTCAAAGGCTTTCCAAAAGTCCAAGTACACTGTATCCACTGGATCATTCTTGTCCACGTGTGTTCACTCCCTTAAAGAATTAATAGATTGGTGAGGCATGCCTCACCAAACAAATCATGTTCATTTATGTATTTGATTCTTTCTTTACTATAGTTTCAACCAGTTTGCCTGGTACTGAAGTTAGATTTAATGGCCTTTAATTGCCAGGATCATCTCTGAGGCATTTTTTAAAAATTGGCATCACATTGGTTCCACTCATCTGATACAGAAGCTGATTTAAACAATAGGTTACATACCACAGTTAGTAGTTTTGCAATTTCATATTTGAATTCCTTCAGAACTCTTGGGTGAATACCATCTAGTCCTGGTGACTTATTACAGTTTATCAATTTGTTCCAAAACCTCTTCTAATGACACTTCAATCTGCGACTGTTCCTCAGATTTGTCACCTAAGAAGAATGACTCAAGTCTGGGAATCTCCATCATATCTTCTGCAGTGAAACCAATGCAAAGAATCCACTTAGACAATGGCCTTGTCTTCCATGACTGCTCCTTTAGCAACTCAATCATCCAGTGGCCACACTGTTTGGTAGGCTTCCTGCTTCTGATGTATTTAAAGTTGGAGTCTTTTGCTTGTTGCTCTTCAAATTCTTTTTTGGCTTACCTCATTATACTTTTACATTTGACTTGCCAGAGTTTATGCTCCATTCTATTTTCCTCAGTAGAATCGGACTTCCAGTTTTTAAAGTATCCCTTTTTGTCTTTAACTGCTTCTTTTACTCTGTTTAGTCATGGTGGTACTTTTTTGGTCCTCTTACCACTCTTTCATTTGGGTCATTAATTTGAGCCTCTACTGTGGTGTTTTTTAAAAGTTTCCATGCAGCTTGCAGGCATTTCACTCTTGTGACTGTTCCTTTTAATTTCCATTTAACTAACTTCCTCATTTTTCTGTAGTTCCCCTTTTTGAAGTCAAATGCTTCCATGGTTGGCTTCTTTGGTATCCCCCCTTCCCCAGGATGTTAAATTTAATTATATTATGGTTGCTATTACTGAGAGTTAAACCCTTTTGGACAAGATATTGTGCTGCACTTAGGACTACATCAAGAATTGCTTCTCCTCTTGTGGGTTCCAAGACTATCATTAATGATGTCTGGAAACTTTATTTCTGCATCTCGTCCTGAGATGACGTGTACCCAGTCAATATGGGGATGGTTGAAATTCCCCATTATTACCAGACACTCAAGTTCACCCATCTTAGCATTTAGACTTCTTCAATCATGTACAAGCAATTATAAATTGTGTCACTTTAGTTGTCTGCCTTCATGTGATGTAACTGAAAGTGACTTTTTTGCATGACTGTTTCTCTTCAGTTCCTACCTGTACTTTATCCACTTCTATCCTCTCCTCCTTACAAGGACATAGAGAATCCCGGTTAATAGAGGCTCCCCTATGGGATGTCTGTTTGAACTGTGTGCTCCTTCATACCTGTCGGCTTTCCCCCAGCTTTAGTTTAAAAACTCCTCTACAACCTTTTAATTTTACATGCCAGCAATCTGGTTCTGTTTTGGATTAGCTGGAGCCCATCCTTCCTGTCTGGGCTCCTCCTTTCCCAAAAGATTCCCTAGTTCCTAATAATCCTAAAACTCTACTCCCTACACCATCATCTCATCCATGCATTGAGACCTTGCTGTTCTGCCTGTCTAACTGGCCTTGCACATGGAACTAGAAGCATTTCAGAGAATGCTACCATAGAGCTCCTGGACTTTAATCTCTTATACAGCAGCCTAAATTTGGTCTCCAGGACCTCTTTCCTATCCTTCCCTATGTCACTGGTACCTGCAAGTACTGGTAGGTAACAACCAGCTCCTCACCAGCACTGCACATAAATCTGTCTAGATGTCTCGAGAGATCCGCAACTGTCACACTCAGCATTGCCCTGTTTAATTTTGTACAGTGCTTAATAAACTAATCTGCAAATAAATGAGATGTAAGCACCCTACATAATAATAATAGCATAATCATAATTTCAGTATAATAAGGAACTAGTGTAATAAGATAATACAATCCCTCACAGGGGTGTTGTGAGACTTGTTCCTTAAGTGTTTTGAGATCTTCACATTAAATATTACTACAATTAATATCATTAGCAAAAAATGAAAACAATTATTTTTTTTTATTCTGAGCCAAGCAAAGGCAGCCTTCACCATGAGTAGTCTCATGGTTGCATCATTTGCCTTCTAAAGACTCTTGAAATCCCAATTTTACATACCATCAGACAATTAAATTACTCTGTTGGTTAATGGACATGGTAATGTTTATTTCAGTACTAGAAGTTACTTTTTTGGGCATTGTTACATCAGCTAATCATTAGCAGGTTTGCCCTTAGGAAATTGTTTAGCAAACCAAAAATATCTCTTTTTAATGTGAAACAGTTGACATGAAGGGCTATATATGCAAGTTTAAGTTTGAATATCTAAGGGAAAATTGGAATGCTAGAGGCCTCAAAGCTGCATACTCCTGGCATATCTGTTGTGCCAACTACTCAAAAGCAAGACAGGGCCAAAAACCAAAAACTCCCATTTAAGCCAACAGGAGTTCTGCCATGAACATTAATGTGAGAAGACTTAGAGTTAGGAACTTAACCTCCTCCTTTTAGAGGACTGGCAAAATGAGAATGTTTGAAGCATTCATCCTCTATTTTCCCTCCAGACACAGCCACCCACGGTGGCTGCTTAGCAAAAGTGATTGATGCTACTGTAACTCCGAGTGCTTCACAAACCTTACAGGGTACTGTTGGAATCTGGATGCTAGGACTAATGTGCAGGGTGGAGGCATGTTCATTTGCTCCACTTCATGCTGAGAAGTATGAGGGGTTCTTTCCTGAACTCTTGCCCTGGCAGAATTCCATCACTGGTGAAGGCTGAGAGGCAAAATGAGAAAGGATTCTCATGCCCGGTTTCATTTGCACATCACTAGAACATTCAGCTGAGCTGCAGTTCATCGGGGATATATAACGAAATGTCCAACTATGAGCGACGCTTCCCATACACTTGTCACAAACACTGGTGGTTTCTTTTCTCATAAAGTGCTTCTTTTTCCTATAGGTAAAATCCAAATATCGATATTTTTGAGGTTAATGTGCATATTTTGGACCTAGAAAAGGGAATTGAAAGGTAGATAGTGAAGATACGTTTAAGAGCACATGAACACATGAAAAAAATGTCTGTTAAACCCAAGTATAGAGCGCTCACAACCTGGTAACTGGAAACAAACTACTAAAAGTACAGGCTTTTCCTTCACAAGATGTAGAAGCCTATTTCATGCCCACAAATAATAATGGAATTCCAGTGGGACTGGTCACACAAGTACGTGCTACTCAACATGAGTGAGGTGTGCAGAACCTGACTCAGATTGTAATCTCTGTAGGGCAGGGACTATGTCCTCTTATGTGTCTGTAAAGCATCATGCACACTGATGGCACTATATAAATAAAATTGCAAACTACACTATTATTTAGCCACAGAGGCTTACTCTTCCCATCCCCGCTTCCCCTTAAAGAGCAAATATACTTTTTGGGAAAAGGTACCTGGAGTGACAGCAGTGAACTCTGAAATCTTCTAGATGTAGAAAAGTTACATCATGGGCACTAACAGCAACACACTATCTTGCCAATGTGCCTCAGTGGTGACTTGGAGATACCGAGGGCTCAAGTGTCACTCTGCACCATTCATGCCTGTGAAATAGCAAGCCTGTATGGCTAAATAATAACATAGTGCCATCAGTGTGCATGGTGTTTCAACAGACACATAAAATGACACAATCCCTGCCCTGAGCAGCTTACAACCTAAGGGCCAGATTCGGCAAACCTTCCTCACTTTGCGAGCATAGGAGATAAATGCTATTAAAGCAGAATGAAACATGTCCTTTGTGCTCACTCAGCACTAGTGTAAATCAATACATAAGATGCAGAGCACCAATGAATCAGGCCCCAGGTCCCTATATTCAGGAGATGAAAGATAATTCAGTCTTCCTGTCCATTTAAACCTCTATCTTTCCATCAAGACGCCAAATGAGTACCAGTTGTGTTGGCAGTTTTTTGCATGATATAAACAGCTGTCCACTGGTAATGAGACTAAGGTCACCAATTTGTTTAGCCTAGACTAGCGAACAGCTGTAAACAGGTGACATCTTTCAGCACTACCAACCTGGCCAGGATTCAGCCTTGCATCCTAACTGTGGGAAGACCATATATCCTCCTTACCAGTCCTGTGACTTCCAGCTCCTCCTTAACTAACTGTGTATGTAGACCCCTGGGGGGATATTTTCACTATGTGCAGGGAAATCAGGTCTCACCCGGCTCTATTGGAGTCAATGATAAAACTGAGGCCAGGATTTTACCTCATAACTTTAAGCACACTGTGAGATGTGTTTATTTCCCTAATGTTACTTTGCTGTGTCTGTTTCAGAATACTGAAAATGAGAGGAAGGGAGCGAAAATGGGATTTGGAAAAAAAAGAAATCTCTCCACCCAACTCATCCCACCTAAAAAAATACAATAAAAACAGCACCACTATAATTCCATTAGGAGAGGAACAAAAGTGATATCTGCTGGGTTTCCATCATTTTATTCCTAATTAAATTCATGTTTATAAATGAAGCTGGGGTGTACAGATAGGATATTTTCCTTATGGTGTCATGGGGATTCAAATATAAACTCCTTCACTTTTACTGGGCCACACTTTTCACAAAACTCATCTTGTATAAACAATACAAATCTTTTAATAGTTTTCCATCAAGCAAAAGTCGGATAAATATTATTAAAGCACGACACTGAATTTTCATGCTGTTTATTTGCACTCCCTTGGTATCAACATACTCTTATAAGCCCAGGATCCTGAGCGTCATGGCTTGATGTGCATTATGAAGATGTTTATTAATGGAATTTTAAAAGGGGGCATTTTAAAAGAGAATGCAAAAAACATGTAGCACATTTAAGGGGACCATTTAATAGCCAGTAGCTATAATCTTCAACCAAGATCTCTCACCAGTTTAGCAGGGAGGGAGATCTGGTTAGGGTTATGATGGCAGAACTCTCAAGAAACCTCAAGTGCTACACGAGATAGTTTTGGTTCATTGATGTTGCTCCAATTCAGCACGAGACCTGTGCGCCAGCTTGGTGTTATGGCCATTGTGTTGCTGAATGTGTTGTTTTTTGGATGAGATGTAAAACCAAAGTCCTGATGACTTGTGGTTATTAGGGATCTCAAGGGACTTCTTGAAAGATAAATGCATTAGCCCCAATATCCTGGCCAAATTTTAATTTGAGTAATTACTTACCAACTCCCTAAATCCCCCCTATTCTTCACCTCCTACTGTAGACTCTTGTATAGTGCTAAACAGCTACTGCATTCTACCATGATGGTAGACACAATTTATTATTAGAGCGAAACCCAAATCAAATCCCTGGTTCTAAAACACTCTGAAACCTGGGGGATGTTTTGATGCAAAATTCATACCTTGGCCCCCTGTGAATGTGCTAAATCAAATCCAAATATCAGATCCAAACTTGGGGAAAGTTTAAAACTGGATCCTCATATTGTGGTTCAGGCCCATCTCTAATTATAAAGAGCTTTGGGAGCCTTCTGGCAATACCGAGCTATTATGAATTAAACTGGCATTTTGAATGCTTTGCAAAAGGGTGTCACAAACTTATTTGCTGGAACAGGACAAATTACATTTTCGTTATGGTCCAGAAGCCAGGTCTGATAAACATAGGTCCATATATTGCCTTTGCTCTACAGTAGAGGTACAGTCCACAGAAGTCGTTCCCTTGACTTCACTGGGCTTTGAATCAGACACAATGGGAGGTTTGCCTAAAGACTGGTAAACATCTGACTTCTATGTAATAATTAGGTTCAACAGTTTCAAAAGTAGACTGATTTTGGGTGCCCAATTTTGCCAGGTGCACGCATTGCTTACAGCTACTATTCTCAGTGACTGAAAATCAGGTCTCCAATGTCTAAAGTTGGGCTCTGTGGGCATGTGTTATAGCAAATCTATATAAAACTGATGTTATAAACTTATTGGGATTAATGTTATTTAGGAAATTTGGCTTTTAAAGGTTTATAATTTTTAAAGGTTTTTGTTTTCTATTTTTCACCTCTAGAATCTTATTGGACTCAGACAGAAATAAAATTGCACAAACAACTTTGCCTTTGCTATCCTTGTTTCTTTACTATCATGAATCACTGAAGATTGAGAAAAAGAAAAAGAAAAGAAAAAGAATAAGAAAAAATGTTGCTCTCTTGCGAAGGAGGAAGGAAGAGGTAAGAATTATGATCCTTGGAAAAGACTAATATACACACAGTAGACTGAATAAAAAAAAAGAGCAAAGTCTTTGCAGTACAGTTTAGTGGATTATACCTTCATTTTTGGATAGTCAGCATTACGCCTTGCCAATTCATAATTAACATCTGCTGTAGCTAGATGATCCAGAGCCAGATGCAAATTGCTAAGGTCCTTTTAAAACCTTGCACTACAAATGCTAAGACCAATTTTCCAGTGAGAATGACAGAATCAGCACACACATTACAGAATGTGTTACTAACAAGTCAGATATACATTATATTTAGTAAAATTAGTAATGTAGTGATCTTTAAAATAACCATGTAGAATTGCTTGGTACTCTGCATTGTCAAAAAGAGGACCTAAATTTGATTCCTTAGCCTAGTATGGGATGAGGAGCTGTCAGGATAGCAGCTTTTTTGCCTGTATCTTCTGAAGAAAGAGAATGCTTTGTATCACTCAAATGTGACCCATTTGGTCAATTAAGGAGAAGTGCTGTATAAGTCCATTCCAGGCATTTTTAGATGGCAACTGACATGAGATCTCAAGCAGTAGCAACAGAAGAAGAAAAATAAAATTCCAAAAGATCCTCATGGGACCATGTGTTTGGGAGGGTGATTTTAGAGACAGTAGGAGAAAGATCCTTCTCCTACATTATTCTCCTCTGTGTCATTAGCATGGAGACAATGGTAATTGTGTGCATGAAAAATTAACACCGTCCAAATGCGAAATTAAACAGCAATGGCAGTGACATTGCCAGCACCCCTAGTTCCAGCATCTATGTGCTCAGGTATATTTTACAGTCTCTATTTTTTTTCTCAAAATTCACTAAAAACAAATACGAACTCTGATGATGGATTGTGGATGAAAATAAAGGACAATGTGTTGGACAAGCTACAGCTACAGAGGAGTCTAACAGATTTTTGAGAAGCATGATAAGACATTCGTTTCTTCTTGTATGCAGTGTTGTTGTAGCCGTGTCAGTCCCAGGATATTAGAGAGATAAGAAGGGTGATATCTTTTAGTGGACCAACTTCTGTTGGCGAGAGAGACAAGCTTTCCAAAGAAGAGTTGTGTGTGCCTCGAAAGCTTGCCTCTCTCACTAACAGAAGTTGGTCCAATGAAAGATATTACCTCACCCAGCTTGGCCTTCATTACTTCTTGTAATGTTGCTCGCTCATTCCCAAATACCGAGTCCTCACATAGGTCAAGTCAGAAAAAAAAAATCTAATATGCCCCAATCCTCCAGTGATCTGTGTGCGCAGACTCTTGTGCCTGCAAAAAGCCCTGTCAATTTTAGTAGAACAATTGTTTCTACTAATATAGGTAGAGGCCTGTGTTAACTGTAGCCACTCAAGAAAAAAGTCTTGCTGCCAGTCATCTTAAATTGTTTAGAAGGATCAAAAGCTGCCCACAGAAATTTTGTTTGAAAATTACACATGCAACCACAGCCCGTGAACTTAAGGCTTGTCTTCACTATGGGGGTAAGTCGACCAAAGTTACACTACTCCAGGTATGTGAACAACATAGGTCGACTTACCCCGGTGTCTTCACCTTGCTGCATCGACAGGAGATGCTCTCTAGACGACTTCCCTTACTCTTCACGGAGAGCTGGAGTACCAGGGTTGACCAGAGAACACTCTGCCATTGATTTAGCTGGTCTTCATTAGACCGGCTAATTAGATTCCTGCTGCAGCAATTGTAGCAGTGTTGATCTCCCCGGAGTGAAGACCAGCCCTTAATTGCAGACTAAAGGAGGAAAATTTTGTGGGAGTCCAAAGCTGATCTATTACTGGAGATCTGTTTTCCCTTAGAAACACATGAGGTAGTGTGGTTCTATATATGCTAGTCTCCTTTTCTGAAGATCACAACAAATGGAAACAATGAAAAGTATTAAAGTGAAATCTGCCCCTTTGGTAAATTACACAATGCTCCCCAATGCAAAATGCTATCAGAGGAATTTCTGTTTTATACTAATCTGCTGTCATTGTTTTAGATGTCCCTCAGCATTTACACCAAATCAACAGGCACAGAAAGCTTGGCAGTTGCCTGGGTGAGAAGGGTTTGGGTGGCCCAAGCAACAAAAAGATAGTGTGGAGATGTCATGAAACCAAACAAGTTCTGTTTTTCTTAGAGTAAAATAACTTTGTAAGTTGCTTATAGGACAGTGTTGTCAGGTTTCAGTGCAGTATGAGCAGCATGCAGAGAATAGATAGCTTTTCTGAGGAGCTGACTCAGTACTATAAGGTGGACAAAAAGCTGGCTAGATCATCAGGCTCAACGGGTAGTGTTCAGTGGCTTGATGTCTAGTTGGCAGCCGGTATCAAGTGGAGTGCACCAGGGTTCGGTCCTGAGGCCAGTTTTCTTCAACATCTTCATTAATGATCTGGATGATGGGATGGATTGCACCCTCAACAAATTAGCGGATGACACTAAGCTGGGGGGAGAGGTAGATATGCTGGAGGGTAAGGATAAGGTCCAGAGCAACCTAGATAAGTTGAAGGATTGAGCCAAAAGAAATCTGATGAGGTTCAACAAGGACAAGTGCAGAGTCCTGCACTTAGGGTGGAAGAATCCAATGTACTGCTACAGGCTGGTGACCCACTGGCTAAGCGGCCGTTCTGCAGAAAAGGACCTGGGGATTACAGTGGACAAGAAGCTGGATGAGTCAACAGCGTACCCTTGATGCCAAGAAGGCTAACAGCATATTGGGCTGCATTAGTAGGAGCACTGCCAGCAGATCAAGGGAAGTGATTATTAAGTCCCCGCTATTCAGAACTGGTGAGGCCACATCTGGAGTATTGCATCCAGTCTTGAGCCCCCCACTACAGAAAGGATGTGGACAAATTAGAAAGAGTCCAGTGGAGGGCAATGAAAATGATTAGGGGGCTGAGACACATGATTTATGAGGAAAGGCTGAGGGAACTGGTCTTATTTAGTCTGCAGAAAAGAAGAGTGAGGGGGAATTTGATAGCAGCCTTCAGCTACCTGAAGGGGGGTTCCAAAGCGGATGGAGCTAGGTTGTTCTCAATGGTGGAAGATGAAAGAACAAGGAGCAATGGTCTCAAGTTGCAGTGGGGGGTTGCTAGTGCTTTAGAGGATAGGATTATAATTCAAAATTATGTGGACACCCTGGAGAAATGGTCTGAAGTAAGTATGATGAAATTCAATAAGGACAAATGCAAAGTACTCCACTTAGGAAGGAACAAACAGTTGCACACAAATAAAATGGGAAATGACTGCCTAGGAAGGTGTACTGCAGAAAGGGATCTGGGGATCATAGTGGACCACAAGCTAAATATAAGTCAACAGTGTAACTGTTGCAAAAAAAAAAAAGCACACATAATTCTGGGATATATTAGCAGGAATGTTGTAAGGAAGACATAGGAAGTAATTCTTCCACTCTAGTCCACGCTGATCAGGCTTCAACTGGAGTATTGTGTCCAGTTCTGGGCACCACATTTCAGGAAAGATGTGGACAAACTGGAGAAAGTCCAGAGAAGAGCAACAAAAATGATTAAAGGTCTAGAAAATATGACCTGAGGGAAAACTGAAAAAATTAGGTTTGTTTAATCTGGAAAAGAGAAGACTGAGAGCGGACATGATAACAGTTTTCAAGTACATAAAAGGTTGTTACAAGGAGGAGGGAGAAAATTATTGTTCTTAACCTCTGAGTATAGAACAAGAAGCAATAGGCTTAAATTGCAGCAAGGGTGGTTTAGGTTGGACATTAGGAAAAACTTCCTGACTGTCAGGGTAGTTAAGCACTGGAATAAATTGCCTAGGGAGGTTGTGGAATCTCTTTCCTTTGGGATTTTTAAGAGCAGATTAGACAAACACCTGTCAGGGATGGTCTGAGATAATACTTCATCTGGCCATTAGTGCAGGGGACTGGACTAGATGACCTCTTGAGGTCTCTTCTAGTTCAATGATTATATGATTCTCCTGACTGCCCCTATTGACCATGCGTGACAGTCTCTTTTCATACTGCCCCTTATGTTTGCAATAGCCTCCCAGTTGTTGCTCTCCAGGCATATTTCCTCTCTTTCATCTAGAAAGTCTCGGATATTCAACTGTTTCTGTGAAATCTCCCTATTAAAATAAAGGCACATTTTCTCATGTATGAACTTAGCATCATATTCCTCTGTGTTATACCGAATTGTGTTGTAAGCTCTGGGGCTGACCTACTGTTAGAGCAGCACATTTACTCATTGTGCTGCATCATATACATTTGCAGCACTCCAGCCTGAACTTTGCTTAGCCTATAATAATCAGTGAGCTCCAGCCCCTGAGCTCCTCAGAGAGGTTTCTCTGCAATGCACAGCACCTCTCACTGTACATTCACAGAAGATATTATGTTCACTGCTCTGTTAAATCAATAAACTAATGTACTGATTAATTGGGGTAAATACACCCTTGGTTTCAAACAGCACTAAATTTGTTTACAGTAAAACAAGTTTATGAACAAAAGAGCAGGAATTAAGTGATACCAAGTAAAAGAGATAGTTACAAGCAAATAAAAGTGAAAACATGCATCTGAAGTCTAAAACTTAATCTAACAAGATGCAATCTTCGTTCAAGATGGTTTATTTTACTTGGTGTCTCCTTTCCAGCTTTTCATTGGCTGGCTTGGCGAGGACCCACCAAATAGTTCAAATTACTTTGTCTCCTTAAGGTGAAGGATCAAGATGTGTTCCTTATATCGCAAAAGGAGCTGTTTTTGTCTCACAAGCCAGGAACGCCTCCACGGGATTCAGTTTCCTGTATCTCTGTGGAGTGTAGGAGCCATGTTAATTCTCTGCTTGGATAACCCCCGCTAGTTTAGCTCAATAGCTTTGTTTGCTGTTGTAATGAGGTGCACTCACCTCTCATGAGCACCCCCCATCTCAGGGTGTGTCCCTGAACTCTCTCTCTCTCTCAGTTTGTGGTGGTCTGCGGTGACTCAGCCCTGCAGTCGAGTCACACACAGTCTGTATATGAAATAAAATAAAGCAAACCCCTTCCGAGGTATAAGCCCAACAGGAGCCTATCACCCTCTGTAAGGTCCTTCAATCAGCAGCCTCATTTCTGGGTTCAGTCCTTAATAAGTCCAACAGGGCATATCATAGTACCCTGCTTTGAACTGTTTCTCAGCCCATTCTGGGCTTTTTCAAATGGTCCCTGCTCCTCAAGCAGTCCCAGCTCTGATGTGGGGCCATATTCCCACAGAGCTCCCTCCTTCAAGACTCTTTGCCTCCCTGGGCCTTCCTGGCCCCAACTCTTCAGCTGGGCCACTAATAGAGTTCAGTTCTCCTTCTGGGGTGTATCAAAGTCCAGGCCACTTTCCCAATGGTTGAGGGGGAGAGGGTAGACCCGGAACTGTCCTCTACTCCAGGTCCCAGCCCAGGGATCCTATAGATAGCAGCCACCCACCAAATCCTTTTAATAAAACTGTGTCACTGGTACAATTCCCTGGGCCACTTCCCCATGGCTCCAGCACATTCTTCACCTTTACCTCAGGGCCTTATCCTGGAACTCCTTCAAGTTCCCCACAGCCTCTGCCAGCAATGCTCTGTCCGGGGTCCTGTAGCTCCCTCAGCCAACCAAGCACACCACCCACACTCCTCCAGCTCCAGCACAGAACTAAACTCACTCTGGCCCTGCTGCCAGCTCTTCTTATACTAGCCTGCTGGGCCCTGATTAGCTGCTTCCCATACAGCCACTCTAGGCAGCTTGGGGGACCTCTACTGCCCTATTCTGGGATGGGGTGTGGCAGGGCTGCAAGGCCTCCAGCAGGGGACCTCTGGACCTAGTTCACCCCATAACAATTGCTAATATGTAATTCAGATAAACCCACATTCCTTTGTCTAGGACAGACCTGTTCATCACCTTTACCTAGAAAAGGCTGTCTAGTCCTAAACAAACATCATACAGAGGGAATTCACAACATCATATGTAAGGGTAACATGTACATCTTTCTATATTAATAACCAGCATGTTATTAGCTTTCATATGATACCTCACAGGGAATATTTTGTACTAATATTATTGCATTAGTGTCAAGGTTCCTCCCCCACTCTGAACTCTAGGGTACAGATGTGCGGACCTGCATGAAAAACCTCCTAAGCTTATCTTTACCAGCTTAGGTCAAAACTTCCCCAAGGTACAAAATATTCCACCCGTTGTCCTTGGATTGGCCGCCACCACCACCAAACTAATACTGGTTACTGGGGAAGAGCTGTTTGGACGCGTCTTTCCCCCCAAAATACTTCCCAAAACCTTGCACCCCACTTCCTGGACAAGGTTTGGTAAAAAGCCTCACCAATTTGCCTAGGTGACTACAGACCCAGACCCTTGGATCTTAAGAACAATGAACAATCCTCCCAACACTTGCACCCCCCCTTTCCTGGGAAATGTTGGATAAAAAGCCTCACCAATTTGCATAGGTGACCACAGACCCAAACCCTTGGATCTGAGAACAATGAAAAAGCATTCAGTTTTCTTACAAGAAGACTTTTAATAAAAATAGAAGTAAATAGAAATAAAGAAATCCCCCCGTAAAATCAGGATGGTAGATATCTTACAGGGTAATTAGATTCAAAAACATAGAGAACCCCTCTAGGCAAAACCTTAAGTTACAAAAAAGATACACAGACAGAAATAGTTATTCTATTCAGCACAATTCTTTTCTCAGCCATTTAAAGAAATCATAATCTAACACATACCTAGCTAGATTACTTACTAAAAGTTCTAAGACTCCATTCCTGGCCTATCCCCGGCAGAAACCAGCATATAGACAGACACACAGACCCTTTGTTTCTCTCCCTCCTCCCAGCTTTTGAAAGTATCTTGTCTCCTCATTGGTCATTTTGGTCAGGTGCCAGCGAGGTTACCTTTAGCTTCTTAACCCTTTACAGGTGAGAGGAGCTTTCCCCTGGCCAGGAGGGATTTCAAAGGGGTTTACCCTTCCCTTTATATTTATGACAATTAGTGTGTAGGATGCGAATGCAGGGTTGCCTATGGTCACAGCCTCCCACTTTAACCCCTAGAATGGCCCAATAATAGGCCATCAAGGGCCAAGATCTCTGCTCTGCAGAAAGCTGTGGAAGGCCTCAAAGGCAGCTGAACCACAATGGATCTATTGTGCAAGCAGTCTTACCCACAGAAAAGCAGCACAACTCCACCCACACCCCCATCCTGGTTCCTACAGAGCAGCGCTTCAAAGCAGTTGTCTTGGGCGCTACAACCAGTGCGGGAGCAGAGGCATTTCATCCAGGGATGGGCAGAGGCAAGTAGCTCTGTGATGACCCAGATCCAATGGCATAGGCCTCCCAGCAGAGGGAGAATACAAAATCCCTGCATGCTGCTGTAGACGTGGCTGAAGTGGAAGCCATAGGAAGGAGTCACTGGGGCTCCATGGCTTGCCAGAGAAGGGATTTCATCCTCCCCTAATTCCCAAAGAGAATAAAGTCCATTTACTCCCATTTTGCATGGGGTTCAGGACTTAACACTATGAGAGAAAGTCTACGTTAGAAAGGAGACAAATTAGAAGGGATACGATAAGAATATATAAAATAACAAATGATATAGAGAAGATAGTTCAGGAGCATCTCTTTGGTCTGTCTTATAACCGAAGAAGAAGGGGACATTAGATGATGTTAAAAGTGGCAAATTCAAAACTGGTTAAAGAAAATACTTTTCCCACGTGTGAAATCAGACTGTGGAATTCCCTGACACAGGAAGTGGCGGAGGTCAAGAAATTAGCAGAATTCAAAAAGAGATTGGACATTTATATGATAAGAAAATCTATAGTTACCATAGTTAATTATGATCATTTTGGAAGGGATACTAAATCTTATGGTTCAGGATTCAAGAGAATCCCTAACTATGACCGATTAGGCTAAAACCTAGAGTGGAGGGTAGATTATCCCACATCCACCTAATGCACGGTTCTCACACCTTCCTTTGAAGTACTTGGTGTTGGCTACTGTCAGAGATGGGATACTGGATCAGATGGACTGATCCTTGGGTCTGATACAGTCTGGCAATGCATATGAGTGGGTTTATTTTGTATCATTTTCTATTTCTTATACCAGTTTTCATTTCAAGAAGAGATTTACTACGTGTCCCATCCTATTTTTAATAAGAATAAAAGTAATCAGCTGTAGTGTAACTTAATGTATACTCTACTGGGGAGAAGGGGAGGAGTGAGGTGATTTGCTAGTTTGGAGGCTGCAGTATTTTGCCTTATTTGGGATTTTGATTTACTGGCCATTTCACTACTTCCTTGTTAATAATCATAATAACTAACCTGTCAGAAAGGGATGGAAATGCCCTGCCAATCAAAAAGGAAAACACCTACCAGGTCAAAGCAATAAAGCATGAAGCATTACTCACAGAGTCTGATACTCATGGCAAGGATTGTAATGGTAGAAGAAAATAGCACCATATGAATCTATCCCATTAACAAGGATCACAGTGAAAAGGAGAAATGGCAAAATAATTAACCCATTGAATCTGTCAGTTATAAACACATGCCTGAATTATGATTCTTTCTGGATGCCAAATACCTATAAAGGAAGCCTCATCAATCTGGTAATTGTGGGGATCATTTCCGAGGAATCCTGTCAGGTTAAATTTAGCCCCAAATTTTAGTTTTGGTAAATTGAAGCTATTACAAAAGCCATGCCCAACAGGAACTTTTCCTTTTTTTAAATTCTAGTGTAGCCAATTTTCTTTAAAGACAAAAAAGCTCCACACAAAACAGCAAATGAATGTTCTCCTGCAGCAATGTAACATTGTGTCACTATTAGGGTTGTCAAGTGATTAAAAAAATTAATCACAATTAATCGCACTGTTAAACAATAGAATATCATTTATTTAAATATTTTGGATGTTTTCTACATTTAAAATACATTGATTTCAATTACAACACAGAATACAAAGTGTACAGTGCTCACTTTATATTGATTTTTATTACAAATATTTGTGCTGTAAAAAACAAAAGAAATAGTATTTTTCAATTCACCTCACACAAGTACTGTAATACAAAACTGTAATTAATCGACAGCCCTAGGCTATGAGGATCAGAAGGTGAATAGCACTAGAAACTACTACAATAAATGAAACCAACTAATCTATTTTCATTGTCCATGAATAGAGAGATTCAAAAAGTAAGCAAACAGCATAAATGGGGGAAAATAAATGTTATTGTTTAAAATATTTTCAGCTTTAATAATCAGTGTCATCAGTAATAATGGACCCAATCCACATCCACTTAGTAGTATATGTAATACTTACTACAATGAGTAGTCCCTTTGAAATAGATCTAAATTTCACAGACAGGCTCTGTCTGTACAATGGGCTGAAACCAAGCCACCAGATCCAATCACCCACAAACGTCAGAGGACATTCAAATCAAGATGTAACAAAATCCAATTCTGAACTTTGCAGTTTAGGCCTTTTCCTTATCATGACACTGACTTCATACAGATGTCAGGAGGCTTCATTAATATTCATACAATGTCTTGCAACTACTGGATGGAAGCTCTATAGAAATGCAAAACATTATGAGCATTATGGAATACATAAGTTGTACATACCACAAAGGCACAAATCCTGAGTGGCTCAGCTGAGGCCAGTGGGTCTACTCAGGTGACAAGAGACAAATTCTCATGAGGAGAAGGGCAGGATCTGGCCTCACACAATTTATTTGGGGGATGGAGGGAGAGGGTGGAAAAAAACAATTTTCTTTCTTTGACATTACATTTCAACATGGCATATGCCACATAAAACAGCACTTATGCACTGTAGTAACTATTGCACAAATGCACAATCATTTGCTTGATAATCCCCAAGGTTTTATGCCCTTTTCTGCCAGTCATGGCTGTGAACTCCAGGGACATTCATCACATGTAGCCCCAGACCTGGTTCTTATGGAAGTCAAAGGAAGTTTTGCCATTGCCTTCCATGGGAGCAGGACTGACCAGCAAACATTGCATATATTTATTGCAATATTTCATGTTTCCATTAGTAAAATGTGTGATTGGGTCATCCTGTGTTCAAACAGTCACCAAAATAAGTATTTTAAATTATTCCTTTGCACATCCACTTATATAGCTAAACAAAGGGTCAGACAAAAGCTGCTACTGAACTTTCTGTGACCCTCTCAGAAAGACTACTTTAGCACACAACAGCCCACCCTCCAAAGGGAAATTTTAAGCATGGAGACCTACTGTAAGAGGATGAAAGGAAAACCAAACATATTGTTTTTTCTTTGCTGACCCAAGAAGAATCTTTACCAAATCTAAACTGACAGTTCATGGAACTTAAAAACAAAAACCTGTCTTGTTTCTAGTTCTAAATCGGCACAGAACCAGCTGCTCTTAAAGACACAAACCAGACCTAAAGAAGAGCTCTGTGTAGCTCCAAAGCTTGTCTCTTTCACCAACAGAAGTTGGTCCAATAAAAGATCTTACCTCACCACCTTATCTCTCTACAAGTCCTTCATAACACATTAATGTTCAAGACAGCACATAAAAGTATTGGAAATATCTTTTACTGTACTGGTTTCAGAGTAGCAGCCGTGGTAGTCTGTATTCGCAAAAAGAAAAGGAGTACTTGTGGCACCTTAGAGACTTACGCTTAAGCGTATGCTCAAATAAATTTGTTAGTCTCTAAGGTGCCACAAGTACTCCTTTTCTTTTTACTGTACTGTTACTGAAATGAAATGCTAAGCCAGTGAATTTTAAGAGTAGCTACTAGCATCATCTTATAAATCTTTAAAATGTGTGACCTCTTTTTTAATCTTTAATAATCTTTTTACAATTTTCATTTTGTCCAAACATTTATACTATGATTACATTCACAGCTTCCAAACCACTCCTCGCATAGTTCAAAAAAGAAGTAATTTGGATGAAAGAATGATAGACAGAAATCTCTAGAGAAATAGTCTTTAATAAAAGTAAAGAAGGGCTGCTGCTGAGAATGAATTATTATTATTTACTTGTATTATAGTAGCACCTAAAATTTTCTACCAGAATTAGGGCTGCATTGTGGTAGGCATAGTACAAACAGAATGTACATTTGAAAAAATAAGCTTAGTAATTGTCTCTGAAATCAAAGCTTCACTGCAATTTCTATGGTTAGATGTTATCACAATAATCATTTGGTTAAAGATACACATCCACAACTGGTCAAAAACACATTATAGGAGTGCTTCTGGATTCCCCATTAATGCTAAGTTCTCATATAGCAGCATTCACCAGTAATGCATTCTTTAATTAGCTGATTGGGAGACAACATCACATTCTGGCACAAAGTGACCTGGCATCAGTAATACGTTCATTTCTCACCTCCTACACAGGACAACAGTCTTGCAATCTATCTGGGTGTGAAGCCATAAAAATCCTCAGGAAACTCCAACCAGTACAGAATGCTGCAAAGCATCTCCTCAGCAACATGGGCTACTGCAATCACATCAGGCCTGTCCTCCAATAGAATATGGAGCCAAATTCAAGGCTTTACTCATTATCTTCAATGGCGTGGGCTCAGGATCCCTACATGACTGCCTAAAGTTCTCAGGAGGATGGTTATTGACAACTCCTCTGCTATGGCACAAAGCTATCTATTGAAAGCGTAAAAGCTAGTCTGTGCAGCAGAAGTCCATGTGACAGACACTAGTCATACCACTAATGTTTCTGGAAGGTGCTCAGACACTATAGTAATAAAGATTATATATGAACCTGAACAACTCTATAAGCTTATCTAGGTATTTATGTATGGTACACACTATTATGGGCAGAGCTGGCAATGCTGCCTATCACTGAGGTTTGCTTATATAAATTGACAGGTCTCCTTCATTGCAATTTAAGAAAAACTACTTAGCATAGAATTTTTATCTATTCTCCCCATAAAGGTTTTGGCCCTGAGAAATTAAAATCAGTTCTTTCATTAACTAATTGGATCTTATGTATGTGGCTTGCCCATATTTTTCATGCAGGCTGTAGTTTATGAGATCAATACCTGAGATTATGAACTGATTGGCAATCAGGGAATTAACATATGTTTCCTGAAGACAGATGACATCAACATCGTGTCAGGAAGCAATGTTTTCAAGAACAGAGAGTTTTGCAGTAGCCCATCCTTCAACATTCAACTGCAGCATCTTGAGGAAAGGGTTCAAAGCATTTCCTTGTCTGGGTCCACAATAACCAGCACCCAGTAGATTCAATTAGATTACCAGTCTAATCCACCCCAGGCAGATTGATAACACGGTGGAGAAGGCCTGAACTAGTTGTTGCAACTTTTCCTGTTGTCTTGGATCCAGCTCTGCCCTGATCGTGACAGGCATAGAGTCAACAATGGGCCTAGCTCTGGTTCTGGGGAATAGGGGGCGATCAGCAGCTCTTCCTGAGTTTTCCACTTCTTCAGAAGGTTCACGTGGTAAATCCGGTAGTCGTACCACATAATCCACTGGTCCTACCCTTCGGACCACTGTGAAAGGGCCCTGCCATTTTGCATGTAGCTTGGACTCGGCTGAAGATAGCAGGAGCGGGACACTATACCCTGGTTCAAAAGCGTGTAGCGTCGTCCCTCAGTTGTATTGGCGGGCTTGGGTCTGTTGTGCTTGCAATAGATTTGCCTGGGCGAATGCTCCCAACTTCTGGAGTCATTCACAGAGTGTTCACATGTTGGGAACTGATCCCATGACCTGGGATCCTTGCTCTTCCCAGGTCTCCTTCAGGAGGTCGAGGATCCCCTGGGGCTGTCTCCCATAAAGCAGTTTGAAAGGTGAGAAGCCTGGGGAGGCCTGGGGAACCTCCTGCATGGCGAACAATAAGGCTGATAGTAGCTTGTCCCAGAGTTATGGATCATCTTCTACAAATTTCCTTAGCATGGAATTCATCATCCTGTTAAAACTTTCCACCAGGCCATCTGTCTGCGGATGTTACACAGAGGTTTTAAGTGCTCGGCCATTCAACAACCAACACAACTCCGACATCAGTTTGGACAAGACATTGGTTCCTTGGTTGGTTAGAATCTCCCTGGTATTCCCACCTGGAAGAAGATTTTCAGAAGTTCGGCAGTGTGGGTAGGGGGGCCCAGGCCCACCTGACTCTATCGGGCCCCGACCTAGGGCCCTAACAGTGGCAGAGTGGCCCGCCACAGGGTCAGCGGGGAATCCAGCAGCAACACGTTGACCTCACTCAGGTGGGTGATACCACTTGCTCACCCTCCCTAAGTCACTTCCTACCAGGTTTCCCAAAGCCACAGTCCATGGGGTATCGGGGTCCCCAGACTCCTTGAAGCGGACCTCCAGTCTGATTCTCAGGATCTCCGGCTCCCACAGGCAAGGGCTGGGACAGCTTTTCAGTTGGAGCCTCCACCAAGGTCCTTCCCCTCTGGTTGCCAGCTCTGAATGAGCTGAGCTGCTCCCTTTTATACCTAGTCTCCAGATGGAGCATGCCCAACAGGGCCATGGGGGCTTGGCTTCCTCGGCCCAGAGAGTTGTGTTAACCCTCGCAGTACCAGTGCGGGGCAAGTGCGCCCCGTCACAGGGGATTACATTTAATTTGAGCCTCCATTATGGTGGGTTTTTTTAATGTCCACACAACTTGCAGGCATTTCACTTTTGCCACTGTATCTTTTAATTTCTGTTTAACTAACTTCCTCATTTTTGTGTAGTTAAATGTTACTGTGGTGGGCTTCTTTGGTGCGCCCCCCCACCCCCACCCCAAGGATGTTAAATTAATTCTATTATGGTCATTACTAAGCAGTTCAGCTATATTCCCCTCTTGGACCAGATACCGTGCTCCACTTAGGACTAAATAAAAAATTGCCTCTCCTCTTGTGCGTTCCAGGACTAGCTGCTCCAAGAAGCAGACATTTATGGCGTCAAGAAACTTTATCTCTGCATCCCGTCCTGAAGTGACATGTACCCACTCAACATGGGGATAGTTGAAATCCCTCATTGTTCTTATTATTGAGTTTTCTATTGTTATAGTTTCTCTAATCTCTCTGAGCATTACACAATCACTAATCACCATTCTGGTCAGGAGGTCATTAGTATATCCTCTCTGCTATATTCTTATTATTCAAGCATGGAATTTCTATCCATAGAGATTCTATGGTACAGTTTGAGTCATTAAAAGATTTTTACTATATTTGACTCTATGCTTTCTTTCACATATAGTGCCACTCCCCCACCAGCATGACCTACTGTTATTTCTATATATTTTGTACCTTTTACTACCACCATCATGTCCTGATTATCATCGTTCCACCAAGTTTCTGTGATGCTTATCAATATCCTCATTTACTACCAGACATTCAAGTTCACTTATCTTAGTATTTAGACTTCTTGTATTTATGTACAACCACTTATTAAATTTGTCACTTTTTAGCTGCCTGCCATTATGTGATGTAATTGAATGGGATTCTTTTGCATTTGACTGTTTCTCTTCAGTTCCTACCTGCACTTTATGAAGTTCTATGTTCTCCTACTTACTAGGATATAGAGAACCCCTGTTAATAGATCCTTCCCTAAGGGATGTCTCTGTCCAAACCATGTGATCCTCTGCATCTGTTGGCTTTTCCCCATTTCTTATTTTAAAAACTGCTCTACGACCTTTTTAAATGTAAATGCCACCTATCTGATTCTATTTTGGTTTAGATAGAGCCTATCCTTCCTGTACAGGCTCCTCCTTTCCCAAAAGGTTCCCCAGGTCCTAACAAATCTAAACCCCTCTTCCACAGACCATCGTCTCATCCACTCATTCAGACCCTTCAATTCTGCCTGTCTAACTGGCCCTGTGCGTGGAACTTGAATCATTTCAGACAATGCTACTATGGAGGTCCTGGACTTCAATCTCTCACCTGACAGCCTAAATTTGGCCTCCAGGACCTTTCTCCTATCTTCCCCTATGTCATTGGTACTTACTTGAACCATGACCACCAGCTCATCCCCAGCACTGCACGTGTGCCTGTCTAGATGTCTTGAGAGATCTGCAATCTTTGCACCTGATGGGAAATTCACCATGTGGATCTCCTGGACATCAAAAAAACAACTATCTATATTTCTAATAATCAAATCCCCCATTACTGTTACCTGTCTCTTCCTAATAACTGGGATTCCCTCCCCCAGAGAGGTATCCTCAGTGCAAGAGGATACCATGACATCATCTGGAGGGAGGGTCCCAACTATGGTATTGTTTCCCTCTGATCCACTTTAATGTTCCCCTTCCCTGAGCCTTTCATCTTCCTCAACAGCACAGAGGCTGTCAGACTGAGGGTGGGACTGCTCTACTGTTTTCTGGAAACTGTCCTCTATGTACCTTAACTGAAGCCAAGTAAATCAAAGACAGTGTCAACATGCTTCCACTTATATCATGCTCTGAGCATCCAGGCGCTCACACCCCAAGTTGAGCCGGCCAGTTTTCTGAGCAAGTTGTTCTGAGAGCTAACTTTGACTGCTGTTTTCTTCAAGTGGTTGTGGTACGTCAATGACCTATCCAATGTCACGTTGAGGTAAATTGGGTTTAGGTCATGCTGCAGGCGTTAGCCATTTAAGAAAATATTTAACTCGTGGCTTCTGCTTGCATTATGCAGATGAAATATGCTAGAAACCATCTTGGAAAAGCTCGGCTGCAGGTGCCATCGACTACAGTAGTCTGCCATGAGCTTCATATCATCATTGAGGACGGTGTCAATTTCTGAGAAGAACTGAGCTTAATAACTGCAGCAGATGTCGTCAGCATAAACTTGCACAAGAGTGTTGCTGGCAAGTCATCGATGTACACACTCAGCAGTATTGGTGAAAACTGAACCTTGAGAAAGATTGTTAATCTGACACTTCCAAATTATCCAGTTGCTTAGAACATCAGCCCTTGCCCTCTGCTTTTCAACAGCAAAGTATTGTGCTCCTGTCTGGTGGCATTCATTTCACACGAGGCTGGTCGACGTATAGCTCAACAAAGCTATGCACATTGTTATCGGGGCTGCCGATACTTAACATAGCACCACCCCATATTTGCCATGATGGGGCCTCCAACATGCTCCTGTCCAAGATCCATGAGAACAGCGACTTGCCTCTGTAGTCAGACCTCTTCGACTACCTACCAGTTCACCAGTCTTCTATATGCCCTCTATGGTCACTTATGCCACCACAGGACATGATGGTTGAATCTGTTTGGCGTAACAAGTGGTCAGCGACAACAGTCATTAATCACTCTCTTGTCACCAACCCAACCATCTGCCCACTAGGTTTTGACCTGCCAAGGCACCTGAACCGGTTTTGAACAGGACAGGCCAATTGTGAGGCCAATCTCTTCAAATAGGGTTTCTCTAACAACCCGCAAGGTAGATGTGGTCAACTTCAAGCTATGTCACATATCCTTGATGAGTGCCCACTGACTTACTTTGATGATGGGCTACTACCTCTTCATCTGGCTGATGATGATGCTATCAAATGGATGCGCACACTGCACATATGCTGAGAGATGCTCAGAGTTTAACATCATCTTGAATGGTCAGCAGCTGGCACACAATCCAAGCCGGTGCATCTAGGGATCACCCTAGATCATATGCTTACATACAAATACCAGCTCGCTTAACAGGTTCAAAGGTGGTTTGGTTTGCTGTGCTACGACCAACCACTCCTGGGACCCCACTGTGCATCTGTGTTACTGTGAAGTGTGCTGCACACATGCTGAATGGTTGCTCTTTTTGTGTTGGGCTCCCTGGAGGTCCTATCAAGTGGAATACTGCTGATTCAGAAGCCAATGACTGGCTCAAGACTATTTTGCTGTTTTTTTTGTTTGTTTCTAAATCTAGCCTTGCTTGTCTTGCCCGCTTCCACATTCTGGGGTGCAAACCAGACCAGTGAGAGGCTGTGTTACCACCTGTCCCATAACCTTGGGTGCCTCACAATGCTTTGCTGTTGTAAGCTCCCAACCTGGGCCACTCACAACTAGTATGCCAGCAAGCAGGCCACACCGAGTGTCTGTGTGCTAGACTGTTCTTGTTCAGCTGCTCTAACCCCAGCAGCCGGTCTACAGCCACACTCTGGCTTCACCAGCCATGATTAATAACTTCAGGGTGACCCCAATACACTCCCAGTCCTGGATTTTCCCCAAAACATGTATTCTGCGATATCCAGCCCTCTCCTGGACAGTTCAGATATAAAGATTCATTCCTCCTGCGATGAGTTAATATTCAACAGTTTGTTACTTTAACTAGAGTTACCAAACAGTCCAGTTTAAACCCAGCACTGGTGTAGTTTCGATGAAAAATAAAATACATTTATTAACAAAGAAGATATACTTGAATTCACTTCAAATCCTAAGAGATAAAGTTAGAAATGGTGACAAGCAAATAAAAGTGAAAATGCATCTAAAAGTCTAAAACTTAATCTAGCAAATTTTGGTCAAGGCTTTGTTTAAGATGGTCTTTATCACCCACAGTCTTCCAACAAGATGGTGACTGACCAGTGATGAGCTGCCAAAATCTGAAGAACCAGTTCCTTCAGTCGCTCTGGGTCTTCTTGGCGGCACTTCAGTGGCGAGTCCTTCACTCACTCCGGGTCTTCTGCGGCATTGAAGTACCCGCCGCCGAAGTGCTGCCAAAGACCCAGAGTGAGTAAGCGCCCACTGCTGAAGTGCCGCCGAAGACCCAGAGCGCCGCCAGGTGAGTGAAAATTAAATAGGGATTCTCAGCCAGGGGAGCCTCCCCAGCCGGGAGCTCAGGCGGGCCGGACAGGATAGTCACGCGGGCCAGATGTGGCCCGCGGGCCGGAGTTTGCCCACCCCGTAACAACCGGTTCTAAATCGGCTTCAAAATTTAACAACCGATTCGTGCAAACCGGTGCAAACCGGCTCCAGCTCACCACTGTGACTTACCCTTTCCTTGGTCAGGATGTCTCACAGAGGCCCAAAGGTGTTGGTGCCTTTTGTCTTCTTAGGTAAAAGAGATTAAGGGGCAGACACTCCAAGTTCTTTTATAGTCCAATGAACCTTTGATGTAGATACTTCAGAAGGTTACCCCAGAAGTTTATCCAAGCAGTGAGGAAGGTGATACGGAGTATGGAAAATGTAACTGATGCTCTTTCTTCCTCCACGTGCCTTTGCTAAAATGCAAATTGTTCTGTTTCCTGCCAGCATCTCTCCCTGCTGTTTTGAGGACCCTGTTCACTACTTATACGTAAATAGAGCCAACATACATTCCTTTGTGTAGGTTAGGCCTGTTTAACAACTTTTGCCTAGGCAGGGCTGTCTGGTTTTGAACATGTCCTAATATCATCATACAGGGGAAATTCACAACTTTATGAATAATGTTGCTACATCATTTCACCAGGATAGGTGAGTTTTGACCAGTGAGTTATTAGTCTTCAAAGGATACCTCAACAAGGCATATTTTATGCAAAGATTTTTACACTGGTGTGTAGGGCGTGAATATGTGGATGCTTTCAGTCACATCCATGCACAATCACTACATATAAAAGATTAATTCTTTCTGGTTGAAGAAACACTCAAGTTAGTTTTCATCCTGTTTTCTTTGCAGTGATTACAATATAATCATGTTGAAGCTTTAAATGGAAGTCTATTTCCTTAGCAGAATTTGTTTCCCTTAAAAGATATGCACACTGGTACTAGTTTGTTTTTGTAGGGTTGTTCAAAAGTGCTGGCATGCCAGCAATGAAGTTTGTTTGCTTTCAGAAATAAAGAACATCTGTTCTAAAATTAAAAAAAAATAACCCATATACACACACTTATAATTACATAGGATTTGAAACAAAATAGGTTATATGTGGATGAGAGGATGGGTGCAGAGATGAGGGATGTGGCTGGGTCAAGACTTAATAGATTGGGGGATGAGAGAAGGGAAAGACTGAGGGGATACTTAAGGAGAGAGTAATAGTAACAGCTGGAGTGACAAGTTAAGAGGATTTGGAAAAAGAGAGTGAGATCTATGGCTTTTTCCAAACCCCAGCCATTGATGGTTGTGAGAGAACTGAATAACTTGTGATCTTTAAGCAGGGGAAGCAAATACAAGCTTTCAATCCCAGTGATTTGTTTGCATCAGTTACATTTTCCAAATTAATTTTTAAAATGGCTAGACACTTACTTTTAAAAAACAAAACAAAAGCAGAGATTCTCCTTTCTATTTCTTGGCCCCACATATTAGATACCCCAAAGGCTGACTGCCTAGCTCCATTCTCCAGTAGAGGCCTGTGATGGATGCTTCATCGCTGTGACATAATACCTACTGGGACCAATATGTGGGACTAGACATCAAAGAAGCTAAAAAAGAAAGGTAGGGGCTTTAAGCAAATCATTTTCTATTGGCATAGTTATTTAGGGGGCATTTTGCAAATAGTTCTAAAGGTGAAGGAATTCAGTTACATTCTTGTGGAGGTTACCTTTAAACCTCATAGCTCCCACAGGCCAGCAACTCTGAGTATCAGATCAATGTTTTAAGCTTTGAGTCCTGTAATACACAAACCTTCTGAAAACTTAGCAAAAAAAAAAAAAAAAAAAAAAGAATGAATGTAAAAGCTTTGTTGCTGAGGCACAGAAGATTCAATAGATCCTGAAAAAAACAAACAAAAACACCATCACCACCAACACTCAGAATGTCATTTTACTTGTATTGTTTATATGATCAAAATGAATACCTTGCAGAGTGTACACTTCATGAGATTTTGGACTAAATAGCTTCAAGGAAAATGTTTATTTTATAAGATGAATTAAAAATCAAGTATCTCAAACTATTTCGAGCCTCTTTTTAGAACGTGTTCAAGGGGAAATGTCTCTAGACATCTCTCATGTTGGCTCAGTGGTGCCTCTCCCCTCTGCTCCCCCACTTGTGTTTCCTAATGAATGGAAAATTCAAATTAAATTTTAAATATTACAGCACAATGGACTGGGAGGTGGTCACTGAAATTTTTTAAAAAATGGAATAACTGCGTGCAGAAATGCAATACGTCTTCCAGAACTGCATATGTTAGCTCCCAAGTGACAGCCAAGGGGCATGGATAAGTTAAAATACTTAAGACAAAATATATCACAGAGCCATTAAAAATTAGAGATGGAAAAATCCTATTAGATCATTTAGTCCACCACCCTGCCGATGCAGGATGTTTCCTTCAGTGTGTTCTCCAGTGCTTTGTTCAATTGTGTTTTAAATGACGGGGGGGAAAAAAGAGACTTTAGTTCATCAGTCTTGAATGTTTTTACATTTAGAATGCACTGTAATGAAGATGTTGCTGAATAGATTTAATGAATTCCTTCTGTATGTTACTAAGAACACAAGATTATATAAAGTGAAAAGCATGCTTAAAATATAATATACACTCATTGTTTATGTTATTTCCCTTTTACATTTCTCTCACCTTGCAAAATAAATAGATTAGTCAGTTTTATTTCCAGTCTGTTTCACTTTCTAGTTCTCATGCACGAGCACAGCCCTGCAACAACTGCATAGGATTTTTAATTATTTATTTCTATTGGAATTCTTAAAACGTTACATGAAAATATTTTGGTTTGTATCCGTTTCAGTAAACCTTTTTAGCTTTAAAACCTAAATTTGAGCCCAAATGTGAATGTATACTGTCCTTTTAAAACAGGAAGTGGGAAAAATATTGTCCTTCTTCTGACCTGAGTCCCATGTGTCCCTGACATAAAAAAGGGAGCAATAGCATCAGGTTGCAGGGCTCAGAGTAACATCCCCCACACAATGAAACTCTCCCTATAAAATAAAATATAAAGAGTATATTTCAATCAGTGAAAAGCAGTTGCTACAGTGCATGAATATTTACTGTTCTCTTTCTCTCTGATTCTCAGGTTGGTTCAAGTTTTTTCACAGGTTTTTTTTCTAAATAACTCTTACCAAACACTATAAAACACAACATATTTAAGTATATTTTCCCTTCAATTCAAGCTTTTTGCTACAATCTGGGAAAATGTGTTACAGTATTTTGCCCTTTTCCAAAATTTTGCCAGCCAAATTCGTAGCAGAAAAGTTGTATTCGCTGGTGAAAATGGAGATGATTTAACCTGAATGAAATTTGCAAATATCCATAAAAATTCCAAATTTGCAGATGAATGCATGTGAAAATGTCACATTTTGCATGAATGCTCATAAAGACAAAACTAATGGCTTGATACACCTCTATATAGAAATAGAGTGAATAATACCATACATCTCTTTTTCTATTCTGCTTTCCCTGATTTCAGCACTGAAGAAACATTTAGCAGCTGAGAGCCTAGACTATTTCTGCTGCTATATTCTTGGCAAGATTTCTCATCTGTTCTTCACTTCCAAAGATAATGTCACATTATAGAAAATAAATAAAAAATCAAATATATAAGAAAAATGAGCTGCTACAACTTTTTTCAACACGTGCAATAATTCGAAAAACCACACGGTGGCACTAGCTTTCTTCAGGTGAAGTACAAACAAGGAATAAAGGATGGTCTTCCATAGCGATACTGAGGTGAAATAGCCGTAAACAAATACTGAGTTTGCCCACAATGAAAGGCGAGCGACCATTGCATTAATATCACGTGCTCCACCAGAGGCCAGTGTTGTAGTGGTAACTTTATACTTAGAAATACTTTATATTGTGAACAGCACATTGAGGTTTTCTAGGACCATAATTTACTAGATGGTCACAGCTCATTTAAAGAACAGTGGTATATTGCACAAACAAACATTCTCCTGCTATTCACAGATCTGCTACAATAACATAAATGTCCATTTAGTCTGAAAAGGGGCCAAAAATGGCATTGCATGGGTTCCATCTTTATTGACTTAGGCTTTGTCTACACTGGCAACTGAAGGACAAAACTTTTGTTGTTCAGAGGTTTAAAAAAAAAAAAAACACCGAACCCCAAAAGACAAAAAGTGTTGTCGACTAAAAGTGCCGGTGTGAACGGTGCTTTGTCATCAGGAGCACATTCCTGCCGACAAAGCTACTGCTACGCTGCTCATTGGAGGTGGAAGTTTTTTGTCAGCAGAAGACAAACAGCAGCTACACTTCTGTGCCTTTAAGCGGCATGGCTGCAGAGGCACAGCCGCGTTGCTAAAAGCTGCGTAGTATAGACAAAGCCTAAATGGTTTCCACTGAGGGGGAGGGAGGGAAGTCAGCTTGCGAGCAGGGAAAAAAAAAAAGATTTTTTTTCTAAATGCCGGCCCTGCATACTCATCCTGGGATCTAGTAATAAAGCTGGGTCTCCTGCATCAGCACCACTTAGGCCTGGTCTACGCTGGGAGGGGGATTGATCTAAGTTACGCAACTTCAGCTATGTAAATAACGTAGGTGAAGTCGACGTATTTAGACCTACTCACCGCAGTGTCTTCACTACGGTGAGTCAACTGCTGCCACTCCCCGTCAACTCTGCCGGCACCTCTCACGGCTCTGGAGTACAGGTCGATGAGAGGGTGCTTGGGGGTTGATTTATCATGTCTAGACTAGACGCGATAAATCGACCCCCGCTCGCTCGATCACTGCCCACTGATCCGGCAGATAGCATAGACATACTCTCAGAGAGATTTGGCAAGATAAATTACGCTTTCAGTTACACTTTTTCCCCATGTTAAGTATCCTCACACTTTCTTGTCAACTGTCTAAATGGGCCATCTTGATTATCACTACAAAAGTTTTTTTTCTCCTGCTGATAATAGCTCATCTTAATTAATTAGCCTCTTACAGTTTCCATGACAACTTCCACCTTCTCTGTATGTATATATTTATATATATATATATATATATATATATATATATATATATCTTCTTACCATATGTTCCATTCTATGCATCCGATGAAGTAAGCTGTAGCCCATGAAAGCTTATGCGCTAATAAATTTATTAGTCTCTAAGGTGCCACAGGTACTCTGGTTTTTTTTGCGGATACAGACCAACACGCTACTACTCTGAAAAAAGCACATTGTAGCTTGTAGAATCCTCATTACTGGTGATGTATGAGCCAGAAAGAACCTAGCTTCAAACTCAGAGCACAGGCTGAGTCTTTCAGGACTGTCAGTTACAAAAGACATCTGGGTAGACTGTGTTTACTAGTAAACTGAGCAAACATGCTATTGAACCATTGAAACACAATAGATATGGAGCATGTCTGTGTCTTCAATTAAGCCCTTTAAAACAAGCTAACATTTATATTAACAGTTTTCAAGGCCAGAAGGGACCGTTGTGATCATCTAGTCTGATCTTCTGTATAACATAGAACTTCCCCCAAAATAATTCCTAGAGCATCTTTTAGAAACACATCCAACCTTGATTTAAAAGTTGTCAGTGATAGAGATTCCACCACAGCCCTTGGTAAACTGCTCCAATGATTAATTACCCTCACTGTCAAAAATTTACACATACTTCAACAGAAATCGTATCCCCTATTAGAAATATATCAGCACAATCCTGAGATGTGCTGAGTACCGTTAATCCCTACAGAAGTGGATGGGTATTGAGAGCACCCAGAACTTTGCAGGCTCAAGGACACTGATCTCAAGAGAAGGTGTAGTCCTTTTACAAAATGTTGCTTTAAATATGTGAGCTTTCTAAGCCTGTAAGGCCTCCAGACACCTGCAGGCTTTAGCTCAACTGCAGAATGCATCCACTCTGCACGAAGCAGTCTGCTATGTGCACACAAAACCTGGGATCATCTATCTGCTTCTGGCTCCCTGTTCATCTCTGAACATTAGTGATAATCTTCAAATACCTACATGTTTTGGGAACTGGTTATTTAAAAGCCGTTCTTTGTCCTATAGCCCCTCTCAGCAGCGTAGACTGGCTGGGAGACACTTGCTGTCAGTAACGGTGCTTGAAATATCTAGGGCCAGCAACAGACTCTCTCTCTTCTCTTGAGTTACTACTAAAGCTAGAGCTGGTGGAGTTCCAGGACATGATTTAAGATGCATTTATGTGATTTGGCTTCTCTTTGATTGTTTTGTTCCCTGACAAAAGGACAGCAGCAGGGCTATAATTAATGCTACCCTCTGTGGGTATCTTTATTTAATTAGTACTGTTGAATTTTATAGCTAAGGGGCAACCCCCTTATCCCCTCTTTCATGTGTACAAAGTGTCCCATACACAGTAGAAGCAGCATATTACTGAGAGGCAGGCTTTGAGAGTACACAGGGTTATGCATTCCCCTTGAAACCACAGAGACCAGTTCCATAGGAGCTCTTTATGACTGCACACAGAGGCACTTTGGAGGCAGGACTAGTGGATCCATCCCTTTATGGAATCAGTGTCTATTGTTCCTTGGAGATTAGGTCCATGAGAGCTAAAGGCACTTCTCCAACCTTTATGCTGGAGTACCAGCTCCAGAGCAGATTCTCTGCCTGGAATAGAGGATTCCTTCTGCTCCTACCCCTTCCACCCAGGGTGATCCCCAGAGCTCAGTCTGGGCACTGGGAAGAGGACATTTTTTTAAGTGCCCAATCAGCATGGTAACAGGAGCTCAACGGATCATTAAAATAAACAGTAAAATACATTTTTGGCATACATTAAGATTCCAAAGTGTATAATTTCCCCATTCAGTGTGGCCTCAGTAACACAGTAGTCTCTGTAAGCATGCAGAGCTCCAGCATGGCATCAGTGTTGTCAGACAAAGCCCAGTGCCAGAATAAAATGCGGAAATAAATAAATGCTTTTTAAAAAGTTAATTAGAGATGTTGGCTATTTTATCACTTCAGTTTCCTTTACATCAAGCCAACTTTCTCTAAAAGGTATTTATTCTGTTCTGGTTGAAAACCACAGATTTTGCTCAAGCACACCAATTCCTTTTATTCTAAAACAAAATCCTACAATGCAAGACTTAAAAAAAAAGGGGTAGTGCTTCTCCATCTGGCAGATGATCCTCTGAACTGGAAAAGAAGATGTGCAAGCTTATGCTATTAAACTTTCAAGTTCAAATGAAATCCAGCTGGTTAAGATCCATGAGCACTCTTGCAGTTTTACTGCTCTCACTATGTATATTTCTAATCCCTTTATTTTTGTTTTCTTTAATTGTTGGGGCCTGAGATCATAAACGCGTTAGTGTTTCAAATCTGAAGCATAGCTCTTGGTAATTTGTTCTAATCAACTGTAGTAAGAAATGTCTGCTCCATAACCTTGAATGTTTTTTTTATTCCCCTGACAATAGAAAATACTCCTTGCAAAAAATAAACATCTGGTTTGAATTGAACATCAAATTGCAGTTACTTTAAGTGCCAACTATTAAGTTACCTCAAATGTTTTATGTTTTAACATGATTTTTCAAGACAGCTAAATTTTTTACTGAAGCACAAATGTACATGTAAAATGACTTTAGAATGTTAATTCCCTGAAGAACACTTTTTTTCCCCTATGCAATATAACTTGGTCACTTTTTCCAGGCCTCCACATACAAAAAATTATTATTCACAAAGGTTTATTAACATAACTAAATACACACTAAGTTACTCACAGAAAAAAACTGTCATCTGAAACTCACTTGGGCCCTGATTCTGCAATGCAGAAGGACTGCTGCATCTGTGTGGAATCCCACTGAATTAAATCTGTGTGTTACAAGTGGCAGCATTGGGGCCTAGATTTTGACCATAAAGGTAAACGCTAAAACCCAAATTCAAGAATTTCTCTCAACAGCCATCCCCAACTTCTTCCCCAGTGAGGTCTTCTGGCGTGGAGAGCCATCCTGCAATTTTCATTACAATGTTGCCAATTCTTGCAATTTTATTGCAAATCTCACAATATTTGGTGTTTTTTAAAGATCCAGCTCCTGGAGTCATAGGATTATGTAATAATCTTAGAGGTTTTGTTTTTTAAGTATGTTTCTAGGCTTCAGGTTTTCAAACATTTCTCAGCAACCAGGAACTGTAAAGACTCAAAAAATCAGAAGGCAAATAAAGAGAATCCCAAATCTGTTATTGGTTTTTTTAAAAATCTCATTGTTTTTAGACCTCCCCAGATTATGAGATTGGTTTAACTCGTGATTTTTGTGTGCTTTGGATTGGCAATACTGCTAAAGCTTCAGAGGATTTAAAGTGGATGTCTCACTCATTGTCAGAGGATTATAAAAGGGCTTTATTGTAAATAAGAACCAGGCCCCAGAGTCCTTCTATCCCCCTCACTCCTACATATACAGGAACCACTTTACTCACCAATACAATCACTTCTAAAGTTAAATAGGGCAACTAAAAGACTTAACAATACTATACAACAGTTTGGGAGAGGAAGTGACAAAGAATCCAAGTGAAACTGCACAGGGAATTGAATAAGAAAAGTGGTTATAACTACAGCTGGGCAAATTATCTACAGTTGTATTGGTGACTTCTAAGTAGGATGCTCCTTGGAGGTTTTATACAAATAAGCGTTCCCAGAAAGTGAACATAGTTTTTGCAATTATAAAAAAATTAGTTCAGGGAAGAAGCAGTAGTCCATAAGGTTAGGTCATCCAATCAAGGAACAAAAAATCCCAGCTGATTTTAATGCTAACACTTGAATATCGAATCATGAATACAGCAATATAGCAACCAATCTGTGAGCACTCCACAGGGTGAAATTTGGCCACAACAAACTTCCATTGAATGATTTAAAATTGCAGTCTGTTCATGGACAGTTCACAAAGCAGACATAAAGGCTGAATTTACTGAATATGTTGCTTGTTGCAAGTTGCCACTCCAGTTATAACAATCATCCAGGTTGGAATTCAGCAAAGACAGTGAAGGTAGCAGCCCTATTCGTGCACAAAATATTATGAGATCCTTAAGGCACACAAGTGATGGAGGACTTTTGTTTTTTATCTCAGCCAAAAGATAGAACTTGTAGCAGCACTCACACTGATGTATTAATTCAGAGGAAAAAGCAACACCCTCTGAACCATCAACAGTTCCTGTAACAACATAAGATTTTCCTTGGAGGTCTGTCAGTTACCAGCCTTGACTCTATTTAGACTATGATCTCACAAGCTGAAGTGGAACTGCCTCAGATACTACTTTTACATTATGAATGACCCAGGCTGAAACACATATAAGTCTGCTTATCATTAACCTATCTTGCATAACTTCCTTACTGACAACATGCAAAGACACTTCAGTGTATGTTAGATATGAGTAAATTGTGTTGGCAGAAAACATGGCTAAAAATATATTTAAAACATTTAAAGCACATTGGGAAAAAATGGCATCATGGCACTTGGATCTTCAAGAAGTACTGGATGAGCATTTTAAACCAAAATTACAGCTACAGTAATGGAACTGTTTTAAAGAAGAACTACACACTGTGAAAATGCTGAGTGGATTGTTAAATCCTGGAGATATCTCCTTGAATTTTGACTCATCTGGTCTTTGGCACAGCCGAAGAAAAGATTGACCTGAGAGAATCCATCCCAGGCTGTCAATCAAGTTCACAGCATTCTGAGAGAGGATCTGGGAACTTTGTAAGTGCTGTGTGAATACTCAGACTGAGACATGCTTAATAAAGTTTGTAATGATTTACCTCACTGTAGCTCAGCAAAGCAGAAAAATATATTCCCAAATCGCCATTCAAATGTCAAAGCTATTTTTGAACAAACAGAAACAGCAATTTTTTCATGTCCACTTTCTGTGACCATTCAGCTACTTGACTAACATGAATACTCTCAGAAAAACAAAAAATAAATACATAAATAGAAACAATACCACCCCACTCTCACTTTTAAGCTCAAATGCTTCATTATTCACTGTAGGTAGCACTGGTGCACATCACAGTTTACACTGAAGCACCACAGCTACACGAATGCAAATCCCATGTGTGTAGCTATTACCAGTGGCTAAAAGTCCCAATGTACACAGATCAGACCCTAAGGCACTTTCCAGTTTTAAGAGATTTTCATGTGCAGTTGGAAGGTCAGGAACAGAGAGTTAGTGGATGTTAGAGTTAGTGAACAGGAAGGTCAGGAACAGAGAGTTAGTGGAGAGCAGGGTGTGCAAAAGAGAGAAAGCCAGTGAGGGAAGAGTGGAAAGAAACCTGGGGAGAAAAGTGGACAGAAAAGGTAAAAGGAAGAGAAAAGAGAGGGAACCAGAAGAAAAATAGAGGAAAGATGGGGGGGAGTAAAAACCAAATGACAACAGAGGAAAAATGGAGCTGATGTCATTTCCTTGGGAAATAAAATGACCCCAAAACCATAGAGGAATGTTCAGGGGAGGATCTCAGACTATCTTCTGTCACCCATGATATGGGATTCTAAACCTTCATCAAATTCAACTATTGTCTCAGACACTTCGTATTCCTCTTTCCCCTCACCCCAATAGTTTGTTCAGAATCAGCTGTATCCAAGCTTTTCCAAACTTGGGGGTGTTCAAGATCTAGCGTTTTGGTTCATGATCATGCCCGGTTGCTGCTATGCTTGGTGTTTATTAGATTGTAATGGAGATTGTGCTGTGCCTGAAGCCTGTCCAGCGGGCAGAGTGCTCCTTTCCCTAGCTCTTCCCTGAGTTAGAACTTGCTTTAGGTACATCCTGCACATCACCACAGCTCAAACGAGGAACCCCCATGTCTAAAGGCAGCAGCTTTTTCACATCTGTAGGAGGGTGGTCACCTGCTCCAGCCTTAAAGGGCTTAAAAAAGCCCAGGAGAGGGCTGTGGCTGGGAGCAAGCAGTTCCCAGGCTGATGGGGGAAGCAGACTCAGCTGTGGCCACGCCCCAATCAGGGCTCAGCTGGCCCTTATAAGAGTGCAGTGGGCCACAAGCAGACAGAGCCACCCTGTCTGCCGTTAGAGAGAGAAGGGCTTGTACTGCTGGGGAGTATACCTGGGTACCTAAGGTGAAGCAGGGCTGGGGAAGGCCAGAGGAGCTGGGAGGCTCCAGATAGCCTAAGATATGTACTGGGGCAGCCCGTGGGTAGACAGAGGCAGCAGGTCCAAACCCCCCTTGCCTGTGATGATTGGCTTATACACCACAGTCTGCCCCAGAGTGTGGGGGCTCAATGGTGACTGGCAGTAGCCCAAGATATGAGGAGGGGATAGTGGTTGGGGGTTCCCTGGGGAGGGGAGACCCAGGGACTGTGGGGTACTGCCAGGGGGCAGCACCCAAGAGAAAGGGGGGCCAGTGGCAAGTGGGATGTTGGCCTGCAGAGGGTGCTCTGATGGCTGGTGAGCTAATTCCTGAGATGACTAGCAGGAGGTGCTGCAGGGGTGAGTTGCTGCATTGTTATGTCTCTCTGAGCAAGCAGCAATGCTAAATTTCTCTCTGCTGGGAGTTACTCAGATGCACTGACAGAAAAGACTTCAGGAAGAGCAAAAAAGAGAGGTAAAATGCTCCACCCTCTCCTGGGTAGCAACACAACCACTTCCTAGCAGGGTTTCTGTAACCTTCTATGCTTCTTGGGTGAGAAGTTAGGATGATAATCAATTCTTATTCTTTCAACATATTCTCCCCCTCAATTCCCCACATCCTAGTATCTCACTTCTAGAAGAAAGAGCAACTTCTCTCTGAGCCTGTCCATGTTTTCTAATGTTTATCTTAGGACTCTCAGTCAGCATTATTTCTATGCCCTGGGGAGGCATACATCTTGCTCGCTGATGCAGGTTTCCTGTGAGTCAGGGCAGCTTTTAAATAACCAACATTTTTTAATAACTGTAGGATGATTGGGGGGTACATTTTTACAGCTATCAATGGCTTATTACATTGCCAGCAACAACTCTAAAAAATCAGCTTCTCACCCATCATAGGGTGGTCAGAACCTGGTGTCCAAAGGGATGCACTGAGCTACGCTTGGGGCAGAATGACCAATCCTGAAACCAACAACATGAGTGCTCGTTTACAAAGGGTGGAGCAAAGGAGGAAGTTGTGCTACTGGGCTTGTCTACACTACCACTTAAACTGATGTAACTTACATTGCTCAGAAGTGTGGGAAAAGCCATCCCCCTGAGTGATGTAAGTTCCATCGACTTAAAGCAGTGTCTATGCAGAGATGCTCTCCCGCCGACAAAGCTTCCACCTCACATTGAGGTGGAGTAATTATGCAGCTGTGCGGATGTAGTCAAGTAGTGTAGACTAGCCCACCACACTACACCAGCTGAGCATTTGGATAGACTGGTCTTGCACATTTTTACCATTATTATGAAATTAGTGGACAGGAAAGGTGAAAGCAAGAGAAACTGAGCAGGTGAGATAGTGATATGGACATGCCCTTCACATTGGAGAGGGGAAAGAAAAAGCTACATAATCTCCTGTGTTGCCTCCGGCAACCCAACCCGCAGGTGCAGGGATGGAAGGGAAGAAATGAAATGCTCTTATTCCTTCCTCTTGGGAAAGAAAGATGAGAGCCCTTACCAGCAGCCAGGCAGGAGAAAGGAGGAACAATCCAATAGGCCAGGACAGCCCAATGAACACCTCTCAAACCCAATCAAAGAATTACAGTACTTTCACCATGCTGTAATCACTGTTTTCACAGAGTCTGACTCTGCAGTTTCTTCTCCAGGCCTTCCTCTCATCCTTCCCACCCACTGGCTAGAACACATCTCCTCTGCTGTGCATGGTCTTTCTTGGTGCTACAGTTCCTCCTATGGCTTGCTGCCCAGTCCCATTGTTAGGTATACAAATGTTGGTGTTTATTAAAATACCTAATTAAACATATTAATGTATTTTTGAAGCAATGTTAAGTAAATTACTGGCTTCAATAGAATTTAATATGGAGTATATGAACTATGACCCTTGGACTCCATCTTTGTAAGCAAACTTGTTTACAACTTAGACACTGAAGTCCTCTGGCTCAAACCAGACTGAACCAGTTTTTTGCACCAGAGCCAACATTCTATTCCCTCAAAACTTTTCCCGCCTTAGAGAATATATAAGATCTTGCTCAGTGCCTGCGTGGTGCTGCCCATTCCAGCGGCAGCGCATACACAGTTGGGTCTGCCCAACTCTCCAAAGCTAGAGAGAAGAGTACCATCTATCCCACAGCAAGGTCGAGAAAGGAGAGGCCTGTCATCACGATCCCTGCCACAGCGAACCGAATTCATTTTACCTGTGGAGGGTCCTGCTTTCCTGGTGTCCATCATCCCAGAGGGTCTCCCCACCTGCAAGAAAATCCAGCAATCGTTGGGACTCCCCAGCAGTCCTCCTCAAAGGCTTCCAATTAGCCAGAGAGTACACGGTCCTGGGCCTCACGTCCGTTCATAGTGTCCACTGCACCTAAATAATAGGAAAGGTTTCTGTATTGGGATTTCATGTATTGTTTTTCTGAATGCCAAGGGAGGTTTTGTGGGTCTGAGCTTCAAGCTCCTAGAGCCAGTCACTGAATCACTGTACGGTTAAGTTTGTGTTTCTCCTCCCCCTGCCCCATTTTCCCAGTTTTCTGTACCTTTACCCTTAATACACTTACTTTTGTTTGCACCATATTACCTTGTCTTTTCTTCATTTTTATTACATCACACAGGGAGGGAGGAACAGACAGCTTATTGTAAGCTAAATCCACCAGTGACAGATACGGAAGGGAGTCAAGTCTGCCCTTCTGAGAAAAGGGGCTTTCCTTTTATCTCCCCTCTACCATTTCTAAGTCTTCCTTTCTGAAGCGTTGCCTTATTCCCCTTGAGGTAACACCATGTGCCAGCAAACCAACTTTTCCTCAGACATCCTTTGCTGCCCTCTCCTCTTCTGGCTATTTGGCTAGCTCTCCAAGCCCAGCCTTTCAAAAATCACTATGGCCTGGACCCTGGCTTTGTGGGCCTGTTGTTATCCTCTTCAAGAGGGTGGGATGAGATTACATGCTCTCTTCCTCCTGCCTTTCCCTAGACTGGGTTACCAGAGGCCCTGTGAGAGGCTAGGAGCATCTTTTTCTCTCCCTTTTGCATGAGTGGGACTCAGCAGCAGCTTCCATAGGACTGGGGGCATTTGCTTACTTCTCCACCCTTTGTCTAATACAGCTGGAAGCACTGCTGTGATTGGCACTCCCTCAAACTCAGACCCAAACAAGCAGAACACTGATTCATGACCTCTACCAGCAGGCCCCTCAGCGTGGGCTGCAAATACAGTACTGGCAACAGTGCTCTCACTTTCTGCACGCATCAAGCCTCCACAAGGCAGCTGTGAAGAAAGCCACGAAATTAACCCAACACAGTAAATTCAGCAGCCGACATACTGCATTCATGAAATAATGAGTCTGTACACAAGACAAACAAGTTAACATCCTCCATGGGCACAAATGCAAAAATATTGTCACATAGATATTTTTCTTGCTGAGCAGTAGTGTGCAAAATTAACATGAAAATAGAGAAACAAGTGTTCCCATTGTATTATTTAGTGATCATTTGCTTTTCCTTCTCACCCTCTTTTTCCATTGCCTGGCAGGCTGCTCTTTGTCATGAGAATCAAGACAAAGATGCTATTAAGAGACATACAAACCTAGAAAGATACCTGGGGGGTTTCCTCACAGTTAGCTCTCCTTTGATTGCTGGATTCTTCTGAAGTTAATTACATTGACTCAACATGTTTCTGCTAGAAATGTTGCTCTGCTTTACTGTTTCCCATGGCCTCATGAAGGATGTGTGATTGCCAAGTGTTTTTCCATTTTGTTTCATCCAATACAAAAGGATCACCTCAAGTATCCTTTTGTTATTATCTCTAGCTCTGAGCTCTGTATACAATAGGCAGCAACTCCAAGAAGGATGCATGTTGCTAAATTACTGAAATGTTAGTTCACAGGGATGCAAGCAGATGTTTCCTTTTGGTAGCCTCGTTTTCCATGTGATAATCCAAGATATATACTAGACCTAGCTGAATCAGATTAATGTTCCAGAGACTAATTAATTTCACAGTGTGTCACAGATAATGAAAGCATATCCTCTCATTTACAGGAAAGAAACCAATAACTGGTCTGTTTAAATCTGCTCTTTTTTTTTTTTTTTTTAAAGTAGACTATCATTCCTTCCTAACACACAGTAATTACTCTGTAAATAAAGCAGGGAATTAGAAAGAATGGGCCAGACTCAGTCTTGATATAATTCCATTGAAATTAGCAAAAGTTGGTTTGCTTTTGAAGTCAATAGTGCTACCCCAGGGATGAATTTGGCCTAATGTTATGTTGATTAATTAAATTACTAAAAGTAACCATTTAATTTGGCGTATAAACAGTTACATCATGTTTTTATGTCTATTCCACTCCTCCAGTCTAATTTGTTTGATAATATAAACAGTCTCAACTACACTACAGCTGCCAGTTCTCCAAAACAGTCTCTTTTACTCAGTGATATATTGCCCACCATTTAAAATTACTTAAACTTATAAAGTCGTCTTTGAGTAGTTTGGGAGTTCCCTTCCTGGGGAAAATACATGTAATTTGGTCTATTTCAGATTAAAATATTTGCTTCTTGGAAGTACATCTTTATAAATCAAGGACAAAATCATCCATGGAAGAGATGTGTTAGCACTATCCAGAGAAGATCCCCTCTGCTCTGTTCTTGTCTTTAGTTCACAATTTCAAATTTGGTGACAATCTATACCTCCAGACCAGTGGCACCACTATGGGCACCCACATGACCCCACAATATGCCAACATTTTTATGGCTGACCTGGAATAATGCTTCCTCAGCTCTTGTCCACTCACACCCCTTCTCTACCTACATTACATTGATGACATCTTCATCATCTGGACCCATAGGAAGGAAACCCTGGAAGAATTCCACCACAATTTCAACAGCTTCCATCCCACCATCAACCTCAGCCTGGACCAACCTACAAGGGAAGTCCACTTCCTAGACACCATGGTGCAAATAAGTGACTGTCACGTTAACATCACCCTATACCAAAAACCCACTGACCGCTATGCCTACCTTCATGCCTCCAGCTTCCATCCCGGACACTCCACACGATCCATTGTCTACAGCCAAGCACTGAGGTACAACCGCATTTGGTCCAACCCCTTAGACAGACACCAACATCTACAAGATCTTCACCAAGCATTCTCAAAACTCTGATGCCCACACAAGGAAATAAGGAAACAAATCAACAGAGCCAGATGTGTACCCAGAAGCCTCCTGCTGCAAGACAAGCCCAAGAAAGAAACCAACAGAACTCCACTGGCCATCACATACAGTCCTCAGCTAAAACCTCTCCAACGCATCATCCGTGATCTACAACTCATCCTGGACAACAGTCCTTCACTTTCACTGGCCTTGGGAGGCAGGCCTGTCCTCGCCCACAGACAACCTGAAGCATATTCTCACCAGCAACTACACACTGCACCATAGTGTAACTAACTCAGGAACCAATCCATGCAACAAACCGCGATGCCAACTCTGCCCACATATCAACACCATCACAGGACCTAACCAGATCAGCCACACCATCACCGGTTCATTCACCTGCATGTCCACCAATGTAATATACGCCATCATGTGCCAGCAATGCCCCCCTGCTATATACGTCGGACAAACTGGACAGTTCCTACATAAAAGGATAAATGCACACAAATCAGATCTTAGGAATGGCAATATACAAAAACCTGTAGGAGAACACTTCAACCTCGCTGGACACACAATAGCAGATTTAAAGGTAGCCATCCTTCAGCAAAAAAAGTTACAACCAGACTTCAAAGAGAAACTGCTGAGCTTCAGGTCATTTGCAAATTTGACACTATCAAAGTGTCTATTAAACAAAGACTGTGAATGGCTAGCCAAGTACAAAAGCAGTTCCTCCTCCCTTGGTGTTCACACTTCAACTGCTAGAAGACGGCCTCATCCTCCCTGATTGAACTAGCCTCGTTACCCCTAGCCTGATTCTTGCTTGCATATTTATACCTGCCTCTGGAAACTTCCACTACATGCATCCGACGAAGTGGGTATTCCCCCATGAAAGCTTGTGCTCCAATACGTCTATAAGGTGCCACAGGACTCTTTGCCACTTTTACAGATCCAGACTAACACGGCCACCCCTCTGATGCTCCACATACTGAGTTTCCTTTTAGCAGTTAACAGAGAAGATATAAATTGTGTGGTTTTGACCATGAAAGTAAAATTGTACATTGTAATTGCCTCCAAAGGTCATTTTAAGACCGAGACAGCATTTTCCTAAAGAAAGGCATAATATTCTAACTGTACAGGTATAAGTGTTTAAAAGCTGAATGTGGTAGAAAAGTAGGGAGAATGGTAGGGAACAAAAGTGGGATTGGGGTGCAGGGGAACATGGGGCAATCCTAGGTGTGCATAAAGGAGTGGGATATTGCAAGGAGGAGAAATGGAGCACTCTGGGAGAAGGAATGCAGCCCTGCAGGGGAGCAGGAAGGGAAACAGCTGAATGCAATGGTAGACATCAGGTCTCCGTGATAGGATGTAATGGATTTGGAACTGCTCTGTAATAGTTTATGAATAATGTACATTGGCCTGGTAATTTGGATTTTTACTGTATGAATATATTAGCTTAGCTCCATGTGGGGCTGACTGAAAAATAGGCAGGAAAAGAAGGACTTAAGATAGATACCTCTCAGCAAACACTAGTTGTTAAAGGACAGTGCCAGAATGATTAGCTTTAGCTCTGATTTTGTCTCTATCTCCAGACAATCTAGTTTTGACATGGGCAGGAAAAGGCCCACAAACACAGAACAAAAGAACTCTGGTAGGAGTTGCTAGTTTTGGGGAACCAGACTAGACACAGGCCCCCACTGGGGATGTCTGAATAAGTTAGGCCTGCCTAGATTACCATCAGGGGAGATGGACATGTGTAGACTGCTTGTTTTAAAATCAATTTTCCTCTTATGCTATGTTCCTACTGAGAAATAACAAATTATTTGGTATAAGAAGGCTGTTTGGTCGCTAAGTACACCACTGTTCACAGAATCCTGATGGGAAGAACTACAGATGCACAAATGCAGTTGGACCTGCAGGAAGGCACGGTTGACACATAGCGCATGCCCTGGGCTACAGTGCTCTAAGTGAGGGACAATGCAAAATTTCACCCCAGGAGAGACGTCTGAGGGAGTGCACTCAGAAAGACCAGAAAGGTTTATTGAGGGGAGGGGAAAAGAGATGCAGCTAGCCCTGTACCCATTTCAGGAGAATATATATATATATATATATATATATCAAAGTGGACAGCTATCCAGGTGAATAATTAACATTTATACACACTACTTAAAAACTAACTGGGAAATTTCCCACACAAATTTTTGTTAACTCTGAGTTAAGATTGCGAGGCTACATATTTTCTTCCCCCCTCCCCCCCCTCAAAAAAACCAAACAAACCAAAAAAGCAACAAAATAAGCAGTTAAAGTACTACTCCAGTCATTAGCCTACCCATATCCATTCTCAGCCTGGAAAAGCCAACAAGGATCTGTAAACTTTAACCATGTGTACAGATATGTGGTCTGTATAAAAATACCAAATTTAGAACAACCATTAACAGATCATCAATTAATGTAAGCATTTCTAAACAACAGAAAACATCCTTCAGCCACTCTTTGCAATCTAAGTTTGAGATCCCGTTTTATAGATCCAGGCAACTTTACTTCAATGTTAATAAAATGGTGTGTATAAGATTATATATGGAGGATGATTCCTCACTGAAAATTCAACAACAGAAAACAATAAGAGTGGCTGTTAAGTTGAGCATTAACATATATAGGCAGCATATTACCCTATTGTGAGGAGTGACTAGTGCTTCCCACCCAGCTGGAAAGCCCCCCTCTGAACAAGCTAGAAAACTGACAGGAAGAACCTGCATGTAGTCAGCCTCCTTCATCTGAAAGATCTCAGGAAATTCAGGGGCCATAATGTTTAAACTTGGATACCTCAAGTAAGCTCATAAATCCATATTTTGCCTTCTAAATAAGGGGCCTGCTTTTCAGAGGTTCTAAGCAATTACTAGTCTACTGACTTCAGGGGGTGTTTAACATAACTGACCCCTTATTTAGGTCTATATATGAAATTTTGGCTTGTCTTTTGGATGGAGATAGAGAGAAAATAAAATGGGGTGCCAAAATGGGGTGCCAAAGAACACCCTGGAAAACAAAACGAACAAAAATAGTAAAAATAACCGTTAAGGTCCCAACCAAGCAAAAGTGGTGCTACTTCTGTGTCATACAATCTCTTTCATGGCTTGACACAGGCTTCTATGGTGTGAAACAGTGAGAGCCTATTTATGATTAAATGAATTGGCCCCATCTAGAAGGCTGATGAACCTGTCAACTATCCCATTCCACAAACACCAACACACAATCTAGTAAAGGAGCAAGCAGGTTAAAATATGCCCTCCCGCCGCGTTTTTCCCCCCTTCGTACAAGAGAAGTGGCTGGGAGTGTTTTAAACAAACAAACAAACAAACAAACAAGCTGGAGGTGAGATTGACAGGAGTGTTTGGAATGGGAGACATAATTTTAATCTGTTACATCAATAAGGAAAACCAAGCCATATAAATCAGCTGAGACGCATGAATGTCTCAGAGGCATTAACAAACACAAGGCTAAACACCAAATACATCCAGAGTCCAACAATTAGGTCTGTCTCATTATGAACCATCACTTTGGAATTCATTGTTATTTTCAAACTGCAAAATGTTTTAAGTATGAACAAACCATAAACAAATATTTTAACTGAATAAAACTTTCCCTGTACCACATGTATTATTATACGGATTGCCAACCTTTGACATGCGGCTGATCAGGGAAATCCGCTAGTGGGCTGGGACGGGTTGCTTACCTGCAGCTTCTGCAGATTCGGCCGATTGCAGCACCCAATGGCCACAGTTCACCGTTCCAGGACAATGGAGGCTGCTGGAAGCAGTGGCCAGCACATCCCTCAGCCCACGCCACTTCCCGCAATCCCCATTGGCCTGGAACAGCGAACCACAGCCAGTGGGAGCTGCGATTGGCCAAACCTGTGGATGCTGCAGGTAAATAAACTGTCCCGGCCTGCCAGTGGATTTCCCTGAAGGGCCGTGTGCCAAAGGTTGCTGATCCTTGTATTAAGACATTGCCAGAGGTTTTCAATGAACCATGGGCTAGTTCAACCTGTGCTAACTCAGCAGTTTGCTTATTTGAAGTTAAAGTGGCTGGTGAGAAAAAGTAGGTGTTTTTCCAGAACTACTAGTTTCTGAAAGCTGCTGTCTCATGTGCTTAGCTGGTTGGTTCTTGTTCACATGCTCAGGGTCTAACTGATCACCATAGGTGGGACTGAGAAGGAATTTTCTCCGAGGTCTGACAGTTACCTTGGTAGGTTTTCACCTTCCTCTGCAGCATGCTGTGCGGGTCACTTGCTGGGATTACGTGAGTATGTCTCATTTACTCAATTCCCTGCCATTGCGGGGGCCCTGGGCATGGGTGCACCCTGGTCCCTCCCATTCTCTGTCTGTGGCACATAATAGGTTAGTCTCCTGTGGGCTCAAATACTTTGGTCTAATTTTAGCTGTTCAGTTTCATGTGCAGGTGCTGGATGTGACAATGACCTGTGATATACAGGTAAGACTAGATGATCTGGAGTCCCTTCTGGCCTTAAATCCTATCACTCTATGACTGTTTAAACTTCCTTCTTTCTCTCTCAAATCTAAAATCTGCACTGTATTTATATTTAATTACATGACAAGTGAGACTTACTCAAATTAAGAGATACTGGCCCTGGTTCTCAATTGCACCTGGGTTCCATATGGTGCAAGAATGGAAGGGAGGCGTAACTTTGGCCTTATGCCACCTTTGTGCCTCTCCTTTAGCATAAAAACTCCTACTCTGGGAAACTCCTTGCTGGGGTGACCTGCTGCCTTTACATTCTTTTTATAAGACTGGAGTGTATAAAGGGGCCGAACAGAAATGGAGAACCACGCCCATGACAAATTATTCCTGAATAAAATTACCTGTCTGGTTTAAAATCCCAGATTTAACACGGTAATTAATTAGCAATTTGTCTGAACCTTCTTCTGTTGAGAACGCTAGCTATTGGTAACAGCAATCATCTCCTTTTTAATTAAATCAGAATAAAAGACTTTTCCTCCACCTGCTTCCAACTCTATTCCCCACTCCCACACAATGTGCAGTTTCAAGCCTGTAGATAAGTCCCTTAAATCTGCATTGATGATGAAACCCACTGCAGATGATCAACTATTGTAGTTTAGCAAGTATATAAATAAAACACAATAGCAAACTGCGACGTTATCTGATTAAAATATGACCACATCAATCATTGTTGCAACCACTGTTATATATTTGCAGCAAATTTTGTACAAATGCTGTCAAGTGAGGTGTCTATAAAAAGGTTATGATTTGCTGGTTATGATCATGCTATCTGTCTGCATGTATCATTTTTGTATGTGAAGTTATAAGTATTGGCTCTATACTTGGATTTCAAAGATTTGCTCCTGGGGTAATGCCCATGAAGTAATTAGCCAGCACATCTTGGAGGGCCTATTCAAATTGAGTGGCCCATTGAAAGAACATTTAACTGACAATGTACCATGGGAGACGTCTATCTACACTTAATGGAATGTCTTGCTGTGACTAGGTGAAATGCATGGACATGTGACTTGCTCATGTGACTCCAAACTCTATCTTGTTCCTGTGATTTTCTACAGTAAGAACAATGGGATGCCCTCTACATGGTAAAAGGTATAAAAGACCCTGGAAACACCTCCATTTTGGTCTTCAGTCATGCTTCTTACCTCTAAAAAAGAAAAGGAGTACTTGTGGCACCTTAGAGACTAACCAATTTATTTGAGCATGAGCTTTCGTGAGCCACAGCTCACTTCATCAGATGCATACCGTGGAAACTGCAGCAGACTTTATATATACACAGAGAATATGAAACAATACCTCCTCCCACCCCCACTGTCCTGCAGCAGGACAGTGGGGTGGGAGGAGGTATTGTTTCATATTCTCTGTGTATATATAAAGTCTGCTGCAGTTTCCACGGTATGCATCTGATGAAGTGAGCTGTGGCTCACGAAAGCTCATGCTCAAATAAATTGGTTAGTCTCTAAGGTGCCACAAGTACTCCTTTTCTTTTTGCGAATACAGACTAACACGGCTGTTACTCTGAAACCTTCTTACCTCTGTTTGCCTCTATAAACTGAAGCTCTGAACAATGGACTGAATGACCCATCCAAGCTGTGGATGTACTCCAGAGACTTGACTTAAACCAGCAGTTTATTCCATAACTGCTACAAGCCTCAACCAAGAACTTTGCCATTACTGTATGCAATTGATTCCTTTAACCAATTTTAACTCTGACCTTTCTTTTTCTCTTTTTATGAATAAACCTTTAGATTTTAGGTACTAAAGGATGGGCACAATCTTTTGGGTAAGATCTAAGTTATAGATTGACCTGGGTGTGTGGCTGGTCCTTTGGGATCAGAAGAACCTATTATTTTATGAGACCGGTTGTAAAGAACCACTCATCTCTAAATCCAGTGTTTTTGGTGGTGATATAGGAACTGGGAACTGAGGAAACTACCTTTATGTTTTCTTGTTAGCCAGTGTGGGTGAAACAGGAGTTTACTTTTGTGGCTAGTTTGGTATATCTTATAAAATAACCACCACCGGTTTTGCGGTGTGTTTGCCCTATTTCTCAGCAGTTTGTCCTGAATTTGGCCTTCTCAGTTATGACCCACTAAGGCACGGTTTCACAAACAAACCAATCAAGTGTGCTGCATCAAACAGAACATCACTAATCTGCACTCATGCAAGAGGAGGCCCAGGATGGATTGGTGAGGTCTTTGAAGTAGTTCATGTTGAGAGGAGACAGTGGCATCAGCACCACAGTTATAAACAAGGTCCAACATACACTAGAGCAAGCTTCACCTAAATTGTGCAACAGACTGGTGGAAATTCTGTGGCAGATTTATATAAATTAAAAATAGAGAGGAGAGTAATTGCATTATTCATTTAAAATATTGAATTCAGTCAGTAAAATAGCCTCTGTGTTGTTTGTTTTATGCTGTTCCTACATTTTCAACTTTCAGTAGGCTGCAGAATTTGGTATTGATAATGCCAAACTGCATTAGGAAGCTGTCAGGGTCAGAAGTAAAAGGTTTTGACAGCTGAGTAAGGTATAGGTGGGCCTTTTCAATATTTAGGGAGGACCGTAAGGCAGTGTTTGTGGGGTAAGTACATTAGCTGTATGTTTCTCCTTTCGTTATCAGCAATTAAATGGTTAATGTTTGGCTTTATGTTGCCATCTTTAGGTTTCAGAGTTAACATTAACACCCTTATGATGACTGGGAAAATTCAGACATCTTAGCTACTGTTTTGGACTCTCTGCAAACTGTAACTGCATCAGTTGGTACTTGGTGCACATTTTCAAACTGATCTTTGCAAACTTGAGGCCTGATTTCTTCTTCTTTTTTTTTTTTTTTTTTTTTTTTAAATGAAAGCTCAGATTCTGTGGCAAGGAAAAATTTTGGCAGAAAATTCCACTGCTGTGGAATCTTCAAAGAAGTACTGATTATAAGCACCTGAGGCCTGATTTAGGACATTACTGAGTGCCCAGGGAGAGCCAGGGTGTGACCATCTACTGTAAATGACAAATTAAATTCATTTAACCACTACTTTCTTCTGCCATTTTTCACACCCATTTCACGTGAAACATTCAACACTAAAAAAGACAGAGTCCTCTCTGAGCATGTGTGTGGTCACTGCTACATACACCACTGAAGTGGACCACAGAACTAAGTTCCAGAGAGAGCAAGCACAAAAGACCGATAGTTTATTCATCCTCATATTTTTTCCCCTTAAAAAAATCAGGCATCACTTTGGGTCTGATCCTGTTTAGATTGGTAAAACCCACAATTACTTCAATGGAAAGAGGATCAAGCCCTTAAAGAGTAAGTGATTCATAGGACAGATGCCCTGTTTTCCTCAGCAATATTCCAAGTTCTCTCATAAGCAAAACCTTGGGGCTTTGTACTGTAATACACTTGATATATAAATCCTTGTACTGCAATATGGCATATACCATGTTATTCCTCACATATAAACAAACAAAAAATAGGAGAAATTAATAGTTTTTTTCTCCTATAATGCCTTTTCTGAGTATATTCATATGAAGGAGTAATAAAACCCTAATGGTTTCTGACTCTTCTGATGATATAGTGATATATATGCTTAGCATCAATTAGTAAGATTGTTCACGCCCTTCAAACTATTTCATATTAAGCACATATGGACTTCTATTGTAGTGAATAACAATCTCTTTCTTCTAGAGGTAAATATTAACCAAGGTTAACAGTAGCTGAATTTTGATGCTCAATCAAATAAGAGATTAATAACTATATTCTTACATCAATTTTGAATACCTTCAAAACAAATATTTGGAAACATCTCCCACTTTAGCCATGAAAAGTTCAACAGCTTTTCCGTGTAAACTAAAGGGAGTTGGACATCCAGAAAAAAAATACGCAATGGTTTCACAAAACATCTGCTGCAGACAAATCAGGATGCATGCATATCCATAGGCAATATGATTTGTTAACATTGTACCGCCTCTCAATATTACCTCTGAGGAGATAAACAGCCTTACATAATTTGTTTTCAGCCAACCAGGACAAAGTATTTTCTTTCTGCATGTACAAGTAAGAAAGAATATATTGTGTAGGCACTCAGCTTCACCTTGTTCCTTACATACAACACTCCTGAATTAATGATGTCACAAAACCATCCTTGTGTCTTATTATCTAAATAAGCTACAGTGCAAAGTCTGTACTTAGATAATTCTTTTGTTTAGTATCTAAATGATTGCTCAACAATCAAAACTAAATGAACAACAGACAATAGGACAACATCTTGTGAGCTGATTAGAGATACTGAGTCAACGGGAGTTTTGTTATCAACTTCAGGGGGGCCAAGATTTCACACAATGTCTTATAATGAAATGAAGAATTAAGTGGCCATAATCAAATCTTTTAAAATTTTCTATTCTCAGATAATAAAGATTCAGAGCTATACTATATTGCTCAGAGCTATATATATTGCTCAAGACTATAGTAATTTCATTACTATAGTCTTGAGCAATGAAATTCCTCTTCACACCAGTTAGGAATAATCCGTAAAGAGAGGGCAAAAATATGGCCCTATATATACACAATACTATTTAATTGCTCCCCTCACAAATTAGTTTAACAAAACTAAACTTCCCTCTCACAGCACCTCTAAGCAGCAATATTACTAATAAAATCCTCAGCACCTGCAAAGTGACATGCCCACATGGACTCTTGCACATGAGTGGCGTACCAATGATTTTGGTGGGATTGTACAGACACAAAGGTCTACATGCCCTCTACGTGGGTGGATCTCTAAAGAATGAAGGAAGAAATAGGTGGAAGGGGAAAAAATAACTTATTTTTGCACAAACATATTCAGAAGAAAAAGATCTTAAGTAAAGTAAGTAGCAGTGTTTTACGTATTTATTTGGTCCCTAAGAGCACTATAAATTGTGCTAATTATAGGACTATTGTACCTGGAAGCAATTTGATTTTATTGGAATAAAAAAGTGATAATCTTAGGGTATGTCTATACTAGAAATGTAAATCAACCTAGATTAGATCATCTTATAGCAATCACAGTTAATTACTGCAGCAACCTCACCAGAAGCGCTTCCACCAACCTAAGAAGGGCAGTGTGGGGAGCTGAGAGCCCAGTCTCTCAGCTCCACTGGCAGCTCCCGAGCCATGAAATTGACAAGGCTGCCCAGCTCCAGGCAGGGAGAAGGGTCTGAAGGTACCAGGACTTCTCAGCTGGGAGTGGCATCCGAAGCCACCGGGGCTTCTCACCCTGACTCCTAACTGGGAGCAGGTCCATTCTTCCCCTGGCTCTCAGCCAGGTGTGGGGGCAGCGGGGCTCTAGGTGCCTGGCTTTCTTATCGATTTCACAACTTCAGACATAAAATTGACAAGACAGCCAATGTAAGGGATGCAGTGGCTACACAGACAGTATCGCCCTTACCACACAGACATAAGCCTTACACCTCTCATGGAGGTGGAGTTATGATGTTGGTGTAGTAGGGCACTTACATCAGCAGGAGGAAGACTGTAGTATAGACACAGGCATAATTAGGTCGACATAAACTGCTTAGGTGACCTAACTGTGTAGTACAGACCAGCCCTTAGGAACTGTTGATAAGAGTAATTTACTAACTGACAGAGTGGTTTTGTTTGTAAGCAGACCATTAGTTCTCTTTAAAATATATCTGAATTGATTAAAGTAAAAGAACCAAATATATATTACAATGGAAAAAACATGACTACTGATTTATTTCTACCCTATAAACATACTGCATATAATTACCATAGTAATTGGTGTGATGCTTTATAAAAAGAATGATAACCAAGTGTACACTACTGTTACAATCACTAATGTATCATTATTGTTGCACCATTTCACTAAATCTGATAAGAGTATGTCATGTAAACTGTCAGTGGAAAAGTGTAATCTGCTAAATATGATAATCATGTTTACATGCATGTATTATCTTTATATCTGAAGTTATGAACATTTGCTCTGTATTTCTATCTCAGACATGTGTTGTTCCTGGATGACACCCCCCCCCCCAGACAAATTTACATTCAGACTAGCTCTCACTGGTATATAGGCCATCCATATGGTGATGGGCCATTGAAGGGAATCAGCTCTTCATGAGCCCTTCCTGAGGACATCTCAGACAGCATGGAGCCAATGGCTACCTCTATGATTCAGCAAAGCATGCAAGGACATGTGATGAGGCCATGTGATTGAAGTCTCCATCTTTTACTAGTAACTTTCCATGCACACGTAAGCCCAGACTCCATACTGGCGAGGAACTTTCCAGGCGCATGAGCTGGGATTTAACTTGCAAGCGGTGACATCACTTGCTTTGTCTTCATTCCTGCTTCTCCTCTCTGAACTGGGATTATCTAGGAAAGCTTTGAACAAAGTTACTGAATGACCCCCAACCTCTTGGGTGAACCAGAGAAACTTATGCCAACCTAGCAGACTTAACATCACTGCTATCATTCTGACCTGCAAACTCAGAAAATCAATTGTAACGTATATGATTCCTTAACCATTTAATAACTCTCCTTTTACTAATAAAACTTTTAGTTTGTATAGTTTCAGAGTGGTAGCCGTGTTAGTCTGTATCAGCAAAAACAATAAGGAGTCCTTGTGCCACCTTAGAGACTAACAAATCTATTTGGGCATGATCATGCTACAAGGACTCCTCGTTGTTTTTAGTTACTAAAGGATTAGCTACAAGCACAATTTTGGGGTAAGATCTGAGTTATATATTGACCTGCGGAAGTGACTGATTGGAAGAACTTTATATATGATTAATCTGTTTTTCAGTAACCTCTCATCATAAACTGATGCCTGCGTGGTGATAGGAGCTGGAATGCCTAAGGAGACTGTTTTTTGCTTCTTGTTAACCAGTATGGTGATACATACTGGTCTTATCTTGGTAGTGGCTGGGTGAACTCTTAACATTAGAATAATCACCAGTTTGGCATGTGTCTACCCTGAATTAGTCATTTTCAGTTCTGACCAGTTCTGACACCAGGCACTCCTCCACAACTGGTAATAAAATTGGCTTATCAATGCCTAAGGCCTATAAAATGATATACTGGATATTTTCACCAATTCACTCCAAAACCTACTTTATCAAGAAGTTTGTTAATGTTTTCACATACTTTAAGGCAGTTTTCTTCCAATGATTATTTATTCATACTGGACCAATCACATTCTAAAATTTTTTATAGCTTTTTTGTAAAGACAAATGACAGATTTGTTTTGATAAAAGATCTCAAGGAATAGTTATAGCAATACATTTATGATGTAATTGTCCATGAACGTAAGCAATTCAAAGACAACAGACTTTTCTTCTATAGGAATTAATGTGCATGCCTGAGAAAAATAAACATTTGAGAAAAACAAACAGCAGTAAAAAAAAATTGTGTCTAGGGACATTCTGACAAAACTATGTTATATTTATGGTACAACAAAAATAACAAAATCTCTGCATTCAAAAGGTATGCAGAATGGGGCCTTACATTTATTCACTCAATTAAGATACATAACAAATTACAGATCACCATTTCATCTGCAGCAACTCTTCTCAAAAAAGATGTCCAAACAAAGAATAAATGTTAATGTGTGTTAATGCATATTTGTTCAAGATTTGGGTGGTGTTGTTTTTTGCCAACTTTGCAGGCCACATTTTTCAAGCAGCTCCATCTACCCCACAAACAAGACTTTTTCCACTGTGCAGACAAACCCTGAATTTTGTGTGCCGCTAGATGTTTGAACAGGTAAACTGGGTAGCTTTCCTCCTACCTGCCCCTTCACCCATTACATCTGTTGCAAACACACTGGATATATATGAAATTGTGTGGGTGAATCTATTGTAACCTAAAGTGTAAAGCTGACTTCTTATTAATCCTATTAACATGCTGATACTGACCCACTGCACCTACTTTATTTAACTTTGATCATAATCAATAATTTAAAAGGTTATGCTGATGAAACTGCAAATGACATGATTTAGGGAGATAAACCTTGGGTTTATTTATTGGGCTTTTTAGGGGGACAGGAATGAGGAGATTTATGAAGATCTCTTTAATAGTTTAAACTATGTTTCTACTCTGAAGTCACTCTACAAATGGCATTGTGGGATTCAGTGTCTATAGTGTCTCAATTTCTGTATCACACTGACCTCAGTATACAAGTAAAGGTATTATTTTCTGCCAGCCCAGCAAACTCAACCTAGGCTCCAAAAGTCAAACTCGGTTGTGGTTGTTTCCTGCAATATCAGTTTAACAGGACAAATCAGGTTCTCAGTTACATCTATACAAACCTATTCCTTTCAGACTGTGCCCTCCATGATGCATTTGCGATACCTGTTATAGTCAATGACTTTACATAGTGGTAACTGATTTCATCTGTAGTTGGAACTTTTTAAACAATTCTGATGATTTATAGGCAAGTAGGAATAACATCCAGCTCACTCTCTCTGAGTTTTGTGGGTTCCTACAGGGCGAAGAATAGCAAAGGTCAATCAAAATTTATTTTTGTCACTAAAAGAAGCAGATACAACTCTGAATATAGATTGATAACAGATCAATTAAGTTAGAATGTTCTATTTTACATCCTCCGGTTTTAGAGAAGAACTGCAGCGGGGGGAATAAAAGGCAGATGGAAATGCTATTATTTTACTGGTGAAACAAGAACTATGTAATAACAGTCCCATAATTCAGGAACTGACATTCCTCCCCAGGTGTTAGTCCAGACCCATGGCACAAAAATGTTTACTGATCCTGAAAGAATTTGTATGGCTCTGCTAACCTGTTTCCAGCCCAAAGTTAAGAAACATTAGACTTTAAAAATCACCCGTATCATTCTGCTAACCATCTTGATTTTTTACAATGACTTCCATTATGGCTTTGACATGAACTTCCAGAATTAAAGACTGATTAATACAGATTTATATAATGCCAGAATTTTAGACGATATGAACCATTCATTAATATCTCTAGCAATTCTTTGGGACGGGCCATTATCAGAATTCAAGAACAAACAACAAAATTGAATGACAAGTATTTTAGGGTCCAATAGGATCAGCCAGTCATATAAATAAATGCCTTCTACCCCTGTGAAGCTGGGACCCATAGTTCCCCAACAGTAAAAGTATTTGTTGTTAACCCTAACAGTTCACGAGATATCAACATTTGAGATGACCCCTTGTACACTGATCTGATAATACATAATTGGCAGAGGTGCAAGATGGTCTGTACCAACCCAGGAAAACCTCTAACCAGTAAAATTATCAATACTTGCATCCTTGGCATACATAAAGTGTTTCTTTACAGATATTAAAGTATTTTGCTTTAAGCCAAAATCATCCTAGACTAACCCAACATACTATAACCAGAACAAAAGTATGGTATATTGGAAAAATATGTTGAGAAAATATGAAAGGAATGAAGTAACAGACAAGGTGCAGCCTTGGGTAATGTAAAAACAGTTATAAACTAATAAAACCAAACTGTGTATTTTATACTGTATCATTTTAAAATCAATCTGGAGACACTGCTTTTCTTTTAGCAAATGGGTTTATTGACATAACTGATCATACTTGTGTACAGCATGTATGCATCTTCTATTAGAAGAATATCCAGTGACAGAGCTAAACTAAGTGTGATATACAGTTTAATGCTATGCAATCCCCATTAATTTCTAGCAATAACAATGGTGTTGTTCACTGATAATCACTTAATCACATGGGACCCATAGCTATATAGATATTTCAAAGTAAACAAGACAAGAGTTTAAGACACTTACAAAATTAACTCAATTTAAGGACTGATCCTGCATTTCTTCAATCCAAATTTCATTCAGTCCTACATCTTAGTGATTGAAAGTGAAAATTTTCCTGCATATGGACTTCAAGATTTTGTCCCTGAAAGATGCAGCTCATGAAACTTTAGACTGAGGGTGAAATCCTAGCCCCACTGAAATCAGTAGAAAAATTCCTATTGAATTCAATAGGATCAATATTCACTTTGAAATACTCTCTGCACATAACTGATAAGGGTTAAGACAAATTCTCCTAACACTCCCTCTTCACTGTATTTGGACCCTAATATTAAGAAGCCATCTCCAGGGCATAAAAGGCTCGTTCCCATTCAGTCACTGGACTCTCAACAAAGATACTAATTACTATGGTGTCTTTTGTAAATATTTGTTCATTAAAAAGCAGACACCACCACATGACTTAATTTAGGCTACCGAACAACCATCAGACCATAAACAAAAACTTTCTGGTCAGCACCAACCTAGGTCAAATGTGAACCAGTGACAGAGATCGATGCCTCCATAGATCATCAAACTCATGAGCCATTCAGTTCCTCAAGAGTTCATTTGAGGCTCTAGGTAAAATGAATAGGAGCAGAAGTAACATCAATGGTCTCAAAAACATATTGAACTCCTTCTAAAATATCTGCATATAACTGTAACCACAGTTTGGACTTTTTTTAAATTAGCCCATTTCTAGACCACACAAAAAGAACTAATGTAAACTAAACCACCACGTTTAATAGTGGCAGAAGCACATAGGGAAGTAAAACTCCCAGAAAGTAGAGAGCAGCCGATCATAAAATGACTAACACTATTCAGAAAACAAAAATGCATTCAAATAAAAGTAATATACTACTGCAAGAGATTAACTCAAGATAAAGATTTAACTTTATCATTACTCAATTGGCTGAGAAAAACACTGAGAAACACAGATTAACATAAAAAAATTAATGGATTTCACAGTGAAGGTACAAGTACATATAAAACTAATTTTAGTACAGTAAAACCAAGAGAATTACTTATTGGCATAAGTTTGTTTCACATTTCTGAAACATCCTCCACCTATTATTGTTAAAGAAGGAATGCATCTATGCTACTTATCAATCAATAATTCACCTTAGTATGAACTCAGGTAGCTACAAAGATGGATTATTTGAAAGTCAGTGATCCACTGACCAACCAACTATGTACCCAGACAACTAAAACACACATTAAAGTGTAGAAGTACCAAACAGTATTTAAAACACAATTTTGAAATAATTCCCTGTAAACATGTTACAAAACTTGTGTTAGTTTTCCCTAGTGGTGTCAGCAATATATTCCTGCAAGACTAAAATCAATTGCATTACTGTTTTTTATTTAAAAAGATATAAAACACACACACATACACACAGTTGTCTTGCGTTCTATTTGAGTGAAAACACCCGCATCATTCAAACGCTCCATATTCCATACTGTTCAGATTACTTGCATGTTGCAGAATTCAGTATTGATGCTGTTCCTAAAAGTCTTATTTCAACAATAAGGAAATGATGGTGGGTTTAAAAACTCAGTGTTCAGTAAATTTCAAACATACTTCTTGTATCACATCAGCTATTTGGATTATTTGTTTGACTAGTGAAAGGTAACCTGGACCTTCTTAAACACAGTGCAAGAAGATTATCCTGAAAGATACAATACATAAACTGCTGGCTCTGACGACAGAGTCCACCCCTGCTGCTATGTGCATTAGCTCAGATACTCTTCCGCTCTAGACAGCAATTATTTTAAAATGCAGAGTTACTTCCTTAGGTTAGTGATTTTTTTTAATCTTCAAGAAAGTACTAATATTTTTAAGGATTTCTTTATAATAAATGTGCCAGACCAAACCCAACCTCACATAACCCCTCCTGGTAACTGGGATGTGCCCACAAGGAGAACTCCAGCCCCCTCCTACCTGCAGAAAGGAACACTGATATTTTGAGACTGCAGTGATGGAATTACGTAACAAGCTTGGGTCCCATCGGTTAGACTCACCCACATGGAGCTCCTAGGTCTTACTCAGGGTGCCCCATCTCAACCCACTCCCACTCTGCTTGGCAACAGCCTTAAATTCCACATAGCGCCGCCCTCACTGAGGAGACAGCGGGGAGAGGGGGAACTACAACTCCCAGCCCGCCCTGCTGAACCGTGATGCCAGCATGGGGCCAGCTGGGAGTTGTAGTTTCCACGGGCCACACTGCTAGTCAGCGAATCGCTGCTGCAGCAGGTGGTCGTCCCCGCGCCGGGCACTGCTGCTGTCAGCAAAGCGCTCGCAGGGGAACTCGATGAGGTCAGTCTCACTGAGGGCACAAGCCACAGCGCCACGGGGTGGGCGGTGGGACTGGAAGCCAGAAAAGTCGGCGGAGACGCCAGTGCCCATGGAGCGGAGCGGCCGGCGGGTTGAGTACATCTGCCGCACGTGCACCGGTGCTGCCTGCCGCCGCCCCTGTATTTTCCTCCGCACCAGGCGGGATACCCAGGCTGCCAGGGCCACGAAGAGCAGCAGCGCATTCACCGCCAGCAATACCAGTGTGAGGAGCTGCTGGTCTGGGCCGCCAGCTGTGCCCCCGTTGGGCAGGGTGACCAGCCCCACGCAGTGGTCTCGGGGAGCCACCGGGCAGACGCGGCCACCCAGCACCCCCTCCACACAGACCAGGTAAGGGGTGTCAGGGCGCAGCTCCCGGAGGGTGGCAGCTGGCTCGCTCCACTCCGCTAGGTAGACAAAGCGCTGGAACTTGACGGCGGCCCCAAAGCGGTCGAAGAGGAGCCTGAAGCGCACGGGCCCCAGCAGGCGGGGACTGCGGTGAGGCCGCACCCACCAGCGCACGGTCACCGAGCTAGTGCTGACTGCCTCTACTGACAGGTTGCACAGGAAGAGCTTGTTGAAGTCGCAGGGGTCAGATACCAGTGGGGCCCCAGCCGCAGAGGGGGCTAGGTGGTGCTTCCTCGCCCGCCGAGGCCATGCAGGGCCGGCCAGAGGCAGAGATGGCCTGGAGCTGCCCAGCTGGTCGGGTAGGGAGGTAGCAGGGGTGGGCTCAGCTCTCCCGCTGCCTCGGCCCAGAGCAGGCCCCTCCTGAACTCCCAGCAGGCGCATGGTGGAGGCAGAGGGCAGGGATCTGGGTCCCCCTTGGGCTGGGCTGCGGCTGCTGTTGCCCCCAAGCCCCTCAGGGGCCAGAATCAGCTGCCACTGTTGCTCCCTGGGCCGTTGCCCTGTTGCAGGTGGCGGGGAGGGAGATGGGGAGGCCCCGCTGTGGCAGTCGGTGCCATCGGGCGGCAGCAGCTGTGAGTCCTGAAGGTAGTCGAGGTACTTGCCGGCCAGGGCAGGTGGCAGGCGGCACTGCACAAAGACAGTGAGCAGCCGGCCCTGTGAGTGCCGTGTGCCCAGCCACCGCTTCAGGCCCCTCAGGCGGCAGTCACAGCTCCAGGCGTTGCCGTCCAGTTCTAGGTGCTGAAGAGCCAGGCTAGAGGTGAAGAGCTCTCCTGGCAGCACAGCCAGTGCGTTGTCGCGTAGGCTGAGCTCCCGCAACTTGGGCAGGGGGCCAAAAGCGGCAGGGTGCAGGGCAGCCAGCACGTTGCGGCTCAGGTCCAACGCTTCCAGGCTGCGCAGCGGCTCCAGCAAGGTGGCAGGCAGGTGACTCAGCAGGTTCCCATCCAGTCGCAGCTCCTTCAGTGCCCCCAGCCCAGCGAAAGCATCTGGCGCCAGCTGAGCTAGCCGGTTGCCGCTGAGTGAGAGCTTGGCCAGGCTGGGCAGGTGCTGAAAGAGGCCCCCACCCAGCTGCTGCAGGCTGTTGCCAGAGAGGAGCAGTGTGCTTAGCGAGCCCAGTGGCCCAAGGGTCTCTGGGTGACGCAGCGAACTCTGCTGGTTCCCAGACAGGTCAAGGAAGCGCAGTTTGGCCAGGCCAGTGAAGGCGCCACGGCTCAGCCAGCGGATGTGGTTGGACTCCAGGTGCAAGTAGAGCAGGTTGGGCAACCCTGAGAAGGTGGCTTCGCCCAGCGAGGCCAGGGCGTTGCCGTCCAGCCGCAGCTTGACCAGGCTGCCCAGGCCGGTGAAGGAGGCAGTGCTCAGACGGCCAATCTCATTAGCATTCATGTAGAGGATGCGTAGCTTGGCCAGCGGGCGGAGGGTGCCCGGCGCCAGTGCCACCAGCCGGTTGTTGCCCAGGTAGAGCTCCTCCAGCAGCGTCAGGCGCTCAAAGGCCTTGGGGTGCAGCCAGCGGATGCGGTTGTACTGCAGGTCCAGGCGCTGTAGCCCCGCCAGGTGGTGGAAGTCGAAGGCAGAGATGTTGGCGATGAAGTTGCCCCCCAGGCTGTAAGTCAGGATGCCCTGGGGGTCGGCGGTTTTGGGCACCGCCCGCAGCCCCCGGTTGGTGCACAGGAGGTGCTGCTGCAGCTGGCAGTCGCATGGCTCCGGGCACATGGACTCCACGGAGGGAAGCAGCAAGAGGAGGGAGAGGCAGTCACAAACCAACCACGGCAGCAGCGTCAAGCCGAGCCTGCGAGGCGCCCCCATCCCGGGAAGAGCTGCGGCGGGCTGCTTCCCCCGCCGGCTTTGTGTCTCTCCAGCATCCCACCCCCCTTCCCAGCGGCTGCTACTCGGCCCCTCCTCCGCTCTGCAGGACAAGGGACCGGCGCTACTTGTTGCACCGGCTGAGCAGGGGGGGCGGTAGCTGGACTCGGGATCCCCGGGCAGCAGCCGCCGCCGCAGCCCCTCTCGAGCCCGCCTCGCTGGCCGGAGGCTCCGTTGAAGCTGCCGCTGCTCCAGCCGCTCAGCCCCGCGCCGGCCGCTCTCCCTGCCCGGAGGGGTAGGGGGGGCTCGGGACGGGTCCCGCGTGCAGGCGAAAGAGTTTGGGTCGTCCTGGGGGACCCCCGCTCCTCTCGACTCTGGCACGGACGGGGCGGAGTGAGGGGGGAGAGCAGGGGAAAGACCAGCGCGGAAACTTGCCGAGAAAACGGAGCGGAAACTCGGACTTCCCACACTTTGCTCCCCCTTCCCCTCCCCGGGGAGCGGGACTGGCGGAGCGGATGCAGAGCCCGGACCTCGCCAAGGGGGGAGAGGGAACAAGGGCAGCAGCGAGGATAAAAGGCTAAACCAGGACGCGGCGGGGCGCGCGCCCCTTTTTTGGAGCGCCGGAGCCATGGCCCCGCCCGCGCTGCTCCTCTTCCCGCCCTCTGTCCGCCTCTTCGCCCCGCCCCCTCCCCCCAGGCTCCCACCCGCCCACCCCTCGCGCCTCTTCGGCCCCTCCCCCCCAGGCTCCCAACCGCCCGCCCGTCGCGCCTCTTCGGCCCCTCCCCCCCCCCGGCTCCCACCCGCCCTCCGCTCGCGCCTCTTCGGCCCCTCCCCCCCCAGGCTCCCAACCGCCCACCCGTCGCGCCTCTCTGGCCCCCCCGCCCCCCTGCCGCTCTAGGAGCGCTAAAAGAAAAGGAGGACTTGTGGCACCCTAGAGACTAACCAGTTTATTTGAGCATAAGCTTTCGTGAGCTACAGCTCACTTCATTGGATGCATACTGTGGAAAATACAGAAGATGTTTGTTTTTATACACACAAATCATGAAAAAATGGATGTTTATCACTACAAAAGGTTTTCTCTCCCCCCACCCCACTCTCCTGTTGGTAATAGCTTATGTAAAGTGATCACTCTGTTTACAATGTGTATGATAATCAAGGTGGGCCATTTCCAGCACAAATCTAGGGTTTAACAAGAATGTCTGGGGGGGGGGGGGAGGGCTTAGGAAAACAAGGGGAAATAGGTTACCTTGCATAATAACTTAGCCACTCCCAGTCTCTATTCAAGCCTAAGTTAATTGTATCCAATTTGCAAATGAATTCCAATTCAACAGTCTCTTGCTGGAGTCTGGATTTGAAGTTTTTCTGTCGTAATATCGCAACTTTCATGTCTGTAATCGCGTGACCAGAGTGTCACAGATTGAAGATTGAAGATTGTCACAGAACAGATTGAAGTGTTCTCTGACTGGTTTATGAATGTTGTAATTCTTGACATCTGATTTGTGTCCATTTATTCTTTTACGTAGAGACTGTCCAGTTTGACCAATGTACATGGCAGAGGGGCATTGCTGGCACATGATGGCATATATCACATTGGTGGATGTGCAGGTGAACGAGCCTCTGATAGCGTGGCTGATGTTATTAGGCCCTGTGATGTTGTCCCCTGAATAGATATGTGGGCACAATTGGCAACGGGCTTTGTTGCAAGGATAGGTTCCTGGGTTAGTGGTTCTGTTGTGTGGTATGTGGTTGCTGGTGAGTATTCACTTCAGGATGGGGGGCTGTCTGTAGGCAAGGACTGGCCTTTCTCCCAAGATTTGTGAGAGTGTTGGGTCATCCTTCAGGATAGGTTGTAGATCCTTGATAATGCGTTGGAGGGGTTTTAGTTGGGGCTGAAGGTGACGGCTAGTGGCGTTCTGTTATTTTCTTTGTTAGGCCTGTCCTGTAGTAGGTAACTTCTGGGAACTCTTCTGGCTCTATCAATCTGTTTCTTCACTTCCACAGGTGGGTATTGTAGTTATAAGAATGCTTGATAGAGATCTTGTAGGTGTTTGTCTCTGTCTGAGGGGTTGGAGCAAATGCGGTTGTATTGCAGAGCTTGGCTGTAGACAATGGATCATGTGGTGTAGTCAGGATGAAAGCTGGAGGCATGTAGGTAGGAATAGCGGTCAGTAGGTTTCCAGTATAGGGTGGTGTTTATGTGACCATCGTTTATTAGCACTGTAGTGTCCAGGAAGTGGATCTCTTGTGTGGACTGTTCCAGGCTGACGTTGATGGTGGGATGGAAATTGTTGAAATCATGGTGGAATTCCTCAAGAGCTTCTTTTCCATGGGTCCAGATGATGAAGATGTCATCAATATAGCGCAAGTAGAGTAGGGGCGTTAGGGGACGAGAGCTGAGGAAGCGTTGTTCTAAGTCAGCCATAAAATGTTGGCATACTGTGGGGCCATGCAGGTACCCATAGGAGTGCCGCTGATTTGAAGATATACATTGTCCCCAAATGTAAAATAGTTATGGGTAAGGACAAAGTCACAAAGTTCAGCCACCAGGTTAGCCGTGACATTATCGGGGATAGTGTTCTTGACGGCTTGTAGTCCATCTTTGTGTGGAATGTTGGTGTAGAAGGCTTCTACATCCATAGTGGCCAGGATGGTGTTATCAGGAAGATCACCGATGGATTGTAGTTTCCTCAGGAAGTCAGTGGTGTCTCGAAGGTAGCCAGGATTGTCTGGCTATGTAGACTCCCTCCTCAGGCCCTACGCTACCAGCACTACCAGCTACCTTTGAGACACCACTGACTTCCTGAGGAAACTACAATCCATCGGTGATCTTCCTGGCCCACCTTGATTATCATACACATTGTAAGGAGAGTGATCACTTTACATAGGCTATTACCAGCAGGAGAGTGGGGTGGGGGGAGAGAAAACCTTTTGTAGTGATAAACACCCATTTTTTCATGATTTGTGTGTATAAAAACAAACATCTTCTGTATTTTCCACACTATGCATTCGATGAAGTGAGCTGTAGCTCACGAAAGCTTATGCTCAAATAAACTGGTTAGTCTCTAAGGTGCCACAAGTACTCCTTTTCTTTTTGCGAATACAGACTAACACGGCTGTTCCTCTGAAACCTGTCATTAGGAGCGCTAAGTAAAGACATGGGCAGCAGATAAAGAGCTGTGGTTTTAATTTAAAGCGGGGGGGGGTGTGGTTCGGAGGAGTTGAAGTAAACTGGCCCCTTCTAGCTGTATTTAGAAACCTGCCAAAGGCACTAATCAGGGTTTAGCACAGATTAGGTCCCTATGAAACAAATGGTTATGAAAGGACTAAACCTCCCCTAGTCCAGCAGGATGAGAACCCTGAGCCTTTCTCTGCCCGCCGGGAAAGTCCTCCCCTCAGAGGTGCTAAGGCACAGGGAAGTTGTCAATGCAGCGTCAGCAACACACCAGGCTCTTTAGAAGGGTAATGAGGCCCGGTCCCTGCCCCCCAAAGAGTTTACAGTCAGTAGGCAGGGAGATGGGAAGAAGGCAGTAGAAAGCCACAGCCCTGAACATCAAAGTAAGGTGCAGGGCCTGGTTAGTTCCCTAATTTTTTTTTAAGTATGTGTTGGGAGGGAAGTCAGAGGAAAGGTGGGATAGGGTGACCAGATGTCCTGATTTTATAGGGACAGTCCCGATTTTGGGTCTTTTTCTTATATAGGCTTCTATTACTCCTTACCCCCTGTCCTGATTTTTCACATTTTCTGTCTGGTCACCCTAGGGTGGGAAGATTAGGGTTTGAAGGAAGACATGCATATAGAGTGACCAGATGTCCCAATTTTATAGGGACAGTTCCAATATTTTGGGCTTTTTCCTATATTGGCACCGATTTCTCCCCAACCCATCCCGATTTTTCACATTTACCATCTGGTCACCCTACGTGCATATTAAAGGCAGGCATGGAGAAGAGAGAGGGTACGTGGCAGCTTGGTGCTGAGAGGGGGATGCAAAGTGCATAGAATAAGACAGGAAATAGAAGTAGGAAAGGGGAGATGATTGCAGTGGAGTCAGGTGGCTGTGGAGAGCAGTATGTGGCACACTCTTCCTTCTCTGCCACCAAGAGGCAGACTTGGCAGGGGTGAGAGGTTACTTGAGAGTGTTTTGTTTGTTGTGTGTTTTCAACCAATTCATGAGAAAGAGGGGAAGGCTTGAGTGAAGATGAGGTGGCTGTTGCTTTTAACTTTGCGCAAGGTTAATGATTTTTATTTCTTCTGGCAGGAAGCCCCCGCACCCTGACCTTGCTCCCCAGCAGGAGCGCCGCACAGGTGGAGCAGGGCAAGCCCCCGCATTCCGACCCCATTACCCCAGCAGGAGCGCTGGGGAGGCTCGGGGGTGGGGGGAACACTGCAGGTGGAAGGGGTGGGGAGGGGCCCCCACTTGCTCTGGCACAGGGCCCCACAATACCATAATCCACCTCTGCATACTCCTTATCAGTCAATGATTTCGCTGTTCCAGTGGAATATAACTGTTGTAGGAGATCGCAGTCAGGAGGGCAGAGATGATCTTTCAGGTAACCAGGACCAATTCTATGTAGGACTTTGAAAGTCAACATGGCAATATTGTCTAGGGTTGTCAACTCTGACTGAAACTATTCCAGAAGACTTTTTTTCCCCAACGTGATGAAATGTCATTTTTTTAAAATATCCTATTAAAATCTCCTGGATTGCTTTCAATAGTCACTGGGAGATCGATGCTGATTCTGGGAAACTCCAGGCCAGTCCTGGAGGCTTGGCAACTCTATCCATAACAATCCCATAAGTCTGCATTCAAATAGTTAAATCAGTCCTCAGATGATCATCTGACCTGCCACACAGCATTTGGAGACCCAAAAAACTACAGGAGAAAAAAATGTTCACTATCATCTGCAGTTGGCCAGAAGAAAAAGTCTCCAATCCTATTGGAGACAGATCTAGCCAAAATGATCCATAGATTTTTAATATCTAGGCTGGAATACTTCAACTCTCTTCATCAAGGAATGAAGATCCATTCCATTAAAAATCTCCAGCTTGCTCAGAATAAGCAGCCTGGCTGCCCAGCAACATAGGATGCCAAAAACATATAACCCTGATGCATTGCAGTCTGGAATGGCTCCCCATAGAAATCATGGAGTAGGAGAGTTCAGGGCACCTTTTTCTTCCTACTAGCATCACTTCAGTTACATCCAGGTTAATTTTCACTAGCTGTTCTTCTTCCACCTGCCAATCTTGGAAAGCTAAAAAGAACTGGAATCACAAGGATGAAAATAAAGGAAAAATTCAGAGAAGATATGAAACACATTTGGCCCACATGATTGATCTCAAGTACAAATCCAATCACCTGAAACTGGAACAGAAAAAATCAGGTTAAATCTCTCTGATGGAATATAATGTTCAGTATCCTCTTATATCCCTCCCTTCCTTTTCTAGCATTTTAAAACTGAATATCCAGATTTTTCCTCAAAAATCTGTTTGCAAAGGAGATTGTCACATCACGTTGCTTCAAAATGTGTGAAAATGAACATCACAAGTCAGAATAGTTGAATTCAGAACTTAGTCAACTTTTAAAAGGTATGGCCTCATGTCTAGCAATCTAAGTCATCAGTCAAGCATGGTTTTAGCACACTTGAATTAATTTGGTTGAAACTTCATAATAGATACTGAAAAGCATTTACATTTGTAGTATTATCAGTATCTCAGGATGGAAACGAGAGGTTTGTCTGCCTAAGTGAGGTGGGAGACTTGTATTCTTGTATTTTACTTACAGAATTGCAAGCTTGAAGAATAAGTATACTTACAGAGTGAATGTGATCTGTTTCATTTAATAAAACTGTGACTTTTTATTAAATAACCTTGTCCATCTTACACTCTTGATTCCTAACATCCCCAGTGAAGAGTTCCATCCCAGTTTTCCAACTTAGTCTAGACCTCACTTTGGATGTATTTTATTTCAAGTCTTTAATATCCAGCTCAAACAATATGAGAAGTAGGCCCATAAAGGCTGCAGCATTTGAGGCTTTCTTTCCTGGTTGTCAATTCTATTACTCTGCCTCTGAAGGATTTTTTTTATTTTTTATTTTTATTTTGAGGTAGAACCCAGTTAGCTGGTGGATGGATTTCTTTTAACTCAAATTGAGTCATTATATAGTTTATTTAGAAAAATTACTCAGAAAAGTGACTGTGAAATGACATGTTTATCTATCCCTTAAGAATTTCCATCCCCAATGTGCTCAATTTACAAAAGAGGGGGGATGCATCACTTGACTAATTATCATCCCTACAGACTCACTGTAGTTCCTTTCTTCTTCATACATCATCACAAGTAATAAAGATCAGATTATGCATAGTGCAGAGCCTTTGCTTTCTTTATATGCCTTCTGACATCTAGCCAGGAATTGTTTTCAGTGGGTTTGGCTGGAATTTAGTAAACAATTTATTGTTGATGCTCAAGAAGGAAAAGTATCAATCATAGTCCTCCTTATGCATATGGGCTGTACACTGCCAAGAGGAGTAAAAGAAAAAGGGTAAACTTATTTTTTCCCACTAACAAGCAATTATGATTAAGTGCATTTTAGGAGCATATCTGTTGAGGTAAAAGATGCCAAGTTTACTGTTCCTTTTTGGAGCTAGAATATAAGAATGGCCATACTGAGTCAGACCAATGGTCCATCTAGCCCAGTATCCTGTCTTCTAACAGTGGCTAATGCTAGGTGCTTCAGGGAGAATGACTAGACTAGGCAATCATCGAGTGATCTGTCCCCTGTCGTCCACTCCGAGCTTCTGGCAATCAGAGGCTAGGGACACTCAGAGCATGGTGTTGTATCCTTGCCCATTGTGCCTATTGATGGAGCTACCCTCCATGAACTTATCTAGTTCTTTTTTGAACCCTGTTATCGTTTTGGACTTCTCAACATCCCCTGATAGCAAGTTCCACAGATTGACTGTGTATTGTGTGAAGAAATACTTCATTTTGTTTGTTTTAAACCTGCTTATTAATTTTATTGGGTGATCCCTACTTCTTGTTATGTGAAGGAGTAAATACCTTTTCCTTATTCACTTTCTCCACAACAGTCAAGCATTATATTGTTATTATGCATATGCTCGGCAGAATTCAATTTTTTATTTTTTATAATTTTGACTGGTTTTTTTTGAGCACCCTTTTATTTACTTAAATTTTGACAGTTGTGAAAAACTTGGAGCGGAGTCAGGCAATAATTGTTTAATGAGAGGAGACGCTGAGATTCAAAAAGGAAAGCTTTAACTGTTAAAACTCAAATTGTCATCATTACATGTGAGAATATACAAAGTGTCCTTAAACATTAAGTTCTCAAATAGCATTTTTCTTACTTTGCCTATCTGTAAATTTCAGTTATCGATGGAAATACTTTTTCCATCAGTTTGTGTGTCTGTAGTGATATCAACCTTTACCGACATTTACCAATAAATCTAATCCTTCCAAACCTAATTATACACAACCTCCAGGGGTTTTAAAGAGATCCTTGAATTTGAAGTTTAAGCTATGTGGAGTGCTGAAAAGCATGAGCATATCTGACAGACTAATCTGTACATTGTGAGTTTCCTGGTTAAATATTCTCAAAGCTCACCAATTAAAGCATCTCTTGCGTGGTCAATTGTTTTCTTTGCTAGTGAGTATGTCAGTGTTCAACATCAGTGCCAATACTGCAGATACTGTAAAGCAGGATAATGTGAGCATGCTGATGCCAAATGTGATAAATAATTTATTTTTTTCTTTAAAACTTTATGGTTTCCCTGTGGAAGCAATTCATCTACCATATGTAGTTTATATTGGTTGAAATTACCACACTGCAAGACATTTTAAATAAGGGTAAACCTCTTTTTCTGGTGTGATGAGTTGCTTTCATTAAAAAATGGAATGTCACTTGAGACCTCCAACTCCTCTTCAGAAAGAAAGCATGATTCCCAGATTCACAGTTAATGTTATAAACCTTGTCTGCTCAGTGAAATGGAGGCTACCAGATGTTTAATAGATATCTGGATGTTTTCCTAGGGGGAATCCCAGACTGTAAAGCGTGGCCTACCAGTTACAAATATCTTTTAAATCTTTAAAGAACTAAATATTTGAGTAAAGGATGTATAAGGATTACTTAACATGTGGCACTAGCTAAAACATTCTCTTATAATTGTTTGTTTTCATTCAGAAACATAACCAAAAGCCATTGACTTCTGCAAAATACTCACTGTAGTTGTGTTATTTTACTAGGGTACAGCCAGTTCGCTTTTTAAAACACCCTAGTGGTTGGTGTTAGGTTTCATATTGATAGCAAGTCATGCCCTAGTGTTGAACAAATGCATAATGTCCAAGAAGTGCCAGCCTGTTTCTTTAGCTGCATACTTCAACTATATAATCGATATCATTGAAAACGTCAATGATGTGATTCGTGTGTACGCTCACACCTAAATAACTATTGCTAGATTAAATTTAACTAAAGCAAAACAACATATAATTAATCTAACTACAAAATCAGAGTATGGATACTGTTATGAGCATAAATATCCATAAAAATAAAGGGGAGGATTATGTACCTAATTTCACTTTTCAGAGTTCACTTACTCAGTGACCTTTGCCATTATGGACCAGTTATTAACTGGCTTTTGTCAATTACATTGACGGGTTACATGTTAGTAAAGGCCAACCCAGTTATTAATGTTTGTGTACTGTCAGACACTTCTATTTCATGGGAGATAAATACAAAACTTCAGATAAGTACATGGTTTCTCTCTAGTTCAACTTCTGTGTCTATAAGTGAGTGGAGAACACTACTCCCATCAGGAACAGAGAGAGGCATGGGTTATGTAAAACAAATGCTTATTCAGGAAGGGCAAATTAATTGTAGCTGTGGCTGCAATCCTGTTGTATGGTTATCTGTTTATGCATTCAATCTTTGCAGTAGTGTTAGAGCAGTTTTTCCATAACCACGTAGTTGAATTGGATGCTTTCTCCATATAAGGTTACTTGTGATCATCACAACTGATGTATTGTCCTTTTACGATGACATCCATTTTTGATGGGGCATTCTTCATTACTCCCAATCAACTTTATAATGTATGGGTGGCTGTAATAGTTAGAGAATCCATAGGAGAAAGACCTTGACACAAAATATGGCTCAGGCCAGGACGCCTCCTTTTGTGTCAAATTGCCACTAAATTATTAAATACAATCTGTTAAACATATGCTATAAAGATTAAAAAAAAGGTTTAGAATCCATTGAAAACACAATGTATTTAATCTATCGGCTTTATCCTTTATCTCCATGGAAGTGCCTTTAATTAAATTACAAGGAAGTGAAGATTAAACTAGTATTAAAAATAACTTTTCCTCTTTATCTTGATCAATTTTAGCAGCTTTTATTTGAAGGGTGGCTATAGAATGCTGTTGTTGAATAAAATCTTTTAATTCTGAATGATTGTCTGAGGAAGACCTATGGAATCATAAAACCTGCCGCATAACTAGTTTCCATGAGATTTAAGTGGTGAGATAACGATCTAGCCAATAGTATTTGGTGTAAATCACCATTGCTCCAATGAATTAAGTAAAACTATGCAGACTTGCATCATCTGAGGAGCTAGCCTAATAGTCCTGATACACTGTTGTATCAGGAGTTCCTCACGTACTTTAAGTTAAGCTTGTGTTAAAGTATAAAGTAATCAGGGCTTCTAAGCACAGCCCACTGCTGTGATGAGTACTTTGCTGGTCACGAACAACAAGATCAACTGCTTATTTCTAACAAAGTGATAGTACTATACTTAACTGAAAAATCTGCAAGAAAAGGCACTCTGCTGAATTGTCATATGCTGGATCTAGAAAGACTCTTCTGAATGAAGCATAATTTATTTCTGAAAATTGTCACCATTTCTTCCTGTGTACACTTTATAATACAGTATATGTAAAATTAAAGTCTATAGTTTTAAAGGACCAGGACACATTATAAAATCACATGTCTGTCTTAATCATTGGATAGTCCATAATGTTTTAAGTAAATTGACTTACAAACCTGTGCACATTTGTGATGGTGGACTTAAACATCTTCTGTCTCTTATTACAGACAGTAAGGGTTTCAAGGTAGGGAGATATTTTTTTCAAAATCCTGTAATGGAAATAGTTCTGTTCAGCCAATTCATTTATAGAAGTTCTCTGATAAAAAATGTTTGCAGACTTCTTCAAAACATTAGGTAATTGAAGCCAAAGGGCCTGGAAAATTAAATGAAAGCAGCATCATTATGCTCCTTGCATTCTTTATTTCTTTATAAATATTTGTACTTTGATTATACTGTACTACTTAGTACCACATGATGAAATGTGGTATTGGATCAAAGCTGCTGGCCACACTATAGGAGAGCTTTGTTTAAAAGGCTGATCTTAACATTAATGGTATTCCAGTATGTTTAAGGTTATTACACCATAAATGACCTCAGAAGGATGTTTCAATAAGCTAAAAATCTAGAAGCAAGTCTTCCCATCCATTTCCTCAAACTAAAGTGAAATACCATTGTTGCCTCCTTTTAAAAAAAAAAAAACAAAAAAAAAAAACCAGTTGTACCCAGCCTTGTAGAGATGGTAACCAAAAAACCCACAAAACCCCACATTAAGAATACTAAGGTTGCAAAATCAAGAACTCAAAAAGTTAAGAAATTCCAGTATTTAGGTTGCCTGTGAAACTTAATTCAGCCTCTTTTTGTGTATCCATTATGATTGTCTAATTACATAGTCATAGAATTTTTCCATAGTATCCTCACCTCATTCAGTGCACTGCATGGACCATGCTCACCGAAGGGGCAGCTGTTGGTATTCTTTTTATTGTCCTCATTCAGTGTGTGGCCTAACGCCTTATTACTGCTCACTGTCTAAACCCACTACTGAATACTGTTTCCTTGTCTGCATTTCTGTGGGACTCGACATTGTAATATCGGAGTGCTTCACGAACATTAATTTATTTTAACACCCTAGTGAGATAGGAAGGCATTGTCCCCATATTACAGATGGGGAACTGAGGCAGAGAGAGATTAAGGCCAAAATTATCAAATGTCCAGCAATTTTGGGTGCCCATCTTGAGAAGCCTACCACCTGATATCTAGGAGAATAGCACTCTATTCAATGTACAGCTCTCATTAACTTCACTTGCAGCCGTGAGTGCTCAGGAATAATTTCTTAGCACAAAGCAATCCTATCCAATCTGAAAATATGGAGATTGTGCTTAAATAAAAGTTGTGTTCAGCTTGCATCTCTTTAAAAAGTCAAATACTTATGTCAATTTCCAAACATGAATGTCTTCTTGAGGAAAAAGATTGCTACTCTCTCTCTAGTAAGCATAAAATGCTCTCCTGCTTTGATTTTTTTGTTACCTCACTCCACCCTCTCATCTGGTATAAATCAGTGTAGCCCTATTGCTTCTGATAGTTATGCAGATTTATATCAGTTGAGGAGTTGGTCTAGTGACACACAGAGGTTTCCAATCACTCTCTACTTTTAACATTGATTCTTGTACATTGCAATAGGTATAAGCTCAAAGAATAATCAAATGAAAATGAAGATTATGTTCAACAAAATAAATACAGTTTTGTCAGTAACAGCGGCTTTGCTATAGATTGCTCACATTGGACAAGAATAAGCAAGATAAACAGTGTATGTTGAAAGTGAGAGGGTCAGTTTTCTATATGCTGTTAAACTAGCATCTGTGCACTGACTTCATTGGGTGTCAGTCTGGCTTTCCATGAGTCTGAGCACACAGTATAGCAGCATTTAAGCTCTTGTGATTGTTAGAATGATTAAATATGAGTGATATTATCCAATAATTTAACTTTATTTTAAAAAAAGGAATATAGTTTATCTTTGTATCTGCTCCCCTAACTATTCACTTAGTGTGTCCCCCCTTCAGCTTTGCACTTTTCTTCAAAACTGCCCCTTATATTTAGAACAGCTTTGCCCTTGTGTGCCAAGTGCTCTCTTCCTCTTTAAAACATACTTCTTTCGGAAAACCTTAATCTGTACAGCGATCGCTGTATAGTCTACATTAGTGACTGTGATATCTTCAGAAGAGGGTCCTTGTCTTTACCTGCTTGTAAAGAACTATGCATTTTATGGAATTAAATAATAATGCCATAATTAAAATGTGGACACAATATACAGAGAAAAGAGGCAAGTTATTGACTGACTAACTCAAATATCAGTCCCTGAGGGACAATTCAGAGTTATAGCAAAGAAGAAAAATATCTGAAATAGAAGTTATGGAAGATTTTTTATGGTTGTTGTCATATACCATGTGTGCATAATTGTAGCCTGCAGGAATTGAAAAAGATTTAGAAACTTTGGAACTTGACTATTTCAGTGGAGGAAATCTTCAGGCTGGATGAGGCTATCAAGTCTAAATAGGATAATGGCAGAGTTCTACCAAAAGTTTAGAAAGAGAAATCCCCATTCTATTCCCTTTTCTTGGAAGCTGAAGTAAGGAACACTACAGTCTACTAGACTTGGACTTCAATCTCTCGATCACCGAAAATGACAGAGGCCTTCAGTTCTTGCATCATTTTAATTATAGAGTTTTTTAAAAATCACACTTTTCACAAAATTAATTGAGATTATACTCCACCCTTTGGTAGGTAGTATGTTAAAAATACACATCAGCAAACTTGAGAGCTGTATTTAAATTTAAGAGTGAGATTAAGTACCCTGTAATTGAGATGCCTCTGACTACAGAAAAGATACTTGACAGACAAGAATAGGATAAGTTTCTTTTAAATGAAATTCTGAACCTATATATACATTTTGGATTCAAATTCTAGTGCAGCATTGGGAGCTACATGTATCCAGTGGTCACTGCTGTGGTCACTGCAATGGAAGAGCCGCAGTTGTATTCAGAGAACATGATAAACGTGTCTTGTCACCTCTTGTTTATCTTAGTGACAGCACATGTAAAATTATCAGATCTAGCCAAATAACAGACTTAGATGGAGTGAGGAGAATTGTTTTAAATATGCAGAATTTACTCAATTGGAAAATTCCAAACTAGTGCTGAGAATGGTGAGTTAGTTTTGAAATGGTAAAAAATTGGGAGGATAAGATAGTGACGCTATCTGTTCTATTTAACTATACTTTTTGTCACAATTGCATTTTAAGTGGCTAAACAAAAGGACATAAAATATTTTAAGGATTTTACTTGAATTAGGGGTTGTAAAATCCCTCCAGTCTGGAGCCTTTCACGTCTAAGGCCTGCTGGTCAAAGCACTCAACGTGACCTCAAACGGTGGTGGCAACAGCATATGAAGAGAGAGGTGGTTTCTTAGATAGCCCGTTCGCAAACCAAATAAAGTTTTATAAAATAATGTCAACAGCTTTCATGATACCTGGACGTAGAAAACAATCCGGTATGTCTCACGTCAAGGTAAGAAATGGCTGATGCCCAGAGGAAGGTGCAAGAAACACTGCTTTAGGCAATGCGATAAGCTTCCCTTCACAGTCTAATAAAGGCCTCATCATACTCTCTAAACCTTGTATTTTAAGTGTGAAGTACAAAGTTTTATATTCCTATCAAAATTTTTTAGCATGAACTGTAACTCTGGATATTCTTGTTCACATAGATATCCAATCCCTCTGAGTCGTGCTAATTATTTCATTTGAATTTAAACTCTGGATCATGCCATCCCTCCTCCTGTAAAGATCTGGTGAGGGTATGACTCCAAGGATGACTAGTACTCAGTCTTTCTGGCTACTAGACATTTGCCATTGGATTTTCACAACTGTTGCGTTTTACCCAAATATTTCCCTGTGGTAAAAATTGCTACTTTCTAGAAATTTAAATTGTTCCTAAGGCAAAGAAAAATCAGAAAGCTTTCTGCATCACCACTAGCAGTTTATTATAAAACTGCTCTTGTTCAGCCTGCTTAGGTATTTCTATTGGCACACAACAGTGCTGGAGTTTTGCCCAGAGTAGCACAATCTTCTTATCCACTGGAGACAGAGTTAGCCACTACCTCAGCAATCAGATACTCTGCCTTCTACTAGACTTGAACATATTTTTCACTATTTTAACTACTGCAACACCTCTGAAGCTCTGTGATGTTCACACTTTATCATTTAATTTCTCTTGCCAGCACTTGTTTCCTCTGAGTTTATGGTTTTCACATGATCCTAGTGTTCTCTTCCAACTCTTTCTTTCAGTTGCTGCCTGCATTGACTACTTGCTTATGTTGTCATGCCAACTCCCAAGCTTAGAATCTCAACTTGAGTGGATGCCTTTTTTCAAGCATACACTTCAGTTACCAAGGTGCGTGAACAGAATACATGAGTGTGGGCAAACAGCTAAACCAGTATGGGTTTGGCACGAATTTCCAAGTATCCATTTCTGTTTCAGGAGTGCTCTTTGTCATTTTTGCCCTACTCCCTGGCATTCATGCCCATGCCACTGAAAATACATAGATTAGAAGGGGACCAAATGGGAAAAAAACATACACCTTAGTGTAATGACAGGTTTCAGAGTAACAGCCGTGTTAGTCTGTCTTCGCAAAAAGAAAAGGAGTACTTGTGGCACCTTAGAGACTAACCAATTTATTTGAGCATGAGCTTTTGCGAGCTACAGCTCACTTCATCGGATGCATACCATGGAAACTGTAGAAGACATTATATACACACAGAGACCATGAAACAATACCTCCTCCCACCCCACTGTCCTGCTGGTAATAGCTTATCTAAAGTGATCATCAAGTTGGGCCATTTCCAGCACAAATCCAGGTTTTCTCACCCTCCGCCCCCCCAACACAAATGCACTCTCCTGCTGGTAATAGCCCATCCAAAGTGACCACTCTCTTCACAATGTGTATGATAATCAAGGTGGGCCATTTCCAGCACAAATCCAGGTTCTCTCACTCCCTCACTTTGGATGGGCTATTACCAGCAGGAGAGTGAGTTTGTGGGGGGGGGCGGAGGGTGAGAAAACCTGGATTTGTGCTGAAAATGGCCCAACTTGATGATCGCTTTAGATAAGCTATTACCAGAAGGACAGTGGGGTGGGAGGAGGTATTGTTTCATGGTCTCTGTGTGTATATAATGTCTTCTGCAGTTTCCACGGTATACATCCGATGAAGTGAGCTGTAGCTCATGAAAGCTCATGCTCAAATAAATTGGTTAGTCGCTAAGGTGCCACAAGTACTCCTTTTCTTTATACACCTTAGTGGTTAGCCATCTTTTTATTTTCCTCATTTAAGCAAAACTACTAACTTATCAAGTGACCTAGATAGAACTAACAAGAAATCCATAAGTGACTAGTTTATTTAGTCTCTCTGAAAGTCAGATCTTATTGAATTTGATTTACGTTTCACGCTGAGTCATTTCAGGATATCTGTGTAATCAATTTTCCAAATACCCAAGTAAAAAATTCAAGAAAAATACAGGAAATTAAAAATGTGGACTTTACCTTTTTTTTATACCCAGGTCACATGTAACAATTGTGCTTTGTTCCTTTTACTGTACTTAACAAAATGGTATGTACTGTAGGTTCTGTAAAACAGCCAGTGTCCAAGATAAACAATATTTTAGAATAGCTTTAATATAACTGACAGCCACATTCACAGATTAGTTCTGTAATGGATTTAACCAATTTTCTATAAATGGTAATAACTGTTAAGTAGAAGAAACATGGACATTTCATCTCAGACTCTCTGTAGTTCATTGGCGATTTCTATAGGCCAGCATGCACTGGATTTCAGAGGATCAACCTGTATTAAAGAAATGCAACTGTACTGAACTTTAATATTTCATGCACGGATCTTTTGAGATGTCAATTCACTTTCATCACAGCATATTTCATGCAAGAAGTTTTAAAAGCAACGCATTACAGTTCAAGTTTGAAACAGTGCTTAATAGGGTGACTTATTCTTTTGAGAAAAATACATTAGAGAATAAAGTAAGCTGATTCAGCCTTTTCATGGTGGGCTATTAGGAGCTTCGTTTTTCTCTAGTACATCAGACTAGTAGTCCTAGAATCATAGAAGATTAGGGTTGGAAGAGACTTTAGGAGGTCATCTAATCCAACCCACTGCTCAAAGCAGGACCAACACCAACTAAATCATCCCAGCCAGGGCTTTGTCAAGCCAGGTCTTAAAAACCTCTAAGGATAGAGATTCCACCACCTCCCTAGTTAACCCATTCCAGTGCTTCACCACCCTCTTAGTGAAATCATGTTTCCTAATATCCAACCGAGACCTCCCCAACTGCAACTCCTTGTTCTGTTATCTGTCATCACTGAGAACAGCTAAGCTCTATCCTCTTTGGAACCCCCCTTCAGGAAGTTGAAGGCTGCTATCAATTCCCTCCTCACTCTTCTCTTCTGCAGACTAAACAAGCCCAGTTCCCTCAGCCTCTCCTCGTAAGTCATGTGCCCCAGCCCCCTAATAATTTTTGTTGCCCTCCACTGGACTCTCCCCAATTTGTCCACATCCTTTCTGTAGTGAGGGGCCCAAAACTGGATGCAATACTCCAGATGTGGCCTCACCAGTGCCGAACAGAGGGGAATAATCACTTCCCTCAATCAGCTGGCAATTCTTCTACTAATGCAGCCCAATATGGGCCTTCTTGGCAACAAGGGCACACTGCTGACTGATATCCAGTGTCTCATCCACTGAAATCCCCAGGTCTTTTTCTGCAGAACTGCTGCTTAGCCAGTTGGTCCCCAGCCTGTAGCGGTGTATGGGATTCTTCTGTCCTAAGTGCAGGACTCTGTATTTGTCCTTGTTGAACCTCATCAGATTTCTTTTGGCCCAATCCTCCAATTTGTCTATGTCACTCTGGACCCTATCCCTCCCCTCCCCTCCAGCATATCTACCTCTCCCCCCAGCTTAGTGTCATTTCTGAACTTGCTGAGGGTGCAATCCATCCCATCATCCAGATCATTAATAAAGATGTTTAACAAACCGGCCCCAGGACTGACCCCTGGGGTACTCTGCTGCCATCTAGACATCGAGCTGTTGATCACTACCTGTTGAGCCCAGCAATCTAGCCAGCTTTCTAGCCACCTTATATTCCATTCATCCAATCCATACTTTTTTAACTTGCTGACAAGAATACTGTGGGAGACCATATCAAAAGCTTGATTTTAACAAAGCTTTTGACTAGTAGTCCTGTTTTAAAATAACCTGCTCTAAAATACAAGGCTTGAACTTGAAGTCAGCTTAAGTTGGTTTTCATTTCAGATTCAAAAAGGCTGAAAATGGCTGGAGGAAAGTTTGATCCAATGGATAGCTGTTGTGCATTATAGCTCTAGGACACTCATCCTCACAAGCTTGCCTGTGAACCACTTCCTATTAAGCCAGTGTGCTCTTACCTCAGTAGTGGAGCACCTCACTTTTCAACACAGTGAAACTTCCAGCTAATTGGAGCAAACACTAGGACTCTGTGTTCAGAGACCTTGAACACCTAAACAAAAAAACTCTTGTACTACCAGGTTGGAGGGGTAGAAAATACACACACACAGGAGGAGAGAAACAAACTGCAAAATGACCAGCAGAGATCCCCTGCATCCTACATCCAACAAATAGTAGTAAACCGATACAAAAGACAGAGAGAAACATAACCAGCCATATCCTTCATATAAAAGCAAGGATATTTTCATCTTGTCTGCTTCTTATTGTCCTGATATTGCTTTTCATGTAACTTGCACATTATTTGCTGCAGGAAAGGTATTGGACTGGGAGGAGATGTCTTAGATGGGCCATAATCTTAAAAAAAAAGATATTGAGACCATGGCTCCGTGAGCCTGCCTTGTTAATGCTGTTCAATCAAATGAATTTTAGTTAGAAAAGGAAAACTTATTTAATTTGGCCCTGGAGCCTCTGGATCATCTGAGCAGAGATAACCAAGAGCCAGGGAATTTAAACTGGACAAAGAATATCTGCAAATGATGTTTTGTTAAAAGATGTTATCCCAAGAAGCTTCAGTGATGATCTAAACTTCAGTATAGGCTGCACGTGCTGCATCCTTAGGCCTCATTTAGAAATCCACTGCTTTTGTTTTCACAAGCAGCAAGGTATAGAGCTTGCTTCTTGTTGGTCTGAGGTAAGGACTTCAGCTGTTCAGCAGTACATATCAGAGTGGTTGTATGGAAACCCTTACTGAACTAATTTCAAATGGCTGATTTAGAAGCTTGGTCAGGCCTTGTCTGGCTGCATGTTGTCCCAATTTCTGTATGTTCAGGTGCGTGACTCCAGCATTTGGGGAGACTGGGTGTGAGCACTGGAAACTCCCTAGAAGTGTGTGGGTGGGGCGGCATTGGTGCCCGGACCGTGGCCCCACCCTCTTCTCTGTCTCAAGGCCCGCCACCGCTCAGCCTCCTCTCCCTGAGGCCTCGCCCATGCTCCACCTCCACTCTGCCACAGGCCCTGCTCCTACTCAGCCCCATCTCCCACCTGCACCTCTCTGCCACTTTCCCCAACGCCTCCCCCACCCACACCTTTCCCCCCCTCTTCCCCGAGGCCTCCCGCACCTGCTGCTCATGCCTCTTTGCCCCCTCTCCAAGCCCACCCTCGTGCCCCTTCTCCCTCCCTCCCCCGCCCCCGGCCTCTAGTAGAATACATTAAAAATCTGATTATTTCACTAGTCGATGGATTAAGTGGCTAACATTTTTCCAAATTCTAAGGATTTTCCTGGGGTGAGGGGAAGCTTAGGTGACTTCAGAAAGTTAGATCCATGTTGTTTTCTCACAGCATTTTACCAATGGAAAATTTTCAATAAGACAAACCAGCAACAAGGAACATTTATATCCATTTTATTACACTCATCCTCAATTTCATGATTTTTCCATATGGCAATATACTATAGTACATTCAAAACATTTCTGAAGCATTTGGCAAGGTAGTACATTTACACTGCATTTTAAGTTTTAATTTTGGAATCATTTGTCTTCCATCCTTCTCCAGAGATAAATCTGTCAATCATGTCCAATGATCTTTCAGGTTGGTCATAAGGTAAAATATGTCCTCCACCTCGAACAATTACCTTCAGGGTGCAAAGGAAGAACAGATTAGTAGTAAATCCTGAGCAACAAAAGTCAATTTTGCCAGCAGAAATTAATTAAAACTGTGTTCTCTCATGTACAGGGATCTTAGCGTGCATGCTGAGTCAGAAGGATGACTCTTTCACTCTAGTCAGTAAAATATAAACCAACATATCCAAAGTCATGTGATCTTAGACCAGTTAATAATAGGATCAAATAACTATCAAGCCTAATTGGTAATCTTTGATATTTAGACAGGCCTAACATGGATACCGTTTGCATCATACTTTGATTTAGATGCTCTGAGTCTCCACAGGGAAACTAGCAGCAGCATCACCATCATATTGTCTGTGATTTATATTGCCTAGTCAAATATTCATCCTGTTGGCAAATGTTGAAAAGAACAGCACAAGTCTATATTGTATGATCTAATTTTGGAAACTGAATTTATTAGGAAACTTCAGGTCTTAAAATAATAGGGGCAATATTAGAATAATTCATTTTATCCAAACAGATGATAGATTATTTTCACGTTAGTTTATAGTCCTCTACTTTTTGATCTCATTAGACATCTTTCCCCTCTTGTGTATTCCAATTTTTGCTGAAATTCAGAAGGGAGCGTTAGCTAAATTAGCTACTTTACTCTGAATTGAATTATTCTCATATAATTGAAGTGTGAAACTGTTTATATGATTCTGTTTTTCAAAAGCATCTTGTGTTACAGTGCATTCCCAATTTTCCTGTGTTCAAATTTTAAGACATTCCTTTTCAGTGTATGACGCTTGTTCCAGTTCATGGAGTATTTCCTCTCTCCCTCAGCCCCTTCCTTATGACATGCTAAAAGTAAACAACTGTTTGACAACATCTTGAAGTCATTCCAAAGAAGATCTTTTACTGGCACCCACAATCTCAGTCTGTAGTAGTCAAACAGAAAGTAGTAATCAGGGTTCCGTCTTGGCCGTTATCTGACAAAACGACTTCTGTGCAGACATACAGCTGGACCGAGGACACCTAAATGAGTTATCTGTATGAGAAAATACAACCGTTGAGTTTAAAACATGTTTGGCAACTGGCAGCTGTTTTCTGGACTACATCTCAACAAAATATATAGCAGTAAAGGTCACGGTCTCATATACGTTCCATTGTGCCCTTGCTGCCTCCACTGCACCACTAGTATGGCTAGAGTAAAAAGAACTGTCAGTATATCTATTAAGTCCTTCTCTTTCAAGTTCATCATCCTTTAGGTACAGAAATTTGCAGCATGGCTTCATAGAACCAGCACATATGGTTTGAATAAATATGCATATTAAATGTTGATTAACAATTACATTCATATTCCTTTTATCTCCAAAGGACCTCAGTGCACTTTAGAAGCCAGTTTATCATCAACTACACAGGGATCCGCCACTGAAATACAGCAACAGCTTAATAGCACTTTGCAACCCTAAAGATTAGCTCAACAAGAAGTGAAGAATACCACCCCTCCCCATTTGACAAAAATACCTTTGTAGTTTCAGACGTAGGCAGAAGGTAATGATCCAAATACAATTTTGGCCCATACAGCCCCCTCCTTTCAGGATAAGAGTCACGTGCACTTTACAGACCACAAGTGGTCTTAAGACCTGTTTCACATTTCATTGGGAAGACTGCATCTCCAGTAGTACAGGATCTCCCAACATCCTGCAGAAGCACTGTTCAGTACTAATGAGAGGGCAGAATACTGTTGAATCAATAGGTGGCACTTCTTGCAGCACCTGGCTATGCCTGATATTTATTAAAGAACCAACAGGCCCAGTCCCTGCTTAATTTGAAAGATCTGACTGGAGCAAAAGCACAAGATGGCCTGGCTTGAAGCTTCTGAATTTTAGCGATTTGCCCATATGATTTCTGAAGCAGCCACTATGAGTAAAATTTTCAAAAACTGCCTAGTGACTTAGGCTGCTAAGTACCTAAACTACTTTTGAAGACAGGATTAAGGGGCTTTTGAAAGTTTTACATTTACCTCAGACATGTACTACCCATTCATTTTTTTCAATTTTTACAAATTAAACCATAACAGCCCCCATACAATTTCATAATATACATTAACCACAACAGCTAGCAAAGGCACAGCAACAATTATGGAGCATTAAGTAAGGTTAGCTCAGTGCAAGACTGCACACAGTTGCAGCATAATTAAATGCATCGCTAAGTACCAAATGGGGACTGAAAGATTCCGCAGCTTTCTACAAAGCGGTGAGGAAAGTTGTCTTTATAATCAGTTACTTTTACTGTTGCACTCTGCAAGGAAAGCAGAACCCACTAGGTTAAAAACAGTATCAAATGTCTCACTTACAGCCTGGAACGATAGCTCATCTTTAACCCACCCTATTGTGCTGCAGTCTCAGAACTCTGACACACTTTGTTCGATACCATATGCGCTGCAATTCTTCAGCGCACAATGGGAATTAAAAGCCTCTATCAATCTAGATTTTCAGCTTTAACTCTTAATAGTTTGGCTTTTTAAAAAACAATATTAATCTGTTTGGTCTATTCAGTTAGGCTAGTACAATTATTTCTTTGTATCTGATTTTTTTAGGCCAGGATTCTACTTTATATAGGAACAGATTTAGTTTTGCATTTATTTATTTTTAAGAGAAGAAGAAGTGGTATAAGTACTGGAAAACTTCCAGTTTCTAGGAATTCTGACATTCACACCAGACAAGAAGAAAGGCAGGAATATAAATTTAAGCATATTATTCTGTCACTGCTCCTCAAGCCTGACCAGGAAAGACCAGCCTTCCACAGGGTCATGAGAGAGAGTTCAGTCTTCATGCTAAACCAGTCCTGGGTCTTACCCAAGTAGGGACTGCCAGCTATGCCAAATTATTTAGGACATACATTATAAGACAATGTTAACTGAACAAAACCACAGCCAGTCAACCACCACATTCGTTTTACTTTGGCTTTTGGGTAGTTTAAATCCCAAGAGCTGCCAATGCTCTATCCCAGATAGCCTTCCGTTCCCTAATCCAATCACTACCATGACCAGAAGCTGCTAGCAGTGTCATGGAGGCCTGCAATGCTGTTCCAGATTTCTGTCTTAAACAAAGAACTGCAAAATCTTAAATCTCAAAACAAGAGCTGGTTCAGTAAAATGAATAAACAGCTGCATCTCCCCTCCCCCCTACTCTGCTTCAAAGAGATAAACACTGTTGGGGAAAGTAAACCAGCAGAGTTCACAGACTTCAGCTCTGACACTCTTTCAAGGAACAAAAGTAACAGTAGGATGCAGGGTCTCTGCTTACATTTACTGTGACCCAAACTTCCTTTTTGACCTCATTGTTATTAGTAAGGAGGACCGTGGCTGTAGGATGTCACTACACTGTCTGGATGCGGATGTTCAGGAATTCCAGTGAGGCTGACTTCTCAAGCATGAAGAAAGTTACTCTTCAAGTCAGGCTGGACTTGCATGCGTACTAGTAATATGGTTAAACAAACTCAATTTGTTCTGTTTATGTTTGTTATGTTTGTTAAAAAAAAAATCCTCACTCAATTGTAGTTTTATTCCTCTATTGTATTTGGGTGACTCAATTAACAGATAACCTGAATCATGACATTTTACATCTATACTGTTATCATGGGGTATAACTGCAGCTTGAGTAGACATACCCGAGCTAGCGTGAATCAATCTAGCTTGTATATTGGAGCAGCAAAGCTGAGCAGCACATACTTACTCATGGAGCTAGCCCATGCTGAATTACCCAGGGCTCTGGGTGGGTTTGTATAGTCCATGCTGATGTGTGCCCTGCTTTGGCTTCATTACACACTGCTAGCTTAAAACTAGCCTCAAATACATCTAGTCGAGCTGCAATCACACTTTGTGATTGTGGATAGAGATTCCTTGAGTGGAGAGTGCAATACAGACGCAAACAGTTGCCACCTCCAGTACATATACACCCATCTTAGCACATAAAGTACAAGCACTGGTCGTCAAATTGTTCAGATTCTCTTTAAATCCAGCTACAACATATGACCGACAACCTGCCATAGTGAATTCCAAAGGCTGACTCCCTGCTGTGTAAACTGGTGTTCCTTGGTCCTTTATATTTACTTTCCATTAAAAGTGACCCCCCCCCTTTTTTTTTTTTTTTATAAATGGGACAACATAAAACGAGAGACTGATCTTCTTCCTATCTACTCCTGACTCCAATACCTTGGTGAAGTCCCCTCTGATTAAGCTTTCAGACGCTCCATATCAGCACCCCACCAGATCTGACAATCTTAGTTACTCTTCTCTGGCTGGACCTTTTCAGTACCTACAGCAAAACCATGTTCTAGTAATGGTTGGTGCATTTGATTTGTTGGGGGGTTACAAAGCAGACCTCATGGGAGGGACAAGCAGTTGAAGGCTCAGGGAAGGAGCCAACTAGTATACTTTGCTCAGCTAAGGAATGGGTACCTCATCACAGTTCCTTGGGTTAGTGATATGCTGCCAAGAAGGCTTAATCAAGCCTCCTTAGTACTCATGAGGTTCTGCTGGCGAGTGCAGGTGTCCTCTTTCTCCCCTACCATACCTGTGCAACACAGAGTCAGATTTACCTTATATGTTCAAGGTGGGCAACCAAAATTCAGAGAGTAAGACTGAACACTTCTGAAATATGGGTCTCCACAGAGCTCTGTTATTCTCACTAGCCTAATTTTTAAAATGGAGAAACACATTGTTTAGTGCATGTGCACATTTAGGGCAGTTTTTAGTATGCTTATTTGATATATTTATTCTGTTCCCCAGAAAAATGTTTTAAAGAATTAAACTCATTGGTTTTCAATAGGGTAGTAAGTGTGCCCTGGGCTTCCAGAAGTCATGGAATCACTGGCTGAGCCTTGTAACTTGTTTGGGGATGGGGAAGAGGGAGAAGCCATTTCCAAAGTCCTCCTTACAGTCACCACTGGAAGTAATTCCAGGGCTCAGGAAGAGTGAAGATGGCAGACTTGTTTTGAAAGAAATTAAAAGGAAATGAGTTACCCTTTGATTTATTTCCCAGATTTTACCAACATCTGTAGTGACAAAATTAGTATCCTGGTTATCACTATGATACAGAAATAAAAACTCTGTCCTCCAGAGACTCCCATGTTAAAATGTCTTAATTGTTTTTGCTCCATTTTATTCTTTGCTACTTTCTTTGTTGGCTAGTAGCTAGTTAAATTTAGACAAGTGGTTCTTTGTGGCTTAGTCTAGGATATCAATAAGCATGTACAATTAAGCCAGTGAGGGAAGTACTGCAAAACAGATGTGAACAGCCCTAGACATAATTGGGTGGGTAATCTGCAGGAAGCACCAAGCAAAGAAAGCCAAATCTTTTCTTGCTTTTAGATCTCTGGCAAGGCAGCACAGCTGGCTAATAGTTGGTTTTTCAAGAAGCCCTGTGGCTTTTTGGTAATGCTCTGCAGTGTCATGCAGGAGACCAGCTGAATTCCTTATGTGGATTTATTTTTCCCTGGCTGGGTTGTACTGCAGAAGCAGCATGCTCTGTGTTATCTGTATCTCAGACAGAACCTATATTGCAGGTGTGGCCAAACTGCACCTCTTTTACAGTTAAAAAGTCATGGAGCCCCCCCATGCCTCCCCATTCTCTGCCTACCAGACTGGGGGCAGGGAGGGAGAAGAGCTCAGGGCTACTGCCCTGCAGTGGGGCGGTAGGGCTAGGGGCTTCTCCCCTGCAGGGAAAGGGATCTTGGGGCTTTAGACCCAGTGCTCCCTCCCCATAGGGCAGAAGCTCCCAGCCCCACCACAGGGCAGAAGCTGTAAGCTTCCCCTACACCCACCAGTCTGGTAGGCAGATAATGGACAATGTGGGAGGATTTGGGGGGCTCCAGGAAATATTTCAAGAGAATTTAAGCCCTGGTGAACCCGACAGTGTGAGAATGAGACTCTAAAAAGAGAAGCTCGCACATGTGCATTTCATCAGGAAACTGCATCATTTTGTATTCAGCCATTGTGCTGTGCAGACCTCATGAGTTCACGATTTTCCTGCATTCTGCAGAATACAAGCTGTGTTTACTGTTCGCAAGTCACATTTGACTAGTTTTAGATTTAAAGTGGTAATCCTACGTTAATTTCGTTGGATGACAATGACATCTTCAAATTGTAAGGAATGCAAATATAAAGAAGAAAACCAAAGTTTTAAGCCAGAACGGGAGGAAGATTTTGCATTCATTGCTAAAGGTAGCAAACCCTTGTGCCTTATCCACAATGTGCTGCTCACTCACTACAATACGAGCAACTTGAAACACCAATATGAAACGAATTACAATAATTTTGTCTCATTACTCTCCTGAATCAGAATTAAGGAAAAACAAGTTAACTGCACTAAAGTTATGCTTAAACAGTAAACAGACACTACTTTCAACGTTCAGTAAGGAAGTTGACACAACAACTGAAGCTAGTTATGTTGTGTCATGGAATATCGCTTGTGCTAAATGTTCATAATGTGATGGAGAATTTGTTAAGAAGAAATTTGCAGAAGTGGTTGCAATTTTAAATCCAAGTAACACAAAACTTCAATGACTAATAAAGAAAATTGCTATTTCACTCCACACTATGGAGAGGTGTATTTCCCAGATCAGAGCTGATGTTGCAAGCAAGAATTCTCTAGCATTCAGCCTAGTTGTCAACGAATCCACAGATATACAAGATAAACCACAAACAGCGACGTTTGCTATGTTTCTGTGGATGTAATTGTGAAAGAAGAAATGTTGGACTTAGTGGCACTAAAAGAAACAACCTGCAGTGTTGACGTAAAGAATGTACTTGACAAAGCATCAACAAATGCCAATGTACCACTGGATAAACTTGTCAGTGTTATAACAGCTGGAGCACCTACAATGGTGCGAAAAAAGAGTAGGCCTTATCAGACTACTGAAAAGTGATCCGAAATTTCCAGAGTTTCTCCCTGTTCATTGCATTACCCATCGTGAACATCTTGCAGGCAGACATTTCAAATACGACAACATTATGAAAACGGTCCTAGAAATTGTCAATTTCATCCGTTCGAATGGGAAAACTCGTTGACAGTTCAAAACTTTTATCTAAGAGCTGGATCTTGAAGACAAACTTAATGATGTCTCTTTCTACTGTGAGATAGTTATCAACCAGCAATGTCTTAAATAGGTTTGTGGGACTGTTGGAACCTATCAATGCTTTCTTTAAAGAAAAGAAAAAAAGTCCTATCCACAACTGGAAGATGAACAATGGATGCGGGATCTGATGGTTTTTCATTGATACTATGCATCATCTGTAAACTCTCAACTTGGCACTCCAAGGAAAGGATAAAATTATTTCTGACCTTACTCAGACAGTCTTTGGCTTCCAGAACAAGTTAAAGCTTCTGCAAAAAGATATAGTGTCAAGAGACTTCAACCACTTTCCTCATCTCAAGAGTAAGGTAAACACATTCCCTGAAATCAAAGTAGAAGATCACAAACTTGAGGAATACAGAGATAAATTACGAGGACTGCTTGATGACTTTCAGGCCAGGGTCGAAGATTTGCAGAAGTTGAGATCCTGCTTTGCCTTTCTTGTAAACCCATTCATAGTTGATGTGATCAAGAACAGCTGTCCAATTCCCCAAACTGTGGATACAGAACCATCTACTGTAGAAATGGAACTACTGGAACTCCAGGAAGACCAGGCTCTAAAGAGGATGCAGAAATCAGAGTCTACAATCGAGTTCTGGAAGCAAGTGCCAGGAACAAAGTATCTTCAACTCAAGTAGACTAGCCTGCGACTCATTTCAATTTTCGGCACAACATACTGCTGTGCATCACTGCACTCTGTGGAGAAGTTCATAATAATCAAAGCATTGTGCAATCCTTACAAATCAACATCTGACCAAGCTCCTCTGTACTGCCTTGACAACATATCTACTGGATTTCCAAAGACTTATGACTAGGATGTAGACCCACAAGTCCTCTAAGTCTAGCAGTAATTAACCATCATACATTAAGTCAGAGGTTAATATTTTAAAAAATGCATGTGTAAAGGTTGTCCCTGTCTTGCGGCTCTCGAACTTCTGAAGATTATCGCATGTGGCTCGGAGGGTCAATAAGTTTGGCCACCCCTGCTATAGTGCTTACTATGGATTGGCAAAGCTAGGCTTTGAAAAGAGACTTCCTCAGTCCTCAAACAGAAGGCTGGTAAACACATGGAAAATGAAGGCATTAACATCGGGGTAAACAAGAACACCAAGAGTAAAAGGACGGGTGAGTAAAAACAGTACTACAAGGGAAGAGAATTTGCAAGTTTTGATTCTGGACCAATAAGGAAAGGTGAGGGGTGAGAAGAGCATCTCAGCTCAGGTTCTCATGCCTGACATCCAGCTGCCACAAAAAAACCCAACAAGTAAAAATATAAAATATTAGTGAATAATCCTATACTCCAAGATCCCAGCTACTAGCTGAGTCATTTGTTTGCTCCTTATATTGAATTCTGGTAGCAACCTTAAAACTCACTTTTCACCTGCTGTAGTACCTTATTTATTGTCAGCTGGCCACTAACTCAATGAAAGATTAATATTTTAGCTAAGACTGTAAAACATTCCAGGTAGCATATTTTACTTTGCTTTGATTCAAAATTCAAAGTCTACAGCGCCTTTTATTAACTCTTTGTTCTGTCACTCACCTCAAAATGCCATGGATCTTCCACACACTCAGTTAGCTAAAACAAGAACGTTTTCACAGCTATAGAAAAAAAAGTATCATGTTCTAATTTAAACGGCCACATCTCAGCCTGTACCTAATAGGAAAAGATGGAGTAATAGATCCAAGCACAGGACACTGTGGGTATGTCTGCATTGTGGGAAAAAAAAAAAAAAGGATCTGCAGCAGAAAGTCTCAGAGCCTGGGTCAACTGACTCAGGCTTGCAGGGCTCATGCTATTGGCTAAAAATTGCAGTGTAGATGTTCAGGCTCGAGCTGGGAAGACCACCCACATCGCCAGGTTCTCTCTCTCTCTCTCAAAAAAAGAGTAGATTTATATAAATAAAGGAAAGGAAAGGAAATAAAGGAAAGGAAATAAGGGATGACAGATAATCAAAGTAACCATACCTCAAGGTCAATGGTATCAAAAGCAGCGTCTATTCTATGGCAACATTAATGGACACTCGCTATTGATATAAATACCATTTATATTTGAATCTTGCTGCTATTTTCAGCTGTGAAAAAAGAATAAAAAAGTTTAGCTGCTCTCTCTCTCTCTCTCTCACACACACACACACACACACACGCGCACACACACACAGTCTTCTTAGCTAATTTTAGAACAAGGGAATTCATGGCCGGCCAGTTTGACCCTTCCTCCCAGTAGGGGTCACTGCAGCAGTTCTCCACCCTACAAGTACTAAGTGCATACTATACATGTTATTACATAAGCTATTTGTTGTGGCTACACTTGTATTTTATAGATTAGTCATCAGCTGCATTGCTTGCATTCCAGTACAACCGACATCCCAGGAGCAGAATATTTCCTGATTATTGAGCCTATGATCATGGGAATCTGGAGTTTCTAAGGCTATGTCTACACTAGCACTTTTGTCAGTAAAACACATGTCGCTCACACACCCTGACAGACATAAGTTACACCGAGAGACACGCTGGTGTGGACAGTGCTGTGTCAGCGGGAGATGCTCTCCCACCAACATAGCTACTGCCACTCGTTGGGGGTAGTTTAATTACGCCAAGGGGAGAGCTTTGGAGATACTGGAGACCTTACAGCGGAGCAGTTGCAGCAGTACAACTGTGCTGCTGTAAGGTCTCTAGTGTAGACATGGCCTAAATAAATTGAGGGTTACCAAAAATTGTATTTGTGATTTAAATCCATCCATATTATACAGCAAACAAAAATCCTGTGTAGGCTTAATCTACTCATATGACAGTCTATCAATGAATTATAGTTGGGTAAATAATATATTTTACACACATACTGGTTGACTTCTAAAATTAATTCATTTCACCCATGATCATACCCACTTTATCATCAAAAATATTTATGAGACAATAGTGCCTAGATGCTCCAATCAAGATTGAGGCCTCATTGTGCTAAGAGCTCTACAAACATAAGATGACGTGGTTCTTGCTTGCAGCCTAAGGTAGTCGTTAGGTTGAGAGGGGGATACTTTGAAATATTTATTAAAAAATGTGCACACTTTTTTGCATTAATTCCATGAACATTTCAGTGATCCTGCCAACCACCAGAGTTATCTGTGAAAGTAGATTTCGATGCTAATTTTAGTATTTGCTTGCATGCTCACCCAACACAGAAACTGCAAAACTGTGAAACTGCAGCTAAGAAAAAGATAAAATAGAATATTCAGAATCAGTGAAAACTGAAATGAAAACTTTGGAAAATAAAAGAGTAAAAGACATTGCAACTTGCTTATACAGATTCCACAGATAGAAAGACTAAATTAATTAGTAAAACATGTTTACTGTGAATTATTCATTCAGCACTAATACTGTTGCACTTCATAGGGTGTTAAGAACAATGCACAATGTTGTGACACTCAATTTTAGTTTAGCCCAAGAAGCCTCAACTATTGTCGTCTTTGGTGACAGCACAATAGATAACAAAAAGGCAAGTTTCTGCCCAGCAACATCTGTGCAATCTCTCAGAAATCAGTGAGCTTGCAGGTGGATAAGCAGAATTTAACCCAACAGAAGCGTACTGGATTTTGATTGGATTTATTTTTATTGATTAGATGTTTTTCTAAAAATATGCTCTAGTTCAAACAGGAATTAATTCAGGGAAGTTCTATAGTAGAAAGTCAAACTAGATGATCACAACCCTCTATGCTAGTCTTAAAAATCTGTGACTCTGCAGATAAAGCTACAAATCATTGGTCACATTTGATTTTTACATTAAGAGGACAAATACTATTTTGTTTTGGTCATATGGGAGTCACTTCTTCTGTGAAATAGATTTCACAGACTGGAACAGGCCACTAGTGATATTTTAAAATTTAGTTCAAAAAGGGGGAGGATTAAGCTCATTGGTTTCTTATTTTAGGAAAGATATTTCTAGAATGGCTGATTCAATGTATATTGTATTACCTGAACAAAGAATTACATTGCTCAATTAGGGTCAGTCTAATTGCACTGTTTAGTACAGATAACAGAGTTTCTTATTAGTGGATTCATAAAATAAATGTATGTTGTACATTCGAGTTGAAAGAAAAAGTTACCTAAAACTAGAGTCTAATCAGTACCAAACATGTATACATCAATGTACCATGTATGTGCACGGGCACAGATTTAAGAATAATCTATACCAAATATTCAAAGGGAATGCACAACGCAGATATTAAATCCAATCTGTCTGCAGTTTTTTTGCATGAAGAGTTGTCCCTGTGCCTGACATCAGGAACACAGATATACTAGTAACAGATATTATGGTTCATTGTCAATTAAAAAAAAAAAAAAAAAATCAATACATCAATTTTGGGTTGAACAAATCAGTTTGTTTCAATTTCAAGCTTAACATTTTTGAACATTTTAAAAATAAAACTGAAGGAAATTTCTAAATGAAAAAAGTCATATGGAACAGTAAATTGAAATATTTCATTTCAAAAAAGTTGAAAGAAAGCATTTTGACTTTTTAGAATTTTCCTTTCTTCCACCGCTCCCAACATGAACAATTAGGCAAAGCAGACATGAATTTGCAACACATTTCAGTGTTGCTGAACCTCCATTTTCTTCCTCAAAAAGAGTTTTGTCCAAAAAAATTTCACCTAGCTCTAATCAGGAACCTAGTTCAGTTGCTCTTCATGGCAGGAGCCAAGTGTTGTCTGCAGTTTAACAATTACCATAACAAAGCCAAGTTTTTCTTCCTGAGAACTAGCTGTTCTTAATTATCCCAAATCTACTTAGTAGTTTCTTTCTTCCATCAAAAACAACCTCCCTTTCTTTGCATGTTTACTGATACTGCTTACCGCAAAACAGCTACAGCAATCTATAAAATCCTCACAAGGACCCCCAGATTCAGTAACATGCTTAAGCAAAAGTTGATCGAGTACAATGGGTCATAAGACTTAAGTACTTTGCTGAATTGAGGCCAAATACTTTTAAGTCATATCAAACAGTCTGTTCCGTTAGTAGAACTCTTGCATTTGTAATTATTCTGATTAAATAATTTTTCCTGCAGGACTTGGATAAAACCAAGGGTACTGGCTCGGATTTTATCCAAGTTCTGACCAACAGACATTTTAATCTCGAAGGGAAAATTATTGGCAAATACACTAAGGACTTGTGAAGTTTTGCCTAGACAATGGAGATACAGGGCAGGAAGTTGGGATGTAAATTGTCCATCTGGATAATGATGTTCCCTCTGAAATAGTTACACTAGGACTCAATTTTTTTTTTAAAAATGATTGAACAGAGTCAACTATACATTTTCCAGGTATAGTTGTACAATTCCCACAGACTGAAAAAGGGCCTTAGCATGGGTGTTGCTTCTGTGGTAAGCTATTAAAATTTAGATTTAGATTAAAAGCATTGTTACCATTTTATTTTTACATTTATCTACATCTAGAAACACATCATCAGGAGATAAAATTGCAACTATTCCCAATCTCCGCTGTGTCCTCGATTGGGATTGCCATGAGATTCCTGTAGTCGGTCTTTAAAATACTATAAAAAAAGTAGACCCTGAAGAGGTGTGCAGATTCATCAAATGTGATCAGATCCATATTTTTACATATATATCAGTGGGTTCCAGCACCCAATATGAATGTTAAGGGAAGTTATTTGTTCTGCCCCAAACACCACACCACAATGTGCTGATCTCACGTCTTCATTGACTTAAAGCTTTGGTGTTTGGTGAAACCTACATAAGTTTTCTCTGAGAGAACTACAAGAGGGAAGCTAATTTATGAAGTCTCTTGTTCTTAGATCTTCATCCCCTCCTTTTCCTTGTCCAGGACCATACTAAAAAAAAAAAAAAAATGCACCAGTTTAACTAGATTTAGTTAATCTATTTTAAAATCTAGTTAAACTGGTGTAAACACCTAGACGTATACACATTTAAGATAAATTGATTAAGCAACTAGTTTAAATTGGTAAGTCTTAAAATTAGTCTCTTTAAATTAAGGGATTCCATTAGTTTAAATCAGATACATTTTAAAAAATATAGTTAGTTAAACTGGTGTGTTTTCCTCCCTTCTAATTAATAGAAAGGATTTACACTGGAGTCTAACATACTGTAGTTTAAGTTAAGAATCAGAGAGCTTGGCAGAAAATAAGGTTTCATTTTTGGCACAGACACATGCTTCTGTTTTATGCGACTAATACCAAAGAGAAGGTCCATCATGATTATAGTCCATTTTTTCCATTACCACACACTTGTTATATGTAGAGTCTACAGATCCAAGTTCCACAGAGAATGCTTTTGTTACTGCAGAACAATTCTATTTTATAGTTCAGCAGTAAGAGTAGAGGATCTCTGCCAAAGTTTTAAAATCACCTAAATAAAATGCAAAGACCTGGATACAGAGTTTAAACACCTCTTACTTATCACAAACACATGTGATTCTCATTTCTTTCACTGCATATTATGCAATGTTAGAATATCTTTTAATCCTAGATTTATTTGATATTCCTGGGAAGAGCAAATCATGTGCTGAAGTTTGCCAAAGGCCTTTGATTTTGGCAATAAGCTACCTTTAAGTGCCCCTTTCTCCTTTAATTATGGTCTAAATTAGAAGAGACTTTCAGCACATTGGCCTTTCCGAAAAAATACTTTACATCAGGGAGCCTGGCAAAACACACAAGACAGGGTCAGACACACACACAAAAAAAAAAAAAGAGTACAGAAAGGAGAACAGAAGGCATTCTAAGGCCTAATCTACAGAAGTGTATTGTGTCAAATACCATTTGTTCCAGCTAAAACACATCCACACACAAAAGCAATTCAGATAGTTTAAAAATGTGTTAGATGCCATTTGGGGTAGACTAAACTTCAGCAGAACTAAATACCATTTCATCCTGAAGTATTTCAGTGCTAGCGTGCATGCACACTGGCTGAACAGTTCATCGAGTCCTCCTACTGCTGTTCCACATCTGTGGCCTTTCAAAATCTCCCACAATGCCACTAGTGTTACTTGTGGAACAGTGCTAGCATGAACACAGGGCAAACCTACAAGTCTCCTTAACACAATTCAGCATGCGTAAGAGTGTGCCACTCTGGAGTGCTCCCTGCTGGCTATAGGTAGCTCTGCAGTGTCCTGCGTTAGCTTCCCCTTCTGCTTAGGGTCCATTAAAAAGCCCACACCATCCAGATATTCAAAACAAACCCCATTTCTGGAAATCAATTTATTAAATCCTGCACAAAGTCTTTCAAAAGCTCCAGTCTTCCCACAATTTCAAAATGGGCCCTGTCTTCCTGCTTTCCCAGCGTTTCTTGCCTGGAGTTTGACATTCTCTGCATTCTCCACAGATCTCCTTCCTGCTGGTGTCTTTACCCCTCTGACTCAGGGCCCTGGAGGAGCCTTCTTACTCCCTTCAATGTCTGAGTGCATCTGCCGTCCCACCTGCAACACCTTCTCTCTCCAGGAATGTCTACACTTCAATAAAACATCCACGGTTGACCCATACCTGCAGACTTGGTCTTGCAAGGTCATAAAATTTCAGGACAGACATCCAGGCTCACGCTGAAGCCCTCACCCCCTAACAGGGTCCCAGAGCCTGAGCCCGGACATCTACCTAGGTGGGTATTGTAGTTTTAAGAATGCTTGATAAAAAGATCTTGTAGGTGTTTGTCTCTGTCTGAGGGATTGAAACAAATATGGTTGTATCTTAGGGCTTGGCTGTAGACAATGGATCGTGTGGTGTGTCCTGGATGGAAGTTAGAGGTATGTAGGTAAGGATAGCGGGTCAGTAGGTTTCCAGTGTAGGATGGTGTTTATGTGACCATCACTTATTTGCACTGTAGTATCCAAGAACTGGATCTCTTGTGTGGACTGGTTCAGACTGAGGTTGATGGTGGGGTGGAAACTGTTGAAAACCAGGTTGAATTCTTCAAGGGCCTCCTTCCTGTGGGTCCATATAATGAAGATCTGGATATGAGAGCCGATGGATTCCTTCACCAAGTAGTTGATGAACTGACATGAGGGGATGCCATTTTAGATTTGGTTTTGGTGAGCAGTGAGGACCTCACAGAAGAAATGATTATAGGGGACAACCTTGGTTCGAGTGATCATGAGCTAATTCAGTTCAAACTAAATGGAAGTATAAACAAAAATAGGTCTGTGACTAGGGTTTTTGATTTCAAAAAGGCTAACTTTAAAAAATTAAGGAAATTAGTTAGGGAAGTGGATTGGACTGAAAAACTTGTGGATCTAAAGGCGGAGGAGGCCTGGAATTACTTCAAGTCAAAGCTGCAGAAACTATCAGAAGCCTGAATCCCAAGAAAGGGGAAAAAATTCATAGGCAGGAGTTGTAGACCAAGCTGGATGAGCAAGCATCTCAGAGAGGTGATTAAGAAAAAGCAGAAAGCCTACAAGGGAGGGATTAGCAAGGAAAGCTACCTTACTGAGGTCAGAACATGTATGGATAAAGGGAGAAAGGCCAAAAGCCATGTAAAGTTGGACCTTGCAAAGGGAATGAAAAGCAATAGTAAAAGGTTCTATAGCCATATAAATAAGAAGAAAACAAAGAAAGAAGAAGTGGGACCACTTACCACTGAGGATGGAGTGGAGGTTAAGGATACCTAGGCATGGCCCAATATCTAAACAAATACTTTGCCTCAGTCTTTAATGAGGCTAATAAGGAGCTTAGGGATAATGGTAGGATGACAAATGGGAGGTAGATATTATCACATCTGAGGTAGCCAAACTCGAACAGCTTAATGGGACTAAATCGGGGGGCCCAGATAATCTTCATCCAAGAATATTAAAGGAACTGGCACATGAAATTGCAAGCCTGTTAGCAAGAATTTTTAACCAATCTGTAAACTCAGGGGTTGTACCGTATGACTGGAGAATTGCTAACATAGTTCCTATTCTTAAGAAAGGTAAAAAAAGCGATTCAGGTAACTACAGACCTGTTAGTTTGACATCTATAGTATGCAAGGTCTTGGAAAAATATTTGAAGGAGAAAGTAGTTAAGGACATTGAGATCAATGGTAATTGGGACAAAATACAACATGGCTTTACAAAAGGTAGACCGTGTCAAACCAACCTGATCTTCTTTGAGAAGGTAACAGATTGTTTAGACAAAGGGAATGCGGTAGATCTAATTTACCTCGATTTCAGTAAGGCATTTGATACAGTTCCACGTGCAGAATTATTAGCTAAATTGGAAAAGATGGGTCAATATGAAAATTGAAAGGTGGATAAGGAACTGGTTAAAGGGGAGACTACAGCGGGTCACACTGAAAGGTGACCTGTCAGACTGGAAGGAGGTTACCAGTGGAGTTCCTCAAGGATCAGTTTTGGGACCAATCTTTTTATATTACTGACCTTGGCACAAAAAGCAGGAATGTGCTAATAAAGTCTGCGGATGACACAAAGCTGGGAGGTACTGCCAATACAGAGAAGGACCGGGATGTCATACAGGAAGATCTGGATGACCTTGTAAACTGGAGTAATAGTAATAAGATGAAATTTAATAGTGAAAAGTGCAAGGTCATGCATTTAGGGATTAATAACAAGAATTTCTGTTATAAACTGGGGACACATTACTTGGAAGTAACAGAGGAGGAGAAGGACCTCGGAGTATTGGTTGATCACAGGATGACCGTGAGCTGCCAATGTAATATGGCTGTGAAAAAAGCTAATGCGGTCTTGGGATCAGGCAAGGTAATTCCAGGAGAGATAAGGAGGTGTTAGTACCATTATACAAGGCACTGGTGAGACCTCATCTGGAATAGTGTGTTCAGTTCTGGTCTCCCATATTTAAGAAGGATGAATTCAAACTGGAACAGGTACAGAGAAGGGCTACTAGGATGATCCGAAGAATGGAAAACCTGTTTTATGAAAGGAGACTCAATGAGCTTGGCTTGTTTAGCCTAACTAAAAGAAGGCTGAGAGGAGATATGATTGCTATTTATAAATATATCAGAGGGATAAATACCATGGAGGGAGAAGAATTATTTAAACTCAGTACCAATGTGGACACAAGAACAAATGGATATAAACTGGCCATCAGGAAGTTTAGACTTGAAATTAGATGAAGGTTTCTAACCATCAGAGGAGTGAAGTTCTGGAACAGCCTTCCAAGGGAAGCAGTGTGGGCAAACGACATGTCTGGCTTCAAGACAAAGCTTGATTAAGTTTATGGAGGAGATGATATGATGGGATAGCCTAATTTTGAAATTAATTGATCTTCGACTACTAGTGGTAGATATGCCCAATGGCCTGTGATGGGATATTAGATGGGGTGGGATCTGAGTTATGACAGAGAATTATTTCCTGGGTGTCTGGCTGGTGAGTCTTGCCAACATGCTCAGGGTTTCGCTGATCACCATATTTGGGGTTGGGAAGGAATTTTCCCCCAGGGCAGATTGGCAGAGGCCCTGGGGTTTTTTCGCCTTCCTCTGCAGCGTGGGGCAGGGGTCACTTGCTGGAGGATTCTCTGCACCTTGAAGTCTTTAAACCACGATTTGAGGACTTCAATAGCTCAGACATAAGTTAGGGGTTTGTTACAGGAATTGGTGGGTGAGATTCTTTGGCCTGCGTCGTACAGGAGGTCAGCCTAGACTATCATAATGGTCCCTTCTGACCTTAAAGTCTATGATTCTAGGATTCTGTGAATGTACATCAAGTAGAGAAGGGGCACTAGGGGATGAGAGCTGAGGAAGCGTTGTTCTAAGTCGGCCATAAAAATGTTGGCATATTGTGGGTATTGACACCGCCTCATCAGTTATTGGGAGTGGACCACATCCACCCTGACTGAATTGACCTCATCAACACTGGTTCTCCACTTGTAAGGTAACTCCCTTCTCTTCATGTGCCAGTATATTTATGCGTGTATCTGTAATTTTCACTCCATGCATCTGAAGAAGTGGGTTTTTTAACCTACGAAAGCTTATGCCCAAATAAATGTTAGTCTTTAAGGTGCCATTGGACTCCTCACTGTTTTTATGGAAACACTGATCAGCTGTTCTCTGCTCTATGTGAAATGAAATGTAGATCTCAATACTTCTTACTGGACAGGATCAACAAAAAACATGTAATTGAAAAGGCACTTTTATTGGCAGCTACAATGAAAGTGGGAGGAGAACAAGAGCACAGGTATGCTGAGAAGCCTCCAGGGCTGCTGCACATGCTGTACTTTGTCCCGGGGAAAGACAGTTTTCAGAAGAAAAACATATAGCAAATTCAAACTGAATCATTAACAAATATGTGGGATGTCTGTGTTCTCCAGGGCCATCATTTTTACGGATGACCCTCTGAATGGGATCCTTGAAGTTGCTGATGAAATTATTCTTGGCTCTAATTATAGCATGAGTATGAGTGTGTGTCCCCAATAGTAGCATGGGGGGGGGGGCGAGGGCAGGGGAGAGAGAGTGTGAGTGTCGTTTTAACTGTTTCTTGTTCAGGCAGAAGAGATTCAAGTCAAATTCATTCTAAATAAGTTTCTTTTCCTAATAAAAGACCAAGAAGTTACTAAAAATAATTGAGAGAACAATTGAAGTATGAAAGATGAGTGTAAGAGACTCTACAAAAAGCTACTTCAAGTATTATTTAGGAGAATACATTTATTTTCTTACACTCCAACAATCTCAAACCCATGTGTCCCCCTACCTCAAGATACCACTTCAGGGTTTATAGTCTTTCTGGTGAGATTACTAACAACGTATCATTTGTGATGGTACCAGGAAGAACAGAAGCTGCCAACTAGTTCCACAGGCTTGACTTTGCTTATAAATATTCTTTATATATCAGGACATTATTTGAGCATTTTGCCAACTTTAATATTACCCAAAGTGGTCTTGGAGGCTCATATTTCATAGCTATACTTCAGAGCTAGCATGTGCTCATATACTGGCAAATTTCCAATTTTGAAAAGCAAAGAACAACAAAATCCACTACAAAGGAGTGTTGGCAATTGTCACCAACATCCAGGGTCCAATCCCTGATGCCTGTGATCTCCAATTACCTGCAAGAGTTAGCCATATTGGTATATAATGGTATAACATATAATGGTAAAATATTATATAGTTAGAGCTATAGTTTGGCCAACTCACTTTTTAATGAAGGTCATGGGATGTCATGTTTGAAAAGCAAAACTAACTACAGATATGCTTTAAACATGGTATCTGGTTCCATTTTTAGTGCTGTGATAACAGTTTTGAACATAGGAGATACCATAAAGGACCCAAACCAACCTTTGTAAACATAACTTGGGTCTCCATCTTTAAATACTTTTTCAAAGTGTGGCCTAAGCACATGCCTAAACTCTAAGTATGCAAACAGTCCCAATGAAGTACCTTTCCGAATTGGGGCCTTAAAGAAGTTTTTAACCTGAGAGTAGGGGCAAGCAATCATTGTTTCTTATGGGACTCAAGCTGTCACTGAAGGTCTGTTGGTTTGGTCCTTTGTGTTGCTGTAGTGTCATTGCTGAGCTCTTGCTTTCTATCAACTTCCTAGGCAGCCCCTGGGTCTAGTTGGGGGATGTATGAGATTTTAGCTCTCCATAGTATTACTTACTGTGCTTCTAAAAACCAAACTCCAAAAAATTAATGTAACACCATAAAAAATTGCTCTTCATGCAGAAAGTTACTGAAGCATCAGTGACAAAAACTTCAAAACAAACATCATGCCAGTTTATTTTTTCCTGGCCTTTCCACTTTTCATTTCAGCCAGATCGCTGCACATGTACAGACTTATCTATCAAAAAATTGACCATACAATGTATCCTTCTTTAGGATTAGGAAACTAAATAGGTAAGTAAGTAGAGTTAATTTATTCATGCCTGAATACTGGTGATATCATAGCAGAATTTTTGGAAGCTGTCTCAATCTATTGCTAACTTTGCACACTAAACAGCTAAACTCCCACGATCTGTCGCACACCATCTACCAGTCTCCTTGTGGGTCCTCCCCTACTACCATGACCTGCCACCAATCTTTCCATGATAATTTGCTCAAGGTTATTTCCATCTCAATGCACGGATGTGACCAAAGTACATATGTTTGTGCCTGTTGATTTCTGAAAACAGAGTCCACTTCTCTCCAATAATATTTCTAACATAAGCTTTATCTCCTGGTTGGAAAAGGAGATGCAGAAGATCCTATGCTAGCACCACATCTCAAAGGCTTTGATTTTCCTCTTGTCAGTAGCATTAATTTCCTAGGAGTCACATCCATAGGAGTCATTATGGAAAAAATTATGCTTTTTAAAATCAGTCAAACCTTCATGCATTTTGAGATGCCACAGTTTTTCCACCCTTTTGTAAGGGAGGCCATGGCTGAGCAAGACATCCCAAGTCTTCTTCCGATTTCTTTGGAGTAGCTTCTTTGGTTGGATGTGTATGATCCCAGATAACTAAGTTCACCTACTGCTTCTACAGCTTAACTGTTAACCGTCATGTCTGCTTGCATCCTGTTGTTACTGATTGTGTCAATGTAAAATGCATTTCATTTTTGCCACACATTCAGGAATAGTCCACATTCCTCACTAACAGTTTTTAGAGACTCCAGCATTTGTTGAATTGCATTGATGGCTGCAGTAAAGAGTGTCATACCATCAGCACATCTGAGATTGGTTAAGAAGTGTCCACCCATGGAAATCCCAGCTCCTTCTACTTTATCCAAATCTTCCAGGGCTTGTATCTTAATAAATTTTGCATACATGTTGAAAAGACTTGGGGCAGAATGCACACTTGTGTCACACCCAGTGAAAAACCACTCACCATCACTTAATTCTGTTTGCACTGTGGGTCTGTTGACAGTAGAGACTGAACTCTGCATGTTTACTAGTATCCTCCACAGATGGTCATGTCAAACATTTGGAAGTAGTCAATGAAACACAATCAGTAGGTGATTATACTTGTGGTGGTGATAGTTCTGCTTCATTCAATCCCGAATTATGTAGAGCGGCACTTTATTTGCATTCAGTATCAGGAAACTGGTAGAATTGCTGCACTCTGTTATATCCCATTTGTTTGGCAACGGCAAAAATATTCCCTTTGTCCAGTGGTCCGGCCAATGTCTAGTCATCTATATGTCACTGCAAATTTTCCACAAGATCAATATCATAGTCACCAATCACTTTTAGCAATCCTACGGGTACTTTATGTACCCCTGGTGCTTTCCCAGGCTACATTTTCATAATAGCACGCCCTATTTCCTCTTACAGGATTGATGGCTCTGGCTCTGTACTCCTGTATCACAAGTGGCTCTGATGAGGCATGCAGATTGGCACAATCTCTATCTGCATTTAATATCACCTTTAGTAAGAACTCTGCCTTCATGGTCTTTTATTATGCTTGGTTGCAGGGAAAACTTTTTTAGTAAGAAGTCTGACCACTGTGAACATACCTTCTGTATTATTACCCTCTGTAATTTTCAAGTTCCTTGAATTTTGCCCTGACGAATTCACTCGTCTAGTCTGCTTTTGAATCTGTCTGCTCAATACCTTGTATTCTCTCCTACATTCTTTAGTCTCCAAGCCACTCTCTTTCATTCTGTATTGTTTCTTTGACAGCTCAAAACACCTTCTCTGTTAACCATGGTGCAGTCCAACCCTGACTTTTCAAAATGTGTGCTTTGGTACCTTTAAGCATGATAGCTTTCATTTGATTCCAAAGTTCATTCACACTGTTTTCCTCTTTCACTTATGACAATGACTCAATCTTGATCGGAACAGAAGTCATGTAGTTTTTAGTGATTTTGGACAGGTCCAGATGTTGTGGACCTGCTGAACATCTTATCTTTTTAAATTGCAATTTTAGGTTTCAGGGCTTCAGGATAATAGTTGATAACCTAACCTGCAGTCTGTACTTGGACAAGTGTTTATTCATTGCACACAATCTCCAGCATCCCTGTATCATTACATAGTCCATTTGGTTATTGGTCATGCTGTCAGATGACCTCCATGTAAATATACATCTAAGATGTTGGGTAAGATTGTGTTTGTAATGACCAGATGATTAGAACAGCAGAATTCAACTAAACACCTTTTTCTCTCATTTTGTAAATCCAGACCATTGTTTCCCATTACTTCTTTATGAGCACTTGCAGCTCCAACTTTCAGGTACAGGTCTCCAAATACAAGGATGAGGTCTTTGCTTGGTGTTTTAATGAGTCTCTCTTCAAACTGTTCATAGAACTCAACTGTGGTGGCGTGAGCTGCTTTCACAGGGGCATAAACCTGTATGATCTACTTATTAATTAGGTTTACTTGAAGGTGAATCGTAATGATTCTATCTCCGATTGGATTATATCCAAACACACACTTTGATCTCTCCTTGGATAAGATACATGCAACCCTATTTTTTCCTCACGGTCTTGGATCCTGAGTAGTACACCACATACCCACCCATTTCCATGAAACAAACCCTACCATTCCATCACAGCTTTCAGATTCCACATACATCAATCTTACATATTTCCAATTCACTGGTCACAAGGACAACCTTCCCTTCACACAGACTCCTCACATTCCATGTTCTTACTGTGATGATTCATTTATGAAGGTTCAGATCATTCTTTTCCTTGGTGCAATTATCAGGCACCGTACTCCTCAAAGGATTTGGTGCAGCACCATTATAACTGCAACCACCACTCTTACTGGCTGGAACTTCCTCCCCCGTATAATTTGTTATGCCTTCAGGTCTGTGTGGTGGGGTGGTCTCACCGTCCAGCGCCACATGTGGATCATGTTACCTTTGTTCTTCCATGATAGTTCTCATCGGAAAAAAATAGAGAGGGTGGTTTCTTGTTGCCTTCCCACCAGTTTGTGGTTGCCATTGGTTAAACTGTGGTTTAACTCTTCCACCTTTCAATAACATTTCTTCCATCTGGGGTGCCACTATCCTCCTAAAATGCTCATTCATCCAAAGTCGTTGGCACTTCCCGAGGCTGTCAATCACAGGTGGTATCATCTACTACCATTATAGTAGCAGGCTACTGTACAACCTGACCTGAAGGAACCTAAATATATAAGATAATATCCTCAGCATAGACAACAACTGCTTATATAGAGTCCGTGTCTCAAGAGCTTCCTTTCTTTACCTGATAGAATTCACCAGCTTGGCGCACATAACCAGCTACCTCTTTGTCAAGGGGATGGATCCTCCATATGAGTCTTTCAGCATTTTTGTATTCTTCCACTTTGCTCCATGGCACAGTACGTAGAAAGCGTTCCGTCAGTGGAGCTGCTACTATGATATCAAGCTGCCCATTGTATAACAGAACCTGGAAGACGACAAAGCAGTCAATATTAAATAAACTGTAAAGCTCAGTTAAACAAAATTTAGCTCCACAGTAACCTTTAGATTCAGCACAATTAGGCCCTGGGTGGCCACATGAACCTCTGGAGTGGAGTAGTCTGAAATTTCAAAGACACAAACATGACTTAAAGCCATCTTTGTCTCCCACAACTGGCCTCTGCGTGTGATTTCTGGGCTGCTCAGAATTTCAGCCATGTTCTCTCTCTCTTTCTACAGGAGGAGATCAACCACCACCACCAATATTGCAGTACCCATACTATGCCCAAACTGGTGTCAAAAAGACCTGAGAAATCCAGATATTGCAAGATTTGTTTTCACACAACTGTCTCAATAGTCTTCCAAGAGTCAATCAAAACTGAGGGCTCTCGGCTCCTGAAGAAGGCATATTGATAGCATGTTATTTGACTATGAATAGTTATATCTGCGATATGTGCATTTTTATTACTGAAAGCCAATGCAAAAGCTCAATCTGTGATTGAAGTTTAGAAAAAGTAGATAGTCCAAGGCAGCCAGGGATTTAGCATTCTCAAAACTGTAGTTTAATCAGGACTTTTATAATGGCTGGTAGGATTTTTATTACTCACTTCTGTGGAAACAACAGAGTGGTAACAGTGATTAAGAAATACCACATCAGACATTTCTGTGATGCACTTTAACACCTCTATTCAGGCAAAAAGGTATAATTTTCACAAGAATAGCAAAGAAGTATGGTATAAATATAGTGGTATATAAATAAAATCAGGATGAGAACTTAAGTTAAAATATATGTTTAGTTTAAGATTTAGTGTTTCCTTAAAAATACTGCTTACATAAAAAGTTTGACATATTAATAAATGCCATTAACCCTTTGACATTGGGCCTGAGCATATGCAGAAAGTGGATCATGATGGGAGCACTACTAACCACAAAGCAACAAACTACACATAGATAGGTGTTCAAACCAGTGGATGTCTTCTGACTCTCTCTGATGGGGCAAAGTTTTTTTGTGGGGGAGGGTGACATATGAGACAATATCCCAGGCAAACCTTATGGAATTAAATTAAACCTTACTTAATTACATTTAATATCTATGTAGTCCATTGTATTGGAATGCAAATGTTTTTGTACCATTGTGGGACTTCTTTAGGAGGAGGAAGGATTAATGCAATCTCCAGGAGACAATGTGAACTTCAAAAGACTGTGCGCTAAACAATGTTTGATCTTTTGGGAAAATACGTAAAGTAGAATTCCTAGGAAGTACGGGGTAGAACTGGATTGCAAACCCCCCAAATACAAACAACTTTTGAAGCTTTGCCCTGAGGTGGGGGACCATTTGTCTGCTGATCACTGGTTACCAGAGGACAGTTCAATTACCAAATCTGGATTCTCCGGGGACCACAGACTAGAAAGGACTTTTGAATAAATACCCTGAGTTTTAAGATGACTCAGGGCCTTCTTCCTGATCCAGCAAATGGACAGGACCTTTGGTCCATGGAGGGCCCCAATCCTTAAGGAAAGGTTGGAAGCTCTTGGCCTACTGAAGCCCCATAGGACTGTGTGCTGGTTCTAAGCTGAGGCTGTTATGAACTTGTGACCATAGAAGAAACCTTCTTTGTGGGGTCTGAAGGACTAACCACCTTCCAGAGCCAATGTCAGAATTGCACTGACCTCTAGTAAGCTTTTGAACATTTATGTAGACTTTATTGTTTTTAATGTTTTCTCTACAACACTTTTACCCTAACAATAAATAAGCTCGCACAGAGAGAGCTGTGTGGTAACTTATAATTGTTGCAATTATTCTGTTATTACTCTCTGAAGAGAAGGCAAGAGAAGCCTGCTTCGACAGCCTGTCTTTTGTTGGCAATAATATAGTAAAGGCTGGGAACTGTTCAGCCTGGAGATACCCGGGTCAGAAGAGAGAGAGAGAGATTAGTGTCTCCATCAAAGAAAGGTGATGGCCAAGGGAGCTGGAAGCCTGGGAATAGATGTCCTTGCCCTACCATACAGGGGAATTAAGGTACAGTTGCTCTGAACTGTGACAGAGGGGTTCCAGGTTTTCTACTTTCCCACTTGCAAGAGTAAAGAAAATTTGTTGAATCCTCAAATTAAGTGTGCATATTACTTTAGGAACAAGAGGGGAAAAGTGTATTATCTGCATTTAAAAAAAAAAAAAAAAAGTTTCCTCACTCCAGAGTAAGGTTTCTTTATAAATCCTGTATTTAAGTAGTATTTACATTTTGTATCAATCAGGATCTAACAGCAGTCTGGTAGTGTTCAAACTAACAAAGACCTTTATATGTCGAGAATATGAACGCATTTCCTGTGTGCTATTTATTCCTTGTTACCAAAAATCCTAGAAAGTAAAAGCTTTTTCTGTAAAGGCTCATCCAAACTAGTTCAATAAGATAATTGCATTGTTTATATAAAGGAGCTTTGCCTCAAAGACCTTGATTCCTCATGGCCACTGAAAAATCTTCTGCAGCTGTCATATTCAACAGTATGGGAACAATTATATCTGTGTTGTGCTCCCGAGTATAGGCTAGAACGCAGAACAGCATTATCAATCAGGATCTAACAGCAGTCAAGATTATACGGACAAGATTATGCTTTAAACAACTCTGGTAAATCTTCTATAAAATACGCTTTATGGAATTTCTAACACAGAAGTTACATACGGTCTAAACTAGCATTAACTTGTCCCATCACTTGTTACTGACAAATCTACTTCTAGGAGAGAAAGTTTATATAGCTTTATCTACATAAAAAAGCCAGCAAAATGAACTTTTTAGTACAAATACCAAGTCTTTAGATGGACTACAGATCATTACTTAAAATGGCACTTCTCAATGATTCTTCTAGTCGAGTTACTCTATATAAAAAAATAACTTGTGAGAAAGGGAAGATTAATTGCTACTTCTATGTGTAGTTCCTAATATAGTAAGATTGTTTCTCTTGGGGAAAAAAATCACAAGCAATCTCTTTCTAATGTTATGGTGGAAACCAGAATAAAGAGAAATACAAGGGATGCTGAGGCAAAACCACAGAGGAGAAAAACTTTTCTCTATTACAAATGACACTTAATTCATAGGAGGTCAGCTTGCTTTTTAAATGCTTGCTTTTTAACACAATTTCACTCCTCTAATAAGCTGTTAAAATTTCACCTTTTGCTCTTTCCGTATGTTTCTCGGAATTGGTTACCAGTGATTATTAGTCCCAGTATTTTGGGCCTGATTACACAAACAGGTACTAGGCTAGATAGTTAGGTGTTGAGCCACAGAAACTCCGTCAGCTTCCCAAATGAGAAATTCAAAAGACATTTTAATAGTGGTAGAGTTAGGCCATATCCAACACTATGGCTCTGCCCCATCTCAGCCTCACAATTTTCCTGCATCGCTAGCTGTTTAGGGCATACAGTGTCTAGTGAGGATGTCAGCTTGACTCTAACGGACTCTCAAAATTCTCTACAAAGTCAGCTGTGAGATAGACTGGGAAGAAGTCAACACAGTCTTCCACAGTTTACAGAAAAAGTCTGATTGAAGACATGTTCAGATTGCACTCTGACTGATACCAGGTACTTAATGTTAAATACATCTAGGCGTTTGGCTAGCTGAAGCAAGTGAGATTTATTCCAGACTTTTGCAGTAGAAACTTATTCTGTGGCCATAGAATCGAGGAAGAAATGGCTAATGAGAGGCCTGTGATCCTCTCTAGAGGAAGAGAAAACCATTTGGATCCCCTCACAAAAGTTTTCCCCAAAGTTGTTCCATTGGCGGATGTAGTAGAGAGGAAATGCAGCATTTGTCCTCACCCCAGCAGAAAAGCCAGTGGTTTGGCTCCCAAACTACTGGAGGATCCACTGTCACAATATTCATATTTTTTCTTAAAGCACCAGCTCCTGGAATCATGAGAATCACAGCATCCATTTAAAAAAGTTCCTCGCCTCATGTTTGCAAAGAAAAGCTTGAAAATGAACTTTAAAGGCTCAGACACACGAGGCAAGTAAAAAGAACAATGAATTTATTTTGTTTTAGAAAGTCTCATGATTTTTAAACCAATCATATTTTGAATGCTTGATGGTGTACACCTTGGGGATCCACAGGAGCATGAGCAGCAGGTATAATAGGAGCCACAGCCACAGGCCAGCCAGGGCTGGGGCGCTCAGAGCCGGCTGGGGCTGCTCGGGCCAGGCCTCAGGTCGGCCGGCCAGCTGGGGCCGGCCCAGGACTGAGGCCATCCCAGGGCTCCTCTGGCAGCGCGGGGTACAAGGGGGAGGGAAAAGGCATCTCAGGGTTCCAGGTGGCCTGGGGCTTCTCCAGCTCAGTGGCCTCAGGGCTCCTGCTGCAGGGGCGGGGCTGTGGAGCTAGCCTTCCCGAAGAGGGGGTCCACCCGCAGCCCATGCACAGGAGGCTAGGATGATCAATTAAGGCTATATTAACTTTGTACAGGGCTCTCCATAAAGTCTAGGACAGAGATTAGACGAGGGGAGAGGGCCCTTCCCAGTATACATTTGTCACTCACTTTAAAAATGAGGGTGATAGAAAAACTTCACTGAGTGATTTTTACCTTGAATAAAATGACAGACTAAATTTTAGACTGTAAAATTGCAGAAAATGTAATCTGTACCTTCCAACAATATACAGCCTTATCTTCTTTAAACATATGTAATGAAGTTTTAAAACTTCTTAACCACTGGAATAAATAGCAGTATAGTCATCAAAACTGAAAGGCATGATTCTCATCTCAATTCTAAACATGGCTGGCAACAGAAAAACATTAGATTCCCTTCTAATTTTTAGCCTTGGAGATAGGGTTGCAAAACCCCCAGGATTGTCCTGGTGTCTCCAGGAATTAAAGATTATGTCACGTGATGAAATCTCCAGGAATTTGTCCAACCAAAGTTGGCAACCCTACTTGAGGAGGAGGCAGGTAATTGGCAAAACCATGAATACAAGTCACATCTTCCTGAATACTCCTAATTACAAAGTTATCGAAACAGCTGGAAGTTGTTTCAGGTTTACTGTTGAATGCAGAGAAAGTTGTGCTTTACAAAATCAGTCTTATTTTCTTAGTTTGTTTTTTTTAATACTAGTTCCATTGCCATAGCTTGTCCTACTTACAGGACATCATAACACTTTGCAGACAAACTTGTGCTCCTTTCCCAATGATCTAGTGACCTTACTCTCTAATATTTTGTGGTTTCCTGTTTGGGGAAATGATTCAACAGCAGCCTAAGCTGTTTCAGGCTGTGGAATGATCTCAGTTGGCTGCTATCTATCTCCATTTTGAACATGTTCATATTCACCAACCAAAATGGTGAATAGATGTCAAGGTAGTGAAACATCTGCTGGGAAGTGCTGCATACTTATTCATTCGACTACTGGAGAGTCCTAACTCACAGCTATCGTAACATGTGCTTTGTGCAATTTGGTGCATTATGGTTGTTTGCCTTCATACAATGTTGAATTTTGTTGAATTGTATAAGAAAATGTTCCAAAAATCCTTCCTTACAGAATTAAGTTAAAGCCAAACAAGACACCAAGGACACAAGTTACTCTAAATTAGCTTTCAAGAAGTAACAGCAAACTGCATTTAGATTGTTCATGATCAGTCAAAATCTGAGCTAACAAATGCTAAGACAAAGCCAGTCCCATTGATTGTACTTTTCATTCACCTCATACTTTCTGCTGTGGCGCTGCAGAAGCGGCAGATTCTCAACACACTGGGTTGCAAAATCCAGGAACCTGAGTCATCATAACCAACTTTTAACAAGTTGCGATAGAAAACTACTACACATAGTGAATACACTAAGTGACTTGCAATACTTTTTGGTTACTTTTAGACTACTAAAAGAAAAGGAGTACTTGTGGCACCTTAGAGACTAACCAATAAATTGTTAGTCTCTAAGGTGCCACAAGTACTCCTTTTCTTTTTGCGAATACAGACTAACACAGCTGTTACTCTGAAACCTTTTAGACTACTGCTTCCTTCTGTAGTAGGAGTAGTTGGTAGGAGGTTGGGTTTTTTTGGACACTTTTTTGTTGAAACTGAAGCTTTTCATGGGAAAGGGTTGGTTTTGATGAATTTCTCAACTCGAAAATGTTGGCAACATTTAGAAGTTTTTGAAACATCTAATTTTCACATTTTTTTAAATAAAAATTTTTTTCTAGTTCAAAACAACTTCATTTCAAAATTTTAGCTAATACTATTACAATTAAAAAAATTTAAATGGTCAAAATCTAAATAAAACATTTTGTAGTTATTGAAATGAAATCTTTTGATTTACGCAAACCAAAATTGTTGTTTTAGATTTTCATGAACTGAAAATCTGAGATTTCAACTTTTCATCCCAATTCAGGATGGGAAAATTTTTCCAAGGTCTAAAATTTTTGTGCGATGGGAAAACTATTTCACACTTTCTTCTAGTGAGATGAACATGATGGATAAAAATTAGTTCTGAATAAGGCTTCCCCCTTCCATCAAGCCTCCAGGTGGTTTGCTTTTTTTGCAACAGCATTACACTGTTGACTCATATTTAGCTTGTGATCCACTGTGACCCCCAGATCCCTTTCCGCAGTACTCCTTCCTAGGCAGTCATTAACCATTTTGTATGTTGTATGTGTGCAACTGATTCTTCCTTCTTAAGTGGAGTACTTTGCATTTGTCCTTATTGAATTTCATCCTATTTACTTCAGATCATTTCTCCAGTTTGTCCAGATCAATTTGAATTTTAATCCTATCCTCCAAAGCACTTGCAACCCCTCCCAGCTTGGTATCCTCCGCAAACAATATAAGTGTACTCTCTCTGCCATTATCTAAATCACTGATGAAGATATTGAACAGAACCGGACCCAAAACAGATCTCTGCGGGACCCCACTCGTTATGCCCTTCCAGCATGACTGAATCGCTGATTACTACTCTCTGGGAACGGTTTTCCAACCAATTATGCACCCACCTTATAGTAGCTCCATCTAGGGAATAATGGATGCAGCATCACCTGAGAGAAGCCATGGGCTACAAGCTCTGCTTATGCTTCCTCTAGAATAGGGGTGGGAAAACTTTTTGGCCCAAGGACCACATCTGGGTATGGAAATTGTATGGTGGGCTATGAATGCTCACGAAATTGGGGGTTGGGGTGCAGGCTCTGGGGTGGGGCCAGAAATGAGGAGTTCAGGGTGTGGAAGGGGGCTCCAGGCTGGGGAAAGAGGTTGGGGTGGGGGATGAGGGCTCCAGCTGGGGGTGCGGGGTTGAGGGTTCAGCAGGGTGCGAGGGGGATCAGGGCTGGGGCAGGGAGGTGGAGCATGGGATGGGGGTGGAGTGCAGGCTCTGGGTGGTGCTTACCTCAAGCAGCTCCCAGAAGCAGCAGCATGTCCCTCCTCCAGCTCCTACGTGGAGGCACAGCCAGGCGGCTCTGCAAGCTGCCCTGTCCACAGGCGCTTGGGACAGGGGCAGCATGTGAAGCCCCCTGGCTGCCCCTACACTTAGAAGCCGGAGGACGGACATGCTGCTGCTTCTGGAAGCCACGCAGAGTGGGGCAAGCCCCTGATCCTGCTCCCTGGCTACGAAGAGAGTGAAAGTCCTCTATTGTCTGAATGAACAGGCTGAAGAATCACAGAAACGGAGGGATATTTGTTATTTGTATTATGGTAGTGCCAGTAAAAGTCAACCCCTGCCGCAAAGAACTTACAATCTGAATAGACGAGACAGCCAAAGGCTGGGAGGGAAAACAGAGGATAGGGAAGGGTAGGAAGGAAAACCAACACAGACCTGCTGAGTGATCTTGGGCAAGAGAGAGGAACAGAATGCAAGTGTCTTGGCACCCAGTCCAGGGCTCTATACAACGAACCACAGGGCATCTCATGCTCCTTATGTTAACAAATAAGCTAGTTCTAGAAAAACAGAAAGAGGCAGAACAAACAATTCCCCCAATCCTTTTTCTCTGTTGAGGAAAAGGAATATTTCTACAGTTTTGACTGCATTTTCTCTGCCCTGCTGGTTGGCTTTTTGCGCCGATCCTCTCAACTCCCTCTCTCTTCATAGTCCCTCAATCACAGCTTCATTCCATACCTACTCCTTAACCCTCTTCTCCCCTGCTCTGTCTCCCAACCCCCACCCCACCCTTTGCTGTCCCCTCTCCCTTCCCTTTTCTTTTCATTTAGCTTAGCCCCTTCTAAGTAAATCCATCAATAAAAATAAAATCATGGCACTAACATGCCATTTACCACCATCACATAGTTCATTCTGCTGGTGTGTTATACCCCTTTCCCCACCCTGCGTCTGTCTTGTCCATTTAGATTATCAGTTGTTTGGGGCAGGGACTACTCTGTGTTTGTGCAGTGCCTAGAACAATGGGCCCTGTTCTTGGTTGGCCATTAGGCACTACCGTAATAAATACGATCAATCTGCTTCAAAAATAATACAATCAAAGCTCATTTTCTGCTTATATTTGGATGCACAAACTGATACAGAGGCAGCGTCCTAACTATGAAAAGTAATATTGAGTAATACCAGTCTCATGAAAGTTATGCAAGAGTGCTTCAGTGTGATTGCTCTCTCTAATGTACATTTAAAAAAAAACCCCATCTTTTATTTTAAACACAAGTTGATTTAAGTATTTACTGCTCCATTCACAATGTTTTGTGGAACAATATTTTCAAAGAGAAAGAAAGAGGTTTTCATACAAGACTCTCTTAAATGGAGGGAACTCCCACACAATAAAACAGAACTTCACAGTTAAGATTTTTTAATCAAATAAATTGTCTGTGTTCTCAGATTTTCCAAAAACACACCCCACAATATTTGTATATACTTTGGAGCAGTAAAATTTGTGCCTATCCTTTTCTAAGTAAGGTTTTAGCTAATTTATTGGTAGTTAAAATAAGATCCACAAGCGCACCAAATATGTGGAATGGGACATCATAGCGGCTTAACTAACTGGAAGAACGAACCTGTCTCTTAAGTGTTGCCCAATGACAGGACAACAAAACAGAATTCCAGAACAGAGTGACAAGTTTAAAGGGAACTGTACAGTCCCAGGAAATGTACAGTCACAGTCTGTTGCACATCAGCGGGTTATTTTCTCTCTAAAAGTAATGAGCAAGGTTGCTGTGAAACACCTTTAACATTTTAAAGTTTATACATAAAGAACGGCAACAAAAGAAGGAAAAAGCTTCAAGTAGTGGCTGTAAAAGTGGTTTAACTGATCTGGCATCGGGCACATCAGCTGAATTTTCCCCTCAGGCTTATAAGCTGCTGTGGGACTGACTCTGCAGTCTAACACAAAAGTTCACCTCTTCTAGGTTGGAACAAAATCCAAACAAAACACACAGTCCTTCTCTTACCTGGGGTTTTCGGAACCCACAGAAGAGGTAACTTAACTATTTCACTCCAGGCGGTGTCAGGAATAAATCAATAGGAACACAGCAATTCCGTCTGATAAGATTAATGCAAATAAGCGTGCTCTTATCTACCACTGCAGTTTATTAGACTTTTTAAGCACACACACAGATATAAGCAACAGGTTTAGAACATCCCAGATATTTACCCAATATCTGGAACGGTACTGAGTAATTAACAGTGGTCAGTTGCTCACCCACCGGGGAGAAAAGAAAAAACCTCTCTCAAGGTGGCTTCGGAGGACTGCTCCAAAGTACACCCTATTAACTAATCTTTTATCATTAACTTCTACAAAACACACAGGTCATAATGATCCCCTACTGGATCATCACTTTTCTAACTTTCAATAAAGGTTTAATATCAGAGATGTCTAGATTCAAGGTTTTCCAACCAACAAGGTTTTTAGTCTCAGTTAAGAACATTAAGTTGTTTACTTGTCTGTCCCCTCCTCCCACTCTGATAGCTGAAACTGCCAGCTAGATGTGACCTTGCTTCAAATTAACCCTTAACTATGTGGTGTTCTAGTTCATTAATTCCTGGTAGCTAAATGCACATAATATGGTTGGAATTGGCTTCATCACATTCTGGGGTACACACACCCCTCAAATCCAGGGTAACACTTCTACCCAGCTTCTTTTGCTAGGTCTCAGACCACTCCTGGAGGTCTGTCTTCCCCATTCTCCCTGAAGAAATTACCTTCCCCGTCCCATGAGGCTCAGTATAGTTCGTTAGCTACCGCACTGATGCAGGTACCTTTCTCTCCATGACTATCATTAGCCGTGCCTGAATTCAATTGTTCCTTGGCCATGCACAATCTCCCATCGGTTCCTTTGTCTTGATGACGCAGGCCACAAAGCTCGCTCTGTCCCTCCTGGCTGTTTCTCCAGCTCCCTTAATGGAGTTCCAACCCAGGCCTCCTGCTTGGCCTCTTCGCAGTGTTGCCAACTCTCATGATTTCTTCAGGACTCGTGGGATTTTGGCCAGCGATGGGGCCAGATGCAAGCAGATTCTGCCTGCTGGGGAAGAGCGGCTAATCAAGAATGCTGAAAGAAGCAGGCAAAGCTCGCTCCCTTCTCCTCAGAAGGGGACATCATTGTCATATGAGGGGAGGGGAAACAGGGAGCAGAAACTTTAAACCAGCCCCAGGCAGCTCTACTCCCTTCACTTCTCTCCCCCCAATCCCTGCAACACCTGGCCAGGGAAGGAGCAAGGGGAAGGATGAAGATGGCCTGCAGCTGCAGGAGGAATAGAGGTGAGGCTGGGAGGTCAGAACGGATGAGGGCCTGGGCAGAATTAACTGCATTGATAAATGTGTGAGTGTTGACAACACTAACTGAGAGTTCAAAAATCAAAAAAGACAGATCAAAACCACAATAAAATCTTTTTTTTAAAATAGTCTCATGATTTTTCGGGGTCTGACTCATCATTTTTGAACCTTTGGGATTGGCAATAGTGCCTGCAGCTCCTCTCAGCTAAATGCTTCCCAGCTCTCCTAGACCGTCACTCTAGCCTACCACAGAGATATGCCCAGCACCTCCTGCTCCACACTGGCTATACTACTAACTACATACTGCCACAGGCTTGCCTTCTACACTGGGGTCCTGTCACACAGGATCATCACCTACCTCTCTCCCCTCCGATTTCCCACCTGGTGTTACTCCCAGCTTGGTTACATGACCCTTCTAGGGATGTACAAGTCCCAGAATGTCTGTTCCTAAGGGGAGAGAACCTTGGAATAGGCCTGGCTGGACCCAGACCACAACTAACTTTGGGGGACAGAATGCCCTGTTACAGTGTCCAAAACTAATCAAATAGTAGAAGCAGTATAAACAGTCCCAAGCTAGTTCTTCATTCCCACTACTGACAGGGGCAAGAGCACCTCCTTTCACTCAACCTTTCCTGCCCTGCTATAGCCAACATATTAAGAATGACCAGCTTTGGAAGGAGTACAGTAACAGATGGGGGAAACAATAGATGGGGGAAGGTAGGGCATAGAAGGGAGTAAAGAAGGTGATCTTGAAAGTACGTTCTCTCTCCCTAACAGCACATAAGAAAAAATAAATGTGGGCTGTCTCTGGAGAGACACCAGTGTGTTGTGAGTGGACCCAAGTATGGGATCCCACATGCTTCTAAACCCCACTACAGTCAGATAGTGCCTGGTCATTGTTCCTAGGTCTAGATCTCTCAGACACACTCCCCATACTCAGACTCCATGTTTGACAGGACCCTGAAGTCCAGCCACTTTAGACCTTGGAACCAGCACCTCAACCCTCTTGAGTCCCCAGTTGCTTGGACTATGGGGGAAACGTGTCTATGTGCCACCAAAGCTCTAGAATCATAGAATATCAGGGTTGGAAGGGACCTCAGGAGGTCATCTAGTCCAACCCCCTGCTCAAAGCAGCACCGATCCCCAATTAAACCATCCCAGCCAGGGCTTTGTCAAGCCTGACCTTAAAAACTTCTGAGGAAGGAGATCCCACCTAGTTCCCATTCTAGTTTTAGGTCAATGCTTCAGTAACAATGTGGCAGGAAAACAAGGAACATAGGCTTAGATAGGAATTTCTTTACCACAGACATTATAATCATTCTTATGCCTCTTGTCTGAATCCTCTCCTATTTATCAGGATCCTTTTGGAATTAAGGATAAGAGGATTGGAAAACATGCCTTATAGAGATGGATTCAAGGAGCTCAATCTATTTACCTTATTAAAGAGAAGATTAAGGGGTGACCGAAGTGACTGCAAGTGAACAAAGATATGGTAATACAAGGCTCTGCAAGCTAGCAGGCAAACGTATAACAAAATCCAATGGCTAGAAGTTGAAGCTAGACAAATTCAGACTTGAAATAAGGCACAAGGGTTTAACAATGAGGGTAATTAGCCACTGGAATACCCTACCAAGGGTTATGGTGGATTCTGCAACACTGGAATTTTTTTTTAAATGTTTTTTAAAAAACAAGATACCCTCTAGATCAAATAGGCATTAGTTCAGGGAAGTCCTATGGCCAGACTAGATGACCATAATGGTCCTTTATGGCTCTATAATCAATTCATTTTAAAGTACACTACAGAGTTACAAATCTTGGTAAAACAAAATCCCGAATGCAGCCATTGTTCCACCTCCACGTCCCATCTGATCTCACCCCTCCTGTTAGTCCTGGATTTGGTCAGTGTCCTTAGGCCAGGCAGCCCTTCCTGCATTCCTTAGCTCTATCTTCTTGTATGTGGTGGTGGTCAGCCCCCTTGCTTAGAGAACAAATCATCTTTTAAAAAGTCTTTCTCCATTTTGCTCATGTGCTTCAGATGAGGGAGTTATGGGTTCCTGCTACACTCCCCTCCCCTTCAGTTTCTGTGTAGAATCATTCAAAGTCAATGGCCCTACCAGTAGAAAATGCATTACTCCAGTAGGGAAACGTCTAACACCTATGGTGGCTCTGCCATAGGTTTTCAGACGGTCTTTCCACTAGGTATTAAGCCTGCTACAAAACAGATGCTCTAATCCATAAAGGAGGTTACAGTACAAAGCAGAGCCCCTGAAAAAAAATATTGGGCTCATCCAAATAATATGGAATTCATAGTTTGACCCAGACATATCCCCAAGTGGTCACAGGAGTTAACTGGTTTTTTTGGTAAAATAATTAATGCAAGAAACAGCCAGCATCTTCAGATTTTCCATTCACAAAGCAAGGCCTAACAGTAATCAGCTGCGGAATGCTCAATAAGTAAACATGGAACCGTGATGCATTTAAAATGGGTCCAAAGAGAACATTTTAGTCTTATTAAAAAAAACAAAAAAGGTCTCCGAAAGATTATCATCCTTCTCCCTCATTATGTTAAATGGTCCTTTCTCCACTCCACACCTCCTTTTGTTGAGGATTATAACAAGCAATGAAATAAATAGGTCTGAACGATGATTTTTGACCTCTGGTACCTGTTAAATTAATGCAAATTAACAACAAATCTGTGATTAACTGCAAAAAACACAGCAGAATATTTGTATTCCAGTGCAAAGCTACACATGAATACAATTCCTCACTATCAAACCAAAAGAGGAAGGGAAAAGGACTTCAACAGGGCTACAGTACAAAACAGCCAAATGAAGCTACCTTAGCTTTTCCCTAGGATTTTGGAACACAGCCTGATTCATTCCAGAGGTAATCTAGAAGTCTCATTCATTTTGCTGATGGCTAGATAACGGTACTTCATGTGCGTCTCAAATACGAAGTGACTAGATGTTAAAAATAGAACTGTAGATTCTCAATTTTTGTATACTTTACCTGAATCCAAGAGCATTTAATGATCATCCCAAATTATATAGCTCAATCCAAGCTCAAACTGCATCCGATTATTTGACCTCACAGGAATTATTCTAAATTCATACCAAATAAAATCCTTATCAGAGACTTAATTCAACAAGTCTGAATTGCCTTATGCATGCTCTCTAACTACAATTTTTTAAATCTGTCTATTACTTATTTGGTCTGAGCTGTAATTTTATGTTCAGGTTTTTTCCCCAGCACTGATCTAGAATACTTTATCTTAGAACAAAGAGTGGTTTAAAGATAGCTATTTGGTAGGCAGGATATTCTGAACACAAATTTAACTAGTTTAACCAGTAGCAACATTTAGTAAAAAACATGAAATAAAACACACACTACAAATGTTCATTTATTCTTTCAAAAAAAATTGCAAGATTACATTGAAAACTAGCAGGTGAAGTTCAGATAAGAAATGTACCAAATGGAAATTCATTTAAAAAGAAGTTTTGGGTCTTGTAGATCAAATTTGAATAATGGTTATTGAAAAACAAAAAGTTCTGCACCCCCAAAAGACAGCAGTTCTGCAATTTAAGTGCAAATTGCAATTCCAAGTGTCCAGACTAAATTAATTCCTAAGAAAATTTGTATAGCAGATCTGTGTCTGTTTTTTTTCAAATCTAATGGTTTTTATATTATGACAAAGCTCTGTCCTTGCCTCTGTGGGTCCCGCGTTTCCTGGTGGATTTCGCTAGCCTCAGAGGCTCACTGTGATCCTGCATGTAATCCTTCTCTCTCTAGAGACAAGGGTCACAATCTACTGAACCATTTTCATCATAAGCCAGCAAGGGAGGTGAGGAGAAGTTATCCTTCCTTGCATAGTTTCTGTTGTCTCCCAGTCTCGGTGATTATTCAGGGGGCACAAGTCGGGGGGGGGAGCCCGGGCCCACCCTCTACTCCAGGCTCCAACCCAGGGACCCTAATAGTATCAGCTATGGTAGCTGACCTTTTAGAAACAGTACATGTACAATTCCTTGGGCTACTTCCCCCCACAGCAGCCCTCACTTCCTCAAGCTCCACTTCACCCTTGCCTCAGGATCTCCTTCCTTGTGCCTGATATGGTGTGTACTACTCAGCCTCTCCAACAGCGCAACTTCCTCCCACAGCTCCTGACATGCACACTCACCTGACTGACTGGGAGGCTTTTAACTAGTTTCAACCAGCCCCTGATTGGCCCCAGGTGTCCCAATCAACCTAGCCTTCTCCCTGCCTTCTGGAAAGTTCTTAATTGGCCCCAGGTGTCTTAATTGACCTGTAGCAGCTGCCATTTCATTTATCCTGGTACCAGGGATTTGTTTAGCCTGGAGCTAATATATCTATTTGGCCTTGCCCCATCACAATATTTAAAAAATACTGTCAGTTTAAAAGGATGTATGAGGATGTAAGAAGGATACTTTTATCTGCTTCATTTTCATTCAGACATGACTAAAAGATTGCAGGCTTCTCTGAGTAGTTACCACAACACCTGAGAAAGCTCTTAGAAGGAAGGTAATTTGGATGGTGAGCGTTCAGCTGTTACCACCTGCACAGGATGTGCCATGCTTGTCTTTCTTCCACAGGACAGAAGCGACAAAGTGCAAACTGGTCTCCATATTGGAAGAGAAGGTTCAAGGTCTGGAGAAACAAGTATCAACCCTGTGTTGCATAAGAGAAACTGAAGATTTCCTACACAGACATCAGGATATGCTTCTATGGGCACAACATTCTGAAGATTCAGAGCAGGCTGCGCAGTGGGGAAGAAATTTGGCAGCATGTGACCTCCAGAAGAAGAAAGGGGAGCATCCATGTACCAGCAATGCAGATACAGGTAAGCAACCATTTTCATCTTCTCTCCACAGGTACTAATGCGGAGAGTGGACTAGATGACACATCTGAGGGAAGGGAGCAGAAGAAGACTCCTCCGATTGGAAGGCATGAGATCCGTTGTCTTAGGGAAGGGAGTTCCACAACCACCGCTCCCAAGAGACGGAGGCGGGTGGTGGTGGTCAGGGACTCCCTCCTCAGGGGGACTGAGTCATCTATTTGCCACCCCAACCGGGGAAAACCGAGAAGTCTGATGCTTACCAGGAGCTAGGATTCACGATGTGACGGAGAGACTGCTGAGACTCATCAACCCCTCGGATAGGTACTCCTTCCTACTTCTCCATGTGGGCACCAAGGATACTGCCAAGAATGACCTTGAGTGGATCACTGCAGACTATGTGGCTCTGGGAAGAAGGATAAAGGAGTTTGAGGAGCAAGTGGTGTTCTCATCCATCCACCCTGTGGAAGGAAAAGACCAGGGTAGAGATGGTTGAATCATGGAAGTCAATGAATGGCTATGCAGGTGGTGGCAGAGAGAAGGCTTTGGATTCTTTGACCAGGGGATGGTGTTCCAAAAAGGAGGAGTGGTAGGCAGAGATGGGCTCCGCCTAACGAAGAGCGGGAAGAGCATCTTCACAAGCAGGCTGGCTAACCTAGTGAGGAGGGCTTTAAGCTCGGTTCACTGGGGGAAGGACACCACAGCCCTGAGGTAAATGGGGAAGTGGGATACCAGGTGGAAACATGAGCAGGCGAGCACAAGAAGGGAGGGCTCCTGCCTCATACTGAGAAAGCGGGACGATCAGCGAGTTATCTTAAGTGCCTATACACAAATGCAAGAAGCCTGGGAAACAAGCAGGGAGAACTGGAAGTCCTGGCACAGTCAAGGAATTTTGATGTGATTGGAACAACACAGAGACTTGGTGGGATAACTCACATGACTGGAGTACTGTCATGGATGGATATAAACTGTTCAGGAAGGACAAGCAGGGCAGAAAAGGTGGGGGAGTTGCATTGTATGTAAGAGAGCAGTACTACTGCTCAGAGCTCCGGTATGAAACTGCAGAAAAACCTGAGAGTCTCCGGATTAAGTTTAGAAGTATGAGCAACAAGGGTGATGTCATGATGGGAGTCTGCTTGAGACCACCAGACCAGGGGGATGAGGTGGACGAGGCTTTCTTCCGGCAACTTACAGAAGTTACTAGATCGCAAGACCTGGTTCTCATGGGAGACTTCAATCACCTGGATATCTGCTGGGAGAGCAATACAGCAGTGCACAGACAATCCAAGAAGTTTTTGGAAAGTGTAGGGGACAACTTCCTGGTGCAAGTGCTGGAGGAACCAACTAGGGGCAGAGCTCTTCTTGACGTGCTGCTCACAAACCGGGAAGAATTAGCAGGAGAAGCAAAAGTGGATGGGAATCTGGGAGGCAGTGACCATGAGATGGTACAGTTCAGGATCCTGACACAAGGAAGAAAGGAGAGCAGCAGAATACGGACCCTGGACTTCAGAAAAGCAGACTGACTCCCTCAGGGAACTAATGGGCAGGATCCCCTGGGAGAACAACATGAGGGGGAAAAGAGTCCAGGAGACCTGGCTGTATTTTAAAGAATCCTTATTGAGGTTACAGGAATAAACCATCCCGATGTGAAGAAAGAATAGTAAATATGGCAGGCGAGCGGCTTGGCTTAACAGTGAAATCCTTGCTGATCTTAAATACAAAAAAGAAGCTTACAGGAAGTGGAAGATTGGACAAATGACCAGGGAGGAGTATAAAAATATTGCTCAGGCATGCAGGAGTGAAATCAGGAAGGCCAAATCACACTTGGAGTTGCAGCTAGCAAGAGATGTTAAGAGTAACAAGAAGGGTTTCTTCAGGTATGTTAGCAACAAGAAGAAAGTCAAGGAAAGTGTGGGTCCCTTACTGAATGAGGGAGGCAACCTAGTGACAGAGGATGTGGAAAAAGCTAATGTACTCAGTGCTTTTTTTGCCCCTGTCTTCACGAACAAGGTCAGCTCCCAGACTACTGCACTGGGCAGCACAGCATGGGGAAGAGGTGACCAGCCCTCTGTGGAGAAAGAAGTGGTTTGGAACCATTTTGAAAAGCTGGATGAGTACAAGTCCATTGGACTGGATGCGCTGCATCTGAGGGTGCTAAAGGAGTTGGCGGATGTGATTGCAGAGCCATTAGCCATTATCTTTGAAAACTGATGGCGATCAGGGGAGGTCCCGGATGACTGGAAAAAGGCTAATGTAGTGCCCATCTTTAAAAAAGGGAAGGAGGAGGATCTGGGGAACTACAGGCCAGTCATCCTCACCTCAGTCCCTGGAAAAATCATGGAACAGGGCCTCAAGGAATCAATTCTGAAGCACTTAGAGGAGAGGAAAGTGATTAGGAACAGTCAGCATGGATTCATCAAGGGCAAGTCATGCCAGACTAATCTAGTTGCCTTCTATGACGAGATAACTGGCTCTGTGGATGAGGGGAAAGCAGTGGACTTGACTTTAGCAAAGCTTTTGATACAATCCCCCACAGTATTCTTGCCAGCAAGTTAAAGAAGTATGGGCTGGATGAATGGACTATAAGGTGGATAGAAAGCTGACTCGATTGTCGGGCTCAATGGGTAGTGATCAATGGCTCCATGTCTAGTTGGCAGCAGGTATCAAGTGGAGTGCCCCTGGGGCCAGTTTTGTTCAATATCTTCATTAATGATCAGGAGGATGGTGTGGATTGCACCCTCAGCAAGTCTGCAGATGACACTAAACTGGGGGGAGTGGTAGATACGCTGGAGGGTAGGGATAGGATACAGATGGACCTAGACAAATTGGAGGATTGGGCCAAAAGAAATCTGATGAGGTTCAACAAAGACAAGTGAGAGTCCTGCACTTAGGACGGAAGAATCCAATGCACCACTACAGACTAGGGACTAAATGGCTAGGCAGCAGTTCTGCAGAAAAGGACCTAGGGGTTACAGTGGACGAGAAGCTGGATATGAGTCAACACTGTGCCCTTGTTGCCAAAAAGGCTACCGGCATTTTGGGCTGTATAAATAGGGGCATTGCCAGCAGATTGAGGGATGTGATCAATCCCCTCTATTTGATATTGATGAGGCCTCATCTGGAATACTGTGTCCAGTTTTGGGCCCCACACTACAAGAAGGATGTGGAAAAATTGGAAAGTGTCCAGTGGAGGGCAACAAAAATTATTCGGGGACTAGAACAGATGACTTAAGAGGAGAGGCTGAGGGAACTAGGACTGTTTAGTCTGTGGAAGAGAAGAATGAGGGGGGATTTGATAGCTGCTTTCAACTACCTGAAAGGGGGTTCCAAAGAGGATGGCTCTAGACTGTTCTTAGTGGTAGCAGATGACAGAACAAGGAGTAATGGTCTCAAGCTGCAGTGAGGGAGGTTTAGGTTGGATATTAGGAAAAACTTTTTCACCAGGAGGGTGGTGAAGCACTGGAATGCATTACCTAGGGAGGTGGTGGAATCTCCTTCCTTTGAGGTTTTTAAGGTCGAGCTTGACAAAGCCTTGGCTGGGATGATTTAGTTGGGGATTGGTCCTGCTTTGAGCAGGGGGTGGGACTAGATGACCTCCTGAGGTCCTTTCCAATCCTGATATTCTATTCTATGATTCTAGGATATCCATTTCCTTAAAGGGAAAGCAGATGCTAAGACTTCAAGCTAGGACAAAAGTAAATGTGGCACAATTCACATCTTAAAAAGGCTTCACTACAATACAATACAATAAAATGCACATTCTGGTTTATATACTGTTGCTGTAGCAAATAAACATGCAAAGAATCATTGAGTTGATCCTAATTACTTTTACTTTGCGACCCTTGTACGTAATAAAGTAGTTCTACTGAAAGTCCAAGTTAGATGCTATTCTTTTAAACTGAACACACTGTGTTACAGTGTGGTTTTGAGTTTAGGAGTTGGCAAAAGACCTTTCTGGATTTGGAAGATTACTTTTGGTATTCTAATGAACTATATGGATGTGAGCCTCAAAGTGAATTCCCATTTAGATCAATTACCCATATGGTTTTACCATATACATTTCAAATGTCTTTTCCATTATCACAAGAGAGACATAACTTGACTGTTTCCAGTATATTGATATGATGCCAAAACAATGATAGGTGATTTAGAGATAATGTTCCTGCACCAAAGAACATACAGTCTAAATAGACAACGTATGGATGAGAGAGTGAGAACTTCAACAAGTAGCAAAAAGGATAAAGAGGCAAATGTTTAGCGAACTAAAGTAGTGCATAGTGGCCTCAAAAATTCCAATTTCAAATACACTTCAGATTAATAATTAAATAAGCACCTACCTCATGAACTTTCAGGCTACTGAACTTAATAAGCTGAATGTAGTTTTCCTTTAATCAGAACAAATTTGACATCCAAATTTTATTGTCTGGTGTAGAGTAAGCAAGTAAAATAAGCACAATGGTATGGATTTTAAACTTTTAATGTGCTAATTAGGCAGAGAAACATTAAGACTTGAATACTGGGGAAGAGTGAAAATGCAATTAGCTGTGATTTAATGAGCTGTGTAACGATAAGCGACAGGGCTATGTAACTTTACAGCCACAATTTCCTGACTAGATGAACTCTTAAACACTGCAATACTAAGCCCTACCCCCAAGGCAAGTTAACCTCTCTAATGTAACTGTTCAGAGGTCAACAGCAACATTCCAACACTGGCCTACAAAGTTTTCAGGGACCAACACAATATCTTGGCAACAGGAAATGCCTATGGTTTCATAGTAATCTTAGCTCCAATTAGAGCAAGCACCATTTTCCACTCTAGCCTCAATATTTTTCAGTTCATGATGATCTAGTTTATTAGATGGTTGAGTTCATCTGCTGAAAAGAGAATCTTTTAAGTAGCCACCACAAGTGGAATTCAATATCTAGGGCATCCAACAATCAGAAGTCATAGCAAATAAAGTTTGGATGACAAGAAGGGTGCATCTACAAAGAACACCTATTTAAAAACGCCTCATACAAACTGGAAGCCCGAACCTTGAAAGAAAACAAATCTCAACACTGGAAAAATGATATTTGTAGCATGGGGGGAAGGGGGAGAGGAAGAGAAAATCTTTAATCTGTCATGCCACAGCCTTCCATGTCACAATCTCCAAGTCAAAACCTCTCTGCCTCACTCCCACACCTAATCTGAAAGTGGGGAAAAAACCACCACCACTGAAATGAGGAGTAGTTAACACTTACGAGGGGCTATGAGATTCTTGGATGGAGGCACTACTGCTCACAGAAATAAGCCAAATTAATGCTGCCCACAGAATCTTAATTCTGCCTCCTTGGGTATACGAATTACGATAGTCTGTACTTGTATGGTTACATCGTTACTTGTAATGGATAACTTGTATGGTAACATACAGTTTTCTTCTGCGGACCCCTGGCCTCATTCAGTGCACAGACTGGACAATGCACAGCAGGAGCGGAGTCATGCAGACGCTGTTCTTTATTTTTGGCCATATTCTATTTGCAGTTACCACAGGATAAATATGAATTTATGCTGCTATTCAACTAACCACATCTGAGCCCTCAGTAGAGCAGAATGTGTAATGAATGAGATCGTGCAATTAAAGAACATAGTCATGCACATGAGGTAGAATTAAGGCCATATAGGCAGCCTTAGTTTTGGCATTTCCTGGGCTTTAAGTGTTCCTTTTGGAACAGTAGTGTTCAATATAATTTTTCATATGAACACAAAGTAATGGAAGCAGCATGGCCCAGTGGCTGAGGCACCAAACTGGAATTCAGTAAAACTACATTCTATTTATTACCCTACCACTGAGTAGCTGCAGGACCTTGGGCATGTCACAACATCTCTGCTTTAGTTTCCCCAACTGCAAAATGAGGACAATAATGCTTACCCACCTTTGCAAGTGCTTTCAGACCAATAGATGAAACTTATTATGGAGAGGCAGTAGAATTTTCCTGGAGCAGGGACACAGATCTTTTACAGGGAAAGTAGCTTTCTGCAGTGCAATTCATTATGCGAGGGAATGGGGCCATATGTAGATTCTGACATTTAAGATTACTACCACTTTTACTACACTGACCTTTTTCATTCATATTTCCCTCCTTGTAGTACAACAGCTTCCCAGAGCTACATATTCACCAAAATAAATTATTTACTTGATTCCTATTTATTTGCACATCTGTACTCAAGTGCACTCATAAGCACTGTATCCTCTGCAAAATGGCTCTATTAAGAGAATGGTGGACAACATCCAAATAGGACAAATGATTTCAACAGCCACCTGATGTCCCAATTGGATAAATCAAGATGGAAAGCAAAGACCAGAGAATGAAGTGCCAGTAACTATAATATGCAAAAAGAAAAAGGAGTACTTGTGGCACCTTAGAGACATCCAATGAAGTGAGCTGTAGCTCATGAAAGCTTATGCTCAGATAAATTGGTTAGTCTCTAAGGTGCCACAAGTACTCCTTTTCTTTTTGCAAATACAGACTAACACGGCTGTTATTCTGAAACCTGTAACTATAATATCTAATCCATCCCAAATAACTGCTGCAACAGGCAAAAAGACAGTTTGCCAAGAGACCAGAGAGCCAAAAGTAGCCCGCCATAATTCTTTAACACACAAACACCAGGTTCAGATGATTCACAGCCATTGCAACACCATGAGACAAGTAAGCATGATTTGCCTCATGCAACATAGCAACTGTGCCGCACGGTGTCTTTATTATACTATTCCTCTGCCAATATCAACAAGTGGCAACAGTGTAATCTTCAAAATCTTGCTTACCAGGACAATTCACTAAATGAATGTCACTCTAAGAAACTTCCCTCTCATCCAGTGATAGGGTTTTGAAAAATAGAGTGTACAGTGCATCTCTTATTTCAATTAAGAAAACAGCAGCCAACATCTTGAAGACTAAATATGCATGCGTTAGTTCCTGAGGTCTTTCCCTGGTTTCATAAAGAACAAACGAGCCAGTGTTATAGGAGAGTACTGAAAGATGGCCAAGTTGCACATGTGCCGTGTTTTACTTGCTGTCTGAACCTGTTGGTATAATATTTCCTTAAAAGTGACACAATAAAGCATCTTCTGGCAAAAGCTTGACAGAAGTCTGTAAACATTTCAGTAAAGTTCTTAGGCAGCTGCAAGAGGAGGAAAAGGTTACCCAAATTAAAGCAAGGCAGCTTGATCAAATTCCACTATTTGAAAAAAGTGTGGGGAATCGGAGCCAAAAACCCAACTGCATAGACAAGCATGGTTGTGCACACACAAATCAAACGCTTGTCCAGTTTGCAAGTAGTGAAAATATTTTAGATAAGATTTTGCAGCCTTTGTCTTCAGTAAAAAAAATAGGAAACAGCAGTCAAAACCCTTTTCAGTCTTCTGGAACATACTAAATATCTGAGAAGAATCTGAAAAGAGGAAACAGCAAGAGATTTATGAGGTTCTGCTTCCCACGAGGATCTATTGTACTTTACTAGTCTGATCTGTAAGCTGTTCTAGCCAAGAGCCTTCCCAATGCATCTGAACTACCCCTCTTGTAATAGCAATCCAACAAAATAAATATGTTGACAGAAATTACCCATCCGGGGTTCCAGCAAGAATATAGTATGAAGAGAAAGTGCCCATTTAGAATCATTAACTTTGCTTTCTCTCCACTTTTTACCAGTAATTCCAGTAGCCCTTCTGAAGCAAGAATTATATCAAAAGGGATTTTTTTCCCCCAAAAAACCTTTCATACATTACTGTAATAATGTCGCATTCCTACGTAGTAAAGAAATACGTACATTGCTAATACGCCAGACTTCTACAGAGATCCTCTGACATCTCATTTTCTAAAAGAATATCACACTTCAACAACCTTAACTTTGCCCTGTTTTGATGCCATGCAATAAGCCTACAATTAGTGTTATCTTTTAGTGTTCTTATTCACAGATTAAACTGATTTTTTCTAAAAAGACTATTTCCACGCCCTCCCCCTTCCCCAGTGTCACTATAGGGCAGAGTTAAGGTTGTTTGAGTACTTTATGTATTTTCATATCTTAACATGAATTTCTTTTAAGTTGAACCTGAACTCTGAATTTCATGGTTTGTAATACTTGTTTCTTGTATAATTATATCACTATAAAGTTTTACTGAAATTATTGATATATTCACAACCTTAACTCCAATTTAATGTAATTTTTGTGGGAATTCCTTTGTTTTTAGAATTAAATATTTCCTACATGTAGAATCCTAAAGAAAATGCTACAATGTACTATTTAATTATTTAAAGGTACGTAGCATGAACGTTACAACCTTTTTCTCCTTGAACTGTAACTTTGCACCTCAGTCTAGAGGAGCACAAAGCAGCTAGAACATACTGGATAGTTTCCCTAGCTCCTGACCGCCACTTTCCCCTTCCCACTAAAACTGCACTTTTCCCACCAGTTTTGCCTGTCCTGCTCTTCCTGTTGAGTAGTTCTTATGCAACAGATCATTTTGTTTTGCTTAAGAAATGTAAGATCAATTATGTAACCACAAGTGCTGCTTCTGTAAAAGAGTTACAGGAGATAGGCATACAACTAAACAAAAAAGGAAGCAAACAACTCTAGGTTTGGTTTAATGGCAAACCATCTGGAGGTTAGTTGAGACACACAGGTACCCTTCAGGAAATAGAAATTCAGCCCATGTGAGAGGAACAAAACATGGCAGGAAAAATGGAAGATGGGAATTGAGAGAATAAGAAGGAATTTGAAAAGCAAATAGCTAAGGAGCTAATGAATGATAAAAGTACTGTACTGTACAAAAAATTGGTAGAGAGGTAGAAAACAAGGAGTAGGAATGAACAGCCTGTTTTCAGTATGGAAAAAAAAAATCATAGTGAAACACCCCAGAGATAGATAAAGAAAACAGTGCTGAATATACGCATTAGTGTTCCAGAAGAGGGCTGAAGAGTGAGGTGGCAATGTTTTTCCAAAGATACAAAATTATTACTTAGTTGAGACTGGAGAAAATTGAGGAACTTCAGAGAGCACACACACAACTAGATAACCAGGCAGCATTAACAACAGATGAAATTCAGTTTTGACAAACAGAAAATAAAGCATATTGTGCTAGGTTCTAAATTAGTTGTAACCACTAACACCTGTTGGGTGTCACTGTGGACAACTCAATGAAAATATCTGCTAAATGGACAGCAATTGTCAAACAGGTAAATAAAGTACATATTATATAAAGAATGAGTATTGAAATTATATAATCAATTGTATACCTTGAATACCGTGCTAAGCTCTCAAGAGATATATAGCAAAAAACAGAGCCACAGATGAGCAAAATAAATTAGACATGACAAACTTTCAGAAGAGGAGAGATTTAAAAACTGAAATAAACTCACAAGTTTTGTAAAAGTGCTTCTTACCTCAGACTACTGAGTTGAGTAAAATGACTATTGTAGTTTCAAAACAAGAAATCTGCACGGTCTTCCGAGCTCACATCCCTTGGCATCACAGCTACATTTAAGAATCTTGGCCCAGATCCTGGGATGTCATGAAGAGGTTTTGCTCCCAACATCGCAAATGTGACCCGAGCTTGCCTATGCAATGCTGATCCCTGGCTGCCATATTGCACCCTTGGGGCTGCTGGCAGCCAGTGCAACTTCAGAGCAGCCTTTAAATCCGATATATTAGGCCAGAGGCCTGAACCCAGTACAGGACTCGCATAGGACTGAGGAACATAAAGGCCATATTTTCACCCTGACCTCTCCCAAATTGCACTGGGCCATTCCTCTCAGCCATAATGGATGATCTGGGCCCTCAACTTTTCAATAGGCTAAACCGAGCATTAAAAGCTTGATTTTAATTTTTTTTTCAAATCAGATTATTAGTTATTAATGCCACATTGTCAAAAGAAAAATGATAATAGTTTAACTAAGAACAGAGTGGGTGCTACAAATAATGGTTGTGTGCATTCTTGATACAATTCCAAGTGTCCAGTGGGAAAACACCAGGTAAGTAGCTCTTAATCTATATGTTATTATGCTCTATGAAAGACCAGTTGGCCCTATTCCCATCACTACAAGTACCACATGGCATTCTTTTTTCTTCACATATTCCCCACAATAAATTATGATGTGTTAACGCCCAACTGTATTTCTAAGTGCATTATTGCTCACTTTATGACAATTCAGCCATGTCAGAGCTCAGATAGTTGGTGAACACCTACCAAGACACAATCTTGTTTACCAAAAATTTACTGCTACAACTTTCATCTATTCATTCCTGATACCAAGCTATTTTTGATTTCTTCCACTGATGGTTCCGACGGGCTACCAGCACTAGATAGACTACATTCTGCCTGAAAAGTGGGTGGCTTACTGCCTGACGTGATAACAACACTTGAGCTTTAGCTTAGACCCCAGGATGGGCCTGTTAGCCTGGGTTGAAAGCACCATACTCCGGTCCGAGGTTTGTGTGCACACACCAGAGCAGGTTAGGGATAAGAGCCTGGGTTAATTCTGTAGTGAAGATATACCCCCAGAGTAGGAAGTTAGAAGCCATTACTTTCTTACCCTGTAATTATCCATAATTACAGCTAACCATGGCTTTATTGTCTTCATGACATCTTCAAGCAAATGCTTCTCAACTGCAGACCCATCATGGAAGGTAAGATTTCCCACATGGATAGCTTTCCTCACTTCTGAGAGTGATAAAAACGCTCCAAAATATTCCTGGTCAGCAGGCTCCTGTTACAAGAAAGCTGCATTAAACAAAACACAATTTTCGGCAGTGTGACCACATACATAAAGATCAAAACCCCTGACCCCTGCCAACTCTTGTTTATTCAAGACATTAGCCAGTGAGTCCACTGATACTCTAAAATAAGCTACAATAAAGGGGAAGGTCCCTCCTCCCCCCAGCTCTTCTTGAACCTAAAGAGAAAATGGAGGGGGATGTCTAAACCGACTTATTACCAGATATTTTAGATGCCATACTGTTCTATTTCTGCTGTATATGGAAAGGAATTCAACTCCCATCAGAGATCATTCTATTACCAAACATGATCGGGCTTGAATTTGTGAAATACATAGCAGCTCTCTAACATTGCAAAGTGCATTCTACAAAAGATGGCTTAAAGACCAAGTGTTTAAGCTGAGTAAGGCCTTGATCAGCTAAAGTATTTAAGTGCTTAACTTTAAGCATGTGAATATTTTCTTTGAAGTCAGTGGGAAAACTCATACTTTGAGCTAAGCATGTGCTTAGGTGTGTGGGTAGACTGGCACTAAAATTACATTTATACACACACCTTTACTACATTCAGGCAATTTCCTAACCCTGACATACAGAATAAGACATTTGCTTATGTTAGACAGTAAATTTCTTTTGTTTTGGGGCTTTTGGTTATTGCAATAGTAAGTTTACCTGGCACAGCAAAAAGTTAAAGTAGTTACTACATCCTGTAACATTCTGAACGTAGGAAGAATTTGTTTCATCACCATTCAAAAGAGTATCAAATACCTGGAGGGAGAAACCAAGATAAACATATGTATTTAAAATACAAAACATACAATCAAAACTGCTTCTCAATTAAACTTACTCTTTATCTCATGTTCTTACTGGAGTTTAAATATGAATTTCATTCCATGCATTAATATTAGAAAGCTATTTAAGTTTCCAAAGCTAAAGCGACAATTATAAGAGAACAGAATCTTTTCCAGTCAATTTCAGGAATATACTTTCATGGTTCATGTCATAAATATAAAGGGAAGGGTAAACCCCTTTAAAATCCCTCCTGGCCAGAGGAAAAATCCTCTCACCTGTAAAGGGTTAAGAAGCTAAAGGTAACCTCGCTGGCACCTGACCAAAATGACCAATGAGGAGACAAGATACTTTCAAAAGCTGGGAGGAGGGAGAGAAACAAAGGGTCTATGTCTGTCTGTATGCTGCTTTTGCCGGGGACAGACAGGAATGGAGTCTTAGAACTTTTTGTAAATAATCTAGCTAGGTATGTGTTAGATTGTGATTTCTTTAAATGGCTGAGAAAAGAATTGTGCTGAATAGAATGACTATTCCTGTCTATGTGTCTTTTTTGTAACTTAAGGTTTTGCCTAGAGGGATTCTCTATGTTTTGAATCTAATTACCCTGTAAGGTATTTACCATCCTGATTTTACAGAGGCGATTCCTTTACTTCTATTAAAAGTCTTCTTGTAAGAAAACTGAATGCTTTTTCATTGTTCTAAGATCCAAGCGTTTGGGTCTGTGGCCACCTATGCAAATTGGTGAGGATTTTTACCAAACCTTTCCCAGGAAGTGGGGTGCAAGGGTTGGGAGGATTTTGGGGGGAAAGACGTGTCCAAACTACGTTTCCCAGTAAGCCCAGTTAAAGTTTGGTGGTGGCAGTGGAAATTCCAAGGCCAAAGGGTAAAATTAATTTGTACCTTGGGGAAGTTTTAACCTAAGCTGGTAAAATTAAGCTTAGGAGGTTTTCATGCAGGTCCCCACATCTGTACCCTAGAGTTCAGAGTGGGGGAGGAACCTTGACAGTTCATGAACCTAAATTTGCCTCTAAATAATGTAAATATCTTTACAGTCTACACTTTCGTCTATGTGTATTGCAAAGTCCAAAGGTTATCCATTTGATTATGAAAAAGAATTCACTGCTATTTATGCAGTATATGGGCTTGCCTGTCTATATTTATGATTACTTGTATATTTATTTATGGCTTCTAAACTTGAGTTTTACTTTTAGTTTGCTATCTGATGATTTCAGATTGGAATATGGGTTACACCTGAAAACCACTCAAAAATCTCAATCTAGGACAGATGCATTCTGCCTTCTCATTTAGTGTCATGCATTTATCCTTCACAGACTGCACTGGCTTCCAGATGGTTTCTGGGTACAATTCAAGGAGTTTCTTTGAAATATTAAGCTCTTTATGGCTTTATCACTTTAAGCGGCTGGAATCTTCAGACCAATTACCCCTGATTTATGTGCCCACTGTCAGAGCGTTCTCAAAGAGGCCTTCTAATCCAGAATTTGCCCCTTACCTTGGTTCAACAGGTTGAGTCTGTTGCCCATCTAGTCACTCAATGGTGGGTGGGATGGTGGGTTGACTGGAAAGGGTCTTTAGGTTTTGAAGCTTAAGGAGCTTTATTAACAACTCTGTGATATTACCAACAATTAAAAAGATATGACAAGAACTTGGAATAAAATAAGATCTTTTGCCTAGAAACCAGTTTAGTCCCATTAGCTAGAAAAAGGAAATTAGAACGCTGGGAATTTTGCAATCTGGATCCTTACCAGATTATTCTTGGGGCTTGTTCTAAGTCCCATTAAAAATCCATAGAAAGACCTTTAATACTTAGCTTGATCCTTTTATAAAAGGTTTAGCCTCTTCAACATGCATCCTTATGCAAAGTAAAGTTATTTTTCTGTCTTAGAAGCATATACTGAAGCGTTAAATAGTTCAACATGTAATAAAGGCAACTACATATGCTTCTAAGAGAGATTATTGAAGCTACACCCATGATAGTTCAGAGACCACTCTGCCCAACCCTCAGCCATCACCACTGACTCCCTGAAGTGGAAACATTAATGTACACAAATGTAAAGAAACGAAGTCAAGAGTCACATGTGCAGAACAAGAACTTGTGCCCCACTCCAACAGAAATGAATTTGAACTATTATTTTATAAATCATGTTGGCATCCCTCTGTTGTGTTATAAAAATACACTCATGTCATACTGACAGTCATAAGTTTTGAATTCAAAATTAATTTTAATATTTTATCAAACAAGAGTTAACCATAAGTGCTGAATTACTGTTTGCATGAAAGATACACTGTAGAAGCAAAATTATTTTTCACTTTGGAGGGTTTTTTTTTTAAAAAAAAAAAACAGGTTTGAAATCTGTACCAACTGAAAGTTATCCTTAAGGAATGCATTTCTTTGAAATCTGCCACTTTGTCATTTAACTTTTGTATTTTTCCCCCCTCAGAAATTCAAGCTGGGTGGAAGTGTAATTTATTCTAGTAATATACTGTAAACACGTTTATCATTACATCTATTACAAAATGTTCAGTCCTTCACTTTTGCTCCCACAGCCAGTCCTTCATGCTAACTCATTTTTAAAGATCAAAGTTAAAGCTTGTTTCAACAATCAAAGACAGGCTCAAACCCAGTTTACAACATCTCACATTTCTCCCAAATTACTAGTGTCACAAATAAGGTCACTTAACATGGCAGCCAGCAGCAACAGGCTCAAATATCTATTAACGAGATGTGTTTATGAGAAACTTCTGCCCTGAACAAACAGGTACTGGTACTCTTAAAGCAATTGTAGTAACTGTTGTAGTAACTTGTATTTCTTGTACAGATACAATATGCAAGTGGAATATGCAGAAATGTTTCAAACATATTGAAGTGGATAGGTTAAACCTCTTCTTTCACTTTGGGAGCTGGCATGTTTCTTCATTTTCACTGAGACAAAAATTAATGGGCTAGATGCCCAGCTGGTGTAAATCAGCTTCATGGCCTAATAACTTTTTACTACAAGGTTACAAAAGCTAACTTCAAAGTTTATTTTCCCATGACAAATACACAAGCTTTTGCGACACCCTGTTATTCAACCTATTTAGTTCATCTGTATTATGGCATGAATACAAAATACACATGAGCCTTTATCCCACAGTGGAAATGGATGGTATGCAGAACTTTACAGGACCAGGTCTTTAGTGTCTAGAGGTGAAATCCTGGCCCTATTGACATCAGCCCTAGAAATCCAGAAGTCAGTTGGGCCAGGGTTTCAGATTAGAACTGTTTGGGTAGCTTACTCGTTGGCTGTATTTTAAAGAATCCTTATTGAGGTTACAGGGACAAACCATCCCGATATGTAGAAAGAATAGTAAATATGGCAGGCGACCAGCTTGGCTTAACAGTGAAATCCTTGCTGATCTTAAATACAAAAAAGAAGCTTACAAGAAGCGGAATATTGGACAAATGACCAGGGAGGAGTATAAAAATATTGCTCAGGCATGCAGGAGTGAAATCAGGAAGGCCAAATCACACTTGGAGTTGCAGCTAGCAAGAGATGTTAAGAGTAACAAGAAGGGTTTCTTCAGGTATGTTAGCAACAAGAAGAAAGTCAAGGAAAGTGTGGGTCCCTTACTGAATGATGGAGGCAACCTAGTGACAGAGGATGTGGAAAAAGCTAATGTACTCAGTGCTTTTTTTGCCTCTGTCTTCACGAACAAGGTCAGCTCCCAGACTACTGCACTGGGCAGCACAGCATAGGGAGGAGGTGACCAGCCCTCTGTGGAGAAAGAAGTGGTTCGGGACTTTTTAGAAAAGCTGGATGTGCACAAGTCCATGGGGCTGGATGCGTTGCATCTGAGTGTGCTAAAGGAGTTGGCGGATGTGATTGCAGCGCCATTGGCCATTATCTTTGAAAACTCATGGCAATCGGGGGAACTCCCGGACAACTGGAAAAAGGCTAATGTAGTGCCCATCTTTAAAAAAGGGAAGGAGGAGGATCCTGGGAACTTCAGGCCAGTCATCCTCACCTCAGTCCCTGGAAAAATCATGGAACAGGGCCTCAAGGAATCAATTCTGAAGCACTTAGAGGAGAGGAAAGTGATCAGAAACAGTCAGCATGGATTCACCAAGGGAAAGTCATGCCGGACTAATCTAATTGCCTTCTATGATGAGATAACTGGTTCTGTGGATGAAGGGAAAGCAGTGGACGTGTTGTTCCTTGACTTTAGCAAAGCTTTTGACACTGGTCTCCCACAGTATTCTTGCCAGCAAGTTAAAGAAGTATGGGCTGGATGAATGGACTATAAGGTGGATAGAAAGCTGACTCGATTGTCGGGCTCAACGGGTAGTGATCAATGGCTCCATGTCTAGTTTGCAGCTGGTATCAAGTGGAGTGCCCCAAGGGTCGGTCCTGGGGCCGGTTTTGTTCAATATCTTCATAAATGATCTGGAGGATGGTGTGGATTGCACCCTCAGCAAGTTTGCAGATGACACTAAACTGGGGGGAGTGGTAGATACGCTGGAGGTAGGGATAGGATACAGATGGACCTAGACAACTTGGAGGATTGGGCCAAAAGAAATCTGATGAGGTTCAACAAAGACAAGTGAGAGTCCTGCACTTACGACAGAAGAATCCCATGCATTGCTACAGACTAGGGACTAAATGGCTAGGCAGCAGTTCTGCAGAAAAGGACCTAGGGGTTACAGTGGACGAGAAGCTGGATATGAGTCAACACTGTGCCCTTGTTGCCAAAAAGGCTACCGGCATTTTGGGCTGTATAAGTAGGGGCATTGCCAGCAGATCGAGGGACGTGATCGTTCCCCTCTATTCGACACTGGTGAGGCCTCATCTGGAGTACTGTGTCCAGTTTTGGGCCCCACACTATAAGAAGGATGTGGAAAAATTGGAAAGAGTCCAGTGGAGGACAACAAAAATTATTAGGGGACTGGAACACATGACTTATGAGGAGAGGCTAAGGGAACTGGGGATGTTTAGTCTACGGAAGAGAAGAATGAGAGGGGATTTGATAGCTGCTTTCAACTACCTGAAAGGGGGTGCCAAAGAGGATGGCTCTAGACCGTTCTCAGTGGTAGCAGATGACAGAACAAGGAGTAATGGTTTCAAGTTGCAGTGGGGGAGATTTAGGTTGGATATTAGGAAAAACTTTTTCACTAGGAGGGTGGTGCAACACTGGAATGTGTTACCTAGGGAGGTGGTGGAATCTCCTTCCTTTGAAGTTTTTAAGGTCAGGCTTGACAAAGCCCTGGCTGGGATGATTTAATTGGGGATTGGTCCTGCTTTGAGCAGGGGGTGGGACTAGATGACCTCCTGAGGTCCCTTCCAACCCTGATATTCTATGATTCTATGGTTGAAGAGTAAATACCGGCCTCTGAGGTGTTGAAGAAACCTTATCCTCCAGGCTAAGATAAAGGATCTTATAAATATTATGATTCAAGCATTCTATTTGTGTGGGGCTGAGAAACAGGTTCAAACTTTTATATTTGGTACATTTTCTGGCATGATGGACACTGTTAGTAGCCATTGTGCCAGTTTCCCCACACAGTGTTCTTCATTCATGAGCAAAGCTAGCTGATTCTGAATGGTGATACAGCAAATTTCCACTAGTCACAAGTTTGAAATTGGCACCCTGTGACCAAAGATGATTCAAAATTTTAACCTCTAGTAACTACATAGTGCAAGACTTCCACAGCTGGGTACCTAATCTAGGCTCCTAAATCCATATTTAGCCACTAAAATAGAAGGATGTTTACTTTCAGAAGTGCTTAACAATCCCTCTCACTGAAATCAAGGGAGCTGCAGGTGTTCATCTTTAAGTGTCAAGCCACTTCTATTTACATGCCTAAATTTTGATTATCTTGCTTAACTATTAATCTTAGGTACTTCTATGGCACTCAGTACTGTAGTGTCTGAGTATCCCACAAGTAATCCACTGCCAAGCTACTTACCCAACCTCTGGGGAGATCTTTTCCCTAAAAAGTAACAATTTTCTTATTTTCATCCTATTTTGCAAACATTGTGAGAAGTGTTATCTGTATATTAAAAGTGTCTAACCAGAAAATACCCACATAATAAATATGATGCATATTCTCCCATTATAATGCTTAAATTATACAAAAGAAAAGTTACTTATTTAAAACATACAACAGAGATTATAAACTCAGAACAGTTACTATAATGCACTTCCAATGAGTTACAGATGCTTCCCGGGTTACGCAAGACCCAATTTATGCAAATTCGCACTTATGGAGAAAGTTCCATAAGCAGGCTTTTCGAGTTGTGGAAATTTTTGTGTAACGTACGGGTATATGTTTCCGATTTATGCAAAATTTGAGTTATGCAAGGCTTTCCAGAATGGAACGATTGCATATAGTCGGGGGACGTCTGTACTTCGTGTAGAGAAAACGCCTGCACTCCGTAATCTTAGATGCCACCACATCTTGCAACATGGGCATCCACGAACCACTAAGCAATATTCCTTGCAGACACTGATTAACCGCATCTATGAAATGCGGCCACTATTTTTGAATATATAAGATTTAATAGCACGTTCAAGTATATGCAGCAGCTCTCTAGACAGCATTTCTTCTAAGTTCCATGGGCAAGTTAAACCTTCAGGGCATGTAAGCATTTAGTTAAAGAAACAAAAACAGTTAATGAAAGACAGGACTGTATAAACATATTCTAAAGCCTCTGTTTTAAATGAGGCCAAAACAAATTCTATGGACAGTCCTTTTCTTTCTTTTCATTCCCTACTCCCTCTTCCCCCCGCCATGTTATAATGGGCACCTTCTCCAGCATCAAACTTCTGATCTTCGTTATGCTTCTTTCTGACCCCTTACTCAGTTCAGATGGTTTTAATTGCTAAAGGCCAACATGGGGGCCTCTGATACGTACTTCAAAGGCTTTCATCCACTTCTTCTGCTGGATATAAATTACTCCCAGGTCAGTCTGCTGCTGGATATACTCCCTCTGCTTCTCATCCACCAAGCCAATTTGGTACAGGAATTGTGCATAGCCACCCAGCATCTACCAGACAGGCACACAAGAAAGGAAGCTGATAGGTTAGGAAGGCATATTTTACTTTTCCAAGATCGCCTTTTTAAAATTCTAGATCAGTCACTGAACTCAACTGAGTAAAATTTTAATAAAAAAAAAATTGATCTAGTAACTTGATGTTTGGAAACATTTGGCAAATATTAAAGGTTTAAAGTCATTAGGAAGTCACTTGGGAAACAACTACCTTTTATCTAGATAGGACTGTAATATGAGAAAAGCACTCCATTTAATTAAGTACAAAAAGAATAGAAAAAAAATATGTAAAGTTTACCATTTCAGGGTCACAGAAACCATCACCAATAGCAACTCCTTTGAAGTTGATCTTAACTTTGGCTTTGGAACTATGGGTATAGATGTAGTAGCCAATAGCAGGCACATACTTCCCTGCATAAGACTGGAGAGAATGGAATCGTAGGTGATTCAGTTTGAAATAATATTGCTTTACTGTGTATTACAACTTGAGTATTTCTACATTAGACAAACTAACAATATTTTATTTCACTTTCATAGAGTTACTGCAGGTTTCCATTCTTTATTTTCTATCCCTCACTGATATGCGGCTAATTTATTCCTCATGAACACAGAGTTTAAATAAATTCATTATCAAAAATGATTTAAGACATTAAGGTTGAAATAGTCAAACCCTAAGGGGTTGGAATCACCCATTTCCATTATTTATAATGGAAAATGCACATCCAAATCCCATAGAAATCCCACTCTAAAATAGTTTGGCTAATGATCTCATGCCTGGCCCGGTTTATCCTTGAGTTGGACTGGGCTGGTACAGGGTGGTAGGTAACGTGCCTAACATAGACGTTAACTCAGAGGGCCATTTAAGATTGTTAATACTGATGTTTATGTTTTAAGGCCCGATATACACTTACATTTTACAGGCACAGCTATATCAATCAGGAGTGAGATTTTTTTTCTTAAATCAACATAGCTCTGCCTGCAAAAGCTTTAGGGTGGAGGTAGTTATACTGGTGTATCACAGTATATATGCCAGTTCAGTGAAATGGCATAAGCTATACTGGTGTAAGCATTTTCATCCCAGTATAATTACAACCACACCACAGGATTTTCCTGGTATAATTTTACCAGCATACTGTAGACAAGGACATAGATTTGCACAATTTACTGAGAGTGATGTCTCATTTGGTGCCACAAGCAGGAGATGTTTGGGAGACCTTCTTTCTCTTTCAAGAATCAAGGCCAAGGATTCCAGCAGAACCACTGGTAATACTCAAGCCCCATCAAGGGAGAGCCAAGCTGCTAGGCTAGTAGAGTTCATAGCATGCACAATCATATTTTGTGCACAATCTACTGTGAGCAGCATCTCATTCTGGAGAGTCAGAACTGGCCTATTTTGTAGGTGGAGCTCGGAAGAATTCCACAATTCTTTTCCTCCCAATTTGACCCCTGGATTCATCTGACACAGAAGCATTGCCAATACTGTCAATCATAATTAGATTAAAATAGACACCAATCATAGAGCAACTGCGAGATCGTAAATGTTGAATCCAAGTAGGGACTCAGTGACAATACCTTTAGGAAAGGTATACATGTTTAATGCTACTTCCTGGTATTCTAACCACTCTTTCCCCTGCCCTCTCCCAGACCTTCCATCAAAAGCATCTATCCCCTGTTCAGAATACCGTGAGGACTCTAAACAATAATTAGCATCATCAGATGCAAAAAACAAAACAAAAAAAAAAAGCCTTTTGCCTTCAGCTTGCTAAGAAGCCTCATTCCTTCCTCTCAGACAAGAATCTGATCACAAATTGGGGCTGAAACTGGAAGCAATGCAAAGGCAGTAGCCTTCCCCTTCAGACAAACATATCACCCATCAGCTTCAACCTATTCTGTCTCCCAAAGACTGATCACCAAAGCCCACCACCAAGTCATGTCCCAGGTACATCAGCTATTCTGTCTTCATCCATGACCTGGCAAGGCTCCTCCGTGACAAACAACTGACAAAGCAATGGGATAAGCATGCAAGATCCAAAGAAGGTATTTTCTCTGTTGAAGGAGTTTGGCTGTGAAACATGCATCTAGAGGCAAGGCTAAACTCGAATCTGGCCACCTTTAAGGCTTTTGAATACAGCTTTTCAACTATAATAAGATTGTATGGGTATATTTAATGCCATAATGCTAGGGAAGGAGAAGAACAGAAGAACCCATGAAGTAGACACAAAAATTTAAATTCCATCGTACCTTCAGAGGAAGGAAGAGACAGAATGTGTCTCAGATCTATGAATGTATTAGTTGGAAGTCTACTTATTCATATAAACCTAACACTAAGTTCCTATAGCACAGTTTCAGGTAGATTGTAAAATATGGACTATTTAGTACCACTATAAATTACAGTGGTAACATATTTGTCTGGTGCCAGACGGGTGTACTATACCCTTTGCAGTCAAATGATCCAGCAAGACTGAAATCTAATTTATGCTAACTCAGTGAAATGGACAGCACATGGTGAGTAATGGGGTAGGCAAGTGGACTGACAGAGTATCTTCATTTTTCCACAGAGAGCAGACTGCATGTTTTACTTTATGAAAAACACTTGTTTAAGTGTCCTCGGTGTGGTAGGCTGTATTTATTCACCTATTCCTATGAAAACTGGAAAACAGACCATCCTGAAGTGCAAAGAATAATAAAACTAGCCTTCTTGAGGCTAGTGTCAGGCACGGTCTCACCCACACTATCCTGTAATTTTTTTTTAAACAAATTTCTGCAGATTTATTATGCCCCTGCCAATTGTTATTAGCAAAGAAATGGCTTCCCAGCTAAGAAGTCAAACAGGAATCTGCCCCCTTCAGAAACAGTGTAGTTGCAGAGAACAAAACTATAACGAAAACTATGTCCTTTGAGCAGAATTACACATGCATTAGCAGTTACTATTGCTAGAGGATTTACTCTGCCACAGCTCTTAGATATAGTTAGTTACCATGCTGTCGATGAAGTGACCTGTAGCTCACAAAAGCTTATGCTCAAATAATTTTGTTAGTCTCAAAGGTGCCACAAGTACTCCTTTTCTTTAGGCAAAAGAGCGGTCTCTAAATATTACCTACCTACATAATGGAATTCTTTAAAAAACAGACAGCCTAAGGGCCCAAACTTGCACTAGTGAATTACACCAATGCAAATCCTTGCATGGACACACATCTGCTTAAATCTGTGTTCTATCACTTTAGCTTGCAAGGGCAAGCTTGACTACAAGTATTATATTTAAGCCAATTTAGTCAAAGAGGTTCAACTTTATGCATAGGCCAAGGGTGAAATCTTGTCTCTATTTAACTAAATGGGAGTCTTGCCATTGACTTCAGAAAAGCCAGGATTTCACCTCAGACCTTTATGACCAAACAGACAGTGAGGGAAATGGGTGGGGGGAGCAGGGAGAGAGATGTAATTAGAAATAGAGAAACTTTAGACAGAGAAATGTATAGCTTTATAATCTGAAAAGCCATACTGTCAACAAAGTTTGGGCCCAGACTATTTGGCATGAAATGTCACTCAAATTCTTCAATTAAAAGTTAAATGAAGCGGACATAATAGCTACCATATTGCTTCTTCTAGAAGGACCCTAACATACATAGTGCTTGTTTATTGAAAAGCCAGATGGACTGTGCCCCTCCTGCTGGCTGAATAGTGAATGGTTCCCAGAGCTATAATCTACATAACAGGGGTTCTCAACCTTTTTCTTTTTAAGCCCCCTTCCCCCCCCGCACATGCTATAAAAACCTCCATGGCCCACCTGTGCCACAACTGTTTTTCTGTATATAAAACCCAGGGTCGGTGTTAGAGGGTAGCAAGCTGGGCAACTGCCTGGGGCCCCATTGCTCAGACTTCAGCTGCAGACGGTGGGGTTTTGACTTTCTGCCCTGGACCCCAGCAAGTCTAACACTGGCCCTGCGTGATGGCCCCCCTGAAACCTGCTCATGGCCCCCAGGGAGCCCCAGACCCCTGGTTGAGAACCACTGCTATAGACCAAAGAGCCTGCCAACACACTTGTACGTGCAAACAGATTTTCCTCAAAAAGAACCTCAGAAAAAAAAATACAGTTCAGAGAAGAGTAAAAAACAAACAAGCCAATGTACTGTCTGGTTTAGGCCCACACATTATTTACTACTGTATTACAGCAACATTTACAGGGCCCAAGTGAGATCAAGACCACTACCCCATGTACATACAGTCCCTCCCCTATAGAGCATGCAATCCAAACAAACAAGAAAATATTAAGTGTTTTCCTCATAGAGAATCTCTCTAAACTTATGTTGCCAACAGATTTGTTTGAAATATCCCCTTTTCAATGAGGCACGTACATGAATGACTGCATGTTCACAAGCACATGGCTTGCAAAAGCCCTAAAAGCACACTCTGCTCTGTGCATGCCTAAACAGACAAGAGAAGGAACAAGCACAGAGCTCCTCACCTATCTGACTGTGGTTCATTTGAAGGTTGACTTGTTATAGCACAAGACCCAGTTTGGTTTTCTGTATTCCTCCCCCCCGCCCACGAATGAAAATAGCTTTCCAGGATCCTTTTTAACTTGTAACCCATTATTCCTAAACCTCTTAAGTCCATGTCTTTCTTTTACCTTTTTTTTTAAGCAAGACTAATTGAAGCGTGATATGTTTATTTTCTCTTATGAAGTTACTGTGAAAAGGGCAACACCAGTACTTTTAGTGAAAATAAACTGTAAAGGTTCTGTGGCCCGCAATGCACAGGAGGTCAGACTAGATGATCATGATGGTCCCTGCTGACCTTAAAGACTATGAGAATATGGGCATTTTAGAATTTTTTACAAGTAGATTATAGTATTATATTTTTAAAATAAAATTGCAAGTTTCCCTTAAATGCCAAAAAATATTACAGCAACCAGCAACTAACTTAACCTAAGGCATGACTGTTCTAAGCAAAATTGATGTCTCCAGAGATCAGCACTTAGCTTTTTTCTATAATGCCAGTGACTATAAAGTAGTCCAGTAACTCATACTGTAGGTACACTCCACAATTCATTTAGTCCCATTTTCAAAAAGGCTATAACTTCAAAATTATATGAGCAAAAACTGAAGTATACATGTAAGTTGCACTTCCGTGAAGTTTTAGGCATCCAGCTACTCAATTTGCATGTGTAAAAATGTAAGCATGAAAAACTGCTCATACAAGAATTTGATAGCTCAGACTGCCTCATTTTGAAAATCTGACCCGGAGCCGACACTCCTTTTTATGTCCCACCACATACTTTGCCACTTTATTTTTACCTATTTCATATCTAATGCACAGAGCCAATAATCCACAATAAAAAACAGAATTTTGTCCTTTTGAAATTAAAGTGGACTTTGGTACAGAATTTTAAAATCAGATCCTAACAATAGTTAACAAAACTTGGCAAGCACAACCAAATTTAATACAACACAGCAATCTGTCGTAGGCTCATATGTAGAGACAGCTTTCTGATTCTATTTAATTTAAAAGTCAAGTCCTTAAGTGGCTGAATAAAGACTTAAACAGCTTTCAGAAAGGATTCCGAGTTTAAGTAGTTTGAAACACTATTCTCCTTACATGATGCCTCAAGCTTTATGATTAAAGAGAATCAAGGCCAAGGCCAGTCAGAAGGAACAGAGGAACAATACAATATTAAAGTTCATTGAGTGCTTGTTAATAAAGGTGCCAGAGTAACAGCATTAAAGACAGTCCATGTGTATAATACAGGCAGTGGTGGTACTGAATCTCTCATTCCTCACCTAGGAACCTCAAAGGTGATAGATGATTGCTTGTATTAGATGTACACTCAGCTTTTGGAATATGGATCCAGGTGGTCAACAGGAATGCAAAATGCCATAGTTCATTTTGCAATGTCAGACTGAGTAAGTGGCTGAAGTCCAGTTACTATTATTTCACAAAAGCCCATCAAGAGCCATTAAGTGTGTAACCAGATTTCTTGCTGAAGAAAATAGGCACTGTCAGGGACTAGGGTCAAAACTTTTATCTTTAGCCACTCAAGTTCAGATACCTAGAGTCATATTTGAGCACAATGTAAAACTACAATCAAATATATCCCACACAGAGCCTCCTTAGTCAGGAAAGGGAGAGGAGCAGAAGACTCAGCCTACAGAACTTCCCCATGCAGACCTAATTTACCTGGGAGGTACTGAAATTGTGATGGGTGTTGGAAAACCCTACAACAAATAGAAAAATAAAGGGGGCATTTCCAGACATATTGAACACCCTCAGCCCCTATGAAGCTCAACAGGAGTTTCACATGCTCAGTCATCATGCCGTGGACTGGTGCCCAAGTGTGGATTTTGGTGCCTAAATTTGGCACCCAAGTTTGAAAGTTCCTGTCCTAGAAAAGAAAAGGGCTCCCAAATGCAAATACCTAGCAGATGATCACAAACCATGACACCACAACATTATCTTGGTATGTCATCATTAGTACTAGTGATTTTATTTAAATATGACATCTACAATACAGAAGAATGAACAATAGAAAAACAATAGGAGTTACAAGCTCAGAAAGGGTCTCCAAATACAGAGGCATATCTGATCTCCCAGCCAGAGTGCCAGTTGATTCACGGATGGTTATCTGCAAGAGAGGGAATCTACACTCCGACTTTTCTGTATTCTGGAAATTCCTTGTGCCAGTAGGCCTCTGGGGTTTAATTGTGATCTCCAGAAGCATAAGCAGCTTGGACAGAAGATAGTGAGGCTGCACTTGGAATCTCAATGGTCTGTAAGCCTACATATGGTTCTTGTACAAAATATCTACAGCCAAGCCAAGAGATTTTACCTGCCTTCAGCCATAGACATCATGAAGAACCATACACATGAATTCTTTAGGATACCAGACATTCAAGACATTTGCTCCTCATCCTGATTAGTATCTACACTCACACACTATCCTTCTGTCACATAAGAGCTCTCTGCCTGCCAACCTAACAGTGGAGGGCTACAGGAATTTCAGTATGGGAGAGACCCACATTACTATTAGTCTATTCTCTTCCTACTTTTAAGTGATAACTTAATGTTTCCTAAGGTATTTATTAATTTGACCTCACATGGCCCCTGTGATAGAGGAGTCCAATCCCCATCCAGAGGTTGGCAGGGAAGACCAGTTGCTTGCTCTGAGCATAGCTATTTGCAGAGTAAGGAGGCTAAGCCTGCTTGTATTCCTATCAACATACCACACAAAGACGTACTAAAGAGTTGGGGCTGGATTCTGGTTGCAAGAATTGGGAAGGCTCTGCTGGGAAATAGCTGGAGCTAAACTCACTAAAGTAAGGAAGAAAGGATGATAGAGTTGGTTCTCTTCCATTCTGGAACCTGGATGAGACGAGCCAGGCTTTTGCCTTTCTGATACATTTAGTCTCCATTTTGGCTAAGAGACTCCTGCTTCATTTGTGTTTGAGCCTTGAGGCAGGACGTACTTGCAAAACTGAAAAGATGTGTAACAATATAAAAAATGTTTAGACCCTTTCCTGCTGCATGCCACAGCCCTAAGCACCCTTGCCCTTTCTCTTAGAGCAAACCACTCCCCTCCCTTAATTTCAGTCACTGTGAATTGTATGCAGGTGCTCTTTTGATATGCAGTAGGTTTTCACTATATTTCACATTTTCAACTACACTGCACAGTGCTTCTGGGAATCTTTGCCATGGAGAGGCAGCGATTCACAAGAACATTTAAAAATAATGATTCCTGCAGATTAATTAAATGCAGATGGAACTCTTTTTAAGTAGGTTTTACTTTTGAGCCCTGTGTTATCAGACACTTCTCTCTCTTTAGTGACATTAAAGCCATCTGGTGTGCTCGAAAAGTCAGGGTGGAAGAAAAGACTAGGAAGACAGACATTTATTCAATCCTAGTCATACAGCTTAGAGGCATGCACTAATTAAAGTTCTGGTACATGTATCTTCATGGGTCATATATCAAATGGACAAAGGTTTTTGAGAGGAAAAAAAGCCTACAAACTTTTTAGTTTAACAGATAAAAATAGTTAAAACCCCAAAGAAAAAAACCTGTTCTGCACACACAGTCTCTCTTAGGAGCTGAACTAGTCATGGACATATTTTAATTTCTTGACCTATTTCTTAAGTTTTAGGCAGTTATAAAAATTATTAATAATAAATAAGGTTTGTTTAACATAGCCCAAGGGCAAATAAACTTTGACACAGCGAGTGGTGCACTGGCAACTCATCAGGTGTCATGCCTGATCTGTAGAGTTCATGCCATCAAATAAACACACAATATTGGTCAGGACTTGCGTCTTTGTTAACAGACCGATAGAAATGCCTCTGAGTTCCACAGCAACAAAACCTGCCGATGATCAGTTTTTGCCTGATTTTGAAGTTACAGGACAAAGAAAGCCAGAGGCCATATTTGGTTCTCTGACTGCACTTTGGACAACTCAGCTGGCACATAATGGTGCCAGATTGAAGTGCATAGGGACACAGGATAGGACTTCATTCTACACCTCTCTGATTAAATAAGTTTTTATTATTTACTTCTAGTGGGCACTGCAGAGCCCAGACATCTAGGAGAGAGTGAGCTTATGCTCAAGCTTTCTGGCTCACGCATCTGAATTGTTAGCCACATACCAATTACTGTTTCTGTTGGTTATGCACAAACCAAAGAAAGCAAGCAGGGCTTTTAGCTCCCTTGTGTAGCATGCAGGGCTGAAAGTTATGAAAGCCATATTTTTATTTGTTGACTGAGTAAATCTATTATGAAGTCCTTAAGGGAAATTAAACATGGACCCCTCCTATGTCATTTTCAAAGTTGTTTTTTCTGCATTTTAAAATTGTAGATTAGATTGCCAAAAAGCATCATCTGAAAATAAAGTTCACTAGATGCTTCCATTCAAGACTGAAATTTGTCTCATTGGAGAAATTAAAAGTTCCTGCTGCAAAAATGGGAAACTACTGTTACGAAACTGAAGGTGTGCAAAAGTTTGCCATTAATTTTTCATGGTGTTAAAGCAAAAATAAGTCATAGGAAAGCGCTGCAGTTAGAAAGATCAGATCCTTGCAGGACCTTAATCTTAACTAGTATAAATGCAGTGTGTATGGAAACAATAAACCAAAGCTTTTCCATCCAAAAGTTAGCTACAGTATGTTTTGGGAAATTAGCTGATGACTTGTTTCCATATACTTCCAAGAGAAAGATCCCATTAACAGACTGTTTTTCAGAACAGTGTCTGGAAAGGGATATATAAAATTGAGAAAAGGATATACGTGCCTACTGTTCCCTGGATGTACATAAAGGAGAAATATACACATCTTTTTAAAGTTACTATTTGATCATCCTGAAGCAGTAAGGACAGAAAGTGAAAAGTGTATATTTAAGAGTGAAATATGCCAGTATAAAAGGTAAGAAACAGATATTGGTATACCTAAAGAATTACAGTATATTTCAAAAAGCTTATAGTCTGCTAAGAAAGACTACAAGCTTTACATGAGAAAAAGTGATTGCTCCACTTCACTCCTCTCCTGAGAAGAGTCAATGTTTTCTTTTCCCCCACCCATCATTCTGTTCACTGGCCTCTAAGTACTCTGCTGTCAGAGTAAGGGCAATGAAGATTTATTCTTCATGTTCACAAATAATTATGAAGATAGACAGTTTTCTTGAAAGTAAAATAAAAAGTTATCTGAACTCACTTCTCCTGTAACATAGAAGTCATTTTTCTGATAGTCTGGAAATAGCTGGAAAAACTGGATGAGTGCACTGAAATATAAATAAAAGTATAAATCAGGACTACATGGAAATTAACCTCACCCCAATTAAGCAACATCATTTTAAAGTACATTTACTCCAAATACACAGCAGAATCCCATATGGAGTTTTATAGGATATGTTTGTTAGGATTAATACTCTCTCCATTAGAAAACTCATATCACTAGGGTCTATGGGTTTTTTTGTTTTTAAACCTACTCTTCATTTAAATGAGCATGTCAAATATATAGTTCTGGACTGAGTTATCTTCTGCTCCAGTGTTCACAGATTTTCTGGAAAATGCAGCAGATTTAGAGATCACAGGTCATAGCATTTTTAAATTGACCCTTACAGAGTAAAAGTTTTTGAAACACCACGATATTTAGAAATTCCTGAATCATTTGAGAGAAGTTCGCATAATGTCCACCCATGCATTAAAGTTTAACTAACTTTAGTTTTCTTACTTCAATCTCAGTGGAACTTCATTTTGACAGTTTCAACTGATGAAGCTAGGTCTACAAACCATGGAAGCTATAAACCGCACTGTCAAAGGAAACAAAGCTGTCCTTTCAAAGAAGGCAGGAAGAGGAAACTGCAACTGCCTTTGACTTATGCCCAAGCTAAGAAGGGTGCGGTCTTCCCTCTGAAGCGGTGCCACAGAATAACCTACAGACACCACTGTGATCGTAACTGGGCTCCCAACACTTTGAAGGTACAAGGGTCCATTACTAAGATTATAAGAGTGAGTAAAGTTGCTAACACAGTAGGCAACCACCAACAACAAATAAATAAATAAAAAATGAGAGGGTTGAAGTTTCATAGGCGGCTAAAAAAAACTGACCACTACTGCTCAATTTCCTGTAACTAGACCCAAATTTCTGATGAAGATTTTAGACCTTCCTTCCTTCCCCTCGCCTCTGAATTGCAGGAAAGAGGGTGGGATGCATGAAAAATGTGAAACCTATAAAGGGACAGCTGAAATCAGTTTTCTGCACTACCCTTTGATTAGCTGTTCTTCAGCTTGGAAAGCCTGAAGCTAAAAGAACTAAAAAATAGCTATAAACAATGGACGCTTTGAATTAGCCTCTCTTTATACATGTCATGCAAAAGGAGATGTGTCTCATGCCTGCAGTAAATAGCCACATAGAAGGTCAGCTGGAATTTGTAACAAAGTCCTAGAGAAAAAGCTAACAACAAAAGACAGTTCCAAAATGTATGAAATTACTTCTTGAATTCCATATTAAAGCAAAGATGTCTGCCAGTTAAACAAGTAAAATATTTACTATGGGAGTAACACAAACAAAAAGGTACTTGGCGCTTCAGAGGAAAAGAAAGAGATGCAGCTCCATCAAGCCAGGTGCTACGCACTCTGGCCCAACTCAGCAGAGCACTTCAGCCTGGAACAGCAAAGTGTGTGCTTCTGTGCTCAGCACCCTCTAGGATCAAATTCTAATGCTTAGGAATATAGAGAGACATGTATCCCTCACCAGATTTTGTGGTAAAGCAACTATTCCTAATGCAAGGTATTCGGTGTAGTCTTCCACCCTTCTAAAGATTCTGTTCTGCAAAAGGACCAGTGGAAGGGTAGGATTACATTTTTACTCTATGTAGGACATAAAAACAAACACACAAAAACCTCTCAGCAATAGGTCCTTCTCTACAAGGGCAGGCCACCCATTTTGAATAAATTATTAAGATTCTCCAGCCCTGTTCCAGCACCAAAACCCATGCAAGCAGAACCCCACGGTTTCATGGAACCCCACTGAGGTTCCCCTCTACAGCTCTCAGTGCGAGATCACAGTCTAAATCTTGATTTACTTTGCTCTCTTTAGCAATGTGTATTGGCTGAGGAACCTCTGGCAACAGTTTACTGATGAAGGACTGGGAACAACAAGGACAAGAGGCTGCCTAGCAAGAGGAATTTTTTAAGACAGACATTTGGAAACCAGCAATTTGAAGAAGGGGGGTGGGGAGGCCATTTTAAAGAGCATGAGCAGAAATCAAGGAAACATTTAACCAAAAGTGGCTATAAAGAGTATAGTGCGCAAAGGAATGGAGCAAGACATGAAGAACAAATAAAGCTCAAGAAATTCTGTTATGGCCCCTACTTCCTACATCTAGGCGTTACAGGGATCAGGACAAGGTACAGAAGCATACTCAGGCTGGCAATTTTTCCCTCATCTTTTTGAGTCCCCATCCCTCCCCCTCCACTAATTTCTCCTTAAGTGCTTTTTTTAAAATTTTGTTTTGTTAAATATACTGGTTACTGAAACAAATCATTGAGTGAACTTAAAGTTCATTCCTGCCCTAGAGAGGTTACTGAATGCAGCAATATTCCCCATATGTGCTCAAATTGGGAATCTCTCTAGAACTAGAATGAACTATAAGTGTATCCACTACATATGATCCTAATGTCATGTAAAAATTCCTTGAAATAAAAAGGAAGAAAACAATTCTTATCTGTAAATGCTCATTAAAATGATTTTAGAAGCTGGCCACAAGATGTCAGCAGTGCTAGCTTTGGGGACATAAAGATGAACAGGAATGAACACAAAGAAAGAAATGGAGTAAGGTGGCACAATTTACCTGTATAAATCTCTTCCTACATCATCTTGGTTTACTGCATATCCCGTATCATCAGTAAAACTAAAGCCAGTCCCAACCTGATAATGAAATGAAAAATCATGGGATTTGAGAACAAAATTGCTTCTAGCTCCTTAACGCTTTTTTTGCCATGTGGCAAACCAAGATTCTGTAAAGTATATGGTTTCTCTCAATTAAAAAACTGTAAATTAGGTTAAAACTAATTAGGGCATTTAAAAGGTAAGAAACTTTATTTTTGCACATTCTATGCTCTTTTCTGAGATAGTGATCTCACCCAATGGTGCAAAATAAACCCAAACTTTCTTCTTGGCAAGTAAGAGAAGAGTGGAATATATCCTTGATCCTTTTATAAAAAGCAAAATTGCTTTTAAGTGCACATTGTTAGTAATTTGTAAATCAGTCTATACTACACCCCGTCACACTGTAGAACGAAGAGAATCTTCCAGTTGCACACAAAGTGATGCAACTAGCATTTGTCACATGTAGTTCTGTCTCTCTTCTTCTACATGTCTAAAGAATTGATTACCACGAAAACGGTTTAAGAATGGACCCTGAAAGGAGAATTATCAAGGCACCATTTTAAAAGTATAGATACTTAACTTTACAATATAGACAATACACCTAACACACACACTTTCATATTTTGTACTTACTGGATTGTCAATGTAAAGCATGGAAAATTTAGATGTCCAAGGAAACTTCCGTTTAAACACTATTAACAGAAAAGGCATTGCTGTTAGCCATCAACACTTAAGCTATATAATCAAGGAGTTATGCTGTGAAAAGGACTAGCAAATAGCAATACAAAGTTCTCACCATTTATCTCCATCCCAGATAAAGATAAACATGTTCCTACAACTATTTCAATGGCACAGGTTGGAAACAGCCATAATACTTGATACTAATATGGCTGTGAAAAAACTAAACAAGCTATTGTATTTTGCCAGTACATTCTATATTATAGATGGGGCTGGTAGCACCACCTATTATTAAGGTTGCCTGACACTTCCCCATTATAAGTCCATGTTTTCAGTTGCTTATAACTTTGCCAGAATAACCATTCTGGATGAAATTTTCATGCCCTGTGTCTGCCTTGGCTGATGACAGAAAAGATCGATTATTTTTTTTAAAATCAGTCTAAAGTTTCAGACAAAACTGGTTCAGTTGTTTCCGAGAATGAGGCTAGAGAAAAATACATGGTTTTGTTCATGTTAAAAAATTCTGACAACCTATTGTGAGGCAAAAATATATCACTCTGCCATGCTGCAAATCTCCTGTATGGCAAAGCCTAATAATAAAAGCAGAACATTCCAATTTTTAGGGAGTTAAAGTAAACCAATTTTTTTTAAACAGTTTCATATGCTTCTGCCTATCTGGGAGAATCAAGGAAGTACTTCAAGAAGGGATGTTCTTAATCCAGTCAAATCATGTTACAAGTCTGATCGAGTAAGATTCAATCAGATTGCCAAAGCATACAGGTCTTCTGCATTTTCTGTCCCTGATCCAGCAAAATACACACTTAGCTCCATTAGCTTCAACAGGATCATGCACGTATGTTGCTTGATCAGGGTCTATCTGAACCAGCATTTTTGAGATTTAACCATTTTCTACCCTCATCCTTCCAAAGAAAGACAATTGCATAACTCCCATTACTTTTGTATGTTTAGGAGTTAAGCTCAATGCAACTCTTTATGTTGCATGCTAAAATCTAAGCCCTTTCCTTTAAAAAACAAAAAAAGAAAGAAAAAGAAAAAAGTTCAGTTCTACTTCCCACACTTTTCACAAAACAATGGTTATTTCCACGCTGAATGAAAAGAGAAGGCTTATTTTGGTAGCAAGATGACCAGAAAGTTATACGTTTTTAAAAATTATATTCTTAAAACTTTCTTAAAGCTTTACTTAGCTGTCTGTGTTGAAATAAAATACGTTCCCAAATATGTACAAAACGAACAGTATCAGAAGATAAACCGAATAGTTTTCAAATTACCTCAAAAGGACAAAATTAAAAATTGCTCTGGGTCACACATGCACAGCAATCAGCATACAGAAAAGATAAAATAATTCCATGCTTATAAGTATGTTAAAACTCTTCACTGCAAGGTGTAAAGCAAAGGCTATGTCTACGCAACAGAGCCTATGCTGGCAAAGCCCCCTAGTGTAGACACAGTATACACCAACAGAAGTAGTTTGTTCCACCAGTGTTGGAACACCACCTCCCCAAATGATGATAGTTATATTAACAGAAGCATTCTTCTGTTAGCAGAGCTGCATCTACACTGGGGGGTTTGTTAGCATAGCTGTGTCAGTCAGGGTTGTAGTTTTTTCACACCCTTGACCAGACAGCTATACCAATTTAAGTTTTAGGCGTAGACCAAGCCTAAGTAATAGAAAAAAAAAAGTCTCTCCAGAATTCACAGAACACAAGCAACACTTACATCTGAGATTCTTGTCGACAACATATGGTCCATGTTCAACAAAAAGCCCAAACATTGATGTTCCTCCTGGTCCACCCTGGAGCCAAAGAAGGACTGGGGCATTCTCTGGCTGCACCTGTTTAAAGAAGAGACAAGAGAAATAGACACCATTACATGAGGGGCTGGTCTACGTTACCGCTTAAGTCAATGTAACTTAGTGCTCTCCCGTCAGCATAATTCATCTTCACCAGACGCACCACATTGGTGCAGCTGCACCTATGCAGTGCAGTAGTGTAGACTTGTCCTGTGTGAAAAGAAATACACATTATTCGTTACCCTCAGTGACAAGAATTGGTTTTAGCCTTTCCGAATCATTAAGGGTCTGTCTATGCTGCAGCTGGGAAGATGTGATTCCCCATACATGTAGACAGACTTGCACTAACTCAGCTCATGCTAGCAAATTGAAAATAGAGTAGTGTGGATGTAATAGCCCAAGATGCCACCAGTGCTAGCCACCTGAGCTCAAATCCAAGGTGTTGGGCAAGCACGACTCAGGTGGCTAGTGCAAGCCACCATCAATGCCACAGTGTCCACAATGCTATTTTTAGCAGGCTAGCTACAGCTAAGCTAGCACGAGTCTGTCTACCCGGGTTGGGAATCATACCTCTCAGCTTGCAATATTGATATACCCCGAGTGTCTTACAGATCTCTCGGATGTTTCATTCTTGTATGGATGATTTGTCTATAGGGGATGTTTGCCCCCAAAATAGCTACTGCTAGGGAGAGCCAGACAGCCTCTACCAACAGTCAATGGGCAAGCTTCAGAAATGGTGAACAGGAAGAGGCAGGTTTCAAAGCCTGCCATTCAAGAAGTAAAGAATGATTGGGACTTATCTTGGGAGCAGGTGGAAGAAATGGAGACTTGATAAGTAGCCAGGACATAGTGGGTTGCAGAAAAACATGGAGTTGGGGGGGAGAGAATTAAGAGTAGTTATTATTCATGATTTGCACTGCAATCCTACCTAGTGGCTCTATTCATTGATCAGGGCCCCTATGTACAAACACAACAAAAAGTCAGTCCCTGCCTCAAAGGGCTTAAAATCCAAGTGTAAGACAACAGATCAAGACAAGGGGAGCACAAGATGACAATAAGAAAAGAATAGTCAATCGTATGGCACAGAGGAGCAGGTGATGAGAACTGAAAAATGCTCATTGTTAGTTTCACTTAACTTTTCCTAGCACATTTCATTTTATTCACACTAGCAGAATATTTGGGCTCACAGTACTGCAGGGAAACGTTTAAGCTATTTTCTCCAGGGTTTTAAATTTTTTTCCCCCTTTAGGCAAAAACTTTCAAAACAGAAGGTATCATAAGGTCACGATGGTTTACAGCAGACCATCGCAATTTAATAGGAATAGGATTTCTGAAAAAGTTTTCTTGATTTCACCAGAACTCCAGCATTAAGAACAAAATTTTCAAAAGTGTCTAAGCCCCATTTTCAAAAGTGACAAACCTAGGAGCCTAAGTGGCACTGACCTCAAAGGTGCCTCTTTGGAAAATGGGACCCAGGGCAAAAAATATTCAAAAGTGCCTAAATCTACCATTTCTTTATCAAGAAGGCCAGAAGAACCTAGAAACACACTATGAAGTGCCAAATACACTAATCTCTTTTAGTGAAGTGTCTTCTACCAACAGAAGAAACATCATTTAAGGACAGCTACTGATGATATTAATGAGTATATATTCAGTTGGACTTCTGTGGCAGCTGTTCACTGAATTCTTCTGGTGCCCCCTACAGGCCATTTTTTTAATTTGCTGAAAGCAAAAAAAGTTTAAGAAGTTTAACTCTAGATGGTTTAAAAAAAACCTACTTAGTACATTTTTCTTTCACTCTGCAGCACTAAAATGCTTCTTTTGAGTAACAGATATAAAGAACCGTTGACTGGTTTCTCCAGTTTTAAGTAGCAACCCTCCGTTAGAGACTCCTTCTCAAGTCAATTCTGTATAAATAATGCTATCCAAATAGGAGGATCGGGAACATGGCAGGTTATTTAACAAGAGTATTCAATGTAGAAACAGTGGGGTGTCACAACAGCACCCAGGATTAGTGGATTTTAAAGCCATTTTACAAGTTAATATTGTTAGAGCACATCCTTCTTAGCAGTTGTCTATTGTTATTCAAAGAGCAAAGTTCTTTCCCTAAGATATTCAGAAGTTAACTCTTATTAATAAGGCTTAAAAAACCATGATGCAATGGGACTTGTCGCCCTGATGGCCTCAACTTTATCTCCATTTAACTTCACTTTTCTGAGATTTTATTATTTGTACTGTTTTCTGAAATCCATCCTGACAGGGGCCTGCTGATGACCTACAAGCCATTTTTCTTGTACTATACAGAACTCTCTTTCTGGTAACTCTTTTCAGAGCTTCTTAAGGCCCCATTTTATAGACATCCAGGCCCAATCCTCAGCAGCTATAAATTGTCTTCATGCCATTGCAGTCAGTGGAGCATTTCAAATTTACATCATCTGAGGATTTGGCCCCTGGTTTGTATAAATGGACAGTGCCTCTAAAATCAGAAAATTAGTCTGGGAAAAGCCGGTTTCCCTGAAGACTTGGGGCAAAATCTTGGTCCCACTAAAGACCATGTCAAAACTCCCATTAACTCCAACTGGGTCAGGATTTCACCCACTGGGTGGGTGTTGATTATGCAACAATAGATGCTGGAACATTCTTTCACAGGAGGTGCAGCCCATTCTATTCCAGAATCTCTTTGCACCTCCCCCCACATCCTTTTGAAGCATCATATGTCCAAAAAACAAACAAACAAACAAACCAGAAAGCAAAATTTGCCAATTTAAGATTAATTGGCTTGCTTTAGACCAAATACCCCTCATGTTACTAGCTGCTGATCCAAGCATAAACTTTTCAGCTTTTTCCAGCCATGTTCTAGCTTACCTCTTTAGGAAAGAGGTTTCTCTTGGAGGTAGTGAGAAGCCTTACAAGACTTGAATGATGGTTTAGTAATTTTGAGACATAACATTCTTTCCACACTTCATATATTACTCTTTCACGGTGGGATATTAGGCATTTTAGAGGTGTTGGCATAACTGGCCCATTTAATTGCTTACTAAATACCCAAGGGGTGAGGAAAACTGGCAGGTGTTTAAGTCTCAGTGAGGTCCAACAACAGAACAGGGACTATTGGTTGGCACAGCAAGAAATGAAATTAAGTAAAGGGTGGAGAAAGATAAGAGAAAGGGAAATGCTAAAGGAAGAATAGTTTGCTGAATATTTTGAATTTGGGGATGGGAAGAGAACAGGTTACACCCTGAAAAGCAAAGTTCGTAAATATGGAAGGCAAAGCATTTAGATACCACTTTTCCTAACTTCAGTGAAGTCAACTATTCTGTGAATTTTTTCTTCAGTTCTTCCACATCCCCTGTAGCAGAATGTTTTCCTTGTTTCAACAGGACAATCCTCCGATACCTCACCCTCTTAACAATGCTTTCTCGGGGCCAGGAAAGATCCTAACATACACTACTTGGCAAACCTGAACCTAAGGAGTATAACTCTCTAAGTAAGTTTTATTTACATAAGTTCTTGAGAAAGAGACCAGATGTCTCATCAGCCACCTGAAAAAGTCAAAACAGCTAGATATTATTTTGTGAACACCCAGCTTTGTAGCACAACAAGGGAAGCTACAGCAAAAACAGCCAAAACGCACAAGGCCAAACATAGTATGCAAGAGTCAGAGTAGTCAGTTACATCAATGCATGGAGCCCAGTGATTAGACAAATAAATGTAAAGATTTGCATCTGAAGAAGTGTTTTTTTAACCCATGAAAGTTTATGCCCAAATAAATCCGTTAGTCTTTAAGGTGCCACCAGACTCCTTGTTGTTTTTGTAGACAAATAAATAGCTATCTAAAATAGAAGACTAAGTAGTTGTAGACACTAACTTCTTTTCAACAGTGACAAAAGTCTGGATAAGCAAACTTTCTGAAGTCAGTCAAATCCATACAATCACTATTAACTATCACAAGTCCATGCTCTGAGATACGGAACTAATCTTGGTGACATCGCCTTGCCATATGTCTCAATGCCACTTCCCCCTTTAGATACGGGCATAATTTAAAAATTAAAACTCCATCATACAAGCTGGTACAGCACATCAGTATCCTCTCAGAGCAAAAAAATAATATAAAGCTGGGCTAGTTGATTTTAGGTTGGGGGAGGGGGGGGAGTTTAGTAAATAAACCATATACACCTGTTGGAGATTGCACACATCATCCATCCTCTCAAGGGATTCATTTTGCTAACAGTTTGGAAAATATCAGCTCTCTAAGGTTCAATACTATATTTCAATACAGCTTCCCCTATATTCTCTAGTAATTTCAGAATATTAGATGAATCCCCCTGCAATCTAATAGTTAATACTGAAGGCCAAGATTAGAAAGTTATTTTCCCCATAAAAAAAAAAAAGGTCATCCAAGATTTATTTTTAAGAGAACAAAGTTACAATGACAAGCTTTCTATCCTATACATGATGAAATGGGCATAATTAGAGCTTGGAATAATTCTCAGCTAAGGAACAGATTGACAAAAGTCCAATCTATACAGGAGACATAAGAAGGAAGAGGCAGAAGGTCACAAACAAGAAGGCTAGTGAGATCAAGGACAAGGAAGAGAATAGCACAGTGTGGGTAAAGATACAAAAAATTAATTAGCAATAACAAAAGTGATAACCATTTCAACCTCACTTCAATCTGTTGCCTGTTTCTATAAAGTTGCTTTAATTACGAAACCCCCTCTAGACGCAGCTTCCCTACATTACAGCAAGTTTGCACAAGTTTGATAGATACCACACACACACACACACACAGATCTGGGATCAATTTTGGACTTCAAGTCAGTCTACAACCATTTCAAGCCAACCTGCAGCCAACTAGAATGCTGTGGGTGGAGGAAAAGAAGGAGGTAAAGTACAAGCAATCATTTCAAGAGGAATTTATTGTGTTGTCTGGCTACCATTAAATAAATGTTCACCCTTATTAAATAGAAGTTCATGTTTGGCTTGTGTTATGCCTAGCTTTCAAGGTAAAGTACTGCTATCCTGTAATGTCAGCTTTCTGTTGTAAATACACTAAGCAATGCCATAAGTATGGGGGGAGAGGGCTGTTTTGTTGTTTAAATGGCACAGGAGTATTTCATCTCAGTAGTACGTTTACCTCAGCAGGGAAGAACCAGAAGAAGAGATTGCTGTTGTGAGTCTTGTTCACTGTGAGATAGCCAGAGTAACTCTTCACATTTACTCCTTGGAGAGGGCCAACCAAACTTAACTGCCTTCCTAGAGAGACCAAAAAGATTAAAACAAGCATTAATAAAGAGAATGGTATTCAGGTTAACATGTCTTTCATTACAAGGAATAAACCCAAGGACATACAGATCCCTTACTGACCAGAAAAGAACAGCCCACTATCCACTCCCCTCCCATAGCAAATACCACCCCTCAAGAAGCCATACTTCCTGGAGCCTACCCTTTCTCCACGGGATCTGGAATGGGAATTCATCTCTCTGAAGACCTCAATTGTGAATGGGAGGCAACATCCAAGAGCACTTCTGGTTCTCAAAATTTCCACAGCCTGAATACAGAAATGCCTCCCTTTCCCTCAGCGTTAAGGATATTAGCGGGATTCTAAGATGCAAAGTTCCAAACTGAAACTTTCCAAAGCCTGGGATGATTCAGATTCTGTGTGCCAGGTCTAGAGATAAGCCTCAATTTAGAATTTACATATATCTCAATTCTACATTTACTACAAACACACACGTACAACCATCAGGGGAAGAGGAAGAACACTGATCCCCTTACTAAAAATCAACGAGTAAAACAGATACAAGAAAAGCAATGGAGTTTCTCTCATCAATCAGGCCCTCTCTCGGATGCAACTTTTCTTGTATGAGATGCAACATCTGAACCAGCTTAGTCACCTCCTACATCCATGTCGTTTGTCACGTTTGTACCAATCTAAGTGAACAATTTTAGAGGTGTTAAAATGAGATTGCGCATTAACTAGTGAGATTTTACTCATCAAAATTCTTATTCTTCTATCTCCGTACTTCTCAAGGCACTTCCACAGCAGAGGGCTATAGTTAGGCCTCAAGTTTCTAATACCTCATTACTTTTAAAAGACTATTTTACATTATGTTTAGTAGTATTTTATGTAGCATCACAGCTAACTAAATCTGCACTTGCCAAGCGAACAGTTCAATGTCTACGTGGGGATAAAAGCCCCGCAGGTCAGCTGACTTGGGCTCGGGCTGCCGGGCTAAAATTTGCTGTGTAGAAATTCAGGTTCAGGCTGTATCCTGAGCTCTGGGACCCTCCATCCTCAGAGATTTCAGGCGCCAACCCAAGCCCAAACATCTATGCAGCAATTTTTCAGCCCCGGAACCTAAGTCAGCTGACCTGGGCCAGCCACAGATCTATTTGTCTCTGTGTAGACATACCCTATAGCTTCCAAGCTTCAGTAATCGTTAGTAAGGTTCTACAGAAAGTTTAGAAAGAGGTAGGTTTTCTACGCAGGCAGTTTGTAAACTTCTTCTTACCTTCCTCAGTTCTCCCACTTTCAATATAAGGGGTAAGGAAGAGTGGGTGCCCTGGGTCTCCTTTTGATGGTGTGGAACACTTGATCCTTCTAAACATGCTGCGAAAGGCACTCCATTGTTTATGAGCACGACCTAGCTCGAAGGTCACACTCAGGCTCAGCAAAGTCAGCAGAACAGTCGCCTTCCACATTTGGTCATTTAATCCCTCTAGAAAAGAAAGCATACCACAAGTCAGATACAAAAAGGAACTTGCTGCTGCAATCACTGTGTTTTGCTTAATGGTTTCTCATGTCATAGTTTTATCGCCATCTTAACACACTATTAGGAATCCTGTAGGCACCCGTTATCTAATATCTAACGCAGAACAAAGCACTTTCACTTCTTTAAGTTGTTCTCACTTCCACAGCAATAAAGCAGAAGTGTAGAGTTGCTGCTGTCTTACAAGCACAAAGCAGACAACTTGCACTACTGAAGGGGACCTGGAAAGCTTTCACAAATATTCTTAAGAGGCAAGATCCCACCTCAGTAATATTATTCTTAAACCAGAGAGCGGCCCAAACTACAGAGTACAAGTCTTGCTCTTTGGAGTGGTTTCCCTCTGGGATATTGGCTCAGGCCCACACCCACATCAGAGTTAAAAATGTGATTTTTGCATTTTAAAAACAACCTACATACAAGTCCTATGTGCAGCATTCAATATTGTTTCTCCTTCAATGGTTGTAAGTACAAAACCCACAAAAACAAGGAACAAAACACCAACACAGAAAGCAGACAATAAAAGTCAATCCCAGTTGCCCAGTCTGGGAGAGGGCCTGTGTGAGAAGCAGGGGCTGCTTGAAAGCCTCTCCCTGCGGAAGCCTGGGGTAGAGCTGTTACTTTCCTCATGGAAGAGCCCAGGGAAATAGCTGAAGAGAGGATGGGCCAAGGACTAAATCCCTGTGACCAAAAAGGAAAAAGAGCTGCATGAGCTCTCTGAGGGTCCAATAAAACAGAGTGAGCCCAAACAGGGCTGGGGCAAGAAAATGGTAAGCAAGCCACGGACATCCTGGCGATAGTGTGAACCCTTGTAGCTGAGCAGTGAACCAGCTGCCTGGAACTCTCTCATTAAGGGATGGGCCCCAGGACTTAGGAGAAAGCAGGGTTTCTCAAGTCTATGTAAAGGGTGGAGGCCATTTTGAATGGTATTTGAAGACCCAGAAGGAAGATCTTATATGTTACTAAGATTTGCAGCACGCTGTTATATACAAAGGGGAAACCAAGGCAGTGGTACATCTAAAAGATTAAGATCAACTCTCTTACAAGCATGTAGTGTACCTCAGGAGCCCAATTACAACAGGTTACAGCCCCCCCCGCACACAGAGAGTATCCCTTGGAATTAAAAAAGAGACATTACATAAGAAACAAAACATAAGGAAGTGCAAACATTACAGCCCTCTGTCTCAGTTTTACTGAAAAGTTAATATACATGTAAAGATATAAATATTTACACAAGCTGTTACATTTAGGGCCCCTTCCACATTGGGGCTGGAGCCATGTTAGAAGCAGCAGTTTAAAATCGCAAGAGATACTGCTTCCTTACACAGGCCCTCTGTAAATATAGACAAGGCTTAAGAGACCAAAGTAAATCAATGATCATTCCAGTTGTGTTCAGAGATCATGCAGCAACAGAACTGCTCTCTAATGCAAAAGAAGTTTACCCTAGCTCTAAATTGATTTTCTTGTATTGCAGATTTATGACAAATGAACCTTTACTGTCACACACATCTCTGCTAAGAACAGAATGACCTCAGAATGCTTCCTCTTACCCTTCTTTCCAGTTTTAGCCCTAGAGAAAATCACTGCAGAAGAAAACTGATGCTTTTGCTTGGATTTTTGTAGCTGCTTCAATTCAAGTTTTTCTTCACTATTTTAAGTCATTCATTTAAAGACCATAATATATTTAAGTACATGTACTTCAATGTTCTTGTGACCTTCCTGCAAGGCAGACGCTAATAAAAAGGCCCCACTAATCGTAACATACAGGAAGTCCTCAGAATTTAAGAACATTTAAGCTCACTTCAAATTTTCCCCCATGTGAAAAAAGTTCATGGATCCTACTGAAAATCCATTATACAAGGACAAAAAGTCAGTAGTATATCTTACAATTGGTTTCACATTAACTGCACTCCACTCTACAGAAAAGAAGCATTTAAAAATGCCTGTGATCGAGAAAGCTTCCAGCGTGCATCAAGCTCTCAGGATGCCCAAGTCTACTTTTGAAGTGCCAAAGGGTACCATGTCCTCCTACCCAAGCTACTTCCAGTGGTTGCGGTGCTCTTGCTGACCCCCTGTGATAATGCAGCTCTGTTTTTGAAAGAGAATGCCAGATAGACATTTTACATGTGAGGGGATTTAGTCGTCAAGCTAACGCTAACTGGACACTGTCTGGGCACTGATCAAGAGGAGCCTGGAAGGGCTCAACACAGTTATACAACTGCACTTACTCATGCAAATAGTGCCATAAAAGGGCCCCCTGGGGTTTCTCACCCAGGTGGGGAATCTGACTACACCCAGTTATTTACACTGGGTGTCTTCAGCCCAGGCCCCAGCTCCTTGCAACTTGTAAGGGCCCCTGGCCCTTTGCAGGCCTTCATAAATCTCTCTAGCTTACCCTGGGAGTTCTCTGCACTCTCTGTAGGGTTGGAGTGAAGGGCTCCCAACTCTGGGCTCCAGGTGTCCCCCCAGAAAGGCACTTCTGCTCCTTTCCCCCCAGCTGACTGGCGTTTCTTCCCTTTTAAAGGCCTTCTCCTCCCACACATGACTGACAGGTCTGGAACTAGCCCTGCACCCAGGGCATCACCAGTGTGAGGTCTATACACCCTATCAGTCCCATTTAGCAAGCCACTGCTAGTCTACTGTAGGGTTGCCACCTGTCCAGGTTTTACCCAGACGGGTCTGTTTTTTGGCTTCTGTGTTTAGGTTGCCTTTTAGGGTTGCCGGGTGTCTGGTTTTGGGGACCTGGCAACCCTAAATGGCACCGGAAGCAAAAAGCCCAGTTACCACAGGGCATGGGGAGATGCCAGGTCATTAACCCATGCCAGCCCCTGCTCAGACAGGGCTACCTCCTACTTGCAAGGTGGCCCGGGGGAGAAGCAAGAGACGTGGACAAGGCCTTGGGGAAGCGGTGGAGCAGGGGCAGGGCTGAGGAAGAGGCAGGACAGGGTGTGGGGCTTCGGGAATCCAGTTACCAGTAATTAGAAAGGAGGTAACCCTAGTCTATTGGGCTACTACAAAAAGCAATATAGGAGGACTTTGCCATCTCCATACGAGACCTTTGCCATTATCTTTTAACTATTTGCATGTGTGTGGTGTGGATTTATATCAACAACCAGCAAGCTGTTTTAGACAGAGGAGTCTAAGTAAGTGCTACCTTGGGACAACAGAATACATGAGACAAGTAGTTTCTAGGATCCAAATCGGCTACTTTAACACCACTGTAGGAAGCTAGTAATGTCAAAAATAAAGATGAGGTAACAGCTCACATTGATGTTTAAGTAGCTAACCTAATTCCAGCTCTTTATAAACTGATGTTCTTTTCAAATGTGTTTAAGAAAATTAAAGTGTTCAGTAAAAAGATTAGCTTTTCAGTGACAAATCCATCTAGAAGTATGTTGAGTTACTTTGATGGAACAAATTTATTATAGGCCAAATTCTTCAAAGCAGAGCAATTCACTGCAAGTATTTTATCCGACCCTCAAGCTCCCGCTCCACCCGCCCGGTGCTCCCCCGCCCCCGACTCTCAATTCCCTCGATGAGCACCATCTGCCGGCACACAGCGCCACACTATGCAGGTGCGACTTCACTGCGCTGTTTCCGGGATCGGAACCCCACCCCTACACAGCAGCCCACCCAATCCCCTCCTGGTCTTCTATGGCCCCACCCTCGAAACCACCCAGGGGCTACACCCGTCCCAGCTAGGGTGCCTCAGCCTGTGGCGGTGCCTGGTATGGCCACCTTGGTGTCACTGCCGGCAGGGCACCTAGGAGTCCCCAGTACCTCCCCCTGTAGAGCCCCCCCAAGCCCCTCCTCAGTAACATTCCTTATAGAGCCCCCCACCCCCATACTACACCTCATAGAGTCTCCCTTTCCCATCAGGCATTCATGACCTGCCATACAATTTCCATACCCAGATGCAGCCCTCAGGTTTGCCCAGCCCTGTTATAGCTATTGTTTCAGGCTGTTTGAAGACTCAGACATCTTTTCTACACTGGGAAAATGAGGTTTGTCTACCAAACATGACAGCTAATAAGTTACTATACTACTACCTGAGTATACTGGATGTTACGTAGTGTTTTCAACATGTTAATTAATACAATAGCCAACACATTTTCTAAACATGGAGGACGGGAGTAGAATTCAAAATTATCTTGATGATTTCAGAGGAATTCTCTGTTATCAAGAAGACGAAATTTAATCCAGACAAGTGCAAAGTACTGAACTACTACACTTAGGAAGGAAAAAAAATCAAATACACAAATACAAAATCTGAAATTGCAGACTAGGCAGCTGTACTACAAAAATAAAATAAATAAATAAATCTGGTGGGCTATAGAAACCACTAATTGAATGAGACAACAGTGTGATGCTGTTGCAAAAAAGGCAAATGTCACTCAGATGTATTAACAAGAGTCATATTTTTCCACTCTATTCAACACTGGTGAGGCTCAGCTGGAGTACTGTGTCCAGTTTTGGGCATCATACTTTAAGAAAGATGTGAACAAATTGGAGAAAGTTCAGAGGACGGTAACAAAAATGATAAGAAGTTTAGAAAACAAGGCCTATGAGAAAAGATTGAAAGAACTGGAACATGTAGTCTAGAGAAGAAAAGGCTCAGGACAAGGCAAGGGGGAAAACAAAACAATTTATTTTTAAATCAGATTTTTTATTAAAACTGGAATTTTTCATTTAAATTAAGTACACTTCAAAAAACCTATTTAAAATTAAATTTGAAATTGACAGTTTACGTTGAGGTCTAAGTGTCTTAATCTATTAACAACATTTTAATTAAGTACAAAAATATTAATCAGTATGTTTGCTGCCAAGTTTTAAAGAAGGGCAAATCACTGAACTGGCAGCAATCACTGGCTTAGCACCTGGAAGTAGAATTCGTTCAGGTGCTAAACCAGCTTTTGACAGCAGTAGCCTCTTCTGCAGGTACAGAAAACATTTTCTTCATTTCAGTTTATTCAACTAACTCAGTTCAGTGACTAGTTCATTCAAAGTTAAGAGACAACTGGAAGTTGAAAAGCAGGAAAGCTTGTTTTCCTCTTCCTATCTATAATGAAAAACTAAGAAAGATGGACAGATTGACCAGAAACAATCAGTTCAATTCACTAAACTACAGATCATACTTTCCTTATTTTAATAAACCAGTTTTAAAAGAAAAACATGTTTTGATAAGAAAAAAAAGTTTATGTATGCAGCATATTTAAGATACTTTTATTAATAAATATTTGAATTCTGTTTGTGCATTTTTGACTGACTTTGAATTTCCATCCAAATAAAGTTTACACAAATTACAAGTTAAACAATCAAAGAAATTCATCATGCACCATTTTCTAACATAATAAATGTAAAAAGAATCTGAATAAATGTATATTAAACTACATAATTGCTTAAATAATTGTGTATAATAGTGTATCCTCCTGGTTTGCAAAAAGAAGCCACAAATTTAGAAGAATGAAGTCATGTCGTCGCAATGGGAAATGGAGTGAATGAAGATGGAGGACAAAGAGACAACAGGGTTTAGGAAAAACAGGAGAAAAAGAGTCAGCATCCTCCATCTGGCAGGATGGAGGTGCTGCTTCCAGAGAAGTCGTGTCAGAAATCGGCAAGAAGGTCAGTTTTCCCATGATCAGTGTCCGTTTTTGCACCTTGGGATAAAAAAGTAAATTTTGTACTTTATAATTTAATTGAACGAAAAAGGTTTTCCTTTTGGCTCTAAATATACTTCCCAACTAAGGACCAAGATTTTGCCACTTTTACAATGCATAGAACTGCTGCTGCATTACTACATGTGCAGTCCCACTGACTGACTGCAAGGAGCTGTTTGCAGAGCAAGATGCTACTCACTATGACCGAGTGGCAGAATCTGACCCTAGGAATTTTAACACTTTTTCCGCCAGGCAGTGGATCTATGGAATCAACCTCCTCACCTACCACTCCAATCCCACAAACTACATCTAAGATTTTAAGTAGTGCAGAAGAGTCAATTCTGTAGTTATTTTCTGCCTCTTCCCCCCAACCACCTTATTTCTGTATGAATATGCTGCAATGCCAGCCCAATTGTACCTACAGAGGCAGGCAGGTTTATGAGGAAAGGAAAGCTAATCCATTATTCCTCCCTTCGCTCTGATTTGACATTACTCTCAGCTCAATAAGGCTTTTTTGAAAAATCATCCTCATCCCCCAATATTTTCAACCTAAGTGCTCCTTCTTAACTACAGAAGTGGTCTCTGCAAAACAGGGTTGAGATGCTTGCACTGCTGCTATTCATGTTCTCGGAATAAAGAGGACTTCAGTTTCTAAATCTCAGCAATGGTGTCGCTAGGTCAGCATTTTAGGAGGATCAATTAATTGAGTTTCAGAAGTGCCTTTCAGTTCCTTTGCTGTGGATATTCAATGAAGTGCAGGTGCCTTCCTTGAAATGCTATTGCTGCTTTGGAGCCCTTGCTGGAAAGTAAACCACAATATAGGAAACTGATGCAGTTGCCCTATATAGGCCTTTTTTCTTCTTGATGACAGAAGTTCTACACCATTAAGTCTGAAGCTAAGAATGACACACATTAAGTGCTGCAAGGGTGCATGGTGCTCTGTCATGAATAGGAGAACTATACCAAACAATTAACAGAGTCCATATTCCACTTCTTAAAAGCACAAGGTGGTTCTACTTATTACTGTATATAGACAGAGAATGGCAAGTTCATTATCAACAGAGTGGAATAGGTGGATCTTTATAAATTCTGTGAGGAAGTAGAGAATGAGGAAGTTCCAGTTGTACAGCATAAATGTCAAAGGACTCTCACAAGTCAGAAGTGGGCAGAGAGAGGGGTCAGGAGAGAAATCTGGGTAAGGTGTAGTGATTTGAACGAGATACAGTAGAGGAATGTAGATATATAGCAGTCGGAATTAAAGAGGAGTGTCTTGAAGGCAAGTGGCATAGAACTGGGGTGACTGATTCACTTTCATTTTTCTGAGCTGGACAATGTCTCAAATTAGAGCTACCACTAAGTCAGTCTAGCACTTTTCATTAACACTAAAATCACGCTTCAGTGAATAACTGAAAGCAACTGCAGAATTCTTGCAAGCAATTGATTTAGAGATCTTGAGATTTTATACTACCTTCCCAGCCACAATCTGGATAAAACAGCCTTTGGTTTATCATGTAAATGGATATTCATTATTTAACCTTCTAGTGAAAAATCTGCTCAGAATGGATACTTCACAATGAAAAAAATGGAGAAACATGTTCCACTGGAATCAATTTATGACCACTGCTTTAATGCTGTTCTGTTCATTTACAGGCAGAGTTCTAAATTATAGAGTTCAGTTTATAAAACTGAACTGGAATACAATATAACCCACAACTTTGGAGTTTTACAACACTTTAAAGCAATCTCCAAGTTACTTCTCAGAGGCGATAAAGAATTCAAACTCCCATCATGGATGTTCACTGGGGCAAACACACTATTAATCATTTAAGGGAAGGATGGTTTTGTGGCACATGACTAGGAGGTGGCAGCAGTATGGGCTCTAGTCAAAGCTGCATCACATACTTTCTGGATGACCGTAAGTAATTCATTTACCCCATAGTTCTCTTTCCTAATCTGTAAAGATAAACTACTTACCTCATGTTAAAGCTGATTGTTTAGTTCACCAATGACACCCATTGCAAATAATCCAGATTTTAACCAAAATCACAAACCAGAGATCTTCAAAGATGGGGAGACCTATGGAATACACACAGTTGGCCAGCTATTGAGTAAAGAAACTTTTCTAACTTATTTAGAGATCAAAACTAACTTGAACTGGCCCAGTCTCCCATCGTACCAGTACTTTCAAATCAGGCACTGTCTCTCTCAACTTTCTAGAAACCTCTTTTGCACAGAAAGCTAAGATCAGAAGAAGTGATCGTGTCTGGACAATTAGGAAACAAAACTCATTTATATGAATCTTTGCAGACAGCTTTCCTCTCCCCCACCCCCCAAAAAGTGTCTCTATATCATACACTGGAAAAAGGATGCAGATACAAAAATTACACTATAAGAATGGGGATTGATCTGGAAAAGAGGACCAGCAACCTCAGTCTGTAGTACAATAAAAGAAAAATTCTTTAAGATACCGGTTCAATGGTACCCCACACCAGACAGATTAAAAAAATAGAGAGATATTGAATGTGGAAAAATGTTTAAGAAATTGTGGTGAAAGAAGATTTTATGCATATATAGTGGACATGTCCAGCCACAACAGAATATTGGGAAGCAATCCGTAAGCAAAAGCATAAATTGTTGGATATTTATTACCAAACGACTCTTTGATAATCCTCCTGGTGCTTCCTAGTGAAAATGATCATGCAAAAGAAAATGAATTAATCTCTCATCTGCTAGTAGCTGCTTGGCTACTGGTTCAAAAAAAAAAAAAAAAGTTGTAGTTACAGAAAGATTAAGACAACAGTTACGTACCAGCAAAACAGAGGACAGATAGATGCTTAGACATTTGGTTACCTTTTATTCAATACTCAGAAAAAGTACGTTCATCTGCCAAAAAACAAAACAACAAAAAACCCACCAGCATGCCTGTCCAATTTTTTTTCTTAATATTAACATCTGACAGCCATATCTGGCCTGTTAAGTATGTGTGTATAGAGATTTCACTTAACAAAGGTGTTGTAATAATGCTCATTCTGTAAGATCATAAGACACTGTTAAATACAAAGATCTGATGACTGTATTTCTGTGTAATGTCTCTTTAAACAAAAGAGAACTGTTGTAAGGAGAGTTTTGTTTCTGATATTTACATGACAAGGATTTGTAAACTTGTTAAAACTTCCTATATAAATAGTTAAAGAAAAGCTGAATGTTTGGAGTGCATTGAGACTGATGGAAGTCCTTACTATTTACCCCAGGATTATGTAATACACTAAAGCAGTTGTAGTAAGAAACCAAATATGAACAGTGCATGTTTTCAATAAATACTAAAAGCAAAAAAAAAAAAAAAGTTTAAAGAACTGGAGTGTCATTTAATTTGAAAGCCTTTCACTTTGAGACTGAGTGTACTAAATATACACATGTTGGTTTTTTACTTCTGGGCAGGCTAGGAAAGTGTTACTACACTACCACTAATACAAGCAGACAGCCAAAATGCCATGTTTCAATGTATGCATGATAACTAGATCATGCTTGATGCTCAATCTAATTCTTAAACAAGTCTCAAACGGTTTCTCTATTGTACATCATTGACCTTTGGAGCCCAGAGTTTAAAAAAACCTGGATTTGGTTATAAATTAAGTAAATGTGATGGACACAAATGTTACTCTAGATTAATTGCAATGGAAAAGGGTGAATATATTATAAAGTCCTCTATTGCAAAACATTCCTAAACATAGTCCTTTGCTCTGTGAAACAGCTTTAACATGACAGTCCACGTGCATCTCAATTGCAGTGAAGCTAAATTTGCAAAGTAGAATTATTTTAAACCATTACAAGTTAACAAAGGAATCTGTTTCTGTACAATACTTCAGAATGGTACAGCATTCCCATTTTGTTTGGCAAAGACTCATGACCCCTTTAGCAAGTAGTGAAATAAATCGCTCTTAGTAGCAAATATCAAAACACACATGGAGCCAAAAAATGTTGTTGAATAAGTTACTCAGTCACAGCAGCCAAAAATTCATGAATAGATAGAACCACACCACTGAGATTTTTATCTTCAGCTGCATTATTCATAAAAATCATTAAAAAGAATGAGTGATATATTTCAACACTTCCTGGTTAGTCTTGGGTTAAGTGCACAGCATATAAATAGCTCACCCAAACCTGACAATGAAGGATATTAAAAATAAGTTCTTACCTGTTAAAATGATTACTCCAATTCTTGCTTTACAAGCACCAACAAGTAGGAATTTATTCACAGTACCCACAAAAACCGGGTGGAGCTACTTGTTAATCACAGCCTTCAAAACTTTTCTTCATAGTACAGCAATAATTGCAAGGAAACTGGTTAAGCAATAACCAGATAAGCTGCTGGCACAGTTCCACAGAGAATGCTTACGCCCACAGAACAGCAATAACTCCGATGGAATGGGCTTCAGCTGCTGGCAGGCCTGCAATCCAGTAGGTTCATAAGCTTCTCAGATGCTCTCTGTCTCAAGGAGGAAGACCTTCTAGATCAGATGCTTCTCTAAACTCCTGAACAAGAAAAAGTTTATCAACCACACATTTGTTTTATTTTTTTCTTTAAAATAGCTAGATAGATTCTTCTTCGGATAGTTTTAAATGACCTTTTTACATCAAATTCTGGATTTTTCTCCTTAAGAAACATTTGGCTGCAACATTGGTATAGTAATAAAACATCAAGACAGAGGAATGTCAGTGCCACATCAGCCAGGAATGTTGGCACAACGCTTCATGTCACCGTATCTTTGTGGAAAGATCAGGTCACTGGCCATTTGTCTCAGCAGATATAGGACTTCATAATGATGCTTTGATCACAATTGGCTACATTCACGTTCATCTCTAAATGTTGTGTATCTGACAATTACTCTTAGTGGAGTACATAATACTGAGGCACAATAGCGAATCTATACGTAAGTTTGTAATAAGGTTCCATTATAGGTTTTATATTTAGGTACACACCCCTATAACTTTGACTAGATACAATTGGTTTGGCCTCAATGTTACATTTACTCTGAAGGCTAAATATGCAGGATGTTTTTTGTCTTTTTTTTTAAATGGAAAAACGTTAAGAAATTCATACACTTTTTAAAATTAAGATCATTAATAAAATGTTTATCACAATTTCTTTCTGTCCCTCTGGCACCAAAATGGCTTATTACCCATTCAAGCTTTCCACACAGTTAAATTTCTTTGAACTCATGCAAAGGTCATACATATATGAAGGAGAGAGGTTATGACTAGTGCTGGGGAAAAAATTTCAGCCAAAATTTTTTTCCCTGAAAAGTGCATTGATTGAAACATTTCACAAATGCATGTCAATTTTGATTATTTCAAAGAAAAAGGGAAAAAAATGTAGGAAATGTCTAACTGGGAGTTCATTTTAACTGAACCATTTTTTGGGCTAGATTCACAATACCAAGGAGGAGGTGATAATAGTGGTGCCCCCCACACTGTAGTTAGGGAACTCAGTAACCTGGGATGTTGGAGACCCAGATTTGAAATCCGCTCTGGAGTGAGGACTGGAATCCAGGTTTTCTCCCTTCTCATCCCAGGTGAGTGTCCTTATCTCTTGGCTATAGAGTGTTCTGGGGGTGGGTCTTTCTCAGTCTCTCCTGTTGAAGTTCATTGTGGGTGAGGAAGGGTGTGTGAAAGAGAATGTCTTTATAGCCTGGTGGTTAGGGGACCCACTGCCAGGACACCCAGGTTCCAGTCCCTGGTCCGATAAATATTTACACAAGTGGAACAACTTCAACAGGAAAGACCAAGAGCCATTGCCTATAAACCAAGAGCCATATGGCCTCACCAGAAAGAGGAGAAACCTGGATCCAAACTCTTGCTCCTGGGCAGGGATTCACACTGGATTCTCCCACATACCAGATGGCACTCCTACCTTGGTTTTGTGCATGCCAGAGGTGCCTAAGCCTTTTGTGAATAGAGCATTGTGCTTTTATCCTAAAAAACAGTTTTAAATAGCCAAAAATCAAAAAGAAACATTTCATTTGTCAAGCAAAATGTTTTGTTTAAGCTGAAACAAATTTTCTTCTAACTTTTCAATTAGCTGAAAATTAAAAAAAAAACAAAAAAACACACCCCACATTCAGTTCAGGTCAACCTGAAACAGAAACTTTTTGGAAATGCTATCAAATCAGTCAGTTATTTGCACAGCTCTAGTTATGACTAAGGTATTAGGCATTCCGATGCATCTAACGCTAATGTTAGAGAGAATATAGGAGTGGTTTGCCCTCTGGTGGTCGGTCAGTAGTCCTTATACACTGTTTATAATTACTCCTTCATGGCTGTGAAATAACTTTTTTTTCTTTCCTGTAAATCTCTCTCCTGCCCCACAAACATCATTCCACTTGTTTACTAATTAGCTGCTTCATTTAAGTCACTCAGAGTTTTGGAGGAATGTAGTAAACTTCGGCTCCAGCTACACACAAATTGCATTGATTTCTAACAGGTTTCAGAGTAACAGCCGTGTTAGTCTGTATTCGCAAAAAGAAAAGGAGTACTTGTGGCACCTTAGAGACTAACCAATTTATTTGAGCATAAGCTTTCGTGAGCTACAGCTCACTTCATCGGATCCGATGAAGTGAGCTGTAGCTCACGAAAGCTTATGCTCAAATAAATTGGTTAGTCTCTAAGGTGCCACAAGTACTCCTTTTCTTTTTATTGATTTCTAAATGGTTTTAGGTAAAATCAGAGGGGTCCGTAGAGCCCAAATTGGAGCACTCAAGTTGTCAGCAACCCATTAGAATGGGAAGGTTTCCTCTGGTGGGCACAGACAAGGCTCTCACATTGTAAGCAGGTGGTAGTGATTCATTCCAGACCTGTCAGGTAACCCCAAAAAGTGTCACAGTTGGAGACTCAGAAAAACATCTGATTGTTTGGAATAGTCTTCACATTTTGAGGCTGCCTCCCCACAGTGCTCTCTTCTGTGAGCTTCTGGCATAATCGCTCTCTTCCCTCATCCACATCTCTCCTACTGCAGTCTTCTGTAATAGCTGAAGTCAAAATATCATCACAAGGCTCAGAAAAGCCTGGCAACTTCTCTACTGGACCTCCAGTGTTGGTCAAGGCACCCTAGACTAACAGGGGCTGGAATCCTTAACAAGGTCTTTTAAAAGCTATACATGTTCAAGGCATTGGTGCATACTGATCTTTACAATGGCCTTTTGATGTGGGAAGTACAGTTCCTCCCTTGCTCTGAACAGTGTATACAGAGAGTGTATATAGTCTATACTAAAAACCAAACTCCAGGAGGGGCATTGTAAGGAACAGGCATCAGAATATAAACCTCAGCCTAAGTCTTCCTCCCCACTTTAACTGTTTGAAGTAAGTGCTTTCTGAACAACTATCCTCTCTGCCCCATAAAGACAAGCTGATCCTTTTTTAGCCTGGTCAGAGCTAACAAGAACCACCTACAAGCATGAGTAGTAACTTATTCTGCATCTTCATGCAGGGTTTAGGCTCAATCTTGGAGTAGCTGACCAGAGGAGCTCTGCATTCCTATGCAGAATTCTAGGAACTCTCAGCTTATTGTGACAAATATATGGTGACGTGTATGTCCCTGAACACAAAGGATGTCTATTTCAGGGTCTGTCCTGATGCCCCAGACAGCTCTGTAAGAAGTAGCATTTTGTCCCCAACTGAGCTGCTGAAGTTAACAGGAGACTGCCAAGAGCCTGTGTACCTCAGCAACCACCTAACATCAGGCCAGCCATGTCAGGCCACCCTTCCTCTGCTACTCAAAGAGTAATGGGTCCAGCTGCAATGGAAAAAAAAAGCCCTCAGAAATCTGTGTGTTTAAGAATCAATAATCCTTACTATCTCACTCTGTAAAAGACAAAGGGACTTGCCCAAGGTCACAAAGGGTAGCTGGGCAGAGTCAGGAACAGATCTCCTTAGCCTGGCTACACGAGTTTAGTCATAAGGTCATCCTTTCACCTATGGCACCATAAGGCTATGTCTACAGTACACACCATCTTCAGCAGCATGTAGGGTATCCGCAGCCACTCGCCACAGTGAAAAGCGGGCTGTGCCCATACTGCCAGGGGTCGCTACACGTCAGTGAAAGGCTCTGAAAGGCGGGAGACAGTGGAGTGGGAAAAGCTTAGCACCAACCTTTCCCCACAGACAGAGCCTTTCTCTGCAACAGGGAAGAGCTCCAATGGCAGGGAGCTGGCAGAAGTCTTTGACAGCTGCTTCCCCGCCACTGGGGCCTTTCCTCACTGCTGGAGTCTTTTCCTTCCACAGGGCAAGGCTCCAGCAGCAGGGGGACAGTGGGACACACCTCAGCTGTAGACAGGAAAGGCTGAGTAGAGCACCCTGTAGGGTATATACTTGAGTACACAGGGTTCAGGGTTTACTGGCCTAAGCAATGCCTCACCCTCTACACTGCTCCTTTAACCCATGCCTGACTACTAGAGTACGTAGGCTACATTGCTGGCTTCTTTCAGTTGCATGTAGAGTAAGACTCACACAACTGTTCACAAACAAAGTTCCTTCCTCAAGTTCTCCTGGTCACTAGAAATCCCTCTGGTAGGCAAAGCTACCTGTCCCCTGCCGCCTTCTCCTTCCTTCCCCAGCCTGTCCCCCTCTCCCCCAAACCCTCCCCACTTCTCTCTCTGCAAACTCCCCCTCTTCTGCACACACACCCCCCCCCCCCCCCCCCCAGTACTGCAACGCCACCAGCCCTCTGGCGCCCACCCTGCTGCTGCATTCTCCCCAACACGCCTCCGCCGCTCCTGCTGCACCCTCGCCGGCTCAATAACCCGACCCCCTCCAGCAGCCCCCGGCTGTGGCAGGCTGCGGGCCCCTGCAATGCTCACGGGAGCGGCAAATCCATCCACCATCCAACCCCCCGCAAGAAGGGGGTGAACGCCGCTGCTCCCTTCCCGGCTCCCGGCGTGCAGAGCCGGCCGCTCCCACCCGCCGCAGCACTCACCAGTCCCCTCCCGGCTGTGGGGGGGAGAAACCCCGCTCACACGCACCCCGCGGACAGTCTCCGCCAATCACAGCCCGAGCAACACCCTGAGGGAGGGGAGGCAAGAAGGTAGCAGCCAGCACCCGCTTTAAACAGATGACCCCAACCTACCCCCTGCTCTTGCAGGTCGCATCCAGCAGGGAGCAGCAGGGCCGCAGGGTCCTATAGCAAACAGGCAGGGTCACAAACGTGTAAACGAATCTGTGTATTTGCCCCCCATTTTATTTGGGGCTGTAATTCTGCTGAGTGCCTTGGGAGCTGGGGGGGGGGGGGGGAACGTGCAATGCAAGGGGAGCCGTTCTGCACTGCACAACATGTTTGTGTTTTGCTACTCCATAGGAAAATGGAGGCCCGTCTGTTTTCATCCTGGTGGTTGAAGAGTTATTATGCCAACTTTTCATGCACTGCTTTGCCAGGAACCGGTCACTTCCCCTTTTTAGTTCTTAAAGGAACCGCACTGGAAAGAACTGAACAGCTGATATGTCCGCAAATATGTAGATTTTCAAAGACCAGTTAAAAATCATATCGTGTTTTTTTTTTTACCACAACTTTGTGCTCACAATAAGACCAATATTATTGCAAATGAAAAAACAATTAAATTCAAGCTTACTTTAACACTTAATCTGTTTACCTTTCTGTTTCCCCCAACTTGAAATATAAAAATGTCTTCATTAGTTTCACTCTAATTTAGTCACTTTGCTTACAGTGACATACATGTGAGCAGGAGCTCACAGCAGTTGAGAGCTAGCACTTCTGAAATACAAAATAAATATTTTGTGATGTTTCACTTGAACAAATGTAACCCTTCTGGCAAGTGATTAATGGAAGCAAAAAGGGCCACATTCAATAGCTCTAGGGCACCTCTTGGCAAATAATCCATCCACTTATCACTCAGAAACCTGAGAAAACTAAACAATCTCTTCCTGGGTGCTCTTAACAGGCAGAACTTCCCCCACTCTAAAAGGCACCAAGACTTGTGTCTGAGGCTCACACAAGGAAATCTTTATAAACTTGAGAAAACACAGCAATAGAATATATATGAAAATAAAAAGTAAAATTAACCCCCCTCTCTCAGTAAACTTCGGCAACTCCCTTCCCTCCTGCCAGTGAGAATGCCCACAGGTAATACTCCCTTGACAACACACTTCACCCATCCAACAAACCCACCTGTGGTTGGGAATCAGTGAGTTGCAGTAAACCAAGTGTCTTTTTAAAGTTCTGTCTCCATCCAAGAAACTGCTTGTCTGGCACCAACACCTAACCCAGTTTAGTGATTCAGCTTTATTAAGGTGATGGGTGGGTGATGCCTCAGAAAAGTTCTGTTGTTGTCCTGTATGTCGTCTCGCACTATGAACTCCTCTGCAATGGCTCTCACAGCAAAGTCCTCAGTCTGCATTGTCTCTGGCAGCAAGATCCTCAGGGGAGGGGAGCAAAGAGTTCTTATCACCCTGGAGTAGAGCACTTGCTGCTTGGAAATGATCTCTTTGCCACAAAGTAAGGGGTCTTTCCCCCTCTGAGAGCCCACTACCCCAGAAAATGCGAGTCATAGAATATCAGGGTTGGAAGGGACCTCAGGAGGTCATCTAGTCCAACCCCCTGCTCAAAGCAGGACTAATCCCCAATTTTTGCCCCAGATCCCTAAATGGTCCCCTCAATGATTGAACTCAGAACCCTGTGTTTAGCAGGCCACTGCTCAAACCACTGAGCTATCCCTCCCCAAATCCAAGGGATAGTTATGGTGACTCATTCTCCTTTGGAGCTTCTGGCCATAGGGCTTACACAAGAAAATACCAGGCAGAAATAGAAACTTGAAGGAAATCCCACAACTTGTCAAGTCAGTCTGCAGTTTAGGAGTTCTTCTGGCCTTCTCACTGATGGTGAGTTGTCACACAGCAGCATCCATTGGAAATGGATTTACCGTCTCCGACTAGCTAAGAGACTGGAGTCCATCCTTGCTGCTACTGCTGACTTGTCCTTGATAATACAAGGCTGTTGCAGCAACAGCATTTCAATGTCCCTGGGCCTGAACGTATTATCCCTTAAGACAACTACAGAATACAGTAGCTTGCATTTACAATCACATCACCCTTTATTGTGCTCATTCCACTGGCTTCCCATAGCTCAAGTTTAAGGACTTGGTCCTTTATTTTAAGGTGCTCTGATATCATGGCCTGGGCCCAGGATAGGTAAAAGATCACTTTACACTCTGTCCTTGGCAGCTCCCAATAACTGACACAATAGAATTGTCTAGTGCAAAGATGAATCTCACCTCTGCTGCAAATAGAGCCTTTTAAGGGCAGGTATGGGACTGTGGAACTCATTCAATGGGAACTAAGCACTACCTCAGAACTCACCACTATTTGGTACAGATCTTCTTTTACCATGACTTCACAAAAACAGAACAGAATATTACCTTAAAACACACAAATTTCCTCAGGAGGAGGGGTATGGAGAAGGAACCGTACATGGCAAGTGTCAGGCACTTAGTTTAACTCATTCTTAAAAGATGCTTAGATATTATATGAGCATAAGCTTTCATGAGCTACACAGCTCACTTCATCGGATGCATCCGATGAAGTGAGCTGTAGCTCACAAAAGCTTATGCTCAAATAAATTTGTTAGTCTCTAAGGTGCCACAAGTACTCCTTTTCTTTTTGCGGATACAGACTAACACGGCTGCTACTCTGAAACCTGACATTAGATATTATAGTGATGGATATACGATAAGAGCCTGAACTGAACAAAAAGTAAAAGATCATTTTGGAAAGAAAATGGAGGAAAGTGTACAGCTAATTTAGGAATCTGGTCAGAACTGTCCTGATCATCCCTGTGTTACTATTTCTCGTTGACTCACTCTGTAAACAACAGCTCCACCGGCAATTACAAAACACATACAATGCTTGTTATTTAGAATGGAGTGGAAGGTTATCCCACCATATTTACTAACTTCCCACCTCAGTACTGCAGCCACATTTGTTTAAATACAAACTATAGTTTTTAGCATCCATTGTATTTTAATACATTATCACAGGGACACAGAAAAAAAACTAGATGGGAAAGGAGAAAGTGTGTGTTTAACAGCCGAGACTGTTATTGTGAGTTGTTTAGCTATTGCTTGAAGGGTAAGTTTGACAATAATTGAAAGCTAAAAGCTACTGACCGCTTGATGTAAGAACCACACTTCTCTAAAATGTTACCCTAACCCAATGAATTTATTGGATTTTGCACTGCAGCTTCTATAAAGTATTGTTACACATCAACAGTGGGGCCTGTTTCACTGTAGGAGGAACACTGCTCTGAGGCATATTGAAAATAGAACACCTAAAAATTGCTACAGTCTAGAGTGTATTGCAATTGTAGGGTAATTGCTTTGGTGAAAAACAAGGTCAATATTTTATGTCTCATTGAAAAGCAGTACTAGTATACTATTCAAAATTAAAAACAGCAACAACTTATATTTAGCTCTGATTCAGAGTTTTGGTTGCTTTAAGCTTCCTGTGACTGGATTGGCTGGTTCTTGAGCATCCTGGACAACAACTGTGTTAAATTTCTTAATACCACATTGGTCCTTTCCTGATAATCCTCCTGGGTCTTGCCTAGTTCTTTCTCAAAGACCAAAATGAGATGGAAAATTTCATTGTCCTCTGTGACCAAATTCACCCATGTATTCACATGCTACATGCTATTCTCTTTGTACAAAATACGCCTTGTGAGGTATCATTTGAAAAGTAATAACTCACTGTCAGTAATATCAGGGTGAAATATGTACAGCAACATTGTATGTAAAGTTAGGAACATAAGCTGAAATTATGACTGAAATGTATTTACCAGACAGGTTTGGGGAAGGGGTAAACCTGTTTCTCCAAGACAAAGGACAAGATGATGCATCCAGCCACATGTCATCAAAGTTGATTGGCAATCACCAGTCAAGTGACCGTCCTTTGGCAATGGAAGGAAGAAGGAACAGATCAATCTGTGTAAGCAGAGTCTGGATGAGCTCTCCCCTGACATCTTCTGGTGAGCTGTGGAAAAGAAGACTTCAGAATCTGATCTCGTTTGCATGGACACACCCACCCTGCCTAGGTGCTCAGCATGATGGGACTGCTTTCCCAAATGATCACTTGTGGCTGGTGTTGGATTCCCAGTCTCCTTGTTATTGGGGCAGGAATAATAAAGCATTGATATCCTTGTTGTGTGAACTGAGGGCAGCAGAACTGTACCTGGCATACCCCAAAAGGGGGGACTCACCCTCAACTGAATAGCACTTGCTAGGCAGGGGACATGAATTCACAAGCCCAATGAGTTGAGTGAGGGTGGGTTTTGTTTAGGGTTTTAGATGCTATTGTATGGCCAGACTTTGGCAAACCAGTAAAGTGCCTGAAACCACTATGGCTTATTGCTAAAAGCAGCAAAGTCAGCAGGCCTAGCTTAACCGAGGGGAAGGAGGTTTTCGGGTGCCACAGAGAGGACAGCTTGACCCCATGTCCTTCCTGATAAGAATTTTGTTGAAGTTGCTGATACATGCATCTTAGAAGAGCAGGATGTGCCCCAGGAATGTCTGTTGGGGCCTCAAGGCTGCAAACTCTGGAAAAACCCACACCTAGTTAATTGACAATCAGAAGGAACCTCTCACTTGACCAATGAAACTGCTTACTTAACAAGTTTGTTTTAAGGAACATGTCATTCTATTACTAATGTATAAATAAGGGGGAAAAGTTTGAGGTAGGGGGACTCTTCAGGACTGGACTCTCCCTCTAGATGCATCTTGTGTTCCCCACTAGCAGATGGGCTGCCATTGTGCCACTCGAGAGCCACACTCAGCTTTGGTAATTATCAAGGGTTGGGGGTGTTTTACTAACCTGTTGCAGGTGTGTATAAGTGCTTGAGACTAAGTAAAGTTTAGCTTTAAGTGAAAGCACTCTTGTGTTGTCCTGTTTGTGCCAGCCATCTATCAGTTGGATGGCCATGTCTCCCCTGATTTATTTCCTGACACCACCTCACACAGAGTAAAAATTACCAAGAGCTTTGGGTTGAAAGAACCCTGGGTAACACTATTTGATCTGGGCCTTTTTCATAGTATAATAAAAGAGCTAATTTAGATTCAATTGAGAGTCTTGTTACATGGTGTAGAGCTGAAATCACTGATATTTAGGTTTAGATCTTCTTTGGGACAGTGTCTATATTGTAAGAGACTGCCTAGTGTGTACCAGCAGTGAGGGTCTCCCACTAACAGCTGAAATCACTGAGAGCTGTGGTAAAGAGGGGAGGGGAGCTGAAGATATCTTGGCAAGTGGGTAGCTGGTGGAGAGGTGTGGCAAGCAGCTAGCAGTGTGGCTGGCAGAGAGATGTGACCAGCAGGGTGGCTGGTGGACACCCATGGCAAGCGACTAGCAGAGAAGCTGGTGGAGAGGGCCAGAGCAGAGCCCTGTAGAGATGTGGCAATCTGCTGTAGGGGCGACGAGCAAGTGCCTGAGCAGTGTAGAGTGTAAGGTACCTCCTTACACCCCCACCCCCACCTTCCAGACAGAGTGGGAGGTGAACTCTGCGGATGAGCCTCTGAACTCTGGGGCTGCACTGGCGAAATATAGCAACTGTGAGTGGGGTACAGAGAAGGGACGGACACATTAAAAGGACTTCTGGGTTGCTGGACTTAAGACCCTGAAGGGAAAAGGACACTGCCCAACTTACTTGGGGGTGGGTCTTTTGCTCATGGTTTGTGTTTATGAGCCCTAGTTGCAGTGTTTTCTCAAATGAATGCTGAGTTAATTCCGTCCTTTTATTAAAAGTTTTTGCTACGCTGTCTCTGTGCTTGCAAGAGGGGAAGTATTGCCTCCTAGAGGTGCGCAGGGGGTGGTATGTAATTGTCCCAGGTGACTGGGTGGGGGCTTCAGCTGGTTTTGTGTTGTATTGTTGAAAATGAACCCCTAGATACTGAACCCAGCCCTTGTTGCTGGCTTCACCTGGCAGAAAGGTCACATCTGCATTTTAGCAAACAACACCATAGAACTTCTTTCACTAAGAAACTCCATGTCTCCATCCTCGCAGCTGGAAGGAACTGTATCTAGGGGTAACCCTCAGGAAAATGCATTTCAAAGAGTGAGTGGACTATAAAAGTGAGGGGCAAAAGCAGCTCACTGTTATCGTTTTTCTCTTCCAGTTTCTCTCTCTCTCCTAAGAAGACAAAGGAACCATCCTTTTGACTTTGGGAGGGATCCCAATATGAAAATTGGATTAGCAGTGTTTCTGGGAACATGTGGTAAGGATTTTATGTTGAACCAAGTCTAGTTTGTTAAGTTTTAGCTACTAAAAGTGTTTTATCTTTATTTCTCTTGTAACCATATCTCACCTTACTGCCTTATACTTGTACTCACTTAAAATCTCTCTCTTTGTAGTTAAACTTGTTTTATTCTTTAATCTAAATGAATCCAGTGTTGTGTTTAAACTGAATTGTTTGGTAACTCCAATTAAAGTAGCAAACAGGGCCAAAGGACCTCTAATACCTGAACTGTCCAGGAGAGGACTGGACAGTTCAAAACACACTTTTTTGGGGGAAATCTGGGACTGAGAGTGTGTTGGGATCACCCTGCAAGTGGTAACCAAGGCTGAGGGAAGCCAGAGTGTGACTGGAGTGATACTCGTAGGTTGCAGCTATCCATAGACACTCAGGGTGTGACCTGCATGCTGTTTAGTCCAGGTTGAGAGCTACAGCAGCAAAGCATTGTGAGGCACCCAAGGTTGCAGGGTAGGTGGTGACACAACCCCTTGCTAATCTAAATTGCACCACACAAAGTAATGCCCTCCTTCTGTCTAGTCCACATTCATCCCTTTGTATGTTCAAACATCATATATCGTCATGGCCTCTCTATTTCCAATCTACAGCGAAAAGCTTGACTCTCTCAGTACATAGCCAGAGGTTACCCAACGTCACTAAAACTTTATTGGCCCTGGGCTTGGCTTGGTTTGGTTTGAATAGTATTGCTGAGTTTGGCCAAACAGGTGCCTTGCTTAGGTCATCCATGAGCAAGGTGGGATTTCTTCTCCTACATTGCCGGGGTAGAAGAAACCTTATTTTCTGTTCTGGTGGATCTTCCTCATCTTTGGTTTCCTATGTGTTGTCATTTGGGCTTGCTTGGATTGTTTATTCCTTTATTCCAGCCCAGAAAGCCATAACCAGTTCTTATGCAAGAACACTTCCTTTATGGGATATCATATCCAAAACCAACGAAACCATTTGCACCATGTGCTTTGGTATAGGGCATGGAATCTCCTAGACATATCTGTCCATTTTACTGCTCTTTCCTTTAGATTTTCAGGGGTAACACACCCAGATCAAGTCCCTGGACCAAAATGGGTCACATGACCCTGTATTGATGCTTCTTCTGGAGAAGGAATTCTTCTCTTATGTGCTTACAGGCAAAAAACATGCATTTTATTCAATGGGGTTCCATCAAATTATCCTCCAATAGCCATCTGTCTGACAACAGCTTTCTGATGCCCATAGTTCTCTCCAAACACTTGAACAGCAGGCATGCACCTTTTACCTATCTTGGTGATGGTATATCAGACAATGGAAAGTGCACATCCTGGACTCATGATTCTCCTGCATTAACAGATAAAGCTGCATCTCCATTGTGTCCTGTGAAGTTCTAATGCTTCACTATCACTGTAGTAATCATTGGAAGATCCCATTTACAAGGAAATACAATAGTCCAATTAATTGGATGTCCTCGTCCCTTAGGGAATCATTTTTACAACTGAGTTGAATGTTAATGTTCAGCATTCCATATTCTAAAAGTGTCAAAAGATCCATCGAATAATCTCAGTAGCTACTCCTCTGATGCCATGATAGAGATAAATATTAATTTGTGGGATATAAATACAAGCAGTTGCCCTACAAAAACCACTAAAAATAATGTAAAATCCATCTCAGCATCCCATGTACAATAAATCCATGCACAGATAATGATATAATGATAATGTGAAATACCTAGTCAAATATCCAGTTAAAATTCATTTAATTTTGTACTTACAGGCACCTAAGGACAAATCAGTTAAGACAGTTTTGATAAAGGCTGCTTGTGACAGAAACATTCATTTATCTTTAGATGCCTATATGTATAAATTAAATAAGCATTTACTGATATTAATTTGCCTGCATATGGGTTTGACTGTTCATTAGCATCTGAGGTGACTTGCTCATAAATGCAGTGTGCACAAGGCAGTATACTAGATGAGAAGGTTTTCTATCCAGCCTGACTACGGATGTAATTGGTCATATGCTAGCAAGATTGATAACTAAACATCCACTCCTGCTCCAAAGAGTTAGCCACTGATATCAAAAGGAGCAGGATTTGGCCCTGTATCATAAAGAAAAAAAGAATTCAAGACTCATTTAGTCACTAATGCCCTGCTTTCCCCATATTACAGACAAACAATATAAAAGATAATTTTAACATGGGGAAAGAACATTTCATTTTATCAGAACAAAAAAAAATAAGGACTCTAATTTCTTTTTCATCATGAAAACATAGTCACCATTGATATTCATAAGAGTTAAGAAGCCTAGGGATAGGAAAATGGATCCCTGATTGTGGTAAAATGTTTTAAGAAAATTCTCTGGAGCTTTATAATAACCACAGAAAGTGTGTATTCTTCTTTTCCAGTGGGAGGGGAGTTTGTTCTGCATCCACAAAGAGTCCTAGAACATTAGTCTTGATATACTATATATTATCAACTTAGAGTTTGTAGGACAGAATCACTTCACAATCACATTTATAATCCCCCTCCTTCCAGCTCATGAAGTGTCAATGTTATTTACACACAGCCTTTTTATTTACAGCCTTTTTATGTATTTTATGTTTAACTTAATGTGCAATTTCAGGATCACGTCATTTGAGGCACTCACCTCTAACAAATTTTACTAGAATTTGCATTTTACTAAATACTTTTGATTGTTTCAGAATGTCAGCATGATAGTGAGTGCTGGGGTATGTTCATTCTTTAACAGCACTAAGTTGGTGTATATTATTTTTGATTATCCACCGAGAAGTATTTTTATTGAAAAAACCAACACTGAGTATTTTGACCTTTGAGAACCAGGAACATTTGTCCTTCCCAATTTATTTTATCTTCCCACTAGTACATAAAACTATATTAATGTTGCCTTGTGGCATCACAATTTTTATTGTGTTACAGTGAGAGAGAAACCATGGGTAAAATTTTGGCCTCATTGAAGTCAATGGCAAAACTCCCATTGACTTCAGTGGAGCCAGGATTTCACACTCTAAATAATTAGGGACAAATCTGGCAAACTCCTGTAGAGACAGATCCTTTGAGGAGCTGAGCATGCCCAACTGGAATTTAGGATGTTCAGCTGGTACTTGGTTTATTGCAGGATGTTGCACAAGTGAAGTTTTTCCTGAGTAAAAAATCCTGACTCTCAGGATTTGATATATGGTCAGGATTTTAAAAAAAACCATAATAAAACAAAAACTGGAAGACCTTTATAGCCTATAGGATTTCTATTTAAGTATGTTCAAATTCAGGTACTCTATTGTACATACCTTATTTAAGATGCTGAAGTTAAGCCAATGCATAATTTTAAGTTCAAGTGGTCCCATTATAAACAAATCAATTGCATAAATCAATATGCAAAATTATTTTAAAGACAGCCTTTCACAATGGGGCAGATCTACGAGAGAACATTTGTTTAAAATAAAAACATGAACAGCAGCTTTCTTCTGTAGTAATTTTCTGTATCTCCCTTGCTATTGTTGCAGCTATTTGTGTCTCATTACGAAAATTCTACCCCACAGCCAGAGCTGGGAGAAATTATTCTTGAGCATTTACTTCTAAATAGACACTTTGTCGTCTGTGCACATTTAATGGCCAAAAGCAAATTAAAAGTGCCGTAAAGTTTTGGTTTTGCTAACATTTGCAGAAAGTAAATTTCAAGACTTGCTGAAATAAAATGTCTTTTGGGCAGAAGCAGAATTAATTTGTAAAGGTTTATTCCATGTGACTTAGGTAGCCAATCATACTATTTGACTGTTGAATTGTGCATATTTTAAGGAATATTTGTAGTGAACAGTTGGCAAACAAATCCATAGACTAAAATTTGTTTGCAAAAAGAATACAGTGAGTAAATTGGAATAGCAAATAAATTAATAAAAATCTTAGTATGTTTGCAGACAATTCACAAACAGGAAGAAAGCTATAATGACTGAACAGTTCACCCAACTCTGCTGTCAAACAAGCGCCTTCTCCTGTTATAATGAGAGCATAAAGCAGAGGCTTTGATATCACTGTATTGTCATGGTAATTGTGATGCCATGAATTCAGCATGATGACTTCACCGTTGGTTCAAGTAGGAGGAAATTATGGATTGTGGGAGAAAGGCTTAATTTAAATGTCAGTATAGATAATTGGCCAAAGGTCAAGAAAAGTTATGCATAACACATGACATGTAAATGTATTGCATTATTTAAGTGTGATCTATCTGAAAATTTTCCCACATAAAAATCCCTTTTCAGTATCACTGTGCAACATATTTCACGGTTAGTGTGCTTAGCACTATCAAGAGAATTAAAACCTTTCAGAAATGGAGACTGAATGGCATGAAGTATTGCACCTCCCCTCCCCACACAGACCATAATGTACAGTGATGGTATTGTTTTTGACAATCTTAGCAGAAAGCCTAGGACTAATTGGACATACAAACTCCTCTCTCACACCAAGATGTGGTCCTTTCAGGTCAGAAACAAGGTACATTGGAAGGGTGGTGTGGGGAAAATTGTATTTTCCCTGTTCATGATGTACTGGTCTGATTCTGTTCTGTGGAAAAACAGAAGACTTCACTACTCAGAGTTATTAATGTTCATAAACAGTATGTGTGAAATCCTGGCTCCAATGAAGTCAATGGCAAAACTCCCACTCAGTGGAGTAGGATTTCACCCTAAGTGCCCGATCTAACCCTCATTAAAATAATTGATTGATGATTTATAAATATTGTTCATGTATCACTTAGTCACTTTATAAAATTACATAAAATATTTTTTGAATCAGTCGTTTGTATGATATTTTTCACTTAGGCCCTGATTCAGCAAGAACCTTAGCATGTGTCCCATTGTAAGTACACAAGTAGTCCCATTGAGGCATGTGCTTAAGTATCTTGTTGAACAGGAGCCGTAGGCCCAGATCCTCAAAGATATTTAGGTACCTGACTTCCATTGATCCCTTTGAAGATCTGGCCTTAGTTTGCTTTAAGGGCTTCATCTCTGGTCTAAGTTCTTGCAGAGAAAGAGCTCTATTTTTTTGTGATAAAGGAGCCACCTTCAAATCAATTTGAATTTTAAAAATTATGTTTACTTGAATGGGACTTTTACAGATGAAATGACAGTAGGATGGAGCCAATCTGAAAGCTGTTACAGTACTTGTAATTAGAGCCTTCTTTGGGAAGAAGTAAAAAATAGCATGAAAATTAACTTTTTTTCCTGCTTGTCATCAAAAATTTTTGACAAAAATGTTTTGACTCCTTCTACTCATAATAATGTATTTGGTGCCAGTATATCAAAATGCTTTAATTATTAATATTGGTTTTGTCGTAGTGCCCAAGAACCTTAATCCAGGATTAGAGAGCCCCATTGTGCTAACTGCTGTACAAACAAACAACACAAGGACAGTCCTTGCCCCAAAGAGCCCACAATCTAAGATTAAGTCAAAACATGACTTGTAAATAAAGAGGAAAAAAAGAGAAGACATATGGGAGAACATGGTTATGAGAGGTGGGAGTGCATGGAGTATACAAACCCCATACTGGGGCAGATGGGGTTAAAGACAGTGCTAGGTCCAGGAAACCCATACACCAAGGATGCAACCCAGCTCAGAAGGGGGGAGGTTGGGGAGGACCGACCTACTCTGAAAGCTTGTGACAAGGGTGCTGAAGAAGCCTCCAGGAGGGAGTAAGACTATAAACTGAGCCTGGCTGGGGCTGCTGGTTTGGTTATCCTTTCTCTTTCTTCTCACCTTATCTGGGACTGAGAGCAGGGAGAGAGAAGCAGCAGTAGGAAATGATGCAGGGAGAGTAACTCAGAAGGCACCTCTGGGGGCCAGATACTGTTGACCCTCCTAGAGTCCTGGGTCAGAGCCAGTGGAGTGGGTAGGCCTGGCCTCCACTTCCACTGCCCCCACTGCAGAAGGGACTCAACCCACTTGTCCTTCTCACTGCACCTCTGATTAAAGGGGGACCAGAACTGTAAGACCAATCCACCAGGAGGGGATACTAGGTGTGCTAACCACAAAGACACCTCACCCCCTAAGGTCTCCATTACAAATAGAAGAAAGATGTGGGTGTATTAGTTGATCACTGGATGACTATGAGCCACCAATGTGATGCGTCTCTAAAAAAGGCTCATGCAGTCAGGCAAGGTATTTCCACTAGAGAAATGGCAGTGTTAGTGTACCATTATACAAGGAATTGGTGAGATCTCATCTGTAATACTATGTGCAGTTCTGGTCTCCCATGTTTAAGAAAAATGAATTCAAACTGGAACAGGTGCAGAGAAGGGCTACTAGGATGATCCAAGGAATGGAAAACCTGTCTTATGGGATGAGACTCAAAGAGCTTGGCTTTTTCAGCCTAACCAAAAGAAGGCTGAGGGGAGATATGATTGCGTTTTATAAATACATCAGAGGGATACTAGGGAGGGAGATTTCAGAGTAACAGCCGTGTTAGTCTGTATTCGCAAAAAGAAAAGGAGTACTTGTGGCACCTTAGAGACTAACCAATTTATTTGAGCATGAGCTTTCGTGAGCCACAGCTCACTTCATCAGATGCATACCGTGGAAGGGAGGGAGAGGAGTTATTAAAGTTAAGTGCCAATGTGGCTACAAGACCAAGTGGATATAAACTGTCCATCAACAAGTTTATGCTTGAAATTAGATGAAGGTTTCTAACCATCAGAGAAGTAAAGTTCTGGAACAGCCTTCCAAGGGGAGCAGTGGGGCTTCAAGTCTGAGCTTGATGAGTGTTTGGAGGGGATGGTATGATGAGACTGCCTATGATGAAGAGGCCCTGTGCTTTGGGGGGCCCCATGGCGGCCACCCTGAATTGCTTTACCCTAGGGACGGCTCTGTGTGTGTGTGTGTGTGCGTCGTGTGGGGGGTGCTAGGCTGGCCGGGGGGGCGGGTTTAGGGTGTGGGGGGCCAGGCTGGCCCGGGAAGTTAGCGGGAGGCCTGGTGCTGGCAGCAGGGGTTGGGCCCACACTCAGCAGCAGCAGTGACCCCAACCTGTCTCACTCCACCCCGCCCGCTCCCTGCATTGCTCAGGGGAGGGGGAGGAAGCCAGAAAGAGGTGGAGCAGAGGCAGTGCAGGGGCTTGGGGGAAGGGGTGGGGTGGGGGTGGGGCCTGGGGCGGAATGGGGGGATTGTCCCGGGCCCCACAGCCCCCCAGAGACAGCCCTGCCGCCTATAATGGCATGTAGCCAATCTAAGACTGCTAGCAGCAAATATCTCCAATGGCTGTTGTCATAAATATAAAGGGAAGGGTAAACCACTTTAAAATCCCTCCTGGACAGAGGAAAAATCCTCTCACCTGTAAAGGGTTAAGAAGCTAAAGGTAACCTCGCTGGCACCTGACCAAAATGACCAATGAGGAGACAAGATACTTTCAAAAGCTGGGAGGAGGGAGAAAAACAAAGGATCTGTGTTTGTCTGTGTGATGCTTTTGCAGGGGACAGAACAGGAATGGAGTCTTAGAACTTAGTAAGTAATCTAGCTAGGTATGTATTAGATTATGATTTCTTTAAATGGCTGAGAAAATAGCTGTGCTGAATAGAATGACTATTCCTGTCTGTGTGTCTTTTTTGTAACTTAAGGTTTTGCCTAGAGGGATACTCTATGTTTTGAATCTAATTACCCTGTAAGGATTTACCATCCTGATTTTACAGAGGTGATTCTTTTTTACTTCTATTAAAAGTCATCTTGTAAGAAAACTGAATGCTTTTTTCATTTTTCGAAGATCCAAGGGTTTGGGTCTATGGTCACCTATGCAAATTGGTGAGGATTTTTACCAAACCTTCCCCAGGAAGTGGGGTGCAAGGGTGGGAGGATTTGGGGGTGAAAGACATTTCCAAACTACGTTTTCCTGGGAACCCAGATAAAGTTTGGTGGTGGCAGTGGAAGTCCAAGGGCAAAGGGTAAAATAGTTTGTACCTTGGGGAAGTTTTAACCTAAGCTGGTAAAAGTAAGCTTAGGAGGTTTTCATGCAGGTCCCCACATCTGTACCCTAGAGATCAGAGTGGGGAAGGAACCTTGACAGCTGTTGATGGGACACTAGCTGGGGAGGACTCTGAGTTACTACAGAGAATTCTTTCCCCTTCCTTTGCAGCATGGGGTACAGATCACTTGAAAGTTTAAACTGGTGTAAATGGTAGATTCTCTGTAACTTAAAGTCTTTAAATCATGATTTGAGGACTTCAGTAACTCAGCCAGAGGTTAGAAATCTATTACAGGAGTGGGTGGGTGAGGTTCTGTGGCCTGCAACATGCAGGAGGTCAGACTAGATGATCCTGATGGCTCCTTCTGGCCTTAAAGTCTGTAAGTCTGAGTCTACAAGTGGTCTCTATAGTCACAAGTGGTAGTCAGATCAATAATGTCAAATGGTACTGGCGGAGTTAGTAGTTATCTAATATCTCTAGGCTTGCCTTCAATTAGAGGAGGAGGGACAAAAATAGAAGTTCACTGATTCTTTATTTTTGGAAAGGAGACAGAGAGACTGTTTCATCACACAGAGTCCTGAACTGCATCTAGAGCTGCTGCTGTAAGCTACTGTGACTCACATAATTAATTCATACCTGAATACAGTATGCATCTGCTGTTTACTGATGTTTTAGTGCATTTTACTCATTAAAGCTTGTGCTCATAATGAGTAAAACTTCAAATTTCTGCACAATATACAAATGTTGGTTATATATTACTTATGAAGGTCTCTTCCTCATTCCCCACACATTATTCAACCTTTGATGTTATGTATTTCCTGCCTTTCATGTTAGGCAATATAAACATCAAAAGATGGATTAGTGTTTTATGTCTTTGACAACACTCAATCATTGTGTCAAATGCCACACTCTTCTTATTCAGAGTGTTTATATTTTTATTCCTATAAGCAAATCAGTTGGCCAAACTTTTTATTATTAGTTGTATAACCGGACCCAAACATTTTTAAGTTAGGCAAAATATTTACCCTCAGCCTGAGATTGTGGGTCAGGATTCATTCTGGGAGAAACTTGTTTAGCTAGGTTATGAAAACTCCAGTTGTTAATGTATATTATGTCATTGCTACTTTGCTATAATAACTTCAGTGGATTAGATTCAGCTAGGGTAAATCTGGGTTCTACCAGCACAATATCACATTCTAGTCTCCTGTAATTAGAAAGGATCCCATGGATATGGCTGCATAGGTGCAAAGTGGCTTGCCCCGGAGGCCATCATAGCCCAAAATGGGAGAAGGAGGTGAGGGAGAGAGGCCAGGGCTGCCTTGATCCAACACATCCTCTTCACCCTCTGTTGCCAGTCAGTCCTGTGGGACCCCTTAGAAAGTAAACAGCTTCCCTCTCACAGAAACCCAAAAGAAGGAAGATGACAATTCAAGTACTTGGTTTCTTTGGGTGAATTGTCTGGGGTTCAGGGGGCCAGGTTCACATAGGGATTCATAACTTGTACCTCTTTGCACCTTCATTGGTAAATCCAGTCCAGCTTCAAGATTATCACAGTATTAAAGGGTGGAATTTTACCTACCTAGCTAATAACTTATTTCCTTTTAATCCATGCCTGTATGACTGTAGACATTGTTTTTGGCAACTCTAAATAAAGGAGATCTTTTGGTGGAGCAATAAGAGATAAGCTCAAATAAGAGGCCTTTGAGTTGGCAATAAAATTGTCTACTTTGTACAAATTACTGTAAGAGCTAGTTAGTGTTAAATATATGATAAGCTTTATTGTCAAAAGGGAAGAAAACAATGTAGGCTGTTGAGGAAAAGAGATTCTTGCCCCTCTCCTTTGTGTGACAGTAGCACTTCAAAAGCTGAAGTCAGGATGTGGCCTGTTGTCTGGGTACTCCCCAAACATAGGCCCTGATCCTACAAACACATATGTGCATAATTGTATTTACATGAGGGGTTCCACTAAAGTCCGTGGAACTATCCATAGGGGCTAAGTCATGGATGTCTGCAGGATTGGTACCATAAAAAGAAAGAGAGCCCCTATTCCAAAGAGTTTATAATTAGGGCTGGGCAGAAAATGGTTTTCCCAACCCACAAGAACTTTTGAATTTTTTTTCCTGTCCTGAATCAGGACAAAAAGTTTAAATCTCAAAAAAATCTAGTGAATTGACAAACCAAAACCAAATCAAAAACACAGATGGGTCAATTGAAATGTTTTGATTTTGAAACAGTGCATTTTGATTTTGGCCTCTTTTCTTTTATTGGTATTAAAAATTATAGTTCTAAACTAACTAATTTGAACAAAAAAAATGAAATTATTCATTGACAATTTCTAAGTTTTTTGAGCAGGAAAACTTATTGAAACTGACCCTTTCCTATTAACAGTTTCAGTTTTGACAAATAGGTATTTTTCAGCAAAAAACTTTGAGAATTTCCAAACAATATCTGTTTATAATTCTGCAATTGAATCCACATGGTTGAACCTCTGCACCTATGGGTCGTACTATTTAAATAATCTCTGATAAATCCTGGCAGACTTTGTACTACACAGATTGCAGTATAAACCTTTGAGACTCTTTTATTTTTCCCCTTTTGTTTGCAAACACAAAGTCAATTAACAATAAAAACCATTGTTAACATTAAGTTAAGGTTGCTTGGTGTGGAGCTCAAAAGCTTGTCTTTCACCAAAATAAATTGGTCAATAAAAGATATTAACTCACCCACCTTGTCTCTCTCAATTAAATAATGGTACAGAAATTCTTGGAATTTAATCATTGACTTCAATGAAAGCAGAGTATGGCCAATACTGAATGCTTCAAGAAATCCCACCTGTGTGGAAAATAAGCTTTCAGGTCATCTTCATGCATAATACATAAGCAAAAAAGGTTGATCTTTTTCTATTGCAGGTCACTATTAATGTTGATGATAGTGTCTCTGTAACAGGCTTTATTGCTGAGTAACCCTAAATTGACAAGCTGAAACCCTTTATAAAGATGCAGAGTAAATTAGTACCCTCATACTGGCAGGTGGCTTCATTTAGCTCCAATCAGGATGGGAGTGGGAACTTTTATCAGGATCAGAGAGTACTAGGATACAGGAAGTATGGATATATGGAAAATTTAGGCATAGTCCATCTCAAGATGAAAGATTAGATTGATGTTTATGTTTTGTTGCAGTTATCTGAGTACCTGATAAACCAAAACTCAGGAATGGTTAATTTTGGACTATATTCAGTGTATGCATACTGTGGAGCAGGATGGAATCTGCTTACATGCTCTTTAAAATAACATTTGGAACTGTACTGTAGAACACAGAATACATTTTGCACTTCTGGGTTTTTTTTTAAGTTTGTGTCTCCTTTGATCTAATACTTTCTAAATGTCACGGTCTTACATACTCTTTTCCATTGAATAAAGAGATTATCATGTCTTGGAGTGTGAAATAGCTCTTTTAATCTATTGGACATTTCCCTGAACTGTATTAATTTAATTTTGAACATTGTTGGAATGGATATGACATAGCCTCACATCTGCTGTATCACAAATTTCAACAATTTCTTCACCTTCAAAATCACAGTATTTCATAACCAGTTCTGTCAAGTCTCATTGATTTTGGAGAGAGACTCCCTCATTTGAGTTATTTTTGAAGACAGTTACTGGAGTATTTCGTTCTTATAAGAAATGACTTTGCTGTGTATCTCTCAATGAGACCTTTACAATCCCACTTTTTAAAAAATGTAACTCTTTCCTCACTTACATTTAAACCTGGACAAATAATGTATTATTAATTGGCAATTTTAAATTTTGTTCTTTGCAAAGTGTTTGAACAAATTATGAATTTCTTGAATTAATTCATTATTTTAATTATTTGCCTAATTATGCTTAGTCTATAGCTCATCAATGAGCAATTCATCATGAAGATTAAAATCCAAGTTGTCTTGACTTCTTTTTTCGTCTGGCAAAAGTAGAACAATGAAAGGAACAACATGACTGCATTTGGATCCTAAGATCTCTTATCCAGTCTAGAGCAGAGGGGGTACTCATGTGAATGGCTCCAACACCTCCAGGATGAGCATAAATTGGGCAATCATCCGGGATGTGTCCAACAGTTTGCCACATACCACAGTTCGATGATTCCCTCACTTTCGATCTATGAAGTAAGTGTGAGCTTACTGTTGGGTGCGGATACGGATTAGAGCTCTCTGTATACACCAGGGGGAGGAGAAGTCCGACACTTGCACATTTGGGTCATCAATTAGATTTTTGTTTGGTATGTCAGCAGCCGCCCCAGGCTTCAGATCATCTTCTGTGAACATGCTTATCTTCCACAAGGAGGGCTGTGAGATGACACCAGAAAGGTCTTCTTGATTTTAGCTGGTGGTGAGGGGGTGTTCCAGGTCATGGTGGGGGAGGAGATGATAGCCTGCTTGCGGTCTCCCCTGCTACGTGCGTAAGCACAACAAATGTCATCAAAGTGGCAACCAAATGTCTGGAAAAGGCCTTCTGGTCAGCAAAGCAATGACAAAAATGGTTGTCTTGACTGAACACAGATCACATGTAACTCTCTCTTCCCAGACTGGAATCTTAGAATAAGATTTCTGGTGTGATTACTCACAGATAAAGAAAAAAAAGTTCACTTTCCATTAATATTCTCCAACATCTGCTTAAAATGTATTAGTTTCATTAACATTCCTGTAAGTAAACCTGATCACTAGAATATTCACAGAAAGTAAATATTAATTGTATGTGAACACAGACAGTGCAAATTGATTTATAATTGTGAACAAATATTCAGAGGAAACTGTGGTGTCCTTCCAGCTCTATTCAAATTGCTACAGTTTGGGAACCCTGTATAATTCACTATTACTTTCTTTCTGGATGGGAAATTTGTAAGACTACCTCTCTGTGTCTCAGCTACTCCCTTGTAGTGCAGGTTCTGTTAATTGGGTGGGGGGAGGCAGGCAGACACTGGATCAGAAGACAAAGCGTGAAGGGAGAAGGACACCAGAATATAAGCGAGGAGTAGATACCATTGCAAAGCACTATGCATCCCTTCAGTGAACACCATTATAATCTTGATATTTACCAGTCCTATACCATGACTTCTCAAACTGGGGTCATAATCCCCTGGGGGTTGAAAACAGGTGTCAAGAGTGCACAAGAACCTCTCCCTTCTCATTTTACTCTCGGACTTTAAATTTTACATTGTGAGACACCAGCAACCAAAATGTTTGACAAATAACCAAAATGTGGAACACCTATATTTTATGTGTAACACCATAATTTACAGATTATAATTTACAGATTATAATGGTTTGTAATAATAAAACCTGCTTTAAAGTTTGTTTTCTCACTGTGTGGATTAAATAAACCAGTTTATATATATATATATATATATATATACATACACAGAGTGAGAGAGAGAGAACTGGAAATAAAAATTCTATCACATGCAACCAGAAAGCTCCCTTACATGGATCATCAGCAGAGTTTGAAAGCTGAATTTTCAGATCCCTAGCTCAGACCACTACCATTATAGGAATGACCATTATTGGTTATGTGGTCTAGCTACTCGTGGCTGGAGGTTGACAAACATTTTGCCAGAAGTCACACAACTATTCAGAAGAAAGTTGTAGGATATTGGAGTTCTGGTTCCTCTCCCTGACTCTGGGACGGGGATGTGATATAATTATTAGAGGATTTTGAAAGCACATATATTGGGCACCTTCATTCTGAAAGCTAGTATGGCCTGGAGGATAAGACGTGTGTGTTATGTGAGAAATTTGAACTCTAGTCCTAACTCTGCTTGAAAAGACAACTGCTCTGTTTATATGATGGAGGAGGCCTTCTCATATCCATTCTATGAATACAAGGACTTGGTAAGTAATAAGGTCTGTGAAATGCATGGAAATTTAAAGAGTAGCTAGAATAGATGAGATCTGAACTCATGATTTCCTTTTAGCTCAATGGATTTTTCTTTAGGCTATAGAGTATTTGGCTAAGAAGTCTCTCTCTCTCCAGATGTAGAATACTGCCTGCCTCCCTAGTGCTGCAAAATAGGCAGCACGATCCAACCAAATATGGAATATGCTGCAAAATCCAATATATGTGAGAGGTCTGGAAAAGGGGTTTGGGGAAAATGGTTGAGAACCACTGTTCTATCCCATGATATTTAGGGTATTTCCTATGCTTAGGATGGGTGACACTATACTAAATGTAACTGCCACAGGCAATCGATTTTAATGGTACCCACTGGATTGTGTTCTGTACAGATGGAAAGAGAAAGGAAAGGTGTCAGTAAACACAAAACAATGAAAGACAAAGGGGGCAGAGAAGGAAGAGTTTTGTAAGAGGAAAGAAAGTCAGGCACCTTGAAGAAAGGTAAGACAAACACTAGGCAGGAGGAGAGAGAGGGAAAGAAACAGAAAAAGGAAAACATTTGCTCCACGTTTGGAATCTCACTGAAGTCACCCAGGGTGTCTGGATTGTATTGTCTGGCTCTAGTTACAACGGGGGAGCTGACAGACAAGGTGATGGCAGCTCAGGGCGGGCGCGGGGGAAGGGGAGAAAGACTCCAAGCCAACGCGCTCTGCAGGAGCTTAGCAGATACAACTGCTACGTGAGCCACCCGGGAACAAAGACGATCCTTAATCGCCGCCGCCCCTGGCGGGTCTTCCCGTGTCCCCGGCTGGAGCAGTGAGTGCTCAACAGGCACCACCCTGCCCGCTCCTGCACTGGGCAGGGCTGGGGAAGCGCGTCCCGGCTCCCCCCGGCAGGCAGAAGGTGGCCCGCGTTTGGCACCTAGAGGAAGGAGCCGCCCAGTGCCAGGCAGCGGCAGGAGTATCGGCAGCGGGCGCTGGCTGCTTCCCCGGGCTTCCTTCCCGCCTCGGGCTGCGCGCCTCAGACCCACCCTGCCTCAGCCAGGGGCTGTCAGCCCGGCTCCGCGCTCCTTCCTTTGTGTGCGCGAGGGGGGCTGAGGCGGAGGCGGAGGAGGGGGCGTGGGGCTGCGCCCGGCTGTCAGCGCTGCCCGGCAGGAGGCGGAGGCGCGGGGCGGGCGGGACGGAGCTGGCGGGGGCGGCTCTGGGCACGGCCACCAGGGAACTCCCCGCGCCCCAGGCGGAGAGGAGGCAACTGGAAGCGCCGCGGGGCCTTTTCCCTGCCCCGCTGCCGAGCGGCGTCTGCACGCAGCAGCAGCAGCAGAGCCCTGCGACGCCTGAGCGGCGCGCAGCCAAGCCACCGGCCGCAGCTCGCTCGCTGGCCGAACAGGAAGCGCTGCCCCGGCGGCGGCGGCGGCGGCTGCTTCGCACGGTGCGGCGCCCGCACTTGGCAATGGGTTGGGGACAGCGGCGGCAGCCGGGCAGCAGCAGCAGCAGACGCCGGAGTAGCAGCGGGGCTAGGAGCTAAGGGGCGAGGAGGAGGGAGGATGGCAGCGTCCAGTAACTCCAGTTTGTCCGGCTCCTCGGTTTCCTCCGGTAAGTTTCTCTCCCCGCATCCCCGGGTTCGTTTGCTCGGCAGGAACCTCCCCCTCGCCCGGCAGCCCCCCGGTGCTGCTGCTTTGCGGCGCTTCCATGCCGCTGTTGCCTTAGTTTGTTTTCGTTTGCTAGGGCGAGCGTGTGTCTATGTCTCCCGCCCCGGCAATCTCCTGCCTGCCAGCCGAAGGGGGGAGCGGGGTGGGGAGGCGGCTGCTGCTGCGGGCGGTGTTTTCCTTTCACTTCGCAGGCGGCGAAGGGAAACGGGGGAAGAGCGGGATAGAGACACACGTTGGTCCTGGCTGGCTGCCGCGGTGCTGCGGGCAGAGCGACGGCGCCTCCCGCGGGTAGCGCGGCCGTGTGACAAGTCAGGTAGCCCCCGCAATCCTCCAGCGGGGATGGGACGCTGCGCCCGAGAGTAAAGGGGCAGCGAAGGGGCCTCCGGCTCCGGCCTCGCCGCGGTTTGTTTCAAGACTCCGCGGTTGTTCCGAGCCAGGGACATACCTGCGCTTGGGCACTCGCCGTGCAACAGGGACTAGTCAGGTCAGCTCCCTGCCCAGGCAGCGGGGTCGATGGGGCCACATTGGCAGCCCCTCTTAGTGGGCTTTTTCGCGTCCCTGTGAGCCGGGGGTGACGGGAATGGGGTAGGACTTCCCCGATCTCCTCGTGGGCTGGTGGTAATGCCTTGGGATTACTGTGAAAGGCGGATTTGTCATTATTTCTTTACAGTGTGGTTGTGCCCGGCAGGGCGTCGGCGGGTCTGAAATGCAGAGGAATACAAAAGTCCTTGCCCCAAAGAGTTTGCAATATGCAAATTACCAACTGAGACTTTTAAGAGTCGGGTTGCTTCTTTCTTGGAGTTCATGGGTTCTCAACCTTGGAGGTTGGGAAAAGGTTTCAGAAGATCATGACACCCCCCCTCCACCAGCCTTTTTTAATGGCTAGATGGGGGGGGGGTGTCTTTGAAACTTTTTTCTCTTGTGACATGGAGTCATGGCTTGGGAAGGTTGTGATCCACTGCTGTAGTTGATCATTTGGACTAGTGAAGTAGCAGAAGAACTGAGAATGATACAAAAGTAGTATCATTGCTTCTTTAAGTATGACAGTTTGCTAATCACAACAGCATATCTGGAAAATAATTCCTTCATACTTTCTTCTCAGCTCATTGAATCTTTATAATGACAAATCTTTAAATTATGGTTGACAAGAAATTGGAAATAAATCACGTCATGATAACTAAGAGAGAGAAACGTTTAGGGGTAAATGTACTCACTGTACTTGTGGTTTGGTGCTTATGCTCTTTACTCCAAAATATTTTGAAAACCAGAGCCAAAATTCAAGCACTTATTCTAACCATGAGAGAGATTTTCCAAAGACAGGAAATTTATTGAGCATGTAAGCTCTTCAGGACAGGGACTGTCTTCTGCTCTGCGTTTGTGCAGAGCCTAGCACAATGGGGCCCAGTTCTTGTTAACCATTAGGCACTACCTTAATAAACATGATTAATAATAACAAAGTCATCAATTATTGGGAGTGGACCAAAGCCACACTGACTGAATTGGCCTTCAACACTGGTTCTCCACTTGTAAGGTAATTCCCTTCTCTTCATGTGCTGATATATATTTGTGCCTGTATCTGCAATTTTCACTCCATGCATCTGAAGAAGTGGGTTTTTTACCCATGAAAGCTTATGCCCAAATAAATCTGTTAGTCTTTAAGGTGCCACCGGACTTCCTGTTGTTTTTAAAGTCATTAAAATAATCAAGCTGTTTTCATTCTACTGATAACTATAAATATTTAGCAATAAATAAACGTAATTATGATGGTAAACATGACAATTGTATTCCTGTGATATGTAAAGATGGACTAGTGTGTAGTATGTATCTACATGATATACATCACCACTTTCATAAAATAATTTACTACCTTTCACTTTTACACCTTAAAACTTTAGGTCGTTATTTTTTGTGGTTATAGTTTTAACTAAAAGATTTTTTCTGTCTTCTTTTTTTTTAAAAAAAAAGGTTCCTACATACAGTAAAGTGTTCAATATTAGCAGCACCGTCATATCTGACTGTGTGGAGCCACATTTTGGCTGTCTGTGGTTTCAGTTCTCAGAACTCAGCAAGTCTTAGAGCACTTTTTTAATGTCATCTAACCACATATGTTTGGTTTTAACTTTATTCCAACAGAATTATATTTGACTTCAACTTACCAAGATGAAGTCTTGCAAATGATATATAATTATTATTCTACACAGCGGAAGTGGGCAGGTTATGTTATATTTTACTAATCTTAGAGGAAGTGTGGTCTAGTGGTGATAGCAGAATGCTAGGGGATAAGACTCCTAGCTCTACCAGTGACTTGCTGTTTGACCTTAAGTGAGTCATATACCATCTCTGTAGCTTGGTTACCTAGCTCTAAAATAAATATATACACTAACCTACCTCACAGGAAAGTTCAAAGTGTAAATAAATTAGTGTTTTTGAGATTTACCCTAGTACTAGGATAAAATATATGTGCAATTATAGGTGAATCAGTGTTTGTCTACATTAGGGATTTTCCTGTTGGTTGTTGAACTGGTGCAACCCTCCTGAGTAGATGTGCTGTGCCAGATGGATACCAGATTCTGGCCAACTTCCGAATAGTTGTTCGGCTGGGGAGAGGGCTTAAGTAGCTTCCTTTCCCCAGCACCCCTAAATGATGGGTGCGCTGCAATCTCCATCCAAGAATTTGTCCAGCCTGGGCTGTGAGAGCACGCAAGCAAGGGCTGGCCAAAATCTGATCCATGAGGAATAGAAATATTGCATGTTTACAGAGTAATAATAGTGGAAATTACTGCTAGAAGGACAGATGGGAAGATAAGTTTGCCTTTTTAACATAAATTTTGATGGGACAATTTCCTGCTTTTCTGACCTGCACTTCTTAGAACATTGCTAGTTCTGTTCCTCAGTGGGTGCCAAACTCTGGGTACAAAGCTTATATTATAAAGAGATATCAAGTTGAGCATGGCTCTGTTGTAGAGATAACGTAGTTTATGTTCAGCTCTGAGGAAAAAAGTACTTTATACCCACCAGCTCTCAAAAGCCTAAGGACACATGACTGCACTTGACCATCTGCAGTGTAACATTTTCTCTTTCCTATACCTCCATTGCTTGTTAGAGAGGAGAAGTGTATAATAATGGCTCAAGTATGTTTTGTTTGAAGAAGCTGTGAAAGAATTTTACTGTTTTGACATTTTGCGAGCCCTGTTATGTTTTCTGATCTATTCTGTTAGCTTCTATCAACTTAATTGGGAGTTGCTGGTCAAAAACATAATTTGGGTCTTCTTTAAACAGTCAAACAGTCATTTTAAACATGCTTTACAAACATTAATAAATTAATACTCACAACACTACAGTTGTTTTACCAATGGGGAAACTGAGCTAGAGTGGCATAACCAGGGCTGCAGAGGGATGTAGTTTTAGAGCCGTAGTTAGAACTCAGAAGTTCTTTGTTCCTAGTCTTTTGCTTTAATAATTAGAGAAACCCCCCCCCCTCACAGATTGGTCTCCTGTATTATCCTCTAATATTGGTCTCCTGTAGCACTACTGTCATGTTACTAATTATAGTCTCAATATTGTTAGATACTTGCTTGGGGCCTGATCCAACTACTACTGAAGTTAATAGGAGTCTTTACATTGACTTCAGTGGGAACTGGATCAAGCTTTAATGCAAAAGAGTGGGTGGAAATGGAGACTATTTGTGCTGTATTTCCTCAAGTGTTATGTCACTAGGATCTGAGAATTATAGATGCTGTTCTTTAGGTCAATTTTTTGAAAGTACCTAAGTCCCATTGAAAGTTAATGTGACTTATGCACTTTTGAAAATGTGGATTATTAGTCACAAAAGACAACATTTTCAAAACCATTTGAGGTAAACGGTACCGAGCTATGTGAAAAGGAGGAGGTAGTGGTATTAAGCAGTTCCAGTCAATATTCTTTTCTGGAGCCTTGGTGGATCTGCACAGCATATGGAATGTCGAAATTACAATTACTTCCATCGTGAATGTCTTCCTAGCTTCCCAGCAAATCTCCCATTCAAAGCACCCAGGTGAACCGCTGCTTTACACCATTCCCACTCCTGTACCTGCTCTCCTCAGGAGTGCTGATTCAGCCATCATCAGCACCTTTTCTTCCCCTTATCACACCATCCCCTTCTTAGGCTGGCTCCCACTTCTACGCTTCAACCTCCATTCTCTCCTGCTCACTCTTTGCTCCCACTCATGGGTCTGCATCTCATCTTACTAACCCCTACTCTAACTCCTGGTCTTCCCCTCCCAACTCAGCATTCCCCTCCTCCCCCCATAGTGACACAAACCATCCACACCTCCCACTTCAATTCTCAGTACTATCCTTCCTGCTCTCCCCCAGTCGTACAGGTGGCTGAAGCTTTGTTTATAACTGATGAAGTGCAGGCTCCATTCTCACTTTCTGTGGGACATAATTTCCATGGTGTGTGAGCATCAGGTGAAGAGAACTCTCTGTTTCCTTTTCCCAGTGGGCTTCCACTCTTCTGTATTTGATCACACATGGATCCCGTCCCAGAAGAATATTTTGTACTCTTTGTCACTTATCAGCAAGAGGGTATTGCCAGCAAGAGGCTCAGCCATGTTAATTTTAATAACTTTTATTAAAATACAGTTGATATGTTTAAAAATGTTTCTCATTCTGTGTATATTCAGAATGCTGTTCTGAACAAAACTGGTTATACTTTCCTTTTTTGAAAAGAATGGATAAATTTAGCTTGTTTCTTTTCTTATTTAAAATACTAGTCTTAAAAAAAATTAATTATCCATCCTGAAGTTTGGAATAAATATCTTAAAGTTTCATTGGCCAGTGGTCCTTCATTAATCAACAATGAAATGTATGATTTATAAAAACAATTCTAAAAAACAATTATAAAAACAATAATAAATCTAAAAGGGTCAAAGGCTATTTTTATAAGTGAACTGATATATTTTGTATAAAGACAATCTGATTGCAGACGAGATGGTGTTACATATAGTGTGTATTGTGAAAAGGTGTGCAGGAAAGACTTAGCACATAAAGAAAAATATCAGGCAATTCCACTAACTTAACAAGGTCAAAATAAAATATTAAAGAATAATGACTCCCTGGGGGACCATGAAGATGCTAAGACGTGAAATAGGCATATATTGTAAAAATGAAAGTCAACATAAGCTGATTTTAATTAAGATGCTAGCAAGTGAAAAGAAATGAAGTTGGTATTGAACACAGATTCAGCAAGATTTTAATAGGGAAAAAGATTAGTGAGTGAATGTAGGTTTATTCTTAGTGATGTAATAGAGATAGTGTTATGAAAATGGAACATGAAAATTGGATATTCTGCTGATAAAGTGCTACTTTTGATTGTAAAATGGGTAGTAAAATTCATTTTCCCCCTTTTCTCCATGCAGTGCTTCTGCTAACTGTAGGGTTTAATCTTGACCTTAAGCTTAGAAGTCATTTGTCATCTGTGTTTGAGGAGACTGATGAACCTATAATTCAAGAAAAAATACAATAAAAATTCAAAAGAAAAAAGGCCTAAGTGTCTAACATGATCTAATGACAAATCTAAAATTTACTTACTAACTGTATTGATTGCTGACTACTGAGGATTAATATTAATTAGGTAACTGTTACAAGAACCTCTGCATTAGAATTTAGTTTGTATTTATTTGCTGCATAGAAAAAGTCCATTTTTCTTCTTGATCGACTTGTCTCAAAGACATATGTTTAGAATCAGACATCCAATGTTTCACCCTGTCGTTATGGTGATCACTTTGGATCCCTGTTAAATTGACGAGGTTCTTACCTTCTGTTTGGTGCTAAGGAGGTTTAGATGTGCCTGAACGCCCAGGAGATTAAAAGGGACTCTTGAGAGTGAGACCTTCTGCACTATCTCATACATGGTTTTGCCCATGCTGTTTTTCAAAAGGATTTTTTTTTTCAGTAAACCGGTTTATGTCAGTCTTAAACTGTAATATTTTAGCTAAAGATTTAGTTAGAAAACATGTTAATTGTTTAAAACAATTGTTTTAAACAAACAAAAACGTTCCTTATTCTGAAGGGCAATGATGACAATATTTTTCTTTCTGCTCTTTATGCACTGGCAGAAAATATTCTCATGCTGGGGGGCCAGTCTGTTGTTCCTCCGTGTCTCTTGCTTTGTAGAAGAGAAGAACTAGGAAAATTATATCTTCAGGAGAACTATATATTAAGAAATGCCACATAAATATTGAACAAAAAAGCTTTTGTTGCAGAAAAATGTAACCGGATTTGTACTAGAAGCTATAAATCTATCATTTCGTATACATCACTTTCTGTACAGGTGTATTCACAATTCATCTGAGAATTATATACAGCAGCTAGCGTAAATGCATACTTTTAGCTTCTATGAATAATAATCCATTCTTGCACTCTTTTTCTGACCTTTGATTTTGAGAATATAAATTTGAGTTTTGCATTTAGAGATGGTTGTTACTAACTAAGAATCATGCATAGTTCAGCAACAATAGTTTCATCACCTTGTTTTACTCAGCAATAATCCAGTTCCTGAGGTGGGAGAATTAGCAGTTTATTCCTGGTACAAGGGAATTAGTGTTGCAGTACAGTGCTACAGTAACATTGGTGTGCTTTAAGGTTTGCAGATAATACATTAGTACGTGACAATATGGACTCCTGCCTTTGGTAAGGTAAATATACAATAGAAAAGTTTTTAAAATTTAGGAGAATTTGAAGGTGTAGGGTGCTGTCTCAATATTATTTTTTAATAAAATCAATACAGTAAGATTATCCTCAGAACAGACCATTTTTTCATTGAGCTGATATCAGACATTCTGATTCTCTTTGGTCAAGATGGCTTACTTGTAGCATAATAACTGATAATATAACACATGCTAGTTGAGCGCCTGTCTAATTATAGGGAGTAATCAATAAATCAAATGCCAATCCCTGTTACTCTGTGTCAAGTCAGATTTCTTCACGTCAGTCTCTAAGATATTACAAAGTATTTTCATGTTGTTGTTGCACCTTGCCATCTCCTCAGCTCCCATTTAAGCACTGATGTTCTTAACTCCTAGAAATTGTGGTAAAATACAATTCTGTGTTTTGCTACCAAAAGAAGGAAATGGAATGGTGGAAATGGTATAGAACACCATTTTCTGACCCTCATTTGCCACCTTATGTGGCTTTCTTAAGGAAAGGCATGCTCAGCTGAGCTGCTGGAAGTAAACTACGTTTCTGGTTTAAAAAAAATGACTTGTTGATCATGCCAGTCACTCACCAGTGGACTAATTTGAAAATCCAAAAACACTTAGGTCCCTCTCCTGCAAATACTTACGCGTATGTTTAACTTCACTCATATAAGTAGTCCCATTGAAGTCCATTTAATGTAAATTCCTTAATACTGCACCTTACTGAGCATTGTGAAAAGGAAGGAAGGCTGAAAGATGGAAGACTGGTGAGAATAGGTGGGCGGTAAAATTGATTGGTTGCTCTTAATTGAATATTTCTGTGGCTTTCAGTATGTGTGTGTTTTTAAATTGAAGTATTTTGCCTGAGAATAATGTATATGAGTCTTATGTAACTAAAAGCAACCAGTAAGCCAATAAACTAGCAAAATATCTCTTTTTGAGGAGATTTTGATAATCTTTATTCTCTCTGTCATTTAAGCTTTAAAAATTCTGATGTCAGTTGTGGTATGGAGAAGAGTGAGTGTATGTGTAAAAGAAAAGCCTGTGTTTCTCATGACATATTTGACGTTTAACCTTCCAACTGATGCCAGCAGCAAGTGATCTACGGTAAATCTATCAAAGATGGAATTTTCTGTGTAACTGTTTATAAAAAAAAAAAAAGGTCTTGTATATGTTCTGATCAAAGCAGTGTGCTTGTGTATCAATCACTTTTGTTATTTCAACTTTAAACATATTTTTATCTGCGTATTTAATGTAGGTTGCAGTGTAAGAATGAATTAGGAAATTACAATATTTTGACATATTGAAAGATTATTTGGTTACTCATTTGGGCTCTTTTCAAGGCACATAAGGGAACAGAACAACACTTATCTTGCAGACATGCTGAGAGGGATCAAGTGAAGGGCAGAGACCGCTGTAGAGTATGTTTCCTGGCGTTGTGTGGTTCTTATGCAGCACTTCTCCTGCAGAGATGCAATGTAGGAGGCATGGTCTGCTGGAAAGTGATGGGATTCAGTCACTTCAATGTGGAAAGTTTCCCTTGTAAAGACATGGAATTTGCTGAAATATTTTTCTGCTGCTCTGAGCAGTACTGAATCAACCTGAAAGCCAAATGGACCACTTCAGAGATGTCATATGTGCGCAACTGACGGGGGAAGACAGTAGTAGCACAGTGACAAGCCAGCCATTTTCAGCATTTGCAAGGTGTCCAGGTGACAGGAGAAAACAATTTGTTTATCTGTATACTGCTGAAGTTCTGCAGGATTTCCATTTTGATTTCCTGCAAGTTTCAGGCCTGTTGCGGGGATATGAGGCTATGCCTCCTGTCACTTCTGCACATCCAGCATGCCAGTCTCACTAAAGGGAGCATGCAATGAATCCTTAAGAGCACTGATTGTCTTTCAGATGAAACCTGCACAATTGTGCCTCTGTGTGTAGGAAGGGGAGGATATATCCTTGTTACTATTTTTAAATAAATGTAATCATATGTAACATATTTTTGCAAACTTTATTATGCTCTACTGATAGTTTAAAAGGCCACAGATATACTGCAATATTTTCACTTGATATTAATGTAGGATCAAATTCTGTCTTCCATAATGGCACAGAGGTACATGACAATGGAAGATTATTTATGCCTGTATTCTGGCTGGCAGTGCCCCCCGCACCACCCACATACATATTATTCCAGTTAGCAGGGCCGGGCACGTGGGGGGGGCAAGCAGGGGCACAGAGCTCCTCCAGCCCTGGGGCCGTGGCAGGGGCACAGAACGTGCCCCTCAAAAAGTGGTCAAATATAAATTCCTGCACATATCCCTGCCAGTCAGGAACAAATATAATCTGTGTGTTGTGTAAAGTGCGTAGTTGCTATTGCCGGGTCAGGTAGCATGCACATACAACAAATGGGCAAACCCTGCCATGATATAGTCAACAGACCCTGAAATATGGAAAAAGGTTCTTGGGATTGAAATGTGGGATTTAGAAGTTCTGTCTTGCAGATCACACAACATACTTTGTAGTATAAACAATACTATAGTATGTAATATAGAATAGCCTTGTGGTTAAAGTAGGGGCTCAGGAGTGCTCCGCTCCCTCTTCCTAACTCTGCAACTCACTTTGTGTGCCCTTGAAAAAGTTACTTAACCTCTCTCTGCCTCCATTTCAACCTGAAGTGTAGAAAAAATCATAATAGGCCCCTCCAAATAATGATATATGCTTACAAATAATTAAATAACATCTGTTTATTTATTTTCACTCACATTTAAGTGCACTCAAGTGACTTTTTCAAGCTTTTTCCTGCAACCATGAGGGCTAAAAACTTACATGAAAATTTCTGCTTTCATTTTAAAAATACAGTAATTACAGGATTTCTTGTAATCACAGCTGGGACTTTAAGAAAAATGCTAAATATTGTAAGACCTGTAGTAAAAATCATGGGAGTTGCCAATACCTCATTTACTCCTCTGTAAAATTATATTTACATATTTCACAGAGGTGCTGTGAAGCTTATTAATTGTTTGTAAAGTTATTTTGGTGAAAAACCCTATATGAGTGCACATTGTTAGGGCCTGACCTGTAAGGTGTTGAGTTTCTTCTGCTCCCAATGAGGCTGAAGTGGTAACTCAGTTGTTTGTAGGATTGGGAACATATTTATCTATTTTTATACAATCACCATCATAATAGTATCTACTGTTGTTAAGGGCCAAATTATTATAGGTTTTATGGTGAACCAAAAAGGGAATACTGGTACATAACACATTCAGTATTTCTTGTATTCGCACCATGTGGATGAAGAATAAACCAGTTCCTCTAATGATGCATTTTCAAGAATTATGCACAACATTTAAATTATACATAATTTGTATAAATGTTTGCTTACTGAAAAAGCAGGTTCTTTTTTTTCCCATTTCCAGGCAGGCAGACTGAGATGATGGACAGCTTTTAGTGACATGCTATTTTTATTCTACAGTTGTTTTATTTTGAAATTCGAAACCTCTGGTTAGGTTGGTTTTGCTGCTCAAACCAGTTACTGGGGAAATTAAAGTATAGTGCATCCTATAATGTCTTTACATAAATTTGACTCTAATGAAGATTCAGTATTTTGATTCCAAGCTTCCTCTAGCAATGAAAATACGAATTTGACGTATCAGTGGATAGTGTAATTTTTCATTCAGCTCAGTGGATAACAGTAAATGATTGGACATGATTTAAACAAGGATGGCTGCCTTGGATAAAACTTTAAAGCTTTGGATCAAGAATGCTTGAGGCTAGGAGAAAAATTAAAGACATGGAAATGGTGATAGAAGGGCATGCTTCCCCCCACTTTTCTTTTTGCCTGAATACTACGAATAGTTCTAAAGGTGGAATACCTTTGAGAAATCAAACAGATGAACTGGAAAACAATCTAGATTACTAAATGTCAGGTTAGTTGGAGTCCAAGAAATTATGTAGAAAAAGAGAGTGTGATTTTATTTAATGCAATAGGAAGGTGAGAATACATAATTTTCAATTCCCTTTACAAAGTGGTGTGGTGAGTCAGACAACAATATTTAAAAGAGGTAGATTTATAGTTTTTAAATTATAGACTCTGGTCACCAGTTTAGTAGCAGCTGAGTATATGTGAATAAGAGAGAGAGAGAGTGAAGTCTTAAGCCTAAATATACACACTGATTAATATATTACTAAATGTGTTAGTGTAGTCACATGACCTTGTGCTCTGATTCCATCAGATCTTGCTGGGTGAGTATGTGAGTGGGAGACTTCCAAAGAACACCTAACAGCTGCAGGAAATGGTGCTGGTAGTTTAGTATGTACTCTTCTTCCCTCTGATTGAACCAGCATCAGAGTGTAGTGTTAAGGGGTACTGATCTGCTGGAGGAAGATGTGTTCTTTTGAATGAGATTTTAAAGAGATTTAAGAATCCTATAGCACTCTTGAAAGAGTAGAGGGTTATAATTCGGTGTCCTTCAAAATTCCAACTCAAGCAATTATACTCTGCTTGTTTAAATTCCACTTGAGAAGGCAGAGGGAATAGGTATTCTTCACAAACTGTTGTGTAGTGTTGATGTGCACTGCTAACATTGTTGATGTTGCATTGTTTTAACTCAGAAGTGCCTGTATTTAAATGCTGGATTAAGTGATCCAGTATCGCCAACTCCTAGTGTGGTGTTTTTGTTTTGTTTTTTTATTGCAGATTCTCCTCATAAGATTAGCTTTAAAATGAATGCTTTCATGCAACCAAACTTGGTTTGTTTTCAGCCATTTTTTTTCCTCCATTCACTTCTTTATCCTCCTCCCAGTGAAAGACCACTCAATACCTTGCTAGACTCTGATGGCACAGATTCTGATTTCAGTTATACTAATGTAAGCCTGGAGTAACGTCACTGAGATAACTACTTATAATCTGATGCTGACATTCCTTGATCAGATTTTTTCTGATAGACATTTCAGAACATATTAGTTGCTTGGTATCTATTCCAGGTAGTTTGATGCTATTAATTTCTGACACTGTTAAAGTACCACGTGGAGTGACAGCTGCTGAGGTAACTACTTGTGGTTCTTTTACTCTTTGAAAAGCAAAATATTGTAGACATGCAAAATCTTTGCAAATGAGCAAGGACATATGGGTCTGAATTTTGCATATTTTCCTTGTTTTAACAAAAGTATATTCATGGGGGAATATTATCTCATTTGTGGATATTGAGTTAACAAAAATATTTTTGGAACTTTTTTGCATATCTGTAATATTTTTGTTAGCTTCTGAATAATATTTTCTTTCCAACTCCCCTACCTTGCCATATGGAATAGAACTTTGAGAAATATGCTTCCAGTCAGAGGAGCTCTCTGATAAACTCTGTAGATACCTCAGTTTACTATATCGCATAATTGTCTTAGAACCTTCATAGTCTATGTAAATACAGGCATTGGCCCTCATTTGATCTTGCTTACACTTGAATAAAACCGAGGTAAATCCTTGGAAGTCCACAAATGAAGTAAGTGAAATCCACTTAGTCATGTCTAAATACTGGTAACATCATAGCAGAATTTTCAGAAGCCTTCTTGATCCATCGCTAACTTTGCGCACTCAGCAGCTGACCTCCCAGTGATCTGCTGCACACCATCTATCCATCTCCTTGCTGGTCATCCCCTTACTATGATGTCCCACCACTGTTCTTTTCCCGATAACATTAATCAGGTGTATAGATGAAAATAACCTCATGTGATCAACATGCATAAGTTTGTACCTGTTGATTTCCAAGAACAAAGTCTGCTTCATGCCAATATTTCTAATATAAGTATTGGTCGTCTTTTTCCATCCAGAGGATACAAGAGTCTTCACTAACTTCACATCTTAAATGCATTAATTTCCCAAGATTCACATTCATAAGTTGCTATGGAAAAAATTAAGCTTTTCACCAGTTGAACCCATGTACCTTTCAAGATGGCACAGTTTTTCCACACTTTCGTATGGGAGGCTATGGCTGAGTGAGCCATCCCCAGTCATCTTCTGATTTCTTTGGAGCAGGCTTCTTGGTTGTGTTTTGTCCAAAAACTACAAAAGGGAAAAACTAGTATATGTGATATCAGGCTCCAGATCACTTTACAGAAAAATTGGGTGAGAGGGAGTTATTTTAAAGCCAAACACACATTTGACCAGTCTATCATGACCCCCAAAAATCAAATATATAGTCTTCAAAATTTATACTCCAGGAGCCAAGTTCTCTTTTGGGAACTTCATTTGAGTTAACAGACCTACTCCAATACTCCTGTTTCTCCCCTGAGGGCAAAAAAAAAAAAAAAAAAGCCAAGTGAGACTTAGGCCTGATATAATTTTCTTTCAAATCAATGAATCTTTCTACTGGGACTTCAGTGGGAGTTGGATAAGGCTCTTAGTTGCATTCTTGTGAGCATAAGTTTTATGTATGCTATCATTAACTAGGTCACCTTGTACTAACCTAATTGGCTTTTATATTCTTTCAGTGTGACACATGGGTTAGGTTAGATGGAAAATGTCTAGGCTAATCTTTAAATAAATGCACAACCAATTACCCATTTTACTTTTGAGTGTCAAACCCTTGTATACTTTTGTTTCAAAATGTATTTGAACAGAAATATTTAGACGATGTGTTATAATCTATGGGTTACATATGATGAGTCTTTATTTTATTTCTTGTTTTGCCATTGACGTTATATATGACTGTGGCCAAATCACAGTTGCTCCCCTTTTAGTGATTTGGTTCCTTGAACTGTAAATCTGAGTAGAAGATCTTGGTTAGATAATTGTGTTTTTCTATTGAGGTTCCCTAGCAATAGCACACTGTGACAGTCTGATTCTTATTTACACTCCGGTTCCTTTACATCACTCTGGCAGTGAAAAGGTGCCTTAAAGCCATTGTTATAATTTCTTACTTCACACTGCCAGAATGGTGGAAAGGGGCATCCATGTAAATGAGAATTAGGTCCCACATGTTTAATTTAAATGAGAATTAGTAGTCTGTTGTATACAATATATACTCTATCTCTGTGTTGAGTTTTCCTTTGGACGCTTTTGATTTTTCTTTCATTAAAATATTCAGGGAAACATCAACTCTCTGTATGCGGTGAGCTGTATGGAGCAGTTTGGACTTGGTGCACTACTGGCGAGTGGGGGAAGGAGTGTGCTCCCACACCTTGCATCTCTAAGCCAAAGACCAGGCTCGGTCCTGGTCTTGCACTCCCTGCCTGTGTCAGTGCTTGTCATCCAAAAGTGGTATTGAGAGGCAGACCGGAATGCAGTTCTAACTAGCAAAGCTGGCCCAGCACAGTGCACCTGTAAAATGAGATTGCAGACATTACATTTTCCCTGCTTTCCAAAGCAATTGTGCAGACAGTGCCCCTCTGTGTGCTACTGCCAGAACCCCATTTTCCACCCATGAATTGTGGCTAAAAGCCATAGGCTATATTTTGTGTGACAATGGATTTACTTAAATACCAGTTTTCAAAGGTTTTACTGGTTCTGCCCGTATTCCCCATTTTATACGTACACAATTTCCAGTCCGTAGAAACATTTAGTGTGTGTCCACTATTGACGAGGATAGAGTTGGAGAGTTTAGCAGAAAGAATAATTTGTACATGTAGGAATCGGGAAATCAAACCAGAGTTTTTCAGATTCTAAACTAGCAATATTATGAGAGACTCCAGAGGAAGCCTTCAGTAAATTCATATCCTGTCTAGTTAGCGCCTTTTAAAAAGTGTCGATGTGTAACAGTGTGTTCACAGAGCCACGCAGTCTCGTGGTTGGTGTGCCTGACTTTCAGTCCCTTGCTTCCCTGGCTGAGATGCCTCAGTCCCTAAGGAGGTGTGGAAGGGGAATTCTTCATCTCCACTGCGTCCCAGCCCAGGGCCCTTTGTGAAGCAATGCCAGTAGGGTCTTCATAGCAGAGTCTATGTCCGCTGCCCTATGCTAATTCCTATCTGTCTCTTAAGTTTGGGGCATGGCCCCCATAGTCGAAACAGTCTGTAGTGGCTTGCTTGAGTACCGTCTCCTTGTGGACATTTTGCAGCATTCTGTTGCGGCCTCCGGCCCCTCTGGGTGAGTTGGACATAAGATTAGAGAGGCTTAACCCTGCAATGTTTCTAAAGTTAAATCAGACAGTTCACTCACTGCTGGGTGCTCCTCAGTCTCCTCAGCAGTCTACCTGGGTCAGGGATGCAGTGCTTTTCCCCAGTGGCTGGCCGGTATCTTGTGATAGCTCCCTCCGTACATAAGGGGAGCAAGTCCTGCCTCTTCACCAGTCAGCCCAGAACTGAGCCAGGTTTTCTCCTTTTCTTCCCCTTCCAGGCCTGGCATCGTCCGCAAGCCAGTTCTAGTCAAAAGCTAGTTTATAGCGGGGTGGAACTAGCTGGGCCCATAGGCTCTCTTTAACCATTTTCAGGTTGGTGTAAAGTTTCTCTGCTTCATCACAATATTATTATGTATTGATTTATTTTTATCAGATACTTATGGTAAATATTAAGTCCATAAATATCAATTGTAGTTAATTCTATAACCAAGCAAACTTTGCCCTCCATCCTTTGCCTCTGTAGTAATCTCCTGTAAGGAATTTATAATGGATAGACCATACAGTACATTCTGGAAATAGAAAACAAAGTTGAAGCAGGTTTTCCATTGTGAGATCTTAATTGATCTGAGGAAGAAATTGAAAAAGGTTATCCCTCAATTGCTACTCAGCAAGACAACACTACATTTGTTTGTTCTTTAAATCTAGCTAAGATTGCTTTTGTGTCCAAGCAATCTCAGAAGCTTGCTCTCGAGTTTGGTTTACTTTTAGGTCTCTGGAACTCTAAGATGATTCTATTAGTATGATAGTCTATCCTGTGTTGTTATCCTGTGTTGTTAGAAATATTATTCAGAGTTGAGTATGGGTATCGAGACTAATGTTTTTCTTGGAAGCATGAAAGACTGGCTCTTAACATACAGATTATTGCCATATTGATTGCTATGGCTTCAGCAGTCAGATCAGTGTCTATTAATAAGGGCCCTTAATCAGCGTGGCACCTACATGGTCTAAACAAGTTTGGTAAGGTATTGGAGGATTGTCATTTAAGTGCTCTAAATGTTTCCATATATACAAGCTTTTAGACATTTAAACAATTTGAGGATATTTAGATCAGGATGCATCTATTGTTTGTGTGTAGTTTATTACCTGACATTCTATAAAACAATTACTGTAGTGCTCAAAGAGAAGAAAATAGCAAGCCATTTTAAAAAAAATATTGTAATTCAGTAAAGAGAAAAATTTCTCAGGTACCAACTCATCAAAAGATTAAACTTAAAACACATTCTTTGTGAAAATCAAAATGATACCATTTAAACAGGAAGTGATTGCATAATTAATATGTACCCAGAGTCCTCTGCCATCAGATCCACCATGCTTAAAACTTCATGATTTTCCATTGTGGGCAAGAAACACACACTTTTTGAAACCTCTTTAAAACCAGAAACAATTTACCTAAAATTAAAACTTCAGCTGTCTTTACATTTCCACAATTGGTTTCCTTTCTAACTTGCATTCCCTTATAACTTTCTGAAACTTTCATCTTTGCAGCTGTTGTTCACAGAATTGGTCTTTGCCAGAATATGAATTTTGGTTTCAATGCTTTTAGAGCGCCAACCGATTCAAGGAAAAAAAGGGAAAATAATTAAATAATCATCTTAAGAATTTTGACGTTGTATAGATTAAAAGAACCTGAATTTTTCAAGCAATACCGTCGTCGTCGTCGTCTTCTTTTTTTTGGATCCATTTTGGAAACAGATGACCAAAAATTACACTGTTCTGTGAGCTATAATTTTGTTCGGAAAGTGGGAAAAAAACAAGATAATCAGAATGAGGTAATTGTAAAAAAATTGGGGTTTGTCTAATATGAGAACATACACGTACTTTTAAAACCTGTCAATAGTTCAACAAAATTTAAGTTTCTGGGTCCAAGTTGATCTGGAATGGCTTGATGGAATGAAGTGGGGCACATGCTAGGCTTTCTTTCTCAATCTGATACGTTCTCCACTTTGTTTCAGTGAGCCATTTTTCATGCTCTTGATCCCTGAAAAAAGAACTGCTTACAACAGTAGCAGGATGGACATAAAATGACCAGCTGGATTTTATAGAGAGAGGGGACGTAAGAGACCACATAGATATTAACTATTTAGGTCTTTTAGAAATAGAATTCAAAAATAAACTTAAAAAACAAAAAAAGTGAATAATGAAATGTGTTCCAGAAAACATTTTGCTAGACCAGTAAAAATAATTTCAGGGTTAGTAAACTTTCCTGGGAATTGCTTCTGGAAAATAGACAGAAAGGTTTTGATCTTGTCACCAGGCCATCTTACCCAGTCTGTGCTTGCATTTGCTGCTGTTTCAGTTTTCCCTTTTGGGTGCCTCAATAATCCCACAAAAGGCAGTCTCTGTCCAGTAAACCAAAGGTCAAAATGAAAACAAAATGCCCTTTGGTGATTGTGCCCTCTGACCAGGTCTCTCAGAATCCTGAATAAAGTCTGACACCACAACACAGTGTTCATGGTCTCATCTTTGCCATCGTCTTGGGTTTCCTCTTCAGTACTAGTCTCTTGATTCTCCTTTATCTCAGTAGCAACTCCCAGGGCTTTTCTGCCTGGAGTCTATCCCTGCTTGTTTGCATGAAGCTTCTTCCAGAGCTTTCTACCTGAAGTCTTTCTTACTCCGGAAGAGGATGCAAGACCTCCTTTCCCTGGCACTTCCACAGAGCCTTTGCCTACCTCATGACTTTGTTACCCCGATTGCTTTCCCTCAGCATCTCTCTTATGATTCAGATGCTAGATTCAAACCCATGTGTCTAGAGATGTAAAAGCTAGTTTATATACAAGAGAGAGCACACTGTCTAGTTCTGATTTAAGTTTTTTATATTTTTTCAAAAAAATTGCAATTGGAGGCAGAGACATAGGAGAAATAACATCAATGCTAACAACATTTGTGGCTAATCCAAGAAAACTGGCAAATGAAAGATGCTTTCAGTTGACTCAGTTGTCAGCAATTTCTAGACGTGCTGAGCAACTTTAGGTCCCAATGACTTCAATTTAAAATTCTTGCATTCCATGTTTGTATCTTGCGGGGGCTGTAATTTTAGCATTTTTAAACAATATTTGTTTAGTAAGATGATTAACTACTTAAGTCTTCCATTAATTTGTAAGATAGCAGCTCTTAAACAAAACAACTTCTATGGACAAGTCTGACGTTATCATATGTGTTGATTGATGTTAATGCCTTCCATACATAGTGGACATTTAATTGATAAGGAAATTAAAGCACCTCACTGACTCACTATACAGCATAAAAGGAATGTTGGGGTTAACTGCAGCCACAGTTTTACAGCATACAGCAAGATCATGCAACAGGTTAATGGGGAAGCAAGAAAGACTTGTATCTTATTTGAACTACAGAGGCGGGTTGTGAGTAGGCAGAATTTTGGGTAATTGGCAAGGATACTGCAGTTAACACCTTCTCTTGTGTAAAAAGAGTCATGAAATCTTTAGTGGTTCAAAGTGTTCTGTGCCTTTGTTTAATGTTTTGCTCAAAAGATTGACACATCCAGCAACACAGTGCCCTCTAATATCATGTTGTGACACTGGTTCAGTAACAAGTCAGAAGGAAAATACCACCTACTGAATCATCACCAATCCACGGGCACTGACTGGCTTGCCTTTTGTAATTTTCCATCCAAATGCTCACCAGGACCAACTATGATTATTTTTTGATATTTGGCAAGGTCAATGTTCATGGTGTTATGGCTGCATGAATAAGGTAGTATTAACTAGAATATTGGAGGTAAAAGTATCTAGCAAAGTACTCATCTATATAAGTGGCTCATGCTTCAAAACAGAAAATATGTATTTATAAACATTGCAGTACAGCATTTATTTCCAGGATATCAGATTGTAACCTCAACATTTGAATTAAAAGCATGGATACTCAGGCCCTGTAGTTCATAAATGTATGCAAACACACTCATATTTTGGCAAAAAATCCACTTACTGTACAGTGTAGGGTATTCCAGGGAGATTTTTTTATTACTCTGACAATCATTTGATATATATATTGGTGGAACATGTTTATTTTTTTGCAATTTCTGTAAAGTGCTGTATGGCTTTTCACTAATGTGTTGAATCTGATCATTAGACCTGTCGAAAGCTGCAAGGCTGGCCTGATGTTATCTCCCCTTAATAATGCCACCAGGGTATTACTTTGCTGCATTGTTTAGTACAGGAGACTGCTTTGCTTTTCATTTATAATTCTAGCCTTGCTAAATGTTTTGTTTTGAAGTCATGTTAGTTTTGACAGTTTCCTCTGCATTTTGAAATATCTACTAAAAGGGACAAGGTTATAATCAAATATTTTTTGGTAGCCTGTATTTTTCAGTTAATTCTTGCATGTGAACTTTTGCTTTAGTTACACTGTATGTTCAAGTGTGGTTATGGTCAGAAAGTAACAACTTAAAAATAGCACCTTCTTTCTCAGCAGATCGTTCTGTATTTCTTCAGGTCACGTCTACAGTTTTTACTGTTATTATCTGAAGTTTTATACTAACACTAGCACTAAGGAGCCAATTCAGGTACGTAAAAGTGAATTTAGGTCTGTTCTGTTTGCACTGAAAATAAAATAGTCAGCCATTGTGAAATGCAGAACCTTTGTTACTGGTGATGGTGGAAGAGGCAGAAAGAACAGAAAGCGCTTGACTTTCAGATTCCAGTTTGAGTCATCTCCTGATTTGCTTGCTGAACATATTTGATTGGGAAGTAATTAAGAATAAGTATGGATGCTTCAGTGCCATTTTAATAATAAGAGGTAAGAGTAATATTTTTATAGCCCATTGTGGGTGAAATTATGGCTTCATTGAAGTCAGTGGCAAAACTCCCATTTACTACCATGGAGCCAGGATTTCACTTAAAATGTTCAAAGAATTCTTTTAATTAATCTCACAAGTCTCCTGTAAGCTAGGTGGGTAAGTACTATTACCCTCAGTTTACAAACTGAGATAGAAAGATGAGGTGACTTGGTCAGTGCTGCACAGGAATCAGCTGTGGTGCTAGGATTATAACTCAGGACCTAATGACTCAATCTTGTGCTCATTCCTGCATACTACACTGTCTCTGACAGAGTAACTTTTCATAGTGTAAATGCATGTTTTCTGGCTTGTTTATTTTTCTTGACCTTTTCATTTTATCATGGACTTCGCTAACATTACTTTTTCTAGTTCATTTACAGCAGTTCTGTTTCTGACTAACAGATATACTCTCATCCTTTTATGGCCATAACAGAGAACACTTTTAAATCATTCTCCTTATTTAGTTGGCTGCCTTCTCTCTGCAAGATGTGAGCATCTTTATCCTTTCACTTTTGTACAGTTACATTTAACAAATGTAGTTTAATTGCTCTGGTATCACCTTTTCCATAAAACTTTATAAACTTTTGTTGTTATTGAGTAATTCATTTCTGAAAATAACTTTACTTATCTCAAATCTGTTTTCACATTGATAATAGAATACATCTACTAACTATGTGTGAATATTGGTTGAGGTACTTTCCTTCAGATAGAAATAAGAATTTACCCAATTTCTGTATATACTTATTGTTATAGTGCTGTAAATTGCAGACAATTCAGTTGTATAATGTGAAATTCATAGACATGGTTTGGTTCTACATTGTATCCTGTACAAGAGCCTCAGTTATTCTTATAACAAAGATACCCTAACACTGGTGGAAGTGGCAGTTCCATCCAGTATCTTCACTGTGCCAATGGAAACTAATAATTTATCTTTTAAAAATTCCTAATTATTTCTCCAACCTATGTCTTGCCCTACTAGCTCTGTTTTAATGTCCTACATTCTGCTCTATCAAATGTTGGGGTTTTTTTTTTTGAGCATACTGGCACATTACTGTGGTTTAATAGGTATTAATTGCTTTTTTGAGGAAGGAGGTTTAGCATATCCAAAGCTCTGAGGTACCTCTTTTTTTTTTTCCTGCTCCATGCTCAAGTCCCTGTTCTTCAGCAATCTTTCCCTCAAAGGATAAATGACCAGGGTGTCCCTTTAGAGCCAATCAGTCTTCTTGTTAATTGGCAGGAAGGTTGCTATTCAGTAAAATAAGGTACTCCCTTCTCCAGGGAAGAAACACAATGATCTGCAACAGTTCCAGATGCCTTTGGGGTGAGAGACCTGAATAAAGTTCTGAACATAGGTTTCTGTGTGTAGTACAAAATACTATTACCAAGCCATCCCTGCATGAGTCTTTCTAGCATTGTGTTTCTCACACATATAGCATGGTTGTGCTATAGTATGGAGTTTTAATTCATTATATGCAAATATGAAAAACTGAACATCCGTTATTTTCCACTAAACATTGTAATTAGAGATGTGCCAAAAGTGAAACCTTGATCCTGAACACTTTTGCGTTCTGGAGGCATTCCGATTTGAATTCCTGGATCCAAACCTGCCCCTGCCATTTTGAACCTCGTCAGATCCGAAACCAAGAACGGCCTGTCTCCTGATTCCAGTTGGGTTGCAGCCAGAATCTCATGAGAACAGCCATTTTTACAACATTTCAGCCAAAGGTAGTATAAATCTCATGAAAACAGACGATCCTGTGAGATTTCTGCCATTAAATATAGGGGAAGTCTCTCATGATAAACTGTTTTCACACGTTTTCTGCCACTCTGGGCTCTCATCTGTTAATCATAATTTGGCCTCAAACCTGAACCTTGATTTAAAACTAATACAGGTGAGTATTCAAACAACTCCCTTGTTCTATGTCTAATTTTAACTTGATGACACTACTAGCATGTTACTTTTCAAAAGGATGGGAAGAGGGAGAACAAAGTAAGAGCAGCCATGTGTGACCTGCTTTTTATATTTATAATATAATATAAAATAATTAATTCTATGACCATTCTCTTACCTCTATGGCCTCTGTAACAGACTGAGTCCTAATCATGATAATCAACCACATATGTGGAGACTGAGATGATGCTCATTGTGATAGTCTGCCTTCTCCTTTCAGCCTGGTGAATGCCACACAGAGGACCTATGTTTAAAAACTGGGAAGCACTTACCAAATCTGTGGGCTATTCCAGAGTCACATGCAAGGCTGTGAAAACCCCTGGGATTGGTACCATTTCCTTTCTTCCTTAGAATCATAGGACTGGAAGGGACCTCGAGAGGTCATCTAGTCCGATCCCCTGCACTCATGGCAGGACTAAGTATTACCTAGACCATCCCTGACAGGTGTTTGTCTAACCTGCTCTTAAAAATTCCAAGGATGGAGATTCCACAACCTTCCTAGGCAATTTATTCCAGTGCTTAACCACCCTGACATTTAGGAAGCTTTTCCTAATGTCCAGCCTAAACCTCCCTTGCTGCAATTTAAGCCCGTTGCTTCTTGTCCTATCCTCAGAGGTTAAGAAGAACAATTTTTCTCCCTCTTCCTTGTAACAACTTTTATGTACTTGAAAACTGTTATCATGTCCCCTCTCAGTCTTCTCTTTTGCAGATTAAACAAACCCAGTTTTTTCAATCTTCCCTCATAGGCCATGTTTTCTAGATCTTTAATCATTTTTGTTGCTCTTCTCTGGACTTTCTCCAGTTTGTCCACATCTTTCCTGAAATGTGGCACCCAGAACTGGACACAGTACTCCAGTTGAGGCCTAATCAGCGTGGAGTAGAGCAGAAAAATTACTTCTCATGTCTTGCTTACAACACTCCTGCTAACACATCCCAGAATGCTCTTTGCTTTTTTTGCAACTGTATTACACTGTTGACTCATATTTAGCTTGTGGTCCACTATGACCCCCAGATCCCTTTCTGCGGTACTCCTTCCTAGGCTGTCATTTCCCATTTTGTATGTATGCAACTGATTGTTCCTTCCTAAGTGGAGTACTTTGCATTTGTCCTTATTGAATTTCATCCTATTTACTTCAGACCATTTCTCCAGTTTGTCCAGATCATTTTGAATTATAATCCTATCTTCCAAAGCACTTGCAACCCCTCCCAGCTTGGTATCCTCCTCAGATTGAATTGCATTGAATACAAAATAGGAGTTTAAGTTCCTCAGTTACATTTATGCAATGCCACTGGCTATAGTAGTTTTGCATGGGCGTACAAGGGGGAAGAATTTGACCTTAACCCATATGTATTCCTCAAGATGTAGAGAAAGCATCCAGATAGGCACTGTGTTTAGATCCAGCATTCTCTCAATAGGTTCCAAAAATATTAGTCAGAATATTACAGAAGTTGATCACAGGTTTCATTTCAAAATTGTGAGTAATCATTTAAATCCAAGTGTACTTGATTTTTGTGGTGAAATTTAATATTATTGGAAAACCATTTACATTCATTCTCACTCTTTCTAAATTGTGAACGGGCCAGATGGTGCTATGCTATATATGAGGAAAGCAATAATTGCAGCTCTGAAAATGAATGACTACTTTTGGTGGCATGACACCAATTTTATATGAAAATGAGCCCCAGTTTATTGACTGAAGCATGCACAGGGAAAGAGGGGAGTGTACTTATGTCTCTGCTTCTCCCTCCTGTTATTCTTTATGTATTTTAAGAAATGTCTTATGTAAATAAGAACCATTAAAGACAGGTATTTTGTTTTCTGTTGACGTGTCAAAAAATCCTCCATCTCCTCCCAAACATTTTAGAAATCTGACAGTTTTGTTTCATTACTCCTGCTCACAAGTTGTACCTTTTGGTAATTTGGTAAAAAGTGTTGTATAGGCTACTTCTCTGCATTTTCAAGGATATAACCCCTCATCAGTGGCGACTGGTGCCCATATATAAGGGCTGAGACTGGAAATTAGATACCACCCTCTCCTCTTTTTTCCCCCTCTGCCCCAAAACAATTATTTCTGACCCCACACATGCAATCATTTCTGATCTCCCAAATAAAATCAACCAGCTAAAATATTTGCTCCCCCTGTAAAAAAAAATTCTGCTCCCCCAGCTCCTCTGCTGTAATTCCCACCTCTGGTCCTACTTAGCATGAGCAGGCACCCACCCTCTAGACTCTATTTCCTACCTCGCCAGGTGACAGGCTCCCGGTCCCCTTTAATATCTCCTCCCCATGTCACAGGTTGCTCCCGCAGGTCACAGCTTCCCGCTTCTTCCTCTTTTCTCTCCTTCATCAGAGGTCCCTAACTTCTGTCTCCTTGAAATTCAGGCTGGCCAGCTACTCACTCCGTCTGTCTCAGCTCTGCCCTGCTTAGGGTCTTAGTACTGTGCCTGAAGTAAGGGTGGAGCTCTTCCCTGAGGCTTCCCAGCCTCTTTGGGGCTTTCCTGTTTCACAGGAGCTTGGAGAGACAGGCTGTGAGCACGTGAAGCTCTCAGTCCTGCTCTGTGCTTTCAGTGGAAGGATGAGTTCTCATGGAAGTTAGGCTTCCACCAGCCCTGTCTGCCCCTGACTGCTCTCAATGGTGCATTTGTGCTGCAGTTGGGAGTGTGATTGCAGCATTTGTATGCATATCTGAGCTGGCTTTAGTCTAGCTATCTTGGGTACCAGTCGCAGCGAAGAAGTGGCAGCACAGACTTCAGCACAGGCTAGCTGCTCAAGTACGTACCCAGGGGCCATGACGGGCTTGTACAGCCTATGCTGCTGTGGCTTCACGGCTGTTGCAAGGCTAGATCAAGGCTAGCTCAGCTACTTCTACACGTGCTGCAGTCACACACTCCCCCAACTACAATGTTGACACACTGTATGGTGTTGCACTGAAGAGCTAGAATCTGCCATTTCCTAATCCTTTCCCTGACTCACCCCTCCTGTTCTAACCTTTGTGCTGTGCAAACGGAGGGAGAAAAGAAAGGTGTGTGTTTGTTTCAAGAGAGAGAAAAAGAAGAGGGGATTTAATATAGGGGACGAAGCCCTGTTCATTCCTCAGGACCAGGAACAACTGTTAGGCTATTTGATCTTCAGGATGTAACTTTCATTAGATTAACGTTAATCAAATTGGGTGAAACTGTGGAGTAACAATTTCAGTTTGGGAGAGGTTATAAGCCTTGTTTTTCATGGTTTTGCAAGTTTTATGTAAAAGCTGATTTTAAAATATATTTTATATGGAGCCCAAACAAAAGTAAAATATACTTCTAACTTGAACAACTTGACATGCATCACAAGTTGTATCTTTTTCTCTTGTTGCCTTTTTCAGAAGCTAGTCTAATTTTTAAACTATTATAATCTTAATTTGCTTGATTTAGCAGTTTGAACTACAGAACTGAACTGTGTATTGTAATGTGACCAAAGGGTAGAGTTTACTGTATGTATAGATTTGGAATACTCTGTTTTAGATGACATGGGGAAAATACTCTATATGGGACTTTTCTGTAAAGACGTCAACCTTCTGATAAAATTATTCAGGTTTATTAAGACTTTGGTCACTTGGAACCCAAGTTAAACAATCTTATCTACAGTTGAAAGGCAACACTGAAAATTTGAGCCACAGGCCTTCTGTTTGACCAGTGTCACAATGTTACATTAGCAAACAAGGGAGAAATTTGTTTTTGAGTTTTAACTTTTCAACAGGAGTTCTGCTTTTAAGGTTATTTGCTTGGCTGTATTTAGAAATATGTCATAGAGAAGATGTTTAATTGAATACTTATGAAATATATAAAACACCTACATGCTGATTTGTGATAGTGTAGATGTGTCTAATTATTGTGGGCAGAATTCAGCAGTGAAATACACTGTATAGCCAGATTACATCTGTTTTTGGCAAGTAACATTAAATTTCACTGGTGAGGCAGGTTGTGAATATGCAAAACTAGTGTTAGCTTATCTCCTCCTCCTGGTAATAATACAGTAATGCAAAGAGGTTAGGAGACATGAAGTAGCAGGAAAAGAATAATAATTAGTACTTGGCATGTTTCTGCTGAGGATCAAAGTGTTTTGTGAATATTAAGTGTTTAGGTGGCCACATTAGAAATGCTGATAAACAGTGGTATTACAGACGGAGAGACTGAGGCACAGAAATGTTCAGTGATCTATGTGAGGCAATAGAAGTGTACAGCAGAGCCAGGAATGAAACCCACATCTCCTGACTCCCACTCTGATGCCTTAACTACAAGATCAAGAAGGTGTTGCTGATTTAAGAGTGTGTGCCCACTAAAAATAATAGCTAAGCTCATGCAAAGGTGCTGTAAGGCCACCCAAACATGATCAGGGTGCAGGTAAAAGCACCCCTCCTCCACCTTCCCTCTTTCCTAAAATCTTTAAATGCACCATATCCTATAAACCATCCTCTGCAAACTCCCTCTCTCACACAGTTATATGCATATGCGCATACGCGCGCACACACACACAACAGGGACCCCACAAAGAAGCTTCTGTTTTCTAGGAAACAGGAACACCTTATCCCAGGAAACAACTATGATATATATACACTACCCATGGAGTAGATAAGCAGTAGGGCATAACTTGGGAAGCATTCTGTAAAGGTGGCTTCAGCAGCATCGTGGAGTTCAGTTTCTGACAAAGGAAGCATCAGTGGGCATGTAGATGTAGGACAGATGCATTTGCAGATGGAGATGATGAGTTGTCACCTTGCCTTGGTTGCCAGACCAATGCCATAGCTTGTTATAGCTCTGACATTTGCTATGTCAAGGCAGTGTTTTCTCTGAGGACATTGCCTCGAGTTTTTTTTCCTCTCTGTGTGTGTGTGTGTGTGTGCATGATGGCAACTCTAGCTTGCATCAGAGCTTCAAATATGAAAATTGTTGGGGTTTTTTATTCCTGCAAGTAGGAGCTGAAATATTAAAAATAATTATTGTGTGCCAGATCTCTCCCAGTAAAGGCTGCCACAGGTTTTTATTTTGTTATGAAAATAATTAGAGTTTATTAAATACCAGGTTATTGCATCTGGCAGTCTTTAGAAACTGGAGTATGATTATGCATTTTAGCATGTGTGTCTATTTGGGCTGTACAATATATTTACATGAATTTAACTGTAAGTGGAGACACCAGTTAATTCAATAAACAGACATCTCTATAAGATGCCTTAAGAGGGAATAAAGAAAACAAAGGCAGCTGTTTGTACTTATAATAATACCTTCATTGATATCAGTATTATTTTGCGTGTCCTTTATCTACATTACTAAAATTAGATTAGGCCTCCATTACTAAAATTAGACAGGTGATTCATTGAATTAGAAGTGCTTTTTCTGATCCTTAAATGAATGAAAGGGGACCTCTTTTGAGAAATCTGTAATAGTATTAAATGTTCTATATCTCATCTCCTAAAATCTTACGGATAGAATATTAACTTTGTTATATCCACCAGATTAAAGAACATATCAAAAGATGTGGATGGGACAGGATTTTCTGAACTGGAGTTCGTTGGGGAAATAAGAGACATTATTCGGATAGCCTTTGTTTTTCATGTCACACATGGAATTCTGTATTAGACTCAGTCCTGCAGTTCTTACACAGGCAAAACTTTCACTGATTTCAGAAGTTTTGTCTGTTTAGGGCTTGACCCTGCAACATGCTGAGTACTTAGGCTATTGATTTAAGTGGGACTACTCTGATGCTCAAAGTTAAACCTGTGCTTCAGTCCTTCGCTTGGTTGGTGCCAGAGTGCTCAGCAGTTGCTAGTATTGGCCTCTTCAGGTATTTCTACACCGCTGCTTTAAGCAAGCCTCCCATCCCTGGTCAACAGACTTGTGCTAGTGAGGTTAGAGCTAACATGCTAAAAATAGTCCAAGCCACAATGTCCACACTGCTAGTTTTAATACGCTAGCTCAAGTCAATCTACCTGGGCTGGGAGGGTTGCTCCCAATTGCAGTGTAGACATTAGGAACTGCAGATCTGGGTCCATTTTCAGGAATTTTACACACCCACAGGATGCATTCATTACAACAGACAATATATGTGTGATACAGTATGTGCACACGTTAGAACTTTTTTTACATAACTGTTTCTCTCCAAATGTGATTTCATAGTTGAGTCATGCCCTGATTGGCTATCTGGAACATAGATGCAGAGCTAATCCCCAGGAAAAATTTTACAGAAGAAAGGTCTTACCCCGGCATCTGTAAGGGAGCGAAGTCTCCTGTCTTAGTTTGCTGTCTCTTCCACCATGCCAAAATAAAAACAAACAGATATTTCCTTGATTCTCTCTCCATTTGCTACGACCATTGTAATGGTCACCGTTTGGTAGGTGAGTAGAGTGCATGGTCTCTTCTCGTATTTTGCTGTAAGTGTTACTCTGTTAATTGGCCTGCTGGTCATATAGGGATAGGACTAGCACTCAGTCTTCCTCCCTAGGACCAAGTGGCGTTATATTTGGCATGAGAAAGAAATTGGGTGTTCCATGGGCTTTCATGTAACTGGTCATCAAGCTTGAGCTGTGTTGCTAACAGCTCTCAAGTTATTATTTTAGCATTGTGCAATGTATACTATGTAACGCAAGCCAGCAACTTTCACGTCTGTTGCATTGCATTTTACACACTGTAAACTGTGAAACAAAAAATTTTATTTTGAAATTATATTTACAGTTCTCATGACTGAACCTTCTTTGATTGGTGGCTGTCACAGGGTGAGCTGGCCTTTATTGGGGGTTGGGCTCAGCTTCAGGAGTAACTCGAGCTAACTGTTTGTAATGAAGACCCAGCCCTACAGTTACCATCTCCTGTCACGTGAGTCTGATATTTATTGCTGCCACCTGGGGAGGTGGGCTAAACTTGGTGCAGGTGGGCTAACATTGCGTGGAGTCTGTGCAATGAGTATGCAAGCTGTGAAGACCCATCTAAGGGAGAGGCTTTGAGTTGGAGAGGAGGCGGAAAGGGGCAGGTGGATCAGATAACATGCATGCCTAGCCAACCCATCCTGTGGAGGAGTCAGAGGAATAGTGGCCACGGGGTTTGCTACATCCTGAGGCTGTAGTAGCTCTGCTAGTACTCTGTAACCTGATGTGAGGAGAACTTCATTCCCTGCTGCTGGCCCTAACAGTCAGACTAGTTAGGCTATGTGCTGAAAAGAGGATTTGCTCCTTAAGAATTATTGTTTTCCTTATTAGCACTTAAATATAGCATTTTAAATAATTAAGCCCCATAACCATATCATCATACCCATTTTATAGATGTGCTTACTGAGGCACATACCCTGTGGCCAAGGAACAAAAGTGAATCTATGGTAGAACCAAGAAAATAATCAAGGGGTGCAGATACACTTTTCCCTTACTAATGTAGTACAGATCACTAGAGACATCAGTTCTTCCTCAGAAGGCCCAGAAAAGACAGGTTTTGAATTAAAAATGTTATTTTCAAATATGATTTTCAGTTTATATGTATGTTAGGAAGCATTGCTTTCTTTCTTGGATTTGTGGGTAATATGAGTGCAGCTTTCTGTTTTAAAAGAAAAAGCACTACACTTTCTAAAATGTATGTTTCACAATATGTATTGTTGAAAAATTAATTCCATTTAACTTCATTGAAAGAAATTTGAGCATCTGATGGTGTAGTAAGTGTCTGTAGTGTAGTTCTCTTCTAAATACAGTTAAATGCAATCTTTTTTCTCTTTTTATATCTGGAAAAGTCTATGACAGTTGAACCAGGTATTTCTAAATAATCCTTTTTCACATATTAACTTAGCTGTTACAATAGACTGGACTACAATAGAAAATTTTCTAAGTTTCTATTTTATTATTATGAATTATAACTAAGATATGATGACAAAAATTACTAAATATTTCTAATGTAATAAACACTAATATTACAGGATTGTATGTATGTTAAAAGTGGGGAAGATTTATACCTTACTTTCAACATACTGCTGTTAAAGTTGCGATATATGTTTCTGTTTGTCAGTGACAATGTTCAAAATGAATAATGTCCACTGGTGAACTAGACTATACCCTTCTGATTTATAGAAGGGTAGGGTAACTCTTCCCTGGAAAAGTATTTTGAGAATATGTGTTACGTGGTACAACTGCTGCATCCCAGAAGCATGAAGTTGCTCTTTGGAAATACAGTAAATATTTGAGACTGTAATAAAAGCCATTTCAGGCAGATATGGATGAACTGTATCTAGAGCAGGGAAGAATTCCAAGAGATGCAACTTGTCCTTCTCCTTCAGTTTGAATACTGGTCAATGTAGTACATAATTATGTAAATTTTAGGGGAAAGGAGAGGTATGTTTGCCATACTTTATTATATTACATGGAAATCTGATTGCCTGGCTTGTGTACGCATGCTGAACACAGGGAACCTGTATGACAGCTTTTCATTTTGAAACATGCAGACTGTTGATCATGCTACAATACTTAGTCATGTTCATCCCTGGTATAATTGCTTTAGCTTCAGTAAGTTGCAGCAGGGATGACTTTGGTCCAGTGCACCAAATTCAGCTCTTGAATATACTCGCACAACACCACTCACTCGATCTTTGCATAAACACTAGAAAAACTTCTTGCATAAACATAAGGATCAGTAAAGATTCCACTGATGATGTCTTTACATAAGCGTTGGAAAATATTTCTGCAAATTGACTTTTTACTCTTAAAATATAGCTTTTAAAAATAGATATTTTTATTTACATTTTCCGATGCTTGGTGAAATGATAAGATGGATGCTAGATTGCTTTCCTTTAGTATCATCTAGCGCAGGAACAGATTGTAATTAACCCTTATGTTGGATGTCTGCTGGGGTGGTGTCCAGGTGGATGTTAGATGTCTATGCAGATGTCTAGGCAGGGATGGTGTCCCAAGCCTCTGTCTGCCAGAAGCTGGGAATGTGCGACGGGATGGATCACTTGGTGATTGCCTGTTTTGTTCACCCCCTCTGGGGGCACCTGGCGTTGGCCGCTGTCGGAAGACAGGATACTGAGCTAGGTGGACGTTTGGTCTGACCCACTATGGTCATTCTTATGTTGTTGTTATAAAGTGGTGGTTCTTGGTGTAAAAGGCAGGTAAAGACTCTCAGATCTAGTTTATTTTAGTAAACTTCTGTAAGTTCTGGTTCTTTGGTTCTAACTAAATTACAAAGTGTCCATGCAACCCAAGCATTGGGAGTTTGTCCATGGAGCATGGGTCTCAGGAAGAAAAACACTTAATGCTTTGCCAATTCAGTAACTGGACAGCTGTTGAAGTTAGACAGTGTAGTGATGTACTTGATTCTACATTTGTTTATCTTCCATCGCTACTTCTGCTATTGTTTAGATTTGTGTTTTTAGTTAGTCATAAAATAGTTATTTTTCCAAGCAGGATTCTTCCTTAGGGTAGAGTCTGTGATCATCCCACCATAAACATTTTGCCTATTACAGGAACATGAACAGACACACACATAAGGCAGTGTTTGACATATAGAAATCCATTTCAGCACAAAAAACTATTAAAGTCACTGAATCCCACAGGCCAAAAAACATTAAAGAATGATAAAATGTTGCATAACACTTTTAAAACCAAACCCAGGGTTTCATTTATAACTAGCATATTTGAGGCAAGGCGTTTTTCATGCTAGAACCTGCGGATAGGATTAACTGAAGAGGTAATAGCACTTGAGCAATGTACATGCTAATTTCAAAATGCTTGAAGCTCATTCCTTTTTCTTCCTTGCTAAGTCTTCTCAGCTGATTAGTGATAAATCACTTTTGAGCTGGTGCACAGGGGAGAGTGGTACAAAAGTAAATGAAAGAACTGCAGGCTGATTTACTGGCTTAGTCTGCCAACACATCTGATGCACTGCCATTAGCCACCTTGAGTCTGGAGTAAAGAGTGGCACTTGTCAATGACTTTCCAAAAGGATATGAGTTTCATTTTTCATGATGATGATCGTGGTGACAGCACAAGCAATGGAAACCAGAAGGGAAATCGAGCATTCTTTTTTGTGCCTCTTTCAAAGAGGGAAATATGATTTACAGATACTAGATGCAGTGATATTTAGTAGTTAATGAATAACTCTACATCACATGGCCTCTAATCAAAGATTGGAACTATATTTTGTAAGCAGAGATCTGGGGAGCAATCACCCAGACTGCCTTCACCCAAACTCCGTGTTACATACCTTTCTGTCTGTGAGGAGCTCTTGTGCTGTACTAAAGAATTCTTTTCCTATTTTACTGGAAAGGTCAAATCTGAATTATCTTCCTGGGCCTGAGGAAACAGATCAAAACAGAAAGCAGGAACCATTCCGTTTCCCTTGTTGGTGTTTGGCACAAACTGAGGCCCTGGAAACATGGAGGCCACTATATATGAAACTGACCCTTGGCTAGTGAAGAGGACTGGTGTCCAAGATCATCAGTGCTTTTTTCAGAGAGGTCAGCCACAATGTACTGTCCAACAGCCAGCTACTCTCAATTAGAGCTGGCCAAGATTTTTTCAGCCAAAACTTTTTTTGTTGTTGCAAATAACAAGGTATTCTGATCCTCATTTAAGCAAGTGACAAATCCTGCCAGAGCTCATGCAGTGTTGTGTTGATATCCTTTGTAATGTTCAACATTGTTAGAACACCCATTTCCAGGCAAATTGTTAATTTAATCTGCTTGTGAAATAAGGTTCCATGGCTGCAGGAGATCTTGGGAAGGTGGAGACTTGCCCACACTCATTCTCATGTTGGAAATAAGACATTTTTTTATGCTGTTTGCCGATTGTATTTTTCCCTGTCCAAGGATGAAGTTGATTGTGAAAGTAGAATTTTCATTATGTTAGTATACCATTAAGGAAGAATCCCTGCAGTTGTATGTTTTCTAATACTTTTACCAGACACTGTTGCTTTGCTGAACTAAGATATAAATATAATTTTGTTTGTGTCAGAGTTAGACTCTTCCTAAAGCTAAGATTGTTTTCAGCTAAAGATATATGAAGTCAGTTTTTAATTACATAGACAAAATTGGATCAGAGCAAATACAACATTTTTCCTTAGTTTATATTTAATATAGTACTTCTTGGAATATAGTGGCCAAATTTATTTCTAAGTTTCTTCAGCAAAGAATGTATGAAAATTTGTACCTTTCAGAGCAAAAAGTTAGTATATACTTTTATTAATGGAAGAATATTTATGTAAAAGCATGAAATAAGCAAATCATCAAAGAGTAATTAATGCCAAACTAAGAAAAATCTCCAAGGGGATAGAATGTGAAGAATTCCCAATAAAGAGAGTGGAAATCAAGTGAAGCCCAGTCTATGTGATTTCAGTTTTTAGTTATTTATACAAGTTATAGGAACTAGGCTATGCTAATAAGGAAGTCAGCCTTTGAAGTACAAAGCATATGCAAATGTAGAAACCAAAATATGGAGTTTGGAATATAATTAAATGAACAGAAGAAATATTGAGTGCAGAAATATTTGTGTGAATCCAGATGGCCCACTTTAGCTGTACAGTAAATCCTATTTAGAAGAATTATGGATTAAAAAAATAAAGTTTAGAGGTATGATTTCTCTATGTCCCAAAGCACTTTTATTCCTCTGGATTATAATTTCAGTTGTTAAAACAATATAGCAAGTTATTTCAGGTCAGGGATGGATCTAAAGGGTGGCATTGTTGCCAAATGCTGAGCTCCCTACTGCTTATATAAATTAAAGGGGTGCAACATTTGGCTTGCAACCCTTAGATCTGAGCAAGCACAGCTGGCTGGGGAGCTATTCCAAATTCATTAGCTCTGCTCCTTCCCAGCTCCTCTTCTCTTCCCATCATGAGACTGCTGCTCCTCAACATCAGTGCAGAGCCCCTTAGAGAATGAGTGAAAGAGGAGGAAGAGTGGAGGGAATAAAGAAACCAGGAGAATGGAAGAGAGAAATAGTTAGAAATATTTGGGAAAGGGGAAGAGACAGGAGGAGGAGAGAGGGGAATTGAGACACTTACAGAAAGGGAGATATAGAGAAGTGGAGGGAAGAAAGATCTGAAGATGAAAATGACTCAATGAGAGAGAGGAGAGACTAAAGGAAAAAGTCAATGAAAAAGAAAGAAATGAGATGTAATTTTAAGGCTAAAAACCTTTTATACTTGTCCCCAGAGTTCACAGTGGACCTTACTAGTTTATTTGCTTACTGAACCTTGCCTTTAAATCTGTCTGTGCTTCAGCTCAGGGTTTTTTTAAAAAGATTATTTTTCCCCGACTTAGGCCCACTCCCATACTACTTGCTCTTGTGAATAGTCCCACTGACATAAATGAATAAAGGTAGTGAGTAAATGTGAGGAAAGGTTGCAGGATTGAGCACTTAGTTTCTGATCCTGCAAACTGTTTTGCATGTGCGTAAGTGCTGCTCCCACAAGCAGTCCTATTGATGAGACTGTTCACAGGAGTGAGTGCTGTAGGATTGGGCCCTAACACTAGTAAGCATGAAAAGTCTACAAAAAATCAACTGAAGACGCTCCATAGGACTACTACTATGAGTTAAGTTATTCACCATGCACAAATGTTTGCAGCATTAGGCCCTAAGGAATGGTTCCAACTTGTCACCAGATTCTGCCATTGGATGCAAACACATGGCTTCAGTCTTCTTTAGTGGATGACACATGCAAGCACCTGATGGGAGAATTTGGTGGTAGGCTTTTAAGGTAACACCTATGTGAGGTGATTAGGCTAGTGAAGCAATAGATTTTATCTTTGGGGAGTAGTGTAGCTTCGGGGAGGAGTGGTCTTTGCAACTGGATGGCTGTGCATTGGTTTACACTGTAAAATCTTTTTTGTAAGATGGTAGAGACAAGAAAAAAATACTAAATGAAACCTTATCCTTCGGAAAAAGGATATATGAATAAAATACCTGGGCAATTTTTTAACCCTTACACTGTAAGTATGTTCCTTTTTATTTCATTTGCTCAGTAAAATCAAATCTTTAAAAACAAAATTGAAACAGATTGAGCAATAAATGTCTCACTTGCAGGTGTCTTACTAGAAATTTAGAGATATAAACCTCAAAGGGAAAAGAATCTTCAAAATGATGTCATGTTTAATGAGCTGATTACAAATATTTGACCTCCAGAAGAGTAGAAAGCTCCACATTCATAATCCTGGAAAAACTTCATAAGGTGTAACAAGAATGTAGATTTAAGAATAAAAAGCTGAATCTCAGGTACTAGCTGAACTAAATATTTAATAACACTGAGGGCAATTTTGTGCAATGTTACTATCAGAATGACTAAATTGTTCTGATTTTCATTACTAAATGTCTGCTCTGAATTCTAAGTGGTTAAACACTTTTTGAAACACGTGCTGCATTTGTTCTTTACTTCCCAGTTTAACGCTTTTGTGCTAAGGAAATTGTATAAAAGTTCACTCCCACATACTTGCAGTCCCCTTGCAGTACATTCAGTTTGTTTGCATCCTGTTTTGTTAAACAGATAATGATTAAACACATTTTCAGTGGAGTACAGGACTTTCACAGAGACTCTTACTGCTGCGCAGTGGTCTCTGAAGATCCAGTATTTTAACTCTGTTGAAAGAGATTTTAAAATGTTTCCATACTTCCTGTTGTTGACAAGTATTTGGGTTTAGTTGTTTCTTTTACTTCTAATGATTATTTTGTATCATCATATGGCCCAAAGGCCCCAGTTAGGATCCAGAATCTCTTGTGATAGGCACTGTACAAACACACAGGGAGGCACATTTCCTGCCTCAGTGAACCTGCTTTGTGCTTAGTCTCTGTCCTCAGAGATACATATGTGCACAGACAGCTTTCAGAGGCCAAAAGTGAACGCCTTGGATCCATAAACATGAACAGGCTGTGTTTAAAGGTTATGCTCCTTAGGAAATGAACTTGTCTCTGTCTGTAGTCTGATCTTCACAGACAGAGAGAGTGTGGAGTGCACAGTATGTTTTTAACTGCACACATTGAGAAAAGTTGACTGGACTATTCTCCCTCTCACAATCTGTGTATCAGTACTCTTCCGACCAAATTCTGTCCAGATGCTACAGTGCTATTTAGAATCTATTATGAAGTCAATAGGAGTTTTGGGTGCACAAGGAATATGAGATTGGGCCCTTTTGTGTTTGTTGCAAATATGAAGCATGTAAAAGTAAAGTTTAACAGGGCTTTAACTAGCAGAGTACACTTGTGGACTGAAAAGCCAGAGCCATTTCTTGATTTTTACAGCCATAATATCTAAAATGGGGTTGGAGAAGAGTTGTAGTAGTTTTGCTGGTATGAGCTTCCTACACAGTCCAAAGGCCTGGGGTTATTCCTTGGTCTTACCTTTATTGTCTGAAAGTCTCCAAACTTTAGTAAAAATAGTTTGGTGTAATTTTATAAAGCATCATGATGCTATATACATGAATAAATAACACACATATAATTACTTCTGGGGATATTTGTCTCTCAGCGTGCACTTTAAAAAAAATGTTTAAAAATATCCTGGGGAAAAATGAACTAGTGTTGACACACACTAATAAATTAGATTTTTGTGGAGAATACTTTTGTCACACAGTCTCAGTTCTTAAGATGCTCCCTGAAGCTAATAGGAAGCCAGTGTAGATCCTGGAGAACAAGTATAATATGTTCTTTGTGGTTGTTGCTGCCTATACTTGTATCACTTGGGGTTCCAGAGCAGATGTGGGAATGTTTTGCTTAGTGGATAACTCCCTTCACCAGTGGGACATATGCTTCTCTACAATACCTTCAGGATTTGTACACCAATCCACCTGCACTAGCACTGTTGTGTTCAAATGGTGCTTCGGTCAGCTAACTTTCAGCAAACATCCAGTCTCAAATAGGCACTGGGAGTGCACAGGCACAGCACCATTTAAGTCTGGTGCAAATAAAACATTTGGTGAAACATTCTAGCTCCTGCTTTATCGAGCACCAGGTGAATGGAGAGCTGGCTTAAAGAGCCAGCTAGGGATTCACCTTGGATGGGTGAATCCAAGGTGACTCCCCGGGTGGTGTAAAACTGGCACAGCCGGCTCTGTGCCACCTTTTCCTGCTACTTCCCCCATGTAGTGGACAGAAGGATGCATAACTGGACCACGCTGCTTCCAGGGGTCCTGGCCTAGTGGAATAACCCTTGCAAGGGGGGGTTCCCACTACTGCAGGATAGAACAAACCTGAGACTGCTCTAGTTTCGTCAATAAAAAGATTCACACTTTATTTTTCTTTGTGGGGGCAGTTAGTGCAGGCTTTAAATAGTAATTTAGAATTATTAAAGAGTTGAATGTTTATTATATTTATTATATCTTACCTCCTTCTCATTCTGCTAGAAAGATACTTCACAATATGCCACTATGCCTAAACCTATAGAGAATCAGGAGGTAAGAGATTGTTAAAAGAAAAGGAGTACTTGCGGCACCTTAGAGACTAACCAATTTATTTGAGCATTAGCTTTCGTGAGCTACAGCTCACCGATGAAGTGAGCTGTATCTCTCGAAAGCTCATGCTCAAATAAATTGGTTAGTCTCTAAGGTGCCACAAGTACTCCTTTTCTTTTTGCGAATACAGACTAACACGGTTGTTACTCTGAAAAGAGATTGTTAGTCACCCAATCCTGTAGAGGATAAAGCTCAGCCCACCACCTGCAGTTCGCATATTTCCAAAGTCAATAACCCAAACTCAAAGAAGAGATTGTCAGAGTCTCACTTGATATGGAGGTGAATGACTGACCGACTTTCTTACCTCGTATGTGTAGTCGTATTAGCACAATTGTAGGGCATCTTTCTGATAGGATGGGCAAAACCATGACAAATCAAATTCCTGGTGAATTGTTTTCCCTTACTGGATGATAGAGTGAAAAGTTCACTTCTCCTCCTGAGCTGAAAGCTTAAAAATACAGGTAAGTTGAACTATGATAATTTAGACAAAGCTGGGTCAAGCAAACTCTGGTTTTAGTCGCCTCATATAGTGTGGCTGAGGTAGTTGGCTTGGAGTTATTATATTAATCCCTACTTGTTATGCAGTGAAAGGAATGCTGCTTATAATAGACTGACTTCAAATTTCCTACATGTTTTCTATACAATCAGCATTTACCTTTAAGTCTATAATTTGTTCTTTAAAGTCTGTATTAAGGAAGCATGACATGACTGCACTGACTCTATGAGATTAGAAGTGCAGAGTGAGTATAAATGTATTGTGAAAGAAACCACCCAGTACACTTTGCAGACTAGTAATTAATTATTTTTTCTGTTATGCGGCCTATGCTTTAATTTACTTTGCACATGAAGGGTTTCTTTTTTTTAAGGAAGCTTGAATCTGAAGGTAATGAAGCAGTTTGCACTACAACATGATTGTTTTGAGAGATGCTCTGAAGGTTGGTACTCCCAAATTTTACCTAGTTGTCATTTATTTTTATGGTCTTGATCCAGTTTAGACCTGCCTCTAATTCTGCTGGCTTCAAAGCTTCCTGTGCCCAACCATTGCCGTGTTCTGCCCTTTCTCCTCAGGCTGCATGGCTGATTGAGACTGCTCTTTATTTATAGGTTGGAGTATCATAATGCTGATTTCTGTATTATACAGCCATTCAAGACTTCCTTTTTTCTACTGTTATGTGGCAATCAGGTTTATGAGAATGAGGTTAGGTACCCAGCTCGAATGGTCAGTGATGGTGGAAGGAAAGTACCCACTGTGATCAGAGGCCTACGTCTGTGAAGAGGGGTAGCGTCACCTACAGTATGAGAAGGAGCGACCCAAACCAACAACTTGGATAGTGGGAGAGCATTCCTATTACTTTAAGGTCTCTAAAATGTAGATAGTTTAAAACAAATATCAAATCCAAATATTATTCTCACTCAAGCAGAGTGAAATTAACTAGCAGTCCAATCTTAAATACTGGTGCTGAGCGTCAGAGATCCGAATTTTAGTGACTCTTACGGGGGGTCTGTTGCATGTGTACACAGAGTAAACCAAATGAGGAAACAAAACTTCAGGGATTGGAATGTGAGAGGAAGAATTCCAGTCTGGGGAAGAAGGGTGATGTGTGAATGGCAACCCTGGCCCAGCTCAGATAAGTGTGGGTTGGTTGGTGAAAAGTGCAGATATTGCATCCATAAACAGATGACATTATGCCTCTGGATAGGGAGGCTCAAATATATTGCGAGTGAAGTTACTGGTGCATGCAATGGGGAAATAAAAACTTAATGGAACAGTTTGCAAAAGTGAGTGATTTGGGGTGCCTCAATTTTTGGGTGACCAACATGAGACATCATAAAAGGGTCTGATTTTCAGAGTGAGAGTCCTCAGGTGTTTTTGAAAATCAGGCCCCTTTAAGGCAGAGGTCCCCAAAAGCCCGTAGAGCCTCATGGACAATTCTGAACCACCTCCAGTACTGCAGAAAGAAAGATGCAGACCAATGTCTCAGATAGGGGAGAGATCAGGATCTGGAAGAGTGCTCATTTTGAAAAGGATGGTTTTCAGCACATAGGGCTCTTGTGGGATCATGAGGTTCTCCTACAAGCTGATGGGCATTCTCAACTTCCTTTGATTTCAGTGGAAACTGAGGGTACTTAGCTTCTCCCAGCACTGAACTTTCTATGTATAAGTACAAAGATGTTTCTATTTCCTATTACAGTACTCAGATCTTCCACAGGGGTCCTAATGATAAAATACACAGTATGTCGAGCCTTTTTCCCCTTTCAGACATCTGCCGTCTTTGCCTTGTTTGACCCTTTTAAAAAAGCAATTATTTTAAAAGCCAAGAAGAGGCAACCCAGCTAAGCAAAAAATCCCTTCTGACATCTGCACTGCTGCTAACCAAGAGAACTTAGCCTTCCTCATGATGGGATCATTGCTTTCATTGATTTGCACTCAAAACTCCCATCACCTTCAATGGAAGCTTTTGCATATAGGGATTGCAAGTTCAGGTCCAAGAGTTAGCGTTAGCCTACAATAAAAACATATGCTTACTTGTTATCCATTTGTTCCTGAAATCCTTTTTCTTTGGAAGAAAACAAAATAGAAACAAATGGTAACATTATCAAAAGCACTGAGTTGGCCTAATTTAGTGCCTATTAAAAAATAAGGCCAATGTTGAGTGCTTTTGAAAATCTCACCCAAAAACACTACAATACTCAGAAAGCAAAACAGTTTTTTGGGAAAAAATGTCACTAAACTCATAGCCTAATATTGAAAAAGAATTTAGTCCTTTAAAATGCCATTGTTCAAACAATGTTGTTGCTTTTTATAAAAAGCAACAATCATTTTGTGAATTTCACTTGTGTATTTTGCCCTTCCTCTGTTGGCTCTGCAGCGTTTAACTAAAAGCTTTTCTAGCGCTGTGCTGATACTAAACAATTATGTCAGTGAACGAACAAAAGTGTTGTGTCAAGATAAGATGCTTACAGTACAAACAGAAGACACTGTTAAATAGAAATAGGTTTAGGTCCAGTTTTTAGACATGTTCACAAATATGTGAGCTGAACTTGGTACTTGAGAATGTTAAATAGGACTTTTTGACCTAAGTGATGCTATTAGATCTGGACATTCTAGTCATAGAGTTTCGTCATGATGACCTAGTCTGACCACGTGTATCACAGACCATTAAATTTCACCCAGTTACCTCTGCATTTAGCCCAATAAAGTGGTTGACTAAAGTATAACTTGTGTTTTGCTAAAGCTTATCTTCCAGAAAGGCATCCAATCTTGATTTGAAGACTGCAAGAGATGGAGAATTCACCACCTTTTTTGGTAGTTTTGTTCCAATGGATCATCACCTGCACTGTTAAACTGTGCCAGATCTCTCATTTGAATTTGGCTGGCTTGAATCCAGGCATGGGCATAAAACTGAAGCCATTCTCTACGAGATTAAAGACCCCTTTTAGTGTCTGTATTTTTCTCTCCATGAAGGTACTTAAACCCTGTAATTAAGTCACCTCTCAATCTTCTTTTTTGATAAGTTTAAAAAAAATGGCACTCTTCGAGCCTCTCTCAGTAAGGCATTCTCTCCAGCGTTCAAATAATTTTTGTGGCTCTTTTACTGCACCCTCTTTACTTTTTCATAGGGCTGTTAATCACAGTTAACTCATGCGATTAACTTAAAAAATTAATTGCGATTAATCACAGTTTTAATTGCACTGTGAAAACAGTAGAATACCAATTTAAATTTATTAAATATTTTGGATGTTTTTCTACATTTTCATATATATTGTATTCTATGTTGTAACTGAAATCAAAGTATATATTATTTTTATTACAAATATTTGCACTGTAAAATGATGAATAGTATTTTTCAATTTACCTCATACAAATACTGTAGTGTAATCTTTGTCGTGAAAGTGCAGCTTACAAATGTTGATTTTTTTTGTTACATAACTGCACTCAAAAACAAAACAATGTAAAGCTTCAGAGCCTACAAATCCACTCAGTCCTACTTCTTGTTCAGCTAATTGCTAAGACAAACAGGTTTGTTTACATTTACAGGAGATAATGCTTCTTATTTACGTCACCAGAAAGTGAGAAGAGGCATTTGCATGGCACTTTTGTAGACAGCATTGCAAGGTATTTACGTGCCAGATATGCTAAACATTCATACTCCCCTTCATGCTTCGGCCACCATTCCAGAGGACATGCTTCCATACTGCTGATGGTCATTTTTTAAAAAAATGCATTAATTAAATTTGTGACTGAACTCCTTGGGGGAGAATTGTATGTCCCTTGCTCTGTTTTACCCTCATTCTGGCACATATTTCATGTTATAGCAGTCTCGGATGATGACTCAGCACTTGTTCTTTTTAAGAACACTTTCACTGCAGATTTCACAAACCGCAAAGAAGGTACCAATGTGAGATTTCTAAAGATAGCTACAGAACTTGACCCAAGGTTTAAGAATCTGAAGTGCCTTCCAAAATCTGAGAGGGATGAGGTGTGGAGCATGCTTTCAGAAGTCTTAAAAGAGCAACACTCCGATGCGGAAACTACAGAACCTGAACCACCAAAAAAGAAAATCAACCTTCTGCTGATGGCATCTGACTCAGATAACGAAATTGAATATGTGTCGGTCTGCACTGCTTTGGATTGTTATCAAGCAGAACCCATCATCAGCATGGACACACTTCCCCTGGAATGGTGGTTGAAGCATGAATTGACATATGAATCTTTTCTTTAGTGCATTTGGCACGTAAATATCTTGCGACGCTGGCTACAACAATACTATGAGAATGCCTGTTCTCACTTTCAGGTTACATTATAAACAAGAAGGGGGCAGCATTATCTCCTGCAAATGTAAACAAGCTTGTTTGTCTGAGTGATCAGCTGAGCAAGGGGGGAGGGATATCTCAGTGGTTTGAGCATTGGCCTGCTAAACCCAAGGTTGTGAGTTCAATCCCTAAGGGGGCCATTTAGGGATCTGGGACAAAAATTGGGGATTGGCCCTGCTTTGGGGGTTGGACTAGATGACCTCCTGAGGTCCTTTCCAACTCTGATATTCTATGAACAAGAAGTAGGATTGTGTGGACTTGCAGTCTTTAAAATGTTATGTTTTATTTTTTAATGAAGGTGGTCTTTTTTACATAGTTCTACATTTGTAAATTCAACTTTCATGATAAAGAGATTGCACTACAGTACTTGTCTTAAGTGAATTGAAAAATACTATTTCTTTTGGTTTTTTTATAGTGCAAATATTTGTAAGCAAAAATAAATATAAAGTGAGCACTTTACACTTTGTATCCTGTGTTGTAACTGAAATCAATATATTTGAAAATGTACAAAACATCCAAAAATATGTAAACAAATGGTATTCTAATATTGCTTAATTGTGCAATTAATTTTTTTAATCACACGATTAATCGTGATTAATATTGTTAACTGCTTGGCAGCCCTACTTTTTCAACATCCTTTTTAAAATGCGGACACCAGGATTTGAGGCCGTATTCTAGTATTGGTCTCACCAATGCCATATATGGAGGTAAAATCACCTTCTGCTCATATTTATGACTCTCTTGTTTATTGATCCAAGGGTCACATTAGCTCTTTTTACCACAGTATCAAACTGAGAGCTCATGTTGATTTCCTTGTCCAGTATGACCCCTAAAATCCTTTTCAGAGTTATTGCTTTCAAGGGTCCAGTCTCCCAATTTTTAAGTACATCTTATATTCCTTGTTCCTAAATGTATAACTTTGAATTGGCTATATTAAAATGCAGTTTGCTTGAATGGGCCCAAGTGATCCACATTGCTTTGTATGACTGCCCTGTCCTACAACTGCCCTGTCCATTATTTACCATTTCACAAATCTTCATGTAATCTGCAGAGTTTATCAGAAGTAATTTTTATATTTGCATCCAAATCATTGTTGAAAATGTTGACTAGTATCAGGCGTAGTACTGATTCCTGCAGAACCCAACCAGAAATACTGTCACTGAATGGTGATTCCCCATTGATAACTACTTTTAGATCTGTCAGACAGTTCTTAGTCCTATTAAGGTCTCCATATTTGAATATTTTTTCCCTTTCAGTTTCATCTACATACAAACCACAGTGGAAAAAATAATTCACAGAAGAAAAAAAAAATGTCAGTACTTCTATTACAGACAGCGGAAGGGCTGGCTCTCCATTCCACTGTGACTCTTTTATTCTGCTCTGGCTATGTAAACACTCCTATCCCCATTCCTACCCAAGAGGACTCTCTGGTTGGCATACTGCCAGTAGAATAGCTCTATACTGAGTGCCTTCAAAGGTCATAGCAAAGACATATGCTAGGGTATGACTAGGGACAGAGAGGTGCAGCTGGACTGCAATTATTCTTTGCTGTGGAATGGCCTTAATTGGCCATTTCAGCAAAGTGTTAAGTTAGAACAGCCCTGAAGCTGCTATAACGTTCGTTGCAGCTGACCTGGCCCCCAGCAGGCCTAAGAATGGAGTGATGCACAAGGCTTACAGGCAATTTTGCACTTCCATGCCCTATGCCAAGCACAGCTCAGCTGGAGTGGAGAACTGGATCCAGAGAAGTAAATAAACTGCTGCTACTTTTCTGTACTTCATGCTTAATTTTCATCTGATGTGGTAACTACAGAGTTTGTGTTGGAAGATGGTCTAGTTTTACTGTGGCTTCTGTAATCTCTGTATCATGCACAATCTTACAAAGCAGCTTCTTGTGATCATGGTTCACGTGTGGCTCACAACAGATATTCATCCTCATACCTACTCAATACATTGAAAGAAGTTCCCCATGCTTTCTTCCAACAGCAGGGGGAAAAGCTCTCACTAAAGCTTTGCTAAATAGGGCTAACAGCCCATTGCATGTAATGATACATTGTTGATGATTTAGGCCCAAGAATGTGTAGTGCTGAGTCCTCAATTCCCATGGAAGTCAATAAGAGTTGAGGACCCTTCTGCATCTTTCAGGGTTTGACATTTGAACTGCAGACTGAAGCAGCATAGTCTAGTCTAGTGGATAAGGCATTAGATAGAGAGCCAGGTGACCTGGGTTCTAGTCCCAGCTTTGTTGCTGACTTGCCATGTGACCATGGGCAACCCCTTCACTTCTTTGTGCCTCTGTTTCCCTTTCCATACTTTGCCTGTCTTATTTAGAGTGTAAACTCCTTTTTTTTTTTTAAAGTGTTACATTAGCTACTATCCAGTCATATGGTACAGAGGCTGGTTATGTGCGATAGTTAGTAGTTCTACAATTTCATATTTGAGTTCCTCCAGAACTCTTGGGTGACTATCATCTGGTTTTGGTGACTTATTACTGTTTAGTTTATACGTTTGTTCTAAAACCTCTTCTGTTGACACAGCAATTTGTCTACCAAAAAGACTAGCTCTGATGTGGGGATCTCCACTACAACTTCTGCAGTCAAGACCAATGCAAAGAATTCATTTAGCTTCCCTGCAATGGCAATATCTTCCTGGAGTTAACAATTTTGTGGTCCAGTGGCCCTGCTGTCTGTTTGGCAGGCTTCCTGCTTCTAATATATTTTAAAAAATTACTGTTAGTTTTTGCATCTTTCCTAAGTTACATCTTAAATTCTTTCTTGGCCTGCCTTATTATACTTTTACATTTTACTTGCCAGAGTTTGTGATCCTTCCTATTTTCCTCATTAGGATTTACATTCAAAATTTAAACAATGCTTTTTTGCCTCTAATGGCCTTCACTATGCTGTTCTTTAGCCCTGGGGGCATTCTTTTGGTCCTCCTCCTGTCTTCTTTTTTTAATTTGGGGTATACATTTAGTCTGATCCTCTATTGTGGTGTATTGAAGTAGTCTCCATGCTGCTTGCATACGTTTTATTCTTGTGACTGCTCGTTTTAATTTCCTTCTACCTAGCATCTTCATTCTTGTGTAGTTTCCTTTTTTAAAGTTAAATGTTACTGTGATGGTTTTTTTGGAAATTTCCTCCCTATGTTTAATTACATCGTGGTCATTAACTAGAGCTGGACCGCTTGGTAATATCTCTTGGATGAGATTTTGTGCTCACTTGGGACTAAATCAAGAATTACCTCTCCCCTTGTGGGTTCCGGGACTAGTAAGCAGTCATTTATGGTGTCTAGAAATTTTCTCTCTGCATCAAGCCTTAAGATGACATCTACCCAGTTAGTATTAGGATAGTTCACATCCCCCATTAGTATTGTGTTTTTGTCTTTTTAGTTTCTCTGATCTCCCTGAGCATTTCAGCATCAATATCCCAGTCAGGTGGTCAGTAGTATATTCCTTCTGCTATAACGGGACCATGTATTGAGCTCTGTCCTTCTGTCTGTTCTCCTTCCCCAATGTAGTGGAACAAGCCAAAGGCTGATAGATACTCCTTCTACAAAAGATCCTCTCGGGAGCCACAAAAGGGAAGCTCTGCTAGGGATTCAGTAAGAGAAAAGGGGCTCAGTTTAGAAAGCTCATTGTGGTATCTGCAAGCCCACACAAGAACCAAGACTCCTCTAGACTCTGTGAGAGTGAGTCAGTCTTCCTCATCTCTTGAGAAACAAGTCAGACAATCTTCACCAACCAATGACTCTTCAGGGGTAAAATCAAATAGCCCCTGAAGAAGAAGAAAAAGAAAAACTCATAACACAAAAAAGAAATGCTTTCCGCTGCCCCCTCTATCAGATATTGCTTTATTATGCTGGCTTCTGGTTGCCAGCCCTTCCCAAACAGCAGTTAACTTGGTGGTTTCCCCAATAAGGAGGAGAGTAGCCTTCCATCCAGAATAAGCATTTTTCTGTCTGGTGCAGCTTGTTTCTAATCCTTCCTCCTCCTCGCTCAAAAGAGGGTTTTTTTTAAAGGTCACCGGCAGCCCCTAATAGGACTTAGGTGTCTCTAGTTAAACTGAGGTAACCGCTTTTCAGTTCATAGGGGAAAAGGCCTTCACCATTCTAGGGCTGTGATATACACCTGTTTTCCACTGCTCTTACAGCTGTTAGGTCTGACTTTGTCACAAGAGACAGTACTAAAGGAAATATCCTGGGCATAAATATCAATGGGCATAATCTAAATGTAACTGTACATCATAGATTCAGGTTTCAGAGTAGCAGCCGTGTTAGTCTGTATTTGCAAATAGAAAAGGAGTACTTGTGGCACCTTAGAGACTAACAAATTTATTTGAGCATAAGCTTTCGTGAGCTACAGCTCACTTCATCGGATGCATTCGTTATACATTCAGTTACTCTTGGTAGCATCTGGGGTAAATAAACTTGTTTTAAAGGATCTAAATAGGAAGTAAATGCAAAAGTGAGAATTCCAGTCTACTGGGTAGATTTAATGTTGTCTAGAAATTACATTGACATGACAGACTAGCAGCTCCAACTTTCCTGCAATTTCATGTTGGGATGTGTTTTTTTTCATTTGTTTTTGTTTGTTTTGTTTTAAATAAGCTAGTATTCATTGCTTAGAGAAAATGTACCCAGTACTGACCAAGATACCTGGTGGTACTACAACTACCTTGAGTGTTGCCAATTAAGAGTACACTGCTGAATATCTTCATTGTTCAGAACTGGTAGTGATGTTCTGCAGAAATATTTCAAATAACTAAGGAACTGAATTTTCAAACAACATGAAGAAGTTTCAGGAAATGGAAGGTTGACTGCACACGCAGAAAAAGCAAGTGCATACCAAGGTGAATGCTGGTGCACACCCTTTTTAAATCAAGCATAAGTCTGCTTTCACTTTTTGAAAATTTGGCCCTAAGGGTCTGACTCAAACTGGCAAAAAACAATAACCAGAGTAAACACTATGATTTCTATCTTTAACTTCTCAATGCTGCTACTGCACCCAATATGTTAGGGAAAGGCATTCACTGTTCACATTTATTAATGTGTTTAACTTGAATAGAGTAAGTCACATTAACACTGGAGTTTCATACTCAATTTGCTAGCCTTTGTAGAGTTAAAGTAGGCCTTTAATCTTCACTTAACATTCCCTTAACATCTGTATACTTTTGAATGAGCTGAGTCATTATCTATCAAATGTTGCTCACAAAGGAAGCTTCTTCAACTCAGGATATAGAAATTAAAACATGGTTTCCTGTCTGTGTGTCAAAAGAAGTCACTTCAATTATTTACATTTCTCTTACCATTTCCTACCTTTGTTTTAAATATGTTTGAAACTATTTTCAAACTGAATTAAGTACAGTTCTAAAGATACACTTTGAACAGAGTTATACAACAGCCAACTTTCAGTTTTTAAATATGACCCAGCTAAGTTCTTCAGTGAACATGTTGCTAGATATTTAAGGCAAAATTCTGCTATTAGAGACAGCTTGTGGAACTGTTCTGCATATTTTCCATTCTGCCTTCTTGCAGATCTACTTTTGATGTCAGTGGGTAAACTTTGCTTCCTAGGAACTGTAGAATATGCAGCAGAGATTGTACATTGTGGATTGGAAACAATTTTGCCTTTGACAAGGAACAGCAAAAAAAAAAAAAAGCGGCCTCCTTTTCCCCCCCCATTACTACATGTTAGACTCCATTCTCAGGGGATGTTACTGAACTTTCCAAATGACTATTTATGAACAGATTATTTTTTGAAAGTACTCTTATTATTTATTTTAAAAAAATCAATCTTCTTTCCTTAGCATATTGAAGACCAAATCTTGCACTGAGGTGAAATCAATTGTATTCAAATGCATATGTCTAGCCATAGAATTTAACCAAAACCTGCTACCACTGAAATCAATGGCTAAATGCTTAAATGAACAGGGTTTTGGTCCTACGAGATTCTATTCGCCATCAACATGCCTTAAATTAATTTGTGAATCTACAATACTTGTGCCATATTATATCACATCAGTATTTCAAACATGTCTAAGAACACAAATCCAGCCCTGAGCTATATAGTTACAGGGAGCGGTGCGTGTGAGAGATTGTCTATTACTCCTGTGCAAATATTGGAGCAGCATCTCTTCCTAGCAGTGTAAATGACCATTAGTGTGTCCTCTTTATATATTTATGCACAACAGTATTGCTGTCAAATCAGCCATTGTTCCAGATAACTGAAGATTTCAGTGATCTGTCCAGTGGCCATTTTACGTTTTCATTTCATGAAGGCCCACATCTTCCCTTCAATGTATAGCTAGAATATCAGACTCCGTGATGAAGAAGCAAGCAGATGGAATCTACCTCCAACCCTTTCTCACCAACACCTATCACTTCTGCAGCTCAGATGCTCCAGTAACCTCTGTGTCCTTAAGGAACCTCCCACAAAGGGATAAGTAGAGGAAGTGTCATGTAGCAGTGGATCCCTGGGAACACTTTAATCCATCCTTTATGTGTTAGTGTACAAGGAGCCACCATAGTACTGAGCTCCGTGCTGGCATATGGGAGAAACAAGCACGCACGTCATTGGTGACACTTTGCCCCCAAATCCTACCCACCACAGCACAGCAGAACCAGTCACGGCAAGGGGCTCTCCCTTCTTCCCCTCTCCCATCCCTGTGGAAGAAAGGACAGGATTTGCCCCAAGATGGCTAACATATATCAGACATTTAGTTAAATGTCAGATAATAAGGAGTAAGTAATTGATTACAGGCCTAAATTATACTACATTCAGCCCTCACAACTTGCACAACCCCAAAGCCAATGGAGATGTATGAGATGAGGTTGGGGTAAATTAGTACAGAATTTGCCTGAGTCACTAAATTACACCACCAAAGGAATAAGTGTTGCATTTTAGATAATGCCATAAAGATCCTCTGTTATCCAGTAATTGCAAAAGCCAGGTGGGTTTGTATCAATATGTAGCTACGTACTGATGTAGGCAGGTGTAAATGACGTTCCCCCTGCAAATACCTGTCAGCTTGACCTTGTTTCTCTGGCAGTTTCAAGAAGCCACGGTCACTGCTGCCTGTACTCCTCTGGAGCTTCTACCATGGAAGGGACTATTTAAAAATCCTGTGGGGTCTTTATAGGAGTCATGTTACTGATGCTGCTCAGGGAATGTACTAAGCACTGCATTCTTTGGTGGCTTCCAGTGGGCTTTCTTCCTTGGAGGCTGTCTGCCAGTGTTATACTTCAGAAGCCAACATAGACTTCAGGCTAAATTTAATTAATTATCTGCTACAGTGCAGCAGCTTTTAGAAGCATTTACACTTCCTGGCATTTTGTCCTCAGCATCTACATTTAGCAAGTCCTTGACCCACAGGGGAAGATGCTTGTTAAACAGTCTTAATCCTACTTTATCTATTTTAAATTTTTCTATAGCATCTATCTAAGTGTGCTTGAAATGAAAGAGCACAAAAGTCCAGTGCAAAAGGTGGTGTTCTCTCTCTTTCTTCAGGGGAGAAGGGTGTTGAAAATACAGTCTTCTCAAGATTTACATAATTTCAGTCAACCACTTCTGAAGGCGTATCTCAAACAGGTTATGAGAAAGCATTACTCTCCTTATCCCTGATAGCGGTATGATATATTGTTTAATCTATTTCACTGTGCACACAATGAGTACTATATATTATTATAGAATGGTAATGTAAATTGGGCCTATTACTCTGAGCTTGATTCACCACTGCACTACTCCATTTTACCCCAGTCTAACTCTTGATTTCAATGGAGTTACACTTGCATGAAACTGGAGTACCATGGTTGTAAATCAGCAGCAGGGTGCAATTTGTACCTTTTATTTAAAAGGCTGCTAATGGCATTGGATCATATTTTGATGTTTAAAAGTAAGGACTGACTCTACTTAGTGGTACTGAATGCCACTAAGCAAAAATAATGCAGCCACTTATTGATTATTCCAGGCAGAAGTTGGGGTGGAGTTCATTTTGTCTTATGCCTGGGGAGATTTTTTGAGGGATATTTATAGTGTCTTATGGGTGTGTTTTATCCTGTGGATTCTAGTGGGGGGTTGTGATTTAGCTGTTCTGTTTTAGGGAGGGAAGAACCTTTTAACTGTCTCTGATGTATTTGATTCAAATGTATTTGGTTTCAGGTTCCTTTTATTCATAACTAGATATTACTGATATTTCCATACTATTTAATATTTATTGCACCACTTTCAAGTCAAACTTTTGGCATCTTCGGTTTTCTCTCTAATGCATTTAGTGTCCCTGATATGTCATCTGCAAAAATGACAGCACAACAAATATGCACGGTTTCATTCAGTGTATCTGCTTGAAAAGAAACACGACTTATTCCTGGATTAATTCTATTACTGGGATGCCCAGAAAGAACTGTTGACCTTGACCTTTTAAAATTGTTCAATTTACCCAGTATGTCATCAGTGTGTAAAGTCTATTGCACAATTGTATTTCAGAATTATGTCTCTCAAGAAGATATCTCAAAGGTCACCTGGCACTTCTCAAAAGATTTTTCAGTGACAAGTTGTTTACAAGATAAAATACCAAAGCCATAAATGAATAATGAATAGAGAGAGACTTGAATTCATAATAATTGTGTAAAAAAAAAGTGTGTGTGTGTAAGATCTTTTTTTTGTATTTAAAAAGAAAAAAATGCATCAGATGAAAAACTGAAGTGACACACAGACATGTAGTGCAGCAAGCTGAGAATTCTGTTCTTGAATCAAAGATAATCTTCTCTTCTGCTGCAATCTCTCCTATCCCTGAAATTCTTTTCTCTTTCTTGGGTGCTTTGTCCTTGCCATGTCCATTCCCCACCTCCCTTAACTTTATGAAGAATCCTCAGGTGTCCTACAAGGGTTAAATCTTTTCTCCTTCTCTTTGGTCCTGTATTGCATCACTCCCCATTTCAGATGAGCAGGACTGAATGTAACTCGGAGGTTGTGACAGGGGACACTCACCTCCTGACTGCCTCCTGGCAGTTGTGTGTGGTATTGCAATCTTTTCCCCCACTCCTGTACTCCCTCTATAGGTTGCTGACCTCACTAGGCAGGTCTTCGGTAGCTCAGCCCACCAGCCAAGTCACAGCCTTTCTAGGATGGCCTGGAGGACCCACCTTCATTGTTCCTTTCCTGGGGCAGGGTGTGGTAGGACTATGAGGCCTCCAGCAGGAGGCCATGAAGGGCCTAGCACAATGTTTCCAAACCTTTTTTATACCAGGGACTGGCTTGCTGCCTTCCTAAACTGTGTCAGGGAAATCTCAAGGACTGGTGCTGGTCCATGGACCAGTCATTGAGAAACACTGCCTAGTGCACCCTGTCACAGAGTCCTACAATGATGTTTGTTAATCTCTTGGGGGATGGAGATTGCTGAGTGGAGGTTTAAACACCTTATGATTAAGTGGTGTTTTTCCAGGTAAATTTCTTCAGTGCATATAAGAGCTAGACTTTGAAGTTTAAATATTATTGCAGTGAATAAGTTTCTGGGTAGCAGACTTCATACTTTATTGAGGTGAATTAGAGAAATTGCTTTTCATGCATCATAACTCATTAGTAAAGGTACTGCACCTACACAAAGGTATTGGACTTCAGTAGTGTGGTACAATGAGCACTGAGGGCATTATCCAGGCCCCACTGGCATCAAAGGATTCATTGATTTCTGTGGAGCTGGACCAGGGCTTGAGAACATAACTGGAAGACAGTTGTATTGCACAGGTATAGCTGAGGGCTTAATTTGGCCTGCAGCATCTTACTACTAGAAATGATGCATGAGAAGGGAAGGTACTCAGTTGGAATTTGCAGGGCTGGTAGTTAATCTCTCTACTGGGGGATGGATAAAACTTGCTATGGAAACTGTGAGATGCAATATACAGTGAACTCCACAATACCAGTTTCAGGTCACTTGTCAGGCTAGAACCGTGCTTTAAATTTAATAGGATTGAACAGTTCTGTGAGAAGTTGCTGACATCTTTTCCAGTGTGGTGTTACATATTCTATTCAACTCCAATTTAGTCCTCTGATGGCATTAGAATCTGCTATCTAAGACAGTACATTAATGTTCATTTGTCTAATCAGTACTATACAGTAGGATCCAATAAATCTTGGTTTAGTTTAAAATCAGAAGGTGATGTTTTGAACATGAAGTTGCCATACTTTTTATTATAATATTGACGTTTAAAGGAGTAGTGCACTTCAGCCAAAAAATAAGTACGATCAAGTAGTTATTTTATTTTATTGAACAGAAGTGATGGGCTTGTTTGAAGGCATTTTAATTAATTGGTTTGTTTGACTAGTGAAAAGGCTACTTAAAGCAATATTAGCCTTCAATGTAAGGCAGATGTAGTAGGGTGAAAAGGTACAGCTCAGGGGTCTGAGGTTAAAGCCACTGAAGGTGAGCAGCCTAATGGCAATAAGTATATGTGCTGAAATGTTTGCAAGACCAGGCCCTAAGACAAACCATTTCAGCATGATGGCCAAGCACATTATTTCAAAAATATCAAGGGGCCATAATAAACAGTTAGTGGCAGATTGCCTACCCTGACTTGCTGACAGGCAGCATTAGGCAAGCAGAAACCCTATGAAAGTCTCCTACTAGGTCTTAACCCAGCATTCAATGGGCATAGATTTTGCACAGCCACCTCCTTACACCTTCCTCTGTGCAGCCCTGGTAAAGGCACAGCACCTACACAAAAGTATGGGACTTCAGTGGTGGTTGCACAGTGAGCACTGTGGGCCTGATCCAGTCTCCACTGGCATCAGTGGAACGACTCATTGATTTCAGTGGAGCTGAATCAGGGCCCGTAGGGCACTCTGGGTATTCTCAACTGGCATATGGGTCTTGAGGGAGAGTTGCCAGCTGGAGTAAATTAGAATAGCCCTGAGACTGTTCCAACATGAACCAGCACTTTGGGCAGAGAAGTAGGGTGCTTTAACTGGTTGGTAGTTCTCAGACTCTCTTTTTTTACCCTGACTCTCCAGGGTTGCCCTGTGTGGAGAGGGGAGCCATCTTCACTAGATGCTCCTCCAAGTTCAGGTACAGCCAGTTGAGCTACTGTTCTGCTCTCCTTGGGACATCCACATCCTGGCAGGGACGCAGCAAATGGAGCAGCCAGAGCTACAGTCTCTCCTCCTTTTCCCATGCAGCAGAAGACCAGCTGAGGAGCTGCTGAACAGCTGCAGCCGGGAAGGGGAAGCAGCTGTTGGGAGTGCTCCTCCTGGGGCTGCTGAGGAAGTGATGGAAGCCAGGGGTGGATGGATGAGGTGCTACCACCTACCTCCTTCCCACAGTGGTGGCCTGATTCAAAGACTTCAGTTTTAAAAAATATCAAAGGAAGGCTCATTGACAGTTCTTGTAATCAAATAACAATTTTCTTCTCCATGCAGTCACTCTCAATTGTGACAGTTTAGAGTTGTGATGGTCACTGTGGCCCTAAAATATTATTTTTATGGAATTTTATATATTTAACCCTATGTTTAAAATATTATTGAATGAGCCTTTCATTGAACATCGGGTTTTCTCCCCTTCTGTACTGAGTGGCTTGTTTTGAAAATGCTCATTATTATTAATAGCAGTAGTAATATTTATTATTGATATTACTGTAGGACCTAGAGGCCTCAACGGTAATCAGGTATCATTGTAGTATGTGTTGCACATATTCATAGTGAGAGACAATTCCTCTCCCAAAAAGTGTACAGTCTAAATAGATGGGAGAGGGAGGGAGAAAGGAAGTGTTATCTCCATTTTACAAAAGGAAAACAGAAGCACTAAAGGATTAAGTTACTAACGCAAAGTGATACAGTGTGTTTCTGGCAGAACCTGGATTTGAACCCAGATCTCTTAAATCCCAACATAGTCCCTTAACTGCAAAACCATCCTTCAAGTCTTAGTGTCAAGGTATTCCTTGTTGATAAGTTACTGGGCTTTCTTTTTTTGTGCAATTAAGGATGTGAAAAATTAGTTCAAAGCATTCAATAGTTATACAGTGATTTTACTGTTGTACAATTTATTTTGCAAATCAACTTTAAAAAGAGAGGAGAATGTACTGATTCTTTCAGCCAGTCAATTGTCAAAAATCGACTTGAACTTAATTTTTTTGTTCCAAACAGCAGCATTTAGTGTGGTATAGCTTATATCTAAACAATATTTTCAAGAATAAAAACTGAGGAACATCTTGTATGTATTCACATGAGTGTGTGTGTGTGCGTGTATATATATATATATATACACACATATATACTCTCATTGGATATTTCTCCATTTTTATTCTTAAAAAACAAAATGTAGTGTGTAACTGTTCTTCAGAGAATAATTAACAAGTTTTAAATTATTGTAGTCCCCATTGATATAGGTTCTACTTGTTAGAAAGAATATAGGTCTTGCTGCTTGATATGCATCTTTACTTAACTTAGGATGTATTGCTCCAGCAATGGTCTTTAGAGCTGTAACATCAGGGAAACTTAATTCTGTAGTTTGTGTCTGTGATTTAAGGGATAAACAACTTTTATTCTATTTTCAGCTCCAATATTAGATGTAGTTCAGCACAGCCTGAAGACTTTTAAATGTCTTTTTAATTCTGCCTGTGGAGCAGTTTACTTCACAGACTAATTGCTAATATTGTGATCCACATTTATTCAAGTTGTGCTTTAGCCACGATTGCTGAATTTTATTTCTATTTGATATGAACAAGAAGTCTTCTCATTTCTCAGAAGGGAAAATTCTTATCACAGTATTGATGTAGAAACAAGTCTTACACAGGAAGTGAATTTAAAAAGTGCTTGGTACTGCTGCTTATTCTGGGGTGCAGGTAATTTTAGATTAAGATTTCCCTAGAGAATGAATAGATTCTCATTAGCTCAGATACTGCAGTGCTCAGCAGAATCTGTGCTCATCAGCTGAATAGGCTGAGAAGTACTATTGTATTGTGGACAATTTTAATGATTACTAATACAGCAATTATTAATTTAATCTCTCACTAGAAGAGAGTGTGTGCTGTGTGGAGCAGCTGTCATTGCTATGCAAGGCTGTTGGGTGTGGCTGCAGAAACCAAATGCTTTCATTCTGGAAGGCAGAGCTCTAGATTGTGGCAGGGAAGGATCAGACAGTGGCATGTTGCAGCTTACAACAGGCTCTAGTTTCTGTTACAAAATACTTGAATACAAATAATATTATTGTTGTGTAGCGCCCCCTCTCCACCTGGTTACCTCCTTTAATGCCAATCCGCTTACAGGTTTTGATGGACAGGTCTGGGTTCTTTTGGATTCCACCACCCACTCAGCGGGGTGTATCTTCTTTCTTTTTTTCCTATGAAATTCTTTGGCGGTGCCTCCACCCCCCTCGCTCCTTCCTGGCAGGGTCACCAGGGCAGCTGGGGCGGAAAATTCTAACTACAGAGTAATCCCAATTTACTTGCCAGATAGTTGGAGACTTCCAAGAAATAACATGAGCACATAAAAATATATTCAACACAATAATTATATTAAACAGGAGACAAATATAACATAACAGGGTAAAACACAATTTTTAGGGTCACCGGTGCCCACACTGCAAATACCCGTGACTCGATGTAGCAAATGTAAAATTAGGGTCCCGTTGGTACGCGTACTTTGCTGGGGCCCTTGATGACCTATAACCACAAAATTCTTCTCTGCAGTGGTTTAGCAGCGTGGCTGACTGGGTTCAGTACAGCCCAAAGGACTCACAAGTGGGAGAAGGTGGTAAATCCATCCACATGTGTAATATGCAGCGGGTTATAAAATCCTCAAACCCTTACTCCCTGGCTTGAGGACACAGTTCAGGGAGTAAGGGGTCCCCAGAACAAATTCCCTGACTAACTAACTAAACGATGGTGCACTCACAAACTCCATGAATGATCCTCAGGTTCGAAGATGACTCTGGACTCCTCAGTCACTGCAGAGGGGCTGCTCTCTGCTGGCAGGGATCCTCCTCAGGCAGGAATCGGGCTGCGTCGGGGGTTACAGTTGTTAAATACAAGGTCTTGCAAAGAACAACACACCTGATCACCAACCCTGAGATCCTTGAGAGGAGTGTGGGAACCTGCTCATATTGATACCAATGGAGTATGGCAATTTACACAAGCTGAGGATCTGCCTCACCCACCTCCCCAAGTTGAAATAATGAACCAAACTTCTAATGTGGTTGGGGTCTAGTTCAGTAGCAAGTTACTCATTTTGCATACCCAAGAAATGGCAGTTTAATGCTAGTTACATTTTACCACTTACTCTCATTTACATCCAATTTCTGACTAATTTACATCCAGTATCTAATTTACAGCATCATTAAATCATCAGTGAGAATTTGAGTCAGACTTTGGACAGAGGTAAGTAAAATCAGTGATCAAATTAATGAGACAAATTCAGAGCTGCTTGAGCATGGAGCTGCAGAATCTGTACTGGTGGTAGGAGGAAGAAAGAGTGGCATGCTGGCTGGGTGGATATGTACAAGAGCAGAAGCTGGTGTGAGAACATTTATACCAAGGGTGATATCACTGACATCCAGGGATGCAGCAAAGGGTGTGGCTTCATGGAAATGTTCAATGGTTGGGACACAGCCAGGTAGGTCACATTCAGAGTTAGTACAAAAAGACAGCTGATACACAAAGGCTGCTGAAACTTAGGTCTGGCTATTTTTACAGGAGTCTAATAAGTGCAAAGATCTCATTCATAGCAGACATTGAACACCATTGATTCTGAATCAATCATCTATTGTTACAAAACCAGTGGGGCATTTTTTAAAAGGCAAGTGAGCAAGTGGTGTTGGATTAGTATAGCGCTCTTATTAAAATTAAAAATGGTGTTCTGTACTGTGACAGGGTCAGGCCAGATGGCTACAGGAGAGTGTTAGAAGGCAGATATATTAGTCCCAGATTAGGCAGGTCCATTTTCCCTGGGTAAGGTAACAGGGGCAGTTGCAGAACGAGAAGGAACTTGCTGGAACAAATTCAGGCAGGCAGGCTAATTAGGACACCTGGAGCCAATTAAGAAGCTACTAGACTCAATTAGGGCAGGCTGGCTAATCAGGGCACCTGAGTTTAAAAAGGACCTCACTTCAGTTTGTGGCATGCATGTGAGGAGCTGGGAGCAAGAGGCACTAGGAGCTGAGAGTGAGAAGGTATACTGCTGGAGGGCTGAGGAGTACAAGCATTGTCAGATATCAGGAGGAAGGTCCTGTGGTGAGGATAAACAAGGTGTTGGGAGGAGGCCATGGGGAAGTAGCCCAGGGAGTTGTAGCTGTCATGCAGCTGTTCCAGGAGGCACTCTGGACAGCTGCAGTCCACAGGGCCCTAGGCTGGAACCCGGGGTAGAGGGGCGGGCCCGGGTTCCCCCCAAACTTCCAACTCCTGATCAGACACAGGAGGAGTTGACCTGGACTGCGGGGTTCTACCAGAGGGGAAGGTCTCTGGGCTGTTCCCCGACCCACATGGTGGATCAGCAGAGACTGCGGGGATTGTTCTCTTTCCTTTTTCCCATGCTGGCCAGTGATGAGGTTAGCTGAGTGAACGGCAGGTTTGAGCCACTAGCAAAAATGGCCAAACTGAGGGCTGCCGTGAGTCTCTGAGGCAAGCAAATCTGCCAATAAGCGCAGGACCCACCAAGGCAGAGGAGGAACTTTGTATGTATTGCTGTACATGCATCTTTTATGGCAGACTTGTAAAACGTTACTCGTAACTTTGTATTTAGAAGGCTGGTAAACATTCAAAAGGGCTGATGCGTTAAAATAATCTAAATACCTAAATTAAATTGATCTAGCCCAGTGATTCTTAATCGGTGGTACACATACCCCTGGGGGTATGTAGAGGTCTTCCAGGGGGTAGCTCATCTAGATATTTGCCTAGTTCTTCGAGTGCTTGCTCATGTCCATTCCATATTAGGTGTGTATGTTCCCCACATGCACCGATGCCAGAAGTTTTTCCCTCAGCAGTATCTGTAGGGGACCGGCTCTGGCATGCTCTGGAGTGGCGCCCGCATGGCGCGGTATAAGGGGCACCGCCGACTCCCCCCACCCTCAGTTCCTTCTTGCTGCCAGTGATGGTGCTGGAACATCTGCTGCTTCAGCTAGCATTGATTTCTTCTCTGTTCTTGCAAACTTTGAAATCCTGTAAAATAGCTGTATATAGTTAGTCATTTTCTTAGTTACCCTTAGTAATAGTTCTCAAATTCTCTGTTAGTCCCCAACGGGACCCAGCCGAGGGTCAGAGCATGTCCTGGTCCCTAGGCTTTAAGCCCTGCAATTGCTGCAGTCTATGCCCGTCAGCGATTCACATACACAGCTGCCTAAGATGCTTAGGCAAGGAGCACATAAGTGACTAGTGCCGTTGACACCTAAAGCCCTTCAAGCAGCTCAGGAGATCTTGATGCTCCCAGTGCCGCCCTCACCTGCTCCTGCGGTAACCTGGTCTGGGGGGAAACCCACGTTAAGACCTACGTGTGTGTCCCTGTTCAGTGGAACCATTCCCCATCGAGAGAGACGTCCCACCAGTGTTCGCCCACCCGCAGCCGTCCCACCTCAGGACGGGAGAGGCAGACTGAGCAGAGCCCTCTTTGGTCCCCACACCACAGGGGCACTGATCGAGGGACTAGAGGTGTACCTCGCGGGTAGTTTGGCGGAGACCCTCTGAGGCACATGTCACCTGGCAAGAACTTTGGGACCAGCCCTGACCATCTTCAAAGGCTTGGTACCGATCCCGGTACTGATCAGGTACCAGAGACCACCCATCGCTGGGCCGTCATCACCCGTATCCAAAAGGAACGTCGCCGTACTCAGGACGATCCTCCTGGCAACCGGCTCATAGTAGCTCCTGGTCCTGCTTGGATGTAAGGTTTATTTGTCTTCCAGCCTTCAGTTGAGAGTGACCAACCACCAAGCTCTCCATGACTTCAATATGTGGCAAGCCATGGCCAAGTTCGAAGGGTGGCTCCCTGAGGCTTCCAAGAAGGAGTTCCAATCGATCCTGAATGAGGACATGAGCACAGCCAGGGTGGGCCTCCAGGCAGCGTCCAATGCCATGGACGCTGCTGCCTGCACCATGGCTTCTGCTGTCTCCATGCGGCGAGCCTCCTGGCTGCTCCTCTCTGGGTTGTCCACTGAGGCTCAGCAGTCATTGCAGGACCTGCCCTTCGACGGCCAGGCCCTATTTGCAGAGCAAACAGACAGCAAATTGCATGGCCTCAAGGACTCCCGCACCATCCTAAAAACCCTGGTCTCTACGTCCCAGCCGCGGTGCATAAGTGGTTCAAATTGCAGCAGCTGCTGAGCCAGGGGAGTCAGCCACAGCAGGACCAGCCCCATAAATGAACCAAGGGCTAAAAGCACCGCCCAAGCCACCTGCCTCCACCCTCTGCCCAGTCAGGCTCAACCCGTAATAAGCAGGGGGTCAAACGGTTGTTTTGAGGGTGCGCCCAAGGGCGACCTACCAGACTATTCCCCAGATCCATCCTTCCCTGTGTTCTCCAGCTGCCTTTCCCTCTTCCTGCCTGCCTGGAAGGCTATAACCTCAGACGAATGGGTCCTCAGCATGGTGGAACAGGGTTATGCCATCCAGTTCCTTTCTACGCCCCCTTCACACCTGCCTTCCCTATCCCTTTTCAGGGACCCCTCTCACAAGAGTCCTCGCGCAGAAGGTAAAGGGCTTACTACAGCTGGGTGCGATGGAAGAAGTTCCTCTCAAGTACAGGAACAAGAGGTTCTAGTCCCGGTACTTTTTTAATCCCAAAGGCCAAGGGCAGTCTATGGCCCGTCCTGGACCTGCGAGACCTCAACAAGTACCTAAAGAAGTAAAGTTCTGCATGGTTTCCCTGGATCCAGGAGACTGGTATGCTGCCCTTGACTTGAAGGACGCATACTTCCACATAGCGATCTTTCAAGGACACAGCTTTTTCCTCCGGTTTACAGTGGGGCCCCACCACTACCAGTTTACAGTCCTCCCATTCGGCCAGGCAACAGCACCAAGAGTGTTTATCAAGTGCATGTTGGTGGTAGTGGCTTACCTCAGGAACCGGGGTATTCAGATCTATCCATACATTGATGACTGGCTTGTCAAGGGCAGTTCCAGGTCTCAAGTCCAAAGGGATGTCATGTCATTCAGGCCATGTGCTGCTCTCTGGGCCTACTGGTAAGCAACAAAAAGTCGCATTCATGCCAGTGCAGAGGATAGAGTTCATTGGAGCAGTCCTCGACTCGATCTGCGCCAGGGCATACTTGCCACTGGAAACGTTCCACACATAGACGAACCTCATCACAGAAGTCTCCATGTTCCCTCTGCCTGCAGCCAGGGTCTGTCTGTGTCTCCTGGGTCACATGGCAACATGCACTTACGTGGTCTGCCATGCCAGGCTCCGGGTGCGGCCCCTGCAACAATGGCTGGGGATGGTCTATTACCAGTCCCGGGATCCCCTGGAAAAGATTGTTACCATTCCTAGGCTATGCTTACCTTGCTGCGATGGTGGAACGACTGCAGGACAATTCTGGAAGGGGTTCCGTTCGATAACCCCCCTCACTGCATCGAGCTGGTGTCGCACGTCTTGGACCTCGGCTTGGGTGCACATCTTGGCAACCGCCAGACACAGAATGTGGTCCCCAGAGGAGGCAAAGTTGCACATAAACGTCAAAGAGCTCCAAGCAGTCCGGCTGGCGTGCGGTGCCTTCCTGCCCCACCTGTCAGGCAAGGTGGTACAAGTCCTGACGGACAACACAGCCTTGATGTTCTACATCAACAGGTAAGGGGAAGCAAACTCGTTGACTCTCTGTCAAGAGGCACTCCATCTATGGGACTTTGGCATGAGCCACGAAATCCACCTGGAAGCTTGTCACCTTCTCGGTGTCAAGAATACATTGGCGGACCAGCTCAGCAGGGACTTCTCCTCTCACCACAAGTGGTCGCTCCATCCAGGGTAGCCTGCATGATCTTCCAAAGGTGGGGAGTTCCCCACGCGGACCTATTTGCTACCAGGCAGAACAGGAAATGCCACCGGTTTTGCTCTGGGCAAGGTCTGAGCAATGGCTCCCTCTCTGATGCTTTCCTCACATTGTGGTCAGGGAGACTGATGTACGTGTTCCCTCCAATTCCACTCATCGGCAGTGTCCTGGCAAAGATCAAGAGAGACAAAGCTCAGGTTGTCATGATTGTCCTGGCATGGCCTCACCAACATTGGTTCGGCACGCTCATGAGCTTGTCCCTGGCCCATGCCCAACCTCCCGGACCTGCTGTCACAGGACCATGGTCGGCCCCTACACTCCAACCTTGACTCCCTCCACCTCTCAGCATGGATGCTGCGTGGTTGAACCCCAAGGAACAGACCTGTTCAGAAGGAGTCCTGGGGAATAGGAAGCCCTCAACCAGACTGATTTACTTGGCCACATGGGCGAGGTTTTCCCACTGGGCATCCAAGCATGGCATCTCTCCCAGATTCCATAATGTATTTAATTTGTGTTCGTAACCAATTGACTTTAAACTAAACTGTTTTGGTAGGATGAGTCACAGGGTCTGCTGGAATTTGTAGCTTATATGCCTATCTTTTTTTAAAAAAAGCAAAACAAAACACATCTCACAGGAAGAGGGTATTTTTCTTGCTGTTAACTAAACTAAGCTTATGATCAAAAATCTGATAACCTTTTTAAATACTTACTTGGCAGTCTTTTGAGTATATGTTCAGAATGTACAAGTTTCTTTTGAGAAACAACTTTTCAGTCACAGAAGTGTTTTATTCAGCGACTCACAAGGGGAAAAACAACCAAAAAACTGTTACCATGAGAAATCGTAACTTCTGTTTTCTTTATAAAAATAAACAATTACTCTCTAACTCATTATAAAAAAGCAAAATCCAGTTGTATAGTTGAGGACCTTACTTTGAGTCCACTTTATTTAAATGTAGTCATCTACCACAGAGAATCTCTATGCATTCTAAAATAGCTAAATGCGTTACATACTTGGCCTAGATGCACCTTTTTATACTTGCAAAACAGGGAACTAGGATGTTAAACTGACTTCACACTGCATTTGCATATTCATAATGGCCAGATTCTGCCCTCACTTGCTCTCATGCATGCTACTGAAGGCAGTAGTATTACATAGGTACAACTGAGGATTGAATTCAATCCTCTGAGTCAAATTTTGGATATACTTTGGTTTGAAGTATAGTATTATATCATGCGGGTACAGAAACATTGTTCAGGCATCTCCCTTCATTATAAGAAACCAATCTAAATGAACGAATAGAGTCATTTCTGACTTTGAATTCTATGGATGATGAGCACCTTCAATTATCATTGAGTAAATGGGATTTGAAGGTTCTCAAGACCTTGCAGGATTTGTCCCTAATGACTTTGAAATACATTGTGTCATTGCTGATACAGATGAGAGTTGATCTGAAGCATTTTCTCAAGGTGACATAAATTAATTTTCACTGTGAAATTTTAGGCACGTAACTCCCATTAAACCAGTTAACATTTTGGGTAGCGCTTTGACAATGAGCTCTCTGTAGCAAGTGACTAAAACAAGAATGAATGGTGTTACAGTTCAGGGCAACTGCATCTGTATTTCCCCCTCTATGGTCCAGCAAGGGCACCCAAACTAGGGTCCCAGCTCCTCAGCTGTCATCTCTCTCAGGCAGAGACCCATGTCTCTCTCCCTTTTGACCAGGGTTTCTCCAGGATGAACAGTTCCCTGCCTACACTGTGTTATTTCCCAAAATCCTTCTGTCCTCAGAGATGTGAGGCAAGGTAATTGCCAACAGTTATAACTTACCACACATCTCTTTCTAAGCAAACACTTCTTTTCCTAAGGTGAAAACATATTAAAACAATAAAATAACCTAAATTTATGCTAATAAGCTTAGCACAGATCATCCGTGAAGTCCAGCGAGGGCTCTGATTGGTTATAGTCCTTCCAACCCTTCCCTAGGATTGGGTCCCCCCTTTGACCAGAGGTCCTGTCCATTTGCTGGATCAGAAAGCAGGCCCTGAGTCCATTTTAATTCCGGCTATTTAACCAAAAATCATTCTGGAGAATTCAGTTTGAATCTGTATATCCAAGCTTCTCTTCAGCTGGTGGTAGCTCTCTTGAGGTGTTACAATTTGAGTGCATTTGCTTAACCACCCCGCCACTTTTCTTAGAACCTGGAGGGCTCCCTTCCCCATGGAAATACATACAGTCTCTCAATAGTACATAAATACTTGCATTTTTGATATAATGAATTCCTAAAATACTTAAACTTTTTTCAATAAAATTTAACTTACTTCAGTAGGGTTTGTCAAGGATATTGTCATATCTGTCACAGATGGTTGTGAAAAGTATGAGAATATTGGTTCCTTTCAACTACACTTTCAGAAAACGTTAAATAAGTGTATTCCAAAAATTTTTCTGTTCAGTTCAGATGGCATATTGCTACATTATGATACTATAAGATCTCTTTAGCAGTAATAAAAGTGCTGTTCAGTTGTAAAAGGTTTCTGAAAGAACTACAGACTTTCATAAGGCAATTAAAATTACTACTGAGTAAGGAAACTATGGGATAAACTATGTTTTTTCCAAAAGGAAATGATGTGTAATGCTATTCCAACAATTTTCCAATATATTAGTAGTTTGATTGCTATGGTTGTATGGAAGAATGTGTATTCATATTAATGTTTTTATGACATATGTTTATATTGACCAGGATCTTATTACTGGGTTTAGGTTTAACAACAGGATACAGAAATTTTACAGGTACTATACCGGGGTGGGCAAACTACAGCCCGTGGGCTGGATCTGGCCTGTCAGGGCTTCGGATCCGGCCCACGGGATTGCCAGCCCCGTGGTGCTGTGGGGCTAAGGCAGGCTTCCTGCCTGCCCTGGCCCCGTGCCACTCCTGGAAGTGGCCAGCACCACATCCCTGCAGCCCCTGGGGGGAGAAGGGGGACAGAGGGCTCCATGCACTGCCCTCGCCTGCAGGCACCACCCCCTGCAGCTCCCGTTGGCTGGGAACAGGGAGCCACAGCCAATGGGAGCAGGGCGTGGGGGGGTAGCCACAGATGAGGGCAGCGCTTGGAGCCCTCTGCACTCCCTCCCCCAGGGGACACAGGGACATGGTGCCAGCTGCTTCTGGGAGCAGCACGGGGCCAGGGCAGGCAGGGAGCCTGCCTTAGCCCCACTGTGTGCTGCTGCCACCCCGGAGCCACTCAAGGTAAGCAGCTCTGGGTCAGAGCACCCTGCATCCCTCCTGCACCTCAGCCCCCTTCCCTGAGCCCCCTGCTACACCCCTTCCTGCTCCTCACATTCCTCCTGCTCCCCAACCCCTTGCCCTGAGTCTCTTCCTGCACACTGCACCCACACCCTGAACTCCCTCCTGCACCCAAGCCCTTGCCCCAGCCTTACATTCATGGCCCTGCATGCAATTTCCCCACCCAGATGTGGCCCTTGGGTCAAAAAGTTTGCCCACCCCTGTACTATAGGAAGACTTGTAAAATCTTCATTTCCATCTAAGAAAGTATGAAGCACGGCTCAGCTTCAGTGTTAGCTGATAATGATCAATCAAATACAAACATTAACGCCACATCAACTAATAATTAATTTAATTGGCTATCAACTTGATTGATGCACTTATACAAAATTGTACATAAAGAAGAAGAAGAATTCCATTTTAATAAAATAAAAAGGTAAAGTGTGCAGAAAGGTATTGCTAATTTAAGATTCATGAGAATTCATCTCATTTTAATAAGTTATGAGAGCACCTGCTAGAGCTTTTCTCTTCCTAACTATTACAGGCTACAGATAATAGGCTACTATTACAGCCATGTTAGTCTGTATTCGCAAAAAGAAAAGGAGGACTTGTGGCACCTTAAAGACTAACAAATTTATTTGAGCATAAGCTTTCATGAGCGATGAAGTGAGCTGTAGCTCACTTAAGCTTATGCTCAAATAAATTTGTTAGTCTCTAAGGTGTCACAAGTACTCCTTTTCTTATTACAGGCTCGTTTACAGAAGCAATTTCAATCAAAAATTACAAGATATTCCCATGCAAAAGAAAGTCAAAGGAGGACTTCCTTCTGTCAGCCTTAACTTTTTTTGTTTTTAAATCCATTAACTGTGAGGAGCGTGGGGGGTTGTACCTTTCATCTCTGAAGACCTAGGTTTGAATCCTGATTAAGCCCCCCAGTTCAAAAACGTACTTCAGCATGTGAGTAATCTCACTGAGGTCAGTTGTTTTTGCCAAGTACAGTATATTTTGTGATTGTTGCAAATTGAGTGAACAAACAGTTAAGCAAATTCACTAATTCATAATGGGTCTCCCAGTCTGTGTGAATTAGCAGATTTCTACTGTATTCTGATTACCCTAAATCTGCATTGCAGGCTTTTAAAAATATTTGTGTGTGCACATCTAAAAAATGGTAAATGGATGGGTGGGTAGGAGAGAGTAAAAGGTTCATAATCTTTGAAAAGCTGTTGGCGATCTTACACAATCCAGTTACAGGAATAGGACGACCCCATCATTTACCCTTGAATAGTAAGAAGAAAGAATGCGCCCTTGGTGAGAAAGCTGATAAAAATGACACATGGCAGACATAACAGAGCCACCAAAAGCAATGATTTGGATTTTGCTAAAGGTTAATAACTTTTCAGGGAATGTATTGGCTCCTTTGAGTCAGATAAATGGGCACTGTGTCAATTTATGAGTGCGTTTCTGGAACAGGAAATATGCTGACACTGTTTCAACAGAAACATGTCTAATTGCAATATTTCACCCTGACCATTGTGAATATTTGTTGGCATTATTGCAGTTATTTCAGTCACAAGTATTTCAAACAGTACATATAATATTTTTATAATTTGCCTTAGCATGACGGTAATTCTGTATACTGAATAGTATGAGTAGAACTTTCAAAAGCTCCTAAGTCACTTAGGATTTTAAATTCTGTGAAGATCAGTGAGACATAGGCTCCTTAGTGCCTTCGACACTTCTGAAAATGTTACCCTCTGTTCGTTCTTTCTATCCATCTATTGAGGCTTTTATAAAGTCCCTCTCACCATTAGATTCTCAGTGTTGTCTTTGACACTTATACACTGAAAGTTCAACAGTTCTCCATAAACTTTATTATTTATGCAGAAAAGCAAGTAAGATTTTTAAAAAGTAAAGAAAATATTTCTCTCTTGAAAACATTTTTACAGTCAGGTGGATATGATCATTTGAACAAACAATGCGTGCACTAACACTTCAGCAAACAGATAATCTTGCAAATCTTTTTCTGTCACAGCAGGGCCTTGTTGCCTTTCCTTCTAGTAGGTTTGTACCATTGTTACTTATTTTACTATTCAGACATTGACAGCATTTTGCTATTTGGTGCTTGGTAATTTTTATTGTTGTTGCATTTAATTCAATCACAAAATCCGTATTTTTAATCTGTTTTTTTGTGAAATACATCTGATCACTTCAGATTAAATTCCCTATAGAACTGGTTAGCAGTGTTTTATGTAAGCGAAAATACGTTTACTTTTTAAATCTGAAGCAGAAGGATGACAAAGTGAATGAGAAGGGAAAATCTAGAAAGACTGTACTTAGTAGAATGAGCCAATAAGCATGATATATACAACAGTATAATGCTAAGTTTATGGTAGGCTTAAAAGCAAAAGATACAAAATAGCTGTCATTTTATATTATTCTTATTAAAAGCTTATCGTTTCAGCATAATTACTATGCAGAATGAAACTCCACGCCTTTTGCTAGCATTTTTGACACTTTCAATTATACATTATTGCTGATTTAAAAAAAAAAAAAAAAAAGGAAACAGCACAGTAGGAAACATCTAAAGTCAGAAGGAACATGCTAATTTTTAAACTGTGCTGTAAGTAAACAGATTTGGCGCTTCTTGTTTGGTACATTAGGCTGGAGGTCAAATTCTCTAATAGCCCAAAATATAAGTTAAAGCATGTTCTCATAACTTAATTTTTAAAAAATGGCTGTTTTCTGATGAAAATGAAAGTTTTCCAATAAATCTCACAACTGCTGGTTTCTGCATGGGCATCTGTGTTCTGCATGAAACATTAAACAGTGTCTGTGACACATTGAAATCTTTCAACAGCTCCATTGCTAATTATTAACTATGGGGGGGAGTTCATTTTGCTCTTCACAACAGTCTGATTTAAGAATTCAGTGAGACTCTCATATGATTGTGTGGTTTATTCATTATTTAAAGAAAAGAACTGCCTTTCTTAAAATGCAAGTCAAATAGGATTATAACAGCTGCTTTAATGTAAGTAAAATAACCCCGCAAATGACAAAGCAAAATCTGAAAATATTACATATTTAAAATAGTTTCCAATATTACTGCAACTGGTGCAGTGATATGGTGAACTGAGGTAGTTTTGTGTGTGTATACAATTTGCCAGAGGCTCTAAAACAAACAAAAGTATAATAAGCACTCACCACCTTCTGTACTCTCATTAGGAATTTAGATAAGAAGTGAAAAATGAACATTTGTTGTTGGTAAGTAGTAAGTACACAGTGGAAAACAAATAATGCAATGATGGCTTACGTGTTGGAAAAATTTATGCAACTGTCTCCTCCTCTTCACTCCCCAGCCCCCTCCAGTCATTTGTATATTATAATTGCAATTACTTTAAAAAAAATCTGTCAATAAATAGTGTTGTTTAATCTCACTATTCTGAAAGACAGCCTTTTAGTTAGCAGTTGCATGACAAGGTAGATATATATTTAATGTGAAGAACATTGTAAACAAGAAACCATGAGTTTAATCTTCATCCTCATTTTGAATAACACATTTTTTAAAGAAAACCCCTAGATTAAATAATACACTGTTATAGTAGAACTGTATAAAATCTATCATTCATTCACAGAAAATTTATATTCAAAAGCTGAATCTTTGAGATTGAACAAAAAATTTTTAGCCCTGGTTCAAAAGACAACAGTAAAAAAACAAAAAATGGTAACCAAGAGACTGAAGGAGTGGATTGTGTGGGTTGTTAGAACTGCACACTAGCCCCAGTTATTGACCCAGTGACTCCTAATGGCCTCTTTCTTACCATTGCCCACATGTCACTGTGGTTCTCAAATTATTTGTCAGAAAAAGAGGAGGACTGAAGTTGGAGCACTGATGGCAGAAAATTCAGGTTTAGGCAGACAGAAGTACAAAGATTTTCTAAGCCTGCATTGAAGCCATGGCAAAGACAAAAAGATCCTTTTCCTCCTCTTCCATAGTAGCTGCCAAAACATGGCCAACAAGCTATTCAGGGTGACAAAACCTTGATCAGACAGATTGCCCGTATTCCGCAACAGAGCCCAGCCCTATTTGCTGGGGAAAAACTAAGATTTCAGAGTACCCAGGTTTGGACACTGCACAGAGCCACTGTTAGTTGGAATGTAGAAAGAACGATATTACTATGCCATTTATATACTTGTGAGAATGATACTGTCACTATCATTTAGACAGTATTGTCAGTTTTTAAGCAATCCTATTGACAGGACCTCTGGATAGAAATTAGATAAATTGTAGAACTATTTTGAAGTGGAACTGAAATAGTTACAGTGGATTTCTCTTCAAAGCTAAGAGGCCAGTGCACTAGAGAGTAAATCCTGATTCTATGATGATAATCAGTAGTAGTAACTGTAGAATTTAATTTTGATCCATTACCAGAAGCACTGATTTTAAACTGTCAATATCAAACTATTTGGAGGAAGTACACTGAATTCTTTTCAATACTCCTGACAAGCTCAATGGCAAGACATCTTTAAGTAAGAAATGCTTTCACTCACTACATGTCATATATGGATCTTAGCAGTTAGAGCTCTTTTCCAATGGGTCATCAGTCCTAAAGTTTAAAACAATCAAGAGTATAGCTTGATTTCCATTGGATTAGATGTACTTTGACTACACGGTGCTCGGTATTTAAACTCCCGTACACCAAAATTGAAGAGCAATAAAAAAAAGCTGATGGACTTTTTTCTGAGACTTGACAATTGATCACCATCTTTGTGAACTGCAGTAATTGATTCAGACTAAATCTAGATTAAAATAACCCTCAAATTTTCTTCTTCAACCACATTCCAATGAATAATAGGTGATGTCTTTGGTGGCATAATAAAAATCTGGTCCATGCATGGAAAAAAATGAGACTTGAAGTCCATGCATTATAGCACATACACAGTTGTGTGTCTTGCATAATTACTACAGTTGCAATAAAATAATTATTTAGGTCTATAATTTGTAGGGGTGGTGGTTGCTGCGCAAATAGAATTTGAATATGGACCTCAAGTCTTATTTTTCACAGGTTGTCCCTCATTTACCAAACATCATTTTTTAAGATGTTGGCCCTTTGTCTTTAGTTTTCTTTAATTTACAAAAAAAAAAAAACCTGGTTACATGGATCTTGTAGCTTAAAGCTGTCTAAAACCTTTCATACGCTCTTTCACTGTAAGCTTCATATTTATTCAACTGCTGCTATTCTCCTTCAGCCTTACATGAAAATATCTTTCTTAAGCAGTTTTTTATTCTATTTCTTCTTTGTGAAGACTAAAGCAAATTAACTGTAGAACTAATCTGCCGTTCCTCATTCTCATTTTCCAGTTTTCCAGTATCATTTTTATTTGACCAATTTTCTCCACTATTTTTTCTGCCTTATATGACTGAACTACTGTATATCGAGAATCCTTTGATTTGTTGAAATATTTTCTGAAGTCAGCATTCAGCATTTCTTTTGTTCTCTCTATTATCCATTTAACTAGTTCTGGATAGTTTTTTAGTTATAATAAATATTTGTCTTCCAAATTGGTCGTATTTCAAAGCCTTTGATAAGCAATATTGTTGTTAGTATTCTTTATGTGAGTATCTGTTGCCATTTCTAGTCTTTCCAGCTCTTTTTATTAAATTTATGTTCCCCCTTCTGTAGTACATTCCCAATATAATAAAGAATTCAAATAAAATCCTCTGGACATTTTTTAGTCTTTCAAAGTCAGCTTTTCTAAACTCCAAAATGTTTGTATTAGAGTTGACCCTCTGACATTTTGTGATTGTTTCACATTTCACTGGTTTTTAAGTGATGTCTAGTGTCAGCCTTATTTGTAACACAGTACTTGGCTCATTTTCTGAAATTAGGTCCCAAATACTTATTGAAAGTGTGGGTCATTCAATAAAACAGCAATAGAAAACAAGCATTTACTACCTCTAGGAATATGTCAGCACATTTATTTTTGCATATTATTATTTTTATTTATTATCCAATCAGCACCTAATTACTGTGATCAAAGCTCACCTTCCTTCAACTTGGGCACTATTTAAAAAAATGACATGAAACCTGGATTCAGTGGTCTCTCTTCAAACCACCTGCATCTATAAAAAATAGACAGAAACAAAGAATATCAAATTGTCATAAAGTAACTGAGGGGATCACCCAAAATCTGATAGACGATCTCAATATTCCAGTGATCCAAACCAGGTTTCACCTGATGGTGAAAAGTGAAGAACAACCCAGGGTATTTCACTTCACATATGAAATAAGAGGGGGGAAAATCTGCAATACGTAAGGTCTTACATTTCAAAATTTGATTGTTGATTATCTCTTGGCTTGCTTACTGTTTGTGGAGAATGGATATGACCAGTTTTCTATTCTGCTAAATAAAGGCAAAAATGAAGTAGCTAATGGTATGAGTAGCATCCATGGGGCCAGGAAACCAAAAAAGGAGTGGATTACAATAATCTAGCTTGCAAGTGATGATGGGAATTGTATGATTACAGTTAGGTACATGGGGGGAGACACTTTCCAAATAATTCAGAGATAGCAATAGATACCCTGAGCCATGTTGAGAGCAGCCTTGCATGATACCTGAATTCTGCACTGTCCTATTAGTAGTGGATTCACCCCCTATTAATGGACAGATTCTACCTGTGAATTCCATTACATGTATCCCTGAGCCAGAAACAGGAACATTGTTGCTCTGGATTGAGTTTAAACCAGATGTCCATCTCTTCCTCAAAGACCTATGCCATGAAATATCATCCATCATGGTTTGACAGTAAATAACACTGATAGTATTTACACTGTGTGAATGTTAGGCATTATTATATGAGTCATGTATACTATATGATAAGCACCTGGAGGAGCAGGATGGAACTCTGCAGTGTCATGCATTAGAGTCTCTTAGTAAAGGGACGTAGGTGCCTCTCACCACTTGCTGAGAGCTCCCACTCAGGAACATTTTCATCCACTGAGGAGTGAATCTATCCCCCTCCCCTCAGGGCCAACAGCCTGACAGATCTGACATAATCAGCAAGTGAGAAGATTGTCCTTTACATTGACTAATGTTATCGCCATACTACAAATCTGTTTGAAACTAGACTGTACCGTGTCAAGCAGTTTATAAACATTTATAGCCTTTTTTATGTATAAGAACATTACCTGATTCACTTTGCTTTTTCTGCTGCTACAGCTAACATTTATCTGTAAGCAGAGGTGATGGAACAATTTGTATTGGGAGGAGGGGGGGTTGGGTGCTGAAAGACATACTGTAAACCCTGTATATAATGGAAACCACTTCAAGCCCTGGGGTGCTGCCACACCCCCATCACCCCTAGTTCTAGTACCTGTGTCTTTCCATCTGTCCAAACTGTGTATACTTTCTCACCCAACAATTCATAGGCTTTCTTTTTCCCAGATCAATATCATAGATAAACCAATAATTGCTACCTTAATGGTTAAAGAGGTTAATGGAAAATATTGCTCAATTAGTAAAGCAGATTTTGTTCTGGGAAATGCAGAAAATTTTTAGGAAGCAAGCCGTGGAGGTGGATATAAACTCAGTAATAAAATGCATGGGGCCAGATCCTCTGCTATATTGTATGTCAGATTTTGTTTCTCCACTGACCCTGTGTATGCAAAGACCAGAGAAAAGAATAAAGTTTTTGACAAAGTATTGTATGTGATTCATGTTATTAAGTTGCATTGTGTTGAACAATATGTGAAGAACCAGTTATACAGAAGACCTGGAAAAAGAATGTATTTATAAGTGTAATCTCATAGGGAAAAATGAGTGTTTTTCTATACTTGCAAGTTTAAATAAAACTCACTGTTTTCATATTAATGTCCTCACATAATATAAAAAATAATTACCAATTATTAATGAAGTAGAAAGCTAGTTACCCTCACATTGCTCTAATATATGCACCTCTTTTGATCTGAAAGCCCTTTAAATTTGGCAGTGTTATCTACAACAGATGAAGTGGATTTATTTGAAATTCAAGTCTAGTGGACTTCATGAGCAATATATCTGCAAATTGTTGCAGGTTATTATCCCAGGCAATAACTGTGATAATTGCTAGGTTTTCTCTTTTTAAAAACAAAGTAGTTAAAAGTGGCATACTGTAGTTAATCATTAACATTGCCAGTAAACAAACTTTTTCATGGAGGTATATAAAATATGTGTATTTATAAATAGACAGGGAGAGTGAGCTGTTAAAATATAACTTAATTACATTAGCATAACTCGAGTGGGAGTTTAGTAAATATCAAATACTTTAATTAGCTTGCATCTTTTTATTTGGAAGATTAATGACACCCCTACATGAATGTTTACAGTGTTTAACAATATGACAGTTTTGTGCCAAACTAGTATACATGACCCCTTTAGAAGTAGCTGTATATTTAACTGTTAGTCTTCAAGCTGGGTAGGTTGTTGACAGTGGGGTACTTTGGGATCTCTGGATATTAAAGCATGAACCTTTAAAACATGAGCTAAAATACACAAGTCTGTTAGCCCAGGGTGTAGCAGGCTTGCCCAGTCAGTATGACACTCTGTCCTCTGCTGTTGGTGGCTGGGATATTTATATGAGCCTACTACAGCCTTTAGTTCAAGTAGTAAAGGCTCATGCCTTTAGATCTCGAAGTCTAAGGTTCAATTCCCACTTCCAACAACTTTCCTGGGGGCATCATGTAATGCTTTTGGTAACACAGAACATCAGCTTTTTGTCTCCTGTGTTGGTCTGTTCTTTGCATCAATGGATAATAATTTTAGTCTTTTACATTCAGTTGCAGTTTTTCCACTGTACATTTTTTTTATTGCTGATGCAGTTTCTGGAAAATTTGTAAATCACATTTGATTAAATGTAAGAAAATTAATTGAATCATCCATGCTGGAATCATTGGATCTGAACACATCAGAGTCCAGTCTGAGTCACACATATTTATTGGCATGTTACTTACTTTAAAGCCATGATAAATAGGTTAAAAACCTGATCTGAAATCAAATTATAATTTGTTTTATTATGCCAAGCCAAGTAAGTACTGTTTGAACTCCCTCCCTAGCTGACCAATCAAGTTAATTACTTTAAATATATTTGTGAGAAAAGGAGCTGTGTGAAAATTGGTAAGAAATTAATTCTGTCATATTTTAATAATTTGTAAAAATGATATTGAGTCCATAAGTAGTGAAAGTGATATTCTTCTCTAACATCTAGAAGTGTACTGTAAATAAACATGCAGTTCTCTTGAGAAGGAAATGGGAATATTGCTGAAAAGCTGTGGTCTCTACAGTTTGACTGAGTGGCCAATTGATTTCTTCTTCTTTTTTTAAAATTCTAGATGCTGAAGAATACCAGCCTCCAATATGGAAATCCTACTGTGAGTATATCAGAAATCAGAATAAATATCAAAATCCTCTTAAAAGAAGTTTCAATGGAAGTTGTTTTCCCTCTCTTTAAAACAATTACCTACGTCCGTTCAGCTCTTGTGAAAGTAGGTGCATTGGCAAACTGAAGTTTTCTTTTTATTCAGATAACAGATACAGTATGGGTTGCAGCAATGCAAACTCCTGCACACTCCCTCATTGATGTGATGTTCTATACAGGCCATTTCTGTGGGTGATAGTTTGATCTCCCTATCCATTCAGATTTTGTTTCGTAGCTGAGGCTGCCAAAAAGGATTCCTGTTATGGCAATGAGTTCTTCACTGAGCATACTTGCCGAGCCTGAATTGACCTGAGTGAACCAAATTTTTTTATACAGGCCACAAAGCTACCTTCAGGTGATGATTGTTTTGATCCCTAGCAATTTAATCTGGTTTTAAATTGGTGGTTTAGAAGTAAAAGGCCCAATATACTATTTTCAGTCTTCTGGACCATCCAGTTCTCCTACTTAAATATCATTTATATGAAGTGTAATGCAGAAATACGTTGTTGTATGCTACTTTTATTCCAGTTACACTGTACTATGATGTAGCACTGAGCTGAGACAAAGTAGTTGGCTTTTAAAATCTTGATTAAAATTTGATTGTAAAATTAATCATTTATTTTAAAACTTCACTGAAAATTTTAATGAAACTGTAGTGTTGTTGTTGATTACCACATCATTATCAAAATGAAAATGCGCAAAAGTACAAAGCCATGAAGTTGTGGGAACTTAAGGCACTGATTCACCAAAGTATTTAAACATGCTCATAACATGCTCATGACTTTAAGCACACAAGTAGCCCCATTGACTTGAGTTGCATACAATATTCAGTACCTTCCTGACTTCAAAGATGTCTCCTTAGAATCTTAGCGCTATGCATGAATGATCTTAGAAACATAAGAGTTGTAGCCCTGTTGATCCCAGGATATTAGAGAGACAAAGAGGGTGAAGGTACTGTCTTTTATTGGGCCAACTTCTGTTCATGAGAGAGAGACACTTTTGAGCCTACACGAAGAGCCTACACTAAGCTCTGTGTGGCTCAAAAGCTTGTCTCTCTCATCAACATAAGTTAGCCCAATAAAAGATATTACCTCACCTATCTTGTCTCTCGTACAAAAGTAATACAGCCCCAAAGTGCATTGTTTTCCACAGATTTGGTAGAATTATAAGATTATTGCTGGGAATACTTCTCCCTAAACTTGTGTTTTGCCACTGCCTTGTTTTTTCTGAGGAAAAACTAATTTGTTCTAACTTAATAGAAACTGACAATGTGATAAATTAAGCCTGAGCAAGATTATATTGACTTCAATGGAACTAACGTATGCATGCTCTAAATTGTGCACACACTTAGTAGCTTGCTGAATCGAAGCCTACATTTGCTACTTCCCCCCCTCCACTAATCAAGCTGTACTGAATTTTATTGTTTTCAGAGACAAAATCCTTCTTTTAAAAAAAAGGCAAAATTAACCATTTTGAGAGAGGTAGCCTGACTATACTTGTGAGTTCTTTAAATCAGTGATTTTTAGAGTGAAATCTTGTCCCCGTAGAAGTCAATGGAAAACTCCCGTTGACTTCAGTGGTCTCAGCCATTTTGGTGTGTGTGTGGTACAGCCTTTTTTGGAAGAGTCCGGACAGAGCATGAGCTTTTCACATCACCCCAAAACTGTATCACTTGTCTTCTGTTGATCAGATTAGCACAGTGCAGTGAAGTATTTTTTCTTAGTTTTTGTTTTCATGAAACAGCCCATGGAAACTTTTAAGCAAACATATCTAATTTACAGAGCATGATAAATAAGTTATTGTTCAGATATATTCAGAATCCAATTTTGTGGTTGACGACCAAATCATCTCAGCTTCTAAACTTCATGTCTGAATGACTCTGGAGTAATTAACACAGCCCCAACTTGCATTGTATTTAAACACAGTTGATAGTAGTATAAAATTACAAAGATTACTGTTGAGAATATTTCTCTGTAGACATATGTTTTTCATTGCAGTCTTGGTTTCTTTGAAGAAAATCTTTTTCTTTATTCCTTCCAAGAAATGGACAATATGATAAGTTAAACATCGGGAAGATTATGCCCAGTGGCGGTATTAACCTATGAAATGATCTATCACTGTGTCACATCATAGTTTTTGTTTAAATTAGTGTATGTATTTCTCTTGAAGTGTCTGTATTCATTGATATTGATCATTATTCATGTATTTGAGTTATTTTTTCCCTTTTTTTTCTATTTGTCAGAATACTACTAGAATATCCTGTATACAATTTTTAGTTTAAAATATCTTTAATTACTGAGACAAGATAGGTGAGGTAATATTGGACCAAATTCTGGTGGCAGAAGTAATGTTCAGAGCTTTGTGAAGCTCAAAACCTTGTAGCTTCCACCAACAGAAGTTGGTCCAGTAAAAGATATTACCTCACACACCTTGTCTTTCTCATATCCTAGGACAGACATGGCTGTAACACTACTGCATGCAACATTTAATTTCTGTATAAGTTTAGAGGCACTATGTTGTCTCTTGATATTTATTGACATAAATCAAGCTCCCAATCCTGCAATCTGCACCACGCTGGTGGAAGAGACCCATTTAAGTTTACACTGCTCACGTGCGTGCAGAAATCCATCCATATGGAACAGCTTGCAGGATCCAGGCCTTACTCAATGACATAGCCTAAAAGATTGTTTTAACAATATTTGGAATCACAGCTGTGTAGGTCTGCTGCAGAGAGGATGCCTATTTCTAATCTCTGAAAGGTCTTCAGTCAATGATTGTATTGTCAGAAGATGCACCAGACTCCGTTCCATCATTTTATTAGGGGATGGAGAAGACACATGATCATTACTTTGATATTACTAGTGGGAGCCCTGGTACAAGTTAGGAAGTAGCTAGAAGCCAGTGAACACTGAGCTACATCTTGGATTAAATTTCTATCTCAGTAATCAGTCAGTAAGTAAACATGTTTCCAACCGCTAAATTGTTTCTGTGTTCTGTGGCACATTAGGAAGATTATATTAAAAAATGTCTTTTCCCTTTCTGTCATTACTGAAGAAAGGAAGATAAGAACTGTAGTGTAAGCTAAACTAGTCTCCACTCTCTGTTTCATATGTGAAGCAGACAGTTATTTTTATATTTGAAGTAGAATAGGAACAATTTTTGTTTTGGCTCTCTAGCAGCACTGTAGGTGTGCTTGTCTCTTGGAGAAGAAGAGGACCCAAGTTTGTTCTATTCTTAACTTGTTCAAGATTGATATGTTCTTAGGGTATGACTACACTGCAATTATACACCTTTGGCTGGCCCATGCCAGTTGACTTGGGCTTGTGGGGCTTGGGCTATGGGACTGTTTAACTGTGTTGTAGACATTCAGTCTCAGGCTGTAGCGCAAGCTCTGGGACTCTGCCACCTTGCAGTGTCCTAGAGCCCAGTCTCCAAACTGAGCGCAAACATCTGCACTGCAATCAAACAGCCCCTTAGCCTGAGCCCTGTGAGCCTGAGTCAGCTGGCACGGGCCAGCCAGGGGATTTTAATTGCAGTATAGACACATACTTTCATTCGGGCTAGCTCTGTGACTAGTTTCAGCATTTGAAAAGATTGTCCTTGTCATGTTGGTGTTCACCACACAAGATGCAGAGGGCATATCCTAGCACCAGCAGACCCCAGTAACCAACTCCCTCTGAAACACTTACTTCCTACCCCTGAACAGCTGGCAAAGGGAGAGTAATGAGGTAGAACATCTGAGTCAATGCTCAGTCAAAAACTAAGGCTCCCTTTGTGTCATGTTCTTAAACATGTGTCTGAGACCATATCTACAGTACCACTTATTCTGGAAACACTTACGTCGCTCAGGGGTGTGAAAAAACACCCCTGAGCAACTTTAGTTTCAACGGTATAAGTGGTAGTGTGCACAGCACTATGTCGGTGGGAGAGCTTCTCCCACCACATAGCTATTGCCACTCATTGAGGTGTTTTTATTATGTTGTTTGGAGAGCTCTCTCCCATCGGCATAGAGTGCCTACATGAGCGATCTTACAGCTGCATTAGTACAGCTGTGCCTCTGTAAGCTCGCTAGTGTAGACAAGGCCTAAGTCTAAGTCAGTGAGTAATCCCACTAAAGTCAGTCAAACTACTGATATGCTTACAGGTAGGCATGTGCTCAAGCACTGCTTAAATTGAGGCCTTGCGGCATAAATCAAGGATCTTTTAAAAACTTCTCCAGAAAGGAGGCAGTGGTTTCTATAGGTCCTTAAGTAAAAGCAAAGATGCACATATTCTCTACCCATCAGAGTGTAATTGATCATTAATCTTGTATACTTTAAGAGGGGAGTCTTGAGTTCTTGACACATTACAGAATTTAAAAGGCAGCTGGAAATCAGTCACTCTTTGCCTAACAGAAGGAGGGTGAATATAAGGTTTTCAAGTGCCACCTGGGAAGGGATCTACAAATATTACACAAAACGCAGGCAGGCAGTGGTTGAGAATCCACCTTTCCTGTAGACAGGAAAATCAGCCATGCCACTGCTCAGCTGTGAGAAATTTCAGTTATGGGAGAAACCTCTTGGCTACTGTGAGCAAGCCCAAGTATAAAGAGGGAGAAACAAGAAGAGAGAGGGCTGAAGAGTTTTGGACTTCAAGGGAGCAACAACTCTCTGCCACAGGAGCAAATGTAACACCGACAGACACCAGTCGTCGTCAAACCTGCGACCTTTGGAGCTAAATACATGACCCTCTACTGTATGAGCTAAAAGCCACATGGCTCTTAGCTAAGGCTGTAGAGCCAACTCATTAATCTCTCTCTAAGTGGTCTCGGTGCCACTAGATCGGACAGAGCACCACACCCAGGAGGTGTGAGAGTTACACTAACACCAGGCTGGCTCTGAGCTTCTTAAAGGTTCCTGAGTACAAGAAAAGAAAGTACATGGGGATGAAAGCCCTGAGGGTCAAGGGCTTTCTTTGGAGTTCATTTATATTCTATTTATATACTCTGCCTTTCTGTTGATTTTAATTTTAGCCACCACTGCCTGGGTCAAGGATTGACCCAGACCATTCGAATTAGGATTTCACCCAAAGCGGTGGTATCCTTGACCACTGACACCATCATTTTGTTGCTTGACCGCAATAGGTTTCACAGTTAGAGAACAGGCTCTCTTGAAAAGGAACTCCAGAGTTTCCCTTATTCATTCCAAAAGACAATTCAAGCCCTGTTCTCCAGCTGTAACAAAACAAGAGATGCGCATGCCCTCTAGTGCCTGTACAACAGAGCAAATGATAATTTAAAGTTTTGTTGACCCTTAGAAGGTGCTCAGATTGGCTGTAGTGCATACCAGTGTCAACACACCACTTACATTACAAAGTTATTGTTCAAATGCCCGCTTAAAGCCATTTTTTTAACTTTAATATTGCATTTTACACCCATTATTTTTGTGACATCAGTGTGAACTTCATCTGTGTTTGATGCTGGAACAAAGAGCCACTGCCAGTCTGTGGCAATCTCTAAGTAACAATGAATCCACTTTTTCCGAAGGTTAATTTTTCCAAGGCAAAAATAATAATGAATCACTTGGTTGAAAACATCTCCTTTTTTTGATCAAGGAGAATTTGTCTCTGTCTGTCAGCTCTAAAGGTAGAGGTAGACTGGGTCAGATGCAATCATATATTAAATACTATCACCAGCAATTATTTTGCTGGCATTTCAAGGCACCGTCTTCCTATATATTTCAAGACTTTCAGAAAACAGATGTCTGGACTTTTCTCAAGTTCTGAGCACTGAGCAGCTCCTGCTAAAGGGAATGCCGTCAGAGTCCTGAGTGCTCAGCACTTCTGAACATGTATTGAAATGAATGGGAGCTGCCTAGTGCTTATCACTTTGGAAAATTAGGTCACTTAATCAGCCATCTAAATATGGTAGGCACCCATTTTGTAAAATCATGGCCATAGTATTTTATTTGTATTTGAATCACATCCATAGACTTAAAAACAATAAATATTTGATATGTGAACAAGGTAGAACACCTATAGAAAAGGACACAGCTTTTGATATCCTTGATCACTTTCACTCTCCTCCTTAGCTTCTCTTTGTTTCTGAAATGCTGTCCTTGGCCTTGACACCATCAGCCTCTTTCTCCAGCAGTTCCTCTGGGTTGTCTTGCTGTCAATTTAAAGTTAACGTGACCAAAACTGAACTCCTTGCCTTTCCAGTTTGCAACATTTCCTTGTTGAATTCGCTTGCTTGCCATCATCCAGCAAGTCATTCAGGCCTATGGCCTGGAGTCATTTGTTACTACTGCCTCTTTGTGATGGGGTCCTTTGCTCACCGCTGGAATGCCTCCTTCTCCTGAGGTTTAGTGCTGTATGGCAATGCCCCTTCCTGCAATTGCACACCGTTTCTCTCTCCATCTGCAGCCTCACTCTCACTGCAGGAGATGCCTCTTCATGACTCAGCCCTCTGGCCAGGACCCTCAGAGTTTTTCCCCCTTCTGGGATGGAGTCATTCAAAGTCTCTTTTTTTCAAAGAGCATCCAGCAGTCCTCGCATGTGGTGCCCTGACCCTGTCACTCCTGCAGCGACCCAGGCACTCTTCCAGTTCACTGCTCTGCCATTACAACTTTCACAGTGAACCAGGGCCTGCCCTCTATTCTGGGTTCCAGCCCAGGGACCCTACAACACACAGCCAAGGTCTGTTCAGTCCCAAAATTTGCTGCTTCCTACCCTGCATCCTATAGGCTCTTTTCTCCACCCTGCTCTCTTCAGGGTATGCCCTTCCTTCAGGCCCAGGCCTCCAAGTTCTCCTCTTTCCCTGGGTTTCTTCCATTGCTCTCTACTAAACAGAGGGTGACTACAAACTTCCTCCCAGCTGCCTTTGCTGCTGCCAGCTTCCTGGCTTTATACTAGCCCACCCACTTCTGCACAGGTGAGCTTCCCCCTAATTAGGGCTTTTCTCTCACCCTTAATTCTCCTGCCTTGCAGCCTACTTGGCTGATTTGGCCCACCTGGCCAGCTTAGCCCTCTCAGAGCCAGTGTGGGAAGTACACCCCCACCACACTCTTCCTCACCCAGAGGGAAGATCCATTCTTTGCTATTCTGAGCTATAGATCTACACCAATAACTGCTACTAGATAGAGTCCAATACAGCTCCTGATGGGAAGACAATTCAGAACTACTGTTCTGACTTTGGAAAAGAATCTATCTCCAAAGTGGCCAGACATGACGAGAGTAGCCAAATTGGGTAAAAATGCGAAAAGGACTTACAAACACTTCGATACTAGACATCACTCAGAGAACGGCCAGATCTAGAACCTGGTGACTGTGTTTGTGACAAACTGGATGGAGAACTCCAGCTGTCAGAAGGAAAAGGAATTCATTGCCCAGATCATATGTGATTGAAACTGATGGTGGAGAGTTCAACGGAAACCATCAACATCTTCAGTTTGTTTCTCAGAAAGAACAATCAATGGAGAAAACTCTACAGATGACAGATGCAGAACAAGAAGAAGACTAAATGATTCTGAACAGACCACACCCAGTCGTTGCAACTAACGGACAGCCGGATGGACCAAGTTGTTACACATTCAGGTCTTGTATAGAAAACCAGTAAGATTCTGAGACACTTAATAGACTATGTACTCAACATTAAAGATAGCTTGACCATTTAGTTTTTTTTAAATGGGGGAAAGGTAAAACTAAAAGGGGGAGACATGATGGAATGCTAAAACTATATTACAGTATTCACCCATTAGGCTGCACCATGTGCAACATAACTTACCTGAGCTGGTAACAGCCATACTTGGCAGTGCATTAAAGTATCTTAAAAGAGATAGCAGCCCTGTAACCTACTACTTCGTCCATGTACAAGGAGCACATGACGACATTAAAGCAGTTATTATTAATTATTATTGTGTGTTACAGTTGACTTACTGCTTCTTCCTCCATGACATTTTTAAGACCAAAGCTCTTTTCTCTCCCCACCCAGATAAATCTTTTCCAGACCCTTATCTTCCATCTGATTACTGCATAGATGAATTACCTAAGGCTCTCTGAAAACCACATCTCCCCCTTCCACTCTGCACAAAACATAATCTTTCTTGCTTTTCATTCTGATTGAACCTCTCCACTGATTATTCTCACTCCACCACATCAACCTCAAGTTTCTTATTTGGCTTTCAAGGCTTCTCATCACTCTGCGCCTCTCTCCTGTAATTATCCTCCTTGAACTGTGTTGCGTCATCCCCCTCTCTTTCCCTTCTGCTCTGCCAATGATGTGAGCCTGAAAGCTTCATTTGTCTACTTCATCCCAGCCATTTCCACACTGTCTTCCAAACTGCTTCCTATACATGGAACACCCTTGCTGAGCTGTTCCGCAAAGTCATTACTTGGTCATTATTTAAATATTTCCGGAAGACCCACTTCTTGCACAATAGGTACAAAAAACAAGCTTTCTAGGTCATGTTATAAATTGTTTCTTTTATTTACCTTGTTAGTATGGCTGATTATTTTTTGACAGATTTTATTTTTGGAGTTGAAAAATGGAATTTTATCCAAGACTAAATTTGTGTTTGACAAAATTTTGATCATTGGAAAAAAAACTTGAAATGAAAAGCTCTGGAGAAAAAAATCCATTCCACCCATTTTGAAATAGTAGGAAAATTTCTATGTTCTTGTAATATTTTACTTTCCTAATTCCCCCCGCCCTCCCAACCCCCCACTTCCCTCCTTTTTTTTCTACCGGAGGGAAAAAAACATTACTTCCCTCTTGCCTACATCTACATGCCTCAATCGTCTGTCTTTTTAGACTGTGTATTCTTCTGTTCTTTTTAGGACTGTGTCCTCTGTGTTTGGAAAGTGCTTAGCCCACTGTGGGTGTTAGCACAATCAAAGTAAATAATAATAGGTATTAAATAAAGACAGACATTCAAACTTGACTTACTCCAAATCATTTCCCACAATGTCAACATACTATTTTTAGATACTTACAATCAATATTCAAATATAAAATCTTTATTTAGTGCTCAACAGTGTTATCCCATATCAAGTTCAGTGCCATGCCATTTTTAAACATGCATCTTAAACTCTCATAAGGCCTTGGTTCAATAAGGAGTGTATGCATGTGCCTAACTTCAAGCACTTGAATACTTCCAATTAAAGTTAATGGGACTGTTTACGTAGATATTTATCGTTAGGAAGAAGTAGCTTGCTAAATCAGCAGTATCTTCAACTCCAAGCATTTAAAATCATGAGATTTTTTTTTAGAAGACACAGTTTAGGTTCTTTGTAGTTTAGGGAATGCTGGGGGCCACAGTTTTTCATGTTCTGTGCAACCACGAAGTTTGCAAAATAGCTTTTTTTCTTTTTAAATGAAAGCTGAGATCCGCACTTATTCCCATGACTCAAGGAGCTTGGAAAAATGCCATTTATCATGAGACTTGTAAAAAAAATTATGGGAGCTGGCAGCACTGAATCAGGCAGGTCCATATATTAATTCATAATATTGGATATATATTTATGGCCTGATAATACCCCTGTGCATAAAAACCTCTATAGAAGACAGGAAATTGTGAAGAGTTCTCCATTTTCATTTTCCATGTGATTGCCTAACCAGGGAGGGGATAGGGTTTTTCGTTCCCTGCTTCAAAACTAGCAGGTGGCATAACACCCAAAACTTGCATGTTCCGGAAGATTAGCAAAGAAGTCAGAAGTTACAAGTGGCAGAGGTGACTGTGTGAAAGTCCAGTACCGCCACGCTTCCCAAGTTTCTTCACAGCTTTCTTCATCCCTCTTTTAAAGGGTGATCCATGGTGCAAAGGGGCTCTGAAAAAGAGGTAATACAACCACCAACCATATTAGCTTTTCAGTAGATACTCCACTGTTTTCCAAGGCTGAGGGAGTTTCCCATCACTCGTCTTCTTCCCACAACCTGCCATCTTGCTGATCCACAGCCCACTGCGATCTTGGACTGGGGATCACAATATCATAGAGATGGGATGCCCATCTTCCCTTTATATGTGTATAGAGGTCTACATACAGTGGGTTTATTTTCAAGGGAGCAAGCCTAGCTTTGGGATTTTTACTAAAGCTGAGAAGAGAGGCACTCTATTTGCATTATAATTGCTTGCTGTCATCATGTGTCAACCCATGTTCACTACTTGTGGAATAGTAAGAGGAAGGAAGAAGCCTCCTTGAATCACAAAGGGAGAGTGGTAGGGGTCAACTGTAAGGAAAGATTGAAGAGGCGAGACCCAGAGTTCACTCAGTTGCTGTCCCTCATCTTTGGGAACCCTTGGGATGAGCAAAGTTGATCTGAAATATATTTGAGAATCTTAGGTAGCACATTAAAAGGAAAAAGAAAGTGGGAAAATGTTAGCATGTGGAAGCACTAGGGGTCTAATTTATTCTTAAATAAGTTATCACTTGTGTCTTCAGTATGCATTGATAAGATTCTAGTGAACTCTTTTGGTAGTTTGTTGCAGTTCTTTCCTAGCCAATTCAAAGATACTGGAATTTTATTTAAAAATTCTATTATTGAGCTTGTCAGTAATACTGTATGCAACAAAGGAGTTTTATCTTGAAACATTCAGAAGGATTTGTTATGTTTGTTATATGTCTTGCAAGCAAAGTATGGAAATACACAGTGCCAGCACCAATATAAAACTAAATTGGGATTATATGAATTAAAAATAAATAAATGTTACCAGTGTACAATTGCATGACTAATTTCCATATAAATGACTTGACTTGCATGCATTTTAAAAACGTCTCTGTACCCCACCCTTTTTTATATATGTTTGCATTTTCTCTGAAGCATCTGACTAAAAATATCTGAATAAAAGTTTGTGTATATTGCAGTCCTCTAATTATTATTGCTTTTTTATATTTGACAGTGTATCAGTTACAACAGGAGGCACCGCGTCCCAAGAGAATCATTTGTCCTCGGGAGGTCAGTTCTTCTTTAACTGTATCTTGTTAAATCTGATGAATTGTCAGTAGTGTATTCATATTAGAGATCTTTCCTATATGCTGAGAGAGCAACCGTCTATTTCCATTTTCTAAAATACTGTGAAACATATTATATATAATTGTTTTCAGATTATAAAGTGGGTCTTTAAAAATTGATTAATATTTGTTAAATCACCACAGAGATGGGAATACATAAGATTTAACCATTGCAGAGACCCCTTTCCTTGTGCAGATGCTAATCAGGGCATTGTATGACTGTGCTCTATGCAGTACCTAAATGCTGTGATTCCCTTTTTTCATAGTGTTGTAGGAGAAGATCCATATATCTACATATTTAAAGATATGCAATGTTTTCACTCAATTCATGCAGTTTGTTCATAAAAAGCACTTTTCATGAAAGAAGGTTCACCTGTCCAATGTTAGCAAGAGCATTCAAGATAAAATATTGAATTAATAGCATTGGAACTCTTGTTCTGGCATGTCATGGAAAATTTGAAGTTTGTAGAATGTAAGAAATCTATGGAGCTGAAAGACTGCTGAATCAACATTTTCCTGCTTGTCTGCTTGCTTTTTTTTTTTTTTTTTTTTTTTGCCAGTCATCTCTCCTAGTTTATCTAGTTGTCTTTTGAATATGGTAATACTTCTTCCTTCCGTACTGTGTCTTGGTAATTATAAAAATAGGATACTGTAAGTATATATTGATTTCTCCAATAAATCAATAAGATTGAGTTGTTTTTGGCTTCTAACATGTCAAGAACAAAGTGGCTGCAAACTCTTACAACACATATAGTTACAATAATAAATATTATGATTATTACTAATAATACTGAGCTCTTAGCTATATAAATTTTATACAGTAATCAAATGCAATTAAAAATATACGCGCTGTGATGTTAAAACCCCCTGAATATATAAGGAGAAATACATAGAAATTAATCAGTGTGATATTCCCAAATGTCTTAATTATCTGCTTTGCCCTCCCCCTCATGCTATTGTCTATTTAAATAGCCGATATCATGTAGTATCTGAGTACCTCTCAAACATTAAAACATTTATCCTCGCAACACTTCTGTGGTGCAAGGAAGTGTTGTACTGAGGCATGGACAGATCAAGTGACTTTCCCAAGGTCACATAAGAAGTCTGCATCAGAGCCAGGAATTGAATGCACATCTCCTGATTTTCAGCCCAGCGCTTTAATCATAAGACCAAGCTTTACACTTTCTTTCATAGACACCAGGTAGCAATTACCTGAGAATAGGGCAAAATTTTGGCATAAGAAGGAAAGCCTTCATGCTCTGTCAGCTAAGGGTGTACTCAAGCTGAGCATACAAGATCATAAAAGGGACAAGCAAAATGCTAGTGTGGTTAAAGTCTCTCTAACTCTGTCCCTGTCAGAAATGCTGCTCAAGAAAGTCACCAACATGGTGATCCTCTGGGACTCCAATGCACATAGGCCAAAAGGCTTTAACAGAACTTTTCTCTCTTATTTTCCCATACAAAACTGATGATAGCTAGTGCTCCAGGGCTGTAGCAGTTTGCAAAAGGAGAGGCCATTAAGATTTTTATGAAGTGAAAATCCAGATAATCAGTTCTTTCATAGTCATTCAGTACCATATCTTCAAAAGAGCCATGGGTAACAGGCATGGAAGAGTATCATTCACTCCCCACTTCTGCCTTATCTACAAATACTACTCAGTTGTAGGGTGAAGAAATACAACTTAATCAACAAGCATAGCAATTAAAAGGATACTGCCCGCGGAGTAAATGTGTAGGTAAACAGGCCAATCAAGAACTCTGCAATAGCATACTGTCTCTAACATAGTCCCTTGCTTTGGTGGCTGATGACTTTTTTTGACAGGTGAGGCGCACATCACAAAGTCTCATAAATTCCAGTATACATCTTCCTCCTTATAGTCCTGGCCGGGGGTCTCTGCTCTGCCCCACCAGGACTGCAGCCTCCCTCCTGCACCTGCAGGGATCCAGTGTCACCTGCCCCAGGGCCATGCAGGGAGTTCTCTGCAGCTACACTGTCATGGTCCCAGCTCTCTCACTCACCAGCCAGGTGTTTGGGAGCCCTCCCCAGGCAGGAACTGTTCAGCAGAGGGGTGGGCTCCTCTGTGGCCAGGGACTTCTCCTTCTCCTCATAGTCCTGGCTGGAGGTCTATGGCTCTCCTCTGTCCCACCAGGACCGCAGCCTCTCCCCTACCCATTGCACCTGCAGGAAGTAAACCATCTGTGTAAAAGTTAAGACAGGACTGTAAGTAATTTATGGCTCTGTATCTTTGAGCTTTTCTACATTATACTCTTTTCACTACTACCTGGATAAGAATCTTGTCAGTGAAAACAGGTCATCACTCCAGTTCAGATACATGCTGAACTGTTGAGAGTTGGGATATCTACATATTTCTAATTAATAACCACCGGCAGTGTGAACACTGTGAATAGCCCATCTTTCCAATAATATTGGATTTCTGCCAGTATCCTTGTTTTTTCTAGATTCCTTCCACAATATTTTAATGATGGGTTTCAGAGTAACAGCCGTGTTAGTCTGTATTCGCAAAAAGAAAAGGAGTATTTGTGGCACCTTAGAGACTAACCTTAGAGACTAACAAAGCCCGTTGCCAATTGTGCCCACATATCTATTCAGGGGACACCATCACAGGGCCTAATAACATCAGCCACACTATCAGAGGCTCGTTCACCTGCACATCCACCAATGTGATTTATGCCATCATGTGCCAGCAATGCCCCTCTGCCATGTACATTGGTCAGACTGGACAGTCTCTACGTAAAAGAATAAATGGACACAAATCAGATGTCAAGAATTATAACATTCATAAACCAGTCGGAGAACACTTCAATCTCTCTGGTCACGCAATCACAGACATGAAGGTCGCTATCTTAAAACAAAAAAACTTCAAATCCAGACTCCAGCGAGAAACTGCTGAATTGGAATTCATTTGCAAATTGGATACTATTAATTTAGGCTTAAATAGAGACTGGGAGTGGCTAAGTCATTATGCAAGGTAGCCTATTTCCTCTTGTTTTTTCCTACCTCCCCCCCCCCAGATGTTCTGGTTTAACTTGGATTTAAACTTGGAGAGTGGTCAGTTTTGGATGAGCTATTACCAGCAGGAGAGTGAGTTTGTGTGTGTATGGGGGTGGGTTTTTGGAGGGGGGTGAGGGAGTGAGAGAACCTGGATTTGTGCAGGAAATGGCCTAACTTCATTATCATGCACATTGTGTAAAGAGTTGTCACTTTGGATGGGCTATCACCAGCAGGAGAGTGAATTTGTGTGGGGGGGTGGAGGGTGAGAAAACCTGGATTTGTGCTGGAAATGGCCTAACCTGAAGATTACTTTAGATAAGCTATTACCAGCAGGACAGTGGGGTGGGAGGAGGTATTGTTTCATATTCTCTGTGTATATATAAAGTCTGCTGCAGTTTCCACGGTATGCATCTGATGAAGTGAGCTGTAGCTCACGAAAGCTCATGCTCAAATAAATTGGTTAGTCTCTAAGGTGCCACAAGTACTCCTTTTCATTTTAATGATGGGCATCCTTTACAAATAAAAAGATTTATTTGGGCATAAGCGTTCGTGGGTAAAAAATCTGCTTTTTCAGAAGGATGGAGTGAAAATTACAGATGTAGGCATTATTATACCTGAAGAGAAGGGAGTTTCTTCTCTACCCCCTGATATTTGACTCAATATATATATAGTGTGTCTCTGGGATTGTTTTACTGAAATGGTGGTTGAAAATGGCACATTTGCAGCAAAGAGTTATAGCAAGATGTGCCACTTCTTGTTTTTATACCAGAATAATATTTTTAATAGCATTCAATTTGAAAATGCCATTTCAACATGTTGTTTTTAATTTAAGTGAGTCTTTATTTCAAAAACATTTTCGTGTTAATAAAGTAAGAAATTACAGGATGAATGCTGACGGTGTTTGACTTGGGGACACTTTCAGTAACTATGGATAAACCAAGTTTTCTTTCTTTTCTTTTTTTTTTTTTTTTTTTTTTTTGAAGTGGGAGATGGGGGTTGTCTTGCAATGAGTCTTGAAATATATTATATTTGATAATAGGCTACATTTTTAGAGCCATTCAGTATAGTTAGCTTCGACTGTTCTGCTCAGAGCAAGTCTTATTGACAGTCTTGATAGCAGTGTGCAGGTTAGTGGGCTTATCTACATTAAGGCTTTCAATATTGTTAACAGTAGTTCCACCAAACCAGTGTTAGCAACAGTGAGAAATTTGTCTGAAATTTCCCTAGTGTAGACAAGGCCTTAGAGCTTTAACTTATATTATTATGTAGAGAAATGTCAGCTAATTACTATGTTCATTGTTCTGAATTCCAGCTGGGTTGTGTCTAAAGCAAGCAAAAAATATGGTTCCTAGAAAAAGCAATTTCCTCTCTAATTTTGTATGATAATGAAAGGGAGAGGCTCTTTTTTTCTCTTACAAAAATGCCTTTTTCTCAGCTGAAATGTGAGACCTAGGATTCTAAGGGGAAAAAAATGTCAATATCCTCATCATCATCATCAATAATCAATACTAGAACGGTCAAACAAATTTAAAAAAATTATCACAATTGAGATTGAAAAGGTAGCTGTGATTAATCACAGTTTTAATCGCACTCTTAAACAATATTAGAATATCATTTATTTAAATATTTTGGGTGTTAATTGCTTACTTCTGTGCTGCTGCGGCTTGTGGTGCCTGGCTCTTGGCCTGCAGCTCAAGGCAGACTCTGTGCTGTTGCACGAGGGCCGCATCTTGCTGGAGCCAACAGCCATCCCATAGCCCTCTGGCTATTCCTGGCTCAGTCCAGGGGTGCCATTTCAGATTTTGGTTTGGGGTGGGTGTGTGTGTTTGGGGGTTAGGGTGGGGTGTGTGTGTGTGTGTGTTGGGGGGCAGGAGTGCTGTCTCTAAGCTGAGCACTCAGGAGCCTGAATGCATTTTCAGCCAGCAGCAGCTGCTGGCAGAGCACTCATTCCTGAGCCAGCAGCAGACAGGTTCCTCCAGCTCAGTGGGGACCAGGTACACAGGCGAGGCAGATGGACACCTCGACATCAGCCTACCCCATCCCTGCTCTGCACAGGAGATAGGCTCCCAGTCCGGCGTAGCTTGGCCAGAGGCGGTTCCATGGGGTAAGCGGGGAGGTAGGAGCAGCACGGAGCAGGGCGATGGGAGGTGAGTGGGCTCCCCTGGGTGGTGGCCCCCCTCACTCAGCCCTAAGGACAGAGGTGTCTTCCTCCCCACCTGGCCGCCGCCGAGTCCTGTCTCCAGAGGTGTGTGATTAACACTCATTTTTTAAAAAAAAGTGTTAATCTGTTTTGAGTTAATCACATGCATTAACTGAGATTAATTTACAGCCCTAATTAATACATAATAAAGACCCAGCCATGGAGTTTTAACTGTACCACCTAGAGTGGCATTTTGGATATTTGGCTTATCTTGACCCTCTGGATGTTTCAAAGTGTGTAAGTTGTAGGGTGGGAGGAGAGCAGGGAACTTTCCTCATGCCATCCTTTTTGTCCAGATGGACCTACTGAAGGTGGAGGCCATCTGTAACTAGACAGAACCCTGGACTGTTTGAGAACTTCAGGTTTTCCTGAGTTTTGCAAATTTTTATAGGAAACTCATTGCCAACTTCTCTAACAAACAGCCCCCCTGACTTCCCTCCTTCATAAAGCCATTCGTTTCACGTGGTCTCCTGATATCCAGCATGCTTTTGACCACCTCAATACTGCATTCACCACAGCTCTGATTCTGGCACATGCCCCAATGTGACTCTCCGGGCAGTACTCTCACAGTGACTTGGACCCCAGCCAGTTCTGCACACATGTTCATACTATGCTTGAAAATTCCCCCCCATAGTAATGAACTATGAAATACTGGGCAAGGAGCTGCTTGCAATCAAAATTGCCTTTTGAAGAACGGTGTCACCACCTTGAGGAAGCTTGGCGTCCGGTACAGGTTTTTACTGACTAGAAGAACCTCATGTACTGCTGCAAGACCCAAACTTTGAACTGGAGGCAGATAAAGTGGGCCTTGTTCTTGTCTCAATTTGAGTTTACTATCCCCTACCGCCTGGGAAACCAAAGTGGGAAAACTGATACTCCATCACAAAAAGGGGAATACTACCGGAAAACAAGGTACCTATCTTCAAGCCCCTCTATGTCTTCAAGCCTACTAATTTTGTCAATGCCGCAATTCATCAAGAACTGGTCTCCCACATCCAGTCCACCTCAAAAGAAGACCCATTCACCCAAGGGACCAAGTCGATGCCATTAGGGGATAATATGCATCATTCCATGGGGGACAGGATAACATCCTTCCCATATATGTTCCCCTGGGATGCCCCCAACTGGAGGTCCTAGAACTGTGCCACAACATTCCATTGATCACTTTGGCTGCCTTAACACCTCCTGCATGGTTGCCCTTTTTTTTCTGGTGGCCCCACATGCAGGTCAAAGTCCAAGTTTACATAGACTCCTCTGAGTGCTGTGCATGTATACAAATGCCCCGGACTAGACCCCATGGCACATTAGTCCCTCTGAAGACTCCAGCTAGGCCTTGGTCCACCATCACCTCAAGCTTAATTGTGGAACTCCCAGGATCAATGGTCATACCAAAACATATAAAACTTATCATTTAGTTACCTAGGCAGGATTGCTTAGACTGTAAACTCTTACTTTGATCATAAGAACTTTGGGGCAGGGACCATCTTTTAATTAAATGTGTGTACAGTGACTGTGTAAAATGAGGCACTGATTTTCAGTTGTGGCCGCTAGGCATTACTAAAATACTACTAGTACTAATTCAAATATTCTGACAGTGTCATGAGATAATTCTTTTAGCAAAACCAAGAGTGGATATTTTGATCCCTTATTGACTGACTGACAAGTAGGTAACAGTTCAATTATAATAAAAAGAGGTAAGTAGACTCAATCACTTGCTAGAATTGTAGTATTGTAGATACATTTTTTTCCAAGGTTAAGCTGCTTAGGAATCACTGTTGTAAAATGAGCTCTCCATTTCTTCATTTATTATGTTTCGAAGGACACTTAGTCCTCTAGGTCTTGTGAACATGAGGTTTCTAAATAGGTGTTTAAAATGATTTGTTTGAGGTGAGAACTTTACATTAGCCAACTGCTGAGATACTACACAAGACTTTTCCATTTTGATTTAAAGGGGCTTACAGTCTTATCTAACCTGTTGCGTTGATGAGTCTGAGGTGCAGTTTGTGCTCAGTTTATAGTGGTAATCCAGCCATAACATGAAATAATCTAAAGATTAACTCCTTTTTCTGAACCTTCACATCTTACTAGACTGCTCTCATGGGGTCTAACTGAACTGAGAGTTGTTTTTATGGATGGTAGACTGGAAATGATTATAAAATCATTAGGTATAATTCTAAGTGCAAAAGATATCTGGTTAAACATGTAGAGAAACTGTCTCCATTGCCAGAAATGAGCGCACTGACATTGCTGAGTCTAAGGTCTTGATTCTCCACCCTGTCCATGGATTGGAGGGACATGTGAACCAGTTCCATTATTTAGGACTGTCTAGCACTGGTGTAAGTTAGGGATGCAGAGGAGCAGCCCTAAATTTCACAGATGCAAGGTCCATGCAGGCTCCTGTGCCATTGGTGTAAAAGATTAGGCATAATGGAGCTCCACTCTGTTATGGAACGAGGAGGACTTGTGGCACCTTAGAGACTAACAAATTTATTTGAGCATAAGCTTTTGTGGGCTAAAGCCCGCTTCATCAGATGCATGCAGTGGAAAATACAGTAGGAAGATAGATATATGTGTAAAAAGAAAAGGAGTACTTGTGGCACCTTAGAGACTAACAAAGTACTCCTTTTTCTTTTTGCGAATACAGACTAACATGGCTGCTACTCTGAAACCAGATATATGTGTGTGTATATACAGAGAATTTTAACATTAAATTTTTTCATGGTGTGTGTGTGTGTGTGTGTGTAATATATATATCTTCCTACTGTATTTTCCACTGCATGCATCTGATGAAGTGGGCTTTAGCCCACAAATACATTTTAATCTCTAAGGTGCCCCAAGTACTCCTTGTTCTTTTTGCTGATACAGACTAACATGGCTACCAATCTGAACTCTGCTATGGGTTTCCCCCTTCCCTTTTCTGCCATTGATCCACTCCCAACATATGATCACTGATGCTGTGGGGTAGTGCCCCAGAGAATCAAGTCCAAAGCAGTTGTTAATCTTGCCACACACAAAGGATTGTCTGAGTCAGCTGGAATATATGTATTGCTGTACCTTTTTGGTATGCACATAAGGCCAAAACTTGCAGTCCTTACACAGTTAAAACTCCCATTGACATCAGATGAGGGTTTCGATAAAATAAAGACTGGAAGATTTGATCAATAATGCAATTAAAGTAGCATTATTTAATCTCTATGATTTGAGAATAAATGGCTCTTATCTCCCTGACTCCTTTTTACTTTAAACGTTTAGCTCTTTTTTATGCATAAATTAGTGTCTTTCTCATAGAATAAAGTAAAGGAGAGAGAACATTTATTGAAATTAGGTGTGTGTTATTTCTGTGACAGTACTTAAATGGAAAGAACTCTTCAGGGTGACTTCTCATTTCAGTGCAGTGTGACTTGGATGCAGATGATATACTTGAAATGACAATCTGCCATTTTAGGACATATTCATCTCCCACATGCATGATTCCCAATAGTTTTGTGGAGAATTATCCTGCACAGTGGCATAGGACTTTATTGCAATATGCTGTACACTGAATATCACTCTGGGCAAAGTATCCTGGAATCACAAAAGGAATCAAATTTCAAGGATATTAAAATGTATTAAAGCTTTAATATTATTTAAAAGAACTATGCTTAATTAGCCAAGTTAACAAATAGATTTAATGAGAAAGAACTAAATTAACCTAAGTATTGAATATAAACTCCTGGTACTACTCCAGACTGTGTTTTGGACAATGTGCGGTAACATAGCGAGGGAAATCATGGAAACCTAGAATAAATGTTCCAAAAAGTGTTTTGGTAGGGGGATGGGGGAATGTACTTTAACAGTCTAGGCGTCAGGGTTGGATTGCCCAGACTCTCTGAAACCTGATCTTCAGAAGGACAGTTCAGAAGTGCGGTGGTTATGTTGGTTTAATTTGAGTTTAAGCATGGGAAGTCTCTGACTCTAAAATTAGATTTGTTTGTCCAGCTTTTGTATGGATCCTGGGATAGTTATGTTTACAGGCTACTCCACTACAGCTCTGATTTCCTGTTTGATTTAACAAATTGCTTATCTACCCTGGTGTTGGAGTCACTGAGGCTTATTGCCCTGAGTGATTTTAGCATCCATGCAGATGATGACTCTTCAAGGATCTCATGGCAACAACAATAATCTTGAAACTATTCAGTGTGGTTTCTGGCTCAGTGGACAATAGTGGTCACTCTGAATTGTGGGAGCGGGATTGGTGATTGCACACTTCTTAGATCAGACCATTATTGCCTGCAGTTGGAGGTTAGGGCTCACGTTTACTCTTTTGTAGAGAGGTGACCTTTTTTATTGGTCCAGGCTGGGTGATTATCATAATCGCCATCTTTGTCTATTGGCATGGTGGTCCTGAGTACTCCCTCACACTGCACTCTCCTCACTGGTCAACACTTTATAATGCTGATCTGGCACAGATGATGCATGAATGGTGGAAATCGTGTTGGTCAGTTGTGAAATGCAACTGTTTCTTCCATAGAGAAACTGTGGAAAAGTATGTTGTGGCTCCAGTGGAGATGGTAAGAGCTTTCTTCTCTGCTATGATTTCTGTGAAGTCCAAGTAAGCAGAATGGTCCTCAAAGTGAGTTTATTTATTTTGGACTCCTTCACATCAGGTGGGGAAAAGTAACCCCTGGCTGAGTTTCAGTCAGTCTTGCTCACTGAGATGTATGGAACTTCCCTTGAAGTTCATGCACAAATTTCAGCTAGTACAAAATATTACTACAAGATTCCTCGGGAGTGTAAACCTGTGCTCCACACACATCACTGGCTTCCTATTTGATTACAGGTGTAAGTCAGCTTGTTGATTTTGATCTATAAAGTCTAATATGAAATAGCTCTTAGTTATCTTGAAACTTCCAATCTCGTCATGCTCATTTCTGGTGGCTGAAATCAATGAGGATCTTCTCAGTGATAGGCCATAGATTGATATAGCTGCAGTAGAACATTTTCAGCAGCTAGCTCACCATTGTGATTTCCTCCCTGGTCTGACAGAACCTGAGTTTATGGGCCTTCAAGATATGTTGCAAGATCTGTCCGTCTATTCAGGTTCCTGTCTAAAGAAATGGCCTGGCAGGAGTTGAGAGTCTGTTGAGGTTTGTGGAGGTATTTTTAGGTTGATTGTGTCATTCTAGTGTGTTATGTTCTTGAAGATGATCCTGAGATTCTACAGACAACTGGAAATAAATGAAAATCCCAGCCTTGCTGTCTCAGCCCTATAGCTTTCTGTGATAAATTGAGTGCCATGATGTTTACTCTGCGTGTGTCTTTCAGATGAAACTTTAAAAACTGAGGTTTTGGCTTCTCTGTAAGAACATTAAAGATGCAATTTCATTTTTTTTTCTTTTTTCTTTTGCCAAAAATGTCTTCCTTGCACGTTTTGTGCAGTGCCCTGCCTGCTGTAAGGAACTCATGCAGTGGGGCTGGGCTTGTAATTATGAATTAGTATTGCTTACATGCTATTGATTATTGTGTAGCAGTGGCCACCCATACTGGTTATATAAGAATTCAGCAAATGCTGGTCAGTGTTTGCTCAACACAACAGGTGCCTGGCTCTTTATCTGCTAGGTGCAGTGCTTCATTTGTGGGATAAAGACTGACATGGCTTCAGCTGAACCGGAGTCTGTTGTGAGTGTTATCGTGTTCCATGCTGACTAGCCACTGTGTCCACCTAAGAGATTGTATTCAGGGGCTTCACATGCACCTGGGGCCACTTTCTGAGACCCTTACTCAGGGTGAGTAGCAAATCATCAGTCTGGCCCATAGGTTTATTAAGATCCTCCAAGAAGAAAGGTGCTATATGTCATAGTTCAGGGAAACTGCACATGTATTTCCCCTCCATGGTCCACCAAGGGCACCCATTCTAGGCTATCACCTCTCTTGGGTGGAGACTCGCATCTCTCTTTCTCCTGACCAGGATTTTTCCAGGCTGCAGAGTTCCCTAACTACCCAGAAAGCCAGAATGCCTAAACAGACTAGTGTCTTTGCTTTCTGTTTGAAGGCTATGAACAGCTGTAATAGCTAGCGGTCACAAGCTCCACATAGTCCTTTACAAGCAAGCACACTTATTCTTAAGGTGAAAGCATTAGGGAAAAAACATGAAAAACAAAGTTCCTGTATACATGCTAAAAGCTCACCAGAGGACACGCATCAGTCTTATGGGGCCTCAGTCGGCCAAAGTCTTTCCAATCCTTTCCAGGAAGGAATAGGGTCCACCATGGGCAGGAAGTCCTGTCCATTTGCTGGATCAGAAAGCAGGCCCTGAGTCAATTTAAACTTAGGCTATTTATCCAAAAGTCCCTTGGGGGTTTTTTTGATCTGTTGGTCTCTGGAGAGTCCAGTTTGAACTAATATACGTGAGTGTCCACAGGTAGGGGTACTTCTCCAGAGGTTTACCACCCAAGTGAAGTTGCGTAATCACCTCATGCTGTTCTTAGTTCCTGGCAGAGCTGTGGTCGCTCTCCCCAATGGAATTACATACAGTCCCTGGCCCACAAATGGTACATAAACTTAACAGTAAGATCTCACAAAGATATTGCATGAAATTGCCGTATCTGTCACACTATGTAAATGCAAAATATGTTGTCCTTCTCTCATTATCAGGATTATATTACTTTGAGATTGACTTTTCTCTAGTTTTATGCTTAGGTGCATGGGTGGTGCGTGAATACCCCTTTCAGGGAGGCTAGCTCACCTGGTCTTGTCCCTTCCACCCGATTCCCTCCACTCCCCCATCTCCCCACACCGTGGCCAGAGGAGCCTGCCGCCTGTGCTTAAGTGTATGTATATATGGGTTTCACATGACTAGGTTTGAATGGTAAATATTTAACAAAAGAAGCTCTCAACATCCTGCACATTTCTGCATTTTGCTCGTTACTTTAATTTAATAAGGGTAATGCCTCCCCACACTCCTTCTTTCCCTTTCATTTAACCCCTGTCTGCAATCTCATCAGAAATGAGCTAGGGAGGTTAAAACCAAAATTCTAACTGGCAATCCTGCTAAAAATTATCTGACCATTCACTGTTTACACAAGATGTTTGTAAGTGTCTAGAAATTGAAAACTTGTGCTCGGACATTCTTCAGATTTTGCTCTGAGTTCAATGTATGAGATTATTCTTTCTTTTATTCTGGCTTCTTAAATATCCAAAGTGTTCCTGTGCTCTGTTGTAGCAATTTACTGTTCTGAAGTAGGGGATTCAAGGGCTTGATACTGCTGTTGGACTACTGAAAGGAAGTAATTTCTAACACTAATTTCTTTATATCATGTCTGAGATGCCTAGTCTCCATGATCTCAGGGTACCAGGTCAGACGTCTCAGTACAGCAGTGTATGGATTATTGCACCAGCAGAAAATTACTTTTTCTGTAATTTCATATATTTTTTGTTTGGAAGTATGGTGCCAGCTTCCGGTGCCCAGTAGAGCTCAATTGAAAAAAAATAGAGCTTAATTGATTTTTATTTTAAGTTTACAAGCCTACATTCTAGTTCCAGTTGTATTTTTCGTGCCATGTAAGAGAGCAGTATCAAAGGCTACAGCTAAAGATCATAGCTGGAGAGAAATTATAGTGCCAGTCATGTAAAAATATATATATATTCCAGCTATATGAAATAGCCTCTGAGAATTTTGACATAAATTCAGGTAATAATTGGGCAGTAAAAAATTGACATTTTGTAAATTAATATTCAGAAAGCAGATATTTTTCTATAAATGTTGAGCAAACATTAAACAAAAACCATGTGTATGAAACCTTTGAAAGAAGTGCCCCCTGCTGGTGTAGTGTTTGTTTCGCTTGTAAACAACTGAAAAATGTGTGTGTACTTCAGGTTTCTCTGGTGCTTTTTATGCTGCCTTATATTTCTGCTGTCTCCACAAAGTCTAAGATAAACTATTTTGCAAATCTGTTCTTTTTGTCTGTATAAACCAAGTCCATGAACTCTGAGGATTGAGGATTTTTAACTTCATGGAACTTTTTTGTGGAACTCAATACCTAGCTTACACCACACAGTGGAACATTCACAGAGTAATACTATATCAGTTTGTTTACAATTGGTAAAGAAAGTCAGAACTGAAATTGGATCCTTCTGATTATACAGAGCCACCATGCACTTGTCTGTGGATCGCATGCTGAAATTGAGATAATGTAATAATTCAAATAAAGCAGGCAATTAAATAATACAAACGATTAAAACAAAGGCTTTAGATAAATGAAGGCACCCCAGCTCAGAGTTCATTATAGGACTGCAGCTTGAGTGGTAAACCAACATGTCAGAATAGCTGAAGTTTGAGTATAGGCGTGTTACTCTACTAGGGCTTGGTCCAAACCCATTTGGAAGTCTTTCCATCGACTTCGGCAGTGTACTTCAGATCAGGCTCATGCTTTGCTGAGACCTGAGGAATTTCAGACTAGAATTAAATCCATAAATCCTGGTGGGTTTTTTGTTTTGTTGGGGTTTTTTAAAATCTTCTGAGAACATTAAATTCTTCAGCTTTAGACATTTGCCATTTATAGGCAACAATGGCTAAGAAACAGCATGGGACAAAAATAGTCTTATTATGTAATATAAATAATAGATGAGAGAAAAATAGTAAATTCTTCATCTGTTTGATCACATCTAGTACAGTTGACTTACGTTGCCCCATTTGTTTTACCATTCACTATATTTATAGTCATCACAAATCCATGAAAATAAAACTGCTTATTTATCTATTTTATTTTATTTTTCACCATATGTTCTCTGTGTACTATAACTTCAGTTTAACATACCTTCACATACCATGGTGCTCTTGTTTATCTTTTTTTGATAGTTTAAGCATATGCTCTGAATTTGATGCCGCAGTCTTAATTGATGATCAGTGTTTCATTTGCTTGACCTTTATTTTAATGTTACTGGTGTAATTTTGAGTATATTGTTAATATTTTTCTTTCTTTTTATATTTAGGTGGACAACAGACCAAAATATTATGGAAGAGAGTATGTATTATACTATTCTATTTTTAATTCTTTGATAAGTAATCACTTGAGGTGTCATGCATTCCTTTTGAAATTATTAATACAGAAATAACAATACCATAGTGGAGATATTATGGCAAAATATTTCATTTCACTTTCCATAGTCCTAGCATGAAAATGTTTTGAATGTCTAATATTCCAGTTGCACGTGGATTCATTATTGTTGCCCAATAGTGCATGGCCTGTACCACCACTTCAGCATGTATGTCAACTAGAGATGGACAAAACCATGGATGGTGTCTAAAAACAAATCCGGGGTGATTTGGGGAAGAATGGTTCAGACTGTTTCAGCTCTCCCTTCCTTGATCATTTTTTGGTTGTAACTTTTAACCCCCTTTTATTTTTATGGTTTTTCTCAATCTCGCTCATCCTATTCTTCCTTCTTTTTGGTGTGTGCTTTCTGTACTTTCTTCTCACTACAGTGTCAGTGAGAGTATGAGACTGCTTCAGGTCTAAAGGCTGCCTTATCCCATGGGCATACGAGGCTTGAAGTGGTGTGTTTCCAGTGCAAGGAAGGGAAAAGGGCAGGCAACTCTGAGGCCTCAAAAGAGGAACTCCATTCTCCCGCTATGCAGTGGGAGTGTTATCTCCAAATGGCTTGCATGTCCCTTGACCCAGAGCCCTGTATAGATAGTGCTCAAGGGCCACAGCCATTGTTACAGCTCATTCGAGACCCTTTACTTCAGCTGTGTAAGAATGAGAATTTTCCCTTCAATATGGTACTTTTCTGAGGCCTGCTGTTTAGCTTGCAATAAGGATTAGCTATATAATTTCATATTTTAGGGTTTTTTCACACTTAGGGCACAGCAGCTGTCAAATTATTAAAGAGCTCCTAATTATTATAGTTGCATTTTTAAAAGATAACCTGTGACAATACGGAATTCAGTCATAGCCACTCCAGTATAGAGTTTGAAAGATAGCACCTAGCTAATTGAACCACCATGCTTTCTAGCTCTAGATCTTTTAAAACTATTATCACTGTCTTTTGTACAATAAACTGGTCATTATTGACAGTGTGTGTATTACAGCTAACAGCCAAGAGAAAACTAAGAGCCTAAACTCATTCTTGTTAACTGGACTTGTTTGATATTAATGACAGTGAGTTTATTAATAAAGATGCATTTAAATTGTGTAATTTTAGAGCTGTTCATTCTAATTGGCTGACTTAGAAAATGCCTGTGATTCATCACCATAGTAGGAAAGTCCAAATCAGTCATAATTTTAAAAAGGAAGTATGCCTAGTAATGCTTTGGAAAGATCACCTTAAACCGAATGCTTCTTACACGTATTCAGCATGAAAAAGTGACAAGTGCAATTGCTGTTCAGTTCTCTTTACATCTAAAATGTTTTTCTTCTTCTTTTTCCCTACCAAACCAGAGGCAGCATTTTAAACCTACCATTTCTGACATATTATGTCAGAGAAAAGACAATGCTTAGGGCTAGAAGCTTTTAACATATTTACTCTATTTTTAGATAGCAGCATTTAAAATAGAAGCTTTTAAAAGCTCAAAGGGAAGATTTAGTGAATCAGCTAGCAAAAATGTGCACAACATAGTATTTAAACTACTTTAAAGACTGTATTTTGTCCTTGTTTAAAGGTCATAGCTGAAGAACTGATCAATGTAAAGTCAGCTGTTTGTCTTAGGGCCTGTTCCTTTTGTCACGGGGGGATGAATCACAGAAATTGTTGCTTTCTACAGAAACTGGCCAAGGAACTTTATTGAAATAAGGAAAACAATATTATCCCTTAGGCTACTCTTCATCTATTTCTCTATGTCACTATAGTGCACCTGACTAGAACCTTCACCAGCATCTTCCTGCCTTTCTGCCACACATTTAAAGAAGCATTGCAGATATCCTCACTCCTTTTAAAAACCATATGTATAAACAATAAAGGCAGATTTTAATAAGGATACTATCTAGAATATGTGCATTAATTTTAATTTATCTCTTTTTATTTGACAGTGCCTTCATTACGGCTCTTGTTTCATTCCTCTCATATAAAGTAACCATTGTAGGAAACTCCAAGCCTGATCATGCTCCCTCTTAGAGCTGGCTTAAAAAAAATGCTCAGAGTCCAACTGATCGCCATATTTGGGGTTGGAAAACATTTTTCCCCCAGGTCAGATTGGCAGAGACCCTGGGGGTTTTTCTGCCTTCCTCTGCAGCATAGGGTATGGGTCACTTGCTGGTTTGAACTAGAGTAAATGGTGGATTCTCTGTAACTTGAAGTCCTTATATCAAGATTTGAGGATTTGGCCTTAATGTTTTTTTCTTGTTCTTCTATATCTAATTGTTCCTGCTCCTTGAGCTGCCAAGTATTGTGATGGTAGGAACGTCAAGATTCACACATCATTTTTACCTGCTCTAAAGTCTTTGCTTAAATTCAGATGGTCAAGCCCACAGTATTTTCCGGTAGCTGGGATAAGACTTTCCTGGGCCAAATTGAAAGACATTATTCTAAAATCATCCAGTGGAGTTACTCACGTAGTGAACAACTTTTTCTCTTTGCTCTGTCATTTCTCAGTTCAATCCCATCACCTGTGTGAAGCTTAATGTCTGTCGGCCTGGGATTTGGGGACCTGAAATTGTTTCCAGGTTGTTCCACTGATGCAGTATTTAGTGTTGCTATCCTATTATGGTCTACTACTAATCACATATATCTCACTTAAATCAGCCATGATTTCTTGTAGTTTTATTTCTACTTATTATTCTGTAAATTGCTGAAATTTCTCCCCTCAGGTTTCATGGAATTATTTCTCGGGAGCAAGCAGATGAAATACTTGCAGGTGTAGAAGGAGCATATATTCTTAGAGAGAGCCAGCGGCAACCTGGATGCTACACTCTAGCTCTCAGGTAAACTCAGTTTTAATAAAACATTTCTAGATTAACTAGACATTTGGCAGGGATGGCGGAGATAATACCAGTCCCTTTGATTGAGAGACTGTCTGCCTTTAATTGCTGGGGTTTGCAACGAAGCATGATTTTAAACCTCCAGCTGCTGTTTGACAATCACATTTCTTCAGTAACCTAGTAAGCTTTTTACCATTTGCATCTGGCCAAGAGTTTGCAACCTTTCTCTGTGGATGCGTACCTTGCCATTGTTATGCATGCTTTTGTTTCCTCAAGCTTAGACCATTGCAGATGCTCTGTACATAGGACTACTTCTTAAAACTATGTTGAGACTGACACTGGTGCGGGATGCAGTAGCTGGCTTACTGAGCAGGGCATCATGCTGGGAACACACGACACTAAAGCTTCTCCGGGATCTGCACTGGTTGCTCATTGGTCTTTGGGTGGAGTGTAAGATCTCTGTTATGACTTACAAAGCCCTAAATGAGTTGGAACAGGCCAACCTGAGGAGTTGCCCCTCTCTCCCCATGCCACAACTGTGGTCAGAAGGGGCACATGTCTGGATCTCGCTCATTATAAATGAGAGGGGAGCGGTTGGCATGATGCCCTCTGTAAAGGCTTCAGTACTCTAGAACTAGCTTCCCCCCTCCCTTGGTCTGAATTTGGTGACCTTCCAGGCATACTGCAAAAGATACCTGTTTGATGGGGTTTTTTAGAGGGCTAAAGGTGTGTTCCCCCAATGATGGCGTGGAAAGGAGTCTCTGTAGGTGGTTCGCTGAATTCCTGTGAAATGATTACTTTTATGCTGATAGTTTTGATTAGGTGAGTAATAATGGTAGGCTGCCTCAAACCTTGGATCGGGGTCCTTTTATATATTGAATCTAAATAAAATTATTAGAAATCTAAAGTTTACTTTAGCATCTTTCTTTTTAAAGAGACATCAAGCTACTTAAGTGCAAAATTGTGTACATCTTAAAACTGTTATAGTTTGTTGGGAAATATCCTCCAGATCCTATCACCTTTAACAAAATTAAAAAAATTTAAAGTTTGAAAAACATTACTATTTTTGTGGGACCTGCAAAAAGAGTTTCCAATTTTTTACTCCCTTTGGTATGTCTGTAACAAAAATTTTCTAGAAGAGATTTTCCACAGCTATGAACATTATACTGAGATCATCCTGATCAGTTATATTGGTGCACAAACAAGGCCGTCAGCAGAACCAAGAGTTGGTGGTGCTTGCTGTATGAAAAGTGTAGGAAATGAATAGCAGTGTTTGTCCAGAATAGGCTTTTGTCAATCAGTATAAGCATCCCTCTGATGTGTTGTGCCAGCCCCCTCAAGATGAGCACATACTGACTAACTGCATGCATTTCTGGGTGGCATTGCTTGTTAAACACTAGGTGGCCTTAATCCTTCAGTCAGATCCACATGAGCACAATGGGGTTCTGTGGGAGACTCATCCACACAGATCCATTTGCAATATTAGGACCTAAAAATGTATGTATAATCAGCAAGACTGTCTCCTGGTTGTTCTGATATTTTGTATTCTCTTTCTCTCTTTTTTTTTTTTTTTTAATGCAGGTTTGGTAATCAGACCTTAAACTACAGGCTTTTCTATGATGGGAAGCACTTTGTGGGGGAGAAAAGGTTTGAATCTATCCATGATTTGGTAACAGATGGCTTGATAACGCTGTATATAGAAACCAAGGCTTCTGAGTATATTGCCAAAATGACCAAAAACCCCATCTATGAGCACATTGGATATGCTACTCTGCTTAGAGAAAAAGTATCCCGAAGGCTGAGCAGAACCAAAACTGAATCAAGAAAAGCTAGTGTAACAAGTGAAGAAAATACACCAGTTGAAAAGGTAACTATTTGGTATTATATGGCAACCAATCTACTGCTTTCTGTATATTTTTAATGGTTTGAAAATCTAAACGGAAACAAGTGTTTAATAATAATTAATTAATTAATAACTATTAATTTTGCTGTCATTAAAGTGCTCCTGAGCCATTGAAATGTTTATATCCTGTTAACTGACTGATAACCAATCATGTGTACTTGAAATTACGGTTCAGTTGGGGCTTTTGAAAAGATAACTTCCCATCCACTACCAACACAAATGATTTTATGCATGTAGTATGGGACCTGACTACCATAGGAACAGCTTTTCCTTTTGCACCAACACAATGGCTGGGACAAGCTGAGGTGTTGGCATGGCATTCTCAGTGGCAGGTCCCAGACTGTGGAACTTGTGCCCATTGGCCATTCACCAGAGCTCAAGTTTGTTACCTTCCAGTGCATGGTGCAAAGCTCCTCTTTTCTGCCAGTCCTTTGGTGAATGGGTCTGAAGTGGGGTATTGTCTTTGCCTTCTTTCTTTCTCTTTCTTTCTTCTGAGTTAAAATGGATTTTTCTTGCCATCTCTTACCTGACGATATGCTACAGCAGTATGTGAACTAGAACTTAATACTTTGAGAACTCCATCCGCATAGTAACCAGGTAAAAAGATAAAATTAAGAATTACACTAAATATGATAAACACTGTTGTAAACAGTGACGTGTGGTTTTTCCCATTTCTAGGTGGACTATGCACTAAGTAGCCCAAACAAAACTTTCTTCCTGATGCAGATGTTTTGGATGGATTAGCTCATTCTCATTTGTGGGGGGACTTCTGCATCCTGTTTTAGATTATTTTAATGTAAAGGGAGATAGTTGATATTTGGGAAGCAGTGACTGTATTTGTTGGAAAATAACATGTATCACACATGAATATAGCAGAGATAATTATTTTCGTGATGACTCTGTCTGTCCCACTAAAAGACATTTCCAGGCAAGTTACTTTGTGTGATGGGTTACATATCAGCATTGACTGAACAGTTACTGGTTTGGATTTCTGACACACAGTAAAACAGGACAGATATAGGCAAATTGCAGCAGTATAGGAATTGTTCTCTGTAGTAGCTCTTATTCTTGAATAAGATGAAGTGGCATCCAAATATAGTCATCCACAGTAGCAAATGAGTTGGATTAATAATGCTGGCTTTTTAGTAAAATCGCACAGCCTAGAGAAGATCTTTGGACAACGAGGTTGTGACAAAGCCCTGATTCAGATTCTATTTCAGCACAAATCCAGTGACAGTAATACAGTAGAACCTCAGAGTTATGAACACCTCGGGAATGAAGGATGTTCATAACTCTGAAATGTTTGCAACTCTGAACAAAACGTTGTGGTTGTTCTTTCAAAATTTTACAACTGAACATTGACTTAATGCAGCTTTGAAACTTTTGCAGAAGAAAAATGCTGCTTTTAACCATCTTAATTTAAATGAAACAAGCACAGAAACAATTTCCTTACCTTGTCAAATCTTCTTTTTAAACTTTCCCTTTTTTTTAGTAGTTTACATTTAACACAATACTGTACAGTATTGGCTTTTTTTTGTCTCTGCTTCTTGATTTCATACTTTCCGTTCCAAATGAGGTATATGGTTGACTGGTCAGTTCGTAACTCTGGTGTTTGTAACTCTAAGGTTCTACTGTAGTATTTGGAATAACTTAGATGGTGGGGGTTTTTTTTGTTTGTTTGTTTGGTTTTTTTTAGGGGAACAACGGAAGTTGGTCCAAATAAGAGATTACCTCACCCACCTTGTCTCTTTAAGATATGGGAAGGAATTGTTTAGAGACCGATGTTCTGCTCATTCTGATGATTCCTGTGATTGGATGCTGGCTGTTTTTGAATGCTAAATCAGGCACAAGAGTTGATATTTTGACTTTGTTTGGGGTACAATGAGTAATAAGAAGCAGAGTTTAGTACAACATGACTTTTCTCTGTATGAGTGGGTCAGCAGTTTCTTTTGTGTTGAGAATATATTTGACAAATAGTATGGTGACTTTAAAACATTAGTATGTGCCATTAGTGTAATATCAGTAACCACTACAGTCCTAAATCCTACACACATTCCTTAACTTACGGAAATATGGTATCTCTAATTAGAAACAAAACCAAAGCTATTAAAAAAAAAAGTTTAATCTTAGTTGCAATTCTTGTCATCTCTGATTTTTCATATGCTGCAATGCCCTTGAGCACTTCAAAGGGTTTTATTTTAATCTACTTCTCTTCATAACTGATCATATTCTCTTTCATACTGGGACTTTGGCTGAAATTTTCAAGTTTGGGTACTTAAGGTTAGTTACCTAAATAAAAATGGCCTTTTAGAGGTGCAGAATGATGAGTGCTTGCTTAGCAGCTCTGAAAATTGGACTACTCTGATTTAGAGGCCTAATTATGAATTTGTGCCTAAATCTGAACATTTCTGACTTTGGGTCTGATCCAACTCCCAGTGGAATCAATGGAAAGACTCCTATTGACTTCAATATGGGTTGGATCGGGCCCTTTTTGTACGAAGACTCAGCTAAGTAAAAAGAGGTGGGGTGGGGGGGAGTCAGGAAGCATTATTTACATACAAAGTCCCCAAAGTGTATCCATAAAGGAAATGCTTGGGATCTTAGGCCTCATCCCATAAATATTTGTATGCTTCTGTAACTTCATGGCAAGTAAGTACTGTAGTAAATGCCTGCAAGGTTGGGACCTTCAGTGGCTGCATTTGCAGATTCCTGGCTAATGGATAAACAGCAGGGCTTGAATTGGGCCAGTATATGCCCATTCACCTCTCTCAGCTGCCTGCCGGGGGATCAAGAATGGGAGCTGCTACTACTGAGAGGGAGCAGGAGGAGGAGCTGCTGTCAGAATCCTTCCAGCTGTCAGGAGCAGGAGCCATTAGTGCTAAGGAGTAGAGGGATGGGGGCTTCATGAGCAGCAGGGTTCAGGAGATGCTGTTGCAGCAAAAGAGTTCCTGCTCTCTGTGTGACCCCAGGCATGCCCATAACGAGGTAGAAGTTTCCTCTATGCTCCCCCAGTGCTTTTAAATCTGAGATCCCCAACATGGGGGATTTGAGCTCTCCAGCAGAGGCATTCATCCTTAGGTGGAAAGCAAGTAGTATTCCCACCATGACCATCACATGCAGGGTCCACCAGAGAAGGCCACTTTAATTTGCTACCTAATCTCTAGTGGAGGAAATCCACCCCTATTCTATTTTGTTTGTGTTGAGACACAGTGCCCATCACAGTGACATCTGCTCATCACTACATTATTTGGACAAGTTGATGGGCATAACTTCAATTATGGGTGGAGTTTGGAGGAGTACCACTGCCTATTTTCCTCAGTCTGACCCCTGATAAAAAGGGATTGGGCTGTGAAATAAACCAGAAAAATATAAGTTTAGTTTTGTAGAAGCACAATAATAAGATGCTAGATTCCCTTTGGCTTGCTCGGTTTATTTCCATGCTACACCTAAAAAAAAAAAAATATTCCAGGGAAAATTTCTTGGGGAAGTAATGGCTCATGGTTGGTTGTACAAAAGACTTCGCTTTTGTTTGGGGTTTGTTGCACAGCATTATAGATACAAGGCATATGTCTCAGTCACAAATCAAAACCCACCCAAAGCACTAATAAAAGATAGGCAACCACAAAGAACTAAAGTAACATTCAGGTTGACATATTTCTATGAAGTAAATTACTTGACTTGTATGTGGCTATAATTGAATTTTGCACAAGATGAGTTTTCTTTGGCATTTTGGAGTGAACAGGTGAGGTGAAAGTTTTGAATAATTGGGCTGCCTGGAATATTTTGAACATTTCTGAAATGCTAGGAAAGAAAATAGTGGAGAGAGACTTTCATTATTTCCCCAAAAGGGCTTGAGAATTTGGCACAGTACAGGTTATGCCCCAGTACTCATAGATTAGGTTTTTTTGAAGTGAAATTTCACTTCATATTGATACCATTTCCAAAGCTGTGAAACTGGTGCTCAAGGCATTCATTTCTTTAGTAGATTTGTTATGCTATTTAGGAGATCTATCCATTCTTTCTTGTCCTGTGTTGACAACAGAAATTATTAAACATCTCAGTCATTCCAGAGGCCCTTTTCCCCTTTGGGTAGGTCAATGGAAGGTTGTCACAGAGGCACTATCTAGAAAGAGGATTCACAAATTTGAATAGAATGACTTGGAATTGCCTGAGGTACCTGTCTACTCCCGTGATGTGGATTCTGGGAGGTTGTAATTGGTGGAGTACTGCCCATTACAGTACAAGAGAGGTGGTTCATGTGCCAAATTAAGCTGTTTTTGTTTGTATATTTTTACTAATCCTGTTTGGAGTAATCCTGAGAGAATGTTTACCTTTGAGATACCTGATAATGACTAAGTATCATGCAAACCTCTTTCTGTCTATTTGAGTAGCTGGAAGATTTGTAGACATGCACTCGCCACATTTTATTTAGAGTGGGTTAAAACATGTTTAATCCAAACGGAGGTTAAATACTCTTTAAGAATGAAGAAGATGGGGACATAAATTCTGCAAGATACTAGTTTAGCAAAATAGATAATATTGACAGTCATTTTAACCTGTTTGGACTTACATAGGGATTGTGAAGCTTTATTCCATGAAAAAATGAACAAACCCTTATTGGAACGTTATATAATTGAGCATACTTAGGGTTCCTCTCCAACCCATACTGGGGATTGCTATTGCATATTCTGCATTTGTTCTATTCATCGAACACTCTTCACATTGGGCAAGTACAGAATATGCAATAGCAAGATGCAGATAAACAGCTCACAGTATGAATGCTGGAAGAAAAGTTTGCTTGCTATAAGCAATTAATCTTCTTTTAAAAAAGAAATTTACAGTAGTCATTCATTAGTAAAATATACGGTTCTGAAATTGTGTGTTGCCATGATCACATGACAGTTTTTATTACTCTGTTAAGTGCTCTGTATATTACTGACCAGGAGAACATTTTTTCCTCTAATACTGTATAGGTCATACGAAATTTATGAAAATATCTTCAAAAGGTTTTGCATTTCAAAATGATGGCAATAAGTTTAGGTGTCTCTTTCCATTATAACTATCAATTTGATAGAGGACTAGTTGTAAGTAACTGCAGCAGGACAGTGGGGTGGGAGGAGGTATTGTTTCATATTCTCTGTGTATATATAAAGTCTGCTGCAGTTTCCACGGTATGCATCTGATGAAGTGAGCTGTAGCTCACGAAAGCTCATGCTCAAATAAATTAGTTAGTCTCTAAGGTGCCACAAGTACTCCTTTTCTTTTTGCATTATTAGAATGTGTCTGCAAAGTTATAATGCCCAGTCCTCCTCTTTTGCACTTGATGGCAATACACCTGTTGACTTCAATGAAAGTAGGATCAGGCTCAGTGTGTATAAGTTGATTCAAACGTACGCATTGTTTGTATATGGAATGTATGTTTGTTAGAGTCCAATCACAAAATGCCTACACAGATTGCTCTATGATTATAGGCAATTGGTGAGATGTGCTTGTAACAATAAGGAGCCCACATAATCTGTGAGGAAAAACTTGACATTTGGAGCAAAGATGATGAAGGGCTGTGCTCAGAAACTTCATTAAACAGCAGGATCGTAGCAGTCCCTGATTGGTGCTCTGTTTCATAGAAGCTGAAATATTGCTGCTTGACATCGTAACTTTTTTACCCATTTTGCTGGAAGGAAGTCCCAAGCATTTATGTGCAAATGACAGAGCCCAAAATTAATATTGCAATAAGATTGAAAAGCTGAAATGACAATTATATTATGGAATCTGGAAGGTCTTAGGTTACTGCAGGAAAAAAAATCCCAGTAAAATAATATAGTGAGACAGATAAGAAAGTTGTTCCTATTCAGGAACAGGTGACAAAAAAGGAAGAATAATTTTGCTGGAAAAAATAATGGGTGCTATTGTAGTCATTAGTCATGCTGCTCTCACATGCTTTCCCACAGAAAATAATCGGGCAGTTTGAGACTGAGGTATATTGTTCTCAAAGTATATTTGATTTTAGATGTAATCTGATTATGGAACTAGATCTCACTGAGATCACAGCATTTCATTACTGTAAATCAGAATTAGCTGGAGATAGCCAAACTCGGGAAACCTCTGGTTTGATTCAGTTTACAGAACATCCACACATGTGCATTATTATTCAAAGCTCAGCTGACCCATTTGAAAGCTTCTCCACCCCATCCTTCTACTCCTCTTTTCCCCACCCACCTTCTCTGGACTTCTCCCAAGTCCCACTCCTGACCAACACTAAACAGGACCTTCTAGCCTTCTCTTCCTTCTTTATCCTTTATTTTCTGCAGCCCCCACTAGCATGGGAGTCTGTCACAGGATTCTAGCTGGTCTCTAGTGTCTCAGCTGGGACAGATGTCTGGATAGTATTTCATGTATATTGAGGATTTCCTTTCAGAAGTGTACCAGAGTGTGCTGTATGTTGCTAACAGGGGAACCCTCTTCTGCGCCCCCGCCCCCACCCCGCCCTGCCTTTATTAGATTTGAACTGTTCTGCCAACCGGGAGCCACAACAGACTCTTTAAAAGACCAAGAGGGAGTGATCTTCACAAGATTGCACAGGAGGGAGGAGATGCCTATCTGAATCTGTCAAACCTTATAAAAAGTTCAGATGCAATTTGGGGAAGGAGCTGATTTTCAGAATGGCTTGCTAGCTTTGTCTTAGGTACAGTTAGGACAATTGTCTTAGGAAAATTCATGTCTTAGGACAATTCATGAAGAAATGAAAATCTGGTAACAGTGTGAATAAAACCAGTTTCTCTAATTTTTAAAATATTTGTTGTTGATCTAGTAAAATATATAGAACTAATTTACATGTTATGAGCAAAACAAAAACAGATAAATGATAACACATCTACAGTATATTGATCAAACATTACCGAGAAGTTGATAGATCTCTCCTATGCAGAAGAAATAAGTGTCATAAACTGATATTGACTCAAACTAATGTCGTGATATTGTGGAAGAGAGAAAAGATCACTTTAAAATATGTTCTGCATAAAGGTAGCTACTAGTTTAGCTTTGAATTAGAAGTTCCTAAACTACCCCTATATATGTAGCAAAACTCAGGTATAAGACTAAAATCTGTCAAAATTCCTGTTTTTGAGGTCAGTTCCCAAACTCACCTTCGTCCAGTTTATCCTGCATCCCATTTCTTAAGTCTCACTTTATTCTCCATTGCCATTCATCTTCCTCCAGTGGAAAGTGGGTGTAAAATTCTACCAAATTTAAATGGTTTTGTTTCACACTCACTTTGCACATTTGTAAATCACTTCACAGAATTTGGGACAAGGCAGAATCAGACCTGAGAAGGTCCTCACTCCCTGCTCATATAAGAGTTGCTCCTGTGGGTGCGATTGCATTCAGACTAGCTTCTACAAATATTTCTATCTCATCAATACTACAACCATTTCAACACACAGTACTTATATGAACAATAACTTGTCTGAGGTTCTGATCCTGCAAAGGTCAAAGGGTCTCCATGTGAGCAGAAGGGTCTGTGGATGCAGATCCCTTTGCAGGCTCTGGCTCAGAATAGCATTAGTTATTTGAGCCCAGCATATTGTTATAGTTCCTTAATTCCCCTCACCTCTTGACTCTGAGCTACCTAGTAAGAAGGATAAGTTAAAATGATGATAGAAACTGTGAAGACAGGCCATCAGCGCCTCTTTTATTAGGGGTACATTGTCAACTACATATGCAAGTCCATGAAGTTCACTAGGACTTTGCTGCTGCTATTGATTTTTACATGGAGGATGCTCAATTACTATAGTGATGGGTGGCAATAGAAAACCCTTAGACAGATATAGCCGTCAGCTGCATATTTTCTGTGATTGTAGTGCTGTTCCTCTGAGACCTAGTGAATAAGAAAGAGAATATTATTATTATTTTATTATATACAGTGACAAAAATGTATTTGGCATTTTTACAGCTGCCAGGAGCCTACAATCAAGCTTAAATATCAAAAAACAAATGGTGACTCTTTGGTGGGGGGCAGAAGTGGAATTAAGTTCTCTTTCCTTCTGCCTATTGTCATTACTACTGCTCTGCCTATAACAACAGTATTATAAAGAAATACACACACTGGTACCTGGTACTGCAAGATGCTACATGTGGATGTATAAGGCTGCAGAAAAATAGATCTATTATACTATTTGAGAAATAATACAGTATCTGATCATGCAGCCCTAGTTACAGTATTTCCTGATTTGAGCACTTGATCATGCAACCTTAATCTTTTCTCTACATAATTTTTTACGTTTAATGTTCATTTAATATAGCTAGATTCTCCTTTCACATTATATTACCGGATGTAAGAGGGGGTATGCATGCAGTAGTTTTAATAGTACATTAATTTTAGCAAGTCACTTTATATTTTCATTGTAGTCAAGATAATGCCTTATTGAAAACTTACTGATTCCACAGTTGGGTAGTGAATTGTTTTTTGCCTTTAATATAAACATCTTGTTTTGCATTTGACCTGTTTTGTTTTCTTGTAAAAGATGGGATATTTTCTGTTGCCTGAATTTGTTATGCATAATATTTCTTTTCATTGTTTCCGTCTGGCTGTGTGCATGCAGAAGAGGGGAAGCTTCCCTGAAGTCCTCTTCAGCACTCTATAAACAGGCAAAACTACCAGTTTTTCCTGTCTAAGGAGAGCTGAAAAGGGCCCTGTGTGACTCACATTAACAGTGACAGAAGTTAAGAGCATCAACAAGAAAAGAGATTCCATATGTATTATTTATTTGCATTACTTCCCTGAGCTGATAACCTAACTTGGTACTCTCTGCACAATAATGAAATCGGCTGCTGTTTTCATTTTTCGGGCTTAAAGATGTTAGTGCAGGGTTTGTCTCTGGTGCCTTAAGCTGAATCAGTGCTGAGATTATTCCTTCAGGCACTGTGCAAGTTGTAGGAAAGTTAATATGTTACTTTATGTGCAACCCCCCTTCACAAAGCTGATATAACAAAATGATAATGAGCCCAATCTGATGCCCATTGAAATTAATGGAAAGACTCCCACTGATTTCATTGGGCCTTCGATCAGGCTCAACAAGTGGAGCTGTACTTGTAGTACAGGTATCTACATTGTTTTTATAAAAGTCTTTCTTAATCCAATCTTTAAAAAAACTTAATCAGATAACACAAATGAGGTATACCTTCCAAACCTAAACAAATCAGCTGTTGATTGATATTTCCTGAAGTCAAAATATCGAAATAATTCTGCAAGTAAACTGATAAATCTACAGTGTTGGCTTTTTATAAAGCTGTTAAACACAAGTCCATTGGCCATTGTTTACCTCTTCAAATACCAGCACTTTATCTGCCTCTGTGCTCTGTTGAACACATTTATTGATCTTTTCCTTTTGGCCTTTTTCTGTTTCAAACACATGAGTGATTAGAAAGATTCCTCAAAAAGTGAACTGTACATTATATGCAAATATGACTACATTGGTGATTTTAAAATAAAATGCACACCTGAGGTTTTAATCTTGACAAGGGTGACATGCACTGGGCAGCAGCCTCCAGCTTAAGCATTGCATTTGCTCAGTCACTGGAAAGTAGAATGCTGCTTTGTAGCTAAAAATCCATATTGACTCTCGTGCATGAATGTCTGGGACATTGTATGTGACTATTCACTAAACTTTTACAGGTGTCCCTGAACTGCTGCCTATTCAGATTTAGGGCCAGATCCTCAGTTGGTGTAAATTGGCATAGCTCCATTAAAGTCATTAGAGCTACCCTTGTTTCCACCAGCTGAGGTTCCAGCAGTAGTGTCAAAATGAGCATGTTTGAACAATGGCTAACATTTAGATACTTCTGATTTTATTTTGAAAGCAAATATTGCCAATGACTTTTTTTTTGTCGTAACTTATTTGGCTATCCTGTAAGTATCTCAGTATAATGTTCTCCCTGATCCAACTCCTGTGCAGTTACTTATGAATATTCTTAAACTGTATGATCTTTAATGTCGGCTTTCCATGGGGTATTGCCATATTGCCATTCATTTCATCACTTGCTAGATGTCATGAGTTTTGGTCCTAAAAGATGCATGTCTAGTTCACCATATTGTGAACTGAGACTTTTTTTTTAAACTCAGGGTGCTTTAAACAACTATTGATAAAGCTTGGGGAAAGAGGAAATGGTGGAACAAAAAGTAAAAGTTCAAGAAAAGCAAAACATAGTATCAATTTTCAGAAAGGAAAGGAGTAAACCTCTTGTTTACTCTTCTGTAAGGCTTATTCTTCTTCCTTAAGAAAAAGCAATACCATATTAAAAGAAAAAATAACTAGGTCTCTGATCCAATAGGCTCCTGTTTTTTAAAACTGTTGGCCCTACAGAGTTACAGAGCTGTGAACAGAAAGCAGCAAGTGTTTTTAAAGAATAAATATTGCAAGTCAGACTTGATTGTTTTGGGGTTTTTTGATAGAATAACAAAACTAGTAAACGAAAAGAATGAATGAGATACAGTCATACATCATGTTCCTCTGTGTGTATGTGTGTGTGTAATCTCTGGAAATTTATAAACTATCCATAACAACTCTGAGTATGTCCTCCTGATCAGTATAATTATGCAGAAGCAATGACTAAGTTGCTAGATTTTATGAGTATGACCCAGGCCACAGCATACATTCCCAGGCCACACATATGTACTACGCAACATATCTATTACTTGTATTGGACTAGTCAAGATCTGTCTGTCCTCCTATATCTATAGGAACAGATTGTAGTGTTTGAGCCACTTGCCACTATGGGGTGAGGAGGGAGAATGCTGCAGCAGCAGCCCAGAAAGATTCTGGCTAGATAGAGCTCTAAGGACAACATTCAAGGTCACTCTTTGAAAGGCCCCTTCCCTATCTACCTGTCCTTTCATCCACCTTGGTTCTTATACTGGTGCCTATCGCCATGGTACCTAGTCATCCATGTTCAGAAAGCTGGCTGCCACAGCCAGGAGCAGTGCTGCTACTTCTGAAAATGATTGTGCTCGACCCTTATGCAGGGATGAAGAAGTGGAGAAAAGCTCCTTGAGTCTCCTGTCCTCCTTCCTTCCCCCTGTGCATCCATGTACAGATGGACACAATTTAGCTCATGGTATTAGTGACCCATGCATAATGCCCAATCTTTTATTAGTTACATCCACTGTCTTCAAGATTCTTGCTTCTCACAGTGGAAACGTTGGCAGCCCTACTGCCATAATTGGTCCATCATATGTTTAAAGAGACTTCTTTAAATTGCTAGCCACAACTTTTGGCCTAGAAAGAGAAAGCTAGATTGGGGAGTTTGGATTGACTGTATGGAAGAGGTGTAGTGCAAGTCAGTCAGCCTTTAGGAAAGAGCCAAACAGTTGCAGAGGACAGCCAGAGAAGAAGAAAGTGAGCAAGGAGGCCAATTTTGATGATAATACAAAAGTCTTTCTAGATACATTTATTAATTCCCACATGATGCACAAGACTGAATCTCCTATGTAATAGCTTTGTAAGAGTCAACTGAGATGACTTATGCAAAAAGAAAAGGAGTAGTTGTGGCACCTTAGAGACTAACAAATTTATTTGCGCATAAGCTTTCGTGAGCTACAGCTCACTTCATCGGATGCATTCAGTGGAAAATACAGTGGGGAGATTTACATACATAGAGAACATGAAACAATGGGTGTTACCGTACACACTGTAACAAGAGTGATCAGGTAAGGTGAGCTATTACCAGCAGGAGAGCGGGGTGGGGGAGGGAGGAGAACCTTTTGTAGTGATAATCATCACTTGCCCCATAACCTCAGCCGTGCAGAACACAATGCCATCCACAGCCTCAGAAACAACTCTGACATCATAATCAAAAAGGCTGACAAAGGAGGTGCTGTCCTCACCATGAATAGGTCGGATTATGAACAAGAGGCTACTAGGCAGCTCTCCATCACCACTTTCTACAAGCCATTACCCTCTGATCCCACTGAGGCTTACCAAAAGAAACTACACCATTTGCTCAAGAAACTCCCTGAAAAAGCACAAGAACAAATCTGCACAGACACACCCCTGGAACCCCGACCAGGGGTATTCTATCTGCTACCCACAATCCATAAACCTGGAAATCCTGGACACCTCATCATCTTAGGCATTGGCACCCTGACAGCATGATTGTCTGGCTATGTAGACTCCCTCCTCAGGCCCTACGCTACCAGCACTCCCAGCTATCTTCGAGACACCACTGACTTCCTGAGGAAACTACAAGATCACCATCCTAGCCACTGTGGATGTAGAAGCCCTCTACACCAACATTCCACACAAAGATGGACTACAAGCCATCAGGAACAGTATCCCCGATAATGTCACGGCAAACCTGGTGGCTGAATTTTGTGACTTTGTCTTCACCCATAACTATTTCACATTTGGGTACAATGTATACCTTCAAATCAGCGGCACTGCTATGGGTACCCGCACGGCCCCACAGTATGCCAACATTTTTATGGCTGACTTAGAACAACACTTCCTCAACTCTTGTCTCCTAATGCCCCTACTCTACTTGCGCTACATTGATGACATCATCATCAGCTGGACCCATGGAAAAGAAGCCCTTGACGAATTCCACCATGATTTCAACAATTTCCATCCCACCATCAACCTCAGCCTAGACCAATCCACACAAGCGGTCCATTTCCTGGACACTGTGCTAATAAGCAATGGTCACATAAACGCCACCCTATACCGGAAACCTACTGACCGCTATGCCTACCTACATGCCTCCAGCTTTCATCCAGACCACACCACACGATCCATTTTCTACAGCCAAGCTCTTCGATACAACCGCATTTGCTCCAACCCCTCAGACAGAGACAAACACCTACAAAATCTCTATCAAGCATTCTTACACCTACAATACCCACCTGCTGAAGTGAAGAAACAGATTGACAGAGCCAGCAGAGTACCCAGAAGTTACCTACTACAGGACAGGCCCAACAAAGAAAATAACAGAACACCACTAGCCATCACGTCCAGCCCCCAACTAAAACCTCTCCAACGCATCATCAAGGATCTACAACCTATCCTGAAGGACGACCCATCACTCTCACAGATCTTGGGAGACAGGCCAGTCCTTGCTTACAGACAGCCCCCCAACCTGAAGCAAATACTCACCAGCAACCACACACCACACAACAGAACCACTAACCCAAGAACCTATCCTTGCAACAAAGCCCATTGCCAACTGTGTCCACATATCTATTCAGGGGATACGATCATAGGGCCTAATCACATCAGCCACACTATCAGAGGCTCGTTCACCTGTGCATCTGCCAATGTGATATATGCCACCATGTGCCAGCAGTGCCCCTCTGCCACGTACATTGGTCAAACTGGACAGTCTCTATGTAAAAGTATAAATGGACACAAATCAGATGTCAAGAATTATAACCTTCAAAAACCAGTTGGAGAACTCTTCAATCTCTTTGATCTCTTTGATCACTCGATTACAGACCTAAAAGTTGAAATGAGAGACTGCTGAATTGGAATTTAATTTGCAAACTGGATACAATTAACTTAGGCTTGAATAAAGACTGGGAGTGGATGGGTCATTACACAAAGTAAAACTATTTCCCCATGTTTATTTCCCCCCTCCCCCCGACTGTTCCTCAGATGTTCTTGTCAACTGCTGGAAATGGCCCACCTTGATTATCACTACAAAAGGTCCCTCCCCCCCCGCTGGTATTAGCTCACCTTACCTGATCACTCTCGTTATAGTGTGTGTGGTAACACCCATTGTTTCATGTTCTCTATGTATACAAATCTCCCCACTGTATTTTCCACCGAATGCATCCGATGAAGTGAGCTGTAGCTCACGAAAGCTTATGCTCAAATAAATTTGTTAGTCTCTAAGGTGCCACAAGTACTCCTTTTCTTTTTGCGAATACAGGCTAACACGGATGCTACTCTGAAACCTGAGATGACTTATGAATGAGACAAGGTGGGTGAGGTAATATCTTTTATTGGACCGACTTCTGGCGAAAGAGGCAAGCTTTCAGGCTCCACAGAACTCTTCTTCAGATCTGTGGAGCCTGGAAACCTGTCTCTTTTACCAACAGAAATTGGTTCAATAAAAGATATTACCTCTCCTGCCTTGTCTGTCTCAGAATCCTGGGACCAACATGGTTTTAACAACACTGCAGACATGATTAATGAGTGTAATTGCACCAATTAAACACAAGGTGGCAGCTTTACTTAAGAGTTTTCATAAACTTGACTATTGTTTAATTCATTTATCAGTTGATATTAGTAGGTGCTTGCCCATTAGCACCACAGATAGTACAGATGTAAAAATATGAGTACTTGGAGTTGTGGCTACGTTACATTTTTACCAATGATCATCCCTCCACATAGCTTATTTTGCTCATCACTGACCCTGCTTAAAGTATAATGCTTTGACAAACAAGAATTGAAACAAACACATAGTGCCTTGCTTTGACCTTAAGGTTACTGTTCAACCTCAAAGTTGGTTCTAAATTAATTTTTAGCTATTTAAATATACTACGATCAGAGATGTGGATGGTAATCATCTCATGCAAGAATCCAGCCCCCAGATATTTACTTAAACAGTGAGGGCAGTCACACACACAGGCATTGCTGTAGTTGATTCATTTAACTTGTTTGCAGGGTTGCATGTGTGAAGATATAACCTGTCCAAAAGGGCTAAATGAAGGAGACTTACTTGCCCTCCTTAATTCACTTCACTGTGAAAGGAAGTTACAACTATTTGGTTTATGATTGGATGTTTAAGATGGTGTGGTCTAGTAAATCCAGTACAGTACTATGAGTTGGGAGACATGTATTTTATTCCAGGTCTATCACTGATTCATGTTAACTCAGGAAAGCACTCAGCCTTCCTGTGCTACAGTTCCCTGTCTATTTAAAAATGAGAATAAGTACAGTAAATAATTAGCTTATCTTTGGAAAGTCTGTGCATAAAAACTGATCATAGGAAATACCTTTTCATAGTGTGTGCAAGCAGCCTGTGAAACCATTGCCACAATTATCATGGGGGCTTGGAGCGTAGCCAAATTCAAAAAGGACTGGGTGGAAGGAGTAGTAGAAGGAGTTAAAAATAACCTTTTATAGTAGTAGAAGGAGTTAAAAATAACCTCTTTTTGGCAGGGATATATAGGCACATACTTCAGGGCATAAGCCAACTTCCCATTAATGGGGATTAGGAAGAAACTCCTTATAGGCAAATTGCTCCAGATCTGCCTTCTGTAGGGGTACTTGCCCCTTCTTCTGAAACAGTTGATACTGGCCACTGTTGGAAAGAGGCTGTTAGGCTGGGTGAATCAGTGGTCTGTTCTAGTAGAAACATAGGAATTATCATACAGTCCAGAATAGTGCGGTTGCTTTATTAATATTCGTCTTTTAAAACCAGGTTTGACAACAGCATTTGACGTGTGCAGTGCTGGCTCATACGAACAGAACAGGCTACTCTAAATGGGAGTAGAAGGTTTAGGGCTAACCTGTGGCTTTGTCACACTGTGTGTATATGTGACAATGTGTTTATTGTGCTGTCCCAGGAGCAGAATGGGAGGTAGACCCTGCTGTGGGAGAGGGTTAGAGGGTGACATACCCTGCAATAGCCCTGTATCTGACACAGCAAACATTCCCTGGTGCTCTGGCGAAGGTACACTGGCCATTGCTTTGTAAAGGCCTGGTCAAGGCTCTGCCCATTCCCCACTCATTGCCTGGGGTGGGACATAGCTACTATGGGCAGCTGACACAGGGGACTAAGAGGGTGTGAGGACTGAACATTTTCCACTTTGCTTAAGGACATCACAAACCTTAGAATTGGTGGTCTCACTGCATGAGAAACCAGAATGGTTCATATCACAAATAGGAATTTATGCCAATTTTCAAGCAAGGTTTTTAGTTCATGTTCAGGAGGTTTTCTATGTGTATTATTTTACCAACTGATCAATAAAGCTGTAAGAAATAAAGGACTGTAGCAGACAAAGGCTAGAATGCTGACAGTGAAATAACATCTGCTCCCCTTCACACACATTTCACAGATCCCTAGTTGCTCCTGGAGCACAATGCTTGCTTGCCTTCATAAGACTGGTGTGTTTAAATATATGGAGAGAGATCTGGGGAACTTCTGCTGTTATAAATAATCTCATTTTTAAGCTTTTTTTTTTTCGTTAGGTACTAGAGAAAACATCTTCCTTCAATTCCACAGTAGTTCAATTAGTCCAGTTTCGCAAATCTATCTGGTCTGTAATGCACTGACAAACTATCTGTCCAGCCGAATAGTTTTAGTTCTAGAGTTTAGAGCAGAACCAGTATGGCTGGAAATAAAATCTGCTGGCAGCAAAACAGCAGGATCAGAGCAAAGAGAACGTGCTTTTAAAGGACTGTGGTCTAGCCATCTGGTTACTTTTAGACTTTGAAGTAGTAGTAAATAAGAAAGTGGTCTGTTCCTTTGCTTACTTGTAGAATCTAGAATGGATCAAATAAGCAAAGTAATAATTTGGTATAATCTAGTACACATGAGAAGTTGTATGCAATGCACTATTTGTATTGCTTTGATATAATGCTGTTCAGAAGATTGTTAATGTGTGTTTTCCACTTTAGAGTAAAGTGGCAGAAGTTCTATTTGGTTAGTAACATAGGTGGTACTTAGATCTTGTACTGTCTCTCTGCGCTTATTTCAGAGTAGCAGCCGTGTTAGTCTGTATCCGCAAAAAGAAAAGGAGTACTTGTGGCACCTTAGAGACTAACAAATTTATTTGAGCATAAGCTTTCGTGAGCTACGAAGTGAGCCGTAGCTCACTTAAGCTTATGCTCAAATAAATTAGTTAGTCTCTAAGATGCCACAAGTACTCCTTTTCTGTCCGCACTGAGTGAATTTCACACGGAAAGCACTAGATATGAGTAACTCACACAGTCTTCTTTCTGCCCTCTCACCCACCAACTTAATGACCGAAGCTTTACATTGCAAGGTTTTTGTATTTTTTTTCCCTATCGGTTGCGGTGTGTATAACATGCTCACTTCTTTTGCAGATATGTACTAGGCACATGACAACATGCTATGACCCATTATATTGACTGATTTGATGCCCTAACTTTTTTACCATCTATTAGGTAGAACTAACTTGACAGTTTTGAAATAGATATCTGTCAACCAGTTAGACTGATTCCAGAATTCAGAGTTTTATTGATATAAGTAGAATATAACATTCCTTTGAGCTACAGTTCAGTATTATACTTGAGAATGGAGTGTTATAATGTCCAGGGTTGGAGATAGTACTGCGTAGTGAATATTTATATGTACTCTACTTCAGAAGACTCCTTTGCAGTGCAGACACATGACTTTCCAGCCATTCATAATTATGTTTGAGATAGAGAATTTCAAATTAAAAGAAAATAGCCACATTTTAAATGTTTTCAAACCTTATTGCTCATCTGCATTACACCTAAAATGTGAGTCCTTATTTTTAAATAAAGATAAACATATGAACATTCTGTAAATGAGGAATATGGGATTTTAAAATTTCTTTTACCCAAAACCTGCCATTTTCCATTACATGTAATATTTGGATTATAATTATGAATGTCTGCAAAATAAAAACAATATAAATTTTTCTTACCAGGGTCGGCTAAGGTTTTGAATAGTAGTATTGTTACAAGTACACACAAGAATCCAGTAAGGTACTGATATATTAATTATTCTAATAATCACAGAAAAAAGTAAGGTATTCTGGTCATTGCAACCAATTTCACATGAATATACAAACGAATAAAAAGCTAATTAACTGAATAGCTAAAGTTATTCTTGAAGAACCAGCTGGAAATGTGTCTAGAAAACTAGCATCACTGTTCTTATCCAAATACTATTGAAAACTCAGTTATTGAATATTAAATTCTGTGTCCTTGTCATAAGCAACAGCCAGAAAGGAAGTCAATGCTAAATATATTGAAAAGGGCAAATATAGGGCCCATCTATAATAAGGGAAATAAGGACAACCCGGGGAATTACAGTCCAGTCAGCTTAATTTCTGTACTGGAAAGATTATGGAGCAAATAATTAAGCAATCAATTTGCAAACACCTAGAAGATAATAAGGTGATAAATAATAGCATGGATTTGTCAAGAACAAAGTATGTCAAACCACCTTATAGCTTTCTTTGACAAGGTAACCAGCCTTGTAGATAGGGCGTAAGCAGTAGATGTGGTATATCTTAACTTTAGTAAAGCTTTTGATACTGTCTCGCATGACCTTCTCATAAACAAACTAGGGGAATGTAACCTAGATGGAGTTACTATAAGGTGGGTGCATAACTGGTTGGAAAATCATTCCCAGAGAGTAGTTATCAGTGGTTCACAGTCATGCTGGAAGAGCATAATGAGTGGGGTCCCACAGGGATGAGTTCTGGGTCTGATTCTGTTCAATATCTTCATCAATGATTTTAGATAATGGCATAGAGAATACACTTCTAAAGTTTGTGGATGATACCAAGCAGGGAGGGGTTGCAAGTGCTTTGGGGGATAGGATTAAAATTCAAAATTATCTGGACAAACTGGAGAAATGGTCTGAAGTAAATAGGATGAAATTCAATAAGGACAAATGCAAAATACTCCACTTAGGAAGGAACAATCAGTTGCACACATACAAAATGGGAAATGACTGCCTAGAAAGGACTACTGTGGAAAGAGATCTGGGGGTCATAGTGGATCACAAGCTAAATATGAATCAACAGTGTAACACTATTGCCAAAAAAGCAAACAACATTCTGGGATGTATTAGCAGGAGTATCATAAGCAAGACATGAGAAGTAATTCTTCCGCTTTAGCCCATGCTGATTAGGCCTCAACTGGATTCTTGTGTCCAGTTCAGGGTGCCACATTTCAGGAAAGATGTGGACAAATTGGAGAATGTCCAGAGAAAAGCAACAAAAATGATTAAAGGTCTAGAAAACATGACCTATGAGGGAAGATTGGAAAAAATTGGGTTTGTTTAGTCTGGAGAAGAGAAGACTGAGAGGGGACATAACAGTTTTCAAGTACATAAAAGGTTGTTACAAGGAGCAGGGAGAAAAATTGTTCTGCTTAACCTCTGAGGATAGGACAAGAAGCAATGGGCTTAAATTGCAGCATGGGCGGTTTAGTTTGGACATTAGGAAAAACTTGTTGTCAGAGTGGTTAAGCACTGGAATAAATTGCCTAGGGAGGTTGTGGAATCTCCATCATTGGGGATTTTTAAGAGCAGGTTGGACAAACACCTGTCAGGGATGATCTAGATCAGGGGTGGGCAAACTTTTTGGCCCGAGGGCCACATCTGCATGGGGAAATTGCATGCAGGGCCATGAATGTAGGGCTAAGGCAGGGGATTGGGGTGTGGGAGGGAGTGCAGGGTGTGGGAGGGGGTATAGTGTGCAGGAAGGGGCTCAGGGCAAGGGGTTGGGGCAGAGGAGGAGTGCAGGGTGTATGAGGGGGCTCAGGCTAGGGGGTTGGGGTGCAGGGTGTGGCAAGGGGTTGAGGTGTGGGGTGGCAGCGGTGCTGCCTGCCTGCCCGCACTGGCCCTGCGTGCGGTTCCCGGAAGCGGCTGGCACCACGTCCCTGCGGCCCCTGGGGGGGGCAGAGGGCTCTGCTGCTGCCCTTGCCTGTGGGTATGTTCCCCAAAGCTCCCATTAGCCACGGTTTCCCGTTCCTGGCCAATGGGAGCTGCGGGGACGGTGCCTGCAGGTGAGGGCCACACACAGAGGTCTCTGCCTCCCCTCTCCCCCAGAGGCTGCAGGGACATGGTGCCTGCTGCTTCCTGGACTGGCTTGAGGCCCAAGGCGCCACAAAGGTGGCAATCCCGGCGGCCGGATCCAAAGCCGTGATGGGTCGGATCTGTAGTTTGCCCACCCCTGGTCTAGATAATACCTAATCTTGCCTTGAGTGCAAGGGACTGAACTAGATGGCTTCTCGGGGTCCCTTCCAGTTCTATGATTCTATGATCCATTGCAATAATGAGGATATATTTTTCATGAGACTCTTCCCATATCCTACTTGGACTATAGTTTTGTTAATAATAGTCTTTTTTTAGCTGCAAAACAGAAGTCAACAACTATGAATAGGTTTATAATAGCCCATGTGGGACCATGGAAAATTTTGGATTAGCTATGGGTAATCCTAATTTATCTTGTTGTTGTTATGTATTTTAAGATGCTATCCATGGCCTTCTGGTATAATTATATTTTTCACTGGATGTGTAATTTAGTTTCTGGAATAACAAGACAAAAGGTTATTTAGAATCTGAACTGACAACCAGGAAGCTGAAGTACTGGCATCAGTCTACCTCCTGACAGGTCTATAGCTCAAAGTACATTTAGAAGAAAAATAAAAAAGGTAAGAAGCTTGGCAGAAAGGATTTTCAGCCCAGATGTAGGTGCAGGTTCACAGCAGAGTACCCATCACCCAACAGTCTGTTTGTTTTATTTTCAGTTTCATGATTGTTTTGTTTGCTCCCTTCAGATCTAATACGAGTACTTGTCATGAATAGTGCCAAAGGATAGGCCCTTAATGTTGAAAAACCTATTTAACTTGCTCACTCTCATTTTTCATTGTATTGCTATAGTATAGTACTCTAGTAAATATTCAGTCATAGGTTTCAGAGTAACAGCCATGTTAGTCTGTATTCGCAAAAAGAAAAGGAGTACTTGTGGCACCTTAGAGACTAACCAATTTATTTGAGCATAAGCTTTCGTGAGCTACAGCTCACTTCATTGGATGCTATAGTTCTGTACTTACTGTGATTGAGCCAAAAATGCCAGAGATTTTACTTTATTTTTTCGCCTGGTATTCTTCACTTCCTGTCTTTTATGGATGTATAGATTTCTGTACCTTGTTAAGTAGCTGCTGCATTTCAGTAGTGAATGAGGTGATTCCTGTGGGCCTGGTTTTTATTGAGGCCTTGCCCCAACTTTTGTTGCATGTGCACAAGTTTGCACAAATAGTTTTACATATGAAAATTCTCTTGCCTGTGCATACAGACACGAGGGCTGGAAAAGAGCAGATGTGTGAAGGTGTACACACAAAGGGGAGCTCAGGATCAGTGCCAGTATCTTTTTAGAGTGGTAAATCTCTACAGTGCTTGGGGATTCTTAGTGATGAATGTGCTATGTACATTTGTGATTGCAATAATTTAAGTTATTTAGAATGCTGATATAGCTAACCTGAGGTGCAATTGATTTTCTTATATTGTGATGCTTATTTAGTTACATTTAAACAAAACCCTTGAAGAAGCATGAGCCCTATCCTGCTAATAACTTCAATTGGAGTTTTATGTGCAGTTTGGCAGGACTAGGTTTTAAATTCACACTAAAAAACAAGGACAGTTAGGTTTTCAGATAAATTATTTGGTCTCTGAATCCAACTGCCCCAAAGGCCTGTGATAGATGAGATGGCATCCAAAATGGAAATGTAGAATCTCCAGCAACTTTTCTTCTTGTTGTGCCCCTTTACCAATTTCAGTGGCAAATACAGAAAATTACTATGAGAAAGCTGGAGACAGCCATTGGTAATATACCTAATGAACCTTTTTAGTAGTAAACTGTAAAATATACACTCTATTTACCCTGGGCAATTTGCAGCCTCCGTCATCAAAGATTCTGTTTTATCACTACATCAAAGTCCACGATACTTTAAGGCTTGACCATGACTTCACATAGCATTTAGAGCAGTCTTGACACTCGAATCTACTGAATCTCATTAGATTAAACAACCTTTCTACAAACATCTTTAAATGTAGTATTAGAACAAATCCAAAATACATAACTCTAGAACTGTTCCTAGATTTATTTTTCCAAAGCACTGTACAAATAATAATGAATCTTCACTAAGACCTTTGTGAGGTAAGTACATTACCTTCATTTAAGAATAGCAAAATTGAGACACAGCATAAGTGACTTGGCTAAAGTCACACAGGGAGTCAGTAGCTGAGCCTCCATTAGCACACAGGAGATTTGGGCTCCTAGTACTATGCTAATTCACTAGATCACACTATTTCATATTTAAATGTTTTTATCAAAGTGTCGCAGAATCAAAGGGTGAGGTTAGAAGAGCCATTCAGTGTGATAGCTTGCATTATATGGCATTCTCACTTGCAACTTACCTAACCTCATCTTGGGTATATCTCCAGTGATGGTTCTGCAACCTGTATTTCCTTTTTAGCCCAAACTTCTCCTTCCTTTGCTTTGGGCTATTTCCTTCAAGGTTTTCTTTCCTGTTTATATTGCTTTCCTTTTCTCACAGAGCCAAGCTTGAGAGCTTTTGGTGATGTAATAAAGGAATTCAGGGAACTGGTTTGGCAAAGGTGGCTTTCCCACCCAACAGCTGATGAGTCTTTTAAAATTATGGCCTCTAGGAAAAATGTTAAGGGTATGGCTAGATTCAATCAGATGAAAATTTAAAGATTTTAAAATAAGGAAACTGTGTTGGATCTACAGACCGTTGTGGTTTGTATAGGAAAAGAATATGTTGGGTGGGTGGGTGGGTGGGGATGTGTGTGTGTGTGTGTGTGTGTGTGTGTGTGTGTGTGTGTGTGTGTGTGTAAAATAATACATTTTTTTTATTTTGTTCTATTTTCAGTCTTTACTGATCTGTCCCTCTAACTTCCTAAAAAACAGCAGCAACCCAGTTGTGACTTCAGAAGAGGTTCCTGCTGCTCAGCTCACCAGTCACAGGAATGAGAAACTTAGCTTTACCTTTTTGCAGCTATTGCTGCTGCCACCTCCACTACCCCTCTCTTTTCCATGGTAGGTTGAGCCCAAAGAGATGAGATGGGATTGTAATCAGTCCATCTCCATTCCCGAGCTGAAGGATGGTAAGTATCGGGGCAAGACTTGAGGGACACCATGAAGCCCCATATGTCTAACTTCTGCCATTGTTCACTTTGACTTTTCCCTGTGGGGGGTGGAGGCGGGGAGGGGCGGAAGTAGGAGTACCAACCAGTCCTCCCCAGAACAAGAGCTGCTCGGTTACTGATTCCCATGTTGAAAAAGAAGCCACTCCCTGTGTTAGCCTGCCACCATCCCTCTTCAGCAGAGTAGGACCTCTTGGCAGGTGGAGAAGGAGCCATTACTACCACAGCCTTGTAGCCGATGAAGAACGACCTGCCTGCTCAGCCTTTGGGGAAGAATTGGCAGCCAGGTGTTCCCTCCTTTTTCTCACGCCTGGGTACGCAGCAGTACATAGCCTAGTATGCACGCAGGGAGATAATCCATAGCTCCATTTGGTATCACTCCTTTCCGTTCCTGGGGAGTTAGGGTTGTGGTGGCAGCAGTTCCTGCAGGATCCATCACTGCTGCTTTCAGGTTGTTCCCACCATCTAGATATAGTCAGCAGCATGATCCAATCCCCATTCTGCAACCCAAAGCCCTCCTAGGGTCTGAGTTGCTGAGGGAAAGAAAGGGTAATCTTTGGATAAAGTGGCATTTTTCAGGTTTACCCGAGTTCCATGGAAGTAGAAAAGCACCATCAATTAGAAACTGAAGTTCCTACTACTTCTACTGGGGAACAGAGCAGCAAGATCCTCTTCTGATCTATTACAGCAGCTACTAAAAAGCAAAGAGGATAGAGGAGTAAACACTGAGAATTTATAACAAACCCCAAGATATGCCCTTATACATCGAGTGACGTTTCCTAATATTTAAATGTTCATATAAAGTAAACAAAATCTTAAAAATTAAAATTGCACAATGCCTTTTGCACACTTTTTTTTTATGCAGTCAGAGTACAGGAAAATATTCTTATCATATGAACTCTGATTCAGATAGTTAATGAAGATGGCATCTGCCTTGTTAATCTGTCATTAGTCTTGAGTGACCTTACAATGAACTTTCAATAAGGTTTGAAGGGGGGTGAAAGTTTTCCAATTTAACTGCACAATTTTCATGTTTAATAGCTAAGCATTGGCAATTAAAATAACAATAATAACTACAGGCTCAATCCAGAAAATATTTATTACGAAGCACATTGTTTGTGATCAAGAGTAGTCCCATTAAATTCAGTGGGCATGGTAGTAAGCACTGTGCTCACTCGTGTCTGAAGGATCAACCCCCATAAGAAACTACATTGAGTCATCCTGATAACATTACAGGTGAAAGAAATTGTGCTTTAAAGAAATATTGGGCCTGATTCTCCATGAAGTTACACCAGTTTTAAGCCAGTGTAATGTAATCTACCAGCACAAACCTAATATAACCGAGTGGAAAATTGAGTGGAAAACATGTTTTAAGGGCATTTTTAACATCTACAGTAAAGAAATATTTACTTAGAAACTAGAGAATTCCACCCCCTAATGTTTTCCTTCCCTGGCAAAGTGAGGTGTGAAAAATCCTTTTTAAGAATTTAATATTCAAATTATGCATCTGTGGGCACTACAGAAAAAATATTGGTGTAGGTGGTATCATGTTTTTACTTCCCCAGCACTTTTTATATTGTAATAGATTAACTGTAGGAACTCCTCACTATGGGTGATGTCCAATAAGTTACTTTGGTAGTTTTATTGTGCTTTGAAGATGATGTTTTATAGTCTGTCCCCTCTTCCTGTTAGGAGATGAGGATATTGCTCTGATAGCATCTGTATCAGGGTAGATCCAAGCAACACCAGAGGAAGAGACAGGCAGAAACACATCCTAGAGACTCTCCCTGCCAAAAGAAGCCTAGTCTTGGGGCCAGAGGGGCCCTGCCTTCCCACAAGTATTGGGCTGCTGCAAGTGAAAAGGCAAAAGAGAAGCAGTGGAACTTGGGGCATAGCTGAGAGTCAGAACTGAAAAGGGCTGCAGGGTGCCTAGAGCACAGGGAATACAAAGGTGCTGGAACTAGGGGTGCTGCCTCACCCCCTGGCTTGACGTGGTTTCGATCATATATAGGATTTACAGTTTGTTTCAATGGCGCTCAGCACCCCCACGATACAAATTGTTCCAGCACCCAAGTGGGAATAGTACGTTCCCCAGCATGTCTCTTGGCCTTCTTCCCAGACATTGGGGCTCACAGAAGTCGTGCCTGCTTTCCTGCTCCTAAAGCTGGTGGCTGCAGCTATTCTTTTGGCTCCCTTGGAAACAAAGGAAATGGAAAGGAGAGGAGGAGAGCTGGTGAGCTGACAGCCATAGCATTTGAATGAAGGAGGCAGTTCCTGGCTGATCTATGAAAAAACACTATTCCTATTCCCTTGGAGGCTGCTTGAGTGCCATCCCAGAAGGTATTAGGAGCCTTCATTGACATCAATGGGAACAAAAGGTGCGTAGCATCTCTAGGATAGGGCTCCCGCACGGCATCTTGCAGGATAAGGCCCTTTAGTACCATGCAGACCCACGCTGACGTTCACTTCTGCCTCAACCCCCCAATACCCATAGTTTCTCCTCAGTCTCTTCCATTGCAGCAGTGGTACGCTCCCAAGGAGCGTTTTTGGTCCCACACTTGGATTCTACCTGTCAGTCTCCCTGGTGTGGCTCTAAAGAGTCCAGATATAGATGCTATTGGAGCAATATCCTCAGCCCCAGTCTCCTACAAAAAAGGGGAGGTAGAGACTGAGAAATGTCTAATTCAATCACGAATTAGAACAATTAATTTTTAAAAGCATCCCCTATTGGGGAGGCTCACTGTAGCAATCCCTCAGAATTTAAGAAGGGCATTTTTTATTAAAGTAACACTTTAGAAGCAACTGTAGTGTTCTTTTATCTGCTTCCTTCCCTCTATTTCTCCTTCAGTCAATACCTTTCGGTACCCAGGCAGGAAAAACCCTCCCATAAAAACTCCATACCACCTTTGTTTCCTCATTATTTCCCATCTTCCCTTCCCAGGACAAGAAAAAGTATTTCTCTTGGCTTGTACCCACTTTATGCATCTTCAAAAATTCCACTACAGATACTCTGGTTTCTACCAAAGGGACGTCAGCACCGCAAAAGAAAACAGTCACGTTCCACCACAGCACAGAAGATACAGCAAGGACCAGCAGCAAAGAGGCTAATGGAAGTCCCTTAGCAAAAATTTGCAGTGCTTTGAAAATGTAGGGGTTAAACTGCAGGCTCCCCTGGAAGAACAAATATTCTAAATAGAATTGTTCTTGGCCAATATAGTACTCTTGGTACTGCTTGTTTAGGAAAGAAAGGGATTGAAATTCTCATTTTTTTTAAATAATTAGGTTCCAAATTTCAGAAGCAAAGCAACCCATAGACTCACAGAGCTTTGCATCATTGTAAGTGCAAAAGTAGTTGTAAAACAGAGTATTTAAGAATCTCTGGGGTTATTTTTTTGCCAATATGAACAAACCCAATATTATGTGTTTTACCTAGATGTTTTAGCATCCATGCAAACTACTTTATTGCAGTGGTTCTCCAATTGTGCCACCAATGCCACACAGGCCACTTACTGGTGTTACAAAGAGAGGTGGCTAGTCATATGGCACCACCTCATCTTATAACATTAGATTGTGTTAAAGATGGCTAAAAATATGGTAAGCACTGTCCTAACTTCACTGCTCCACATGAGCAATTGCTGCAGTTGATGGCAATTACTGTTAGTTGCTGCTTATTGGCCGGGGATGTGGTCTGCACCATTGCAAATGAAAGGGGAGATGATCCATAAAACAATCTCACTATTCAGATGAGATCCATGCTATGAAAGAGCCTGGGGATCTCTGCTCTGAGGGTCTCATTTAAGCCTACAAGGAGAAGGCTGCTTGCAGTGTGAGGAATTCTGCTCTGGAAGCAGGTGGCTGTCTGAAGGGGCACCCAAAATCAGCTGCTGCTATTTGAGTAGGCCGAGGGAAAGGAGTTCCCTCACCCACTGCTAATGCTCCTTGTGTAGCTGGGGAATGAAGGTGGCTCCCAGTCTGCCCACACTGACTCCTTTTTGAGTAGGCTAGGAAGGAGGGGGCACCCCCTTCCCTTGTCTGGGTAGTTGGGGGGGGGACCTACCACTCCTTGGTTGGTTGGAGACAGCCCCTACCTCCTGGTGTATAAGACCCAGTGGAGGAGGTTATCTCCTGGAGCAGAGGTCCCAGCAAGGTGGCCCTACTGTCACCTCCATGCAATAAGGTGAAGGCTGAGTGTATGTCGAGATGACACCACTCTGCTATCCAAGCAAGGTGCTATACTGGGGAGGTGGGATGGTGGCTGGGGTGCATACAAACACAAAAAGTCCTGTGCTGGGGTGACAGTAGAGCCTCCAAACAAGGGACCTCATATTTTTACTCATCTGAACAGATGTGACAAAGTTTGGGGTGACCTATTTGAGAGCCTTGGGCACAATTTTCAGAGGCATTGAGCATTCACAGTTCCCACTAACTTAAGTAAGAAATGCATGTGCTCAGCAGATCTGAAGGTTAGGTCCACTGAGATGGAAATTCCTATTAAATCATCTAATATATGTGGAATAGGTTTTAATCCACCTACAGGATTATTTCCCTTAAGCATATTCTCCAGTTCTCAACAACTGATATGGTTGGTTTTCTACTACTTCTCCTAGAAGACTACTCCAGATTGATTACATTATAGGTAGTGTGGTGTAGGAAAGCTGCCTGACATGATCCATTAAAAGACCCTGTTTTCAGCTGCTTATAACTTTGCCCAACTTCAGCCATTTGGACTGAAGTTTTCCATCTCAGCTGTCTGTGCCAGGCTGAATTTTTGGGGGAAATGTTCAGCAAAAACAGCTCCTCTGTTTGTCAGAGTGACATTAAAGAAAAACACATTATTTTGCCTTTGTTAAAAAATTCTTATAATGAGGGCTGGTTGGGAATTTTTTCACAGATTTCTTGTTTTGAAAAGTTTCAGAAGTGTTGAATTGGGCTGTTTTGACATTTTCTGAACAAAATGTTCTGTTTTTTTGGTTCAAAATGATCGTTTGTTTTGAAATTTAAATTTAGCTAAATTGTTAAAAAAAATTAAAATGTCAAAATAAAAATGAAATATTTTGAATCAAAACGATATGATTAGTGTGATCCAAATTGTAATTTTTTTCAGTTTGTGAAAAATTTTGAGATTTTGATACGTCATCCCAATTTAGGGGAGGAAAATATTTTGATATCTTGAAAGTATTCCCAGGATGGGAAAACTGTTTCCCGCCCAGATACACTTACAACCATTTCATTGAGAAGCTCTTGCACCTCCATGCTTTGGAGCACGGTTTGAAAATTGGCCGGGGGATGGCTTTTGTGTCTTGGATGTGACTTTTGCCAGCCCTGTGAAAAAATCAACCCAAATTTGATCAAGTTGTAAGCTTTTGAAAAATCACACATGCTCAGTAGAGACTGGTTAGTTTGGTAACTAAATTTTCTAAAAATTCCATCTGCACTGAAGATGTTCAGCCCGGAGTTGCAGGGACTGAGCAAGACTTGGCCTGCAATTGCTTTTTCAGGTTGCTGCAGCATCAGAACTGAGGGTAGGGAGAGTCTCTCTGTTGTTCTCAGTGGTCTCCCTAATGGCGCCCAGAAAGCAAGGAGGGGGAGAAAACAGCCTGACTGAAATGAAGAGTGGAACTAAGCTAAGAGGACAGGAAGGGGGTAGACTGGGGCACAGCTCTTGAGGAAACTGGGATGAGGATGGAGCACTGGGGAAGGGACTGAGAGCTGGGGCATAAAGAGGATATTGGAACTGGGATGTGGAACTAAACAGCAAGAGAGACTGGGACAAAGAGCTGAGAGGTGTTGGAAGGGCATTGGGACACAAGCAGTCTAGAGGCGCCATGGGTAGAAGGGGTTGGGTGTGGGGAGGAGGCAGTGAAAACAGTGCAATCTTAATTCATTCCCTGTGTGCATATGCATTATGATACACTCTTTAATTACGTGATCGTATATTTTTTTTCCACCAGACCCTTACCTCATTCAGTGCACAGATGGATGGTGCTCAGGTAGTGAATCAGGGTTATGTGGTTAATGAGCCTCCCATGTCATTTGTTGTGAAGCTGGAACATGCACAGTGAATGAGGCAGGGGATTGCAGGAAGAAAAGGATGATCTCAAGGTTAAGGGGGATGAATGCTGCCTAGAGAATTCGAATCTATCCCTGCCTCTGCCACAATGTTACTGTTTGATGCTGGCCAGGTTACTTAAACCAAACTTTTCACAGGTGGCTACTAATTGTGTGTTCCTCCTTTTCTGAATGCCCACATTGAGATCCTGGGGTCTGATTTCCATTAGTGCTGAGCCCTCACAACTACAGCTGAAGTCAATGGGAGCTGTTCTCTGGACATATGAAGTGCTATAAAATGCTAAATTCTCTGAAAAATTATGCCCCAGGTTTTCAAATTGGGAGTGCAACATTAGTGGACACTTTTGACATTAATCTCTTTCTGCTTCAGTTCCCAACCTGTAAAATGGGGATATTATCACCCAGCCCCTTATCTCACAGGATTGTGAAAATAGATGAATTAATGTTTGTGAAGTACTCAGACACAGTAGTGATGAGTGCCATAGAAAGGCCTATGGGGAAACTATTGATTCTGTGTGCAGAACAGGGTTTGGATGGTGTGACTATATACATTGAATAATGAAGATAAAATGAAATACTGAATAGCTGCTCATTCAGTGAGGACTGTCCATCTTGTACACTGAATGAGGCAGAAGTGCTGTGGAAAAAATAGTCTTTCATTACATGATCACAAACTATCTTAATGCATAAATGGTTGAATTAAGGTAGATTATTTTGGATGTACAGCCAATCGGTAAAATCCTACCCCCATCAAGACAATTACAAAACTCTCAGTGACTTCAGTGGGACCAGGGTGTCACTCTAGGTCTGGAAAGTAAATAGCAAATTATTTTGCTTTGCAGAAATTTACTGGCTTGACAGTGAGTAATCAGTTGTTCATTGAGTGCACAACAGCATGACTTTGGAAAACAGCCCCTGGTCTATTTCATTAACCGTTGGAAAGAAACAAAAGAAATAGGGAGTGTTTGGGTTTTTAGATCAAAATGTGACTGGATATAACATTCCTTACTACTAGGACAGAGGCCTGCCAGCTTCATGGCTCACACAGGCATAACTTTAAGAGTCCTATTACTGTAATAAAAAGAGAGGGAAATGAATATTACGCAGACCTCTTTCTCAGAAAATGCTTCACAGGTTTCCTCCATTAGACAAAACATATCCCCTCTGTGGTCAGTTACTTTCCATCAGCCAGAGGCAGGAGTCTTGTTGATATGCTGAGAATTCTTATTAACAGTTCCTCCTTACTATTAATAGTTATTATGGGTAAAGGTCCCAGTGTGTACTAGACACTTTATAAACAAATAAGGGGACAAGGTACTTGCCCTGGGCAGAGGGAACTTGCAGTCGGTAGGGGTTTTCCTGAAGTAAAATGAATATCACTAGGCCATTTTATTTATTTATTATTATTTTTAAGGATTTGTCCAGCATGCATAGCCTTAGTAGTTACTGCAGATGTTGTTTTCCAAAAGTTAGAAATTTCATAGGCAACCCAGAATGGAATGCAAATATGACCGTGGGTATGTTAAGAACTAGATTTTGAGTAAACCAAAAAGGAAACCCCAACAACCAAGAAAACAACCTCAGAAGTTAAAACCAAACAGATGTACCATTATAATTCCCTGTGGACTGCCAAATTCCGGCTCTAGAAAACCATGAAAGAGACTAAATTCCAAACGTAGGGAGACAGTAATGAGAAGTTCCCACTGCCAATACAGAGGAGTTCCACCCTGGAAACTGACAGAGCATTGTAGCTTATTTTAATTGTCATGATAGGGCAAAGAGTGAGGTATAACTGCACTTTAAAATTAAAAGGAAGCTAGAACAGAGATTTCTTCAGCATAGATGGTAGGTGTTTACAGCAGCCCACGCCCACTGAAGAGGCTGGCAATGACATTTTTTATCATATGGAACTTCAAGTTAGCCTTCAAGGTTTAGCCCTAAGCAAAGCACGTTAAGTTAGTTCAGCTTGTAGGTGACCAAGGCATTGATGACCTTTGCAAAGTCTGCTTTAGAGAGGTAATTTCACAGTCTCGTGGCCAAATCAAATGAAATAAGATGTTACAGACCAAAGTTTTTACCTAACAGTCCAGGTGCAGTATTGGGGGGAAAAAAAAAACATTTTGGCAAAAGCTACATATGCACCCTTGATAGACAGTGCAGCACCACTGCTGCCCTTTTCCACCATGTGCTTCCAGTGACTGTCAGTACAAGCAATAGAACGCAGTCACATGCTTCTGCTAATTCTGAATACAAGCACTAGCATCTAGAGCTAACACTGTTTTAATATTACATTTTCTAATATCTTTTTCCAACACCCTCTGGTATTTCAAAAGTACAGTGGAACACTTAGGGTGGCACTCTGAGTTAGGCCAGGGCTTTTTTAATCTTTGGAGACTTGGTTCAACAATGAATTAAATACAAATGAAAAATTTGTTCAGTGCTTTCAAACTGCCATGCATATCCTCTCATATCCTCACATATCCAGTCCAGGTTTTAAAAAAATGATTCTGTTAAGTGAATATAAAATCATTATAACAATCAGATTTTGTGAATCTGAAACTTGTTATCTGAATGTTTCTGATATTCCATGAGACATTCGGATGATGATAGTTTATCTGTACACAGTTTGGCAATGTTACATCAATCCAGTAACCTCTGCTTTAGAGAGGCCCAGGACTCTTGGTAGCCTGGGCGTTGGAAGTAAGGATGAATGTTCTTCGGCAGATCCATGGAGATGCATGCTATGCATGGCTTTATCTGGCACAATTGGTCTTTCACTTTCATTAGCCCTTTACTAAATTCAACAAATGTATCCAACTAATTAAATATATATATATTCTTGTGCTGTGCAAGCCTATGTATTAAAGTAGTGAAACGCTATATTATATGGACATAATAGTGCATAAATAGTAAATACTCTTATTATACTTTATTTTTCAAATAGATTGGTGATGCATCACATGGACTAAGCCTCCCTGCAAATTGCACAATGAATGAAACAGCTGTTCAATATTTATTTTTATCTTCACTGTTGAGCGAGTGGACCCCCTGTTCATTCAGTACACAGTCCTGGGCTCATATATTGCAGGTTGTCTGTCCTGTCCTAAGAGCCCAGATATGAGCTCAGTCAAAATTAGGTGTCTGTCCACAACATCTGTGCCTTAATTATTGCACCTCTTCCACCCTGTACGCTAACTGACAGAGGGATTCTGTAGAAAATAAACTCTGCGGTACACTTAAAGTCTGTCTTGTCATGCACACAAGGGGGCAGAGTTCAGGTTGCACAAGTAATCTTAACTTAGGCATTTCCTGATTTTGGAATGCTTCACTTTACAACCTTACAGTCATTTTTTAAATTTTAATGTCCTAAGTTAAAACAAATAAGAAAACAGACATTCTGTGATATGGAAGTACAGCATTTTTTAGACAGCAGTGCCACTCAATATTGTCTAAACCTTTTTTTGGTCAAAGTTCCAAAAAGCTTTACCGAACAAAGTGTTACCCTGAAAGGTAAATGTTTGTCAAAGTTATAAGCAACTGAAAAGGCGGTTTTCAGATGAAAATGTTCGGCAACTTTAACTGTGGCTGTCAGTCTAGTCTCCAGTAATATTTTCTCTTTTATAAACTCATATTTCATGAATATACATATGTGGTGTGGACTTGAACTTTTACAGCAGCAAGGTTTGTTTCCCAAGTAGGCTGGGGTTTGGCAGGAATTACAGTTGAGGGTTTCTGATTATAGAATATCTAAAGTTCCAGTTAATATTCAAGGAAAATTCTAGACTTTAACAAACAAGCTAAACAAATTCTTTCTGTTTTTCAGTTTATAAAGGGTTGGGGTTTTGTTTTGTTTTGTTTTTATTAGAGCCAATAGATTTTCTGAAGAAATAGGGGGGATTTGGTTACAGTGGGTGAAACATTGACTGTGGGCAAAATCTGACTGAAAGGCATACTCCGCAGTCAATTGGAAGCAGGGTTCTCCCTCCCCACACCCCTTTTTACTTCACATGTTAATCACTTCATCACTAAATTCATGTTAGTCTGTTCTTAAAGGAATTTTAAGACAAAGTATTTTATCTAGTATACTTTTCAGAACACTATGAAGTATTTTTTGGTATTCTAGTGCTAGGTCCTGATGCCAATGTTTGTAATTCTTCATTAAAATCTTGAAAATAAAATGTCTTGTTCTTGAAGGGTTTTTTTGTTCCATTTTATTAATTTTAACTCCTACTCCCCTTGATTTTAAAGAGAAAAACTTATTTGTTATAAAAATAGATGCTGAAAATAGGGGCTGCTTGCCAGCCTGTCTGCTCTCTGGGTCTTTTTGTTCAGTGTTTGTACAACACTTACACAGTAGGAACATGGTCTATGACTGGGGCCTCCTGCATGCTATCACAGTATAAATATACAGGTTGAACCTCTCTAGTCTGGCACTCTCTGGTCCAGCAACATCCGTGGTCCGGCATGATTTTAGTTAGCCTGATGTCCGCTTATTGTGGGCGAGGCCAAGTTTCCTGCAGTCTGGCAAAGTTTTGTTTACAGCTGCCAGTCCTGGCTTTCAGTGTTCTGTGCTGCTATTTAGCTCTAATTTACCCCTAAATTTAAATTACCCCTAATTTACCCCTCTTACTTCTAAGAAACCAGCAAACAGTGGAAGTGTTGGTAATGCTGCTAAGCGTAAGCATGTGTCAATATCCATATAGCAAAAGGTGGAATTGTTGCAGAAATTGGAAAAGGGCACATTGGTATGTTGTTTCATTTATTCACCGAGGTGAATAAAAAATAAAAAGAGACCTGCTCGCTACAATACTGTTTTGACCTCCCGTGGTTTGGCAAATTCTCTGGTTCGGCACCAGTCAGGTCCCGAGGGTACCGGACTAGAGAGGTTCAACCTGTGTAATATAACAATAAGGGTCTGACTGCACAGTGAGTGGGAGTTTTACCTGAGTAAGGTATGTCTGCCCAGTGCAACCTGTGCACATGGTTCAACGCTCCACATTATGATCTATTTAAATCACAGTAAACCAGTGTGGTTTCTAAAATGAAAAATACAGCTGGCTAGCAAATTCACAATCTCTGAATACTAATTGATAATAGATTACTTTGAAGTTGATGGGGTTTACTGTTCACAGTAAATCTGTGGTTTACTATGGATTTAATAACACAAAGCAAAAATCTTCTCACTGGGTGATTCTACAGTTTCAAAAAGCAAGTGTCCCCAAAAGTTGAAGTGCTCCTATAATGATGATATGCGTATAAATTGCTGAACAGCTAACGACATATACACTGAAGTACTTCTATTAGAAGTGTTCTGATCACTCACTTCACACTGTGTCACTATATAGTTAACAACATCATTTCACTGTTGGAAGGTTGTGTTTTATTTATTTATATATTTTAGAATAGCTTCTTTAGGCAACAAGTCAGTGTGATTAGTGATTCAAGATGTGTTGCAGATTTGAAGAATAAAAGGATAACTCTCCTAGAGGCATTAGCTAACTAACTATTTTATCCTTTTATGCAGTTGTAATAGGAGTGCCATCTCAACTTAATGTGATCAAGGAGTGATTGGAATGTTGATAATAATACTATGTTAAACTTTGTAAAACTATAGCGAAAATACTGGTCTGAATGTGCTCAGTCGGATGGCCCACTCCCAAGAAAAGACAGGCAATTACACAGAAGTGAGAAGCAGATGATGGAGAGCACAAGGTGAAAGCTTGTTCCCATGGTGGGGACTTACACTAAGAACCATCCCAGTGATTCTGAACTGTACTAACATGTCATCAGAATATTCACTGACTTCTTCACGTCCAAGACCAGGCTTTCTCAGTCAAAAAAAAAAAAAAAAAAAAAGAAAGATGTAAATTTTCTTTAACATTGCATTTTTATGGAAAGAATATTCACAAACAGATTTATTGAGATGCCCAAGAAAAATTCCTAATTGTCAATTTGTATTTTTCTGATTCAGAGATGCATTGGAAAGGTTTACTAAAATCTTACCATTTCTTTTAACTTGGAGTATAAACTTTGCATTGTTTCGTGATAAATTAGTGAGATGATCTCTTTATCTGTCCCTGTTTGATCTCTAAGACTCTTTTGAGCTGATTTGGTATTAAGCACTCAGCACAGGCTTTAAAAAGCAGTGCAAACTCCATTAGAATGCCTTGCCAGAATCTGGTTAGGTGACCCTACCAGACTGGTACAGACAACTGGACATCTGGATGTCACATATCTCCTTGGCCCGTATGAATCTGGGCAAAGATCTGTGGGTGTCACTGATGCCCCCACTGGTAGTATTCGTAGAAGGTCTACTTCTGGTGATAGATGAAGACCAGATATCAGATTGCGTTGACCTACCTATATGAATGCTAATAGGAGTAGGCAGAGGTGCTTTTTGGTGGCATCATTTTCATGTATCTGAGAGAGGCTAGTGGGAAAATTTCCAGTAATTACATCTTTGCCCCCAAGCACTCCCTCAGAGAGGCCTCCACAGGGCTCATCTTGCCCCTCCTCTTGTTCCATGAGTGTGTGGGATTATTGGGTTAATGAGAAGCTGTAGGCTACAGTGCTTTCTCTGTCCTGGTTACGTCCAGTTCTTTTTTGTTTCATCTGATCCAGCCAGTGATGTAGATCAGGAGTTCCCAACCGTTTTCTTTCTGAGGCACCTGCCCCAACATGCTCTAAAAACTCCATGGCCTACCTGTGCCACAACAACTGTTTTTCAGACAGCATTTGAGGGTAACAAGCAGAGCAATTGCCTGGGGCCCCACACCACAGGGGCCACCGTGAAGCTACATTGCTCAGGTTTCGGCTTCAGCCCCAGGAGGTGGGGATCAGGGCCCCGAGCTGCAGTCCTGTATGGTGGGACTTAGGCTTTCTCCCCTGGACCCTAGTAAGGCTAATGCTGGCCCTGCTTGGTGGCCCCCCGAGACCTGCTCGTGACCTGCCAGGGGGCCCCGGACCCCTGGTTGAGTACCACTGTTGTAGAATACCTTCCTCTGTGTTTGTTAGATTGGTAGACTGGGTGAAGCAGACAGAAGGCTCACTGAGGAATACATCTGTCCCTGTTGAGGAGTATATTGGTGTGGCTGACATTTGTTACTAGAATCTGCAGCCTGAGAGTGGTGTTGGATGCTGAGCTGCTGTTTGACATTCAAATATAGCCATGTCTAGCAAAGCTTTTTCTCACCTACTTCTAACCTGGACGTTACAATGGGTTCCTTTGGAAGTGGGTCTTGCTAACATGATCCATGCCTTTACCACTGCCCCATTACATTATTGCAATGTGCTCTGCATTGGGTTACACCTTAAATCAAGCTGGAAACTGAAGCCACAGCAGAATGCAGCAGCTCATTCAGTAGGTCCATGCGCTCCAAGACCACATGACATAGGTGCACTGAGAATGGCATTGGCTGGCTGCCTGATAGTTTCCAGGTAGAATTCTTAAGATTTTGAGTTTTGACCTCTGAAGCCCTCTGGGTGTGTCCACACTGCACCTGACAGCTGTGATTCCCAGCCCAAGGTAGATAGGCTGGCCCTAGCACTGCTTAATTTTTTTTTAAAAAAGCAGTGTGGACATTGTGGCACTGGCAGCAGCTTTGGTAGCTGCCCGAGTCCCAGTCTACCCAATCCTCTTGGTCCGAAATCAGGTGGCTTGCCCAAACTGCGCCAGTGCTGCAGTGTCCACACTGCTATTTTTAGCGTACTAGCTTGTGCTGAGCTAGTGTGAGTCTATCTATACAGTGTAGACATACCCTTAGTGGCTTTCTTGCCCACTAAAGAGATCACCTCAGTCCTTGTGTCACACTGCCAAATGTGCAGTCGGCTAAGATGCTTGAGCTGGATTTTCTTTGGTGGAAAAAGAGAAGGAGCTCACAAATGGAATATACTGCCCCCTTTTGGTCCAAAACAACCAATATCTGACCCATAGGGTGTCTTCTCTTTACCCAGCCTTTTGGGTCAGGGATGGGCATGATATGAGCTCGTAATTATGGAAAATGCGGAGTATAGTTTGTGTGTGATTTTAGTTGGCTATTTTCTGGTTTCCATAGGAGCTGCTGGCTTTCTTTTGTCGTTGGTCTTTCAGTTATGTCAGAGAACTTAAGAGCTAAAAAACTATAGGTTTTTTCCAAAAAATATTTATTATAGGTTAAAATAAAACAAGGGTGAGACAAGATGGCAGTCCCTTTACTGAAATTCCACTGTATTACAACCATAATAGGCTAACATGTTAAGCTTCTTAAAGCAAAGCAGATGGTTTTAACTGTAAAAAATGCACTTGAACCATGAGGGAATTAGCTTATTTGAATTGTATCTACAATATAAATTTTTTGCAGCCTAGTTTTAAAAAATATTGCACCCAGGGGTTGTAATTCCTAGTGCTGTGGTCTTAAAAAAATGTTTTTGTTTTCCTCCTAATTTATAAATTTTTCTTGATGTGAAGAGGGGTAATAGATATAGAGTGAAAACATACTATCCAGTGAGAATGTGCATACATCTAGAGTTTTCTTTAAATGCACTGAAGTCTGATTTTAATTCCTTTCTTGCACACTGGAATGCTTTTGGTTAGTTTGTGTCAGCCCCATGCTGAGTAAATCCTTCATTAATACCTTCTATAATAAGTATGTCTCCTCTGTCCACCAAGGCTGGTGTGCTATATGTTACAAACAGCTGAGAGTCGAGGACATTGAAGCTAGGAAATGTATCCTGAATAGGCTCCAGCAAGGACATGACTGTGGTGTGCCTTTCTCTGGTAATGTTTAAATTAAGTCTGTCTTTCAGTTGACATCTTTGGAGAGCAAAAATGAAACCAAGAAAGGGCTATGATTCATATCAGACCACTCAAGACCTATTTCTTTTCTTATTGCTCATTTTCAGCCATGAAAATAAGCTTTTTATTTTGTTTCCAAACATACTGTTAACTGTTTAACTAGCAGTGCTAATAAATTCTAGGCAAGACTGAGGTTTTCTTTGTAGTTCAACAGAACATCATGGAACACATGATAAAACAAAATGTGTGTTTGTATGAAGAGTGTGTAATTGAAAGCACAATCTCACTTGAAATTCTTCAGCAGAACTCCTCTTCTAAAACTGAGAGTTTATCAGAGCAAAGTACTGTAGTATGTATTGCTTAATGTGCAACTAAGTAAAACTGACACCACCTTACTGAACAGATCCTGATCCTGTGTGCATACAGTGTCATATCTACTGGCACATATCTATGAGATGCCAAGCACACTCAATTCCTATTCGCTTCATTGAGAGCTGAGGGCACTCTCCGGTAGGATTAGACCTTTAAAGAGACCAAAAAAAAAAAATCCCTAAGGTTTGCTTTGCTTTGTTTTGTTTTCTCTAGCTCCTGTTAGCACTGTAGAGACAGTACAGTTAAGAAGGAGCTTGATGCACTCTGTTACTTTTTGTGTTAAGCACTACCACAATGTCAATGTTTAATAATAATAAACATGTAATTCCACAATGCCATGTTTAGAGTCCAATAGAAAGAAAGACAGCTAATTTTACAGTTGCTTGTGTCTTAAATCTGCTTGCCTTCCTGATTCATTAATAGTGAATAACTTTTTCCAGTGGGCTATAATTAAGGTGCCGTTACATCTAATGAATCATTCTGCATATTTTTATTCTCTGAAGGGAGGCTGCCTCTTCTTCATTATATTACTTAGTACATATAGCACTACATCTGTGATTTACAAGCTTGGGTGAACTTATGTTTCACTAAGTTCAGCAGAATTCAATAAAATCATCTTTAAGCTTTGTAAATAATGGCTCACTATGATGCTCAGTACCCTGAATAGAAAGAGGCAGGAATGGTGGATCATTTCCCTAATCTGAGATACTGGGTTAGGATCTGATTCTGAGTAGTAATGTGTGCTCTTAACTCCCAAGTGGCTCCAGAGGAAGCTGAAGATGCTCAGGAGGCAACCAGTGGCTCCAAGGGTTAACTTTTTATTTGCTGTGACATGCACTTCTCTCCAAATCCCAACATTTCTTCACATTTACTGTCTGGCAATTGTTTTGTCAGTGGTGATGCAGGACAGTTACGACCATCCTCTCGTGATAGATCGGTCTTATAGCAATTTTACAGATGGAAAAATGGAGGTGCAGAGAAGTTAATTAACTTTCCCCATGTCACACAGCCAGATACAGAACCCAGGAGTCCTGGCTTCCAGCCCCTTGCTCTGACCACTAGGTAACACATCCATTCATTACAGCATCATATTTTAAGAAGTCCTTTTACATGTCTTACTAATGTTTTTTTGCAAGTTGTCCTATTAGAAATATCTGATTGTTAGGTCACATTTAAAATCACTGCCTTTGATTTCATGATTTCTTGGTTTGTTTTTGTTCAGAGCAAATCACATATGCAACACCTACACACACATCTTTTGCTGAAGAAATATGCAGAATATAATGTACTATGTCTAAATAGGACAATTTTCTCCCAAAGAACTAATTAGTGAGATTCTAAGAAGTATATTGCATTTTATAAATATTGCCTGTATAAAGCTGCTAAAATACTTTAATTGGACAAGATCTGGTGTTCTGCTATCTGCATTGCCTCCCCACTGAATATAGAGTCCAGCTCTAGGGGCCTGACGTGATATTCAAACCTCTCTAACAGACTGAACTTCATAACCTGAAAGATAGTCTTTCCCTTTGCAGCTATGACATCCTACAATAGTTGCATTCCATTGGAACAGGAAAACTATTGACCAATAGTGGGAGGCTCATGAATGCTGAAGACATATTAGGAGTTGGACCTAAAGTATGTAACTCATTCTCACAAGTGAGAAGAATGACCACAGAACTAATGGCTTTCAGAACTGAGGCACCAATTGTGCAAAAACCTAGGCACTTGTTTAACTTTACGTGCTGAGAGGGGCTAGTCCCATTGACTTCAGTGGTGCTACGCATAGTGTATAAAGTTAAACACATATGTAAGTCTTTGCAAGATTGCTGCGTAAGTGCAAAACTAAGTTTAGTTTTTAATTTCCCTTAGTTTCCACACACACACAGACACAGAGAAACAAAAATCAACAAATAAGCTATAAACAAATCAAACTATCCTCTGGGGTGGAAAAGATGAAAACTAATAACCTCAAAATATGTTTTTATATATTTGAAAGGTATTCGGATAGATACTATGGTCACAGGACTATATAAGTACCTAACCAGATTAGATAGAGCAGCTGCACAACTATATTGGAATGGTGGCAATTATGTATTTCAAAAAATGTTTCTTTACATTTGCTGAGTAATTTAGAAATGTTTGTGTTGAGGAGATGGAATTTACTGCGTTTTTATTGTATGTTGCTGCTAGCGCTATAGAGGTAGTGGAATAAATTTGAGGCAGAGTAGTGATGTCATTCTCTCCTTTTTTTAAAAAAAAAAATCCCTTTTTTGTATTGAGAGCAGCCATCTGTCCTTCTTAGAACAATCACTGAAGCAGCTGTGCATGAAGTGCCATCAATAACAAAAGCTGCTACTTCATATCAGAGGGCAGCAGACTAGAGGTCGCGGGGAGTTATAAGAACGATCAGGGTCAACTGACACCTGATGCCACGTTGTATGGAAAAATAAAACTAGGATTATACAGCCTTTATGTGCGCATTGACTAGTAGATCAGTAGGGTCACCCTTTTGTCTGTGCTTTGTCTTTAGAAGCGATGGGAATGCATGAGTGTGTTAGGGATATTTCCCTATTACCACCTTCAGGGTTAAAAAAAAAAAAAAAAAAAAAAAAGGCAGGAGGGGGAGCTGCAAGCAATGAATAAAGCAAATATTACACCATTTCTTTTGAAAGGACAGAAAAGGGGCATTGGCAGTCAGTACTTTATAATAGTTCAAAATGTACACTGTCAAACATTTTGAGTATTCTATAGCAAGCTGTGCCATGCAGTGCAATGAATCATGATTTTGATGTTGCATCTGCAGCATAGTGTAGTTCCTTTGGCTGGATATGGGAACAGAGAACCTGATCCAGGTCCTGCTTCTGATTAGACATTCTAGAGGTGCAGAAACCTCAGAGGGCTACATAAATAGTCTGCATCTCAGGCTCACCTGTCCTGGGAGTTGGGCTTTGTGCATAATTGGGTGGAGGAGAGGAAGTGAATGCGTATGTTACACAGGATGGGCTTGCCCATTCCCCTGAGCAGCTCTTCAAATCAGGTAAGTGAGGCCTTCTTCCCCCTAAGAAGCCCCAATCTTATGGCTAACTTTTACACTCCTTGTTCTGGGTCCATATAGAGAACAGGCAAATAATACAAATCTGGACTGTAATAACCTCCTTATATACCGCCAGAAGGAGGAGAGGAATCTATGGGACTCGGTTCATTTTTATTAAAAATAAAAAATATATACCTTGTGGAGTGAGTGCAGCAGCTACCCTCTTTTCCCTAAAGCCAGATTGCTAAATGGGGGGCAGCTTTTACCTACCTTGTCATGTTTCTCAGGCTGAATTCCAGTTTTAAGCCATCTGCCAGAGATACAGCCATGCAGCCTTGCATCTCCTTGGATGACAATCATCTAGGTAGGAGTCTGCTCCTTACCACAGACACAGGGAAAACATTCAATGAAGCCTGGTCGGGTGGAGTGTCAGATTCCACATCTGGAAAGCTACAGACACCATATGCAACCACCGCAGTAGGATCCATCGTTGGACACAGAAGAGTGTCCATAGATGCAGAACGCAGGCTGGCCACATGACAACCACAGCTGCAGAGGCTAATAGGCACAGGAATAGGCCCAGAATAATAGTGCAACCCTTGGCTCTTCATCTGCCTGTCTTCTCTACATAGACTTAAAATTACATGTATGCAAAACAGTTTCCCATGGCCCTCCCCTTGCTTCCAGGCTGTAGAAAGATCCTGAAACAGCAGGTTGTGATCATATCATATAAAACACACCATTCTGCAGCAAAACTAATCTCTCCCTTTCTCTAGAGACATGACTGTATTAGTCTGAAGTTGTTTGTTTTGTCAAATGTAACGGTTAAGGTTTGTTAAATTGCTTTTGATGACCATACTCCTTCCAGCTATGTTCTCTGTGTCTCTGATGCATCATGTTCTGCTCTCCACTAATTGTCCACTTCATCTCCTAATTTGTATGTGTAGTTGATGTCCTCATGTACTTGGCTGCATAGTTTGCAGTTTTATTACAAGAAAAAATCACAAGACTTTGTGGAAAAAATGTGAGCAGCAAAACAGAATAGAAATGTATAACGTGATGGAAAATGTATAAACAGATTTCTAGTTCACACCCTTGGGTATTATACGGTGACACCACAATCTATGTAGGCTGGGTAGGTTAACGTTCGTATAAGGTTTACAAGAATAAGGCTGACATTTTTTTTTCTCTAATGCACACCCTGAAAATAGCGAAAGCTGAAAACAAAATCAAACAGCACTTGGTGCTAATCATTCTCAGCTCCCAGTGAGGACCATAAGGGATAAGGCCTGCAAGAATCATCTCCTGATAAACTGTGTTTTATAGATTGCCAAATCATATCGTCTCAACAAGCTATTTTACTTTATATCAATCTTTCCTTCAACTTGTGGCCTTCAAGTTCACTCACATTTAGCTACCTTGCTCTAGGGGAAGATTCATGGCAATATTTGCTGTTAGTTCCAGAGAATGCCCCAACAGGCTTTCCATTCAGGCAGCTCTGCCAAAGTTACTTATGCAGTCATTTCAGAGGTCAACACACTCTGATGAGTGGATAGTGGCTCAGAACTTAATGGCTATTTTTGTCTGGCTATGTGATTTGTGGGAAACTTCTCTGAAAATTATCCTCCTCCTCATTTTGTCATAAACCCACAAAGACTGGATTTTTGGTTCTCAGCATGAACAGCAGCACTGACTTTGGCACATACTGTTCAAAACAAGCCTACAGAATTAGGCTGCAGTATTGATTTCGTCTCATCTCGAAGGAAGATTTCCCGCATCACAATACAGTATTAGAACTGCTATGACAAGAAAGTGAAATAAACAAAAGATTTTCTTCAGCTACGGAAATTTACATTTTAAATGTCACTGTCTATGCCACAGCCAACAGATGATTACAAGCCGCGTGTTACTGTCTGATAACGCATATCTCGAGGGCATTGTGACCCTTGAGATAGAGAAATGAGAATTATCCCATAAGCAATAATACATGACTGGGTGTGGGCTTATGGTGCCACATCTTAAACATGTGGTGAGGAGGTATGAGGTTAAACATCCAGTCCCTATGTCCATTGAGCAGACATGTTAGCTATATACTCTGGAGTTTATTATTGAACTCACTTGTTTTAATGGTCTGGCTGGCTGAGCTGTGCTCTATTCAAATATCTCATGATGTCATAGCTCTGAAATGTTGTAATTCAGAGCTTGATCTGTGATTTAGCTCAGTGGGAATTGAGGACTATCAGCACCTTACAGGATCTGGCCCTCAGTTAGATGGCTTCTTCAAATCTAAGACATTATCTAATGACATTATCTCATTATTATTCATGACAACTTCAACTTTGAATTATCCTAAAGGACCCTAACACTAAAACATAAACGTATCAATAACCAAATATATTCTACCAAAAAGGAGATGTGATTACTAATACTTAATTTATTTAGTCCAAGCTTATAAAATACAGAAGTGCTTACTTAATTTACTCTAAAAGATGTATAGAGAGATACTAAATGTCTGTTATTTAAAGAAAATACTGTCACAGCTTTGGCACCTCTAGAGAACATTGCCAATAGGATAACATCATCCAGGACTTTTGGCAAAATTTGGGTTAACTACTGTATCTGGATTCTGGTTAAACTACAGAAATAATGATCACTGGTGCTTTTATTATTTATAGCTGCAATAACTGTACACTGCTTTACAGATGCATTAATTTGAAATGTGCCTGTCCCAGGGAGGTTACAGTCTGACTCACTCAGATGCAGTACACAGGATAATAGTTCAATCACAATAATATGTGCTATGGGCCCCTATAGAGAGCAGGAGGGAGTACAGATATAAATTTAGTGAGAAAGGCCCAATTTTCAAATGAACTGGGATCCCAAAGGTAAAGTCTTCTATTAAGATTGCTTCAAAGCCGCCCCTTCAGGACTTAGGAGGAAACATGGGAGGTTTATTTTTGGATATATTGAATTGGAGGTGTCAGAGACAGTCAGATGTGAGACTGAGATGTTTGGGAGGTGAAGGAGACAGATCGAGCACAGAAGGATAGATTTGGGTGTTCTGAACATCAAAGTGGTAGCTGAAACCCTGGAAGCAGATTGGGTTGCCCAGGGAACCGTATAGAAGGGCCAGGAGAGGGGCCTGAGGGCAGAACCCTGAGGGATACTGACACGGGACGGGATCTAGACCCACCAAAGGAGATGCTGAAAGAGTAGCCCATGAGGTAGGAGGAAAGCAGAGACTCTCAGAAGCCTGGGGAGGAGGAGTGATTCACGCAGTTAAGGTCGCAGGTAATAAACACTAAGTACAAAGAACAGGCCCATCAGCTTTGCCAGGTCATTAGTAACCTTGACAAGGTTGGAGCTGGATTGGAGAGGATAAAAGAGAGAGTGGGAGGAAAGGAAGTTGAGACAACAGGAGAAAATAGGCTAGATCTGCTGTTACCATGTTAATCTTGTGCTTCTTCAGGGCTACTCGAGGAGAGCATAGTAATAATTTATATGCTCCTTCAGATCCCTATTCAAGACCCACATCTGTCATGATACCTACAAGATATTAGCTGACTTGTATTGGCTAGTTAGAGGGGCAGTAGGAGCTTGATGATATGTTTTTCAAACAAAATAAATATATATTAATGATTGTGTTTTACTCCTGTCTTGTACCTTTTCCTCTTAGATTATGACAGGGACCATGTCTTCATGTATATGTGGGCAGTATCTAGCGCATTGTTGGGACAACCATAAGATTTATAATGAGAACTTTGCTTGTGTCAACCAATCTAGATTAGAAAATACTGAAATCTCCTTTGGATTAATTAGAATTTAACACATGGCACATCACACCTTCAAAGTGCTGAATATAGACTTTAATGTAATGTTTGTAAGAACTAAACAATGTTTGGTTTATTTAAAAAATACCCTTAGAAATGAAAATACTATAATAGACACTTGCATCCTTTAAGGGGGAGCTCACAGCTTGGAGGAGCTCAGACCATCTTGCATTCAGGCAAAATTTTTACTGATTTCAGGAGTTTTGCTTTAAAAAAATCATTTAAATCATTTAAAAAAAGGACTGCAAGTGAGGGCATCAGCTGATCAGTGTTCTCAGTGCCACAATATTTGACTACATAGTTATTTGTTCAATATTGTTTTGTGCTCCTCTCACAGCACTGGTGGAATCTAGGCAAGTTGGTGTGCAGATAAATTATTTCCCTTCTGATGGAAACTTCCATCAAAAATATTCCGGGAAAAGTATGTTCTGTTTTGATTGATTGAAAAAAGAAGCAGCAGCAGACAAAGTTCCCTGTCCTCTGTCTGCTCTACTTTCCTAAACTGGAGCTCAGTTCTGCAGAGCTTCACTCACATGAGTAGTGACAGGTAGTCCTGGTGACCCTCAGTGAGAGTAACAGTTTCTTATATTATTAAGATGATTTCAGGATCAGGCCCTGAAGCACCCCACCATGTACATCATGTAATGCTCAATGTCTATTACAATGTTTCTCATGCAGAGCTTGTAACAATGCAGAAGCCTCTTTTTAACTTTCTCCTTTCATTCTCTTTTGCAGTAGGGTCTATGTACTGGTTTAATATTTTGTAAACACAGCCTTTAGTTCAGTAGCCCTCACGACCATTTCCCCGGGCTCCTTTGTGGCTTGTGGCTTATGAACAGCCTGGAATACTGTAGCATCCAGGCTTCTTTTGAGGTGGCTGCTCTGAGTGCCACAGACAGAACTCTTAAGGAGGAAATTAGAAAAAAAAAATCAATACAGTTTGCAAGATTTACACAGTGTGTGTCATCTCAACATTGTCTTTTTGACTCAGGCGAGAAAGTACCACCCTGCACACTGTGGAGCATATCACACCAGCGAGGAAACAGGCAGCGCTTTGTTTATTAAGGGCTCAGTTGTGGATTTGCCACAACACCTGGGCATGGAGCAAGAGGTTGTTGCACCGCCCCAGGAGAGGCCCAGAAAAACAGATCGTGACTCAGAGGCATGATCTGCCTTTGGGTTCATCTCCTCCTTGAAGGCCTGCACTGGCCTTATAGCTGAACCAAAGTATGCCCCTTGGCAGACTAGCGGGTGGAGCCAGGGCTCCCCCACCTACCCACCCCTCCCTGCCCATCCCATCCACTTGCATGGGGGCTGTAGAGGGCGATGCAGCAGACCCCTGGGGGCTGTTCTCCTTCCCAGGCAGCCACCCACAGTATGGCTATCTGGTGCAGGGGGATAGCAAGGCAATTTTTTGCTCCTTTATTCCCCTGCACAGGCATGCTGGATGAGCCAGAAGGTGGCCTTTACTTTCAGCAACTCTTGAGTGCTGCCCACACAGCTAAAATTGAATTTATGCAACAAGAACAACAACAAACTGAAGATTTTTCTATAAATATTTATTCTTTCCTAGCCCCCAAATCCTTTTGGTAGCAAACAAAGTTAGTTGTGTTTTGTGGAGGATTCAGTTCAAATCATTCAATAATCTCATTCTAAAAAGGCATGCTGAAAATGCTGCCACAGCTAAACAACACTTTCCCTTCCCTTACTATCTAATTCTGGTTTAGTGATATTTACTTTACTGTACTGTAAATGCCCAACTTACTGTACAATGCACATGGCTTACTGAGCGACTAAGCAGCTAAAATCCTACAGTCCATGGAGATCCCCTGAACCTCTCTACATCTTATATTCGGTTTTCGATTGTTATCAGTGTAAATATTTTGTTAAAACTAGCAACATATTTTCAGCCATCAGGAACCTCCATGTTAGCCAGAGGTATGTCAGCCTTAGCAAGAAATGATCTTTAAGTTAGTTGACACAATGTCCTGTATAATAGATCTTTTAAAAAAGAAAGGGGGAAAAAAGCAATGAATAAAATGAATCACTTTTGAACTCTTGGACTGCATTGGAGCATGGGGAAGGAACAGAGCATCAGGGCTCATTACTTTGAGAACAGTTCAACTTGTTTGATTTTGCTGCTATTTGTTCTTTAAGTAGGGAGGGAGGGAATTTGTGTCCTATAGTATTTTGCCCTGAAGCAGATCAGTTTTCAGCATCCTTTGTTGGACATTGAATCTAGTGTGTGGCTTCATACGATCAAGCCTGTTAAGAGAATACATTTACTGTGCACCTGCCTGTTATACATCCTGTGTTTGTAGTGAATCCTATTAAACAAATACCTGACAAAGGCGTCAGCATGATGGATAAAGCAACCTAGTGGATGAATACAATTTCAAATACAATAAACAACAAATACTGATCTGCCCTAGACATACATATGAACTGGATTAGCTTGGTTCTCCTTCTTTAAGTCAATTAGCTTAAACAATCCTATGAGAAATGCCAGTATTTCCACTAGGTACTATATGTCTGTCCTTAAAATGACATGTAATGTTTTAAAAGTAATATATTCTAATATGTAGATATTTTAAGATGTACACTATATCATCATAATCCTGTAGTTTGAGTGTGGCATCCACAATGTTATGTAAAAATATAGCTTATAAATGGGATTTTTATCAGTCCAGTGGCATCAATGCAAATGCTAAAGCATTATGAGGAAGCTGACCTCGCTGACTTTGATTCAGTCATGTTGAATATCAGAGAGGAACTATTTCATGTTTATGTTGAGGGTTCATAGCTACATAAGTGTTTTAAAAAAAAATGGCCAAAGCTAGTTACTGGATTATGATTTTCTCTGTCAATGTGACAGATACATTTGAACTCATTTGAAGCTGAAGTACTGAAATATAACATGCTGAGCATTTAGGACAAAAGCCTTAAAGTGATGTGCTGATGCCCTAAGCTTTCATTCCTAAGGGCCTTATCCTGCTCCCATTGAAATCTATCCCTCTGAGAAGAAAAGGAGTACTTGTGGCACCTTAGCAACTAACAAATTTATTTGAGCATAAGCTTTTGGAGCTGTAGCTCAGGAAAGCTCATGCTCAAATAAATTGGTTAGTCTCTAAGGTGCCACAAGTACTCCTTTTCTTTTTGTGGATACAGACTAACACGGCTGCTACTCTGAACCCTCTGAGAAGGTCACTGTTATCCTCATTGAACGGGACCAAGAACAGGTCTTAAACGAGCGTTAACGGGACTCCCTGAAGTAGAGCGGAAGATATTTGGGACAGGGATAACATTCCTCTGGATCTAAGCCCCGAACATCTGCTGGGGCTAGATACATGTATCAAATTGTACATCCCGTCCTACAACACTAAGCCCTGGTCTACACTAGGATTTTAGGTCGAATTTAGCAACGTTAATGTAAACCTGCACCTGTCCACACGATGAAGCCCTTTATTTAGACTTAAAGAGCTCTTAAAATCGATTTCCTTACTCCACCCCTGACAAGTGGATTAGTGCTTAAATCAGCCTTGCCGGGTCGAATTTGGGGTACTGTGGACACAATTCGACGGTATTGGCCTCCGGGAGCTATCCCAGAGTGCTCCATTGTGACTGCTCTGGACAGCACTCTCAACTCAGATGCACGATTGTTTGCCGTTGCTCTGACGCAGGGAGGGACGACAGACGACACGGCTTACAGGGTTGGCTTACAGGGAGCTAAAATCAACAAAGGGGGTGGCTTTACATCAAGGAGTATTTCAGGCAGGACTTCACGGAGGGTTCCAATAAGAAATGGTGCACCTAAGTTATTGTTCTTATTGGAACAAGCAGGTTGGTCTGGCCTCTGATTGATACATGACTAGATTTACCTCGCTGCACCTTCTCTGTGAGTGACTGCAGTGTGATCTAGAGGAATGAGTCCCCTAGACGGGGGGCGGGGGAGGGGTTGCAAATGAGTACAAAACAAATCTGGTCTATTTCTTGTTTTGATACACTCCATCTATCTTTTACATCTTTGGCTGGCAGCAGACGGTGCAGAAGGACTGCATGCCATCCACATCTCTTGCCTGCCCGGCAGAAGATGATGCAATAGGACTGCTAGTAATCTGTATCACCTGCCTGCTCACCATGAGATGGTTCAATAGGACTGACTGCAGGACTAAAGAGAATGACTTGATCAAGTCACTCCAAATTTAGTCCCTGCGCCCATGTCTGCCCAGGCGCTTCTGATCGACCTCACACAGGTGACCAGGAGCACCTCGGACATGACGATGACGGCTGCCAGTCCTATTGCACCGTCTGCTGCCACAAGGCAATGGGTTGCTGCTTCTGTGTAGCAATGCAGTACCGTGTTTGCCAGCACCCAGGAGACATACAGTGACAGTGAGCTGAGCGGGCTCCATGCTTGCCGTGGTATGGCGTCTGCACAGGTAACTCAGGTAAAAAGGCGTGAAACAATTGTCTGCCGTTGCTTTCACGGAGGGGGGAGGGAACGGGGGCCTGACGATATGTACCCAGAGCCACCTGCGACAATGTTTTAGCCCCATCAGGCATTGGGATCTCAACCCAGAATTCCAATGGGCGGCGGAGACTGCGGGAACTGTGGGATAGCTACCCACAGTGCAGCGCTCCGGAAGTCGACTCTAGCCTCGGTACTGTGGAAGCACTCCGCTGAGTTAATGCACTTAATGCACTTAGAGCATTTTCTGTGGGGACACACACACTCGAATATATAAAACCGATTTCTAAAAAAACGACTTCTATAAATTCAACCTAATTTCATAGTGTAGACATACCCTAAATGTCTGATTAAGAGCCGATCCACTGGAGAAGATTTTTTGGGCTCAAAGCTCTGATTTCTGATCTGGCAGTGAACAGGATGTATTAATTGAAGGATGCACAGAATCGCACCATGCAGCATGTTTAGAACTCCCGGCTGATCAGTTAACAGTGCCACTCACAGGGCCGGTGCAAGGATATTTTGTGCCCTAGGCGAAAGTCCACCTTGCGCCCTGGAGAGCTGCAGTCGCAAAGGGAGCGCTCAGGACCGTGCAGCGCAGCCTCGCTGGAGAACTTTCCTCCCCGGGGGAGCCGGGAGGTGAAGGTCCCGGGGGGGGGCAGTGGTGGTTAGTGCTTGTGCTGTTGATTACACATAAATCACCAAATTCAAGCCTCATCATGGTGAGGAGCCCAGGAAGGCAATCTCACACACACTCCCCTCCTGGGGAAGATTGCAGCCACCGCAGCAGCAGCGAGGCCGGGCTGGACGCGAAGCGGGATCAGATGGAGCGCAGTGCCCTGGCGGCGAGAGGGGAAGGCCGCGGCAAGGCGCAGGGACCTCAGCGGCTCACTCGCTTTCTCTTCCCCGCATGTCGGGGAGCTCCAGGGGGAGGGGACGGGACGGGACAGAAGCGCAGCCAGAATGGAGAGAAGCAGAGTTCCACGGGGAGCGAAGGCGGGGGGCAGAGGCACACCCTGGAGGGGCAGCCTTGCACGCTCCACCTCTCCCCTTCCGACCCCGCGTTCCCTGTCCTCTGCGTTCTCTCCCCCTCCCCTCCATCGCTGTGTCTCCTTCCCTCCTCCTCCTCCTCTCCAGCGTTTTCCTCCCTCACTCCCTCCCCAGAGACAAGGGAAGTGCCTGGGAAATGCAACCAAGGCAGGTCGTCGGAGAGCCAGCCCCACTCTCCCATGAGAAGATGCACCCTGCCTCAGGTCCAGGGCACGGGCTTCTGATACAGTGCGAGCAGCACGCCTTGCCGCGGACCTCTCCCCGGCAGAAGGAGGCTGGAAGTGTCCCGGGGGGTGAGTCCCAAGCCCTCTGATTCTAGCTTCTTGATTTATTTACTCCAGGCAGAGGTTTTCCCTGGCAGGAAAAAGGAACAAAGATGAACCCTCCTTGCGTGCACGGCTGGGTCGCCATGAGGCAACCTGTGCACAGCATGGGACAGAGCTGCCCAATGTAGTGTGTGGAAGAGACAGAGAGCGAGGGAGAACCCGGTTTCGAGGGAAGGCGGCTTGGGGAAAGGACCGAACTGCGCTTCGTTCCATTTTGGATGAAGCAAAATAAAAATTTGGGGCACCGCTTTTTGGTGCCCCCAAACCTTGGCGCCCTAGGCAGCCCTCTAGTTCACCGAGTGGTTACACTGGCCCTGGCCACTCAGTTGTGCTTTCAGTTGGAAAAGAGGGTGAGCGCAGCACCTGTTTATTTAGCAAGAGGAGCCTCAGTGGAAAAGAAAGAGTAACTAACTACCAAGGCTTCTAAATCTGATAGAGAGAGAGAGAGTTATGCTGCCAATTAAGTGGAAAAGAAAGGGAAAAGAAGTACATTCAGGAGAGAAACAACTAGGTCATGTCATATTTGAAAAGCTGATTTTGCAGGTTACAGGACTTGTTAGTGCACTGTATGAAATTACACAGCCTGATCTTACTGATGGTTGGCCATCTGTCCCTGCAGGTTTTCATATCGGGAGAGCACAGTTTTTACTAAGAGCATGTAAACTATGTAGTGGTGTTGTTTTAAGTCAGTGCATTAGATGAACCCCCTAGGATGTCTAAGGTATTGGGGTGTGGTAGAGCCAAAGGAAGAAACGACTTCACAAATTAACAACAGTAAGTCTGTTTAGATCATTTAATTTGCTATTGATTTTGGGTTCAAGTGTGGAAAAGAATGGGCATAAAGGGAGAAACAAAGGGTGGCAGGGCTATTACTTGTCAGTTTCAGAAGCAACTCTCTGGTAATATTGTCCACTCCTGTAGTACCTTCCCTCTGAGCATGTCAAGCATGTTACAGACACTAGAGAATGAAGCCTCACAATATCCCTCTGAGGTAGGTAACTATTATCCTCATTGTACTGATAGAGAAACAGAAATGAAAAGATTAAGTGACCTGCCCAAGGTCATTCAGAAGCCCGTGGCAGAGATGGGATTAGAGCTCAGATTTCCTGTACTGGGCTTTAACCACAGGTTATCCTTCCTCCCAAACATACATACTGCAGAAACTAGAGTGGGGGAACAGCTGGACTGGTGCCACTTAGGCCCCAGACCTGCCATCTGATCTGTGCAGGATGCACCCCTTGCAACTCTGCAGAGCTCCATTGTCTTCCATGGGCCTCTGCAAAGGCTAAGGGGCTCCCCCTGTGATCTGATTGAATGGCTGGGGGCTTAGTTTCCAATTTTTACTGAATGTGATCTAATTGCTCACTGCTAAGTGGACCCCCAACCAAATGCAGGCCACAAAAATGCTATTAATCCTTGGAGTACGACTGGATTTTTCACTTGCACAGGATATGAAAAAGAAGAGATTTTAGCCCTGCAAGATTAAACAATCATCAGGGTTTAACGGATTTAATCCAGTGGTGTTCAGACTGGAATGACTCATAAGTCTCCAAGTCTGAGTGTAATTGGATGCAGCATCAGAGCCTTTTTAAAAAAAAAAAAAAAAAAAAAAAAAAACATGCTACCAACTAGAAGTGATCTTTCCTTTGAAATTTGTTGTGGCATGAGGCCATAAAGCTGTCGCCCTGCCTGTATTTCTTCAGTCTCGCTGGATACCGTTGCTGGGGGAGTGGGGGAGGGGGAGTTTTGTTCAGTACATGAATTCCGACTCTTGTTTCAGGCACACGTCTGCCTTAAGAAATAGCACAAAGCAGGCTGTTACTTATTCAGATGCAGAAGCTCCTTCCATCACACAAGACGGCCCATTCAAGTCACATGCCAGAGGTCTCTGCAGAATGGGCTGCAGCTGCTTCAAATCTGCTGTCTAACATTAGAAGCAGTTGGACAAACCTGAGTACAGTAAGCCTCCCAGCCTCAGAAGAAGACAGGAAAAAGATCTGGGATCCAAGCACTATGTTCTCTGAGGAGCTGTGGCTTGAAAATGAGAAAAATTGTGCTGTTGTTCACAAGTCTAAGCGAGGAAGGAAACGTCAAGAGCTGCTGGCAGTGGCATTGGGGGTTAAGGCGGGAGTAAAGGGGGCAATATTATGGCAACCTCTGAAACTCTTTGCCTATTCACAGATCACCTCTTTGGTCAGAAGAGCAGCTTTAACTCAAAACGACAACCATTGCAACTATGAAAAAGCACACAATTTTAAGGTAAGAACAGCTTTGGGATGCTTCTGGTTTAAAGGTTGATTGGTTTTTCCTGTGTAAAGTTTTGCACTGTGATTATATATTTCCATATAACTCTTTATGCCACATCCAAGAGGAGTATTTCAGAAAGTAGTTTTCTTCCTGTGTTAAAATCCATTGATTGTGTAATTCTTAACACATGTCGACAGGGCTATTTTATATGAATAACAATCTCTCTCAGAGCACAAGCAAAGTCAAGAACCTGCTGGATCCTGCCAAATGACAGATTTATATTTGAGCTCCTTAGACCCAGATGTATTTTATTTGTTTCTTGGAAATGTTACTTCAGATTGATCACCTTAATCTTAAAATGTGTCAGTTTTGATAATAAAAATCTGACTTCTGAAAATCTACATTTTTATAGTGTGGTGTTAGTGCCGTTTTAACAATACACATTTGTGCTCTTTCTGTTTGCACTAAGTCATGAAAGCCCAGTACCTACTAACAATAAAACAAAGTGCTGTGGTGGTATTGTCTGATATCTTTTATTCATGCGAAGGAAATGCTCCTTGAGTCCCACTGAGCTATTGGATATAGGCTTGTGCTTGCTTGTCAGACTAAAATGAATAGCTATACAAACTCAAGGATGCTTAAACGGATTGTCTTGTTGCTAGCTTATAGATACAAAATCAGATTCTTTTTTCAATCACAGCATCTGGAATGCTGTGTGCACTGGGGAAGTGACTCAGCCTTAGAAACTAGACTTCCAGTCATCTTGCTCTAACATCTTTTGCCAGAAGGACTGAGTTAGTTCCAGAGTGTGCCAATCCCCAGTTATCATGGTTAGAGCTGTCAAAAAGTAGTTTGATGGTAATTGGGGGTGGATACAAAGTGACTGAGAGGAATGAAAAGGAGATAAACAGGAGATGTGCATTATACTCCCTTAATTCCTCTATTTTCTTAATGCTCCCTGGAGGTGATAATCTAGGTCATTGTCAGAATAATTTGATTCATTATCAGAAATAGTATTTTATCATGCTGACTTCTGGCCTTTAAATAAAAGGGAAATTAACGTTCATTAAAATTATTTAGCAAGTATGCTTTTCTCTTTGTTCCTCTATTATGCTTTTCCCTTAAGACATTCAGTGTCTGTGCTGTGGTTGGAATTTATCAATAATTCAGTATTCATGAGTAAAACTTTACCTTCAACATTTTATGCTCCTTGCCATTCCCCCTCCTTAACCCAGCACCCACATAAAAGTTAATATTTTTCTCACTGCTAAATACTGAAAGAAATAGGAGAAATATTCTGTACTTTTTTCTTGATTAAAGAATCTTTTATGCTTTCTGGTTTTAGCCTCATTATCATTTAAATATGAAAACTGTTTTAGGTTAACTAGAAAATATTTTCTCATGACTGGGACTTTTTTCCACTTTGACCTATACATTCCTTCCTTTCCTCTTCAAAATTCCCCTTGTTTTGGCTTTGATTTATAACTGGAAATGTGCCCAGCAACATTGGATTTGCACAGTCGAGCTGTTATACACCCTTTATTACTTTCTTTTTGAAAAGAGTCATAGTTTAGCTGAAAGAAAAGGAGTACTTGTGGCACCTTAGAGACTAACAAATTTATTTGAGCATAAGCTCACTTCATCGGATGCAGCTCACGAAAGCTTATGAGTCCATGCTGTTCTGCTCGATAATGATCCAAAGCAGAACAGACCGACATATTCATTTTCATCATCTGAGTCAGATGCCGGCAGCAGAAGGTTGATTTTCTTTTTTGGTGGTTCAGGTTCTGTAGTTTCCACATCTGAGTGTTGCTATTTTAAGACTTTTGCAAGCATGCTCCACACCTCATCCCTCTCAGATTTTGGACGGCACTTCAGATTCTTAAACCTTGAGTTGAGTGCTGTAGATTTTTAGAAATCTCACACTGGTACCTTCTTCGCGTTTCATCAAATCTGCTGTGAAAGTGTTCTTAAAACATACATGTGCTGGGTCATCATCCAAGACTGCTATAACATGAAATATATGGCAGAATGCGGGTAAAACAGAACAGGAGACAATTCTTCCCCAAGGAGTTCAGTCACAAATTTAATTAATGCATTATTTTTTTAAAGAGCATCATCAGCATGGAAGCATGTGCTCTGGAATGGTGGCTTAAGCATGAAGGGGCATACGAATGTTTAGCATATCTGGCACGTAAATACCTTGCAACACCAGGTACAAGAGCCATGTGAACATACTGTTCTCACTTTCAGGTGAGATCGTAAATAAGAAGCATGCAGCAGTATCTTCCATAAATGTAAAAAAAACTTGTTTATCTTAGCGATTGGCTGAACAAGAAGTAGGACTTAGTGGACTTGTAGGCGCTAAAGTTTTACATTGTTTTGTTTTTGAGTATAGTTATGTAACAAAAATAATCTACATTTGTAAACTACACTTTCATGATAAAGAGATTGCACTACGTACTTTTATGAGGTGACTTGAAAAATACAATTTCTTTTGTTAAAAATTTTTACAGTGCAAATATTTGTAATCAAAAATAATAATATAAAGTGAGCACTGTACACTTTGTATTGTGTTGTAATAGAAATCAATATATTTGAAAATGTAGAAAACATCCAAAAATATTTAATAAATTTCAACTGGTATTCTATTGTATAACAATGTGAATAATCGGGATTAATTTTTTTGAGTTAATCCTGTGAATTAACTGCAATTAATCGAAAGCCCTACAAAATATGAATTTTAAGAAAGAAACATTTTAAAAATAAAATGTAACCTAGAAAGTTAGGTCACTCTGAAGTATTATATTTACATAACACAAATATTACTCACCACTCAAAAATCTACAGTCTTCTATAGGATGATTCTAAAATGCATATAGTAGCTAAAAAAAATGAACAATGTGCTAATAGTGGAATATTTAGATTAAACAGTCACCCACTTTAAGTTTTAAATCTATTGACATGTTCATAAAAAAGTTAAGTAGTGCAAAAGAAAGAAAATTGTTGGAGGGTTTTTGAAGCTTAAGTCCTAGTTGTCATAGACATATACACAATACTAATATGGTACTGTGGAACATAAGTAAAATCTAATGGGCTATTTCATAGGGTTGCAAAAAGGTGTTTTGCCCTTTTTTGTTTTACTGAACACTTAAAATGTGTTGTACTATATATTTTGCTGTATATGGACAGGGATTTCATGACAGAGTCCATCAGAATGTTTGGCATGCGTTAGTGTCAATAAATGTACACTAAAAAATCTTTACCTTGGCAAATTTGAACCTCTTGGGATGATGAGTCTTTTTTTAAAAAGGCTACGTATTTGGTACAACTGATTGGAAACATTGTGTAACAAAGTAGAACTGGCGGAAAGGGGAAAAGCACAAAAAAGAGATGGGTACAAAATTCAGAGTCAGATCTAGACTGCCTTGTGCCCTTTTAAAAAGGCAAAGTTCAACGTGTGCACGCCAAATAATTAACTAAAGGGATCTAGGATGTGTTTTGCATGTTTAATACCCATTTTGAATTTTAAATCGCTATATGGGGGGGTTGGTATAAAAGTTACAGCCTCTCGGGCACTTTGTATTTGAATAATATTGTGAGGAAGGTCATTCCAGATGCTAGTGGAGATATGTGTATGTATAGTGGTGGAGGGAGTAGAAAAGAGCAAAACCAGACTTTGTCTTTGCCCCACCAAAGTAACTGCACGCCCTAAACCTCAGGAGCAAAGGGATGACTTCTTAGTGGCCTTGGAGAGGCACAATTGACCCTGCACAGGCTGGGGAAAATTTAGAACCAAGACCCTGCCCTCCTACCCATAGGCCAGCAAAACTGACCTGCTGTGTGGGGCACGCTGCACTATGCAAAAGGATGGTTTAGCATGCACAGCCCTTCCTTTGCTCCCTGCAGCTCCTCAAGGGATTGCAGGCACAATCTCTTCCAGAACTTGCCCTGGAGCAGTGCAGCTTTGTAATGCCACAGTGTGGAGCAGTGTAAAAAGCAGACCATCTAGCCCTGTGTTAGGGCAAATTGTTGAAGTCCTTCCCATGACCATTCTTTTTGGTCCTAAATTATGACAACAAACGTTCTATATATATATATATTTTTATACAGTTTACATTGTATCACACTAGTGTTCGGAAACTGAAATTAAAAAGGAGTAGATTCATTAGCTGGCACATCTAGGAGTGGACAGGACTTATAAATCCGTAAAGAAAGTAAGTGCTTGGGGCCAGGTCTTGATTGACAAAAAGATGCTTTCTTCAGTTGTATTAGCTCATTCGAATTAGTTTAATGTAACTGGAAAGTTCCCTTAGCTCTCATTAAGGTCCTGATCCTGCAAATACTCATACAAGTGGTTAACTTCACTACCTTGAGTCGTCCCATTAACTTCAACAGCATTACTCGTGGTAGTAAAGTTAAACAGGTACGTAAATATTTGCAGAATCGAAGCCTAAGGGGATGGCTACACTGGAGCTGAAGGTGTAACTTCCAGTTTGGGTAGACATACGGATGCTAGTTTTGACAAGCTAGCATGTTAAAAATTGAAGTGTCTCTGCAGCGGCATGAATGGCAGGAGTGAATCCTACCCTGAAACCTGGGTACTTATTTAAGCAACTAGCCTATCTTGCTGCCCATACCACCATGGCCCCGCTGCTATATTTAGCATGCTACCTCGATCAAAGCTGGTACACATATGTCTACGCAAGCGGGAAATTACACCTCCAGCTTCACTGTAGACGTACTCTAGAGACACAGGCTAGCACCTTTTAGAATGTTCCCGCTCCTTGTGATATAGACTCAGGAGGGAGTTAACTCAATTGAATTAACGTAACTGAAGAAAACATACTTTTTGTCCATTGAGACATGGCCTGAGCTAGTCAAGTCGCAGCAAATGGGGAATCGCATATATTCTAGAGTTACCTTTTACAAAACAGGATCTCACTTTTTATAACAGAAATTAACATAGGACCAGATTTTGCCCTCACTTGTTTTTATTACTACACAGTCTTCTGCATTTCCCATTACCACAGATTTCAAGTGGTGTCGTGCTGGATTCTATATTGATAGTAATGTTTGTTGAACCTCATGCCAGCACAGAGTCCCAGGAACATCAATGGGGACCAAAGGAGATGCCTCGGGACATCAGCATGCAGTTTATTGTAGGATCAGGGCCCAGTGCAGGACAGAATTTGGCCCATTATTATTGTAGAACCTTAGAAGTGATCTCAGTTTTCATTGCAACATATAAAATTTAGAGACACAGTGAGGGTTTTAATTATGGCATGTACACTCAGTGTTTTTTTTTTTCATAAGTCTTTTGTTTTTCTTAAAATTACACCTTTGTGAGAAGTGGAATTTTCATTGTCCCAAAACAAAACTGGTAACGGATTCAATTCTGTTCCCACTGAAGCCATTGATTTCAAAGGGATTCAGTTGAGGCCCCAGAGCTGAGGTAAAGTGTTCCTGCTTTTCAACTGAAAGTCTGAAAAATCTCTTCTTCTCTTTTGATACAAAAGAAAAAAAGCTTCAAAACCAGGTTAGGTAACCAAAAAATTGTCTGAAAGCAGCTCTGCATATTTCATATGAAGAGCACACGTGTCAGCCCAAGGCAGTTCTTGATTTGCTGCTGTAGCATTGTTATTACTGGATTCACTCTGTGGCTTTGGTGAAATCACTTAACTTTTCTGCCTTAGTTTCCTCATCTGTGAAATAGAGATAATACCTACCTCACAGTGGTATCACAACTATTAATGACTGTGTAAAGCATTGTACACCTGCAGATTCTCAGAGGAAGATGGAAGGGACATTAAAGAGACCATATGGAAGCAATGGTAGTTGAGAGATGTAAGTAAAGGAAACAGAGAGGAGCATCACTAATGAAGACAAAATGTAATATGTGTGTAAGAGAGAGAGGATTAATATGAAGAAGAAACTACTTTTCCATGAAAGAATGGGAGAGAAAGAATAATACAAAGAAAGGAAATATAAATACGGAAAATGAAAGGAGATGGCCTGGAGATAAATAGAGTGAGTCAGACAGTGGGAGGAGGGAAACGAAGAAACTAAAGAAGGGAATAAGCAGGAAAACACATTTTTAGACTAATAAATTTTGTTGAACTATCTCACAGACAACTCAGATCTCTGGACAGTAAGTTTGGAGCAAAGGGATTGCATTTTGAGCACTTACGCAATATTAATATTATTGAGTCCCCTGCATTCTATAGCTAAATAGTGGTGGGAAAAGACAAGAAAAAAGTTTACCAGAATGTACATCAGACCCCTTCATTATTGGGGTGAATATTGACCCCAAAACCTCAGGTCATATTGAGAATTGTCCCTTGCTGTTTCTTTTGAAAGATTGGCAGTATGCAAGGACACCAGCACAAGCAGTTCAACGCTATTCTTTATACACAAACGAGTCTCGTGACAGTCCAAAAATTTGAAAGGGTGCGGGGGGACTCAAAAAGTTGTCTTGATGATTCTTCAAAAAGCCTATGCCCGGTTCAGTAGGTAGTGGTGTGATCATACGGACGCGGGTACAAGACTAAAAATATAATCCTATCTCCTATCTATGACTGCCTCGGAACCCTTGCACAGTATAAAATAACTCCAGGATCAGTTCGGCAGTCATTTCTCAGGCAAAACTCTCATTTACTGTGACCAAAGTCTTACTTTCAGCATCAGCCTTAAGAGTCCATCTGAGCTGAAGTGTTGTTTTTAAGAATACAGAGCCTTATTTTTTATGAACATTGAAAGTAATGGTCAGCCAAACTTCAGAGACAGTTCAGATATGTATCTTAAGTTACATTAATGCTTATCCAAACTTCTTGAAATTTCATCTAGAAAATCTCAAAAGATCACACTTTTGACTTGTGAGATAACAGTATTTCTCTGTTTCAGCTCGACCAGAAATGCTGCAAAACCAGCCTTTCTCATGGTATTTCATTTTGGTACATGTAATTTCAGCCAAAACATGGAGATGTGAAAGTAACATTAAATAAATAAATTTTAACTGAAATTTTGGGGCCTCAAAATCAATGGTAGATGAGGGTGCTCAGCAACTCTCAAGTTTGGGTCTTCGGTGAAAATAATAATGACCATTTCCCATTGTGCAAGAAAAGACAAAGATATAATCAGCTACCAACTTCTAAATACTCTACAGTGTGATCAGTTAAATGATACCTTTATGTGAGGTGAACAAGCAGGCCTTTAATATCCTAGAAACTGTGGTGTAGTCTAACCAGGATGTAAAACTGTGCAGTTTTAATAATACCGAACAACCTTTTACAATTATCTTTCATAAAAGATTAGCTTTTGTAACACTTTGTGAAGCAAGAGATACTGAGAATCTAAAGATTAGCGATATCCCTCAAATAGACAATTTCGCATTTGTAGTTAAATGTAGCTCACGAAAGCTTATGCTCAAATAAATTTGTTAGTTTCTAAGGTGCCACAAGTACTCCTTTTCTTTTTGCGGATACTGACTAACACGGCTGCTACTCTGAAACCACAAAAATTGCATAGTTACACATCTAAAATTGGTAGCATTGCAGTCATAGATAACTGTCTGCAATTTTGTATCCACAAATTATGTTGGAGGCCACATTTTAAAATGTAAGCCTAAAACTCCAAGGGCAATGTTCTCAGTTGATGTAACCTCAGTATCAATGAAGCTATGCTATTTGCACCGGCTGGTGATCTAGCTTTAAATGAATGTTAACTGATCCCTGTAAGACAACCTCTGAATGGAGCAAGAAGTGATAGAAACACATATATATCAGCAAGGCTTACCACCAATAAGTGTTTCCCATTAGTATATGTTGTAGTGAGAGCTAATACATTTCAGAAGTATAATTTGAGTTGGTCAAATGTACCTGTTTAAGCATTTTAATACCAAAAGAGATGAAAAAATTATCATTACTTTAAGCTAAATAGCGACTGCTTTACAGCTGCAATTAGTTACATAATTATTGACTACATGGATAAGTAGGAGTAATTTGTTGTCAAGCTGTGCTAAGTGAAAATGTAGTTTTTAATCATCAAACTAGAAAGATAGTAAGATATTTAAAAATACTTCATTTTGCCAAGGAATAGCAATGTTATCAGTTAATACACACTCATTTCAGAAAAAAGTAAAGTGAAACAGGAAAATGGGAAAAAAGCATTAGTTTGGTTTATTAATTAATACATGTTTTCCAAGACAAATGGATGGAAATATTTAAGTATGTTTGTAGTTGTTACCACTGAACTTGAGAGCAAATGGTGCAATACCATTGAAGCCTTTAGTTACACAAGGGATTAATTTGGCCAAGACAGTTAGTAAGTAAAATCTATAACGTATGTTGTATTTTTGTTCAATTTTGTTTGGTATTATTTTCAGACAGATAGCTCTGATTTCATAATATGACAAATCGTTGAATTGCAGGAGCTGTGATTTCTTGATGCAATGCAATAATGCTGTGAGTGGTGCTGTAGACATAGCAGGGCCATGATATTAGCAAGCTGTATGCTTGATTGAAAATTGTATATCGTTTATTTGGAAAAGGGCAATAACTGCACTTTCCCCAACTAAATATACTTGATGAAAATTTAAAATAATAAACTTTTTCCCCAGCCAGTAGTGACCTTTCAACAAAGTACCCAGGGGATTAAAAAAAAAAGAAAGGAAAGGGTTAGTCAACAGAGAGGAAGCATTAGGAGCCTCAGTGTGCACAATTTATTTTGTTAAATAAAGTCTCTAGGCAGATCTAGCCCATTTACACAGGACTATACTCGACTATTTACTGTGCTGTTCAATGAAAATTAAGTGCATGCTGTATCATGCAAAGGGCTCTAAAGGTGCCAGTGTTAATTTTGCACTATATAGCCATATTTTAAATAACAAAAAGATCACCGTTATAGGTTCTTTAAAATGCAGTTGTTGAAGCAAGTGTTTTGTGCAAAAGGCAGCTGAGGAAACTGTTCTGTCTGTTCTTTTCATGCCATTTTACCATTCTTGTACTGATATGGGGATTGTAGTAAAATGAGACTGACTGTGACTTTATTGAATAAGGATCTATTTATTTTTTTTGTTTTGTCTGTGTGAGATCAGTTTAGTTATTTAGGTGGTTTGGTCGAAGGAGTAGTTTGCCTATGTCTGTAATTGATTCTGCCGTGCAAAAGCAGATGATTGCCCAACTTTTGCCTAGAATGTCTACACAAATTATTCCTTTTGATTCCTTTGGCTTTTGTTTAATGATTCTTTTTTTTTTAAAATGGTGTAAATGCCCACATGATGGAGCCATGCCATAATCCTACTGTACTAACACCTATGGGATATTCAAAATATTAGAACTTTGAAGCTGCATGGGGGGGGGGGAAATTTTGCCCTCAGTACCCTAGTCCAGTCCCCTGAAATCAATAATAATTGTGCAAGTGTATTGGAAAGCAGAATTTGGCCACAGCATGAGAGCAGAGATTTTCTTCCACTGAATTTTATCTCCCTCTCTTTCCAATAGTCTGTTGCAGAGTGTGTGACTCTCGGAAGCTTTCTGATTTTATTTTAGCTAGTTCAGTAAAAGGAATGACTACGACTGCTTGAATTATTTGTTTTATTTTTGTCCATTTTGATAGTGGACGAAACCCAGTTACCACTTCTGTATCTGCACTGAACTAAATGTAGATGACACAAAAGAAACACATCAACTAGCAAAAAAGAAAAAAAAAGTTTTAAAAATAATTTGTTTCTATGTCATACAGTATCCAGTTCTGCATTATGATAGGCCTATTGTGAGATAAGAGAACATAAAGATCAAAGCACATTTATTTTCCCAGGATTTATTTCATACAGACTTTGGAAAGAAGTGTATACTGTATGCTGAAGACTTACTCCTACTGAATCCTTTGTCGTTTATCTCTTTTACTTGTTCCATCTGTCAGACCATCTGCCTCCTGATGACCCCATTTTTTTTATTGTATTACAGGTCTACACATTCCGAGGTCCACACTGGTGTGAATATTGTGCCAATTTCATGTGGGGGCTCATTGCTCAGGGAGTCAGGTGTTCAGGTAGCTTTATGCATTTAATTTATCTTGGTTCTTTCTTCTGAAAAATAAAAGTGTAAGATCTGGGAGGGAGGAATGGGGGACAATTTCATAAAATGTAACAAGAAATTGCTATCTAATTAGTCCAAAGGCTGAATTTGCTGTAGTTTAGCCCTTTCCAAGAAGTGCTGAGCACTAGGCACACATTTTAACAATAACAGTAAGGAATGGGAGTTGTACAGAAATCAGGATCCAGTCCCAGTATTAGCAAGGGAGGATAATGGGGAAGACGGAGGGAGATCTTTCTACTTTTCATATCTGAAGAACAGAGAAATTAGCAGCACCAGTTTTTTGTTTTGTTTTTTTAACTTATCCTGTTTGTTTCCGGACTCCTGTAGAGCCTTACAAGAATATGTAAACATATTGGGAAGAAGATGGTGCTATATTTTCCCTTGGAAAACTTGATCCTTTTTTTCCCTAAACAAAGGACTTAGAAATATTGTCCTGTTTATTTTTCCTGCTTAGTTGGCTTAGAAGTAGAGGCATCTCTCTATGGACATCTTTATAACAGTACGTTGGCAATGTGTAGGCCCCACTATTTTGGTTTAGGTTTTTCATCAGCATCTTGTAAATCATCTTCCTTATGGTAGTGCCAGGTTTTGTTTTATATGTTTTTACATCTTCAGAAACAAGATCTGAAGATGGCACAAAGCCAGCCTGCAGCTAGACTTCATAATTCATCCTTTTGCCACTCACTGTTGAAAAATGTCCTTCTCTGGGAAAAGACGATCACCTTTGACCAATAAAAATACCATATGTTGCTACAAACCTCAAAATATCCTACCTCATAGAAAAGAAAAAATGTTACCCTCATTTCCAAAAGAATTAATTTCCTGGTTTTTCTTTTTCTTTGTTAACCTTTTAATAGATTTTTTATTTTATTTTTTTTCATTTCTTTGCTACATTGCTACAATAAACCAAGAACCATTATTCCATGATTTTGTTTGTTGCAGGAATGGACATTTTTTTTTGATACATCACATGCAAATTTTGGTAACTAAATTCTGCTAACCGAAATTCTCCTTCCGCTTTCAGCTGAAGATAGTGCTCCCTCTCAAATCCTGTCCTAAGCTTATGAGTGTTACTGTGCACTGATTAACAGTGGCGACTTGCAACCCCACATCAGACTGAATCTGAGGGGTGGGTGAAGTGACGCCACATAAATTTTGTATAGCAATTTGAGGGTCGTTTAAGATAAAAGTTGATTTATAATTTTAAAGTATTGATATGTGCATGGCCCACTTATTATTGTACTTTACTACTTCATCTTCTCTAGCTACAGATGGGTCAGAGGCAAGACAAAGAGTATAAAAATGAAATTAAAAAAAGGAAAATTAATAACCATTTACTGATCTGGTTATTTAATCCTCAGTGTAAATTGGTAAAAATTGACCATGTGGATGTAATGAATATTGTTGGATTTGTTCCCCTAACTTAAAATATCTAACCTATGAAAAGGCTTACTTATTTAGTATGAAGCTTAACACTTTCCCGTATTAAATTACCAACATTTAACTCTAAGTAGACAAACAAGGGTTTTTTTTAACCTCACATGAAATGTTTTGCAAGAACATTGAAAACAATAAAGGGAGTATCCTAAATGCAGCTGGCCAGATTTACTTAGATGTCACTGAACAATAATCCATTATGCAGTAGTTTCTGTCTGAAGAGACCAAATAAACTAAACTAATTCCATTAAGGTTTGTTGTTGTTTTTTAGGGACAATTTGATTTTGTTTGATTGACATTTTATGGAACATAATATTGAGATGTGTTTCAAGTAATTCAGAGAGTTGTTTAAAATTTTAATAGTTCAGCCAGTAATCGATATGCAAAAGGTATATTTGCCTAACCAGTGATAAGTTCAGGAATGTTAAGGAGCCCTGAATGATTATAGCATAAGGGCCTTGGTTAATAACAAGCACACTTTTGCTTTGCTCCTCTACACACACTATCAGTGAGAAGCAGAACTAGAAATGCTTTACAGTAGAAAGCAAACTTCTGTGAAAAGTACATTGGAGTGCAATGTTTGTTCCTGACCCTGGTTTTTCCTAACACCCTTTGGGGCTGATGCAAGATAGTCATCTGGGCTCTTCTCACTAACTTTTTTCAGGGATCCTCCATCCTCTTCCCTCTTCAGAATCTCAGCATTGCAGTGACCCTCTCTTCGGGGTGCTGGATGTCACCAAGTCCTGTCAATGTTATTGAGTGAGTCAGCCACAGGAGTCACTAGAGAGCGATGTGACGAGTTTTTGTGTTTGTTCTGGTTTTGTCTGAGGGATGAGGGTTTTCCTGTTTGTTTATTTGTATAGGCTCATGAAATCATTACCTAGCAAAACCTATCAATGGAAGTGTTAATTCTGGCAAAACTTTGTTCACAGACTGTGGGTTGAACGTACACAAACAGTGTTCCAAATATGTGCCCAATGACTGTCAACCAGACCTCAAGAGGATCAAGAGAGTCTACTGCTGTGACCTCACTACACTAGTGAAGGCCCACAATACACAGAGACCAATGGTTGTGGATATATGCATTCGAGAAATAGAAGCAAGAGGTTTGCATGATTTTCTTTGTTAGACTAGAGTGGAGTGTCACCAGGTCTATAATGTTACATGAATTGTGATCGAGGATTAACAGATACACATAAAAAGTAAATCAACTTTGAATTACATGTTAAGTTGGGAGAAAAAAATAGGCCCAAGTAAATGGAAGAGTGGACAGGAGTAGGTTTTTGAGTAAAAGTTCTACTGTTTTGCATTGGCTAGTAAAGTCCAGTTCTGTCATTTCCAAATGCAAATTATTTAAATTGCTTTTAAAAAAATATATTAGATATATCTTCTAAAATGCAAACTATTCATGTCATACTTTTTCAAAGGACAAACTTTAAACTCACCTGTGTGTCTTTTCACTTGGTTCATTTCCCTTTGACAGATATATGGACAATATTTTCATTTCAAAGCAATCAGAGTTTAATTCCATGCAAGTTACGAATAGTTTTAAACTATTTCAGAACATCATGTGCAAGAGAACACAAATGAATGGAAATGGCTCATACAAAACATGAAAGAGGAGTGCAACATTTTGTGACCTGTGGCAAGCCTCTCTTTTACATTACATTCACATTACATTCTGTTTCTGACTGATGAATGACATAGCCAAGCAACGTGTCACAGCCAAAAAGCCAGCTTGTGATTTGTCTTTTACTGAACTGACATGCATTCCACATTTACAAATTACGATAACCCCAAGTTATGCAAAATGATTACAAGCTAATGATCATGTATATGTTATTGGTGGCTTACATGTGAGTTGTGCCACCTGATAAGCCACGTTTCCTCTGTTAGTCATGTTTTGCACAGAGATCCCATGATGCTGAATTTTTGACATGATAGTAATCTGCATGGCAACACACTGCTGCCAGACAGGGGATTTCAAAGCAGTGTAGGGGATTTAGCGACACATCTTCCATTAAAATTAATAGAAGATGTGCAGCTAAATCCTCTGTACTGCTCTACAAATCTCAGCCAGGATTATATCATCACTGCAAGAACAAGTGGAAAGGGAGGATGGGTTTGAGAGAGAACAGTTTTACTGAAACATAAGTATCTATAATGATAGCAAAGGACATATTAGAAAGCTATATTGCATTTGATATATAAATATTCTTTCTTTTACAAATGTCAGTTGAGACTAAATTGGTTGTCCTCTTTCATTATCAATACCTTAACAGCTGTAAGAACTCTAAAAATCCCTCCTGTTGGGATATTGGTTTTGGTCATGATACAGCCTCAGTAGCTAAAAAAGGCCAGTGTCTCTTTGTTGGGTGATCACATGGGCATGGTCACAGTAAGGAACCAGTGAGTTAAAACAAGTAACAGCCATGTAAGCCACTTTGACTAGTTGTATCTGCTGCTGTCTTGGACCACCCTTCTTTCCTGTAGGGATGGGAACAGTGCAAGTAAGATTTGTGGAGGCTAACAGCAAACAGGCAAAGGACAGTGGGAGGGATGGGTTGTGCGAAAGAACAGTGTATGCTGCACGTACCCGTTAAGATTGACAGCAAAATCAGAGAGGAAAAAGGACCACAGGAAGGTAGAGTTAATTGCTGGCATCACTATAGGTCATTAAGAACACAGACATAGGGAAGGCAGAATTTAAAGCTATAGTAATTACAGACCGAGAAACAAGAACTGAATAGGAAGTTATCATACCATATGTTGCCAGTATAGGCAAATTGTAGTATTTTGTGGCTGATATTGTGTATTCCCCACCAAACTAATAAAACCAGAAAATGTAACCAACTTGTAGTCTTTAAAATTTACCTTAATTCTTCTTTAAAATACTCAGAAGTTTAACATGAAAATTATTGCTCTTGTCACATTTCATATATGGGATTATTAGCATAACATAAAATAACTGTGATGTTATTGATTTTAAGATTTGAATAGATTGAATATTTGTTGATATATATATATCTGTTGATAGCAGAAATAAAGCTAAATCAAGTGTTTACCTTGCAGGTTTAAAGTCAGAGGGTCTTTATAGAGTCTCGGGGTTCACTGAACACATTGAAGATGTCAAAATGGCCTTTGATCGAGGTATAGTGCGTTTTAATATTAGATGGGTTTTCAGCTGACCTTTTGATTTAAAGAGACACTGTTCTTATTGATCTCTGGGAGCTCAAATACCATGGTGAGGAAACTGATCTATAAGCAGAAGCCCAAAATGTTACCTATCTTTTTTCTGATGTTATTATTTTTTACCAATTTCCGTAGCACTTTTCACATGATTAAAATCATATTTCATAGTTGGAATAATGTAGATAAACGCACAACAAATAAATGTAGATAGGGAAATGAAAGGTTCAGGTGACTGCTAATGGTCTAGAGCCTTTCACCTCTAGGTTACCACCTCGGACCGAGGCATTCCTGAAGGTCTGGAAGGCATCTAGCACATCGTGAATGCTACCATAAACAAATAATAATAACAATAATGATCTTTGTTCAGGAAGGCAGTCTGCAGTTGTCATTGTGCTGAATGTTATACTCAGTGCTAAAATGGTCAAAGTGCAGTCGTCTTAATAGGCAAGCGGATTTACATCATATATGGGAATTCACAACAAGGTCCAAAAAACTCTGCAAAATCTTTAGCTAATTTTATATAAAGAATGTTTACTTAAAAACCCACAGGATCCTGCAAACCACATAGGCCCCACCACTTAGCTAACAGCACTGTGTCTGTCTGTATGTGTGTTTCATAGGGAGACAAAATGGGTGAGGTAATATCTTTCATTAGACCAGCTTCTGTTGGTGAGAGAGACAAGCTTTCGAGCTTATACAGAGCTCTTCTTCAGGTATTCAGCTCAGTGTAAGCTCGAAAGCTTGTCTCTCTCACCAACAGAAGCTGGTCTAATGAAAGATATTACCTCACCCACCTCGTACCTCTAATATCCTGGGACCAACACGGCTACAACAACACTGCGTACAATGTGTGTGTAATTCTCACACACACAGGCTACTTCTGTGTTTCCATGCTTCCCTGGAAGTTGCCTGTGTACTGAATTGCACATGTATCCCATACCTGTGCTGAGTGTCCACATATGCTGAATGGGGAACGGGTACATGCTGTGTACAGGGCATATACCCCTGTCCACACTGCCTCTTTTTTTGTCCACCACATTAGTGCTATCATTTCAGGGGCAGTAACCCAGAGTCCTGTGCATCACAGGAGACACTCTGGGAACCGCCTTATGTGTTGCTGGTACTGTACTCCGCCTTCACACATTTGGCAATGGCAGCTCCCTCTCGCTTCCTCCAAACTGTGTTGGAGACATGGAGCACAGGTATGATGATGTGGTTCTGCTCTTGCTCACTGGACAAATGTTCCTGCGGTGCAGTACTGGACACTAGACAGAATCGGCCCACACCAATTTGAGATAGCTGACTGAGTCTGGGGGGAATGAAATCTGGTAGAATCCCAAGAAACAGGTGTGTTGAGTGCTGGGAGTGCAATGGTATGCCCACGGGAGGGCCACCGCTTCTGGTCCTGGAGAACCATCATGGTGTGCTGGGAATCCTGCTGACTCCTCCCTAATGTGTGGAAAACATGTTGATCATACTCAGAAAGCAAAGTGCACACACAAGAGACGGGAACAGTAACTTTTATTTGACAAACATACATCAAACATAGAGCTAAAACAAGATCAAATACACAACAACAGGTCAGATTCCCTCAAAGGTGGTCAAACGTTAACTTCTTCGAATATGTCTCCTTGCCCTTCCCCTCTCCCTAACAAGGGAGGAATGGCAGAAAAATATTGGAGGGTGGAGGGGAACAAATAGGGTTGTCTCCTGTGTGGGATCTGGGGACTGTTCACAAGCTGGACTACAAGAACTGGATCAGGCTCATCATTCCCCTCCTGAATGTTCTGGGGGTTCCCCTCTCAAGGGGTTTCAGGTGCCTGCGGAGGATGTTGTGCCAGGCATCGAGCATGTTCCTTCCTGTCAGGGATGGTGGTGGGATTCACTGCCTCAGCAGCAGCCTGGCAGGCAGATGGAGGAGGACTAGGAGAAGGAGGAGCTGCTGTTTGTTCATGCAGAGGAGCAGGTGCTACAGTGGTGGGCAGGGCCTAGAAGCATGCTGGTTGGACTAAGGATTTTCTGAGTGCATGATCTTGTTTCCTCTGATGTACTCCCATTGCCTGTGAAACTCTCCATTTTCAGGAAAGCCTTAACTATGCCTAAGAACCCAATCCTTCCTTGCTCTAAGAAACTTGAACTGCTCCTGACTTCCATCTATGCCAATGAACAGGTCTTTCTGCGTCTTCCTCTGTGATCTCTGTGGAACTCCTGCCTTTCCACCAGAATGGCTTCTTTGTTGGCATCAGAATATCCTGCCAAGTCAAAGACAAGGGTAACAGTATATTGCATTTTTCCTTGGAAAGTAACTAAATTCCCCAACATCATGCAATTGTACTGTGGAAGCCACAACACTGGTACATTTTAGAATCCCAGGAATGCAGCTTTACACCCCCCTCCTTCAGACTACTTTTGCAGCCCATTAGGAAGGAGCTGAGGTTAAAAAAAATGGTAAGATGCCTGCAGTACTGTTGTTAAAGTGTTTTAATGTTTACAGTGTATGGATGGACCACTTGAGGTGGCGTTTGGTTCCCTTAAGGGTAACGTTACCAAGTCATCTTTCTGTTCTTTAAAGGCTCGCCATCGCTTTGAGAACATAGCAGTTTTTGAGACTGGAATGGAAAAGAGTAGTGGCTTTCCAGTCCTGTGGAGGACACCTGGCCACCTATGTCAGAGATATATTTCTGATAATGGTGACCTATCTACATATTAATGAGTGGTGGGGTTTAGTGAGCTACAAAGTTGGACCAAGCACATTTGCCCTACTGAAAAACCATTTGAATTTCTGCAACACCAAAAATTTGCTGAATTATGCTTACAGGACTGGGTGGCAATTCAAGAGAAAATTGACTATTCTATGCTAGCAGATGGAGTTGCCATGGAAGAGGAATGGAGAACCACAGAAAACATCCACCCACCACTTAATTCCCCCTGTGTCGCAAGAAAGTCCAGTCCCTGTGTCCAGTGAACAGCATTGAAAGGGACAGAGAAATAGAGAGTGACTCCAGAAGTGTATTTTCTTCCCTAAACTTCTGGATTAACAGCACAAGTCAATCACCTCTCTGCTGCTAAGGGGCCTGGCATTTGTGCAACCACTGGAGTGGATGCTTCACTCACCCGTGCTTCTCCTGGCTTCTGCAAAGCGGCTCAGCATAGGGAGAGGCCAGACACCAGGTACTGGGAATGGTACAAAACATTTGAAGTGATCACAGGGAGAATGGACTACTCTGATGTTCCTTGGACAACCGAACAGTTCCCTTTGTCTTCCCGGACGTAGGCAGGCCTGCACACAAGGAACTAAGCATCCCCATCCCCCCTCCATTCGGCTCCCATTCATAAGAGGAAGGAAAGACAGGATATGTGGTGGGAGAGGAATAATGTTGGATCATTGCACAACCATATGTGTCATGAAACTGTTCTTTCCCCACCTGGGGCCTTATAGCACTCAGCCTGCCCCTTCTTTCCCCCACTATTTTGTGAAGCACCTGGACTATTGCTGTCAGTGATAGCCAAGAAATGCACAGACACAAGGGCCTGTTATGGCTTCTGTTAAATGCTTTCTAGTGGTTCATGGGATTTCAATAAAATCATTGATTTAAAGCTGTGCGCTGCTATGGGACCATGCTGAGGTGGGCTGGAGGGCTGGGCTGAGGCATATATCACCAGAGAAAGGGTGGGGGTCCATTGTAAAACTTACCAATATCAGATTCTGGTTCCTACAGCAGCTCTGGGTCCTGGTGGGGGGGCTTCTTATATAACCATAGAATATCAGGGTTGGAAGGGACCTCAGGAGGTCATCTAGTCCCACCCCCTGCTCAAAGCAGGACCAATCCCCAACTAAATCATCCCAACCAGGGCTTTGTCAACCCTGACCTTAAAAATATCTAAGGAAGGAGATTCCACCACCTCCCTAGGTAACGCATTCCAGTGTTTCACCACCCTCCTAGTGAAAAAGTTTTCCCTAATATCCAACCGAAACCTCCCCCACTGCAAGTTGAGACCATTACTCCTTGTTCTGTCATCAGCTACCCATTGAGAACAGTCTAGAGCCATCCTCTTTGGAACCCCCTTTCAGGTAGTTGAAAGCAGCTATCAAATCCCCCCTCATTCTTCTCTTCCGCAGACTAAACAGTCCCAGGTCCCTCAGCCTCTCCTCATAAGTCATGCGTTCCAGTCCCCTAATTATTTTTGTTGCCCTCCGCTGGACTCTTTCCAATTTTTCCACATCCTTCTTGTAGTGTGGGGCCCAAAACTGGACACAGTACTCCAGATGAGGCCTCACCAATGTCAAATAGAGGGGATCGATCATGTCCCTCGATCTGCTGGCAATGCGCCTACTTATACAGCCCAAAATGCCGGTAGCCTTTTTGGCAACAAGGGCACACTGTTGACTCATATCCAGCTTCTCGTCCACTGTAACCTCTAGGTCCTTTTCTGCAGAACTGCTGCCTAGCCATTTAGTCCCTAGTCTGTAGCAATGCATGGGATTCTTCCGTCCTAAGTGTAGGACTCTGCACTTGTCTTTGTTGAACCTCATCAGATTTCTTTTGGCCCAATCCTCCAATTTGTCTAGGTCCCTCTGTCCCTATCCCTACCCTTCAGCGTATCTACCACTCCTCCCAGTTTAGTGTCATCTGCAAACTTGCTGAGAGTGCAATCCACACCTTCCTCCAGGTCATTTATGAAGATATTGAACAAAACTGGCCTGAGGACCGACCCTTGGGGCACTCCACTTGATACCGGCTGCCAACTAGACCTGGAGCCATTGATCACTACCCGTTGAACCCGAAAATCTAGCCAACTTTCTATCCACCTTACAGTCCATTCATCCAGCCCATACTACTTTAACATGCTGGCAAGAATACTGTGGGAGACCATGTCAAAAGCTTTGCTAAAGTCAAGGAGCAACACGTCCACTACTTTTCCCTCATCCACAGAGCCAGTTATCTCATCATAGAAGGCAATTAGATTAGTCCGGCATGACTTGCCCTTGGTGAATCCATGCTGACTGTTCCTGATCACTTTCCTCTCCTCTAAGTGCTTCAGAATTGATTCCTTGAGGACCTGCTCCATGATTTTTCTAGGGACTGAGGTGAGGGACTGGCCTGTAGTTCCCAGGATCCACCTTCTTCCCTTTTTTAAAGATGGGCACTACATTAGTCTTTCTCCAGTCGTCCGGGACTTCCCCTGATCGCCATGAGTTTTCAAAGATAATGGCCAATGGCTCTGCAATCACATCCGCCAACTCCTTTAGCACTCTCGGATGCAGCGCGTCCAGCCCCATGGACTTGTGCTCGTCCAGCTTTTCTAAATAGTCCCGAACCACTTCTTTCTCCACAGATAATTCTTCAACCAGGACTGTCCAGTAGAGGTGCAGAATCACATGCTTCTCTTCCTCTGTGTCTCTTGGGGCTTCCTCTAGGAATTCCTCTGAGGTCTCCGCTGCCTCCTCACCCTGCCCATCATCGGTCCCATCCTACGATGAGGCCAGCAGGGTTGAGGAGGGGCTCATGAGTCAGTTCAGGCTCTGTACCTGCAACCCTGGAGAGCTCCCAGTCCAGCTCATCTCGTAGCATGGGTATGTGCTAAGTCAACTCCTGGAGCAATTGCTGGAGTCCTTCACCCTCCAGTACAAGAGCCTGATGTGTTTCATGTGCACCCAGCATTGGGATGGAATCTGGTGAATGCCAGCCATCTCCAGCCTCTGTGAAATCTCCTGGTACAGGTGAGTGTACCTGCCACCTCCCTGGTGAAGGACAATCTGCTCCGAGCACACAGTGAGCACCCAGGTGTGCTCCAGAGACCAGGTAGTTGCTTTCGGACCACAATCACCTGTACTGATCAATCAATTTTAGTAGAAAACTGTTCTGTGGGAGTCAGGATAGGTTGCTACCACTGCTGGCAAGTGGGTTTCAGGGACTTTCCATTAAGGGTCATGCAGCAAAATGATCAGTGCACTATGGGAATCGCCCTGGAGTACTATCGCTACTCGTGTCCTGGTATACGGCCTTTGCCCCTGTCTACACTACACTGTAGAACAAGTACAGAACAAGTACAGGGTCATGCCACAGCAGAGGTGCTTACATACCCACACCCCTCGGTGCATGCTAGCTTTCATGCACTAGACTGTCCATCAGGAATGTGCCTCAGGGCTTCAGATTTGGACAATATGGGGGTTATGGTACAATAGCACACATGTACCTGTGTTCAGTCTCAAGTGTAGATGGCTCTACATACACACACAAAATGCAGCTTTCCTTGTATACCTATCATCTGACCGTATTTGGGAGGATATTTCCTTTCTTGTGTGTGATATACCATCCTGCTCCTCTCCCATATATGGTATTTCCCTCCTGCTTTGTTTCTTCAAATATTATTTTTGCACTTTATACTTTAAAAAAGTTTCTTTAAAAAAAACAACATTTAAAATGGTGTAGATCACATTATCTTAGAAATACTTTGTATCTGAAGTTTTCCTTGTTTGGAAGAAAATTCCTGTAATGGCTACACTGGCTAAGGAGAACTAACCACAAAAGTAGGGATTCTGAAGTGATCATGCTCAAAGTATAACTTAGACATTAAGAGGATGGCATATTGTTTCTGTGTTGGATGCTGGCATCTTTTCTGCTGCCACTGTTCACACACATACAAATCTTGTTGCTCTGTGAGCTGTGTCTCCACATCATGACTGTAGCAGCCTTTATGGAACTTGTAGGGAGAAGCACAAGTTGCAGGAGGGAAGAGTTTGGAGGAGGCACTAGGAAGTCAGTCTGTGTGCACCTGGATAGAATGTTAGCTGCAGTTGCTGCATCTCTGTAAATATTTGTCTTAAAAAACAGTGTTAGTTTACACCCATGGAATCTGTTCATTTAATTACCCAGCACACAGTACTAACAATGATCTAAGAGGAAACTATTTTACTAAAACTTTTAAGACACACATCATCTTCATCAGGCTATAGGAAATGAAATGCGATAGAATGTTATAGAAAATCTTGTTTAACACTATGTATCAAACTCCGCCATAGAATAGCAGAGTTCCGGTTGACTTAAACTGGATTTGCAGGAGTACAATGAAGGCAGAATTTTACCCCCAGTGCCGTAGGATTCTTAAAGGGACAGTGACTTGTTCCTACAAAAGCATTACAATATAAATGAGAAAGGAAACTGAAACTTAGAAGTTAGTCACTGGAAGAGAATGTTATCTCTGGATATATTATCTCAGGTTGATAAATGCTGATGAAGCTGGGATGTTAAACAGGAGATGTGCCTAGTTCTTACATACAGTAAATTCCTTTATACAGCCAAATGGTGTAAATGGGCCTTAGTGTACATGAGAATTAGGCTTATTGAGGTTGTGACAATGTTCTGTTTCAGCTATTTTTAACTAGAATAAGAGGAATAATAAGGATTTATTTAATCTAATGAATGTGGATGCTGTAGAGCAACAGTCGTTCTCTGTACTGCTGTTGACCTGCTGCATTCTGATGGCATAGAAAACACTCATTGTGCAGTTTGTCCACAGAGACGCCATTGTAGTAAATGCATTTTGTCCTTTTATTTGTTGTTGTTTCTTTGATTGTCTGGCAAACATGTCTGTTATAATATTATGCAGTTAAATATTACATTCAAAAGTACCCTGACTTTTATTGGCATTCGTGTAAACTGTGTGCAAGTGTCTTTGTTTTACTGGATTTGGAGTTTGACAGTTTTTTCAAAGGATCAAATCCTAAAGTCTTTAACTTGGGCAGTTCTCACAATGACGCTTGATTTGGCACAATAAGACCATTGGGTCTGTCAAGGTTCCTCCCCCACTCTGAACTCTAGGGTACAGATGTGGGGACCTGCATGAAAACCTCCTAAGCTTACTTTTACCAGCTTACGTTAAAACTTCCCCAAGGTACAAATTAATTTTATCCTTTGTGCTTGGAATAACCACTGCCACCACCAAACTCTAAATGGGTTTACTGGGAAACGTAGTTTGGACACGTCTTTCCCCCCAAAATCCTCCCAACCCTTGCACCCCACTTCCTGGGAAAGGTTTGGTAAAAATCCTCACCAATTTGCATAGGTGACCACAGACCCAAACCCTTGGATCTGAGAACAATGAAAAAGCATTCAGTTTTCTTACAAGAAGACTTTTAATAGAAATAGAAGTAACTAGGAGTAAAGGAATCACCCCTGTAAAATCAGGATGGTAGGTACCTTACAGGGTAATTAGATTCAAAACATAGAGAATCCCTCTAGGCAAAACCTTAAGTTACAAAAAAGACACACAGACAGAAATAGTCATTCTATTCAGCACAATTCTTTTCTCAGCCATTTAAAGAAATCATAATCTAACGCATACCTAGCTAGATTACTTACTAAAAGTTCTTAAGAGTCCATTCCTGTTCTATCCCCGGCAAAGCAGCATACCAACAGACACAGACCCTTTGTTTCTCTCCCTCCTCCCAGCTTTTGAAAGTATCTTGTCTCCTCATTGGTCATTTTGGTCAGGTGCCAGCGAGGTTACCTTTAGCTTCTTAACCCTTTACAGGTGAGAGGATTTTTCCTCTGGCCAGGAGGGATTTTAAAGGGGTTTACCCTTCCCTTTACATTTATGACAGGGTCCAAGGACCTTTGAAGGAAAATGTAGTTTTAGTGTAAGTGTAATTCAGCACTGAATGTGCATAGTTTAGATTTGTGGAAGGTAATACCAGTTCTGATCTCTTTCCCTATAAGTAATTATTTATAGCCCATCTAAAATGTGCTGTGCCCTTTAAACAACAAAGAAAAAACATGGTCCTTGACTTGAAGAGTCCAAATTTAGACATAACAGGTGGTTTGGGAAGAGCAAGGGATGGGAGGAAAGAACAGAAAAATGTAAGTTGTGCTATATTATTGTGTGCTAAATGAATTACATTTTTACAGATTAGTACAGAAAAGCTTTTGGTATTGACATCATAACAGCTGCTATGTGGCAATTTATCTTATTGCAGAGTTGTGGATAATTTTGGTAATACAGAAAGAAAAAGGTATCGTAAAATCAATTAGGTTCCTTTAAGTTAATAGCACTGATGCTCCTCTGTTTTACACTTTGTCCTTGACTCCACTTGCTATGAGTTAACACTTCTTCCTTAAGTGCTTTGAATGTTTCTAAAACTTTTAAATACAAATCCAGGCATCCTGGGAAAATAAAAAATAAGTGTAGCTTGCCAGAGTTGCTTTAATAGGGGAAAAAAAACATCAATAGGTGTATCTGTTGGAGAATATTTTAAATTTGTGACTTTCCATATAACAGAAAGTGTATTTTTATTCCCTTCCAAAAATTTTCTTCAGTTGCATTTTTTATAGACATATGTTTATTTTTGAAGTGCCACAGTCTTTGGAGACAACTAATTTTGTGATTCATGAACTAATACACTTTTGTTACAGTGATCTTCAAGCAAAGATATAAATAAAATGTATGTTTGTGTGGCATTTGATGCAGCTAGAGTGCCAGTTTAAGGATGCTTGCTATACTACACTGTAAAAACATTGAATAAATAGCACTTCCATTTAGTATACTAGTGACCTTGCTGTTAAATAAAGACAAGTAATGGATGCAACATTCAGATTTGCCATATCTGTTTGATGCAGCTGCTGTCTTCTTGAAAGCATCTGTTTTCAGTGTAGCATTTTTCGCATTCCGTGTACAGCAATTAAATAGAGCTGTCCAAACAATGTTTTATAATACTAATGCTACTGTGCCAAGTATGTGTGGATAAACAAGAGATTGGGGCAGAGTAAATGTTCTGTTAGGGGTATGGATGCTGTGTTAAATTAAATACTGATGTATGTGTTCAGACTACTCAGCTATATCAAAAAAGGCTGTTTATTTTAAACGCTAAGCATATAATCTTCTCTTGATGAGTACATGTAGGTTCTGTTAGTGCTAATGAGCGTTATGCGCATGCATTAGACAGAAGAACCGATTCCTTCAAGATTAATGCCATAGGTTTGTACAGAACATCTAGAATCAACACAAGCTGTTTTCTCCTGCAGTGAAAAAATAATCTGAAGCATGTTTACAGTACATTCCCTCTTAAGAAAGACTGTCACCAGCACCTTAGGAGCAGTACACATAACATACACACTTTATCTATTTTAGGTACTTGTATGGCCCCCATTACCCCAGTATCCGAGCTCCTCACTATGTTTCATGTATTTATCCTCACAACACTCCTATGAGGTAGGGAAGTAATACTGTCATTACAGATGGGTACTGAAACATGGAGAAAATAAGTGTTTTGCCCATGGTCATATAGTGAGTCTGGGTGGAGCAGGGAATTAAACCTGGCCTCCCAAGTTCCAGGCTGCCACCCTAACCACTGGCCTATCCTCTCTCTCTTGTGGATGGGCATACTGGGTATGGCATATTCCCTTGCACTGGGGCTGGTTGAAAAAGGCAAAGAGAAGAGCAAGCGTGTCACTTTCAGCTGCAGGCAGAGAGAGAATGCCATGAGTCCTGAGCAGTTCTCAAAGTGAAGAAAAATGTGGACATTGTGGTACTGAAAATAAGGGTGGAGAGAGGAAGCTATACACACCCACACACAGAGGTGTCCATATAATCTGACACGGGTGTGGCCAGTTTCTGAGAAAAGGAAGGGGTGTTTCTGATGCACAAGAACTAGCCCTTTTCTCCAACTCTTCAGTGGGATGGAAGGAAAAGAGGTGTTTACAGGCATAACAAATGCTGACTTTTGGAAAAGGTCAAGTCAGTGCATAATGGAAAAATGTCTGCAAATAGTCATTTGAACTTGAAAACTAACTTTGATTCAGCTATGTTTGAAATTCGTTCATTTTCCTTTTCGGCAGGCATTTCAGTGGTCAAGCTTTACTAGCATCAACTGAGTGTTAAGCTAAAATGATTGAAAGGGAGTTTTGAATTATTCTGCTGCAATATATGAAATTCAAAATTCATGTAAGTTTGGTTACATAAGTCACATAATCATTTAACAGAAACAGTACCACATGACTTGCATAGCTAAATGCCATGGCAGGACTATTTAAATTGAGATATTTACCTGAAACTGTTCACATGCTGTTTGGATAGGAAAATAAATTTAGAAGACAACAGAAAATTTCAAAGCAACAAGAGGATTCTGTGATCTGTTTATCATTGTGGCCCACATAATCATGTGATTGATTCAAAAGAGCAGGGTTCTTTTCCAAACTGGTGTTGATCTGCTTGGTAACCTTGAGCAAGTCACTTCACCTCTGTGTGTCTCAGTTTCCCCACTTGTAAAATACAGTTATCTCCTTTGTAAATGGCTTTGAGATCTGTATGTAAAAAGTGCTATATAAAAGCTAGCTATTAGAGTGTTATTGTCAACATTTAACGAACAGGCAGAATTCAGCAGTTCCATTATTCATCCCTGAATTTTTGCACTCAGCATTAGAAATCCTACATGGGATGATATACTGTAGATTTTGGTGTTGTATTTGCCAGTCTACATTGAAGCTATAAACAGCCAACACTTGAAAAATAGTGGAGGAAATACTACTCTCATTGATATACTGGAGAATTGGTGGTTATATGTTTGTTTCAAATGCTGTCTGCAGATTATTTCTTGTGAGGATGGAAGGAATAACCCTTAATCAGTATTAAGGAGGCCAAGTCTTGCCGAAGTAAAATTATGCTATTTTAACAAGAGATTTCTTGCTTCTCTTCTAGATGGTGACAAGGCTGATATCTCTGCAAGTTTATATCCAGACATAAACATTATTGCTGGAGCACTGAAGCTATATTTCAGAGACTTGCCGATTCCTGTAATCACCTATGAGACCTACTCCAAGTTTATAGAGGCAGCAAGTAAGAATTGCATAACAATTCATATAATTTTTAATTACATTTTCTCCTAAAAAAATGTTTTTATAAAAAATATCAACCTTTCCAACAAAGTGGAAGGAAATACATTGCTTTGTTCATTGCTCTTTCATCATTTTCCTCTTTTAAATGGAATGTTTACGTCAGTGTTGATATAAAGCTGTTCCCCCTGCAGCTATGTATGGCTGTGTAAATCAGTGTAGCTTCTCTGGAGTCAAGGGAGTTACAGCTTACACCAGCTGAGGATCTGAGCCAATCTGTTTGCTGTAATGGGAGCTGTTTATGCGGTTGTCTTAAAAAATACAGTTCTGCTTTAAGGGATTAAACCTGCTTTAAGGCATTGGGAGATCCCTAGGGACAGGAAAGGAAGCATCTTTTCTCTATTCTACGAGCTACAGAGTAGTAACGGAGCTGTTCCTCAGCTACTGTTCTATTCACAGGGCAGAGGAGCTGCGATAGTGCTTATTCCTTTACACAGCCAAGACGAGAATAGTCAATGAATCCATCACATACTGCTTTTTGTACCCCAGGCCCAAATTGCCATTGTGAGGGAGCATGCAGTGAGCCCCTATGAAGCTGGACTTTATGGGAAGCAGAGGATGCACATCCCCTATATTAGTTCTCATGTTCTCTGCTCCCCTTGTGCAACAGAACAGCACTGGCTCCAAAGCAAATCTGGCAGAGGAAGAAGCAGGATTTGCCCCCAAGTTTCTTTGTTAATACTACTTTGTTACACATGATGATGTTCTGTTATAAAAACTTGCTGAAATGGAATTCCACTGGAACTAGGTGAGTGCGCAACTCTGAAAAGATTCCAGAATAAATCCATTCAAGATTTCAAGTAAGGAATCATGCATTTTTTTAAATAACTGAGTCCCATTGATTTTAAAACTATACTTTAGAGCAAAGAACAGAAGAATGGACATACTGGGTCAGACCAAAGTCCATCTAGCCCAATATCCTGTCTTCTGACAGTGGCCAATGCCAGGTGCTTCAGAGGGAATGCACAGAACAGGTAACCACCAAGTGATCGATCCCCTGTCGCCTATTCCCAGCATCTAGCAAACAGAGGCTAGGGACACCATCCCTGCCCATCCTGGCTAATAGCCATTGATGGACCTATCCTCCGTGAAGTTATCTAGTTCTTTTTTGAACCCTGATATAGTCTTGGCCTTCACAACATCATCTGGCAAGGAGTTCCACAGGTTGACTGTGCGTTGCATGAAGAAATACTTCCTTTTGTTTGTTTTAAATGTGCTGCCTATTAATTTCATTTGGTGACCCCTAGTTCTTGTGTTATGAGCAGGAATAAATAACACTTCCCTATTTACTTTCTCCAAACGAGTTATGATTTTAAAGAGCTCTATCATATACCCCATTAGTCATCTCTTTTCCAAGATGGAAAATCCCAGTCTTATTAATCTCTCCTCATATGGCAGCTGTTCCATACCCATAATCATTTTTGTTGCCCTTTTCTGAATCTTTTCCAATTCCAATATATCTTTTTTGAGAAGCGGGGACCACGTTTCAACTCAGCATTCAAGATGTGGGCATATCATGGATTTATATAGACACAATATGATACTTTCTGTCCTATCTATTCCTTTCCTGATGATTCCCAACATTCTGTTAGCTTTTTTGACTGCCGCTGCACATTGGGTGGCTATTTTCAGAGAATTATCCATAATGACTCCAAGATCTTTCTTGAGTAGTAACAGCTAATTTAGACCCCATCAGTTTGTATGTAACATTGGGATTATGTTTTCCAGTGTGCATTACTTTGAATTTATTAACATTGAATTTCATCTGCCATTTTATTGTCCAATCACGCAGTTTAGTGAGATCCCTTTGTAACTCTTCGCAGTCTGCTTTGGACTTAACTATCTTGAGTAGTTTTGGATCATCTGCAAATTTTGCCACCTCACGTTTACCCCTTTTTCCAGATCATTTGTGAATATGTTGAACAGTATTGGTCCCAGTACAGACCCCTGGGGGACATCTCTATTTATTTATTTCCATTCTGAAAACTGACCGTTTATTCCTACACTTTGTTTCCTGTCCTTTAACCAGTTACTAATCAATGAAAGGGCCTTCCCTCTTATCCCATGACAGCTTACTTTGCTTAAGAGCCTTTGTTGAGGGAACTTGTCGAAGTCTTTCTGAAAATCTAAGTACACTATACCCACTGGATCATCCTTGTCCACATGCTTGTTGACCCCCTCAAAGAATTCTAATAGATTGGTGAGGCATGATTTTCCTTTACAAAAACCATGTTGAATCTCCCCCAACAAATCATGTTCATCTATGCGTCTGATTATTCGGTTCTTTACTATAGTTTCAACCGGTTTTCCCAGTACTGAAGTTAGGCTTACCGGCCTCTAATTTCCGGGATCACTTATGGAGCCTTTTTTAAAAGTTGGTGCCACAGTAGCTATCCTCCAGTCATCTGGTACAAAAGGTGATTTAAATGATAGGTTAGTAGATCTGCAATTTCACGTTTGAGTTCCTTAGGCACTGTGGACTCCAGGGCTGGAGCACCCCTGGGAAAAAAATGATGGGTGCTCAACACCTATGAGCAGCTCCCATATCAGCACCTCCCCCCCCCCCCCCAGCCCTTCCCACCTGCCATGGATCAGCTGTTCCACAGTGTGCAAGAGGCGCTGGGGGGGAGGGGAGAGGAGTAAGGGTGCAGCCCGCTCAGGGGAGGGGGTGGAATAGGGCGGGAAGAGGCAGGGTGAGGGTGGGGCCTTGGGGGAAAGGATAGAGTGAGGGCGGGGCTTGGGGCAGGGCTCGGGGGCAGCACCCTCTGGCACATTAGAAAGTCAGCACCTATGCCTGGGTGAATACCATCTGGTCCTGGTGTCTTATTACTGTTTAGCTTATCAATTTGTTCCAAAACCTCCTCTAATGACACCTCAATCTGGGACAGTGCCTCAGATTTGTCACCAAAAAAGAATGGATCAGATCTGAGAATCTCCCTCACATCCTCATCCATGAAGACCGATGCAAAGAATTCATTTAGTTTCTTCGCAATGGCCTTATCGTCTTTGAGTGCTCCTTTAGCATCTCAATCATCCAGTGGCCCCACTGGTTGTTTAGCAGGCTTCCTGCTTCTGATGTACTTTTTTTGCTTTTACTTTCTGAGTCTTTGGCTATTCTTTACATTCTTTTTTGACCTTTCTAATTATATTTTTACACATCACTTGCCAGAATTTATGCTCTTTTCTATTTTCCTCAATAGGATTTAACTTACACTTTTTAAAGGATGCCTTTTTGAAGCATGGATAAGCAAAAAGTATAATATTCTAAACTATTCCCCTTTCCCTTCCTCCTCGCCACACACTCTTAATAATATCACAGTCCTCTCACTTACGCTCCTCTCTCTTTCTTTCCACATCATATGAAATTCTTCAAGCTTGTCACTAATCTTATAAATAACATGCTAAGATCAATTTACCAGCATCAATTTACCAATCTTTTAAAAAGCATGACAAAGATTTGTAGCCTTCTAAGGTTCAATCTGTTTGTGTTCCTAAATTTTGATGAAAAATTATGTAGCAAATATAACTTTGCCTTGGCTTGGAATATATAATGCCATATTCTTCTTATAGAATTCCTGTCTAGATAGTTGGACATTGTCAAATATTTTAAATTACCATCACAATTCCCACGTCACTATTATCTACAATACAATACATGATTTTGTGATGTTGTTTGATTTTAGTTTCATTAGCAAATTTTTAGTACCATCCAATATATTTGACCGCTGCCTCAAAGGATATATTTAACTTAAATTCCCATTGTAAGGAACTCATGCAACCTGTGTAGAGCTTGGATGTGAATTAGTATAGCTTACCCCTATTGGTCATTGCATATCAGAGGCCACCCAGGCTGCCTATATAAGAACTCAGTGAGTGCCCATCAGCATCTGCTCAGTGCAACGGCTGCCTGGCTCCTCACCTGCTAGGTGTAGTGCTGTGTTCTTGACATAAAGTCTGATGCTGCTTCAGCTGAACCCAAATCTGTTGTGTTATCTTGTTCCATGACACCCATCTTTCTTTGATGGATAGTCCAGATATCACATAAAATCAGAGGTGAGATGAAGGGTAGATGCAAGTCAGAATATTAAAAATACTGTAAGAGAAGGTTCAGGTGCTGTAGGCAGACACGCAGGCATAAAAGTAATTACACAAAGTCTCAGTTGTTGATTGCTTCACAGGTTAAAACCATTTTATTAGCTACCTTGGCATCCTTGCAAAAACACTCCATATATAAATGTAATATTTATCTTCAGCTGCACATTCAAGAACTGGACTATACCATTTGTCCTTGTAAATGATTCCGTAACATTATTGCAGCTTCTTGCATTATTGCTATTTATATGTGTAAAACTACTGACATTAATTCTGTTGTGTTTTACAGAAATCTCTAATCCTGATGAACGATTAGAAGCTGTCCATGAAGTACTGATGCTACTTCCTGCTGCGCACTATGAGACACTTAGATATCTAATGATTCATCTCAAAAAGTAAGTTAGTTTGCATGCAGAATAACCTTTGAACAGCTTATCTCTTTCTACTTTGAGATATAATAGAAAGCAATTATAAGCCTCCATCACAGCCCAAAGGTTAAAACTACACTGCTACAAATAAGATGAGAATAAACAAGGAAGAAGAGTAACTTTGCACTTAGAGCATAATGCCTTCCATCAGCAAATCTCACTATATGTTAGAAATGTTAATTTAGTTTTGTAATATGACCACACACAGTCACAAAAGAACAAAATACAATAATTTTACTATGTGAGACAATAAATAATTAGGTTATACTTTGCATTACAACTGTAGTTACAGATGTAGTTAATGACAGTTCTTTGCATATGTGTCAGGGTGGACCCCATTGTAGGGGATCCATGCAAGACTGGAATTTCTCTGAATAGCGGTGTCCATCAGAGCCACACAGGGTCTCCTTGGGCTTCCATAAAAGTGTATTAAGGGTAAATCTCCCTCATTTTCCTCTTTCCACCAATGGGAATGAGATGGAACCTGGCAAGTATCTGATCCACTAATTCTTATTTTTGCCTAAGCCGTCTGAAAATCCTCTTTAGAACTCTTCTGATGACCTTGATTTTTGACTGCTGTGATCACTTCGACCCAACTGGACTTGGTATTGACTGACAGCTAAACCCCCTGTACAAATCCCTCTGTAGAGGGATCCTTAACATGGTGGACTCAAAACCTGTGGGCTTCACATATTGTCCATCCTGTGACGGCCTAATTCTCTTAAAAGATGGCCATGGAAGGTGCCTCAGCTGCCTAGGAAATCACACATTCTCAGCAGATGCTCAGGATGCATGTCATTCTCTGCTAGGACATGTGAGACACAAGGCTGAAGCTCCATCTTCTGGAACAATCCATGAAGGTCTCCTCTGACTCTAAGGTGATGAGCTCTAAGATCCTGCTAGTGGACCACCCTCCCTATCACTCTCCCTATCAGTATCTCTGGCCAGACCCCTACATTGGAGTACCAGGAGGAACAAGATCCAGGGACAGAGCAACACCAGTGCCCTATATCACCACCAAAGGCCCTCATCTTCATCTCCTGACAAAGCAGTATCCTCAGCACTGCTACCAGCATCTCATGACTGTAAACATTCCAAAATCTCCATGTGAAGACTGTTGAAACTCTGGCGATAGAGATGGTAGTGATCATCAGAGAAATCCCACAAGCTATTTGACATCCTGTCAGCTTCTGGTCCAGCCAGGGTTGTCTTCCCCATAAACAGAGGACTGCTTGACCCACTTAAGGGATTATGGCAGATACCGTCTATGATAGCATCCATTGTGAAGCATGTCAAGAAGAGAAACCAAATATCTCCAATGGGATTTGAGTACTTCTATACTCACCCAGCCTGGGCTCTTTAGTTGTGTTGGAGGTACAAGAGAAATCTAAGCTGAGCAGGAGTACCCCCAAGGATACCCAAATGGCTCACCCTATTTGGGAGAAAGTCATACTCCTTTGCTTCTTTACAGCTACGTGTAGCCAACTGCCAGGGATTTCTGACCCAGTATGACTTCCTAACATTGGGCAGGGTGTCACTCTTCCTTGAAAAGGTCCCACACAAGAGCAGGGAGGAGCTAAGAGACATAGTTAAGGAAGGTCAGTTAGCACCTATGATGGATGCTTCCAACACCTCAGCAAGGTCTTTGGCCATTTCATTGACAATGCAGAGAGAATCATGGTTCCAAGCATTGGGTATTCCAAGAGAGGTACAGGACCCATAAATATATAGCAAGTGCACTTGCTAAAAGACTCAAAAGCCAGAGATTGTCCCTTACAGGTTCAGAAAATTCTCATCCAAAGCAGGAATTCAGCACCAGGAAGACTTACTCCTCCAAACAGAAAAGATGGTCTGGAACAATACAGACCCAGTAGAGGCACCAATACTGAAAATCCTCAATTATATGCAGCTCCTAAAACAGGCTAGACTAGCATTTGGTTCTCTCAAGGTCCATCTAGCAGCAATGTTGGCATGTCACATGCCAGTACAGTTGCACTCGATCTTCTCTCATCCAGTGGTATCAAAATTCCTTAAGGGTATCCTTCGTATTTACCCTACAGTTAGAAACCTGACCCTTGTGGGATTTCAACATTATTCTGCTATAATTCATGGAGTCGCCCTATGAACCATTGTTGGAGTCTCACTGCATCATCTTACCATCAAGATGGTATTTTTGGTGACCTTCACTTCTGCATGGAAAGTCAGTGAGCTCCAAGTCTTCGTGGCCAGACTGCCTTACAGATCTGTCCATGGGGACGTTGAGACCACAACCCAAGTTCCTTTCTAAGATGGTCTTGATGTTCACCTGAACAAGTCTGTTACCTTGGCTGTGTTCTTTTCAAAGCTGCACTTGATGCAGGGACAGAAGAAACTGCATGCCTTGAATGTATCCAGGGCTTCGCTATATTACCTTGGTAGAATCAAGCCTTTTGGGCTGCCTCTCTACCTGTTTGTGGCCATTTCCAGCCCATCTAAGGCCAAGTCATCTGTCACAGAGGATCTCCAAGTGGATCACACAGTTCATTTCCACCTGCTATCAGCTGCCTGGAAAGTCTCTCCTTCTGAACATTGAGGTGCACTCTACCAGGGCACAGGCTGGTAAGCATTATACCTTTGACATGGCAGTCAGGGCAGACACCATGTTCAGGAGGGCAGTGCTACAATCATTGTGTGACTGATATGGCTGGAACTCCTCACTTCAGCCGTTCTGAGAAGACACTGCTTGCCAGTCACCTACTGTGGGATCCACAGACACATACTTGAAGAAAGAACGGTTACTTACCCTCCAGTAACTGTTCTTTTCTAGATGTTGTAGTCTGTGTCGATCCCACAACACCTCCATCACCCCTTTTGAAGTCCTAGGCTAACAGGTTTTGAATTGTGAGGGAACTGAGGTGAGGATTGCAGCTGCCACACCCTTTATGCCCTTGAGGAACGAGTACGAGGAGGCACAGGGCTCATGTACGGTCCTGACAGACACTGCTATTCAAAGAAATTCCAGTCTCACGTGTCTGGGCACATGTGCACTGATGATGGGATCCACACTGACTACATCATCTCAAAGGACCACAATTACTGGAGGGTAAATAACCATTGTTTACATTGTAATTATCCTATGATTATTCTTTTTGATAAAATAATTACTACTAATTCCTTCTAACTGGAAGTTTAACCACATGACTGAATCACATCAATGTCGTTCCTAACATATATTTTAAGAATCCACATATGTCAACTACATTGTATTTATACTGGAGTTATCAGTTTTGTGGTAAATCTTCCATTTATATGAATAAGTAGCATTTAAAAGTTTTCCATAAGCAAAACCACAGTGAAATTGCACTGTAATTGCTGTGTAACTACAGTGAGATTACAGTCACTAAAGTGTAACCAAGATTGTATGTTGCAACAATATCATTATCTAACAATGCTTGAAGCAAAACAATCCCATAACATAATGCTACTATATATTAGATTTTTCTAGTAAAGAAATTGCTACTTACTAATTTTATTTTTTCCTACTTTAGGGTTACCTTGAACGAAAAGGAGAATTTTATGAATTCTGAAAACCTGGGAATAGTGTTTGGACCTACTTTAATGAGACCTCCAGAGGACAGTACTCTTGCTACCCTGAATGACATGCGGTACCAGAAGCAAATTGTGCAAATTTTAATAGAAAATGAAGATGTTTTGTTCTAAACAATGAAGCAGTAACTTCATAGCCACCTGCTTTGAAATTATAAGTTTAAAGGAAAACCAACATTTCTTTATAGTTTAAAAAAAAAGGAAGAGAAAGTTCCTGGGCTGCACTTCATTTTGTGCAATATTGCAGATGAATGCCAAAATGTTTAATAAAGCCTATGTCTTATAGACATATGCCTCTTTTTTAGAAAAAAAAAAGTCAGAAAAAAATCCTTTTACCTTGTATCTTTTGCCTTGCCTCATATGTATATTTGTTTTGAGATGTTGCAAACACTTTTACTAAGGAACACAAAACATATTTTAATATGGCTAGAGAAGCAAAAAGGTACTACTTAATCAGTGTTACTTGTATACTGCTATACATTTCCCCACTCTGTAAGACATAATTATATGTGTCAATCGTGAAACAGAACCTATATTATCAAGATATTTTACTTTAATTAGCTGCTAGAATGGCATTTTATTTTAGCAAACAATAATTCAATGTGATGCATTTTTTCCATATATCCTCTCCTGCATTTTTGCTATGATATAATGAAAACATTTACCACTAGTGCAGTATTATCCTGACATACCTCTTTTATTGCAAATGTTTTGAAAGAAAGAGACTTCTTTTTTTAAAAAATGTGTATTCTCACTTTCTTTAGGTTTTTGTTTATATTTTAGGCATTATAAGTTTGTATAGTACATTTTTAGTCATTTGATATTTTCTAACAAGTATGGTCTTATCATTTCTTTTTCCCATCCAAAATGTGGTGTTGAAAGTTTTCAAAAGTCTGGTGGTAGTATCAGTTTCACAAGCCAGACGTTTCTTGGAGTACAGTCATGTGTAAGTTAAGTGATGCTGGGACACTGGATATTTTCTGGCTTTGTTAAAACGTTAGCACTTTTGTTTTGCTTGATTATTTTTTTTTTTGTAAAAAGCAATTTGTCATGTTTCTGTATTTATAAATGTACAGTAAATCTGCTGAAAATGTGAGTGTTTCTCTTGAACGTGTTTTCTGATGGTTTGTTTTTAAAAACAAGAATGTGTAAGAAGTATGGGAGTTGGTAAATTTAATTACTACCAATTTTTTTTTATTTTCCTCCCCTCACAAATGTTGACCTACATGGTTCATAATCTAACTGAAAAATTTTCTAATGTTAAAATGATTTCTCAGCATGAGATTTTTCTAAAAACATAGACAGACAGCATACTTTACTACCAAACTGAATTTTCAGTACAAAAAGCTATAATCTCTCTTTGTCATTGTGTGGATCACATGCTTGGTAACTCAGTGATACAGTTTTCTGAACTATTTCAGGGAGCATAGCTTTCTATTCAAATTGAAAAATGTGTGTAACTATGATAATGAATGGGGGAAGGAATACTGTAAATTTGTTGTTCTTTAGAGAAATTTTTAAGGCCTAGGTAGATTAACCCAGATTGCACAGCAGATGCTAAATAGTTCTGATTTGCTGATGCTACTATAGATTTGCCTAAATTGTACAGGTTTATTTGTTGTAGGTGCTGTACTAAATACTGTCATAAAAATGATCTGGAAATGGTTTTATTTTGTGAAGTAAACTATGCTTTGTAATTTATGATAGTGTAAATGGAAGGAAAATCCTATTAAATGTGTTAAGAGTTCTGGCATCTGTTGTTTTGACCATATAGCAACCTGGGAAACAAACCAAACAGTTTCTATCAGTCCTCCCATCATTGCAGAAAAGTTCATTGCTGGTAAAACTCAGAACTTGTTTTACTGTCAAGTTTTGAATTGGTAGTGGGATGTTAATACTTCTGCAACTTCTTTACTGAGCTCTGCCACCAAATTTCTATTCTTAGAAGGTCAAGTAAGCAGAGAACCAATATATCCCAATCAGCTATACCACAATGCCTATTCCATGACACCAAAGCAATTTTTTACTCTACTTGCTTGCATGCAAGAGTTTGAATATGACAATTTTCCTTCATTTCTTTTCAGTTGGGACTTTGTTGTTTAAGAGAGAGTTCTGTTTTACTGACAGGTTTCAGAGTAACAGCCGTGTTAGTCTGTATTCACAAAAAAGAAAAGGAGTACTTGTGGCACCTTAGAGACTAACCAATTTATTTGAGCATAAGCTTTCGTGAGCTACAGCTCACTTCATCGGATGCATGCATCCAATGAAGTGAGCTGTAGCTCACGAAAGCTTATACTCAAATAAATTGGTTAGTCTCTAAGGTGCCACAAGTACTCCTTTTCTTTCTGATTTACTGATACTTTTGAGTTGGAGGAAAGGTGAGCGAAGGTCTGCAATCCTACCTTTGACTGCTTCACCTCTCCCTGTGAAGCGTGAATTGGTGCCTTTGATATACCTTATGCCCTGAATGTTCAACTACTGTAGAAGGTAGTGCCTTTAGAAATATCCGTTTAAAAGCAACTTTGGCTGGAGAAGACCTCTAATTGATACTATGGATGGTACTTTAAAAGAGAGAGGGAGGTGGAACCAGAGGGAGAGAGGAGTGCAATTATTCTTCTACACACTCTTAATGCTAATCTGGAATTATGGTTAGTCTCTGCCTCAGCTGGCTGACAGGTAGCATCACCTATGGAATGTGAAACTCCAGCTCCCCTCCTGCCATGTCCCTGGTTCGAGTTCTAACTGAAGCAGACGAAAAGCAAGCAGAGCCTGCTCCTGTGAAACAGAATGTCTGCCTGCCAAAGAACAGGGCCAGGCAAACAAACTTCTGGAAAGCAGGAGTATGCACCAATGTGTAGAGTGAGCTGGGTCTGACTGGATTATACCAAGTCTCTTGGTCTCCCCTCACAGAATACAGCAGAGCCTGATGCTGTGATGGCTTTTTCCTCACCAGACACTGCTAAAGAGTGGTGAGAGTAGTTTGCAAGATTCCCCTGTGGCGTGCATCACTTCACTTTTGGACCATGTCCCCTCAAGGGACACTAGAAGCAGATGAAGCCTCTGCTCTAACAAGAGTCCATTTTATCAGCAGTTGTCCCGGAGGTGAGAACAGTAGTGTAGCTGAGGGTAAACATAGGTAAATGGAGAGCACCTGCTTCTCACTGCAGGTGTAGGGACTTTAAATTCGATTAGTTTATCCACTTTTTTTTTTTTTTTTACCACAGCACTACTGGGCATGAACCTTGCTCATGTCCATGTCCCTGAAGGGAGCTGTTATTCAACCTCCTTCTCCTTTAGTTCAAAGCACTCTGTCAGCTCACTGCACATGCACCCTCGAGTTTCTGCCATTCAGATGCCCTTGTGGCTTCTTCTTGTATATGAGTGCCGCTACTCTGCCTGCAGCCTATACCACTCACCAGCCGCAAGTGTCTTTCCTGTGTGTTAGCAGACGGGGCACCAGTCACATGACTCCCTACAATAATACTAATGCATCTTGGACCTACTTACGTTAGCAGAGAAACATTCCATTTTTCTTCTTTCTGTTTCTTGGTGGTGGTTTGAAGGTTAGTACCTGCTATGGGTCCAGTAGAACAGTGCTGAATCCTACTCTTTAACCCCCTCTTGTGAGGCTCACAGCCAGCTAGTTCCAAGAGAGGGAAAACTGTGGAGGCGGTTGTATGAAGAACTAAAAATGAAGCTACTTAGCAATAAATAGTATTCACATAAGATACAGGGCCCAGTTCTCTGCCAGTGTAAACAACCGAGCTAGTTTTAAGATGGAACTCGATACATTTATTAACGGAATTATATGATATGGTTGCCTGCGTTAGCAGGGTACTAGACTCAGGGACCCAGAAGATCCCTTCCCTTTGTTCCTAACTCTGTTCAAGCTGCAAAACAGGTGTAACAGAGTGCAGAGAAGGGCTCATTGGCTCCACATTCAGTTTCTCCCTGTTTTCAGTGGCTAATCTACCCCATCAGCAGAGGAAAACTACAGACCAGAGTGAAATCTGAGGCATAGCTGGAAAGATAAATGACCCTGTGACACATGGGTTACAAAGAGAAATATGACCACAAATCTTCCTTTAAAATCCCTTGTCTTGCTAGGATCAGTGACACACCACGTTTACTACAATGGGTCACACCACAATTGTATGGGCCAGGCTGGGGAGAAAGTAACTGCAACTCATCAGACAATAGACCAATCAGATGATGGTAGGTAGAATGGCCAATCTGCTATAACATCTATAGCCCCCCACCACCAGAATATCTGAGCCACTCTGCTTCCTCTGGGCCAAATCCTCAACACTGCCCACAGCCCATGTAACTAGGAGTGTGCACAGAGGAGACTGTTGGGGAAAAAGGAATACTCCAAGCCCACAGAGCCTCCCCACAGCTACTACTGTACCCTAGGAGCTACAATAGCTCCCAGCAGCTATTGCATCGCCAACTCCATATGGAGGGAACGGCCATAGCTCTTGATCCACCAGCCATACCTAAGTGCCATGCTGAAGCATACCGGAGCCCCTTTAGAGTTTTGTTCCATAGAACATGTGGGATGCAGACCGTTAGCTGAGGCAGTCCCCCGAAGCGCTGACACAACAGAAGACTGAGTTTGGTCCTACATGCCCACAAAGAAAGGGCAGGAATTACCTTTTTTTGTATCCAGTAACATATCTAGTTACATTACTCTAGCTAAAATACACTAAAAGAATTAAGGCATCAGCTACTTTCCTATTTCTCTTATACGAACTCCACAACAGTATGCAGAAGCATGCTGACTAACTGCAAAGAGAAAATGCTCTCTGACCATGTAATCAGCAAATGCCTCAGTCAGCATTTTGGAAGAGGGGAGTAACAGCAGCATGTAAAGTTTTCACTTCCAAAGAAGCTGTTTCTATGTAAACACTAACCTTTGTAACAATCTTGTGTCAGTCAGTATTTTATGACTTTGACCTGCACTGACGACTTTCAAATACAGAACAAGTTTTAGCATTCCTTTAGCCAGCATGCAACCATACACATGCACACAGAGTTCATTTCCTTCCCCGCCCCCTATTAGAGAAAGGTGTGTGCCTCAAAACTTCATAGAAAATTTCAGACCGCCTGTGTCTTTCTCAAGAATGGACAGATCTCTTTCACTATATAATTTTAGAAACAGACCTGAATCAAAACCCCTTGTATGAATAACTGAATTGTGGGGAAATTTGAATCTTTATCTGAATTTAGCAATTCAGGCCCATAATAATCATAAAATAATAAAAGTAGCATATCACAATTTCTCTGAGAAAGGTATGGAAACTATTATTACTGGTCAATTATATTCATATAATACAATGGTCAGGTTATCTATCTGAATGCCTGGGGATTGGGAGTAGGATATTCTCATTGGAAGGCCCTTGACCCTGACATGGGTCTGATGGAACTCAAAGCCATGATCCTACAAACACTAAAACAGGTTAGTTGATTGCCATGTTATCTCTCAGGTTACTTAAGGGGAGACTCCCTCTTGTAGGGAGCATTTTATAAAGGATTACATATACACACTTGGAGTCTGCCCATTGCTTCTCTCCCTCATTAATACATACTTATTAATGCCCACATGCCTTATCCTGATGGGCAATGCGGGGAGCAAATGAGCCTTAATCAAGCATAAAATCATATGGGGAGACTATGCAGAAGAGAATTGGGCTGCAAGGTAGTATTCCATGCCACCATGCAGCAATCACAAGCTCATCCACATGATTCGTATTCCATGGGGCAATGAGGGAGGTGGACAGCCTGCGTGGGGAAGAATCAAAGGACACATGCCACATGGCATATTCCTCCAGACAACATCACCGTTTTGAATCCTAAAAAATGCTGCTTGAGTTCACCTTACTGTACTTTCCCACCCTACCTAAACCCTGACCCTTTCAACAATTAGGCATGTTCCTTAAATCATTGGAACTAATCACAATAATAAAGTTAAGCACGTGTAAGTGTTGAAAGGATCAGGGCCTAATGAGTCCCACTGGAGGTGTCACATGGGCAGGATTGTTAGAGGTGGGGAGAACCAAAAGATGACAAGGAAGATAGTCTCTCTCTTTCACCAGCAGTCTGGCTAAAGCCAAGTTAAGCCATATGGCTGAGATCCTTCTGATTTTTTACCAATGGATTACAGTCTACACAAGCGTCCTGTTGCTGCCATTCTATTGGGTAGGATAATGTCTCTTACTAAGCCTGCTTCTGCCAGGTATGATTTCTAGCAAATGTTCTCCTTCCCATGAGTTTTAGTGTGGCCTATCCATATGGGTCTAATTCATTACTTGGTGACAATGACATTGATAAAACTCAGAAAACAAATATTGGTTAATTGATCCTCACTACAACCAGTGGTATAGACAAACAATTTCCCTTTCCCTGCTGAGTAAACTGAGGCACAGGTCAACTTCCTACCCAAGGTTATACAGCAACTCAGAATCCTGATTCCCACCCGCTCTGCTGGTATTACTAGATTGCATGCTTTCTCTTATTTTTGGGGTGTTAACTGCAGTAATTTTTTAAAGAGTGAGAGTGAATGGATTTAGAGATTTTCTTCAATGCTACAACATATTAATTTTTCTGGAAAAGCATGCCATGTGCATATATGCACTACATGTGAAAAGCTGACTGGGATCTATAGCAATTCAGGTAATTTAGCTGACAACAACTGTCCATTGTTCATAGCCATGTGTTTTGTTACAGACCTATAGAGCACCTGACCTAATCCATAAGGCAACTACCCTCTTCTCTTTCAAATCCTTTTTCTAAGATACACTTTTGCTGTGATGCCTGCAAGAAATCTGCCAATCAGTAGAAGGAGGCATTGGGCCGTAGTAGAAATTTAACCAAAAAATAATGTTTGTGCTTAACCGGTCTCCTCAAACCCATCACCTGTGTTTGTCTTGATCCTAGTGCTGCAATCGGATCTACATCTGCCATCAATAGGGCTTTCAAAGGTCCACTCACATTGATCCAATTAAAGGACTGGGGTAAAACCACAATTTAAAAGATTGTGAGTTCTTAAGGGTAGGGACAGTGCCTTTGTATATGCCTATATAATGGCTAACACACAGCGAGACTTGAATGGAGCCACTGTACTACTATACATTGTAATCAAGAGCATTTTCATTCAACATTTGGGGGGGGGGGAGAAGGGAAGGATTCTACTTTTAAACCAAACGTTGGGCTTTAAAAAGAGAAAATTCGTCCCTGCCACTGGCGGGATGCGTCCTGTCGCCGTGACACCAGGGCGTCCGCGGAGCTGCACTGCCTGGCGGCTCCAGTCCTGCCTCGGGCTGATGTGTCACCTTCGGCCGGCCACATTCCTCCCCCCGCCGCCTGTCACAGCCGTGGCGGGAACTCTGTGGGGCCGGGGCGCTCTCTCCCCGCGTGTTTGCCCCCTGCTTAGAACTGGGGCCCTGATCTCCCCGAGGCCAGCTGTAGGCTGCGCGGTGCCGGCGGCTCTGGGGGGCAGCCCGCGAGCCACAGCCCCTCTCCCTCCCTCCGGCTCCCGGGCGCGGAGAGCGGCCCTGCTGCCGCTGTCCCACCCCGCCGGGCCGGGCTCCGCAGCAGCCAATGAGCTTCCCCGCCGCGGGGGGAGCGCCAATGGGCTCACCTCCACCTGCCTCCTGCCCACACGCGAGGTACGCGGCCGGGCAGGCTGGAGAAAGCGAGGCGGGCGGGCCAAACCAAGTGTCCACTGAAACGCATCCGCCTCGCAGCCTGTCTCCGCCGCCCTGGAGGGATGGAGAGGGGCCGGGCGGCTCCTCCGGCGGATGTTGCCCGAATGGCCAGTTAAGGAGCGGCTGGGAGGCTCACCTGCAAAGCGGGCGGGCGGGCGGGCGCCTGAAGGTCTGCCCCGGGCTCTCTCCCCCGGCGCTGGCAGCAGCCTGTTGCATTGGCAGCGGGAGTTCCCCTGGGAGCCGGCTACCTGCGCTCTCCGCCCCGCAGGGACACTCGCCGCGGCTCCCCCTTGCAGGCGCGGGCCCTAGGGCGGAGGGAGCCTCGCCGCCGGCCCTCGCAGATTCCCGCCAGGTGAGAGCTCGGCCCGGCTTTGCCCCGGCGCGCAGGTGCCTCCCTCTGCTTCCCGCCGGGCTCCTTCCCTGCTCTGCCCCGGCCGCGGGCGCCCCGAGCCAAGCGCTGCTGTGGCCCCGCAGCGGGCGGCTGCCAGTGGGGCGCTCGCGAGGCCGGGGGCCTGCGCTTAGCCCCACGCCCTTCCCGGCCGGCTTCGGCCCGGCCCCTCTACAAAACTTTCCCCGGCGTCTCCCCCCAGCTGGGGCCCGGGCACCCTCCGACTTGTTGCCTCCCCAGGTAACTCGCCCCATTGGAGCCAATTGCCGCTGGTGGCCGAACTCAGCGGCACTTGGCTGGTTCCCGGGCACACGGGGCCCGCTGGCTGCCCTGGCCCGCGCGCCCTTACCTAGGAATACGACACACGGCGCCTGCAACCCCCCGGGGTCTCCCGCTGCGCGCGGGGGCAGCTGCTCGGGGCGCCAAGGCTGCAGCCACTTAGCAGCGGGTCCTGTTCTGCGCCTTCCCTATGCCTCGCTGGTGTCCGGCCTGCGCTGCTCTAAGCCCGGGCTAGCGAGCAAGGAACCTGTCCATTCTTAACCTCTCTGTTCACGCCACTTTTAGAGGCAAGCCTCGTGTTGCGGTCCTGGCTCTGAGTTTGGCTGTGTGCGCGCTTTCTGGTTTAGGAGTTGGGGCTAAACGGGCACTGTCTGTAATAAGAAAAGGAGTACTTGTGGCACCTTAGAGACTAACCAATTTATTTGAGCATGAGCTTTCGTGAGCTACAGCATCAGATGAAGTGAGCTGTGGCTCACGAAAGCTTATGCTCAAATAAATTGGTTAGTCTCTAAGGTGCCACAAGTCCTCCTTTTCTTTTTGCGAATACAGACTAACACGGCTGTTACTCTGAAAACTGTCTGTAATGGCTCTCTCGCCCTCTCTCTCGGTGGCTTTGGCCTTGCGATGTAAAGCAGGAGGGCAGGATCTTGTGGGATGCAGACCCTCGGGGCATTGGTGGGTGTGCAGTTAACCCTATGTGAATCGAGGTGAATAACCTTTGGCGGAGGATCAATTGCACAGATAGGGGAGGGGAGAGCTTGGCTCGGATAAAACCTGAATAAGAAGTCCATCTAAACTTCAGTTCAGCGTTTATCTGGCCTGGTTCTGCGCCTGGCGCTCTGGTTTAGTGGAAGTCCTGAAGTGTTGTGAAAGGAGCTATGACATGTGAAAATAGTGGCACTGTCACTAGACCTTTGGCTTCGCTCTCCCAGAATAAAGAAGCCCTCCTGACTTCTGCTACGTGTCTGACTCTCTGGTTGAAAAGTTAAAGCAAAGTCCCCTCCCCAGTTACTAGTGATCTGCACACGTGCAAAAACTTGGGGTAGGGTTAATTCTCCAAAGCAGGGGCTTTTATGGACTCCAAATGAATAGATTACTCCGCTCTTCACTACTTTGTGTTTAGGTTAGTCAATCTGTATCAACCCTATCTTTTAAATCAGGGAAATGGTGGTGGTTTGCGATACTAAGACTCTGTGAGAACTTCTAGGGTTTATGACAGAATAGCAGAGACTTGTCCGTCCTCAGTCTGGAGTTGTTTGCAGCAATGCTGTAGCCCTGCTGATCCCACGGTATGAAAGAGACTAGGCAGATGGACGAATTGGTCCATAACAAAATAGTACCTCGCCTACCGAGTCTGTCCTGACTGTCATACGAAGATCCCTGCAAAATAGGGACCGGTCTGGAAGCCTGGTGTGCTCCTAATGACCTAAGTGATGGTGGCTTGATCCATCAGAAACTGCAGGGGCACGCTGGAAATAAGATCTTTCGTTGCGTTAGCCTTATTTCCAGTGCTGTGATCCTGAGTATCTCTGGAAACCACAACCCCCTTCACTGAGACAGCTCACCCCCGTCTGATTCCCGCAGTTAGTGTCCCCACCCACTCAGGTGATAGAGCCACCTGGGGCAGAAGGGGATCTCAAGCCCAGCCCTGTTCCTGTGGCAGCGGCTGGCATCTAGTCAGCAGGTAGGTTCGGGCTCAGAGCCAGCCCCCGGGTAGAGAACACCCTGTGTGACTCGGAGCAGGGCAGGCTGCCTGCCAGCCTGGCCTCGGGCCCTCTCCGTCTCCTCCTGCCCAGCCTGGTCAGTTTCTCTGCTCTCCTGCCCTGGCAGCTGTCACTCCCTCTCCTTTCCTCCCGCACAGGAGCCGCGCCGCGAGCGCCCCGGGGAGTTCCCTGCCTCGCAAGTGCTCGCAGCCCAGGTGAGCCGAGCCGGAGCAGGGAGCGGCTGCCTCCTGCCCCGGCGGCGGTGGCTGGGCGCCGGGAGAAGATGGCTGACAGCACCGCGACCACGGGCTCCTGGTGGAAAGCGCTGACCAGAAGCAGGAAAAAAGCCAAAGAGGGGCTGGTGGCCGGAGCGCCGCCGCCCCCGGCTGAGCCCGCCCTCCCGCCGGCGCCCCCCGGTCCGGACTGTCGGGAGAACCAGCAGCCCAACTTCAGCAGCAGCGAGCCCAAATTGGGCGAGAAGCCTGGCGGCGGCGGCGGCAACCGCAGAAACCTGAAGATCTCCCACTCCGGCCGCTTCAAGGAAAAGCACAAGGTGCGAGCCCCTCTGCTGGCCGAGAGCCCCAAGCTGTTCGAGGGCAGCGCGCCCAGCCACGCCAGCGAGGAGAGGCAATAGCTGAGGCTGTGTGCTGCCGTACAGCCTCCGTCTGACCGAGCCTGGCCCCTGCAGCCAGTCCCCCAGATCTCGCTTTTCCACCACCCACAGAGTCACGGCTCCTTGGGGGCTAGAGGAGGAGACACCTGCTGCTTTGGAAACGCCTTGGGTGCCCCTCGTCGCTAGGAGGAAGCCATCTCTCCCCGGGGGGCGCGGTGACCCCGCTGTAACCAGGCCAGGGACGAGCCTATTCTCTCGTTCGGATTCCGAATTTTGGAAACAAAAATAATCCCAGCGCCCCTGTGTCTCTGTTCCTGGCTGCTGCACTTTGGACTGGACTATCACCCTCGCTGGCTGGAGTTGAAAAGTGCTGCCCTGCTGCTTATTTTAGGGGGTAGAGCGGGATACCTTTCTTGATCAAAAATAGCTCGAGCAAATGGGGATAGGTTTTAATAATGAAATAAAGATGAAGTGTAAATGCAGATTTTCTTGGTCGGAATTGAAGGTGCAAAAACGCTACAAACTGAGGAAGACAGTGCACTGCCATAAATTACTAGTGTGCTGTAGATTAACAACGCTTATAAACCAAAGTCTAGAAGGAGCATAGGAACATGGTCAATTACATTCACGTCAGAATATAATATGTTGTAGTGTCAGCAACAGGGCAACCTATGTCCCTCTAGACGGCAGACTCCCCTCTTTGCAGTAGCTTTTCCAAATAGGTGGCTATCCTTCCTCAGTTTTCTGACCAAGGGGATTGTTCATTGCTCTAAAACACTAAGATAAACCCTCTTTTTAAAGGGAGTGAAACCGAAGTACTCTTACCTAAGTTCAAGGCCAAGGACTTCCCGGGGTACCTGTAGATCTCTAACAATCATGGTCCTGTTTGCCTCTAATAGATACCTCAAGCAAAAGAGTAAACAAATCCCTGGTACATTCAGTGAGTTATAAGTGGGTTATTGTAAGTGAAAGGCACTTGGGTTCCCCTGGTCCATTAAGTGTTAGGATTTGCCTCTTGCATATTTGAACAGAATTTCTCTCTCCTTTCTTCCTCCATCCCACCAAACTTCTAGGTAATTATAAGCAAGTGCTCAAGAGGTGAATCTGTAGTTTTCTTGTAGAGAAGAGCTGTTCAGATTTGTCATTCAGCTCCCTAAGGAAGGTACACAGTGCATTAGTAGCATGGTTCTCCAGTAACTGATGGTTTCAATGTAATGAAACTCAACCAAAGAAAGTAAGTGATAAAAGGTAAATACCTTTTTAGGGAGAGAATAACGCTGCTGATGCTCAACAGAGTTGTGTTTAGTATGATTGCAGCCAACACTGAAAGCAAGAATGCCCATGAACATGTAAGGGGTTATTGGTAGTGATGATGGTAGTCTTAGCCTTTATCCCCATGCAAACAAGCTCAAGGTTCCCAATGTTTCTGCTGGTTGCAATCAAACATGAAGTGGAAGTACTGATTCTCCGAGTATTTGACATCTCAAACTTCCCTTGAGTTTTCAGAAAGGCCCTGTTACAAAGCAAACCATGAGCCAAAACACATCTACTGAGATGCTGAGATGTAAAGAGGAAAACTAAATAGATAAGACATTTTTCCACTCTATAGTATCTAAGGTAAATAAAACTGGTTTTGAAAACCTAAAACCAAACTAAACTATGCATAGTCAAAATCACTTTCCATAAGTGAGACTAAAGACAAATCAAGGTGGCAGAGACTGAAAATTCTTTCCCAACATATTAGAAACTTCTAAGAATTAATGTATGGTTGTGATATTTAATAGGCTTTAGTCAGTCCTCCTGAAATTCCATGTACTATGATTTCTGAGTACCCTTAGTCTAGATTAACCAAGTAATTTACTGTTCCTGAAGTGGGACAATAGCATACGCCTCTTCAGAAGAGTAAATAGTGAATGTTGTAAGTAGGTGGTCTGTTAACCTTCAGATGGGTTATGTCTGGAGAGTGTAAAGCTATGTCCTGCTGAAAAAAGGCCAGGAAAGCCAGACTTCCCAGTTCTATTGTGACAAATTTAACTTGCTCTGTCCACTTCTGGGGATATTTAATTTATAGACTTTTAGAAATCTCTTGCCTGAGTAACTCTTCTACCATCACACAACTTGGTCAGATCAATGACTTTATAACAGTGCACTCTAATATTACTTTATGCTGTTAAAGTAATATTAACATGCACTGTAATAGTGCAGCATTTGTGGAAAAAAGGCTTAAATGGGAGTTTCCCTTCCCGTCCCATTTACTGTTTCTAGATATAGCAGCCCCTCCTTCTCTCCCCCATCCCTGCCACAGCCCACCCTTCACACATATGGACTCTAGTTGAAAAACAACCCCCCTCCACTGACTTACAAAGAGGAGTCCTTTTACTACAAGATCATAGAACTCTCTGGGTTACTCAGTGAATTTTGACACGTGGCCTGCTGCTGTTTAGAAGTAGAGGTTTTGCAGTGCCAGTGCTGGCCTATTGAGGGCCCTAACCAGGAATATTTCCCCTCCCATCTCCAACACATAATAAAAAGTGAATGGGGGCCCCCTTGAACTGCTATCGGGGCCCCAAGCAATTGCTTAGTCTGCTTATGCCTAGTGCTGGCTCTGTTCACCTTACCTGAGCTTATCAAATGGGCTCCTTGTCCTTGTTAAGGTGCAGCTGGATATTGAGAGAATGTAACGCTGTGTCCTGCTAAAAAGAGGCCAGGAAAGCCAGTCTTCCCAGTTCCACTGTCACTCCTCTATTACAGGAGTGGGTAGGTGAGATTCTGTGACCTGCAAAGTGCAGAAGGTCAGAGTAGATGATTATGATAGTCCCTTCTGGCCTTAGAATCTATGAAAATAGCATCAGAGTACAGCTAATTCCTGCACTGCCTAGGAGAAGTCAGAGAAAGGAGGGAGAGCCATTGCTGATCATTTGTATTTAAGGCCTGGCAAATCCTTTCAGGACAGCAAGAAATTTAACGGGATGTAGTGCTGATCAGTGGGGCTTCCACTTCTGACTCTACAGCTGGCTGACTATGTAATTTCTGACAAGTCACTTAGGGCCTCTGTGCCTCATCTATCTTGTCTAAAATGAGAATAATCCTACAGTTTGTACAACATTTTGAGATCAACAGTTGAAACTCCCTAGACAGCCACAAAATATTATGTTTGGATTCTTTGTAGTTGTTGTTGTTAGAATTCAGCTAGGATGTTCAAAATGTTGCTATTAGTGTTTAATACTAGCACTGGTCAATATCTGACCAATTGTCAAACATCATGTCATCAAATTTTTAAAGTCCCATGTTATAAATGAGTAAGAGCTCAGAACAGGGTCAGACTGTGAAGTCATTTTACCCCCAAACAGCATGGATAGCAAGAATCTTCCTGTCTTTAGACTGCCCTGGAGCAGGGGGTGGGGAAGAATAATTCTGTTTTCCGGCTCAGTCAAGCCCTTTGCTTCTCCACTGAAACTATCAAAAAGAAAAGTGCTGTCGGTGTTGATGGTGGCTTTTGACAAACTGGATTTATCCATTAGAAAATGAGCTGTGACCATCATTTCATTGCACAGAGGCCATCAGCTTCTAGGTGGTAATACATTTGGGCCACATTTCTAGAGGCAAAGGGTTCCATATCCTATTACTAACCACCATAACGAATGAACTCACTGGTTTAATTAGCCTAAGTGCATCGAGATTTTACACAATGCTAGAAAATATGTCATCATATTAATTATGCAATAATTGTATGGAATTCTTGTCACTCCAAAGGAGGCTTTCTTTCCAGTTTAGAGTGGGTGAGTGGGCAGTGTTGGAGAACACTTGGTCAGAGACAATGTATTTCTATGCAATAAATGCCTGTGGGGGGAAATTGTGTTCAAGATACTTATATATTCCCCTTCTTCCTGCCCCAACTTTTTATAAAATGTATGTTTAAGAAAAGAAATCCAGGAAGTAGGACAACTTTAAAAAAAAAAAGTAATTGCAAAGAGACAAGAAGATGAGGTTCAATTTAACTCTGCATGGTAGCGTTGTAATTACTCCTAATCTAAGTATCATTAAGAATTTGAACTGATTAAAGAAATGAACTTTTTAGGATGAAAAATCAACATTCAAAAAACGAAAAGAAGCTTTACTAAGAACCTTGCAAAATGTTACCTTAAAGCCTGATCAGTCCTGCACTGGCTGAACTAAAGACAGAAGGGGAAGACAGGGTTTAACTAGCTGGTGACTCATTCCTTGCTACTATATGCTCGTCAGGTTGCTGCTCACTCTTGTTGCAAAGAAGATTGGGTAGGGCAGTTGGAGGCTCCCTTCTCCACATGTGGAGGGTGACTTCACCTGAAAAAGACATATCTGGCTCTTCTGAAGCCCCAAGGTCTGCAAGAATTTAAAAGAATCAACATCTAATGCTGCTGAGATGTTTGTACCTGAGGATCTAATGTAAGGTGAACTGCAAAAGGATAGATGGGACTACTTGTGCACTTTATTGCTTCTAAATTATATTTGTATAGTTCAAATTCGACTTGTTTTACATGAGAAATATGAGGTCTTGTTTTTTTGTGTGGAGAATTAGTGGGATAATATCACAAGTGGTTGAAGTCTGAGCAGCTATATTCCCAACCCAGAATTGAACAGAAGGATCAATATGTCCTGGCTATCCTTTGAGAGCAGCAGCTCAGCTTTCAGCCTCTTGTGATGTCATGCCCTATAGTCCTCCAGAGTGTTTGGCAGCAAAGCTGGGAAGCCAGCTCCCAGTGTTTTGTTCTTCTTTCTTAAGAAAATCTTTGGTGCAGAATTTCTACATTAGGAGGCACAATCCCCCTCCCCGACCCCATAATATCCTCCTTTATTCCCTCTGATATTCACCTAAGGGTCCTTCCCCCCTGCCCTACCACTAACCTATGGTAAGCCAGAGTGGAGTTTTGCAGGGTTCTGACATTTCCCAAGCATCTTAAAAATAGGAATAGATCTTTGGATGTAGACTTCAAATAAATTAAAATGATCAGTAGCTCCATCCAAAGAATTGAATTTAACACTCACATTTAAATACTTTATCTCAACAAAGCAGTATGTGTGCATTGGAATACAAACTTATAACAGCCTTAGGCCCTGATCCTATCTGAGTACCTTTACTCAGATGAGCAATCCCTCCTGAAGTTAATAGGAATCCTCACATGAGTAAAGATAAATGTAAGACTTTGCATAGTTTGGGATGGCAGTTCATAATAGTTGACACTTGATACATACAGTTTATCCATTCCAAAAGTATTTTGCTCTTGTGTGCATGGCTTTCTTTGCCATGTCTCCTTCTGTTTTGTATCTGCAAGAACACCTCTTTTTCAGTTTTGATCCTTTCCCTTATTCCTAGGGACAGCACACTATTGCTTAAGTAACAACTGCAGCCTCTAGCTCACCCTTTGCCCTTATGCTCTGAGCATTCAACACTGAGTTAAAAACTCAGTCCTTTGGGCCAATAACAGTTAAAGAAATACAAACCTACACATTTGTTCCAATCAGGAAATAGGCATACTGTCCATTCTACTGTTGCAGACACATGGCCTTTTCTTTACACCACTGTTTTTCCATTCCAGGCCTAGAACTCAATTTTGCAGGTCCACGTTTTGTCCCCAGTCTTGTAAATGTTTACACAGGTGAACCATACCATTGATTTCAATGGGGCTGGTCAAGAGCACAGAGTTATTTACATGCATAAGTGTTTGCAGGATCTGGTACACAATGGCCAAGAAAAAAAAAAAGAGCTCAATTTTACCCTTCCTTATGGAAACTGTTTTCCTTATAGAAAATTTTGCCAGTGATTTACATAAATGGAAGCTGAATTGAGACTTAAATTAGGTGCTGTAAATACACCTACCTGAGACATATGAATATTTTCCCAGGTTTGCAGCCCCTTGTAATTGCGTAACTCCAGAGGTGTTCTCCATGACTGGAGCTTCTAAAAAAGCTCAGTGTTGGCCCCAACTGCTCTAACATAAGTGGGAGCAGAGTTAGAACAATGTTGCGTGCTTTTGAAAAAAAAACCCTTTAAATGCTACCGGCAGACTCCATACTCAGTCCTGAAATTGTTTAGTAAAGTAGAATTTTATTTAAATGCAATAGTTACAGGTACAGGATAAATTTTCAAGGGCAAAACTCAGAGCAGTTCATTTCAAATCGTTTTAAAAAGGACCAAGAGAAGTTTCTGGAAACTGACTATTGTGGGTGCAACCACTGTCTAAAAGAAGGGGACAGACTAACATGGTTTTTGGTTTGTTTCTTTGGTGTGATGTCAAGATTGAGCATGGTGCATGAGGTGATGCTGTCTTTAGCAAGAGGCATAAAACCACAAGTAGTCCTTCTCTTGTGCATGAAAGAGAGTCTTAGCACTTCCTGCAAGATTACGGTGGTATCTCCTGTGTCCTGCTTGATTCCAGTTTGAATAACTATATTCAATATATTGAAATTCATCTTGTTCATGCGTTAGCTATAGCAGGTTTTAATACCATCCCATTGTCTGAAATGGGAAACTACTATGTCAAGAAAGCAATGTACAGCATTATAGTTTCAAACACTACTGCCCGCCTCTCCACAACTTCTTATGTTGATTTGAAAGCTGAAACCTAGAAACACTATCTTTGCAATTACAGACAATCACTTTTCCCTTACGCATTATGTAGAAGTCAATATTATTTTGCTGTGATTATGGTTTACTGTACAGGCGATTTTGACAGTTGATTTAATGCACTATTCATCCATTTGAATAAGCTTTCCAGTTGCTTTTTGTTGTACCAAGGGAGAAATTGGCCGTGTCCATCAACTGTAAAATTTTAAGCTTCAATAAACTTTAAGGATGCTTATACAACCCACCTCACACCCACACACCCAACTTTAATAATACTTAGCAACTTGCATAATTCGTTACTTCTCCATAGCACAGTGGTCTGAACATTAATCCTTATAACACTCCCAAAAGTAGATAAGTATTATCTCTATTTTACAGGGAAGTCTGTAGGGCCAAATTCATATCTTATATAAGTAGCTGCATCTCCACTGGCTACGCGCATCTTGTATTTGCTATTGTCTGAGAATGGAAACTAGACTAGATGGAAGGTTGCCTCAAAAAACCAACTTCTAATAAAATGTGGATTCAGAGTCAGATGAGCATTCTAAAATGTTTGGTCTCTACCTGAAGTGATTATCCAAACCTCTTGAAGTTTGCCCATCACTTATCCACATAATAAAGTGCAGATGCTGCATATCTCTAGCAAACAGTTCCTGATAGACCACATATTATAAAGTATGGGTGTGATTTTAAAATGTGCCTGAAAGACTTAGGAGAACAAGTCTCATTGACTTGCAATGGGACTCATGGTCCTTAGGTCTCTTATTTAAAAAAAAAAAAAAAAAGGTTTGGTATAATCTAGGCTGAGAATTTAAACTGATTTAATTATACCAATATAACCCTCCTTGCAGATGCTCTTATTCCAGTATAAGGCTGTCTCTACATACTACACAGACTATGCTGGCAAAGCTATGTTGGTATTGCTATGATGCTAGCATAACCTACCGGGCAGACAGAGCCTACACTGATGGAAGAGATTTTTCCATTGGTGCAGGAACACCACCTCCTCAAAGTTACCTATGTTGATGGAAGCACTCCTCCATTGCCAAAGCTACATCTCCACTGGGGGTTAGGTTGGCATAGCTGTGTAAGTGAGGGGTGTGGTTTTTCCCCACCCCTGACTGACGCAGATACCTTGACCTGACTTTTAAATGTAAACCAAGAGGGCCTTTTTCGGGGGGTGGGGGTTAGTTTATGTCTCTTGGGTAGAGGGTTAAGCTTAAATTGAAAGAAGGTCCTCTTATTCTGTCTGGAATAAGTGTGTCCACAAAGGGGGTTATACCAATATAACTAAGCCTATGTCACTTTAGTGCTGGGTATGACACCTTTCCTATCAAAATTATCCTCATGACAAGTATGTTAATAAATGCTACAGCACAGAGCAGTCACCATTGGGTTAATAAATAGCACATGATAGTTTACCATAACGGCACATACCAGACGACTGCATGCTAATGTATGAATTTCTTTTTCTGTGTTTTAAAGCATCCATGCTCAAGGGAGAGTTCCTCCCCCTCAACAGCTATTCTTGCCTTCCAGCTGCTACTTGATCTTTTCCAGCTCTTGTTCAGAATTCTTCCTTAAAGAATCTTTCAGTGAAACTTTTTCAATCAGGCTGTAGTATAACATTTCTGCAAAGCCACTGTTCCTTTGTTCTCTTTCTCCAGATCGGGTTGTACTTGTAAGCAGCTTTCTTCATAAACCCAAGAGAAATCTTCTTTTTCCTTTTGTCTCTATTGAGAGAGAGAGACCAAAATCCCAAGTCAGTTATAAGCCCTGAAATGTGTGTTTTTCCACTGTTTTGATATTGGTTACTGCCATGGTCTTTACCTATTCCCCTGGCCAGCCAGGAAAAGACACACCCTCAGTCAACACAATCGAAAGCCATTTAAGTAAAAGCTCTTCAAATGCTTTAAAAATGTTTGCTTCCAGCAAATCCCAGTGTCAAGCAGCAGTCATTTGACACCTTTCAAAAGCAGCCAGTGTAGAGTAAAAACAGCAGCATGATTCTATTCGTAAATCATTTTTAGGTCTGAACTGCTATCATAAAGGCCTATGTTATGTTTCTGAGGGGACGTGAGGGGACACTTGCACAGGCTTCATTGGTTCTTTCTGCCATTTTCTGATTGTATAGTGGCTGCAGTATATGGTACCAAGGATTGTAAGAATTTTACTCTCTCACATAGACACACACACACACACACACACACAGAGTAGTGCAAATATAGGGCTAAATTATCTGGAGTCCTTGCAAATGTGGTATTTGTATGCCCACATAGCACCTAGCTGGTCAAATCTGTATGCAAATACTTCACTTGTCAGTACACATTGGGTATTTGCATGCGTGAGCTGACATGTGCAAATCCACATGTGATATGGCACGCATGTAACCTTTGAAAATCTGGCCTTTGATGTCTCAATAAATGCTTTTAGGTTTGAAGGTTTGAATGGAGAATCCCTTGAGAGTTCAAGGTGAAATACAACCCAAGCAGGCTCTGAATAGAAAGCCCAGTGTTCTGAACCTGCCATACCTCGTCCCAGGCTGTTACAGGAGTTCTGAGAGAGGAAGACGTACCTGCTCTAACAGCAAATTAAGCATAAAGATTTTAATCTGACAAAAAGCTGTTCAATGGAAAGTTTAAAAGTCATGGGGAGCCTGGAGAGCACAGCTCTATCTTTTCTGCTAAAATCAGAGGCAGGGCTCCTCTTCTCCTCGGTTTGTGGGGGCAGTGCTGTGGTCAGCCCGTGCAGTGCAAGCTCCCCAACCTGTTTCAATCTATTTTAACCCATGATTCAGTAGCCTCATTTTGATGTGTTATGGTGAGGTTCACTCAGGGCTCAACTCACAAGGCACTTGGAGAACTGCCAGTTCTGCTTGATCAAACAATTGCATTAGCTTATTAAATATATGGAGAGGCTGAGGGCAAATACAGACGGGATTCCCCTTGCCCATGCAGTAAGCATCTCTGAGTGTGGGATTGGGCTCTGAAACTCCCCCTTGACTTCAGTGAGACTAGAGTTGGGCCTGTGCTGAGCACTTCTGAAAGCTTCACCTTTAATGTTTGCACATTATAGAGCTCAGATGAAGATCTGTTTCTTTTATGGCAATTTAGTGGACCACACTTTCTTGCTCCTACTAGTAGGCAAGTCACTTGCATCTTGGTACTTTGAGGGGAAACATACCCTTGGGATTTCAGGGCATACAATGAGCTGGCAAGTGGCAATTGCAGCTGTAGTGAGCCAGTGTCTTTTGCTTTAAAGAAGGTAAATCCTGGAGTCATTCTGCTGGAATTCTGAATTGGAAACCTCATTCTGCATCCTAGATAGGGACTGGGGCTGGAAGAAGAGAGGTCATTCTTGGTGGAGGGTTATCATCTCTGGAACTCATTCTCCTTTGTGGTTTTTCAGAGGCCAACATGATGGCCTGCAGGGATGATGCAAGACCAGTCTGTTTACCCAAATATTTTGCTTGAGCCAGGCAAGTGGGTCATCTTTTTTTCCCCCTCCTGATATTGGTGGCTAATAGTCCTTTCTGGGTCATTTCCATCAGGCTCAGTGTCGGGTTTGCTCTCTTATTGGTCACTGCAGGCAGGTGTTTTTTTCACAATGTGTTTTTGATCTTTCCTGTGACTTTGCCTAGATGCTCTAAAAAATAACTACACCTGATGATGTGGCTGCGTTGCTTCACCAGGTAGTTGTGCAGTCTCACCCATCCCACAGACTGAAAAGGTTCGAACCCAGTCAGTACATAAGTGAAAGACTGCCATGGAATAACTGTCAGAAGAGGACCGAGTCATTCAGTAGGTGGCACTCCTCCATCCTCCGTTAGTACTGAAGCATGGAGTTGAGGACAGAAAGATGTTATCTGAAAGATGAGATGTAAAACTGAGGTCCTGATAATGTGAGAGACAGGGTGAGTGAAGTAATATTTGTTATTGGACCAACATCTGTTGGTGCGAGAGAGGAGCGTTCAAGCCATACAGAGCTCTTCTTCCTGATAAAGTGTCAGTATTATTAAAGTTCCAGTAGCTTGCCTATGTAAGGTACTTACATTGCTCCTATTACCATAGTATTTGAATACTCCATGATCTTTAGTGTGTTTATCCTCTGAGGGGAGGAAATACTATTATTCCAATTTTACCCATGAGGCGCTGAGACACAGTCTGGCTCCTTGACTTGGCCCCAGGAAGTCATTGGCAGAGCAGGGAATGCTTTTCACAAAAAGAAGGACAGTCCTGGTCTGCTGCAGTTTCCACGGTATGCATCCAATGAAGTGAGCTGTAGCTCACGAAAGCTCATGCTCAAATAAATTGGTTAGTCTCTAAGGTGCCACAAGTACTCCTTCTCTTTTTGCGAATACAGACTAACACGGCTGTTACTCTGAAACCGGTCCTGATTAAATTCCAAATTTGTCTGATAATTTCTTGGTGCCCTCCCTAACTTCAGATGAATCTTGCCACATCCTCTTTCCTCTGTCATGTAGTGCTGCTGCATGCTGTTATATTTCTGCTACGTTTCACATCAGAGGTGGCTGTGTTTCTGTGAATTGCGTACCGATTCCTATGCAGACAATCTGCAAAGTGTTTTGGGATCCCTCTGGATAAAAGATGCTGTATAAATATAAGTTGTCACAAGAGTGCCTATTAGGTTTCTGACAGTGGCTGTGGTCTCATGGCAGAAATGCAGGCACATGCACTGGGTCACAAAATACATTTTAAAAATTATCTTTGCTTGCCTGGTGTTTGATAAAGTAGGTCTGAGATGGCATGTCACACAGTGCAGGCTGGCTGGCATGTCACACAGTGCTGACAGATATATAAGATTGTACAATGTTCAAATAATATAAATATTCATCACAATTATAAAGCAATAAAAGTGATCTCCCCACCCCTGGGATAGGCTGGTCTGACAAGCTCTTAGGTCTGCACCCTTAATTGGAAGGAACTCATGTCCTATTGAAGATTCTAAAGTCTGTTCACCTTAAGGGACTAGCTGGTTCCAGTGGGTAGCGCCTCTCTTGTTCCAGTGCTGTTTCTAGTGGCTCCCCAAGCTTGGGCCTTGTCTACATGGGAAAGTCTTTGGGGTATGATTTTTAAACCAATAACCACTAATAAGAGTGTCCACACAGGAGGAGGAAGGTTATGCCTGTTTAAGTATATCTGTGTAACTGGTAAAACCTTCCTGCTAGACCTAAAGCCTAAGATGGCTCACTTGGAGTGGGGTCTGTGAGGGTATGTAGACACAGGGATGAAAAAACCCATGACCCCGACTCAGCTGACCCAGGCCAGCTGCGGCTGTGCCAAGGGGCTTTTATCCCCCTGTAGATGTACCCTAAGTCTCTAGTAAACAGTGTTCTTCAACGAAGGACACAGTCACAAAGGAAATCACTGAAAATGGATCCTTTCACAGAGGTTGTTAAAAGAAGGCCAAAGAATGTAGGCTATATTTATGGGATGGGGGATTCTATCCTGGGAATCAGTGACTCTGAAAAAGATCTGGGGGTTGTGGTGGATAGTCAGCTGAATATTAGCTCCTAGTACAACACTGGGCCAACAGGGCTAATGCGATCTTGGATACATAAACAGGAATCTTGAGTAGGGGTAGAGAGGTTATTTTACCTCTGTTTGACACTGGTGAGACCACTGCTGGAATGCTGTGTCCAGGTCAAGAAGAATGTTGATAAATTGGAGAGGGTTCACAGAAGAGCCATGAGAATGATTAAAAGTTTAAAAATAATGCTTTGTATGGATAGACTTAAGGACCTTAATCTATTTAGCTTATCAAAGAGAAGGCTAAAAGGTGACTTGATTACAGTCTGTAAGAACCTACATGGGAATCAAATGTTTGATATGGGCTCTTTGATCTAGCAAACAAAGGTATAAGATGATCCAATGCCTGGAAGTTAAAGATAGACAAATTCAAACAGGAAATAAAGTGCCAAGTTTTAACAGTGAGGGCAATTAACTATTGGAACAATTTACCAAGGCTCATGGTGGATTCTCTATTATTAGCAATTTTTAATCAAGATTTGATGTTTTTCTAAAAGAGATGCCTTAAGAATTATTTAGGGAAAGTTCTGTGGCCTGTGTTATACAGGAGATCAGACTAGATGATCACAATGGTCCCTTCAGGCCTTGGAATTTATGAATGTCTGGAAAGGAGAAAAAAATCACCAGGAACAGTTAAATTAAGAGTGAAGAACAATTTCCTCCACTCCTGGGATTATTGGGTGAAGCTGGGTCATGCAGGAGGTCAGGTATCATAACACCCACTTTTGCAACTTATGGGCTCTTAACATCTATGAACTTTGAAATGGAAGCTCAGTCAGCCCCTTACCTTGGCACTCTCCTCATCATCCTGACAAACCAGTTTAAAAATACGCTGATTACAATTTTATTTGTTGGACTACGAAACAGACTTTTCTTATTGATACTCTGCCAAGGATGTAACTTGCCCAAAGTTTTTCCCCCTCACACTTCATTAAGTTTTTCCTCTCTGAAAATTCAGGAATGGAATTCTCTCTGTTCTTCAAAGTCCAGGAATACATAGGGTGATCCCACCATCTTGGTACCTTGAGGGGACACCCTTAGCATCTCAGGTACATTAACTTGACAATTGCAGTTGTACTGAGTCAGTGCATCTACTATCAAGAGCAGGGTATGACTAATAATTTTGGCACATTTGGGGCTCCCTCTTGGCTTGTTGGGCCCAACAAGAATTTACAGGTTTCATGGGCATTCTACAACCATCTCTCATACATTGGTCACTATAATAATATATTGGGGTGAGGAAGAGAATATTTTAGCTCTTCTGAAAATCAAAAGCATGGTAAAATAGCTTAATAAGGGGCATGCCCAGGCTCATTGATTTTGTTAGATTTCACATACAGGGATTTAATGTGAACGTTATTTAACTTGGAGCTTGAGTCATTAAAATGAATGATTTTTACTATGTCAAAATATTAAGAGCATGAGACCTTTTAAAAACAGTAACTGGCCTTCCATCCTGCCCAATATGCTGGTCTGGTTTTGGACCCCACTTTCCCCAAATCTAAGTGGGCATTTATACTCATTTATACCCTCTGTTTCATTCATCTTCCCTGGTAACTTATTTCATAGTGTGTGTTTACTATTACCCTCTGTTCAGTTCTACTGTAGATTCCTAATGTTTAGGTTATAGGTCCCCTAGTTTTGATTCTTTCAATGGTATGACTTTCTCCCCAGGATTTTTAAAGGCAATTCAGATGTTTGAATAGCATATGTTTCACTTACTGACAGCCATTTTTTTTTTGCTTGATATCAAGTTTTGGTGTATGTAATCAAGGATAATCCTCAATACATCCAAGGATATATGTCTTAAGATCTATTTCCAGTAGAAGAAGCTGTTCCCACAAGACAGTAGTGAGATACATTATGCAGCCTCCTGATCAGCAAAATGACAGAATCTGAAGTCTTCAGAGAAGCCACCTGCAATGGAGATGAGAAATCTTGAGAGAGAATTCCCTCCACCCCAACCCAAAACATGAAGAAAGCTAATTCCTCAGTACATTCTTCATGCACTTGCTTCGAACGTTCTGAACGCTGTAGAGTGTTAGCTATTAATTGTACCATTGCTAAAGGGTTCATTGAATAGGAACAACGGCATCTGAGGAATAAGACATAATGTGCTGTGAAGTATTTACAAGTGTGGTAGTTATAAGCACACTAGTGAGGTACAAGACATAACGGAATGTCTTCAAAAGTACATCTGTTATAAAACACAGCTTTGGACATACACATTTAAATGTGGCCTTTACACTCTTTGACGGACAGGCAAACTGATTTGCTGAGGCTATAGCAAATTGGCAACAAAATGGTGTGCTGAGCTGAGACTCACTATGTGCTTTATTGTGTATGCATTATGAACCTGAACTAGTTCCCACTGAAGTCAACTCCTGTATTAGGATTCTAAGGAATATTTGGACTACAATAAAGTTGATTCTGATTCTCAGCTGATAGGTGACAGGATGTTTTATTTCCCAGTTGAGAAAAGCTGTTGGAGCAAATCGGTCTTCCTGCACAGTTGTTCTCTGGTTTTTGAAAATCTGTGGGGTGGAGTTTTGCCAATAAGTTCTAGGTAAGCAGAGTTAGGCCAATGCTGAGCACTTTTGAAAATCCTATTCTCCATGTCTAATCACTGAAACAAGCATTAATTTTGAAGTCAATGGTAAAACTCCCCCTGATTTTCACAGAATCAGAGTTGAACGCTTTTGAAAATTTCACCCTGAAATTGACGCTGTTTTCTTTTATTCTATTCATTCTCTTCTCAGAGAATCTAGATTTCCTGGTACTTCTAGAAAATGAGCTGTCATCAGTGCAGGTCCCTTATGCCACTTCATGTTTCTTGGAATATATGATATCATTAGACCACAAGATTGCATGGTCCAGCAACCTGCTTTATGTGAATGTGCAGTTTGTCAGGTCATACATTTAAATGAGCACACATTTGAATGTGTGACTGAAGGCTGTACATTCAACGACAGGCACTGGGATATTTATCAGTATTTTCTTTTTCTTCTCTTCATTCTTCTTCTTTTAAAAAAAATCAGAACAAAGCGTTCAAAGAGAAAACACCATGCTAATGTGATGATTGAGATTTTAAATGCACAAAAGGTCATTAAATTCAAAAGTTAGGATCCCCCAGCAGCCATATCTTATAAACATTGGGTGAGAGGGAGAGAAACAAAATTGATGCCACACAGAAATATGAAATACTCCTTATGCACATAGGTGCCAAGTTACAGTTGAATCCTGTAGGTCACAATGACATGCACTGCAAATCAGATTTATTTATTTTTTTGGCAGTTTAACAAATTGAGATTGAGGGTTTATCCACCCGATAATGGATATCTCTGGGCACTGTTTTATGAAGATTCCATAGAACTTGTGTGCAGTGTGTCACTGTATGGCAAACATTGCAGGAGAGCTATTGTAAAGTAACATGATTTGCTTATTATCTGCACACAGTCAGCAATTAAGTAGCAGCACTGGTATATTGATACATCATGTTATTACTATGGTAATAAAGGTAAAGCCAAAGTCTAAATGCTAGCACCTCAGATGTTTCCTCAGATCCTGAGTTGAAGATCCGACTATAGGTCTTTTGTTAAAAATTGGCCTGATTTTAAAAGGAATGAATATAAAACACCCTAAATCTTAGGGATGGGCCTAAACCAATATTCTGGGCCTGGTTCACTTTAGAGTTCATAGTTGAAATGTATCTCTAGAAAAGGTAACTCCAAACAGCTCGATATTGGAAGGCTCAGATCTGGATCCATATTTTTGAATTCCCAAGTTTGGGAATGCTCAGAAGTAGAGCTCTGGTTTGGCCAATTATAGAGAGATGCATTCTTGATTTAGATTTAATTGAGGCTCATCTCTACTAAAGAGCAATAATACTTTGCATCTACATAGCACCTTTCAGCTGGGACTCTCCAAGTGCTTTACAAAAATTAGTTCAGGCTTGCAATCCTCCTGTGAGGTAGGCAAACATTACACCTTTTTTGTTTTGTTTTGTTTTTGTTGTTTTTGTAGAAAAGAACTCCATGTAATTTGCTAAAGGGGTTTATGCTCTTCCATTAGAAAACAAGACTTGGGAAAAGGCACTTTCTGTGTGTTTGGATTACTCCTCTCCATGAGGCCCTGGTACCCACAATAGCATGTCAATTTCTCACTATGCAATTTAAGGATAGCAGTTGTGGAAGCCAGTAAGCTGAAGGAAAGGCTGGAACAAAGGTGGCCTTTACCATACTCCCACTTAGCTGTCAGCTTCCAATTCTGAAAATGTATGTTTTGGCTCATCTAGAATATCAGGCGTTGATATGTTGTTTTAACAAGCAGGCCTAGAAGGTGGCACCAACATGCCACTTTCCAAAAATGTGCATGGCCAAAGCCTCAGCACAAGCTGTCTGACCTAGTGTGAGATTGTAAGCAGCATACAGGGAGAATGAAGATTGCAGTGTGGAAAAGGTGAAAGAGGAAACAAAGATAAAGCTAGTATGATCTTGTCAGCTTTTGCATGCTAAGCAGGGTCATGACTTGGATAGGATATGCCCCAGAGAAATCAGAGAGCAGATCTCAGCACTGAAACAACCCTGGAGCATGGTAGTAGGGGGCACGGTGCTACTGCAGCGCTTGGCCAAAAGTGACTAGCGATTTTAGGTGCCTCAATTTCTAGGTGACTATCAAAGGGCATGATTTCCCTGCAGCACCCTTCTGGATAAATGTGGGTCTGCTGAGGGCTGCCTCAGTCTCCCTTTCATTCAGGATCCCTTAAAAAGTCCACACAGTCCACATATTCAAACCATTCCCCCTTTTGGAGTCCAGTTTACTAAGTCCTGCACAAAGTCTTTCAAAAGAGAAAAAGGTACAAAGCCTTCATCCCAGTTTCAGATGTGCCCAACCCCTCCTCCCTGAGGGTCTTCCTACCAATCTCTCTTGGCCTTTTTCACACACCTTCCCCACTGGTGTTTTCTTTACTCTCTGCAGTGCCTCCAGGCATCTGCCACCCACATGCAGATGTCTCACCCTTTATAAGGCCCAGATGCCTTCCCTGAAGCCAATAGTGCATCAGAACCTGCTGCAGTGGACCCTGCTCCCTCTTAAAGGGTCCTGTCATCCTGCAACAGTGGCCAAAATAAGGTACTTTGAACTGAAGAGGCCTGATTTTCTGAGGGGGCTTCTCAGCACTTTGTGAAAATCAGGCCCCTTTAAAGTGTCTCAAGTTGGGCATCAAAATCTTGAGTCGCTCTTGAAGATATAGGCTGTTGTCTTGGCTGACAGGTAAAATCGATTTCTCTCTCTTGCTCTGAGGGATTTCTCATTTGCTCATCATTGTGATATGTATCTACAGGATGACAGAGGATCATTCAAGATCTCCATGCACTATTTCCAGTAAATATGTCAATCCCCTGATGTTCTGATCAAATTCTAATTTTGGTAATTACATTTTGATTACCTAAATTCTACTGAACTGCAGTTAGGATTAGTATTCTTCTTCACCTCCGAACTGAAACTGTTTTGTTCTCTTGCTGCATATGGCTACAAAGTTGCTGTGTTCCACTCTAGAAGTGGCTGCATTGCATTAGCTGGTGAATGACTCCTGAATATATAGTGCGTTTGGTATCCTTTGTGTTATATTTTCCACACACAAAGTATCATTATGTGCTTCCAGTCAGGAGGCTTAATTTTAGATTAAGGAAAAACCCCCAAATGTCTCAGGGGACAGAGAGAGGACAGTGTGACTCCTTCCCTTTTTAAAATCTTCTATCTGGAATGCTTCTACTTAGTGGAAAGTATTCAAATTTACAGGGGCAGTGCACAGAAAACAAATGAAAGTTGCATAGCTACAAACACCATAATTTGGGATAAAAATATATAAAAATAAATATAAATAACATGACAGCATACAGGTCCTAGGCGGGGTACTGTACAATCAATTTAACAGAGCTCTAAAATAATTTAAAATGGCAATTAAAAACAAACAAACAAACAAAAACCCTTGCTTTGAAAGTCAGCGCAGACTTTGTATTATGAACAGTCCAAAACTGAGGATCACAATTAGAAAAGTTCAAGGGTAGAATTTTCAAAGGCACTTAAGGGTGTTTGACACCCCACTACCATAGACTTTCAACAGGAACGGGGTACCTAAATCCCTTAGTCACTTCTGAAAATTCCATCTCTGGCTCCTAGTGTCTCAAGATTGTTTTCAGGACAAAACTAAGCAGCTTGCTGCTTCATAAGGCATTCAAGGAACGTGGTCCGGTATGCTGGTCCACAGCCATTCAGGGCCTTGGAAATACTGTAACTAAGAAGACTTTAATATTAATAAGAAACTATTCAGGAAGCCAGTACAAAAAGTTTAAAATAGGAGTGATAGGCTGGTTAAGATAACTGAATGCTTGTAACAATGAAAAATGCTGCATTTGGAATAAGCTGCATCATAGAAATAACAGTGAAAATGAAGAGTTACAGTAACTTCAATCTCTTTGGTCACTCGATTACAGACCTAAAAGTGGCAATTCTTCAAGAAAAAAAACTTCAGAAACAGACTCCAATGAGAGACTGCTGAATTGGAATTAATTTGCAAACTGGATACAATTAACTTAGGCTTGAATAAAGACTGGGAGTGGATGTGTCATTACACAAAGTAAAACTATTTCCCCATGTTTATTCTCCCCCCACTCCCCGCCTTCCTCAGACGTTCTTGTCAACTGCTGGAAATCACCCACCTTGATTATCACTACAAAAGGTTTCCCCCCCCTTCCCCCTCTAGCTCTCCTGCTGGTAATAGCTCACCTTACCTGATCACTCTTGTTACAGTGTGTATGATAACACCCATTGTTTCATGTTCTCTGTGTATATAAATGTCCCCTCTGTATTTTCCACTGCATGCATCCGATGAAGTGAGCTGTAGCTCACGAAAGCTTATGCTCAAATAAATTTGTTAGTCTCTAAGGTGCCACAAGTACTCCTTTTCTTTTTGTCAGATGTAGCGTGATGGCTTTATGAAAAGTGTTCACCCACAGGTGATAGGGTGTTTTTGACTTTTATCATTTTCCTGTGTGATTTCATCTGAGAGCACAGTGTTTGTCTGGTTTCACCCACGTAGTTGCTATTGGGGCATTTAGTGCACTGGATGATGTATACCACATGTTGTGATAGGCCAGTGTAAATCTCCTAGAACTTGAAAGGTGTGTTGTGGGGGATGTTGATCATTGTTGATCATTGGTCAATCTCCCCACTGTATTTTCCACTGAATGCATCTGATGAAGTGAGCTGTAGCCCACGAAAGCTTATGCTCAAATAAATTGGTTAGTCTCTAAGGTGCCACAAGTGCTCCTTTTCTTTTTGAGTAACTTACAAATTAGTCTATATCCTCAGTGAATGCAAGATTCCTATAATTTTACTGACAATCCAATTGATGTGCCTTGATCTGTCAGGGTGTTTGTGTGAAAACAAAAAGACCAAAAGCCAAATGAAAATTAATTGACATCTTTAGTTTGTCCAGTCCCTTAATTTCTCTCATCCCAAGAGCTGGATTCAGATCTCTCCCCAGGGATATTGATGTACTTCCAATACCTTAACTGTGGGGGATCTCTTAAAAACTATCCTCCCTGAACCCAGTGTCCCAGGTCTGTAAGTGTTCCTGGAGAGGAGAATTTAAGCAGTAAGGTCTCTATTCTTTTTTTCCCAATTTGAACAAATGACTTTCTCATAGCCACGGAGGAAGGCAACATAACAGGGCAAACAAGTTTATATTAAGATACTACTTGCTAGAAAATTTACATGTTATATAAGAACGGACATACTGGGTCAGACCAAAGGTCCATCTACCCCAGTATCCTGTCTTCTGACAGTGGCAAGTGCCAGGTGCCCCAGAGGGAATGAACAGAACATGTAATCATCAAGTGATACATCCCCTGTCACCCATTCCCAGCATCTAGCAAACAGAGGCTAGGGCCATCATCCCTGCCCATCCTGGCTAATAGCCATCGATGGACCTATCCTCCATGAAGTTATCTAGTTCTTTTTTGAACCCTGTTATGGTCTTGGCCTTCACAACATCCTCTGGCAAGGAGTTCCATAGGTTGACTGTGCATTGTGTGAAGAAATACTTCCTTTTATTTGTTTTAAACCTGCTGCCTATTAATTTCATTTGGTGGCCCCTAGTTCTTGTGTTATGAGAAGTAGTAAACAACACTTCCTTATCTACTTTCCTACACCAGGCATGATTTTATAGACCTCAATCATATCTCCACTTAGCTGACTCTTTTCCAAGCTGAAAAGTCCCAGTCTTATTAATCTCTCCTCATACAGAAGTCATTTTGTTGCCCTTTTCTGAACCTTTTCAAATTCCAATATATCTTTTTTGAGATGGAGCAACCACATCTGCACACAGTATTCAAGATGTAGGCCTACCATGGATTTATATGGAGGCAACATGATATTTTCTGTCTCTTATCTATCCCTTTCTTATTTATTTCCAACATTCTGTTTGCTTTTTTGAGTGCTGCTGCACATTGAGTGGATGTTTTCAGAGAACTATCCACAATGACTCCAAGATCTCTTTCTTGAGTGGTAGCAGCTAATTTAGATCCCATCATTTTATATGTATAGTTGGGATTATGCTTTCCAATGTGCATTACTTTGCATTTATCAACATTAAATTTCTTCTGCCATTTTGTTGCCTAGTCACCCTGTTTTGAGAGATCCTTTTGTAGCTTTTTGCAGTTTGCTTGGATCTTAACTCTCTTTAGTAATTTTGTATCATCTGCACATTTTGCTACCTCACTGTTTACCCCTTTTTCAGATCATTTATGAATATGTTGAATAGGACTGGTTCCAGAACAGACCCCTAGGGGACACCACTATTTACCTTTCTGCATTCTGAAAACTGACCATTTATACCTACCCTTTGTTTCCTATCTTTTAACCAGTTACCAATCCATGAGAGCACCTTCCCTCTTATCCCATGGCAGCTTACTTTGCGTAAGGTGAGGGACCCTGTCAAAGGCCTTCTGAAAATCTAAGTCCACTGGATCCCCTTGGTCCACATGCTTGTTGACCCCGTCAAAGAATTCTAGTAGATTGGAGAGGCATGATTTCCCTTTACTATTGTTCCTGGAAAATACTGAATGAGCCAGAACCCTGCCACGGAGCTATGCCAGTGTACACCAGCTGAGAATCCGTCCCTAGACTAGTTTATTGAAAATATAGTTTAGTACTATCCCACTTGTGCAAAGGGAAGGTAGAATGGGAAGGGAAAGCACGTCTTCTAGGGGGACCCAAAGGAATCCTCCTCTGGGAATTTTTAAAAAAATATCTGTAGTCTGGTGGAACTTGGTCCACTCCAAAGTAAGTATGAAGAAGGCAGCAATCTAGCTTGCTGAGGATAAAGCCATGAATGACCACTGCAAAATCTGCAGTAAAGAGCAATGCCAAACCTTGTGAAGAACCCAGAGATAACAGCTACTCTAGAAACTGTCCCAGCAGTGGTTTGCATGGTGAGAGAGAAAGCCAGAGTAACTCAAATGCCAAGCTGGTCTCCATGGTGTTTTCCTCACCCTCTCAGCTCTCCTCAGTGCCCACAAAATCCATTTGTCCTATGCAGCCTGAGCTGGCCAATCATTCCTTAATCAAATAGAGATGCTAATCACGCAACTTGCTCTACAAATAGTCAACTGTAAAGCAGGCATTGCGCAAAGCCAGTGAGCAGGAATGCAATGAGATTACATACACAGCAGAGAACAATACAGTTATAATAACTTACTGCAAATGGCCACATAGTTTGGAAAAGATTTTGATATACGGGAACCCTACCCAACAAAGTTTCCAGCTGAGACTAGGATTTTCTTGCTTTCACTATTGCTTTTTCTTGTTTAATACCTTGAATACTGTGTTGTCACATCAACAGACTAGGACCAAGCCCTTTAGGATAAATAAGGTATAATGGCATCTGCTTTCTAAAGACACTTGCCCGGTCAGTATTATCAGTCTCTTCAGTATGTGTATTGTGATCACTATTCTATATGTTCTAAAAGAACATGCATTACAATCTGTTCAGATCTAACCAGACTAACTAATAAGAAAACAAATGGGTAACTGGGTGTGGTGCCAACCTTTGCTCATGCTTTGTTTGTTTGCAGTTGTCAGGAAGCAGGCTGAACCATTTATCTTGTTCAGTGAAAACCATGCACTAATATTTAATTGTAGTCACAAGGAAATGGGCAAGTTCTTATAGTCACTGCTTTGGTTATGGAAAGGTAGTAGTCACCTGGCGTGTAATCTGCATTTCATTGGTGGGGCTGTGGAATCTTTAAATTGTACCTCAAATATAGCTGTCAAAGTGTTCTTTGTTAATATTTCAGTATTCATACTAATTATTATTATGTTGCCCTGGATAACTGGGAACCTCCCCAAATATGGTAATGTGCATGTATCAGGTAGTTTTATATTATGATCATTGATTCTTTTTTTGTAAAAAAAAATCTTCCTAATATGTTCATTTATATTTTGGGATGTCTGACAAATGTTACTAATAGCAAATGTATTTTATTATGCAGGGGTAATTACAAAAAAAGGCTAATCAAGAACTGGAGAGACATGGTGGGTGAAGGAATATTTTTCATTGGACCAACTTCTGTTGGTGAGAAAGACAAGCCTTTGAATTATATAGAGCTCTTTCTTAGATCTGGGATAGGTACTTATGGTGTCACAGCTAATACAAGATCTAAGAGATAGTTTAGCATAAGTAGTTAGCTCATATTCTAAGGAACCATTCAAGGTGAAATGACAGGTTTCAGAGTAGCAGCCCTGTTAGTCTGTATTCGCAAAAAGAAAAGGAGTACTTGTGGCACCTTAGAGACTAACACATTTATTTGAGCATAAGCTTTCATGAGCTACAGCTCACTTCATCGGATGCATTCAGTGGATGCATTCAGTGGTCAACTGAATGCATCCGATGAAGTGAGCTGTAGCTCACGAAAGCTTATGCTCAAATAAATGTGTTAGTCTCTAAGGTGCCACAAATACTCCTTTTCTTTATTCAAGGTGAAGTGATTGGTTAACACCCCTGTAGTCAAAAAGAGGGGGTTAGTGGGTTACAGATTGTTATAGTAAACCAGTGTCTTTACTAGACACTAAAAATCATGGTCTTAATAGAGTAATGAATTTATGCTCACAAGCTCAGCTTTTGAAAGTGTTGTGTGGGTTTCCTTTGAGGATAAGGACTGATAGGTCAGCAACCACACAACAAAACCACTAACCCAGGAACCTATCCTTGCAACAAAGCCCATTGCCAACTGTGTCCACATATCTATTCAGGGGACACCATCATAGAGCACAATCACATCAGCCACACTATCAGAGGCTCGTTCACCTGCACATCTACCAATGTGATATATTCCACCATGTGCCAGCAATGCCCCTCTGCCATGTACATTGGCCAAACTGGACAGTCTCTACTTAAAAGAATAAATGGACACAAATCAGACATCAAGAATTATAACATTCAAAAACCAGTCGGCGAACACTTCAATCTCTTTGGTCACTCGATTACAGACCTAAAAGTGGCAATTCTTCAAGAAAAAAAAACTTCAGAAACAGACTCCAATGAGAGACTGCTGAATTGGAATTAATTTGCAAACTGGATACAATTAACTTAGGCTTGAATAAAGACTGGGAGTGGATGTGTCATTACACAAAGTAAAACTATTTCCCCATGTTTATTCTCCCCCCACTCCCCGCCTTTCTCAGACGTTCTTGTCAACTGCTGGAAATCACCCACCTTGATTATCACTACAAAAGGTTCCCCCCCCCTTCCCCCTCTAGCTCTCCTGCTGGTAATAGCTCACCTTACCTGATCACTCTTGTTACAGTGTGTATGGTAACACCCATTGTTTCATGTTCTCTGTGTATATAAATGTCCCCTCTGTATTTTCCACTGCATGCATCCGATGAAGTGAGCTGTAGCTCACGAAAGCTTATGCTCAAATAAATTTGTTAGTCTCTAAGGTGCCACAAGTACTCCTTTTCTTTTTGTCAGATGTAGCGTGATGGCTTTATGAAAAGTGTTCACCCACAGGTGATAGGGTGTTTTTGACTTTTATCATTTTCCTGTGTGATTTCATCTGAGAGCACAGTGTTTGTCTGGTTTCACCCACGTAGTTGCTATTGGGGCATTTAGTGCACTGGATGATGTATACCACATGTTGTGACAGGCCAGTGTAAATCTCCTAGAACTTGAAAGGTGTGTTGTGGGGGACGTTGATCATTGTAGCAGTGGAGATATGTCTGCAGGTTTTGCATCTGTTGTTCTGGCGGGATCTGGTGCCGCTTTGAATTGGTGTGGAGATTGCTTCTGATGATGAGCTTGGAGAAGTTGTGGAGGGGGTGTTGATTGAAGGCCAGAAGAGGGGGTTCAGGAAAAAATTCTTTCAGCAGTCCCCATCGAGTATGGGTTGTAGTTGTTGATGATACCTCATATGAGTTCTAGTGTGGGATGGTAGGTGACAACAAGGGGTGTGTGGTTGGAAGGGGTTTTATTTCTGTATTGAAGCAGGTTCTCTCAGCATATTTCGGTGGCCAGTTCCCTGATGTGATCAACTTCTCTGGTGGAATGTCCTTGTCTGGTAAAGGCAGTTTTGGGTGTGTTAAGGTGTATATCCTAGACTTTCTCCTTGGATAAAAAATATTACCTCACCCACCTCGTCTCTGTAATATCCTGGTACCGACACAGCTACAACAACATGGCACACATAATCAAAAACTAGTTATTTTTACTAGAACATGGACCGCTCTTGCAGTCCTGCTAAGGCAATGCGAGGCTTGTCTGTACAGGCGCTGGAGGACGGGCTCCTAATTGGACAACTAATACTTAAAAACATGTTAGTTCAGCAAATGCAAGAATCCTGAGGGAATACAGCACTGCTTCTATGTGGACAAGGTCTTTTAAGGCTTACCCCATCTAGATATTCATAAATTCTGCCGCAGACCCTATGATCACATGGAAACTCTGCATGCTGAAACTCAGAATTTCTAGTCCCTTCTAAAGGGATTTCCCCATATCTGTCTGCCTAGTTAGGCACTTATTGGGCTTCCACCACTGTAATGCCCATGGAAAGGTTGATTTGTCCCAACAAATGGACTTGAGAGCTCACCTGTAATGAGGCTTATTCCCATCACCCGTTAGGCAAAGGGGTTAAAAGCCAATTAGGGCACCAGTAATTGATTGTTGCCTGGGGGCAGAGGTCGGCAACGATCACTAGGCACCTTCCCTTATAAGGGAGCTCAGGAACGCAGAGGCTGTCATGGAGAAAAACCAGTAGAGTGTAGGTTAGTGGACAGGTGGAAGAGTGGTGAGTTCAGCACAGAAAGGAGATGCTAGGAGGGTTGAGGGAGAAGCCAGAGGCCTCAGAACCAAGGGGAGGTTGTGTTAAGCACAAGCTGTGGGGAAGCAGCCCAAGGGAGCTTGGAAACAGTAGCACATCTGAAGAAGCAGACTAAGCTGTTTAATACAGGGCCCCTGGGCTGGAGCCCAGAGCAGAGGGTGGGCCTGGGTTCACCTACCAGTCCCTGAGGAAGGGGCATGGAAGCCACCAGCAGGAGTATTGAGCCCAGGGTGGGGTGGAAGACTGACACCAAAGGCTGAGTGGAGGAATAGCCCAAGGGGATGGAAGGCTCTCATGTGTTGGGATATCTTGTGATGTTTCAGTTTAGACCTTTCCTTACCCTGGAAAGGGATTGAACTTTGTGACTTGGCTGAGTCTAAGCCACAGAAGACCTGGTGAGAGGCAGGTGGCCTGAAGGAGGTACTAGAGATGAGGGCCCCTTGTGGTATTACACCCTGACACAAGAGGATGCAATGGGTAGTGAGTACGCTACCTTATGCCATCATCAAATGTAAAACTATGCTGGCCTTTGTTCTTTCCAGATCTGGGCAATACTACACAGGCAAGAAAGAAAAAATGATCCTGCCCTTGCCTACTATGTAGTTGAGATTGTTGGATTATATTTTTAAAGTACTGTAGATTGAAATCAAACGTATTGACAGTGTGGGTTGTACTGCTAACAAGTCTTTGTTGGCTTTGTGTTTATTGGTCAAATCTTCTTTTTGAGACGATATCTATATAGTTCACTTACTATTACACCGTTTGCTGTATGGAAGTAAAAGAGAGAGAAAATCAGAGAGGGGTGAGAGAGAGATTAGCTAATTTAAATTCTCTCACCTGGATAATTTCTTAGGTATTTCCATATATATTTACTTTCTTTATCATTCTTACAGTAAAGCAGCACACATTTGGGACCTGTTGACATAGTAGGGTCTCTTTGGAGAGCAAATAACTATACAGCGAGAATAATAATATTTGTACATGCACCAATTTGTTGGTATCAACGCATCTGCTGCCAGCCAAAGAAAAGCGGTTAGTTCTAGCTTCAGAATGGATCTTCTAGAGTTAGGGTTTTGGTACCAAGAATTATTTCTGAAAGACAGTGAAGTAAATTACACTGTATAGGAAAGCAGCTGCTTCTCCCGAGATCATAGAAATTGCAGTTTATAATCTATTTTGGCCAAAACCCTCATAGGGTCCCATGACATGTCGCTTATTAATAAACCAAGAGTAACAGATTACAAAATCCAAATTGTTTCATTTTAGCCTGTAGTTCTTTGGCACTTTTCTGCATTATCCCATGTATTACTAAGTGTACGAGGCCTGTCACAGGACATGCCCTCATCCCATTCATGGAAAGACTAATGAGCATGTCTGCATTCAGGAAGCAACAGTTAGGTGAAGGTGGTCTGCCTGGGGAAGGGGAGCTTAAACAAGTAAAACTTGCCAAGGAGCGGGGGAGGGGAGGAGTTTGCCCAGGAGGCGAGGCTGCTAGGAACTGCTGTTGAGCTCCGAGAGCCAAGCCTGAGGCTGGGGCTAGCGTTTCCTTCCTCTGCCCCCCTCTGTTTGGGGACAGACTGACACTACAAGGCAGACATGAGGCAGAGGCCCCAGAAGGCTGCTCCTAGCCAGTGCCCTGCAGCATGCAGCCAGGGACTAGAAGTAATTGGACTCTGAGGGGACTTCGGGAGATAACTGAATTCCTGCCAGGGACAGAAGGATTTCCCAGGAGTGGGGGCTCCTTTATGGGGCAAAGGGACAAGAGACCCAAAGGGTATGTCTACAATGCCATTAAAAAACCTGCAGTGCCAAGTCTCAAAGCCTGAGTCAGCTGACTTGGGCTCATGGGGGCTTGGGCTCACAGGGAGCCCAAACATTTACACAGCTGTCTTTAGCCCCCCTGAACCCAACTCAACTGACCTGGGCCAGCTGTTGCTGTGCTGTGGCTCTTTTACTGCAGTATAAACATAGCCAAAGAGACTACACCGAGCCCAGGCTCAGAGTCAGCCAACTGCAAGTCAAGAAAATGGTCAGGGATGGCCTAGATAATACTTAGTCCTGCCTTGAGTCTCTTCCAGTCCTGTGATTCTAAGAAAACAGAACTTGAGTAAAAAGAAAAGGAGTACTTGTGGCACCTTAGAGACTAACCAATTTATTTGAGCATGAGCTTTCGTGAGCTACAGCTCACTTCATCGGATCCGATGAAGTGAGCTGTAGCTCACGAAAGCTCATGCTCAAATAAATTGGTTAGTCTCTAAGGTGCCACAAGTACTCCTTTTCTTTTTGCGAATACAGACTAACACGGCTGTTACTCTAGAACTTGAGTAGTGTTCTCATTTAGATCAGTTGTGCTGTTGTTCAGTAGGGAGAGGTCTGGTCTCAGGTATACATTGTATATATCTCATATAAATTTAAGAGGGATGGTGAGGAAATATCTTTTACTGGACCAGCTTCTGTTGGTGGAAAAGACAAGCTTTTGAGCTCTACTGAACTCTTCTTCCTGTTTGGAAAATTTGATAGTCAGTTACTCACTTGAGCCTTGGTAACTTTTTAAAAAGCGAGCGCCACCTTGTGATCTAAGGGAATTAATGCTGCTCGTACAGTGCTGCTTTATTTGCTCATTGTTAGAGGCAAATCAATGATACGTGTGTATCATCTTGCTTAGAAAAGTTTGTGCAGATCAAAATATGCAATCGTATAAATGTATTGTAAATACTGGAAAGGATACAATAAAGCAGGCAGTTTTATGATGTGCTAGGATTGTCCCAAAATGTTAAAAAAACAAAAAGTTGTTACAAATATCTGTGTGCATAGCATGATGGGACAACTCAGGGTGACTATTTTTACGCTTTATTGGAAATTGTAAAACAGTCAAAAGCCAAATGAGACACTGCTTCAGCTACTGATGCTGTTTATCCAGATGGTGATCGCAACTGGAACATGCAACTCCTTCACAGTCCTTAAGAAAAGCCATTGTAAATTTTGACTTTAACACATTTATTCTCATTGGATGGATTTCAAGTTGTCTTTATAATCACTTCATTTGTCATTAAGCAATCGCAACTCTTCTCTGTACTAGTAAACGTTATCTAGAGTGTATAAGTCTTGCAATGGAAATAGCGAGACTAGTATGCTAAATAGTTGGTTTGTTTTCACTAACTATACTGAATGTAAAGGAGCCAGATTGCACAACAGCAAGCAAGTTAACTGATCCTTAAAAGGAGACCGTCAACTTGAAATCTGGTCAGCTGTAAAAAGTGAATTTAAAAGGAGCTTCAAAAGCTACACCTGCCCCTAAGTCACCCTAACAATGTTTCCAATCCACAGCCACAAGTGTGGTGTTACAATCAGGTTCTCCTCTTTTTTTTTTTTTTTTCCTTTGCTTGGCTTTTTAATATTTTTCATTCCTGAGATACTCCATGCAAACAGGGACAACTGGCTAAATGCATATAATCAGTTTTCACTGTTTATAGAGTCAAAGCACTGAGGTTCTCCCCACCCCACCCCTTTCATGTCTCTGGTACATGAACATCACATGTTATTTACAACACTCTCCATTTAAACGACATTTTCCCAACCCGTGTTCCTTTAATTTTACTTTCTTGAGTGTTTAACATCAGAATGTTTCCTCTGGATTTCAGACTGAAGAAATGCCATAAAAACCTATTTGACCGAATAAAAAAATGGCCCACAGGAAATTAAAAATTATACTGTCTGGCATATGCACGCTTCACTCATGAAGTGCAGATACAGTGACTGTGCTTAAGAAGCCCATACAGAGATCCATTGCACCACTGAGTCCTGGGACTTATTGCTTTGTGCTAGAGGGAAAAGTGTCTTGGGATCCCAGACTTTGTGAAATGCAGTACTTGCATAACCATGAATCCTCTCCTGTTTATCTCTGTTTTTGATCTAATATTCATGGGTTGGGGTGGGAAATCTCAAGTTTCACACACATTCTCTAACAGAAGGCAAGTATATTGTCAAGCCACAACTGTGGCCTCCTCCTGAGCGCTTAAACAAAGACAGCCTTTTACATCTCTGGTGATCCATGGAATGGGGTATTGTGAAACATCCCTGCTGCTAATGCACTGTGAGGTGAGCAACCACCTGGACTGCTTACTGCAATCAGCTACAAAAATGGGCGAAAAACAAAGTGATTGTGTCATCCTTCCCACTCTGGAAAGAAAGAACCTCATCCAAAGATGGTGTGGGGAGGGGGCTATTAACACAGGGATCTCAAACTCCATTCTGTGGAGAGCGCTGCATTACAGCTACGGGCCCTACAAAGTTAGAATCATGAACTACCATCCCTCCACAATAGCTATGCCCCACTGATAACAATAGGCTTCATCCTGAGAGGAGTTGCAGGTGCTTAGCAGCTCGCAGGGTCAGCCCCCACAGAAGGTTTGCCCAGAGAGCAAGTATAAAAATGTGGCCTATATCTAGTCACTCTATATTTTTAGAGCCAGATCCTGGGCTCAGTTTTGCAGGGCCAACTTCTGTTGACTTCAGTGGGAGTTGCAACTGTGTTAAGGCCTGATCCAGTTCTACTGACTTCCGTGGATTTTGCAACAGGTTCTATGTTCAGAATTGACCATTAGCAAAGCTACTATTGCATTCAAAATCACTTCGGGCTTGTCTCAACAGTTCTTGTGCTGCAGATAGAGTTTAAAGCAATACAACTCTCTCTATTGTTGCCAGAGCCTTACTGGTATACAGGTACTTATGTAGCACTCAAGTTAAAACAGGTATGTAAAAGTATTTTCATGTGAATGTTTTGTTTAAGAACTAAATAGAATGCCAGGGCTGTATTTTCCTGGACCCTGTCCCTTTAAGGATTAGAGCCGTACTGCAAAGGTCCGAGGGGAGCCAGCTTGAGGGAACAGGGATGTGGTCACTGCAGTGTGGTATGCTCCTGTAGGACTCCTGAAATAGTTTTGTGCAAGCTGGATTTTTTGTACTTGTTTTCTGGGGTAATTTTTACTTATGGCAAAAGCTTCATAAAATGCTCCTGTTTTAAACTGTCCCTGGTCTGTCAGTATCATTGCTAAATTGAGGGGAATAAGTTATTCCAATATAGGTATAACTGTCTACGCTGCAGAGCTGGTGCACTTTAACTCTGTTAGGCCATGTCTATCTGTGCAGGGGTGCAGCTGTTCTGATGCAGCTGCAGCACATCTGCTGAAACCGCTCTACGCCGACATAGCGCTGTGCACATGGACGGTTATATCGTTGTAACTTACGTCGCTCAGGGGGGTGGTTTATTCATACCCCGGAGCAACATAAGTTATGCTGACATAGGCTGTAGTGTAGACATAGCCTTTACATTGGTGTAGTTAAAGTGGTACAAAAACTACCAGTATACCAGGCCTTAGTGGGGAATAATGATGCAAGGCACTCTTAGTATCACTATTTCTGCCCTTTATGTATCTGGCCATTGGTGGGTTAAACTGCCTGATCTGTGCTTTCAGCTGCTGAAAGAACAAATTAGGCACATGATTGCAAAAGCGAAATTCATTAATACCCCGATAAACTGAATGGGTAGTTTAAATCACTCACAGGGCTGCTAAGTAAGGCTATCTCTGGTCATGTTTAGTAGACTGTCTTGTCTTATTTTCAAATACACGCTTGTGTGATGGCTGCTATCTTAGCTGACACACCAGGTGGGGACTTCCAGGGGTAAAAGTGTCCATGCTACAGCTTGAGCTAAAGAGCCAAGGTCGTGGCCATTGATATCCTCTGTGGATCAGCACAGAGAGGGACCTGCAGAACGTGCTCACCAGTAGGTTATACTTGCATTCTGCAGAATCTGGGTACCTCAAGCACATTAAATTCAGCCATGGTGTTGATCAAAAGAGCTAGGGCTATTTTGCCATCTCCCCCCTATATTAAATGAATACATTGCAGTGCAAAACACTACACCCTGTTCACTTTTACTCTCATTTATACAATAACAGCTGTCAGTAGCCACAGACCACAGTGGGTACTGAACTCTGACATGTGACAAGGTTGTTAACCTTTTGTAAACCTGAATCAGGTTGTGAGGGGGAAATAAAGACCAGCCTCTCAAGGGTGTGTGTGTCATACCTTTATTACAGTAATGGACAGTGCTTTCACATGAACTCAAGTCCTGTTTATCTTTTATACACATTATAAACGAAAAGTTATGAAACTCTGATTTCACACCAGACATGACATGTTCACACACAACATACACTTAGTTTCTTTGCACAGAAAAACAGGATGAAAATAATCATAATCGTGGCAGCTGTCTCCAATGGATAAGGATCATCTTACTGGGTCCAATTAAATATTTAGTTGAATACACTTTAGTTTTGTGTTGTGTCATTCACTTGATTTCAATGAATTTGCACCAGCATGATACTACAGTACTGAAGTAATGAATCAGGCCCACTGTCTCCTAATCAGTGATCTGATGTGCTGTGACCAGCTTGTCTGAGATCAATAACATTACTGAAAGCCAGAACTTGATTTCCAGGCTTAAGGGCAGATTTCACAGGTGTTCTATAGTGGAACCAAGTACATCTGAATAGGTGGTTAGCTGCTGCAGATTGGCAGAATGGTCAGTATTTTGATGCTCCTACCTCTGCCAGCCATAAACCTTCTTGATCTTTGTGTCTAAACTGTTCTGCAGTGTTGCTGTATACTGTTATATAGCTGCATGTCAGCAGTGGGAGAGAAGATTCCTATACATATAATTTGTGGAGAGAAGATTCCGTACGTATAATCTGTAGAGAGAGTCCCCCAGCTGCAAAGTTTTGATCCACATCAGGCATCTGGATTTGATTTTTAGCTCATTAAAGAAAGATTGGTTTCAGAGTAGCAGCCGTGTTAATCTGTATGCGCAAAAAGAAAAGGGGGACTTGTGGCACCTTAGAGACTAACCAATTTATTTGAGCATAAGCTTTCGTGAGCTACAGCTCACGATGCATACTGTGGAAAGTGTAGAAGATCTTTGTGTGTATATAAAAAGATCTTCTACACTTTCCACAGTATGCATCCGATGAAGTAAGCTGTAGCTCACAAAAGCTTATGCTCAAATAAATTGGTTAGTCTCTAAGGTGCCACAAGTACTCCTTTTCTTTTTTTAAAGAAAGATTGAATTCTAAATCTGTGGATGCTTACATACAGGGATTGGTTTGGACTAGTCTCTCATTGTTGGCAAAATATTTTGGGGCTGAATGGGACTATAGAAATGACTCTTCCATGTCTACCAGAAGTTATTCTTTTTAACTGTTTCATTCAGTTTAGTACCCTTTCATTTAAAAAGGGATTCACTACTTTTAGGAATAGATTTGTTTATATTCAGGCCTTTTCCTTTTTCTGCTGTACTAAAATTCTTCCTCTTGCTATCTCTTCAATGTACAGGGAAGTTAAATATGGTTCTACATTATTGTCTTTTTTTTGTACAAAGTATCATTATCATTAAGTGCTTTGCAGTGACCATTAAAGTGAAGTGAAAAGGAAGACTTTAAAGGACTAAGAGGAGGCTAAGACTTCAGGAGCAGACATTAAAGTAGATGGATATTAGGTCTGATTGCAGAGTGCAACAAAACCATGGAGAACTATGAAAAACAGAAAGGTAAAATTGAAGCAGATTCAGAAATGGACAGGAAACCATTGGAGATAAACAAATGATTATTAGTGTGATCCCATTTTTCTGGCCCTAGTAGTTTTGCCTCAACCTTCTGTGTTCCCTGAAGCTTACAGAATTGTGATTTATATACAATGTTAAGAGAATGGCTATCATCAGGATGGAAACTGTTGAAATGAAAAAGGATTTCAGTAGAGATGGTGAGTGAGGATAAACTCTAGTTGTGTGTTGGAGGAGGTACTAAGAACGCAGAGAATGGAGGTGTTGGGAATTCTATTCAGTCAAGAATGACTCCAAGATTTATGGACTAAGATCAAATTTATCTTCTGAGTTAAAGATGAATCAAAGACATAGGAATATGGAGACTGTCCGGATGGGTAAACTGATAGGAGATACAAGGATTTAAAGACTGAGTTAATGACATTTTAGATTTGGTTTTATCCATAATATCTGGAGTTCAAGCTAGGAATGACCCTGAGATGTCCTAGACAGAAATCATAGCTAAGCTAAATACTAGTTAAGGTGGTCCTTGAGGTGCTCTGTAATAAAGAGTAAGGGGAAATTTCTCCTTTCCCGCCCTTCAGTTCAGTGAAATTGTTACAATCAGATATAAATTAGAGCAGAAGATGATCAGCCACTGTAGGGTGAGTTGAGACAGGGGTCTGTGATCAGAGGTATGGAACATCATTGACCATACCAAGAAAAGTAGCTGTTTCATTAGTGAGGATACTCGGAGTGAAATTCTGACTCCCCTTAAGTCTACAACAAAAGTACAATTGATTTGAGTGGGGTCAGGACTTCACCCTAGATGTCTGACTGGATCCCATGTGGAGAACAAAAAAATGTATAATGTGCCAGGGCAAAGATAGAAGGAATGGCAGAAAGTGGCTGTTAACACACAGAGGAGTAGCTGGGTAAAAGGACAAGGACATAATCTATGGAGACACGATGACCTTGTTGCCTGTAAACTTTTTTTAGAGGGTGTTTTGTTAGTGACTTTATCTTTGGCTGGAGTAAACTTGGCAGCTACTGCAATCTAGAGGTGTTAGCGCATTGCTAGCAAACAGTGGTTGGCTATGATTCTGCAGGAAGGTCATTTTGCCCTCTGTACTGAAACGAATTCAGCTGGCAAAAGTGTTGTATTGGGTTCATTTGTGCTGAGCACCTGTGGAGTTTGGCACCAGCCTTCTATGGAATATTGTACAGGAAAAGGAAATTTGAAAATTTTTCCGGTGACCTCATAGAAAGACTCTCTGCTATGGGGCCTGCTCTTAATACAATCCAGGGGCAGTTTGATTAATGGTGGGTCATGCCTTCCCATAGAGTAACTTTACTGACCTCAGAAATAACCAGACTGGATTTTATTTAATCTTTTGTTTTTTCAAGGGCATTTCATACTTGTAAAATGGGCTGGTTGGCTGGACTGTCCTGGACATGGGAATATGTCTTTAATAATAACACTGGTACCTTTATTTGTATTACCATAGTGACTAGGGGCCCTAGTCATGGATCAGGACCCCTCTGTGCTAGGTGCTGCACAAACATAGAATAAAAAACAACCCCTGCCTTAGAGAGCTCACAATTTATGTATGTCCTGGGTAGGATCGAGCAGTCCCTGCCAATTGGATGGACTAATTGTAGAAGTGAGTGGGTAATTTCCATGTTTGTTCACGCCCTTCTGTTGAGACTGCCAATGTCTGCAATGTGGCTAGAGAGACCACTTGGCAGAAAACTTTCAAAGTATTTTTTTCCTGAAAACTGGCTTTTTTTATTTCTAATTTTGTCTGTGACTTGTCCATGTTATTTTCATTTCTCATGAAAAATGTTCTGCATTCTTGGATCTTTAAAATTTTTTGAAAGTTTGGAAACTAGCATTTGTGGAAACTCTTTTTCAAAGTAAAGTATCTTTTTAAGCGTTGAAACAAAAACAACTTTTAACATCTTGAAAACTTCCACAAAAACTTCTCATTTTGCCACCAGCTCTACCAACAATTCACTTCAGATAGGCCACTTACAGCTATCTGAGGATAACTATGAACTGGATTTGAAGCACTGACCAAGAGGTGAAAGGCTTTGTATCCCATTCATATTCACCTAAGCATGTCCTCTGACTTTTTGCACACACACTGGGGCATTTTTCTCTCCAAAATGGCCCCAGATATTGTAGCATAGTTAGTTAGGCTTTATTTAATAAAGTTAGGCTTTATTTTTTAAAAATTTATTCATCATAGGCCAAACTCATAGGTACTTATTCAGGTACAGGCATGCTGCAATTCTCCAAAAAGGGCCATAGTTTTGGAGTTAAATGTACCCACACACAACCACAGCATATATCATTTGAAAGCTTATTTTATGTACATTTAGATGAGGTATGATGTGGAGCTGTCCAATGGTGCTGTAAGCCTGTAGGTGAGGTGAAATGATGGTACCAAAATGAGAAAATTAGTTTTTTGCACAGTTTCAGAAACACTGCAACATGACTGACTACAGTTCTTACTCCTGAAGTTAATTTCAACATCTTAATATGGTGTTAAGTGATCACAGCTACCAAAGGACAATGTATTAAAAGATTTTTATTGGTTTTGCATAGGCAAGTATTTTGAGAAATAATTAAGCTGCTTAACATATAGCAAAGTGGCAAATATCAACATTTAGCAATATACTAATGTGAAATATATTCACATCACATTCTTAATTGTCAAAGCATCTCACAAATGATTATAATATTCTATATTTTAAATTGAAATTTACTGAGCAGATCAGTCTCACACTGAAGGTTGTGAACCAGTAGCAGTAAATTGCATGCCCAGAGTTTGTACTGCATAATGGGTAGATATAAACGTACATGAATTCCTAATGTAATGCTTTGCTACATACAACATAGCATCTAGTCTGCCTGGTAGAAGGTTTTAATTTAATTTTAATTTGTAATTGTCTATGCATGCAGTACTAGTCTTTGAAATATTCTAGAAACTAGCTTTTTAATTCAGTGATGCTTATGCACAGGTTAGTATTAGAGAGGACAAAACAGTGGGCTTCAGTTAAAGTGCTCACTAAATAAAAATGACAATTCTGAAAGTAATTAAGCACAAATTATGTTAGATATGTCTGTATATTTGTACAAAATGGAAAGTGTGGTGGTAATGCTAACAACATGCTTTGGGAATCTTACCTTTACAGGAAAGTTACAGTAGAAAGACATTGACGATACAAGCCGCTTAAACCGTACATCAAGGAGGAAAAAGCTCTCAAACTTTGAAAACTGTGTTATTTCACAATAAAAGCAAAAGAATGCAAAACTGTCAAAAGCTGCTAGTGCTGGACAGAATTCTGTGATGCTGGCAGCAGAAGCCAGGAGAGATTAACTGTATTGGTGGCTGCTGAATGAGTTCTTCTAGTTTTGCAAATCATCTAATACTCCTATCACAGGGATTGCTTTCAGAACTACTCAAGCAAGTTGAATTTGGCATGTTTGAGTTTAACTCAGGAAAGACACTGAATTTGATCAGATTCAATCATGTTCACCTGATTCTATAGCCACCAGAAGGAGCATGTTCTCCAGTGCTTGGTCCTGTTGTTGTTTGTTTGCTTGAGGAAAAATAGAAACATTTTGAGAGAGCAACCATCTAAGGGAGGCAGCTCTCCAAACAGGAAATCACATGTTATTGTCCAGAATACCCGTGAAAGACTTAAACTGCACCCTTGGCAATCGTCACTTACCATGCCTTTCTTTCTACTTGAGTAAAATGAATCTTAAATCAAAACTATCTGGTTACACTGCAACAATAGTCACCTTTTGTCATTTCATTTTATCAGCTGATTGAAGAGAGAGACAATGATGTTGTAGCTTTGTAGCAGCTTGGAGAGAATAAAACCGTACTTCTCTCAGATGTAGAAACTGCAAGCTACTCCAGAAGCAAATTACAGGCAAGTCTAGAAAAACACTGTCATAAATGTAAAGGGAAGGGTAAACCCTTTTAAAATCCCTCCTGGCCAGAGGAAAAATCCTCTCACCTGTAAAGGGTTAAGAAGCTAAAGGTAACCTCGCTGGCACCTGACCAAAATGACCAATGAGGAGACAAGATACTTTCAAAAGCTGGGAGGAGGGAGAGAAACAAAGGGTCTGTGTCTGTTGGTATGCTGCTTTGCCGGGGATAGAACAGGAATGGAGTCTTAGAACTTTTAGTAAGTAATCTAGCTAGGTATGCGTTAGATTATGATTTCTTTAAATGGCTGAGAAAAGAATTGTGCTGAATAGAATGACTATTTCTGTCTGTGTGTCTTTTTCGTAACTTAAGGTTTTGCCTAGAGGGATTCTCTATGTTTTGAATCTAATTACCCTGTAAGGTACCTACCATCCTGATTTTACAGGGGTGATTCCTTTACTCCTAGTTACTTCTATTTCTATTAAAAGTCTTCTTGTAAGAAAACTGAATGCTTTTAAATTGTTCTCAGATCCAAGGGTTTGGGTCTGTGGTCACCTATGCAAATTGGTGAGGATTTTTACCAAACCTTTCCCAGGAAGTGGGGTGCAAGGGTTGAGAGGATTTTGGGGGGAAAGACGTGTCCAAACTACGTTTCCCAGTAAACCCAGTTAGAGTTTGATGGTGGCAGTGGTTATTCCAAGCACAAAGGATAAAATTAATTTGTACCTTGGGGAAGTTTTAACCTAAGCTGGTAAAAGTAAGCTTAGGAGGTTTTCATGCAGGTCCCCACATCTGTACCCTAGAGTTCAGAGTGGGGGAGGAACCTTGACAAACACTGATTCTGCAATTTCATCCCATGGACAAGGCAAGCCTACCACTGTTCTGTGCAGCACAATGCCATTAGCTGATGTCATCCAAGCTGCCAGCTGTCTGAATCAGGAACTTAAGTCATCCAAGTGTTTTGTGATGTTCTCCTGGAAAGTGAGCCTGATGAACAGCTTTCAAAAGAACAAGTGTTTTTTGTATAATGTCTCGTCAATCCTTCAGTCTGAAATAGCCAAAATGAAAGCTTCAGAATATTATACAAAGCCATATCATCCTTCAGAAGACCTTCAAAGAAGGTACCTCTGAAATGCAGAGTGCATAGTATTTAACAGTTCTAAGATTATCACATCACTGCACATAAGCCTGGCTGCCCAGCTACACCCTGAATCTGGGTCTCACAGTTTAATTTAATACTACACCTTCATGGATTCTGCATCAATGATGATGACTGGAGATAGTCTATCATTAGTGCTGCAAAATCTGAAGTAGTCTTCAGGGAGGTGTGTTCTTCATGGGTGAGATTTCCAGCAGCCTGAAGAAAACATAGTTATCTATGTAGAAATGTAGAATGTAGAAACCACCGATTAAAAGAATACATTCCACTCAGTGACTAGAGTGGTATTTCAAGAACAGTCTGAAAATAGTCCAGCATCACAAGAAATATCATTGTAGCATGGGAAAGAAGTCACACACTTTCCCCGGGCAAACAGAGTCTCTTATGTAGCATATGAAAAACCTAGAACATATCCAGAACCGGCTTGCCATGGAAAAAGCACTTGAGAAAATAAATTAGGTTCATTTGTAGATAAACAGGTCTGAGATCTCTCCTGGTGGTGGGTTTTTTTTGTTTGTTTGGGTTTTTTTGGTCTTTTTAAGACTACTACCTTGTGATGTCCTACCAATACGAAATGACATTTGATATTGTTAATCAGTTGATTCCATTTTGGACTGGTTTCAATCACAAGCTTGCAACAAAGAGCAGCTACACAGCAGTTGCATATACACCTTTTCTGGAGATCAGATCAAACCAACTGACAGAGCCACAGTCCATACTACAATGCTGAAATGTCAGCAGCTGTAGAACATTAGCATGCTGCTTGGACCATGAATCAGCCGCTCTATCTGTTGCCCAGCAAGTGATATGGACTATCCCAAATTAACTTAGTACCAATGGGATTCACCCGGGTGGTCTTCATACCCTGTGTTGTTTCATTGCACGTATTGGGGAAATTTTGGGGATGGTTAGATCATCTTGTTGATTCTGGTGTGTAGGCAGCTTATACTACAAGCAAATACTTGGTCGTAAGTAATTCAGCTGTGCTCTTTGTGGCTTGACTCTCTGGCATTTGAGGCAACTGTGCGCTCTGAAACGTTATTCATTTGCCAAGTGGTGTGAGCAGGGAGGAGGTACTCGTATAGTTCCAGCATTTGTCTGGCAAGTGTTAGCTGACACTCAAAAGGTGTCATTAAAGAACTTGAGGCTGTAACCCAGCATATGCTACCACTACTGGAGGAATTTCAGACCTGGGGGGTATGCCCAGTTTCCTACATTCAAGTTCTGGGATCACTTTCTCCAGGTTTTGCAGATACTACGTCTAAATGGCTGAGTCAGAGGATGATTTGGAAATTTCTGTGAATGGGCTAGCCAACTACAAAAGCAGTTTCTCCTCCCTTGGTGTTCACACCTCAACTGCTGGAAGAAGGCCTCATCCTCCCTAATTGAACTAACCTCATTATCCCTAGCCTGATTCTTTCTTGCATATTTATACCTGCCTCTGGAAATTTCCACTACATGCATCCAGTGGCGTGGGTACTCACCCACGAAAGCTCATGCTCCAATACGCCTGTTAGTCTATAAGGTGCCACAGGACTTTTTGCTGATTTTACAAATCCAGACCAACATGGCTACCCCTCTGAAGTTTGACACCAGGCAAGGCACTGCATTTAGCCGTATGAGTGGAAATCCATCAACCTCATGAAGGAACTTGCACAAGTACAGACAGATATCATCTTCCTTTCCAAATGCAAACAGATGGACATCGTACCAAATGGACTGAAGGTGAAAAATCCATTGCTAGCTACATACGACACAGACCACAGTGAGAGATTATGCCATACACTATCAAAGAAACCGATCAGCATCCTATACAGCAACTATCCTATCCTATCCCTACACTAACACTGGAACAAATCAACATATCCTTAGAGCCCCGACCAGGGTTATTCTATCTACTACCCAAGATCCCTGGGTAGTAGAAACCCTGGACACACCGGCATTGGTACTCTCAGTGAAGGACTGTCAGGATATTTGGACTCTCTACTCAGACCTTACGCCACCAGCACTCCCAGTTATCTCTGTGACACCACTGATTTCCTGAGTAAACTACAATGCATCGGTGATCTTCCAGAAAACACCATCCTAGCCACCATGGATGTAGAGGATCTCTACACAAACATCCCACAAGCAGATGGAATACAAGTTGTCAGGAACAGTATCCCTGATGAGGCCACAGCACAACTGGTTGCTGAGCTCTGTGACTTTATCCTCACGCACAATTATTGTAAATTTGGTGACAATCTATACCTCCAGACCAGTGACACCGCTATGGGCACCCGCGTGGCCCCACAATATGCCAACATTTTTACGGCTGACCTGGAACAACGCTTCCTCAGCTCTCGTCCACTCATGCCCCTTCTCTAGCTATGCTACATTGATGACATCGTCATCATCTGGACCCATGGGAAGGAAATCCTGGAAGAATTCCACCATGATTTCAACAGCTTCCACCCCACCATCAACCTCAGCCTGGACCAATCTACATGGGAGGTCCACTTCCTAGACACCACGGTGCAAATAAGTGACGGTCACGTTAACACCACCCTATACCAAAAACCCACCGACTGCTATCCCTACCTTCATGCCTCCAGTTTCCACCCCGGACACACCACACGATCCATTGTCTACAGCCAAGCGCTGAGGTACAACCGCACTTGGTCCAACCCCTCAGACAGAGACCAACATCTACAAGATCTTCACCAAGCATTCTCAAAACTACGATATCCACATGAGGAAATAAGAAAACAGAACAACAGAGCCAGACGTGTACCCAGAAGCCTCCTGCTGCAAGACAAGCCCAAGAAAGAAACCAACAGAACTCCACTGGCCATCACACACAGTCCTAAGCTAAAACCTCTCCAACGCATCATCAGTGATCCACAACCCATCCTGGACAACAATCCCTCACTTTCACAGGCTTTGGGAGGCAGGCCTGTCCTCGTCCACAGACAACCTGCCAACCTGAAACATATTCTCATCAGCAACTACATACCACACCATAGTAACTCTAACTCAGGAACCAATCCATGCAACAAACCGCGATGCCAACTCTGCCCACATATCTACACCAGGGACACCATCACAGGACCTAACCAGATCAGCCACACCATCACCGGTTCATTCACCTGCACGTCCACCAATGTAATATATGCCATCATGTGCCAGCAATGCCCCTCTGCTATGTACATCGGCCAAACTGGACAGGCCCTACGTTAAAGGATAAATGGACACAAATCAGATATTAGGAACGGCAATATACAAAAACCTGTAGGAGGACACTTCAACCTCCCTGGACACACAATAGCAGATTTAAAGGTAGCCATCCTGCAGCAAAAAAACTTCAGGACCAGACTTCAAAGAGAAACTGCTGAGCTTCAGTTCATTTGCAAATTTGACACCATCAGCTCAGGATTAAACAAAGACTGAATGGCTAGCCAACTACAAAAGCAGTTTCTCCTCCCTTGGTGTTCACATGTCAGCTGCTAGAAGAGGGCCTCATCCTCCCTGATTGAACTAACCTCGTTATCCCTAGCCTGTTTCTTGCTTGCATATTTATACCTGTCTCTGGAAATTACCACTACATGCATCCAATGAAGTGGGTACTCACCCATGAAAGCTCATGCTCCAATACGTCTGTTAGTCTATAAGGTGCCACGGGACTCTTTGCCGCTTTACAGATCCAGACTAACACAGCTACCCGTCTGAAGCTTGGAAATTTCTCTCTCTCTCTCTCTTTGCCCCTCCCTCCGCCCCCCCCCCCCCCCGCATGCATTTCCATACTTCTTACTGCAAAGAGGCTCAACTATGCCAAGTGGATACCAGTCTACATTCTTGATATGTTAAATCTTCCTACACAGAACTGTGTATCTGCCAAGGCAGTGAAGACTGTGGTAACCCATACACTCTGACAGATCATAACGATGAACAAGATATTGACTAGAAATATCACCAATCTATTACATTTCAATGATACTTGAATTATTATTAGACTTATATAAATACATTATTAGACTTTGTTTTAGCTGTGACCTCAAATTCTCAAAGATCCCATTTTATGTCTTGAAATAATAGTCATTGAACTAAAGAACAATGACCCCATCTACAGGTCAAAATGGCTGCTTTGAAATATTTGTATCAGTTTATATCTGTTTCTATGGTAATGGCACCACTTGACAGATCCATATCATCCTCATCTTAATGTAGAGGTAATAAATTTTCAAATGACTCTTATGGGGTGTGTGTGTGTGTGAGGGGTGGAGAGGGTACATTATCAACCAAATCGGTGATGTCTGTGGCTCACCTAGTAAATTTTGAATTTCATTGTTAATAGTGATTGATCCGAGAGAGAACCAGGTGGAGACCTCACAACGTGATTCAATAAAAAATATTAGCAGAGCTGGTTTATAATTTTCCAACAAAATGACTTTTTGACAGTTTCAGGTTTTGACATTTTCAATTAATGTTTTTCTGATTTATGAAAAACTTTTGAGAGAATTTCATCATCTTGGATGTGGAGGAGGGAGGGGGACCCAGAGGCAGAGGATGACTCAGAGGTCAGAGATGCATGCAGCCAGGAGCTCTTTTCTACCCCAGAGGAGGCTAGCCAGTCACAGCTGTCAGATGCTGGTGAAGTGCAAACAGGAGAGGAGACCCCTGGTAGGTGGATCTGATTTTGGGAATTGCTGAAGCGAGTTGTTGGGGGCAGGAGGTTTGCAGAAAGCAGACTTGTGTCTCTGTGATGCACACACCACCACATGCCTAGTCTGAGTGGCTGAACAGGCTGTTGATTGACTCCCTCACTTCCCGGGAATCTCTCTCAGATCTCCAGGAAACTCTCATGGAGATACTGGGCAAACCACTGCTCACCCTCAGCAGCGAGATATCTTCCATAATGATCACATCCTGTGAAAAGTGTGGGGACAGGAATGATTATCAGGCCCCTCCTACAGTGCTGGCTCTTCCCAAGAGCCACGTGCCCAGTGAACAGCAGCATCCATGATTTACCCTGCCCCTGTGGCTAATCACCAGTTTGGGTGACTTGTGGTTCATGTGTGGTTGCCTGGGGTCAGCCTGTTAGTGGACAGGTGTGTGAGTACTGGCTGTGTTTTAAATCACTGAATCAGTGTTCTGTTGCAAACAATACTGCTTCTGTAAAATGTTGCATTTAAACTTCACAGAGATGACCCTCTTTGTTATCTGCAGCTGAATGGCTGTGCAGAATTAGAAAGTGGCCAAGAAGAACTAAGGAGGACTTTCTGCGTGAGGTTATGATGCACTCCGCGGCCAAGAAGGAGGAATTGAAGGAGTAGCGGGACAGCGAGACGAGGGACTGAAATGAGAATGTGGCATGCCAGAAAGAAGCCACGGAGCGGCTCTTAAACGTTATGGAGCGCCAAGCAGACACGCTTCAGGCGATACTAGCTCTGCAAACTGAGCCTGCCCTCCCCTGCAGCCACTGTCTCAAAACTCTTTCCCATGTTCCTCCCAGACACCGCCAACACACTTTTATCAACCTCCTGGCTCCAGTCTCTACCCGCAGCATTCCACTCCTCCCCCCTCACAGACCAGCACTGTGGACTCCCACTACCCACTGCACTCAACACCCATCCCTCTGCAGTTTGGCCCTGCTGAAGTACAGCACCCGCTGCACTGTACTCCAGAGGAAAAGGATGGACATGATCCCTGGACATACTCAAATCTCTAGTTGTCCCAGGACCCCACCTCTTCCTGAGACCTTCCCTTCCCCCATACTCCTCACTGCTGAGGGGTTGTTTTTTGGGTTTGACTCTCTCCGCCGGTGGTTGTTTTTTAATAAAAAAAATTGTGTTGGTTTGAAAGCAAACAGAGCCCTGCGAAGCAACAGACAATAATGTTAAACCTTCATATTTCATCGTCTGCACCAGTCACCTCCTAGCATTACAAGCACTGCACTCCCAAGCATCGCAACAAATATTAGTGGCTTTCAGCTGCAAATTGCTGCCTCAAGGCATCCCTGATCCTTACGGCCCCACACTGTGCCCCTCTAATAGCCCTGCTCTCTGGCTGTTCAAACTCCAGGCGCTGAGCCTCTGCAGTCCAGCCCTGAGTGAAGCTTTCACCCTTCCCTTCACAAATATTATGGCGCGTACAACACATGGCTATAAACATAGGAATATTGTCATTGGCCAGGGTCAGCTTCCCATATAGGCAGTGCCAGCAGGCCTTTAAATGGCCAAAAGCACACTCAACAGTCATTCTGCACTTGCTCAGCCTGTTGTTGAACCGCTCCTTGCTGCTGTCAAGTTGCCCCATATATGGCTTCATAAGCCATGGCATTAGGGGTAGGCAGGATCTCCCAGGATCACAATGGGCATTTCAACTTCCCCTACGGCGATCTTCTGGTCTGGGAAGAAAGTCCCTGCGTGCAGCTTCCTGAACAAGCCAGTGTTCCGAAAGATGTGTGCATCATGCACCTTTCCAGACCAGCTTGTGTTAATGTCTGTGAAATGCTCATGGTGATCCACTGAGAACCATTGAGAAATACCCCTTGTGATTAATGTCCTCGGGGGCTAGGTGGTCTGGTGCCAGAATTGGAATGTGTGTGCCATCTATCACCCCTCCGCAGTTAGGGAAGCCCATTTTTGCAAAGCCATCTGCAGTGTCATGCACATTGCCCAGAGTGATAGAATCATAGATGATTAGGGTTGGAAGAGACCTAAGGAGGTCATCTAGTCCAATCCCCTGCTCAAAGCAGGACCAACAACAACTAAATCATCCCAGCCAAGCTTTGTCAAGCTGGGTCTTAAAAACCTGTAAGGATGGAGATTCCACCACCTTGTGGAGAATCATGGTCTTTCGCAGAAGGATGCAATTAATAGCCCTGCACACTTCCGTCAACACAAGTCCAACGGTCGACTTTCCCACTCCAAACTGGCTAGTGACCAATCGGTAGCAGTCTGGAGTAGCCAGCTTCCACAGTGCAATCACCACGCACTTCTCCAATGGCAGGGCAGCTCTCATTCTCTTGTCCTTATGCTGCCAGGCTAGGGCGAGCTCATCACACAGTCCCATGAATGTGGCTTTCCTTATCCTTATCTGCAGCCACTGCTCATCATCCCAGATGTGCATCATGATGTAATCCCACCACTCAGTGCTTGTTTCCCAAGCCCAAAAGCGGTGTTCCACTGTGGTCAGCACCTCCGTGAATGCCACAAGCAATCTCGTGTCATAGCTACTATGTGTGGCAACAGTGTGGGATCCATTCCTGAAGACCGCAGAGGCAGGGCGCGCAGTACACAAACCGTTGAAAGATGGTGCCAAATGTGGAGGGAAGCACAGGGATTGCTGGGATGCAAAGCAATGCATTGGGACGGGACCCAGGATGCCCCGCAACCTCCTCCGTCTTCCCACAAGTCTTAGTGGCAGAAAAGGAAGAAATGCTCTGTGGATAGCTCCCCAGAGTGCAACACTCTGAATATCGCTGCAAGTGCCGCAAGTGTGAACACGCTATTGCGCAGGCAGCTGACAGTGTGAACACACAACAGCGGTTTCCCTTCAGCGCTCTCTGAGCGGTGCTATAACTCCCCGCACTGTAACTCTGCCAGTGCAGACATGCCCTCAGTATGGCCCCTCCCGTGACCAGGGTCAGCTCATCCTAACTCAGTATCCTCCTGGGTTCATAAATGTCAGTGACTCCTAAAGTAAAAGCCATTAGCACCTTTTGCTATAATACAAAGCATGTTGAGATCCTGGGATGAATGATGTTGCAAAACATAAGGTAAAGAATGAGCTCCTTAGTAGCATGTAATAGTTACAGCTCCGTGTTCTCAAATCACGTAAAGCCAGTTAAAACTATTAGCAGTAAAAGTACATTTGGATTTTATGAACACAGCTGCATTTAAAAAGATAAAGTATGTTAAAAGTAAATGTGCCTCCTTGATTCAACCTCCTCTTTGGCACGTCTAGATCTGGTCAAAAGGAAAAGAGAGATTCTGCTCGTTCAACTGCCTCAAAAAATGTCTGAAGACTAAATGGAAGCTAGAGTGTAGGAGTTTATTTTAATGAGCACAAGCACATCATAGATTAACACCAGCAACTTGAAGTTATATCACCAAATCAAGGCTGTTTCCATGGGAACGCCTCCAATTCCCAAGAACTACTGTTAATGCACCAGTAAAAGCAAAAAATAAAAAGCTGGACCCAGGCTCCCAGGTCCTTAGCAACATGGCAACTACACTGTCAAGCTTTGTTATAATGGAAAAGAGGATATTTACATTTTGTAATATAAGAATGTGAGTAAATACAAGGTCCCAGCCTGTGAGATGCCCTTGACTCCTATTGAAGTCCAAAGGGCTCCAGGGCCTTCAGGAACTTGTAGGATCAGGCCCATGGTATATAATTTCCAACTACTCTAGCTGTACTGTGTCAACTCTCATTACAGCAGAGTGTAATGTGGGCTCTGCTAGTGAAATAGTTTTCATCAATATAGTAAATCTGGCCCTGTCTGAGTGATATCTTTTGCAGTTAAGATTATGACTAGCAATTGAGATATAGCTCCAGTGATTGAAGGATGTGGAAGTTGGGGATGTGGGGGAGGGAGGAGAGAAATATTTTCAAAAAAAGAGAAAAAGGTATTAAGTAGATTCCTTCCTCCCCTCTGCCCTGAACGTACAGCCTGAAAGGGGCATTGAATAGAATAGAAAAGTAAAGCAATGAAAATCAGAGCTGTGCCTAAATTTGCTCATTTATTATTTTTTCTTCTCCTGTTTATCTAACTGCCCCTCTCTTCTAGCTAACAGCAGGCTCTCTTCTGCCATTGGCTCTCACTGTTATGGTGTGCACCCCTGGGGTTCAGTGCCTGGCCCACCTCTTCTCTGCCTTCCTCACTATCTGTCCAAACTGCACCATATCACATACTGCACCTATCCCTGGAAATGCTGGAACAAATTTTCTCACTTTCTTCTCAGAAATCTCTTCAGAGGCTTCCTGTCCATTTCAGGCTCCAGAATGGCCGTTCCGTCAATGGACACGTCCTTGTCTCCCTGACAGCTCCTCTTCCTATTATCCAGTTCATTCCCCATACACCACAAATATCAAACTTTCTTCTGCCCCTCGTTTTCCTACACTGCCGTATTAATTGGAATAGTCTCTCTCCACTTAGTGGACTCCTTACCTACCTCAAAATCCCACCTCAAGAGCCATTCTTCCTTTGGCCTATGAGTCTTCACTTTCTCAGTAGCAAAACATCCATATTAGATTCTGTCTCCACTTGTAAGGAAAATATTTTTAATCTCATGGTTCTGTTCTTTAAGACTGCAATTATGTGGGTATATCTTCAATTTAACAGTAATTTTTTTATTGATAGGCAAGTGTGTTAGTGGTACATTGTTCCAGAGTTTTGCAGTGAAGTGCTGAGATTCTGGGAAGGATTTCACTAACTGCTTGCTCAAATGTTGTTTTTAAAAGACACAAAAGGCCAAATTCCCCTCAAGCCCCCCTCCCCTCCCTTTCCCCCCCATTTTTAAGGCTAACAGGCACAAGATGTAGAAATATATGCTTCTTTGTGGATCAAAACTTATGGTCATAGTTACCATAATTGTGTGTGAAAGTCAGACATTTTGCATATACAAATCACTATGTAGACATATTTTGACAAATTTATGCCATGATCCCATAATCTGACCCACACAGACAGACCCCTGCACTTGTGCTTTGCAGGACTAGGGCATATGTATTACTCCTCTATTTCACCTTTTGCCAGAATTGTAAGAGTGAATGAACCTTAGGACAGATATAATTAAGAGATCTAGGAGTTGAGGCGTGTCAATTGTTTCAGTTACAAAGAAGGAGCAGTTAGATAAACTGAGGCATTTGTACAATACTCAATTTGCATGCACAATGGCAGGAATTGTGTGCGCAAATGTGTGTGAACCTTGGGTATTTGTTTTTAAATTCTGTTCCATAATCCTGTTCTTGGTACTCTGAGTTGCATCTTGCCATTAGACAGTTAGATTTGAAAATTTTGGCCTAAACATTACGCATGGCTGCCCTGACAAAGGGACTTCAGTATGAGTACAGGTCTGGCCTGCAATGACTACAGAATAGAGAGATTTTTCTACCTTTACAAGGGAAGTGGAAAAGGAAAACACCGTCTTGAAAAATGCTGATGTTTGTGCCCACAAATCACATTGTACTGCTTTAGTAATACTCCCCCTAGTGGAAATGAAAATGTTATCCTGTTCCATAATATAACATTTAATGGCTATAGCGAAACTCTCAATGCCAGCTATTTGGAGTGGATCTTATTTCATGGCTATGATTTAAGAGGAGAGTTTTATTGTCTCATTTTGGTAACAGTCTGTTATACTCTAAAAAGAGACTCAACGTATTGTAGCAGCACACTTACCTGCTGTAGCTCATTCTGTACACAGGCTCATGGGATCATGTCCCAGCTAGTGCCTAATCCTGCAGTTCTGATGCAGGCAAATCTCCCACTGCTTCACTGATTGTCTTGTTCGGGAGAAGGCTGTAGAACTGGATCCCTTATTTACTGTTTAGCTGTTCAAGAGCTGTCCCCAGTTAGTCAGGATTGTCCCACTTATTTGTCTAGGTACAAAGTGGCCCGCAACACTGTAGTATCTGAAAGCCTCATAATTATTAACTAGTTTATCCTTGAAACACTCTTGTTTTTATATCTCAGACTGGGAGCTGAGGACCAGAGAGATCCAAAGGAATGGCAGAGCCAGGAATCAAACCCAAATCTAGTGCCTTGACTGTGTAATGATAATACGTTCTCCCATAGACTCACTAAAGAACAAAGAAAAAGTAGGCAAAGAAAACTCAGGTGGTGTAGAAAGGTAGCAGTATGTGCTATTTATTCACTATAGGCCCAGTCCCGAAATCCTAACTGCAGCCGCACTGAAGGCAGTGAAGGATTTTCCCAAGTAGGTCATGAGTAAAGACTTTGGGATTTGGATCTAAAAGAACAAGTGAAGAATAATACTTAAACTCACCAACAATAACAATACTAACATTTTTAGAAGACATGATCTCTGAATGTATTTGAGAGAGATTACAAAGAGTATTTCTGCTGCACCAACTTTTCAGTCCCTGCATGCCTGATGTGCGTTAGTATGGGTTGTGAACTGTGTATAATCTTTCTCTAATTTTGTTCAGGCAAAGAAAAGAGCATTACACTTTTCCCAGATTTAGGATCATATTGTCAGAGATGACAGTCTCAAAAAACCCAACCTCCATCCCCCAGAAGAACACCCCAACAAGGAACATATCAAATATTAAATCAGTACTAGCACTTACTCTGTATATTAAATAAGATGGCTGAATGCAACTAAACAACTTCTGTGAACATTTGCATTTTTAATTGATGTAGTTCTCTTTAATTTGATTGGATAGTGCAAAATGTATATGTTAGTGCTATTTGTATTACTTCAGACTATCTAAAACAGAAGATTGTTAAACTTAACTTCTCAGATTGTGTCTCTTTTTTATATTAATGGAAAATTAGTATTTTAGGTAAAAAGAAAAGGAGTACTTGTGGCACCTTAGAGTCTAACCAATTTATCTGAGCATAAGCTTTCGTGAGCTACAGCTCACTTCATCGGATGCATACTGTGGAAAGTACAGAAGATCTTTTTATACACACAGACCATGAAAAAATGGGTGTTTACCACTACAAAAGGTTTTCTTTCCCCCCACCCCACTGTCCTGCTGGTAATAGCTTATCTAAAGTGATCACTCTCCTTACAATGTGTATGATAATCAAGTTGGGCCATTTCCAGTACAAATCCAGCTTTTCTCCCCCCCTCCCCCACAAACCCACTCTCTCCTGTTGGTAATAGCTTATCTAAAATGATCACTCTCCTTACAATGTGTATGATAATCAAGGTGGGCCATTTCCAGCACAAATCCAGGGTTTAACAAGAACGTCGGGGGAGGGGAATAGGGATAGGAAAAAACAAGGGGAAATAGGTTACCTTGCATAATGACTTAGCCACTCCCAGTCTCTATTCAAGCCTAAGTTAATTGTATCCAATTTGCAAATGAATTCCAATTCAGCAGTCTCTCGCTGGAGTCTGGATTTGAAGTTTTTCTGTTGTAATATCGCAACTTTCATGTCTGTAATCGCGTGACCAGAGAGATTGAAGTGTTCTCCGACTGGTTTATGAATGTTATAAATCTTGACATATGATTTGTGTCCATTTATTGTTTTACGTAGAAGAATAAATGGACACAAATCAGACGTCAAGAATTTTAACATTCATAAACCAGTCGGAGAACACTTCAATCTCTCTGGTCACGCGATTACAGACATGAAAGTTGCGATATTACAACAGAAAAACTTCAAATCCAGACTCCAGCGAGAGACTGCTGAATTGGAATTCATTTGCAAATTGGGTACAATTAACTTAGGCTTGAATAGAGACTGGGAGTGGCTAAGTCATTATGCAAGGTAACCTATTTCCCCTTGTTTTTTCCTATCCCCCGCCCCCCAGACGTTTTTGTCAAACCCTGGATTTGTGCTGGAAATGGCCCACCTTGATTATCATACGCATTGTAAGGAGAGTGATCACTTTAGAGAAGCTATTACTAGCAGGAGAGTAGGGTGGAGGGAGAGAAAACCTTTTGTAGTGGTAAACACCCATTTTTTCATGGTCTGTGTGTATAAAAAGATCTTCTCTACTTTCCACAGCATGCATCCGATGAAGTGAGCTGTATCTCACGAAAGCTTATGCTCAAATAAATTGGTTAGTTTCTAAGGTGCCACAAGTACTCCTTTTCTTTTTGCGAATACAGACTAACATGGCTGTTACTCTGAAACCTGTCATTATACTTTAGGTAACAAATTCAAGTGCAGGAATGTTTTTTTTTTTTTAGAAAAGATTAATTTTAAAATAATAATGGAGATTATTCACAGAAGGCAAACTTCAAATTTTCTTTTCATGAAAACTTGCACCAAAAACCTGATTTTTCCCTGCTCCCACCCCAGATTTGCCTCAACCAATAAACCAAGCAAAAGAGAACCCCCTGCCCTCCTGCATCTGTCTCATCACACTGAGAGCCTTTAGAATGCTGAATAGTCTCTGTGAACAGCTTGTGAATGAGCTGCATAAGAAGAATTATTTGTAAATAATTTGGCAAATAATTTTGAATGACAAAATCAACAAAATTATACCTTCCTTGTGAAAAGAAAAAAAGATGGAATGTGTTAGAATGAATAAATTATTTAATCTTAGGGGTTTATAGTGCCACCTATCACTGAAGTATCCGAGAGCATTCCACATTAATAGCAATAGTGATGTCCCTAGTGCACTTCCTGCAGTCGGACACCCTACGATGCTCTCCCATTATGGGGTCAAAACTCTGCTTGTGGTAGGGTGGTTTTTTTTAATGTATTAAGATACTTTTTTGTAGTTTGCTTTGTTTAGATTTTTTGGATTGGTTGGGGGATTTGGGGTAGAATGAGGTGTCAGTGTCATGAGCATTCTGATGGTGGAAAAAGGAAAAGGACAACCATATAGTTAAGAATAATTATACTTAACTCTAATATTGAGTTCAGAATGGTCCTTTTAGCCCCTGGTTCAGAATATGAATGGGGAGAAGCTGTTTGTATTAACTGATATTCCTTCTTTCATTAACCAATGTTATTCAAAACTACATTTCCATTATGGGTACAAATGCTCACTAGCTACCATTCACCCATCACATATTGCACAATACCACCACAGGCCATGCTCAATATGCCTTTATGGGCCACAGCATCAAGAGGCCACTTACCCACTATATATAGACCACAGACTGTGCCCCTGCCTGTCTGAGCTTCCCTGTACTTCTGGATCACATTATCATTGGTTTGGGCTGTTGCTAGTTTAGGCATCAGTAGTCCCTTAGCAATTACAGGCCTACAGTGAATTTAATTTTCCACATACTGGTCTAAACTGAGGTGCCAGAAAAGCCTCATGTTGGCCCTCCTGTGAAAGTGTTTTTTAAGGGTGTAAATTCAAGATGGGATTAATCTGAACAGGATATGTAAGAAAGCAGCTGTAAATCCCAGGTACGGTGGCTGAGCACGATGAAAGAATGAGACTGATGAGCTAGGAGTGTTACACAGCTCAATTCATGAAGGCTAGCAGGAAAGCTGCTCACTGGTACAACATTCAACACCCATTAAGGGTGAGTAGCTAAACCCACAGCACCCAAAGCAACTCTTGTAGCTGCTCAAGCCAAAATACAAAGGAACCACAGAGAAGGTCACATTGAAAGCATGGGACCATTACAGACTGCCTTATTGGTGAAATGGATACATTATCTGATCTACATTAAAATGTATTTTTCATATAATCAATTAAAATATATATTTAAATATTCCAAGATTGGAATTTTTTAGAATGGTAAAACATAATATAATCCATGTATTCAGAGCTAGATACTGCAAAACATTAATAATGTATTGCACTGATATACTTGATATAAAACTATTTTACTGATACAGGTATAACATATAGTAACTATACTAATCTAGTTACTTAATAAAACTCAGTAAAGGTCAGTATAAAATGATGGGAAAGCTTCATCTCTTTAGGGTGGTGCAAATTGCATTCTTCCAGCCTGAGTCCATGGAGCTAGCTGTGAGGAGAAGGAGGAGGATCTGGGGGAGGCAGAAGACAATGGGGCTCTGTGCAGGTGTCCACCTGCGCAGAGCTGATTATAGTCCTTGGGGCCTTTTTTGGCCACTTACACCACCACTGAATTGCAGTAGTGTGATTTTCCCCCTGACACTGGAAGACCCTCTCTTGGACATGCCCCACCTCTTTTTTGCAGCTACACCCAGATCCCTGGATGACTAAACAGAGTTAGACAAATTTTAAATAGTTTGGCACTAAGCCCTTTTTTCTGACTAACACTTAATGTACAATAGGGATATGTAACAAAGATAACTACTGTTGGCCAGGTGTCAAGAACATAATATTTAAGTGTGTTTGAATCATTTGGCATATAAACTATGTACCGTGGGTGAAATTTACCACTGTATAGAGCACCAAGATGAGACCTATGCACCACAGCAATCCCACTAAAGTCCTTCAAATAGGGCTTAGGTGGTACTTAATTCATGCATAGCCCCTCTGCACAAGGTGAATTTCATCCTAATTACTTACGATGGGTTGGAAAGGGGAATAATCCTACACTTTAGCTAAACAATCCACAGGATCAGCAAGAAACAACTTTTAAAAAATATTGCTCTGCTTTTTGGTTTCCTCACTACTCCTGTCTCTGTATTTTCCTCTTTATGCTGAGGCAATATTTGTGTATAAATATATAACCTGATTTAACCCAAATAGATCATTTCAGTTTAATAATATAGGTTCCAAGCCCATTCCATAAGAATTTGTGCAAGTAATTCTGGATGTAAGTAGCCCATAAAATTGATCTCTAATCTAAGCTAAAGAGCATTGTCTTGAAAAATTGACACAAAAACTATTTTAAGATTTGGCACTTAAATCTCTCTCTCAAGTACATTTTCAATGTCATTTTTCTTCTTCTTCACGTAGAACAAAGTTGGGTTTTGGTTGTTTGGAACACCCACTCGAAAAGGGACTCACCCCAGCCTGGTGTAAATGAGGGAGGGAGGGAGGGAAGGATGGTGGGTGAGAGAGAGTGACGGAGTGGGTTGGGTGGGGTGAGGCCTAGAAAAAGAAGTGGGGAAAAGGTGTTCCGTTTTGTGCGATTAGCAAATTGGCAACCCTTTAAGGTGCAAGTTAAGCACTCACTGGAAATGTGTTTAGAAGAATTTAAAACCTGTGGAAGCAACTGGAGCAGATTATTGAGGCCAAGGATTTCCTGGTTTGATAACTAATCTGAAAACTGATTTTAGCAGAAGACAGAACAACGGGAAAAGGGATTTCCATGATTTAGAATTCCAGGGAAAGACTTTCCATACCCACAACACAAAGACAGTGGTCCATAGGCTGCCAGCATAGCCTTTCAACATCTTCAGTGAGATGAGATTTCCATTCTCTGGATCTATGTGAAATGGATTTGCGGAGCCTTGGAACTATTTAAAAATCCTGCAGGATGTAGAAACACCTCATTTAGATTTTCTAAAACACCTGAACATAATTTTCATTGATACAGCTCCAAGGAAATGAGCATCCAGTTACCTGAAGCACCTAGAAGGGGCTGGTGATTAAACAATCCCCAGATTGAGGATTTTCTGTTATACAAAAGCAACCACAAACATTTCTCTTTATTCCTGAAAAGTGTGGACAGAGCCTTTCAGACCACAACTTGATTGTGTGTTTCTTCCCGCGTGAGCTTTTGATAAAGGAGAATCACAGACTGAATTTGGAAAAGAAAATCTGCTGGGATGAGTAAACAATATTTTGCCTTTATAATTTAGAAGGCAAAGTCCTCCTCCTCAAGAGTTATTCTTGGGAGTGTAAAGATTTCATTTGTAGTTTCATCAACTAGTAAAACCCCCCAATATTTTTACATGGTACAATTTGGGGTTTAGGGCTCCCAAAATGGCCAGACTCCAAGTGCTTTATGTATCTATGTTATGCATGGGAGTTTGGATTTTCACAGTGGAACAGGAGCAGCTGCACTCTTCTGATTAGCAGGCAACTGTTTTAGGATTTGGGATTTTAAAAAAACAAATGCTGGATCCAGCAAGTTCCAGGGGCAGGGTACATCTGTGTTGTGCAGCTGCTCGGGTTTGCAACAGGATCTGGAATTTTTCTTTAGACACTTAAATCTGTGAGGGACAAGGAAGGGGGTAGATTTAACAACTGCCGGGCTCCAAGCAGTAGAACTGTGTGCTTTCCAGCGCTATTGGACCGGCATTCACCAGCTCCACCGAGCGAGACGGTGCAGTGTGGGGCTGAGTCACACCAGAAAAGCTGGGGAACCAGGGCCAAAAGTGGGCTGGGGCTGGTGCTTTTACTGTCCTCCTGCTCCAAGCTGTGCCGAAGCCCGGCGTCGCACCCCTCCCCCGGAGAAGCCAGGGGCCTTGGGCTCTATGGGGATAGTGCAGCTCGGGGGCTGGCGACCAAAGATTCTCAGGATCCAGGTCTGAAGATTTCCTTGGGGAGCGGGTCGGGGCTTCGCAGGCCCCTCAGCAGGGACACCCGCCCCCGGGGCTGGGCCTGGCAGCGGAGGAGCAGGTGGGAGGGAGGGAGGGAGAGCCCCGCCCCCGCCCCCGCCTCCGCCTCCCCGCCCCGCACTTCCCTGCCGGCCGCGGCCAGAGCGCAGAGGAGCAGCGCCCAGCGCCTCTCTGCGGGGCGGATCGCGGGGAGGTGGCGGCCGCTGCGCTAGCGCCGGCAGGTCAGTGAGCCAGGCTGGGGCGCGCTCGCGGCCGCACCTGGGCGCGCGTGGTCCTGCCCGCCCCCTGCTGCCAGGACCCCCCCCTCTCCCCTCCCCTCCGGGGGCAGAGTCCAGCTCCCGCGCTCCCTGAGGGGGCACCTCGGTGCTGCTCGGCGCCGGGCTCGCTTCCCTGGCGGGCTCTGCCCTCAGCCCGGCTCCTGTCCCGCGCCGAACTTCCCCGGGCGCGGGGGACTCCCTCGAGGGAAGGCGTTCACGCCTGGGGTTTCCGCCCACCCCTTTTCCCAAACGGGTGGGCTGGGAACGGGCTGCCTGGGCAAATGCAGCTTGTCGGCATTTCCGTGCAACGCAGCCTGGGAAGCGCCCGGAGATGGACTCCAGAGGTGGAAAGTGCCCCGGGTCGCCCGGTGATGGGTGCCCACCGCCATCGATTATCTGTCTCTTAAACACCTGAGTGGCGAGGCCCTGCCTCCCGAACCGCCTGTGCTCTTATAAAGCGCCGTGTGGGTAACACATCTTTTAAATGGCATCTTTGGCATGAAAATGATCCACACTAGGTGCGACTGCTGAGTGCGCTCGGGACTTTTCTTGCAGTTTCTAGCTTCTAGGTGGATCCACTCAACCTTCTTGTTTGTCCAGCCTTTTTTAATTATTAGCTGTAGTGGTTATATAAATAATGATACCTCCCTTATATAAAGATATAAACTAGCAAGGACTTCAGTGGGGCCAAGATTTTGCCCAACCTGCTTCAGTCCAAAGTTAGACCAAACCCAGTACAAACTGAAAACAGGGATGGTGCATGGGCCAGTAGGGTAGCTGTAAATAAGAGGGGAAAGAGTATAGCCCTTTGAGATGTCTTTTCTTTCAGCAAGCAAGAGGTATAGTGTGGCTGGTGACAATGTGGGTTTCATGTTAGTTACAAATTTAGTTAGCATCAGTCTTTTTTTTTTTTTTTAATCTCTTTGAGTCAGAATAATTTGTAAGAATTTATAAAGTTCCCCCTTTTCCTGTAGTTCTTAGCATTTCAACTAGATTCCCAGGGTATCTGACATAATTATTCTTGAACAATGTTAAGTTATATTAAGTGCATATAAACAGAGAATTATGTGTCTATTGTCCTTAGTGATTTAGAATTATCCATGTTAGCATAGCATATCAGGAGAATATATAGCTAAAAGATAGTTGGAGAGTTTTTTATACTTCAAATGTTGCACATTCATGAGAGTGTGAGATTATGTCACAGGCGATAGGGGGGTTGGAGGAAATGTGTGGCTGTGTAGTTACAGTTAAGAACATCAGGAGTTCTAGGAATAGGAAAGAGGCGTCCGGGCCAACATGTCAGTCCTTTTTTGGTTTGTTACTGAAGACTGGATAGTTCTGGTTAAGTATTTTAGAATAGTAACAAAATCTTGCTAAAATTAAAACAATTTTCTGCATGGAAGTAAAAAGGGCAGTTAATTCAAAAGGAGAAAGGAACTCTTCAGCTATATGGTAGGTGGTGGTCATTTCTACATGGAATAATCATGGAGCAGTCTTTACGTAGGGTCTGAAGTTTCCGAATGCTTTCAGTGATATAGAAATATTGCTTGAGATCATCTTCATCCATAAAATTGGTAGCTATTACAGTGTATGTCGTGATTGTTTTTATTTAACTATCTATTAATATAACTGATTTTTAACATCTCAGATGGCATGTTCTACAGACGTATGTCTTTGTATATAAATGATGTGAAAAATTAAATGAAGCAGGCTCATAAATCAAAAATGGAAGTTTTAACTTTTTCTGTTAGATCAGAGTGTTTTGTTTCTTTAGTTTTATATAATTTTGTAACTTGAATACAGTCATTATAATGTTAAATTAATAGTAATAACCTAGCTTCATGTCCTTGTTTTAATAAACATACAGCATAAGTTGTCTTTGGGCAAGTTTTGCTTTGCCATAACAGTACATGTAATACCTAGCCACTGAAATATTTAAGACTGACTCCTGCTTCCCTACCATCTTCCAGGCACAGAAGTTCCTAAACTCAGTAGAACTTCTGTATGTGGTTCACTTGCGCAGGAGGGCAAGCCACAGAGAAGCTATGCAGGGAGATTATGCAACTCTATTCTTTGATACCTCTCTGAGTTAGCTTGTGGGGGTGGAGGAGTTGTTGGGCATATGCCGGATGCTAGTGCAAGTCAAATACACTGATTCACTGGCCTAAACATTGACATGAATGGAGTGCACAATGAGCATGGATGCTGCTGCAGCCAATGGCCTTTAATAGTTTTTGCATGATCTTGGGTGAGGAGGGAAGATTCTATTCCCCCGCATCCTCTACCAAGTTCCCCTGGAGAAGACCCTTTTACTTAAGCTTCGCACATGGGTTCAGAATTCTCCCCTTAGGAGAGAATTATTCCCCTGTTGTGTTGTGCAGTTGGTTGTTTTTTGCCTTAATGATGGCAAATTAAATATGGACTTGGCCCCAACCCTGCAAGAAACTCTGTGGGTGTGGATCCTGATACACACACAGAGCTCCTTACAGGAATGTGGCTTAAGATATTACATGCAACCCATTGCCATGTTAATGCAACACTGTTATTGATTATATACTGTTTATATTACCTATGGGCTCTGTCAGGGTTCCTTCCCCACTCTGAACTCTAGGGTACAGATGTGGGGACCCACATGAAAGACCCCCTAAGCTTATTCTTACCAGCTTAGGTTAAAAACTCCCCCAAGGTACAAACTTTGCTTTGGCCTTGAACGGTATGCTGCCACCACCAAGCATTTTAAATAAAGAACAGGGAAAGAGACCACTTGAAGTTGTCTTCCCCCAAAATATCCCTCCAAGCCCTACACACACCCCCTTTCCTGGGGAGGCTTAAGAATAATATCCTAACCAATTAGTTACAAAATCATCAAAGACCCAAACCCCTGGATCTTGGAACAATGGAAAAATCAGTCAGGTTCTTAAAAGAAGGATTTTATTTAAAAAAAAAAAAAAAGGGGTGTGTGTGTGTAAAAATCATCTCTGTAAAATCAGGATGGAAAATACTTTACAGGGCATTCAGATTCAAAACACAGAGGATCCCCCTCTGGGCAAAACCTTAAAGTTACAGAAAACAGGAATAAACCTCCCTCTTAACGCAGGGAAAATTCACATAAAACAAAAGACCTCCTGAGGTCCCTTCCAACCTTGATATTTTATGATTTTATAAACTAATCTGCCTTGCCTGGCTTACCTAAACTGGTTGCAATATTGGAGACTTGGATTAGGATGGGTTGGAGAAGATGGATTTCTGTCTGGACTCTCTCAGTCTCAAGAGAGAACAACCAAGTAAACAAAAAGCACAAACAAAAGCCTTCCCCCACCACCTCAAGATTTGAAAGTATCTTGTCCCCTTATTGGTCCTTTGGGTCAAGTGCCAGCCAAGTTAGCTGAGTTTCTTAACCCTTTACAGGTAACAGGATGTTGCTTCTGGTCAGGAGGGATTTTATAGCACTGTATACAGAAAGGTGGTTACCTTTCCCTTTATATTTATGACACGCCCCCCCAAATCACAGATATCACAGGGTGAAACACTGGCTTTTTCTCCTAGAGCTCCAGGAAGAACAGAGTTAATAAGACACATGCACATCTAAATATACTACTAACTGTATAAAGACTAACAATATTTTCCACATCTCAAGGACGATTTTAACCAGTTGATTCTGGGAAACTTTCACGGGAGAGTGCATCAGCCACTTTGTTAGAAGCTCCTTAAATGTGTTGTATGTCGAAATCAAAATCTTGGAGAGCTAAACTCCACTGAATAAGTTTTTTGTTATTTCCCTTGGTGGTACGAAGCCACTGTAGCGCAGCATGGTTGGTTTGCAGGTGGAAACGCCGTTCCGAAATGTATGGGCGTAGCTTTTCCAGAGTGTAGACAATGGCAAAATATTCCTTTTCACTGATTGACCAGTGGCTTTCCCTCTCGGACAGCTTCTTGCTGAGAAACACGACAGGATAGAACTCTTGATTCGATCCTTCCTGCATTAAGACTGCTCCCACAGCACGCTTGGACGCATCTGTGGTTACTAGGAACGGTTTGTCCAAGTCTGGGGCCCTTAGCACAGAGTCAGACATGAATGTTGCTTTAAGCTGGTTAAAAGCCTTCTGACACTGTTCAGTCCACTGAACTGCATTTGGCTGTTTCTTTTTGGTTAGGTCTGTCAGTGGGGCGGCAACTTGGCTGTAGTGCGGTACAAATCGCATGTAATATCCGGCCAAACCTAAGAAGGATTGGACCTGTTTCTTTGACTTTGGGACAGGCCACTTTTGGATAGCATCCAGTTTGGCCTGTAGGGGGTTGATAGTTCCCTGACCCACCTGGTGTCCAAGGTAAGTCACTCTGTTTAGGCCTATTTGACCCTTCTTAGCCTTAACAGTTAGTCCTGCCTCCCTTATGCGCTCAAAGACTTTTTGTAGATGTTCCAGGTGTTCTGCCCAGGAATCCGAAAATATGGCCACATTGTCAAGGTAGGCGACTGCATATTCTCCTAATCCCGCTAGGAGACCATCTACAAGTCTTTGGAAGGTGGCGGGTGCATTCTGCAGCCCGAAAGGGAGCACGTTAAATTCATACAGCCTGACGTGTGATGAAGGCTGACCTTTCTTTGGTGGATTCATCTAGCAGTACCTGCCAGTACCCCTTGGTTAAGTCCAAGGTAGAGATGAACTGGGCCCATCCCAGTTTCTCCAATAGTTCATCTGTGCGTGGCACTGGATAGTTGTCTGGGCGAGTTACAGCACTTAGCTTACGGTAGAAACGCATCTCCCCATCTGGTTTGGGAACTAGAACCACTGGAGATGCCCATGCACTGCGGGAGGGGTGGATTACCCCCATCTGTAGCATATCCTGGATCTCCCGTTCTATAGCAGTTTTAGCTTGAGGAGACACCCGGTAAGGTTGGGCTCTAATTGGGTGAGCGTTACCTGTGTCAATGGCGTGGTATGCCCATTCAGTCAGTCCTGGGGTGGCTGAGAACGTTGACGCGTAGCTAGTGCGCAGCTCCTTGATCTGCTGTCGCTGCATACGCCCAAGGGTCATGGAGAGGTTCACCTCTGACACGCCACCATCACTTTTCCCTTCGTAGTAGACACCTTCAGGCCACTCAGCGTCATCTCCTCCCTGGGCTGTAAACTGACAAACTTTTAATTCTCTGGAATAAAAGGGCTTTAGAGAATTAATATGGTACACCTTAGGCTTTTGGTTGGAGGTGGAGAATGCTATGAGATAATTAACAGCTCCCAGGCACTCTTGGACCGTGAATGGCCCTTCCTACAACGCTTCGATTTTATGGGCCTGGAGCGCCTTTAAGACCATGACCTGGTCCCCTACTTCGAAGGAATGCTTTCTGGAATGTTTATCATACCAGGCTTTTTGCTCTTTTTGAGCATCTTTTAGGCTTTCTTTAGCAAGGGCTAAAGAGGTTTGGAGGGTGGTTTGTAGGTTGGTTACAAAGTCCAGAATGTTAGTTCCTGGAGAAGGTGTAAACCCGTCCCATTGCTGTTTCGCCAACTGTAATGGCTCCTTAAACTTGCGGCCATATACAAGTTCAAATGGTGAAAACCCTAAACTGGGATGGGGTACAGCTCTGCAGGCAAAGAGAAACTGCTGCAACACTAGATCCCAATCATTGGAGTGCTCATTTACAAATTTACATATCATGGCCCCCAAAGTTCCATTAAACTTCTCCACCATGCCATTTGTTTGATGGTGGCAACCAAGTGATTTACCCCATGAGCTTCCCAAAGGCTTTCCATAGTTCCTGACAGGAAATTAGTTCCTGCATCTGTAAGGAAGTCGGAGGGCCAACCTACCCTGGCAAAAATGTCTGTTAGTGCCTGGCACGTACTTTTAGCCCTGATGTTGCTTAGAGCTACTGCTTCCGGCCATCGGGTGGCAAAATCCATGAAAGTCAGTATGGACTGCTTTCCTCTGGGTGTCTTTTTCGGAAAAGGACCCAGAATATCCACAGCTACTTGCTGAAATGGAACCTCAATGATGGGGAGTGGCTGGAGAGGGGCTTTGACCTGGTCTTGGGGTTTTCCCACTCTTTGGCGTACCTCATAAGATCGGACATAGGCAGAAACATCCTTGCCCATTCCCTCCCAGTGGAATGACCTCCCCAAATGGTCTTTGGTCCTGTTCACCCCAGCATGGCCACTAGGATGATTGTGGGCTAAGCTCAAGAGCTTTTCCCAGTACTTAGTTGGAACTACCAACAATCTCTGAGGATGCCAGTCTTCCTGGTGTCCACCAGAAAGAGTTTCCTTGTATAAAAGTCCTCTTTCTACAACAAACCAGGATCGATTAGAAGAGTTGAGAGGTGGTGGGTTGCTCCGTGCCTCCAAGCTCTCTGGAGGCTTTCATCTGCTTCCTGTTTGGCCTGGAACTGTTCCCTTGATGCTGGATACATCAGTTCCTCAGTGGATTGTGGACCTGGACTTGGTCCCTCTGGAAGTGATGCAGGTGATGGGGCTGTTTCCGTTGATGGTGAACCGCTTTCCGCTGGTGCGCTATAGGGTATTTCAGGCTCTGGCTGAGCCTCTTGTGCAGGGTCATCTGCTGCTGCTGCCAGTGTAGGCTCGGTGGTGCCCTCTGGTGTTGGAGTTGCAGACGGGGTTGCAAGCGCTGGACTCAGTGCTGGCAATGGTTCTGGTGCTGGTTGCTTCGCCAGTTTTGGTTCGGGGACTGGCTTTGGCTGGGTCTCTGGGATTGGATCCACTGTGGCCGTTGCAGTCGTTGGAAGGGGATCCTGTTCCACCACCTCCATCTGGGTTTCTGGTAACATAGACAGGGCCCTGGTAGAAGGCTCAAGAACAGGGAGAGGTGTGGAAGCTTGCTTAGTCTGGCTGCGGATGACCATTCCCACCCTCTTGGCCAGCTTTACCTGGTTGGCCAAGTCTTCCCCCAGCACCATGGGAATAGGATAATCATCATAGACTGCAAAAGTCCACGTTCCTGACCAGCCCTTGTACTGGACAGGCAACTTGGCTGTAGGCAAATCGAAAGAGTTGGACTTGAAGGGTTGAATCATCACCTGGGCCTCTGGGTTGATTAAGCTGGGGTCCCCTAAGGATTGATGGATAGCTGACACCTGTGCTCCAGTGTCCCTCCATGCTGTAACCTTCTTCCTGCCCACACTCACAGTTTCCCTTCACTCTAAGGGTATCTGGGAGGCATCTGGGCCTGAGGACCTTTGGTGTGACCCCGGTGCAATGAACTGTAATCTGTTGGGGTTCTTGGGGCAGTTGGCCTTCACATGCCCCAGCTCACTACATTTAAAACATCGCCCAGTTGACTGGTCACTGGGGCGAGGTGGGTTGCTGGAGAATGGTGTGGTGGGACAATAAGGTGTCTGGGGTTTTCCTTGGGATGTAGGTGGGACCTTGGGTTGCCCCTGATGATAGGGTTTTGTTTCGGGTTGCCCCTTCTGATATTCGCTCCAACTGCCACTAATTTTTTTTCTCTTCTGTCACCTCCACCCATTTGGCTCCAATCTCCCCCGCCTCGATTACAGTTTTGGGCTTCCCATCTAGGATGTACCTTTCTATTTCCTCAGGAACACCCTCTAAGAACTGCTCCATTTGCATTAGGAAGGGCAACTCTTCTGGAGATTTAACACTTGCTCCTGATATCCAGGCATCCCAATGTTTCACAATGTGGTAGGCATGTCGGGTAAATGACACATCTGGTTTCCACCTTAGGGCTCTGAACTGCCGCCGAGAATGCTCGGGTGTTAGCCCCATTCTGACTCTCACCTGGGTTTTAAAAAATTCATAACTGTTCATGTGTTCCTTAGGCATTTCAGCCACCACCTCTGCTAAGGGTCCATTGAGCTGCGGCCTCAGCTCTACCATGTACTGGTCTGTAGAGATGCTGTACTCAAGGCAGGCCCTTTCAAAGTTTTCTAAGAAGGCCTCGGTATCATCGCCTGCCTTGTATGTGGGGAACTTTCTGGGATGAGAAGCGGTACCTGGAGAAGGATTGAAGGGATCTGCTGAGCCCTTGCCTTCTCCATCTCCAGTGCATGCGTCCTCTCTTTTTCTTTCTCCTCCATAGCTCTCTTGTGGGCAGCATCCTTTGCCTTCACCCTGGCTTTTTCTGCCTCTACCTCCAAGCGCCTTAAGGCCATCTGTCCATCATGCTCTTTTTGTTTCTCTTCAGCTTCGAATCTGGCCAGCTCTAATTTATTAGCTGCTTCACTGGTAGTCATTTTCCTGCTTTCTTGTGCTTAACGCTAGCTATACCCGAGAGTTAGGCAAAAAAAAAAAAAACTTTTGAATTTCCCTGCAGGAGGTTAACTACCCTGCCTTTAGGTAGAGAAAACTCCAACTCAAAAAAGAAAAATCCCTTTGTAAAAAAACTAACACCTCTCTCTCCAGGCAAATAGAAAACCCTCTAGCTGCTCTCAGCTTGAAAAAAAAACCTCTTCATGTCTGTGCTTTTGGTTCAAAATGATCTCTGGTTCAAAATGATCCCACCGCTCTGCCACCATGTCAGGGTTCCTTCCCCACTCTGAACTCTAGGGTACAGATGTGGGGACCCGCATGAAAGACCCCCTAAGCTTATTCTTACCAGCTTAGGTTAAAAACTCCCACAAGGTACAAACTTTGCCTTGGCCTTGAACGTATGCTGCCACCACCAAGCATTTTAAACAAAGAATAGGGAAAGAGACCACTTAGAGACGTCTTCCCACAAAATATCCCTCCAAGCCCTACACATCCCCCTTTCCTGGGGAGGCTTGAGAATAATATCCTAACCGATTTGTTACAAAATCATCAAAGACCCAAACCCCGTGATCTTGGAACAATAGAAAAATCAGTCAGGTTCTTAAAAGAAGGATTTAAAAAAAAAAAAGGGAGTAAAGATCATCTCTGTAAAATCAGGATGGAAAATACTTTACAGGATGTTCAGATTCAAAACACAGAGGATCCCCCTCTGGGCAAAACCTTAAAGTTACAGAAAACAGGAATAAACCTCCCTCTTAACACAGGGAAAATTCACATAAAACAAAAGATAAACTAATCTGCCTTGCCTGGTTTACCTATACTGGTTGCAATATTGGAGACTTGGATTAGGATGGGTTGGAGAAGACGGAACTGAGAGAGGCCAGACAGAAATCCAAGAGAGAACAACCAAGTAAACAAAGAGCACAAACAAAAGCCTCCCCCCCCCCCCCCTCAAGATTTGAAAGTATCTTGTCCCCTTATTGGTCCTTTGGGTCAGGTGCCAGCCAGGTTAGCTGAGCTTCTTAACCCTTTACAGGTAACAGGATGTTGCCTTTGGCCAGGAGGGATTTTACAGGACTGTATACAGAAAGGTGGTTACCCTTCCCTCTATATTTATGACAGGCTCCACTCAAGACTGAGACCTCATTGTGTTAGGCACTAAACAAACTCATATGAAAACGTGGACTCTGGCCCAAACACTTTGCAATCTGGGTACGAGACTGTAATTAAAAGAACAAACAGTTAAAGCTATTGTGCTTTTTACTCTCTGTTTTTAATTATTTTGGGAATACAACGATGTTATGATAGGGGCTGTATACATTTTTAGATTAATAGAAATTTGGGCCTTAATCTTGCAAATTACTTCATGTAGGCAGATTCTTACTGACTTTAGTGGAGCTGTGCACGGGTGCAATGGTCAGCTTAGGCTAAATTCAGTACAGAGTCAGTACAATAGGGATTTTCATTCTGTGATCACACAGTAGAGGAAAATGCAACATAGACTGTATTCGCCAAATTCAGTATTAACAGCAAGGAATCAATTTCTTTTTTTCTGTATTGCTTCTCCAATAAGAAAATGTAAATAAGCTGAATTTGTATACTGTTTTCTGAATGCACATCTGGTATGTCTCATTGTTTGTTACTGCATATATACTGTACTGCCATATTGGAATGTATCCTGATTTAAAGTTACTGCTAACTTTGAATTTTCTTACTCTTCTTTTAAAAAAGGCTATGTCTGTTACAATACTTATTCTTTTTTTAATTTAAGATATGTATTTCTTTATAAAGATTAAAGAGAGGAAATATAAATAACTTATTTCCATAAGCACTTAAAATCAGCATTTATCGAATGTCTCATTCTAAAATATATATATGTATTCACCTCTGGGCTAGGACTAAGCATGAGAATTTCAGTCGGAAGGTAGATATTTTAGAAAGTCAAACTACTGAAAATAGAGGCTTAAACTGAAAAAAATATTTTAACACTAACTAGCTAATGAATAAGTGCATTCTAGCAAGAATATATTAAAAAAAACTACAGAGCTTGATGGTGTTTGTGCGGAACACAGAAAGATATCCACATGGTTAAATACTGAATCCATGCCAGCATGAAACAGAATCAGGGATGTCTGCATTCATAAGTAGTAGAGCTACCTATCAAACTGCTTTGTATGCTGGTAGTAATCTATTTGAGGCTTGAAAGTGAAAAAATCTTGTCTACAAAAAATCTATGTTTCACAGGCTCCTGTTTTTGTGGAGGTGTCTTCCCTGCAATTACTAACCAGGTCTATCTCTACTTAGCTATTAAAACTAGATGAGAACAGGCATATTAAGACTAGCAGAACCTTGCTTTTTCTTCCTCTAACTTCCATAATTTATTGTTTCTGGGGGAACTTGAACATCTGCTCTATGATTATGTGAGCATGTTAGACCATTAGTTTTAAAATCATAATTCACTGCACAGGTGAAAAGTTAGGGCATCTTACTGCTGCAGGAACATTATTTTGTTCTGGCACAACAGAGCTCACAAAGTCCAAGCTCTCTACAGAGTATAACAACTTAATATGACTTCTCATTTTTCAGAGAGCTGTTTTGAACTAATCACTATATTAACATGGCTATTATAGCAACACCTGCATTACTCTCATTACCTGATTCTTATATTATTGAAGAATCAAAGGATTATGTTTGTAAATTGCATTACTGTAAATTACTGTGAACATTTTCCTCTCTTTGGAAAATTGAGGAAGTCAGAAGTGGAAAATGGTTATACAGTTCTGAAACTCAGCTGGTCCTGGTGAAACCTAAACAGGGCTTCCTAGTTTTTCATGCACAAGTGGAATTTGATCAGGGTAGTCCAATGGATGTCAGAGTTCATAACAGTGATGAATGATGATGGTATAACCAGATCTATACCTGAAAAAGTTCAAAGTGCTTTGGTGAATGTTTAAATCAGTGAGAAAAGTATGTCCTATATATGCTCAGTACATAGCTTTGCAAACGTTCATAACTTTAGGCTGTAACCAAGTGTCTTCAAATGGACTCATTCACTATTAGGTACATGTCAGCTTGGAAAGTTTAAAGCAGCCATTGGAAAACTATTATGTGAAACACCTAAAGAATTTTCAAGTAATGTAGAAAACAGTTCCCCCATGCTTTGATAACACAAAAACCAGTTTAATGTATTTTCTTCAAACTTTCCAAAAATATCCACCTCTGGGCTAACACCAAACATGAGGAGCCTGATTCTCCACTGCTTGGCACATTGTGTTGTCTCTTAGCTCTGTGCACAGTGGATGTAAAATGCTGTTGGTTCAGCATGGTAACACTTTGTATCCTCTCTGCATAGGGGTAAGTGATGACATAAGGTGCAAGGCATGGAAAATCAACCCCAAGAAATTTGCAAGGTACAATTCTCTGAAATTTACAAGGAAGTGTAACAGGAGCTTATCATGGAAAATGGCTGACACTGACACTTTGAATGATCAAGAAAGCTGTCAGTTGTGTCTGTTTTGCTACTTAAATATAATGAAATATCCATCATTTACATTCCTGGCAATTGCAAAGTCTTTGGTGTGGTAAGTTAGGGAGAACTAGAATTACAATGTTTATGCTTGGTTCCTATAGCTGTGTGAAAGCACAGGGAGTGACAATGAATTAATTAATACAATAATTAATTTACTGAGATAGTATCTAGCTTAAATAGATCTATTTAATAAATTATAAGCATGATATCTTGACTATTGAACCACTTGTTAACTGTATCACATTTTGCCTTTGTTATAAAATGACAGACAGGACTGCAGCATATGGCACTAGATCATAACGTGTTTGGACCTTTGTTTCCTTGCTTACTCCTTTGTTAAAAGGCATTGAAGATACGTTGCCTCCTTTACTAGCGCAGTATTATGCAATGAAAAGTGTACATACTCTCTGACGCTTCTTGCTGTGTATAAAATAGTACTGGCTGCTGTTAAACTTTTTGCCCAAATCAGTGACATTTTTAAAATGCACTTGGGAAGACTGTTTTTCTTTTCTTCCCTGTATAAAATCTGTGTGCCTGTTAAAGTCATCATGCAAGTATACAAGGAAAATACCATGGGCACAGGAGGTTGGTGTATGTGGGTGGGGATTGGGAGGTTATATATCAGGAGAACAAAGGATATCTTTGGCAACTTAATTCCAAAGAGAATACTGGCTTCTGTTGGGGTTAGTTTGAGTAACTCCAAAAGCATTTGTCAAATTGTAGCTGGAATTTGATCAGGAAGTTGCTTACTATTACTACGAATACATTTCTGTGTGATAGTTTACAAATCAGTGTCTTTTAAAAAAAATTCTTATTTTTATAATTTATTCTAGGGCCCTAACCTGCCAACAGTTTTGCACATGCTTAGCTCTATTCCCGGGTAGTTCCACTGATTTCAATGAAACTATTCATACTATATCTGTAGTTAAGTTAAGCACGTGTGTGTTTGCAGAATCAGGTCCTTAAGGATTGATCCAGTTCCCATTGAAGTCAGTGGGAAGATTGATACTAACTTCAATAGAAGATGAATCGTTTCTTAAATTAGTATGTTAATGTTGGGGAGATTGTCATTGTTTGTTTGTTACAGCAATGAGTGGCAGAAATGTGGCCCACTGAGACATCTCATGCATCTTGCAAGGTAGAAGCAGAATGTTCTTATTAGTGGACTTTTTGTATATCTCCTTCTGCTTCCATTGTGTGTGTTTGCCATGCTGAATCTGCTGCCGTTGTCACCTGCAGTCACTCCACATACAGCATGTCTTCCTCCACTGCAGGTGCCTCTGTCATTCTAGGTGAACTGCTTCCGTGTAGCTCACCTGTGCATCAGAGAGCAGGAACCAGATGTGGAGAGTGATCATAATAATGTTGATCAAAGGAGGAGACAAATGGTGAAGGGTAAAGGAGGATATAAAAAACTGGCAAGAAGAGGGAACAGACAACTGGAGGAGAGAAAAGGAGGGCTAAAAACTTAAGTAGAAGATAAAAAACCAAAACACAGATAGAATCGATCCCGCTAGAAATGACCTCTTTCTGCCAGTCACAGACAGGAGATAATGGCTATTCTGGGGATGGAGCTGATGCTGCGGTTAGGAAGTTGGTGCCAAAACTGATCAGCTTCTCTAGAGGAAAAAAAAACTGCACAAAAACCTGATTCCTGAACAATTCCTAATAAATAGGTGTCTCTCTTAGCCTTGCCCTTAAATATCTCCAATACTGGCAATTTCATACCATTTTCCATTGACAGTGATTCTTGAATTTTATTTGATAACAGGGAAATTATATTAAATATTTAAGATTATTGCAACACTACTGGCCTGTCTTTGACTAGTGACAATAATTGATCCCTGTATCTTTGTAATATCCATGTATGTATTTATAGATTCTTACTGTCTTCCAAAAGCTTTCTTCTGCAGTATGAATGTGTTAAAATCTGCAAACAGTTGAAACCCAAAGCCTTAAACAGAAATCAAAGTGCACAATCCTTAATCTGGTAAAATTCCCATTGGTTTAGGTGGGCGCTTTGCCACTATCAGAAATTCAGAAGTAGGTATACAAGTAAAAATATTTAGCCTCTCCTGATTCCTGACATCAATTCATTAGAGAAATAACAGTCACAAACTACCTTGAAATTATTCTTGCACACAGTGGATGAAATCAAGACCCTGTATAAGTCAATGGGAGTTTTGCCATTGAATTCGGTAGAGGCAGGATTTCACCCATGGTCTTTAAGTTGGTAGATTCAATACACAGGTCACTATATTTTAATTGAATTTTTATAACTGTTAGCTACAACATTTTGAAAGCAATAAAACCTTTGCTTTGTGCTGTTTAAATATTTGTCAATATCCGTAGCCAAATTGTGCTATATTAGAAATGGGCAAACCAGTTAGGATAAAATAGAGAATGGACCAAACCTTTGTTAGGAACTCCAAATAAAGCTTTATGATTCTAGCCAGGACTCATAATGTTGAAATACACAAGAGAGGCTACTCTGAAAAGTGTTTCTTCCCTGGAAGCAACTTCCAGAAATCTCATGAAATTTTCAGCCCAATTTTGCTAACCCAGAAAGTTTGAATAGTTTTTATGAAGTGCAGTTGGATAAGCTTCCAAATGTTTGGGTCAAGCCAAGCAACCAAATCTCTGTTGGGTTACTTATCTCTGATTGTTTAAGTAATAAAAAAACCCCACACCCAATATGGTGGCAATATGCATACATTTATTAAATAACTTAGACTTTTATAGCACCTTTTATCTACAGGTACGAACACACTTGCCCTACTGTAATGAACACATATATTGGAATCATCACTTCTTCCATCACTGGACTACAGCCACTTTTGGGGTGGAATGTAGCAACTGTTTAACAGTGTTCAGCCCAACAGTTTAAGAGGGGAAGTGAAGAATGTTACCTCCAGTTGACTCTACAGTGGATGAATAGAATGTAATGACCTCTACTGGAATTTGCTCTGGAACCTAAGATTAACATCCATACTCTGTCAAATAGACATGAGGATGAAATCCTCGCCCCATTGAAACCAATGGCGTCTGGATTTCATCTAAGGCTTTAATGTCCACAAGTGGTCAGGCCCTCCATTGTACTCTAATTTAAGAGGTGGTACTCCAGCAACAGACAGTATCCCCAATACAATGTTGAGGCGTAAGATTAGTATTGAATCAGAGGGAAGAGTGCTAAAAGACCAACTATCTAATTGGAGAGTGGAACTTCCTTCCATTGAAAGAACCTGATTACGCAACTTGCAGGGATTGTTCCTGTGGGAACAGTTCTTTGTAAGAAAAGGACCAAACAATCCAACTTTGCCAGAAACATGGTCCCCATTTCAATTTTTCCTGGGGTGCAAAACTGGAGAATAGCAACACTGCTGTTTTTGGAGAAACAGCAAGTCTTGAAAATGTGACTTGAGAGGGTGTGTAGAAGACTTTGTGCATGCTGCAAATCAAAACAAAAACAAAACACCCCACCTTTTTTGGATTAAAGGACTCAAGCGCTACCCTTACTCAAACGCCTAAGTGATAGAAAAGTAGACAATGACCTTGAACTTCCATTAAGCAACTCTTTATTTAACACAAGCCAATGATTGACTTTGCATCAAAATCAATGTTGTTTTTGTTTAGCTCTTAAATAAGACGTCTCTCTCTGAGTGGTTGACTTAGTGTACATGTTATTCAAAGGAAACTCCTTGTGTGGGTTCTTCCCTTCTACAAATGAATACATTCTCTTCTTTATGTCAGACTGAGTTGATCTCTACCTTCATTTGTTTTCAGATAATGGGGGCACTTTAAAGTGTGGTTCTCATTACTGTAATCTTAATGCACTTCTTCATGGTAAATTTAATTATAATTTTCTTCCGTTCCTAGTTTAGAGCAAGAGGATCATATTCTGTTCTACTACATTAGTGCAAATTCATTGAAGTCAGTAGACTTGACTCACAGCCGTGGTCATAGGGGGTGTAAATGGCAGCAGCCTTCTGCACCAACACAGAAAGCTGTGCCTCAAAATGGAGTTGAGAAATGGATGAGAAGCTGGATATGAGTCAACAGTGTGCCCTTCTTGCCAAGAAGGCTAACGGCATATTGGGCAGCATTAGTAAGAGCATTGCCAGCAGATCGAGGGAAGTGATTATTCCACTCTATTCGGCACTGGTGAGGCCACATCTGGAGTATTGTGTCCAGTTTTGGGCCCCCCACTACAGAAAGGATGTGGACAAATTGGGGAGAGTCCAGCGGAGGGCAGTGAAAATGATTAGGGGGCTGGGGCACATGACTTATGAGGAAAGGCTGAGGGAACTGGGCTTATTAGGTTGCAGAAGAGAAGAGTGAGGGGGGATTTGATAGCAGCCTTCATCTACCTGAACGGGGCTTGCAAAGAGGATGGAGCTCGGCTGTTCTCAGTGGTGGCAGATGACAGAACAAGGAGCAATGGTCTCAAGTGCAGTGGGGGAGGTCTAGGTTGGATATTAGGAAAAACTATTTCACTAGGAGGGTGGTGAAGCACTGGAATGGGTTCCCTGCGGAGGTAGTGGAATCTCTATCCTTAGAGGTTTTAAAGGGCCAGCTTGACAAAGCCCTGGCTGGGATGATTTAGTTGGGATTGGTCCTGCTTTGAGCAGGGGGTTGGACTAGGGTTGGAAGAGACCTCAGGAAGTCATCTAATCTTCTGTGATTCTATGAGTCATGCCCAGGGGAGAGTAGCTGGCATTTGCAATGTCATCTTGGAATGGGGCTCCAGCAGGGAAGGGCTGCTTTGATTTGCAGCCTGGGCTCCACAGGAAACCTGCTGGAGAAGTATGGAGTCAAATCATCCCCTAGGTCATGGATTCTTAAACTTCATTGCACCGCGACCCTCTTCTGACAACAAAAATTACTACAAGACCCAAGGAAGGGGGACTGAAGCCTGAGCCCCCCTGTCCTAGGGTGTGCCGAAGCTTGAGGGCTTCAGCCCTGCGTGGGGGGGGGCTTGGACTTGGGCTTCTGCCCTGGGCCCCAGAAAGTTTAATGACAGCCCTGCTGACCCCATTAAAATGGGGTCATGACCCAGAGTTTGAGAACTGCTGGTCTAGGTGCCAATATTATATACCTTCCTGGGTCAATGCTGCCCTCTTTTTGTGGCAGTGTTGCCTGGTTGTTAGCTTCCTGGTGGAATGGGAGTTGCAGACTGTGCGTAAAGATATGGAGCTCTTAATATGTATATTAGAAAGGGTACATCAGTCTGTGGCACTGTGTATTTCTGTTGAGCTGCATATTACTATTAAGCTCATAGGACTTCCTTTGTACCACTCCATTTAGTCTCTGAGGACTCATACCCACAGAGACTGGCTCCTATTTTATGTTCAGGATAATCTCGTACAGAGAAGAGAGAGTTTGTGTGCTCTTTACTTTTGTTCGTTCTTATTTTAATTTTAAAAAGTCATTAGACTGAAAGTGTCAGTTTGCTCTTTGTGTATGAAGAAACATAACATCTGGTACTTAAAAATTGCATGGTTTGGTTTGTGTTGGAATTAAAATTCCAAATGACTAATTCTGAACATAGAAGCCTATTCCAAAGTGTTTCCAATTGTGGTTTAAGTATAGCAGAAAAATTAATCTTGCTATGTAATGTATATACACTTTTCTCTGTTTTTGTCTATTTTACTTGTGTGTGTCTATTGTGTTGTCTTTGTAACATTTGTGGTGCACCTGTACCAGCAATTTCAGCTGTTCTTTGGTGTTTGACAGGAGCAAGTGGTGGATACAATTAATCATATTGTCTGTTCTTCAAACCGTGAAAGATGCTTCATAAGGCCGATTTTCCAATGTATCTTTATTTTTATAATTCTTGTACTTTTCCCATGATCTAAAAGTTTTGGTTTGACTGAATATTTTAAAGAGTAGAACTCAGGGCAATATTTTTAAATTATAGCAGAAATAATATTTGATATCTAAAACTGATTTTGAAAACTAGGAGCACAGTTAATGGTTTGCCTTTTTTCTTCTATTAATCAACAAATTATATGTACATATCATCCATCATGCCTTTCTGTGCATTTGCAGAATAACTTACACAACTCCCAAGCTGCCCTGGCCCCTGAAAATGTCAATTACAAAATTAATTTTTTTTAAAATTGCACAGAAATTGACTTGTGTAACCCAGTCAAAGTGCATGGAGGCTGTACAATTATTTCTCCGTAATACATTCAGACTGAATGAAGAGGTCTGACTTTTCATACTGTCTTCATTGTTATATCATAGTGACGGTGCAATATGAAAATCTATTGGCTATAGGAGTAGAACTCTACTTCTGAAAAGGGAATTTTGTGCTTCATAAGCGAAGGCATTTTACCTTGGTGCAAGGAGGTAATAGTTCCTCTTTATACGTCTGGTGCAATTGCATCTGAAATGTTCCAGGAATCCCATTACCAGAAAGATATTAACAAACTGGATAGATTTCAAAAATGTTCAAAGACTGGTGGACTGACTTATAAGGGAAGATGAAAACAGCTAAACAAATATATCTAGGCTAAATTTTGTGTGCCTGTGGGGTCATAATTCTAAAAATATTTCACAGGTGCAGATGCCAAAGAGGTTAAATAATTCTATTTAGCCTGGTACAAGAAGGTATAACTAGGAGAAAAGGGATCAAATTAAGAAAGGCAAAAATTAGGCTGAATATCAGAAAACCTTCCTAACAGTTAGAGCTATTAGACTATGAAAGAGTTTCCCAAGGGATGTAATACAAGCCTTGTTATTTGGGACACTTAAAATTAGACTGCACAAAGTACTAAGAAATGTACAATCTTGCTTTGGCAGGGAGATGAACTAGAAAACCTAGTAGCTCTTTTCAGTCTCTTAAAATCTGTGACTTCAGGGTCTGATCTGCACCATGAAAGTCAATCAAAGTTTTGCCACTGACTTCAGCAGTACTGGGATCAAGCCCTCTGCCCATACTAATTATGGCCACCTGGCTTCTTCCTTTGTCCTCTTGCCCCCACAAACTGCCAGCTTCAAATGCTAAATTTCTCACCCCTTTTGTTCCTTATTTCCAGAAAGGCTCAGCCCTCTCCAACTCCAATTAAAAAACCATAATTGTACACATACACTGTAAAACTGCCTTCCCTAGCCCTCCCCGGCACTCCCAGATTGAGTAACAATATTGGCAATGGGGGAAGGGAGACATAATTCTTGTAAAAGAACTCTAGTTCTTTTAAATCCCTTTGAAAGGGAAAAATAAATCGTTTGATGAAAAGAGACAGATCGGGGAAGGGGAGAGTTGTGCAAATATACAGCGAGCGTTTTTTAAAATGCTACAGTGAGAGCAGAAGCAGCAAAGGGTTAGTGTGGAGAGAGAGAGAGAGAGAGAGTGAGAGAGCACGCATTATTGATGATACCTTGAAGGGCTTCCGCTTACATTGGTGTTAGCAATCTCCTAGGCACATTTCCTTTTTAGATTCAGAGTTTATTTAACCTGCAATATGAGTATTCGTTACCAAGGAGTACCCTCCAGTTATTATTTGAAGACACAATCTTTGTTTTAACCAACAGTGGGGAGGGCAGGAAGTTGAGTGCAGTGTAATCTTCAACCAAGAAATCAAGCTAGTAAATGTGTAAGTGAAAATATTAAAGATTTTATTGCTTTGTACCAAGAGAACCCGGTGTACTAACCACACATCCGTGACATAAGTAGAGAAGAGGTTCACTTACTGATAAATAACAATCCTATTTACTAACATTTGTAGATCCTACAGTAATGGACCTCTATCTTAAGAGCCTGATTTTCACTATAGGACTTCATCTCTGTTTCCCCTGGAGTGTGCCCATCTTTTGGAATGTACCCATTTTCCGAGCACTAACCCTGCTGTGTGCAAATAACAAAGCCTGCACCTCCGCAGTCCAGTTGGGCAAATTGAAATTTTACGTGCAAAACCCATCGCCTCTGCACAGACCCGTCAGAACCTGTCTGCTACACATGCTAGTCCGTGGAGACAGGTGAGCATCAGTGGACATGAAGGGGGCTGAAGAGGTGATGTCAGCTAGGGATTCTGAGTTTGAAGGGGGAGGCTGGAAAGGGTGCTGAGTATGGGGCTGACAAGGAGGTGTAGGAAAGTCAGCTAATAGGCTTTTTAAGGATTTACATTTCCTTCTCCTACCTGTCAGCCCCTCCAGAGTATGCTTTACCCCCCTGCCATGCCTGTATGTGTTCTGCAGCCCTCCCCCCCAAAAAGTGTTTGTTTTTTCACTCAGAATATTTTTTCCAAACCCAGTTCATATTGAAAATTAAAGTCCAGTGTTGCAGAGTAGGAAAAAAAGAAACAGAAACACTGTCAAGGTTCCTCCCCCACTCTGAACTCTAGGGTACAGATGTGGGGACCTGCATGAAAAACCTCCTAAGCTTATCTTTACCAGCTTAGGTCAAAAACTTCCCCAAGGTACAAAATATTCCCCCCGTTGTCCTGGGACTGGCCGCTACCACCACCAAACTAATACTGGTTACTGGGGAAGAGCTGTTTGGACGCGTCCTTCCCCCCAAAATACTTCCCAAAACCTTGCACCCCACTTCCTGGACAAGGTTTGGTAAAAAGCCTCACCAATTTGCCTAGGTGACTACAGACCCAGACCCTTGGATCTTAAGAACAATGAACAATCCTCCCAACACTTGCACCCCCCCCTTTCCTGGGAAATGTTGGATAAAAAGCCTCACCAATTTGCATAGGTGACCACAGACCCAAACCCTTGGATCTGAGAACAATGAAAAAGCATTCAGTTTTTTACAAGATGACTTTTAATAAAAATAGAAGTAAATAGAAATAAAGAAATCCCCCCTGTAAAATCAGGATGGTAGATATCTTACAGGGTAACTAGATTCAAAAACATAGAGAACCCCTCTAGGCAAAACCTTAAGTTACAAAAAAGATACACAGACAGAAATAGTTATTCTATTCAGCACAATTCTTTTCTCAGCCATTTAAAGAAATCATAATCTAACACATACCTAGCTAGATTACTTACTAAAAGTTCTAAGACTCCATTCCTGGTCTATCCCTGGCAAAGACCAGCATACAGACCGACACAGACCCTTTGTTTCTCTCCCTCCTCCCAGCTTTTGAAAGTATCTTGTCTCCTCATTGGTCATTTTGGTCAGGTGCCAGCGAGGTTACCTTTAGCTTCTTAACCCTTTACAGGTGAGAGGAGCTTTCCCCTGGCCAGGAGGGATTTCAAAGGGGTTTACCCTTCCCTTTATATTTATGACAAACACTATCAGTAGATAAGACTCATTGCCCTTCCAGGCATGCTTGATTCCCAGGGCAGCCCAATAGGAGGGGTACAAAGCTACTCTGGCTTTGTATGTGGGCTGACAGACAATTCAGTGCAGGTCTGTAGACCCACTGGCCAGAGATCAGTCCTGTCCTCTCTGGTCTCACTGGGGGCACCTCTGGATTGTTCTCCTGTCATTCAGACATGTACCTGTGTCTCACGTGCTACTTTTAGTCTGTTCACCCTGTTCTCTGCTGCTGCGGGCCTCCTGCCACCAACAATCTGCTTCCAGGCTTAGCTTTCAGCTTTTGGGGCCTGATCTTCCCTCCCCAGCCAGCTGGGCTGTCACCACTTGCTGGCTATTCACACTTACCTACAACCCAATGGCTCTCTCCCTGTTTGCCCAGTCTCTGTGTGTCACCTCTTTGTCCACTGCACTTAGCATCATGGAGCCCTCTGCTGGCTGGATGCTGAAATGAGTCCCTACTGTTACTAGCATGATATGTGGTCAATATTTTTCTTCCGGCTCATGATGAAAGGGGACGGACTCGGAGGCGTCACTACTGAGCCAGTATGGTCACTACAATACTGAAAAAAGACACTGTTTAATCTAAAACCCTCTTGATGATTTTAAAAAAACATTGGCTGGGTCCTCTGGTCCTGGTGCTGAGGATTTGTCCCATCTCTCATTGATTCACTCTGTCATGGTATTTACTGCTTTTCTTTAGTAATATAAACTTGGGCATTGTAATGTCTACTGTTTCGCCAGCTAGAAGGCGTAATATCAGATGAATTACTAGTATTGCGAGTTTAAATATCCCACAGCAGAGGTTTTAATATTGTCCTAAAACTAAAGGTAGTATGATGCCAAACTGAATAATTTGGTCTTTCCTTGGATGACTCAGTGACCCATGAACCCCTCAGTGCCAAGGTATGTACGTTCTGGTTCACCAAAGAATGTCAGCTGTCTTAAATAAAAGCCAGGTCACATTGGTCATTAATATCATTGTGAAATGTATGTACAGATGCTATGTAAGGAATTATGTATGTATCTTGGAAATATGTTCTAAAGTCTGTATCAGAACAGAGATAACAAACACGTTTTCTGTCAGACAAAAGATATTTGTTCACCTGTCTCTGTTCACATGTAAATTAAGCATTGTAAGCTAACACAATGGAAGCTCTATTTACATACGAAGTCAATGGGGGGAGGATGTGAAATAAACAGGGAGGCAGCACACCAGAGAATAAGCCACGTGTGTGTGGGGGGGGGAGTGGGGGGCAGTGGTGCTGGCTATCATGGGTCTGGGTACTTTGTAGGATATAAGGAGAAGGTGAGGAAAACACCCCTTTATCCTGCACCTAGGAAGTAATTGAGCAGTGCAACTACATTCATGAAAATGGGATCACAACCAGCCTTGGTTGAAATCCTGCAAAGGACCTTTGTGGTGAGATAAACTTCTGTAGACAGAAGGTTAGTCTGATAGGTGTAGTCTCTAGAAAGCATGTTATGATTTTCTTTTATATGTAACCTTTTGATTCCATTATCCTTACTCACTATCTCTTGACTCTCTGATAATAAACTTCTTGTTTTTCACGGTAAAAATATCTCAATCCTGTCATACTATATAAGGAGCTGATCCTGAGATGGATCATATAGGTTGGTGTGTACGATGTTCCCTTGGGGATAGCTGGCCTAGTATTTCTGTGAGTGTTCAGTGGAGAAGGGGCTGGATGCTACAGGGCAATGCTTCCAAGGGGTTTGGGGACTGAGATGCACTTATTAAACTGAAAAGCAAAGTAAGGGCTAGCATTCCCAGAGGAGAGTGCTTAAGCGGATAATACGCTGGTAGGGTCAGGGAGCTGAAACCAATATAAGCACAAGCAAGTTTCCTTCACGCTGGAGGCAAGATGGTAACAAGGTGGCTCTCAGTCGTGGGCACCCTGAGACCCGTCATAGCCATCACTCAACTAAATCCAGCTAGGAATTTTAGCACACATCGATCCATTCTTCTTAGCAAATGATAGGAAAAATCTGGCAGTTGTATTTCATGAGCATCGGTGAAATACTGTGGAGAGTGCCATACTTAAAAAAAACCCCTAGACCCATGAACCAATCACCCAAAACCATAATACTAAACTTGACCTATATAACATATATTCAAATTCTGTGATTATTTAAAATCTAAGCAATTTACCTCAGAGTTAAATTATTAAAAATAATGTATTTTAAAATTATTTTCCCAATCTTTGCAGTCCTCCAGCATCTGCAGTTCTCTATTTGTAAATTATTACCCTCATCCTTTTATTGGAAAATTGAAAATACCCTTTTTTTCCCCCTTGATTTGGTATATTACTAAAAAATTCTGAAAATAAATTTAAAATTAAAAAATGACAGTGATGCTATACATATCTGACTAACACCTGAAATTTCTAGTGCTTGGAGGGCTGTTCCTTGGAAGTAGTAGTGCACCTAATAAAACTCTATTCTGGAAAATTGTTTCTTTGTTTATTATTCAGTCATGTTTGTTTGTTTTGTTTTATTGGACCTAATCCAAAAATCCTTACAAAGTTCTTTATCTATCTATAGAAATACAAAACTCTCCTTAAAATGGAGTTTCGTCGTAATAAGGGGTTCAAGATTTGTCTTATTGTAATTTGTTCTTTTTAGCATAATTGCATTTCAGGTTATGAGCTGGATTAATCTCATAGCTGAAGTTGAACAGGTTGGCATCTGTACATTTAGAATTCATGGAAGCTGTCCAGCTATGTCAGCTGGCTCTTTACAGATATCTGAAGATAACATTCATCTAATGAGGGCTGTTCATACTGTAGTACTAGAGGCTGTAGGGTACAAAAATCTTCAGTTTGCTGAGAGCTAGCAATTTGGCTGGGACTGTTCTTCTGTTTGCAGTATGTAATGACATTTTCTTCCCGCCTCAGGACTTAGAGTTCAACTGGAATCTTTCATAGCGGAGTGAAGCTAGAAACTTGACAGATGCCTGTGCCACCCCCGCCGCCTCCTCCACCACCACCACCTCTTCCAGCTTCTGGAGGACCACCCCCAGCACCTCCACCATTGCTATCTTCATTACCTCTGGTAAGATCTGCTTTTTATTTTGATTAGTGTAGCAGGGTAAATTTAATCACAGATTTTTGTGATAATAGCAGGGGCAAAGCCTGCAGAGTATTTTGGGTCAGGTGTTTTGAACAAAAACCTAGGCTGGGGTGTGTGTGTGTGTGTATGTGTGGTTTTGTATGTGTATGTTTATGCGCACTTGTGCGCACGCAAATTTAGCACTCATAAGTACCCCCCAAAACACAGAGAGCTTGATTTTAGTTTGAAAATGTGCATATGGGAAGTGTTGATTTCTTCTTTCATTTCTAATAGCTTGTATCAGAGATTTTAGTGTTTTTCCTTGTGGTGTATCCCTAGGAAGAAAAACACCTATGATGCTTTTATCATGTTCACACGTATAGCTACTGTATGTAACAGATCACCTGGTTGCATGTCACCAACTAGTGCATGTGCCCTTGCAGTGAGTGGCTGATGCCCTGGCTGGAATTCCAGATTCTTATTATACTTTGGTTATGCTGATCCTTGGGGATGCTTCTTCAGGCCCTTTTTTATGTGTTGCAGTCACTTGTTTATGGGGTGTTTCAGCCTTGAAGCTATGACTGTAGAGAAAATAATGAATAGCCATATTCAAGGCCAAGCACCTCTGATTTCCTCATACACTTTCTCTGCCACGGCTATACTCCTTGCAGCATGCATTAGTTTTCTATCGCTGTAGAAATAAGTGCCCAACTCTTTCAAAAATAGAGCTTGCTTTCTTTTATGCCTTGTGGTGCTGATATAAATACATACTTCAGACCCTTGAACTTCTCTTTCCTGCTCTTACATCCATGCCTATGTTGTGAAGGAGTCTATCAGTTTTATTTGATTATGTTCCAACTTTGTCCTCTCCTAGGGAGATATTACCTTGCACCTTCTTTATTTGCCATTCCAAGTTTTAAAGAATTAAAACTGAACCATCCCGCAAAACTATCAAAAAAGTGCAAGGTGGTGAAGGGGGAAGGAAAGAGAATAGTGCGTGGCCTGAAAACATACAGGTTGAGGAATTCTGGTTTCTCTGGTTTAATTTTGATCTTCAGGCATATTGACTGGAGTTTTCACATCTATGTTCCTGATGTTTGTCTCACAAATCCAGTTAGATGCCGAAATAAGTGGCCTGATTTTCAGAGCAGTTTAATGCCCACAACTGCTATGGAAGTCAATAGAAGCTGCAGGTACCTGTCTCTTGACTTTAGGCACCTAACTTTAGGCATCCAGTTTGAAAAATTTTGCCATGATATACAGATCCTCAACTATGTCCCAAATGTAGGAAGTGTGTATATGTGTGCAAAAGTGGCTTCAAGCTCAACATTGGACTCCCAGATCCTGTTACAGTCTGTGCAGGGCCAGTTTCCCAGCAGAGTTAGTGCTGTTGTCAGGCTATTCTACCTTACACCAACTATAAATGGCCCCAGGTGGCTGAGAACCTAGCCAAAACCAGCATAACAAAGGGGTGTCCTGGTCATGCCACTTTTTCCCTGGTACACCATCAGCAGGAAGGGATTGTGGGATAAGAGCCTCTAGATCAGTTCCATGTAAATTCATTCCTGCACTGGGATGATCCTTTGACTAGTTATACTGGTTTTAGGGCCAGTTTACACTGGTGGCACAGTGGAAAGCGGCCACGTCACACTTTTTAGAATCTGGCCCAAAGTGTTGACCACTTCAGTTACAAGGTTACCTCTCTAGACCAGTTGGAGGCAACTATGTGGCAGGTTTTTAGGGACTAGATGGCACCTTAATGACCCAACATTCTCCGCAGTCTACCTCAGAGTTATTCCTCTAGAACTAATCATGTTCTCGGGCAGACTGGTAACTGGCCTAATTCTTCTTTGGTGTAAATATCTCTCTCTCCCTCCCCCCCTTCTTGTGGTAATTGCAAATCCCTTCTGGAAGGCTGCGTAGCAGAGGCCCAACTAAATGTGTTGCTACTGTTTTCTGCAGTAGGTCTGGTTACTGCCTCCCATTATTTGTCACACATGGCACTATATCTGTTGGGGGGAAAATGGAAATATCCCAGACATAAGGAGCTTTTAGAATATGCAGCAGCTGGCTTCAGTCAGTTCATACTCTACCTCCAAAGTGGTTACGTTTTACCTTGAATTTTGCTCTCCTTCTGTTGCCAGAGAATGCTGACATCTTCCCATCATTTCATTTTAATGAATTACAAAATGTATTTCTAATTTATAAAGCATACTCAGTACATTACCCTGTCAGCTGGAATTTGGAAAATCTTCCAGTGCAAGTGCATAATTTAAAGGGAGCAAATGGATCCTGCATAAAGAATTAGTAAGACGATTCTGCCGAATGTTATTCTCGCATAACAGTGAAAGGAATCTTCTCTGCTAAAGTTGAATCAGAGGGAAGACCATTTTTAAGAGGCCCTCAGTGTCTAGTTAGTGCTACAGAAGCAAAATGCTGACATAGGTCAGACCCCTGTTACAACTGTGCATCTGGCTAAAGGTGTTAATTGGGGAATCCATAACAAGTAGCTACAGACCCTAGATTCTTTTGCTAGGAAGATATTGTCTAGAATTTGGCATCTGTATCCTACAGCTGCTAAAACTGCCCAGCTGTTGCTACAGCTGCTGAATTTATTGTTGGAGAATGGAAATATAAAAATGATAGGCAGTAATATAAAAGTACCATTGAAACAAACAAGCTTTGCCTAGTCAATGCACACAGTTGAGTCTACACACACAGATGTAAGTAAAGGGGTAATTTTTATACCGATTCAGTTAAACCAGCACAAGTTTTGTATGTGGACAGACATAAGCCCGGTTTAAACTGATACAAGAGTCTTCACGCACAAGTGTTGCATCAATTTAATTAAACTGATTTAAGTTAAACTGCTGCAACTTCTGTGTGTAGACAAGACACAAGGCCTCCATTTAGTATTTAAATACCCTGCATTTTCAAGCATGCAATTATATGGGATATGAAATTATATTATTTTTAAGAGTCCTGGATACTGATACATGGACCTCTTCAGTTTTCATCTTTGCTATAACTAAGGGGAGCTTGTCAGATTGGCCTTCAGAATAAGGGGAAAACCTATATGATGGGTATTTTATGAAAAAAATTATCCTGAAAGATCTCTTATCTTGTGTGGGAGCTTATCTTGGTATTTTATCTAGAAGATAGCACAGCTTTTCTTAGGGGATCAAATAACACTTGTGAAATGTTGGGGATTAAATAACACTTGTGAAATGTTGCTATGCAGGTGTGATCTGACATCTGGCTTTGCTGCTAGTTAATTCAGGTGAACCTGCAGAGAGTGAGTCCTTGCACTTACACAGATCAGATGACATTTGTTAAAGAAGAACCAGTCAATTACTTCCCACTTTGTTTTTGTCGTTGTGACAGAACGAAGTAGGTGATTCAGGCCAGGCGAAGTCTAACAAAGGGAAAAGAAGGATGCTGAAGAATTAAGGGGGCAAAGAGTTGAGTCTGGTAGAGTAGGAGACTGTTGATGTAAGGGGAGTGGGGACAAAAAGATTGAACACAAGGAAAGAGTGTAAAAACGGAGAGGAGGACTGAGATGGAACTAAGTTTTAAGAAAAAAATAAAAGAAAACAGCTGAAACAGAGCAAGGTTGTTAGGTTCGGTTTGGTGGAGCTTCTCATTTCTACTTCCCAGCAGTCTCCTTTCTTTTTTTCTGTCTCCCTTTGGCTTTGCCATTAATGGATTGAGATGTGGCCCTTCAGTTCATATCTGTCAGGCTTTTTGACCCTTGTGGCACACCTGCCGCCTTATGTTTGTGTGACGTGGTCAAGAAGTACTTACATATGCAACGTGGTTAGAATAATCATGGATCAAGACCACGCTGCATCAATTTTATTAAATGTCACTAATACTTTGGAGAATATTGGGTTACCCTGGCCACATGAGAAGTTAACAACTTCCACTCCCCAGGGTAAGTGAAATAATACATAGATTCATAGATATTAAGGTCAGAAGGGACCATTAAGATCATCAAGTCCGACCTCCTGCGCAACGCAGGCCACAGAATCTCACCCACCCCCTCCTGCGAAAAACCTCTCACCTATGTCTGAGCTATTGAGTCCTCAAATCGTGGTTTAAAGACTTCAAGGAGCAGAGAATCCTCCATTACATTACCTACTTGCCTGCATATTTTATCAACATCTCATCTAAGATAACTCTGGATCCCTCGTTAAGCCACAGTCCTCAATGATTTTGCATCTTTTTTCTCCAAACCCCAAACTGCTGTTTGCTCTTGAGTCCTTTGCAATTTTAATGCCTTCCTTGAGTCAGATGCAAATTAGTTTGGTTTATACTGGTTTTTAAATCTCTTGAGCTTGGAGATAGTCTGATGTGAATGCTTTAATTATAGAACTGTGTTCTACTTATTTCGTAGCTGACATGTTTTTTTTTCCCATTTCTTTTGTAATTCTATCATGCAAGCAGTCACAAAAAATGTTGAAATGATACAAAGACAGAATTCAAGGCATGTTAGGAACCACCTGTGCCCAACAGCTGAAAAACTCCTGGCTGCTTGAGCATGTAATAAAACAAGGCTTTCAAATGAATTTTTGAGAGGGAATGTGGGAGTATACATGCAGCAAGAGGTGTAGGTGCTATTTGTTAGATATTTATGTGGCACCATAGGCGGCTGATACAAAATGTAAATATAACTAGTGGGAGTAATTGAGCATCACTTTGTGTGCCTGCCTTCAGGGGTCATAGATAAAACGGAGGAGGAGTTGTAGGAAGAAAAAAAATGATAGGTTTAGGCAGTGGCTTATAGAGTCTTAAATCTAGGTCCTCCTGATGGAAAAGGGGCAATTGAGGAGTTTGTCCTCATAGTCCAATAAAACTGAAGGAGTTTGTTTCACTTAAACTTTCTAAAAAGAAAAGGAGTACTTGTGGCACCTTAGAGACTAACCAATTTATTTGAGCATGAGCTTTCGTGAGCTACAGCTACAGCTCACGAAAGCTCATGCTCAAATAAATTGGTTAGTCTCTAAGGTGCCACAAGTACTCCTTTTCTTTTTGCGAATACAGACTAACACGGCTGTTACTCTGAAACCTGTCATTAAACTTTCTAATCTTTCTGTTTTCCTGGGCTCTTTTTCTTTTGAAGTGTATGGTTTTTTTATTTGGTAGGGGAACAGGTTCCTATAACAGCCCATGATGATGTTAAAAACAGGCACTGGTCTGGTACTAGAAGGATTACAAAGATGTCATTGCTTAAGCTCTCAAGAGAAGCAGGACTGGCTCTAGGCACCAGCAAAGCAAGCACATGCTTGGGACGGCACATTTCCAGGGGCGGCATTCTGGCCATCCCTTTTGTTTTTTAAATCCACCAATGTACGAAAAAAAAAATACATGAAGATCAAAAAAATCTCCAGTAGTGCGATAGGAACGTGACATGAAAAATATCATGTCACGTCGTGACATGGTCACTCATAATGTGAACATGCGTAAATGTGTAAACGTTAACGATTGATTAAATCAGGAATCACGATTACTTGTGTGTACTGTGCTGCCCTATCAGCGCCATTCGTGCCAGTTTCCATGTTGCATCAGTGATTATATGGCTAAAATGCCAGGACGAAAACAACTTTCTGGTGCTGCCTACCGGCAACAAAGAGAGAAATGGCAAAAAGGATTAGAAAAACTATCTCGTACTTCAAATAAGTATTTTTAAAAAGTCGACAATCAAGGAGAAAACTCTAAGCAACGCATTGAATGTGATTATTCATCAACTGATGAAGACCAATCAAACCAAAGATTCTTTATCAACTGATAAAGATGAACAATAATCTGACCAAAGATTATCTTCGCTAACTGATAAAGATGAACAATCACAATCCATCCAAAGATTAACTACTTCACTTGAAGAATCCAGAAACGAAGAACTGTTATCCAAATCTAAAACTGAAGAACCATTATTGGAAGGTGGAGAGACTGACATAAGATCGGATCCAAGTACATGGCCGACAATAATTACTGATGCAATGCTAATGATTATTGTGAAAAAAGATCCTTCAAAACTAGATCCTACATTTGAATATCCATTTAATGAATCGAATTGTCGATTTATGCCATCCAGTATGAAGAAGAAAATGAAAAATGGGGAGCAAATTAATCGATCGTGGTGTGTGTATTCACAGACCAACAATGTAGGGTTTTTTGTTTTTGCTGCAAACTGTTCTGTAACTCGGATATTCTTCTGGCCACTGCAGGTTTTAATGACTGGCGAATTTTGCATCAGCATTTGAAAGAACGTGAAACATCAAAAAATCATTTACGCTCATGGACAAATTGGATTGAGCTGTCAACCAGATTACATTCCGGTACAACAATCGATGCGGTACAGCAAAGTCTACTAAATTCAGAAATTCTACTTTGGCAAGCTGTGTTGAAACGTTTACTGGCAATCATTAATTTCCTAGACGAACAGCGCCTCACATTCTGTGGATCCTCGGATATTTTATATGAGAATAACAACAATTGAAATTTCTTGAAATTCGTTGAGTTATTGGCAAAATTTGATAGTGTTATGGCTGAGCATGTATGAAGAGTGAAACTTGGAGAGATTCACACCCATTATTTGGGTAAAAATAATGAAATGATAAAATGAAATAATACAATTATTTTCTAATGGAAAAAACACAACAGTTTTGTTATGAGGCTCATGATGATCCTATTCTCAATCCAAAAGAATTGTTTAAAGTTGAATGTTTCTATTGAATGTATTCTGGATGTAGCTATAACTTCCATTGAAGAAAGATTTTATCAGTTGCATGGTCATTGTGAAACTTTTGAATTTTTATACGATATTGGAAATATTAAAAATCAGTTTTCCAAAGAAGACCTCGTGAAGCACTGCCAAGACCTACACTTAGTGCTCAGTACTGATAACGTTGCTGACACTGATGGAGTAGAATTCTATGATGAATTAATAGCTTTATCTGAGCTAATAGTCCTAAAACTTCTCCTCTAAAAGTATTAGAATTTATAGCAAGAAATGATTTTTTCACTCCAAACACTGCTATAGCATTACGCATTCTTTTAACATTACCAATATCAGTGGCTTCTGGTGAGCGCAGTTTCTCAAAACTGAAATTACTAAATTATTTGAGGTCCACCATGTCTCAAAATCATTTGTCAGGACTCGCATTAATTTCAATTGAAAGTACCATTGCAAAACATTTAGATTTCACTGGATTACTAAGACTACGCAAGTATTAAAAAAAACAGAAAAATTCAGTTCATGTAAATTCTTTTAATTTAGGAGAAACTGGATGCACCGGAAGACAGTAAAGTTTTTCATTACAGTGTATAGTTGAACCCAAATTGTTTGTAATTGTGATTTTGTTAAAATTAAATGAGTACACTAGTAGGAAACTCTTTTATTTCACAAACTACAAATTCTCTGTTTTCATTGTTTAAAAAATTTTAAACAGTCAAAAAACCTCCCAAAACAAAAAAAATTGCAAAGTGCAAAAGTGTGTAAGAGTTCCCCCCGTAAGTTTTTCATATGACTTGTGCATGACTTTGAGTGTAAAAAAAAAAAAAAAAAAAGGGGGGGGGCAAAATTTTTTTTGCTTGGGGCGGCAAAAAACCTAGAGCTGGCCCTGAAGAGAAGAATGAGAGTAGGTGTTCTGGTAACCTGCTATTTGTTTTAAAGTGCAGTAGTCTGTTTACTGATCTGCTGCATGTGTCTACAAGCATGCATTTCTGATATTATGTTCAATCAACATCTATTAAAATGTTGATATCTTAGGAAGTGTATTGTATGTACTAGACCCTCACAGTAGATGTTTGCTTAATGATTCAGACATTTCTGAAGTTAAAGAAAATATTTCTGCCTCTCTTCAGAATTATTTTGTTCTGTATAATGAAGTGTCGGGGCAGAAATGAACCAAAAAGACACCATGGTTCAAATAATTTAAAACCAACAGAATTACACCAGGAGTATATGTCCCATTGTTATGTTAAAACCAAAGGTGAAAAATGTTCTTGCTTCAGGAAAGCATTGAGTTAGTACAATGTAAAACTTGAAATAATGCTAAAGGTAAATTATCATATGGATTAATCATAACTGTTCCTGAATTCTTATTTAATGAAATAGAATTAAGGGAAAATTACAATAGCTGCTGAACATATGGCAATCTACTGGTTTCTTCAGTTGGCTATTGTACTAACTTTCTATTCTTGCATTAAAAACCTCAGAGGAACAATTCCTCTCTATGTAGCAGTGTGATAAATGCATAATTTACGCAGAGATAGAATTCCCAATGTTAGGGAAAACATCAGATGATCTCTGCACTGGGGGACTTTTCCCCTCTTCTCTTTCGTGCAGTTGCTATGTTTTTTGTCAGAGAGAACCTTGTAAGCCCGCTTAAGAAAATTGGAAAACGACAGTGTTATCTCTGAAGTTGTGTGGGAGTTGTTTTGCTGTTATGACATTTTTGTACTGCTAATGTTTAGAAATGGAAATAATACATGTAGAATAACTTGGTTGAATGGCATGGGAATTTATTGCCTCATGCATTTTGGATATATCTTTGAATACTCTTAAGTCAGGTACATGATTCATGTAACTTATGAATATTTCTTAGTGTTCTGTTAACTAGTTCTGTTAAGAGACTCTCCCAGATGTAGAGGTGAAAGATCACAATACTTTTGAGCAATGTCAGATCTTGGCTGTGTTTCAAATAGACTTTGACTTCTGTGTCTCTTCTAACTTCTAGAAGGAGTGATCTAATACCAGCTTTGGTTAGAAATCTCTTTTCAAGGGGTTGTATATATCTTTTTATTCTGTAGTAGCTAGAATTGTCTTCAGTATGACTCTCAGATCTTAAGAATATAAGCAGAAAAAATTACTCTCCTTCCAGTTTGAGGTGATTTTTGGAGGCAGTAAATGCTGCTGCTCATCGGAATGAAGAGGTTCTTTATGAAGTGATGCACTGCGCAGTCACTTTCTACCCAACTTTGAAGTGAATGCAGATCCCGCAGAATAGCGGGATAAGGAACTAGGGGTGCAAGTCAAATGTGAATCTCTCACAACGCAGTGCAGCACGTTATCAGTAGGCAGTCCAGATTCTATTGCAGCCTTTTACCTTCCTAGTCTGTAGACCTTGAACTGTCAGTCAGTTTTTACCCCCGAAATATCTATTTTTGCTCCATATTTTTATCAAGCCTTTAAATAGACTCCAGAATCATAAGATTTCCCAAATACTGCAGTATTTGGGCATATGTAAAAATAGGTTTCTTACATTAAATGCAGCTTGAATTTGTTTGGCTTTAATAGCTGCAGAGAGCCAGGCTGGATTGCTGGAAGACCTGGACCATTTGGCATGAGGAGCTAAGCATTCCTGTTGGGTTTTCCAGTGCTTTCTTTATTAACTCTAGAGGCAGGATTCCTTGAACCAACAGACTAAAGAACCCCCCCCCCTTTTTTTTTTCTTTTTAGACCAGTCACCAGTGCCAGTATTGCCAACTCCTGTTACTTCATCAAGAATCTTGCGATATTTGGTGGTTTTCTTAAAGCTGCTCCTGGGGACAACTGATGACCTGAGAATCTCAGCTTTCACTTAAAGGGAAATTCTGAGCCCTTGTTGTTGTAGTGGAAAGCTTGAAAACACAAACCGAGTGTACTCTAAAAGCTCAGAAGGCAAGCAAAAAGAGCTTCTAAATATATTTTTTTTAATCTCATGATTTTGAGGTCTAATTCATAGATTTTTTTTTTTTAAAGCTTGGAGTTGGCAATACTGCACCCCCAGTCTTATCTTTTTATGGTATCCCTGCATATTATCATTCAGATTAGAGTCTGAATTTGGAGTTTGGCCCATTCTGTTCCTGGGTCATCTCTCTCTGTAAAAGTGGTGATGAGAACCTTAATTTAAAAAAAAATGGTCTCAATATAATCTCAATATTTTTAGCTTTATATGGGGTATCTTAAAAAATGGGGTGAGGGGTTATCTTGCTTTTTTCCCCCTGGCTGCTTGTGTGTGGATTTCAATTTGCCTCGCCTTGGGTAATAAAGAAAACTTGCTCTCTGTGCGTCTTGCGTATGTAGCCCATTGTGCTGTCTAATACAAGTGTAGTTGGAGATGATCTTCTTGTAGACAGTGTTGTCACCATACAGGCTGTAACTGCTCAAATAATCGGGGTATTTGTGGATATCTTATTATTTGATTTTTTTTTTAAATAGTGGAAGAGGCTGGCTTGAAAGGAATGGTACTTTTGTAGTCATGTTGAACTGTTACAGCTCAAGCCACATGAAACTGTAATCTTTATATATAACCTTCTGTATTTGAAGCTTCAGTGGGGCAATATGAATACGAAGATAAAACCATGCCAAGATAACATTGCTCAATTTATTTCTGTCTGGACTGGTACAAGGACATGTACTGCATATATCTGTAGATGATAATACTCTATAATGGTGTGTTAACTAGGATCATGCTGACTTTGTTGGTAGGAAGCACACTTCATTTAAGCAGTTGTGTTCTGTGCAAGGCTGTTTTTATAGTAATCTCCATTGTGCTTAACATCTGACTTTAGTACAAAACATTCCAAACTAGAATGGCCGTAAGTTTTTCATCCATATGACTTGTGCATGACTTTGCTGAGTGTAACTCACTGAAATACCACTAGGCCATCTGTGATACATACACATACTCAGGTGCAAATTGTGACTGGTGGAATTTGCAATAGATTTCAATCAGTCAATTAGTACTATTCTTACAACCTTTCAGTTTTGAAAAAAAACCCACACAATGCCGTGACTTAAACTTCTGTACATTGCTGGAATGTGATGTTACAAGAAACTGAAAAGATGTTCATTTTTTCCTAGTCTTAAACTGATTAGAGTTTTTCATGGATACAAAAGGTCATTTAAAACGTTTGAAATGTGTTTGCGGAGGTAGCCACACAAGGTGAATCATATAGTTTCTTTAGAGCAGGCCTAGATTAAATTATGGTGCCTGTAGGAGGTCAGAGATGCAGTTATTATTTACTTGTATTACTGTAGTACAGAGGAACCCTCGTTATGGACCAGGAGCCCTAGGTGCTAGACAAATACAGAGTCAATGTTGCCAACTCTCATGACTTTATTTTGAGTCTTGTGATATTTGGCATTTTTCTTAAAGTCTCATCTCCTGGAATTATGTCATTACATGAGAATCTCAGCTTTTGCGGGGGGGCAGTGCTAGCCCTCATAGGTGTGGCGAAAAGCTTGATAATGTGAAATCAAAAGGAAAATATAAAAACTTTAATATTTATTATTTTAAAAATCATGAGATGTTTAAGCCAATCTTGTGATTTTTTTTTTTTTTTTTTTTGGGGAGTGGGAGGCAGGCTGACTCATGTTTTTGGAGGACTTCAGATTGACCGTACTGCAGAGTTCACATTGCCACCCACCTTGGTGCCCTGTGTGATTGTGTGTCTGAAATGGTTTGAAAGCCTGCTTTGTAGAAAGAGAACTTGACACAAAAGTGTACACCAGCCTGATCAAATTTGGATGCCAGAAAGTTAGGCACCTCAGTAAATAAAAGCGGCTCGGCACTTCTGAAAAAAACATATAACTTCTGTTCGGTTAACTAAACATGGATTTAGATCGGGGTTCTCAAACTTTATTGCACTGGGACCCCCTTTTGACAACAAAAATTACTACATGACCTCATTAGAGGGGAACCAAAGCCTGAGCCCCACCACCCCGGCGGGTGCGGGAGATGACGAGGACTAAAGTCCAAGCTAAAGTGATTTCACTAACTGGATTGGTGTGTGCTGGTGGTGGTGGTGGCGGTGGTAGGAGTGATGATGGAAATGAGTGCTGGGGTCCAGCTGCAGACAGTTCAAGTCTTGTCTATGCTTCTTTCAGTTTCCCACCATAGCTACTGTGATGGGATATTGCAACCACATGCAGTATCTTTGGGGACCATATTGTGTTAAGTTTATATATTGCTGTGTGCCAAGGATTGTATGCAACTCCAGGGGGGAGGTTGCCACCGCTCTGACTGGAACTAAGAGCTGTGAGTAGTGATTAAGGAGAATCACTCAGGTTGTAAACACCTCTACCCTTGGGGAGGCTAGCATATATTGGTTTAAACTGGGGTTTCTGGAGACCAACAGGCAAAGAAAGGGTTTTTTCTATAGAGACTGACTCAGGGCCTTCTTTCTGATCCAGAAAACATAAGCAAAGTTTCTTCTTGATCCTCATTAATTAGAAGTTGACTTGTGACCTCAAGGGTGGGAGGGGTGGAGTATGTATATGCTTCCAAATCATGTGTTTTGGGTTTTTTTATTGTTGTAATGCTAGATGTTCTCCGTACCCATATAAAACTTCTATCTATTTCTGACTCCTGCTAAGCTCCTGCACTCCACTGCTTTCCAATTGTGTAGTCATTTACAATTCTGTAAATAGTATACAAAATACTACCATTCCGATTTGGTAGTGTTTTACACCTGTGGTGTACTGTGTGAATGATTACACAAGGTGCAGGGCAGTGAAAACCGGGTCCATTGACATTTAAGGGTCTTGTGGAATACGTGGGTCTTACAAAAAGCAAGTCCCTATCATCAAGTGCAGTTAGTGCTAGAAAATTCTGTTTCTAGACATAGCTGCAAGTTAAAATTAATAGTAGTCCCTATCTCCCCTTTACTATTGTAGAGGAAGGTCAAGGTGAAGGAGAAAGCACCTTGGCCTGGCCATGCTGATTCAGGTTCTGTTTAGGTCAGCACAATAAAGTGATATAGTCCTGATGTCCTAATGTAACCCACATACCTCCTGGGTGTCGTGTTCTGTCCCATCTAGTGGCACTGAGACCACTTAGGGATTAATGAGTCTGCTCTACAGCCTTGGCTAAGTGCCATCTGGCTTTTAGTTCGTGCAATAGAAGCTCATGTATTTTGCTCCAGAAGTCCCAGGTTCGATCCCGCCTGCCGATGACCAGGTTCTGTCAGCATTTCAAGTGGGGGCTCGTCTGGGATTTGAACTGGGAAGTCTGTGAAGCTTGGGACGTGTTTCCTCAGCTAGGGGAAGTATGTAACCAACACGCCTTCTGAGTGTGGCACCCTGTGCTATCTAGTGGCACCGAGACCACTTACAGAGAGATTAATGAGTTTGCTCTACAGCCTTAGCTAACAGCCATATAGCTTTTAGCTCATGCAGTAGAGGCTCAGGCACTAAGCTCCAGAGGTCCCAGGTTCGATCCCACCCACTGACGACCTGGGTCTGTTGGTGTTAGACTAACAGACCCAATAAACCATTTTGTCAGTAAAGTGTACATTGAATGTGCTTTCCACCTGCATTTTGATTTGTACAATGTCTACTGAAAGAGAGAGGATGGGCACATTTTGAACACAAGTTACCTACATATTAGATTTGTTTTCCTTTATTTTTCTTTGTATATATCTGTGTGTGAACTCTAAGTGCATTAAACTAATCCATTTTCCAGACGTCTTTAAATCCTGTTAATTTAAAACAGAAAAGCCCTAAAGGCCAAGCCTGTGAGAGATGTTCAGAACTCTTAACAGACGTGGTATGCATACATCACACAAGAATATGAATGATCAGGGAGTTATTAGTTTTCAAATGATACCTCACAAGGCATATTTTGTACAAAGACTATTACAGCAGTGTGTAAGTACAGGAGTGCTTAGTGCCACTCTGACATCCACAGCTGTGTGTCAGCCCTCTCCTGTCTCTTTTCTAGCCACAAACCTATCAGAGCTTCTTCTGGTCAAACAGCTTGTGCAATTGATTTACAATATTCTTTCCCACCATCTTGACAAACTTGTGCAGCTCTGTATTTACAACAGCATACAGTCCTTAGCTCACTTAGCCAAGGGGCGGAGACAGACGGTATCTTTCCCCTGAAAGATCTCTCTTGGCTCCCCCTACTGAGCACTTCCTTCCTGAGGCTTTTCTACTTTCTGGGATAGTGGGGTTAATCAGCCTAACAGCTCTCTCCTTCTCATCCCCAATCTGTCAGTGAGGCACAGCTTTGCCCCTCAGATGTACTCTGGGGTGGTGATATTAGTGATCCAGTGATCAGGGTGCTGGTACAGATGCTGTTGCCCAGCTCTCTGTCACAGGCTGCCTAGGAACTGTGTAGTATAAAAGGCCGCAGATATGTTTTTGCTGTACTGTTCACTTGTTTATTAACAACTCTACCCTGAATTGCTGTGGGAATTAGATCAAGAATGCATTTCAGAATCAGAGTGAAAGTACCCAGCCCAACCCGAATACCCACCTGAGTCAAGAAGGAATTCCTCTTTCTAGGTACCATGGTAGGGTTGCCACCTGCCTGTTTTTAACCAGCCTGGCCTGTTTTTGTAGTGTCCTGCCAGCTGCTGGTGAAAATGTGTCCCTTTTCCCACTGCCACTAGTGTTCTCTCTGTAAACTGCAATAAACACGTGTGACAGTGTCCATGCAGCGTGTAACTTCTGGCACGCACATGCCATGTGACTAAGAAGGGTGCATACTGGCACAGCACCTGGGTCCCACTCTGCAGGCCAGGCCCTCAGCTGAAGCTGCAGTAGCTCCTCTCAGCACTGGGGATCGGGAAGAGGGACAGACCTGAGGCTCACCAGCAGAGAAGGGTCAGGAGCAGGGACTGGGATGAGGGGAGCAGGGGCTCCCGGAAGGGGGCTCCCTTGAGGACTGAGGCTCCTGGGAAAAGGTAAGAGGCAAAGAGGCCTTGAACTGCCTTTAGTTCTCCACCTGCACCACTTCCTGTATGAGGGGAGCAGACAGGGTTAGGATACTGGTGTGGGGGCACCTGAGGGGAGAAGAGGAGGGTCAGACTGATGGGATCCCTCTAGGGGGGAGGACTGTGTCTGTTTTTTCCATGTCTCGGAGGTGGCAACACGGCACCTGTAAAGTTTTAAAAATACTAGCACAATTTTCTTCTTTAAAAAATAACTAATATTACCATAACTGGTAGAATCTTTCAAACAGCTAAATGCCTTTTACTCTTAAATAACTATGGAATCTGAGCACCTCTCAAGGATTTATGCTGAGCACACCCCTGTGAGAAGACAATATTCTCCTCCATCTTGTAAAGAGAGAGAGAAGATGATTCACATGGCTATGGTGTAGCTGTGGTGGCCACAGAGTAGACTCCCATCATGAATGGGCCCTTGGAAATCTTCCTTCAGAAAGAGTCAGCATGGGAGGATTTAGTCTTCTTAAGTCCCTCAGAATTCCATTTTCTAACTTTATTTGTGGTCAGCCTCATGCTCTACTTCTTTCATCTTATTAGGTGAATTGAAAAATACTATTTTGCTTTTACAGTGCAGATATTTGTAATCAGAAATAAATATAAAGTGAGCACTGTACGCTTCGTATTAGAAAATGTAGAAAATATCCACACATTTAAATAAATGGTATTCTATCATTATTTAATAGTGCAATTAATCACATGATTAATTGTGATTAATTTTTTTAATCGCTTGACAGCCCTAGTTCTTATTATGCCTTTCTCCACTAAATTAAAGAGCCCTTTAATGTCTGGTATTTTCTCCCAGTGAGATTACTTATACACTGTAATCAAGTGATAGCTCAGTCTTCTTTTTGATAAGCTTAAACAGGTTGATCTCTTTAAGTCTCTCAGTGTAAGAGATTTTTCTCCAGCCCTCAAACCTTTTATTTGTGGCAGCTTTTTTTGCCCCCCTCTCCACTTATTCAATATCTTTTATAGCTTGTGGACACCTGAACTGTATGCAGTATCGTTCTGACCAGTCATCTCCCTGCTCTGACTTGCTACTCCCCTGTTTCTACATCCAAGGGTTGCATTAGCCATTTTTTTTTGTCATAGCATCGCACTGGGCACTCATGTTGAATTGCTTGTCTGCTATGACCTTAAATCCTTTTCAAAGGCACTGCTTTCCAGGATACAGTCGCCCAGGGGCAGCAAGTTATATACACTCGTGGTGCCCAGGTTCCAGCAATACTCAGGGCCTGGGGGCCCGACTCCACCAATGTTTGGGGCCAGGTCTCTCTCCCGGCCCTGCCTGCCGCCCCCCTGCACCTCCCCTGAATGTCCCCTGGCCCCCACTTGCTGCCCCCGCTCACCTCCCTGAGCCCTGGAGCCTGCAGCTCACGCTGACTCTGCTTTGCCGCTCCCCGCATCAACTGCTGCCGCAGGGTCCTAGTGCCCCCCATTCACAAATGGCAAGGCAGGCTGCCCTTCCCCTACCCTTCCGTCCTAGCCCTGAGCTCTCCAATACCCCAAACCCCTCAACCCCAGCCCTCATCCCCCCCTGCATCCTAATCCTCTGCCTCAGCCCTGAACCCCTCCCATACCCCAAAGCTCTCATCCTCAGCCCCACAGCCCTCACCCCTGCACCCCCTCCCCCAGACCCCCTCCTGCCCCCAAACTCCCTCCCAGAGCCTGCATCTCCTCATCCCCTCCTGCACCCTAATCCCCAGCCCAGGGCATGCACCCCAGACCTCTTCCCCCCACCCAAACTCCCTCCCAGAGCCTTAGGCAGGTGGGGGGCAGAGGTTTTTTTTGGGGGGGGGGGCGGGTTCTGGGCACCACCAAAATTTCTACAAACCTGCCACCCCTGCAGTCACCTGTTCTTCACGGATGACCTGGATTCCTTGTTCCTAGGTTAATACAATCCAATCACTTAACATTGGGCTGTATTAAAACGCATTTTGTTTTGAAGAGCCCAGCTTACTGTGCAGTCCAGATCGCTCTGTATGACTGCCCTGTCATCTTTATTATTTACCATTCCACTAATCTTTGTGTCATCTGCAAATTTTGTCAGTAGTGATTTTATATTTACTTTCAGATCATTGATGAAAATAGATTCATAGATACTAAGGTCAGAAGGGACCATTATGATCATCTAGTCTGATCTCCTGCACAACACAGGCCAAAGAATCTCACCCACCCACTCATGCGAAAAACCTCTCACCTATGTCTGAGCTATTGAAGTCCTCAAATGTTGAATAGCATTAGTCTTAATACAAATCCCCAGGGAACCCTGCTAGAAACTCCCCCATTTGAGGTTTTTTTTTTTTTTTTTTTTTTTTGCGCTCAGGCAGTTCTTAGCCCATTTAATGTGTGCTTTATTGATATTGTATACTGGTAATTGTTTGAAACAGAAAGTGGTACAGCCTTACAAAAGTCTAAGTATATATTACATCTACACAGGGAGGATCATCTGAAGTTTCCAGTATTGGCTTCTGCCATAGTATATGGATGTGAACCAATGGTCTGATCTGATGTGCTACATCCTATGTAATATCCAGCAATAAAGAATTTTTGGGATATGAATGTTGGGGTGCTTGGTACAGTAGGTAGGAAAGCCTCTATAACAAAGGGATTTAAAATAACAGCATGAATAGTGTCTGTCAATGCAGAAACAACATGGCCTCCACTTACCAGCTTAAGTTTAGGTGGCGTAACATAGGACATTAAATTGCAGCCTCGGCGGTTTAGGTTGGACATTAGGAAAAACTTCCCAACTGTCAGAGTGGTTAAGCACTGGAATAAATTGCCTAGGGAGGTTGTGGAATCTCCATCGTTGGGGATTTTTAAGAGCAGGTTGGACAAACACCTGTCAGGAATGGTCTAGATAATACTCAGTCCTTCCTTGAGTGCGGGGAACTGGACTAGATGACCTCTTGAGGTCCCTTCCAGTTCTATGATATGTAAGGGAAAAATATGGTGAAGCTCAGTGAGGTGAAAAATAAAGCATTTCTTTAAATTGAGGCTACTGCACATGTGACTTATTCTATTTCTGTAACAAATTATTTAACACGACATTCTTTTGTGTGAAATAATAGAGCAATAACCTGATGGTTACCAAGGAAATGAGAACTAACCAATTTAATTTCATTCTGTGTTACCTTAGGCATTTCTGGCATTTAGTAAAACAAACGATCTTCACATTCTTGTCTGCTTCCCTTTTGATTTTCAGTGAAGGACTGAGACATTCCCTATTCTGTAAATGTAGTTGCCCCATTAGTGTAGAGAAGCACTTTTAAAAATTATACCCTTCGTGTTACACCTCTGCTCCCCCCCTGTGAGTGCCAAGGAAAATGTATTTGTCTTCCTGCTCAAGACACTTGTGTGTATATTTTTAAGATTGAAGTCTAACCCCAATGAAGAGTTCATTTCTGTCTTCTGGCTGTACCAGCTTACCCAATTATTTATTTGTTTATTCTGTATAAATAACATGACAGTGAATCCCTGGCTAATTCTTCTTCCTTAACAGATATCTGTGCAGTACCCAAGAAATGATGCTTGAAAAGTCTGTCTGCAGCTAATCAATTGGAGCAGGTTTCCTTGCTGGAGTATATTCATATTTCTGCCCTCATTGGGATACTTGTGCTAAAGGGTGCCAGCACTCACTGGCACTATTAAAATGTCACAGACAGTGTAGGTCTGGGCAATGCTGCAAACAAGAAATCCTTAGGAGAGTTCTCACAGGTGTGCAGCCAAGCAACACTGCTACTCCCATACTGTCTTGACCTTGTAATGGAAAAAGAGAATCCATATCAAGCTGTTCCACAGCATAATCAATCAGCAGACAGATTAACCGCTCTGGCCATGAAAATTATATATAAATGTACAATATGAGGATCTAAAACTACAGAAGTGTGAGGCGGAGTGTTTGAAGTGAAGATTCCTACAGTTCTATCCTACAATACATTTTATATTTGCAAAATGAAGTATTCCCTCTTTGTGTAGTGACACACACACACAAAAATCTCTAAAGGGAATTTAGCAGTTTATATTAGAGGGACACTGTGTCAGAGATCATTGTGACCAATTTAATCTACTACAGATTGTGTACTGAAATACAAACAATATTCCAATACCCTATCTGCTCACAAGAATGGAGCAGGCAGGCAGAGCGGACAGCTGGCATAATATGTGGACACATGAACCCAGAAACAAAAACACAGCTGTTGGATCTAATTTTAAACCTAACAGTCTTGATCAAGTAGCTTTAGATCCTAATTGACTAGCTACAGTTAAATTATTAGTGGGAGTGGGGAGAAGAAAGTTTGAAGATACTGGTGAAAAGCTTTTGATACAGGCAAGATATATTTGCTCCAGTTATGGTTCGTCCATTTGTCATAGTAAGTATTGTGAATAGTTGAGGAAAAAGTGACTGGAAATAAATTCCAACTGGTATGTACCCTATAACATTGCTTATATCAGTCAGCCTTTCAGTGCCTTGATAACCAGAATTGCTTGTACGTTTAAACTTTGTTTTAAGCATGTGGGAAAGCAGAACTATTATGTAAATTAGGGAACTATCTAGGAATGACTATATTTTTTTCAATGCCCTTTTGAAGAATATATGGTCACAGTATCAGTCACAAGGTTATTGCTGAGTTTTTACATCAGATGGCAGGAATGTAACAGACATTACTGTCACCTAAGAGTGCCACCTAGTGGACATTTGCAAATCCAGATTATTATTTTTTAAAGCATAGTGAATAAAAATAGGCAATAAAATGTAAGTATCCATTACATTTTAAATTAGCTAGGTAAAAATTCTGATCATATAGTGGCTTCTAAAAATTTTCAATCCCGTTTTCCATCTTCACAATTCTCAGATAGTATTTTTTAAGAGAGTGAGATGTTTGAGCCAGAGTAAGTATAAAGTTAAAGTGGAGCAATAATAGGCTGCTAAAGAAAAGGGTCTTGTGTGTTTCTGTTTTGGAGGGATAACTTGGCTATAATAACTTGCTCTGGACTTGGCTATAAGGACTTGCGCTGAGTTGAAGATTCTCATGTTGGAGGACAATCCAGTGCCACCCACCTACTGGCTTTGGACATTTCCACTTTGTCCTTTTTTACCTGTTTGAAGAAAAAACAAATTGCCAGACATCTGAAATAACAGATTTCTGCTTTTTTTTATTCTGTAGAGTCTCATATTCAAGAACAAACCCAAGATTTTATATTAGTGTGGTCATACCGAGACAACTGCTTGTCTTTACGCTTATAGGCCTTGAACACACTAGAATATTGTTTATTTAGCTAAATTGATTTTTAAAGCAATCTATTTAAACTGTTTAAATCTATACAATTCCCTAATACAGAGGCACTTAAACCCCAGTTGAAATGTCTGAATTATATCATCAAGATTAAACACAAGATGCTATATAGTAATGCGATCATATCAGTATTGCAGGTTGCAATGCTTATGATTAAATGGTCTTTTTTAACGAGGAATGAGAAATACAGGAAAAAATTGTGTTCTCAAATTGCTTATGAAATCTTCCTTTCATAAAGCATTGTAGGTAAAAATCAAAAGACCTATGTGCCCTGAGGGTTAGAATTACAGGATGGGGGAAGGAGGGGGGCAGGCCTGGCACTTCTAGGAACATTGGTAGCTCATTTGCCAGAAGTCAGATTGAAATGAAAGTAGGTCCCTTGTTTTGTTCAGATGAAATTAAACAGTGCTAGTAGAGCCCCCTTTAACTTGCAGTTTCCTAGCTTTTGTGTGTCTGAAGACAGTTGTGTTAATTCCAATAATATATAATTTAAGGCACAGTAATAAAGATTTCAGGATAACTGCCTAAGATGCTTGCTTCACTCCGGATTTACTCTATTAAAGTTTATTTATTTTGTGCTTCCTTTCTCAGCTTTTGCCTCACTGTCTAATATTGTTATCTTCAACAGGCAAGTACAGAGCCCCCAAAGCTCAGAAAGGAAGATCAAAAAGATCGAAGTGCATTACTAGCAGATATTCAGCAAGGGACTCGCTTAAGGAAAGTTACCCAAATCAGTGACCGAAGTGCACCACAGATTGAAAGTAAGTGTGCAGCTTTGTCAACTGTGAGAAAGGGGCCCAGGCCTGCCAATCTCTTGGCCTGAGTAGTCCTGTAGAAGCCAGTTGGACCACTTGTGTGACTGAGGGTCTGCAAAATTAGTCACGGCCTTATGTTTGTCTTAAGGCCAACTTCAGTATGGACAACTACTGAGGGGAGGGCTTGATTTGCCAAATTTAGAACCCACTTTAAATCATAGGTTCTAGATTTGTCATTTAGCACTTTATAGCAACATAAGTGCATACACTAGACATTTCACAGTCAAAATGGAATTTACACCCCTCCCCAGAAGAGCTTACATTCTAAACGAGAATGTTGAGAATTTGTTGACTGTGGGAAAAATTAGGAGACCTTTTTTCCTTCCGTGTTTTGTTTTATTTATCTGATAAATCCTAGAAGCGGAGCTACTCTGAAACAAGAACATTTATTGGCTGCCTAGCACAGGTTTCCATTTAGCTACAAATATATTATTTTTATTATATTACCCCTGGAAAGCTGATTTTAAATTTAAAAGGTAAAAAAAAATAGTTCTAGAGGTATCTAGAGACACCTGTGGGTCGTTCCATTCTCTCACAAACCACTTCCAGGCTTCTGAGTAACTGCTGGCAGATTGCCAGATGTTTCTAACACTGAAGGAAAGAGTCTTACACATGTGTGACAGCATTAATCGGTGCTGGATACCCAGCTGATCCACCGGGGAAGTGATGTGCAGATCAGCTGGACCCAGTGAAAACTGTGCTTTCTTAAGAGATTACAAGTGACTTCTGTCACTGTCAGCTACTCTTCAGAATTGTATGAAAGATTAAAATCTGAATTTAATGATAGTTTAACAGCTCATCACAAAATGATGGCTGAATACGAGACTAAAATATCCTAGCATTATTGAGGCACGAGAAGATGCTGTGCTCTAAGATGTTGGTTAAATAGTAAAGTTGTCTCTCTTGCACCCTCAGTAACTTTCTTGGCTGTATATGTTAAAACAACAAAATCAGAGGCTGGTGTTTGCTGGTGTTAGCCCTTTGAAAAGCCTGAATGTAGACAACAAAACACATCTATAAACTCCTCTCCTTGTAACAGAACCCAGAGGACCTAACAGAGATGAAGGTGGACCAGCAACCAGCAAAAGTGGTGCTCAGCCATCATTGGGGGGCTTGTTTGCAGGTGGCTTTCCCATGCTGAAACCAGTTGGCCAAAGAGACATGACGGGTAAGGACACTTTTCTGTAGGAAAGAACAGACTAATGAAACTGGGATTGTAATGTGAAATAAAGACACTCCATGTAGCTTTTGTGATTTTTTTTAAAACCTTTGATTTATTTTGGCACCAAACTAATACACCTTTATGTGCACCTGAATCCCCCTTGTCTGTGCCTCTGCCCTTAAACGCTAAATAGTTAACCCTCAAGACCAACGATAAGAAAAATTGCCTAATATAGAGATACTCTATGCTTCTAATTCAGTTCCTCAACTCTACTGCACTACAGATGTGCATATTGCTTTAGAGACACATAATAAAAATCACTGCCCTCTGAAGCTTACAAAGTTAGACCTTGATCCAACAAATTACTTAGCCAGACTTTCAAAGGTATTTAGGTGCCTAGTGGGATTTCTACACCTAGCTCCCATTGATGTCAATAGGCACTTTTGGTGATCTCACTAAGTGCCCTTAGTCAATGGGACTTGGGCATCTAAGTCATTTTTTATGAACATTTCAGCCGTAAGCAACTACCTAATTTTAAGCATGTGGGCTTTCACATTGACTTGAATGGGGCTACTTGCATACTTACTTAGGCACATGTTTAAGTGTTGTGCTGGACTGGGGCCCAAGGAACTAAATCTCCATCCCCCTTGATCACGTGAGTAGTCCCATTGATTTAAACAGAACCACTTGGGTGTGTAACGTCTGTGAATGTATGTTTGTAAGGAAGCCCCAAGTAAGACGTGACACAGTAACTGTGTGTGTGTGTAAAAAAAAAAAAAAGTGTGTGTGGGGGAAGTGGTGTGAGGGCTGAAGGTGATAACACTAAAGGAGTGAGAGCTATGCTTTAGTTGTGCTCTTGTTAATGTTTTGTAATCTATATCAAGTATTAATTATAATTTTGTTATATTGGTAATTTGTGGGAGTTAATGAACGCTAAGGCCCTGTCTTCACAGGAGGAATTTTCCAAAAATTTCCCACTGTTTTTGAGATCCATGAAGCTCCAGGGATACTAGTAGTGTAAACAGAGAGCCTGTTACTGCCACTGCTGTATGTACCTCCTCAGAGCAGTTGCTTTTAAGGCACAGTAGACCCCAAGCTTGTTAACACTAATGCAGCTGAACTGCTGTTGGTAAAGATGGGAAATTTTGAAAAATGGCCCTAGTCTTGATGGTGCCTAAGAGATCAGTATTAGAAGTGAGCTGAGAAATGAGTCTAGAAGGTTGCTTGGTTTCAACACCTGTGTTCACTTTTAGTCATCCCAATCTTGGCATAACTGCAAGGGTAGATAACATACACTGTATCTTAGTGTACATTGAATTATTCACCTGATACTTTTAAAACAAGAACTTAGAAATTGAAACTAGAACCTGCAGAACTTCCCCAGTCACTTTTCTAGTGGCTTTTATATAGACCTGTTTCTCCAGGTATAAGAGGAGTTGGCTTTCAGTATCTGGTTACCCAGTTGTGACAGGCTATCACCATAGGTTATAGAAAGGTCATTTTCACAGATAATGGGCTTCATGTCTCCATTTACTCCATTCTCTCTCTGTGATATGGAATTGAAATTGTCACTGCGTGATTGGTTAAGACACTACTAAATTGATTTCTCCCCCTCCCCCAATACAAACCACAAAATTGTCTCAATTTCCTGTGGCAGTCAGGAGACAAACATTTCTGAACCAGGAATGAAAATGAACAAGTGTTTATGAGATTTCCTAGCTGGACCTAGAGACAGGAGTTAAAAATTAAAATTAAAACCTGAGCATGAAAACATGAATTTTATTCCATTTCCTCTGATAGTTTTGCAATATGCTGGACCAAGATCAGTAACACATTCTGGATGCATTGTGTTAGTAATATGAAGCTCTGGGGAAAATATTAGTTGAATTCTTCGAAAATGTGTCAATTAACTAATCACTCAATTAAGTGAAAATGTCTTGGGACAGTTAATTAGAACTGAAACTGATCTTTCTCGCTTAGGAGCTGTGTGTGTAAGTTTAGGGGAGCTATGGATTCAGGCCCTTTGATCCTGGCCTTCTGTAACAGGTAGTCAGCAGACATATATATTGCCTTTATCAATGGAAAATAAATGCTTGCTTGATATAGAACTTTTGAAATAGTACATGGGCTTGTCACAGAACTGCTTCCTAATCACTGAAGGCAGCTGTGGGTGCCAAAATGGTGGAGTTGCTCTTTCGGAACTAATGTAGGCTCAGACACTCAGCATCCTGTGTCCACATATCCCTGGTGTATGTGGCTGAAATAGCCACAAAGTTATGGAGCCAGCCATTTTGTTATGGCCCACCCTGAAAATCCATGGGATGGAGGGATCCCCACAGAGCACATCTGCACGGTGTGCAGGAAGTGAAGTGTGCACATTCACCGCATTGGAACCACATTAGTTCTGTGGCCTATTGTGTCTTCTCCATCCACTGATGAAGGATTTTCCCAGTATGATTGAAGTTTGGGACACAGCTGGATCAGCAAGCAAGGAAGGTATTGTATCAGAGTTGGTGTTTTTGAGAATTTGGTTTTTAACATTAGCTCTGCAGCCAGATTTGCAAACTGATGAATCTGGGACCTCCCTGTCAGAGTTAAGAAACCATGATGTGCATCACCCGCCTTCAGAGGCTGAGAGAGCAGAATTGGAATAACACCTGCATTTTTTATTGGCCATTGTAAAAGGCAGACTAGGTGGAATATTCTAAAAGTGCTACTTTGAGTGAACCAAGTCAGTCCCCAGTGCTTCTACCACACAGGAGCAGGCATGAGCAACCTTAAGAACAGCATGTGGGTTAGTACCCAATACAGCATGCAGTTTTAAAGGCACTTGTCTGTCTCCATCTCATTCTACCTTGTGCAGAGTGGAAAGCCTGTGTCGTGAGCTATCACTTATGATCTCCAGAATTTTCCCTAGAGTAGTTTTTCCCCTCAGGTTTGTCAGGCTCTCACATAAGGGAATACTAAAATGGCTGATAAACTGGAGAATGTTAAGAGGAAAATGAACAAGTGTCTCTTGTAGCAAAGCCCTGCAACCCAGGGGTGGGTGGGTGGGTGGGTGGGTGTATATATATATTTCATTCCAAGCCTCTCAACCACTGTCTGCAGCAATCATGGACTCCACTCCTTAGTAGCCAGATTGAAAGGGGGACTATTGCAGTCCAATCTGCAGTGGGCCACAGCACTGACAGATGTGACTGGTTTGGAGGAACAGCCTTGCTCCTAAGTGGCTGAAATTCCATCCAAATGGCCTAGGGCCAGGCACCATGAGAAGGGCCCTGCTTTTCATTCCTTTTAGTCTGGTCAGATAACACCATGGTAGTACGCTAGCCACAGAGACAAAGGGGAACCAAAAGCCTTCTCTCCACCTAGCACTAACAGGCTGGATGTCTTTGTCCCTGGGGCTTTCCACGGCATGGGAAAGTGTTACCTGATTTATTGTGTGGTTATTGATAATATTCCCTGTTAAGAGTTTCCAGCTAGACACTGGTTAAACTTTTGAGGTTTGAAAGGTTATAGTCCCAGAATCAGGTGGAACAGAATTCAGATTTACTTTAGTGTCTGGTGGGAACCCCGATGCGCCCAAAGGCAACACACACACTGAGGGCAGAGCAAAGCTTTAAATACTTTTATTAGCACAATTAGTAAAAAAAAAAAAAAAAAATCCAAACCAAATGAGATAGTAGCTATAGTGTGAAATCAGGCTGATGTCCTTTGCCCATACTGTCATACCTCTCATGGAAACCTAGTGGTGATCCACAACGGTCCTACCCTACCTCTGGCATACCAATCAAGTTCAGTGGTCAAGATCTTGAGGCATACATGGTGGTTTGGCCTATTATAGGGTCTGTTGGCTGTCATGAATAATCATATTAATGCCTGGCCTCCTTTATCCATAACTAGCTCTCTCACTCTAATAATGTTGGTGTCTTTATTCTGTGGGTTAGTATATTAATGATCCCACTTTATCATTTACATCAATTTGTTGCCAAGGCAAGTTCGTGGTTATGTATTCCCAGATGTTCCAGTCCTAAAATATCCAAAGCTGGTATCAGTTTGATTTCCTGTAGTTACCTGGTATTTTATACGATCTTGTAGCAAAAATCCCCTAAGTAATCCACTCCTGGTTCCCCAATAGCTTAGGGTTGCTGTTAGGCAACTCACTTATGCTAAGTCTCAGAGGCCTCAAAGCCTTATGCTAGCTACTTAAGTTAATGTCTTACAGGGTATAGGCCTATAGGTTTCTTGCATTATTGCTAAATAAAATGCCTTTAGTCTAACTCTGCGGGCTACAGAAAGGTAAGTCTTCAAACAGATTGCTTACACAGAAGCTCACTCCTCTGCAGGGAATGGGCACACTTCCTGTTACATGGGGAAACTGAGGCAAAGAAATGAAGTGACTTGCCCACTGTCACCCAGCAGGCCAGTGGCAGAGGTCTCCTGCGTCCCAGTCCAATCCCCTGGAACATGCTGCCTTCTCGACCCCCTCAAGTTAGAGATTGTCCATTGCAGAAATACTATTTACGACATTTGTGTGATGGGGAAGAGTGTCAAATCCCTTGCAGTATTTCAGTAAAAGTTTTATTGGGCAAATAGGACCAGCTCCTTTTTTGCGCTGTTTTTATCTGACTATCTGATACCAGGCTTATGTGTTGGTCTTTCATGATCTACCTTGAGGTTTTGTTTTCTAGCTGGCAAGGCTGGGCAGCTGCCTGGAGTACGAGTGCCTCCTCCAAAGTCTCCAGCCCCATTGAATGGCAATGCCAAAGCAAGCAGTAATGTTTCAAGTCCACTCGATTGTCCAAGAGCAGCACACCCATTGGAGCTACTCCGTGGGCCACGAGCAGGACCAGCTCGGCCCAGCATGCCTGCCCCTCCCCCACCACCGCCAGTTTCCAGCAAACCTTCCCTTGTTTTCCCACCTCCTCCACCTCTTCCCTCTCCTTTGGAAAAACCTGCAAAAGTGTCACCCCCAAATTTGGTGGTTCCTCCACCACCACCACCACCTCCTCCGAGTGACAAGCCCGTCAAGGTTCAAGCAACAGCTTCATACCTGCCACCTCCTCCCCTGCCCCTGGCACCGCCTTGTGGATTGCCAGTTAGAACTGACTTTTATTGCACTTCTGCCCCACAGCCTGATTTGAGGGATTATCCACCTCCAACTCCTCCCCCGCCTCCACCACCACTCCCTCCTACTCCTTCATCAAGGGGATCATTGCCGCTGCCACCCTCCCCTACCTTTAACAGTGCTGTGAACAGCCATGACATTCCACCCGCACTGCCCCCCAAATCTCCACACTTCTTGTTCCAAAAACCTGGTATTCAGTCCATGCCTCTCCCTCCTGCCCCACCCTTCCCTCAGCCAGCTGCAGCAGTGCAGAAGAAGAGACAAGTCAGAGGTGCAGGTAAGTTTTGAAAATGAGTTTTCAAACTACACAAGGCTACAGAAAAATACAACCCTAGTCTGCGAGCTACGGTGGCAGAAGACAAGATATCTAGAGCAGCAGGATCTAGGCCCCACGTGTAGAGAGGATCTCTGAACCTGGGAGCATAGATCACTGGGAACTCAGTGAGAGCAGTTGCTCCGGCTGTGGGTCTGTCTCCCACACTGCTGAGAAAACTAGTCAGTGCTTGGCTTTCTCTTCCTGAGAGCTGAGCGGTGCAGCAGGTTGGAACCAACTTTGGGACAATAAGTATTAAGTGGATTTCCTGGGGAATCCCTTGGGAGAGATTAATTCAAATTACCTAACTCCAGTTATGCAAAAACCCAGCTTTTTGAAGCTAAGCCCTTATGGAGAGGGTCATTGTCTGCTGACTACCTGTTACAGAAGGCCAGGATCAAAGAGCCTGAGCTGTATTTAAAAAAACAAAACAAGAAAAACCTGATCTGGCCGGCCTGGGTTCTGGATATAAGATAGATGAACTTCTAACCATGGGGAAAACCTAGTTGTAGGTTTCGAAAGACTAAAACCTACCAGAGCCTTAGTTTGGAGTTGGGGATGATCTCTTCGTAGGCTTTTTAGCATGCATGTAAGTTTTTATTGTTTTTTTTTGTTCTCTGTCATGCTTTTACCTCAACCATAAATGTGGTTGCTTATAACTGTGGAAAATACACTGATCATGGCCCCCTGAGAGAAAGCAAAGCACAGGTACTGGCCTTTTTTAGCAGTCTGGCTTGCTGAAGATATGCCCATGTAAAGCAGGGAGCTGTGCAGCCGTAAAATCCCTGGTCAGCAGAGTGTAAGGCAGGTTTCTGCTCTGGAGAGGTGACAGCAGAGAACTGGAACCCTAAAGGGGGTGCCCTTTGTGGACCCTGGAGGGGGAGTACAGGAGCAGTTACCCTGAAACTGTGACACACAGGGGGGCAGTGTGTGTGATCTATGACTGTGTGAATTTCCATAAGTGCCAACAGCAGTGAAAGAAGCGTAGAAGGGCAAAGCACAGAGAAAAGTCGTACAGTCTTTATGGGAAAGGAACAGTGATGAGAAAGACAGGAAAATGAGTTATGAACAACTCAAGAGAAGGCAGATAATTGCGCTAGGTAGAGAAAGGCAGCTCAACACTGAAGAGTGGACAAAGGCAAAGCTAATCAACTTGCTGTATTCTGATGAGGAAGAGGAATCATAGTTCAGGTTCACAAAGAAAATCCAGCCCAGGAGAAATCTTAGAACCAACTCCTTGGAGAGAAGCAGGGAAGAGGTTGATAGAAACATCCTCCATGTTCCATCCAGACCAAATGCATCATTGCAACAGGGATTGGGGACAGATATACGGGCAGACTGAGAGGATACAGGTGGAGAGGGGCAGACTGCATCTGGAAATCCAGCTGCTTGTAGACCAGAAGTGCCAGTTGGAAAAAATATGAAATTGGGTTTGTGAGATTGAGAAATATGCAGCTCCCCATAATAAAAACCAGCTAAAGGGTATGGGCTGAACCTTACATATGGACGCGTAGATAGCGCAATTAATTGACTATATATTTTTTTTAAAGCTAAGGGAAACACCTTTTAAATATAATGGGTCAGGTATTCAGAGATAGTGATTAGTATAGAATAGATCCAAGCATTACTGCTGTAGTGATTCTAACATGACAGCTATAAAGTATCCTCCTACCATGGTGCCATTTGGCTTTGAACTAAACATTGTGTCAGGTCTAAAGTCCAATCAGTTCATTTTTCAAAGGAATGTATTAAGAACTCATTCATCCATTACTGTATCTTTGTGCTGTCTGCTTCTTTTTAAGTAAGCCACACTGGAAAGTTAATTCCGCCTCCGCTGCCTCCAGCAAGATCACCATCAACTGAGCTTACAAGCAAGTGTCCATATACCCAAGTTTCATCCTGGCCAGCTGCACGTGAGCCCTTTCCACGGCACAGAAATGGAAACATGCACATCCTTGGTAATATTTTCTAAATTAAACTTCTTTGCTATACTTGAAAGATTTCTACACAAAAGCCTGATAAATATACATCCTACCAAAAATCTCTCACGCAAATCTTACAGTAACTGTGAAAGTCCAGGGTGCATGAAGTCCACTGTGAAAAAGCAGTATAACTAAAGATAGAGAGATGCTCTGTAGTGTTCCTCTGTAGAAGAGCCTTATACAACAACAAAGTTATAACTTCTCATTAGGTTTTTGGACTATCTGATAGAATAGAAAAGTAGACACCTGCTATAAAATTCTACAGGACAGTGCAAAATGCTATACAAAAGTAATAACGGTCTATTAAATTATATTGGGTTTAGAGTAATATCTACAGAAGCCTAGTGGTTTCATCCCCATTAAATTCTATAGGACAGAGGTTCCCAAGGACACTTTTTTTGGTTTGGTGAGTTGGCTGTTTGGTCTTATGTTTGTTTCTAGCTGCTTCATTACTCTAAAGCCAGGTCAGAATACATCAAATACTGTCCTAACCAGAGCTGTCCCTAGGGTATGGCAAATCGGGGCAACCACTCCGGGCCCTGTGCTTTGGGGGCCCGCAGGCCGGCGCGATTGGCCAGCGTAGTCAGTCCCAGAAGTGACTGATTCGTCACTTCTGCCCCAGGCTCCGCACCCCCCTTCAGGACGGCCCTGGTTCTAACACCATAAAAAATTGCTGTGATTGCCAGAGGCATGTTATATGATTAGTATTGGGATGGTGCAGTTGTGAACAAAAAAGGGGTGATTAACCGGATAATCGCACTTAAGATGGAGTTTTTCCACAGCATGAACTACTGTAAACGTCACTGGGATATCAGTCAGGCACTTCAACTGTAATAGTTAACTGCCTCATCAATTTTTTTCCAGTGGTAACCCAGCTTTGTTAATGGTGGCCAGAGTTTATTTTCCAGGTAATAGACAACTTTTTTTTTAATTCTCCAGATGAGTTTGAATCTAAGTTTACTTTTCATTCTGTGGAAGAATTCCCCCCTCCCGATGAATTCAAGCCATTTCAGAGAATTTATCCCAGCAAGGCATCTAGAGGTAAGTATTGAAAAATCTTGTACAAGCATGACAGGATTAAAGCTGTTTTTCCAACATAGTTAAAAATGTCAATGTGAATATAAATAAAGTAACACTGGGCAACAATTTAGTGTTAAATTATGATTGAGTTGCTAGGATATCATGATATACTTTCAGTGTTACTGTTATAATGAATCCCAAAGATAGGATTCATTGTCTTTTGTTATAAAATGTTTCTAGAAAAAGATGAAACAGTAACATGTGCTGACATGCCACCAGTTTAATTGTATTCATTACATTATTTAAGTAGGAAGCTCTTAAGTTAAAAATATTACGTAAACAGACTTAGCATGGTCTTGACTCAGCCTTAATGTGTTCATGAACAGGTGATGTCAGAAATGAACTGTGGTTTAATACTGAACCTGTAATCACTATATACGAATATAAAAGACAGTTCCAAGATTTCAAACCTGAGTGCTTAAAGTTGCGTCCTAACTCTATATTTTGGCACCTAGATAAGAATGACAGATTCTCAGAAGCACCAATACGCTGGGAGATACAGATGCTCAGCCTTTGAAAATCATATCACTGTGTTTTGGGAGCACAACTTCACCCACCCAGCTTTGAAAATAGGCATTTTAAAAAACAGATAAATAAAATCACACAAGTTCCTATCCTAACCATCCAAGCTACTATTAGTATAGATCCCATGGGTTCTGTATTATGTTAGACAACTCCCTACCCCCGAAATCTTCATGCTGGCACTACTTTTCTTAGACTGGATCCAGTTTCTATACAGGGGCATTGCATGATGTACTGTAAGCATATACAGAAACAATGGACATCCTGTAATAGATGGTATCCTATGTATCTTATAGATACCCCTACAAATCCTCCACTAAGAACACATGTGAGATGAGAAGATCCCTCTAACAGATCTCTGGTGCAGAACTACACAGGAGGGTGAAGATAACAAGATAATGTATGAAACAGAGGAGGTTTTGTTAAATGAGTAGAGATTATATTTTAACAATCAAATGATGCAGCATCACTGATTTGATATTTTTAACTGGAAAAAAGAAAATACTTTAATTATGCATTCTCTGAACTAGCCTAGTCATCGTATGGCAATAGAGGAGAGTGCTGGCACAGGCTTTTAGATGATTGTTGTTTACTTCAGGAATTTTTAAAACCAAGCACCATGAGATTTAAATTCTTTAGAAGTGGTCATTATGTAATTCTCATTCAAATCATCATCAAGATATCATCTCAAACAGTATTCCACGCATTACTCATATTTTTCTTCCTCATCTTTTAAATATTTTTAGTATTCCCCCAAAGAGCTCTAATTATATTTACAGGAGTTTTCAATTAGCTATCTGAAAATAAGATACTCTATATATTGTATGGTTTTTGGCATGACTTTATAATCTCATTGTAAGTTACTTTGCTGCCTGTTTCCTACCTACTGCCACCCCTCCCCCCCGCAACCCGCTGCAAAATGGCCTCTTCCTCAATATTACCACAGAGGGGTCCATAATTACAGGGATCTATTGGTCAAACATATATATAGGCAGGAAAAAGGGGCTGCGGACACCACTGCACGCAGTACGCTACTCTCTCTCAGGTTTGCTAGTGGGTGTACCTGTCAGAAGGGAATGAGCTGGAACATGACTACCTGGGCTGGACTGCCTAACAGCATTGTCATGCATTAGCAAATAAGGCAAAGCTTTTCCAAAGTGTTTCTCCTCGGTCAGAAAGAGAAACTGGGATGAATGCATTTGCCAGCATGTGTGTGTACAAGGGCACAGCTGGACCATCATGTTGCTAACATGTGACCCTTTTGTACAGTATAGATTTTCTCTTTAAATACTGCTTATTGCTGCTGCTAGCCAGGAGCCCACCTGCCACTTGTCTGACAGGCTTTCTAGACATTGTCATTCCCTCACCATAATCCCCAAGATGCCCCTCTCCAGTTAGCTAAAGAAGCATGTAATAGCTAAATACTAGAAAGACGACAACTAGTATTGCTCATTCTCACCAATCTCCTTTGAACAGCTCTGCAGGCAATTGCCAGAAGTCCTCCTTCATTTATATGCTCCATGCAGCTCTTTTCACCCAATACTCAATGCGAGCTGTGAAGGGTTGTAGTCTGGAACTGCAGATTGATTCCCAAGATACCTTAGTTTGCCACAGGTGCCAAAAACTCTCCTCCCCTTTCTGCCAGTTGCCAGGGTAGCTGACAGGGTGGCGAGCTCATGCAGGTTACCTTAATTACCTCACTGGAAATCAGACTTTTCCTTGCCAGTGCATCCATAGGTTGGCTTGTCTCTGAATGGCTTAAAGTTATACAATAAAAATGGCCAGGTTAAGAGTGCTTCGGTCAGTCTTTTAATTCACGTGTTGTTTCCCTTGGAGACTCAATTTCAGGACCCTGGTCCTGAGTTCCCACAAAGTAGCTTTAATCTCTTGTTTTTCAAGAGCCCAGGACTGTGGGGGTGCCTGAAATCATTCCAGAGGTTCTGCACTCTGGCAGGCAGCTTCTCATTAATCCTCTTCTTTCCAGGGGAGCAGTGGCTGCTTAGCTAAACAGAACTGATTTTGCAAGCAGTAGCCAGGAGGGGGAGCAGCAGGCTGCAGATCAGAGAAGGGAGGTAGGAAACTCTCCCTGGTAGGTGGCTTCCATTTCAGTACAGACCTTGTGGGCAGGAGACAACCTGGACCCCTCCCTAGGTTAGCAGAGGTGGTAGTGATCTCCAAAGGAGGAAACTCAAATATGGAGCCAGAGCAGGGTAGATTTTAGGAGGATGGCTAGATTTGATGGTGTGGGCTGGGGAAAGCTGATGGCATTATGACTATTCAAATATGCATATGAAATTAAAGCCTTATTTGCATAAACTCTGCAGCATCCCAAATTGCAAATCTAGCAGGTATGTTAAATCCAGTTTAGGGGTGTAGTTCTTCCCCTTTGCTGTCTATCTCTGGATAGTATCTTTCTCTGCAAAGTTAGCTAGTAGCCTTGTCACCACCACCTAAATACTAAGGAAGGCAGAAGTGGTCATGCCCTTGTAACTAGCTGGACTTCAAGGACATCAGGTAAAGAAGATCCCAGCAACTCTGCTGTGAACAATTGGGGGTGGGGAAGTTGTTCACACGGTGCCTGACTGGTCAACAAAAAGAAGGTAACTGTGTGTGGAATCATTCATGGGGGGATAAGTGGGCTGCAGGTACCTACTTATGCTTAATATACTACCCCCTCCCCCACGAAGGGCTTGGGACCAGATTCATCAGTGAACTCTAGCAATTTGACAGCTACTTTGCATTGCTGGACCCACAGACCACAGCAGTGAATCTGGCCCTGAGTCTGATGGGATAGAGGAAGTACAGAGTGAGGTTCTGGAGCCACTGAATTATCTCCTGGAAGAACAACTTTTCCAGCTGTAGAATGCAGCAGCACCATAGGGCTTCTGAAACGTAACCCCCTCCTGGCTCTTTTTCTTGCCTGTACTGATCTCTTAATAAATAGTTTACCTGTGTGTGTGTGACATATTGAAAAATAAATGCTGTCACCAGTATTGTAATTACAATAGTTAACTGTGCTTGAGCATATAAAATATAATAGTCAAATTTAGGTAGGCATCAACATGGGCGTTGCATCTTTTCTTACAGAAAGTCTAATATGAGGCTATTCAGGAATAGTATTCTGCTACAGTATTATTGGCATTGTGCATTAAAAGCAAATGTGGAGTATGATTTCTTGCCTATTCTCATCTGTACTGGACCCTGTAATACTGTGCAACAAATATTTTATAAGGATTTCTAAAACAATAAAGTGTCTTTGTAGATTAGTTCCTCCTTTGTACTTTAACTTGTGTGCATTAAATGGAGAAGGGGTTTTGGGCAGCAGGCTCCAGTGCTGGGACTTCAGGAGCCTGGCCGTGCAGCCCTGGGCTCCAACCATAGGGTGGCAGGTACTGACTCCCACTCCCCTCCCCCCCCCAAAAAAATCCAGCCATGCAGCCCTGGCAGGGCTTCAGCCCCTGGTTCTGGCCCCCAACTCTGCCTTGGTTTCTGGCCAGGCAGTGGCAGATGCTGGCCCCAGGCACTGAGCCGCAGCAGGCTTTAACCATGGGGCTTCAGGATCTGGCTGCAAGGCTTCTGCCTCTGGACCCCAGTTCTGGCAATGCAGTAGCGGGTGTGGGTTCTGGTCCTGGCCTCCGGCTACACAGTGGTAGGCACTGGCCCCAGGCGCTGGCCCCCAGCCATGCGGCAGCAGGCTCTGACTGTGGGGCTTCGGGTGCCAACCCTTGGCTCCAGCCGTGCAGTGACAGGTGCTGACCCCCAGCTCCGGCAGCGTGGCCCTGGCGCTGATCCCCTGCCCCAGCTGCATGCGCTGACCGACAGCTCTGGTCCTGGCCTCTGGCTATGCAGCAGCCGGTGCTGACCCCAGACCGCTCAGCAGCAAGTGCTGGCTCCAGCTACATGGTGTCGGGCGTGGACTCCTGGCTCCAGCCGCGGGTTCTGGCCGTGCGGTGGTAGGCAGAGGTCCTGGACTCTGACCACAGCTCCAGCTGTGAAGCAGCAGGCTCTAATCTCTGGCTCCAGCGACACAGCTCCTTTCCCTGGCTCTGCCCTGGTAACATGGCAGCAGACACCAACCCCTGGCTCTGACTATGCAGCAACAGGGCTCATCAGCCACCCCCATCGCCCCTAGACCCTGCTGCCTCCCCTGACCTGCATCTATCCCACCATCATCTCTGGCCCCCACTGCTGGGCCCTGGGGCTTGCGGAGAAAAGTGATATTAACACACACATGCAAGAAACACTTTTCACAGCCTCCCAGGTAGCTACTAAGTATGCTGTGAAAAGTGATATTAACAATCACTTTTCACAGTATTTTTATTGTCTACAATATACCCCTCCATATATAAATTATTTGGATGTGTATCTGTGCCTATTTAATTGTTCCTAAATTTAATTATTTTTTAGGGAAAGTGTCAGTGCGGCCACCAGCGAGAGTTAGTGGCCGCACTCTGAGGCCACCAAAAATTTTGTTTTGATAACCTAGGCACTAGATGGTGCCTCATGGAAGCTAGCCAATAGGAGGTCCCAATCCCCACCCCTCTGCAGTAGACATCTAAGTCTGGGCTGCAGGGGGGTACCTTGCGATTCTCAGCTGCCACCCCCTTTTTTTGGAGTTAGATGGCTATGCCACTTCAGGTAAAAGTGTGGGAGGAGGAAGAGGAGGGAACCTGCCTCTAACTTTGGTTAGGATACTAATTTAGGAGATTGGAAAAACCTGGTTGAAGTCACCTTCCCCCTGAGAAGGAGAAGGCCTTTGAACAGGTGTCTGCCACTTTTCCAGGGGGATAGTCTGAGAGGGCCACTTCTCTCTCTCTCTCTCCTCTTGAAGCTGTTCCACTGTGGATAAAATATTTTTAAAAAGTCACTGGAGCAGGGGCACTGGCTTCTAGGTCTCCCATGTGATTTCTCTAGCAACCACGCTACAGTGAGTCTTGTGCTTGCACACACTGTTGTTGGCCCAATGCCTTTTTCCTTTTAAAGTTATCTACAGTGGAACAGCTTCAAGAGGATGGATTAAGGAAATACCACATCAGACTATCCCATAGTCCAGGGATCTCCCAGATCTCAGCTGAGTTCCCTAGCTAGTGGGCTAAAAGTTGAGGGAGTTGTCCTTGCTCCCCCTAGTCAGTTTGACTAGGCCTGCCTCTAGGGGTCAGAGTTGGTGCTGTGGCACCTGAGCAGAGGTTTTTGTGAATGGCAGGATCCCTAAATCTGGGCTTTAAGTGCTTAAATCCTTTCCTGAATCGAGCCTTAATTATTTAAAATTCCTCTGTATCCAAACCTTCATCCCACTACATTTTTATACAACACATGGTGCTGGCTGACTTTTTACACATCTGAACACATGGAAAGTGTGGGAGAAAGTGGATGTTGACTATCAGAGCCTGAGGTAGCAGGGAACTTTGACTCCATGTGCTGAACTACATTGTTGTGCTGGTAAATTAAATTTAGAAATTTAAAAAATACAGATGATACGAACACATAAGGTACCCCCACAAAACTAAATTCTTTTCACTACTCTACAGTGTGATGGTTCAGCATCCATGACTATTTGAGTGCTTGATGCTTCTGCCCGGTCAGTAAGGCACTGACTTAACAAACAATCTAAATCCGTAACTAAAGAGGGTATTGCTTTCTCCAGTATTATGGGAGAAGTGTATGCAGTGATGGTACACACAAGAGAGGGTCTCAACCCCAGCCCTTTATATAATATCACTACTATGCATGAAGGTAAGGGCCAGAGAGCACTTTGCTCAAAGGGACTTTGCAGGGTGAAATTTTTTGTACAAAATAACTTAGTACCTGGCTCATGGTGCTGAATTTATTTATTAATTTTGCCAAACAGTAGTTCCCAGCAGATATGTAATTCCCACAATATGACTGCAAAACTCTACTTATTAGTTCCCACAAGAAAATTAGCCCAAGCTTTGCAGTGCCTTGGTTCAGTCTGAAGGCATACATCTTGACACACCCCCAGACAGGGAACAGGGCTGATGTTTGCAAACAGCTGCATGAAATGGTGGGCATAGCTTCAGAGAACAATACAAAAGAGTGCACTCTCTTTAAAGTAGACATCTTTATTCCCTGCCCCCTTTGGCTCAACATACCTAAGCCCAAATTCAGCACAGATGTGAAACAATGCCACTGTGCCACCCACTCCACTGGCTTTGAGGTTTAGTGTCTTTACCCTGCAAGCATTAAGCAAATCAGCACACATATTTTAATTTACAACATACTGTGTTTCACGTAATGCTTGTACTAAGCCTGCCCTGAATGATGCTGACAAGAGCTTGAGTTTGGACAATCATGGTACATCTACACAACAAATGGCAGCCTGCAGCCATGAGTCTAAGCCTGGGTTGACAGACTTAGGCTTGCACTGTGCTACTATAAATAGCTACGTTGACATTCAGGCTCAGGCTCTGAAGTCTAGGGTTGGGGTTCAGAGCCTAAGTTCTAGCTTATGCTGCAATATCTACACAGGTGTCTTTAGCACTGGAGCACAAGCCCAAGGTCTGTTGCCCCAGTCTCAGAGATTCTATGCCACAGGCTGTGAGATAAACCCTTGGAGGCCCCAGTCCTGCAAGTGACTTCATGTAGGAGCATCCCTGAACCACATCCAGGCCCACTGAAGTCAAGAGAATGTGGACAGAATGCTGTGCTTCTTGAAGTCAGTAAGTTGCAGGAGCAGAGCCTTAATGTGTAAGAATGAGAACACTAGCATTTTCATCTCAGTTGTGTGCTTTTAGAGCAGAAGATGTCTCCCTTCTAAGCAGAACTCCTGTCTTAGAACTAGAGAGGAGCCAAGTGCAATATCTGGTTTCAGAAATTAGATTTTGCCTTTTTTTAAGCCATGGCTGCAGTACACAGAGTGCACTAACAGAAGCAAGATAGAGGAGGAACTTTAAAAAAAAAAAAACCACAAGGCTCGAGACATTTTACTTATTTAAGTGGACCAGCTCTTCAGTGAATCAGTATATACTCTTATTTCCAAGAGCATATACTTACATTAGTTTTATTTACCACAACATTGCAATCATTTACACCTAGGCAACATAGAACATGATTACACACACCAAATTAGTTACTATGTAAGAGAATCCAACACACTAGCGCAAAAGGCACAATAAGCACTGCCTGCCTGCATTTCCCTAATGCACAAGCCTGTCTAGCCAGTTGCTGGTATTCCATGGTTTGGGTATAGTTTTAGAATCTCTATTGACTATATGAAATGGTTGACACTGTCATTCAGTATCACATTTTGAGACCATATGTGCTAAAGAATGTTCCTTTCATCTTTATTTTATTTCAGAATCTGACAAGCAAACTTTAAACTCCAGTCAGTCATTACTTGGCTACGTTTCCATTACATTTACCTTGCTTTGGCAGCACACATATTTGTATTATATATTCTGCTGAATACTGGCCTCTTTGGCACTTCTTAAATTATGGATGCAATTTTTTTGACTATGCACAATACTGCTTTGGCTGTTTTAAATCGCTGATGATTCAATGTACAGCAGCTGTGGCAAAATGGCCAATGTTGTTTTGGTGGGTCCCCTGCTTTTCTTGGCAGGGGGGCTAGGACACCACCCCTTGCCCTTGCTGTTGGGGCATCAAGGGCCCCACTAGTGGCCCTGGAAGGTGGTAGAGGAGGGAAGTGGGGAATGGGTCTGGGTTTGCTCCTCACTCTAAGCCCCAGCCCCTCCCAATCCCTACAAGTTTCTTACCCTCAGTCATTGACACTGGGAGAGGAAGTCTCCCTTCCTCCAGTTCTCAGCAACACCCTCTCTGCCTGAAGCAGGGAGGTTTTATTAGGTTTCTGAGGGGCCTTAATTGACTACAGGTGCTCCTATTAACCTGAAGTAACCTTTCCTTTTCTACAGCGAACCACACCGTAATTAGGCTAGGGCTTATATATCTCCCCTCTCCCACAGCTCCCTGGCTCTGCTGTATTGCACAGCATATTAAAAGAATTACAGAAACACACTATAAAATATGGTTATTATAGCTATTTCATGCACTACAAAATGGTAAAACATCATAGTACACAGTGGTTCACCTCTGAACAGTTACTGAGGTTATCTGGATACTTGGTATAGTGGCCACTGTCTTACACTTGGAGTGGCAGCTACGCTGCCTAAGAGACATGTTCAATGTTACCTGCAAAGTCAAGGGCATGGAATGTAGGACTCCTAGAAAGGTGTGGATCACCTCTGTCCTGTTTCCATTTGAAGCAAGTTGGAATTATAGTACTTATGGAAGAAGGGAGGTAAGTTCAAAAAACAAAGACACATAAAAAACCCAAAAGGGGATACAAAGAGAATTAAAAGGGAAGAGCAATAACAATCAGAAAATCAGGTTGAGCCCAGATGTATTTCACTGGCAGATCTTTTTGAAATTGTATTCTACAATAGCCTGGATTAATACTGTTGTTTGAGGAGATCTGATAAAGCCACTACAGGAGTTTAACAGAAAGCAAGTAAATTGAAGGCATTATTTTATGGCTGTAGAGGCTTTGTGTAGCCACAGCATAAATATAGACTTACGTGTCTGCTGAATGGATTTAGAGCTGCAAGTGGCAGATGAAGCATTAGTAAAAACTTCCTTAAACTGTGTTTGTAAGATGTTTGATGCTGATTCTAAGCATCCAAGAGCTACATATTTTCTAGGGGTTGGGTGCAGCCACCAAACACACTGTCAGTGTCAAAAGGGTGGTAAACTGATGCTCCCCTTCCGAGAAACTTCAGTTCCTCAGTGGGGACTTCTCTTCTCAATCATCAACCTCCCTCCAAAAGAAAAACTGGTTTGTTCATGCTGCTGCAATATTTCAATGGGTGGGAAATAACACCTTGTCTCCACCCAGCTCTAATATTGTCCCTCGTGTCATGAGTTAAGAAGGTTCCTTGATCAAAGCTCACCCTCTGCACTGGGTTAACTTCTTAAAGTGAAGGAGTTATGGTAAGAGCACATGAAAAGTAGATAATCACTGGAGTCACATGAATCCAAATATGAATGCAGTGGGTAAAATGGTGTTTGAATGCTGATAAAAAACTGCAAATAAACCATTTGTATCCTCCTCCCTGCAGAGTGTAAAGGAGTAACATTCAGATCTTAGCTTCGCTGTGAATTTGTGCCTTGCAAGGACTAAGCAACAGTTCAGTCATGATCGTTTCCTTTTCCTTGTACTAAATAAGTGGAGATTTCCTCCGGGTGTAAAGAGCACATACCATTTGGAGAACTCACAGAATTGTCTTTCATACGGCAATATGGTCCCCCAGCCAGACTGCTGTCCCTAATTTTATTTTCAACACCCAGCCTCTATTGGAACAAAAGAAGTGTTCTGACTGAGCTGTCACTGCATTGCTGTGTCTATCAATGCTGCCTTGGAGTCATTTGATTACACAATGTACCAGGCGCTCCGTTTGATTCTGCCTGCAATACACAGTACTATGAATCTAGGGAAAGGAAAAAAAAAACCTACCAGACATCACAAGTGCAATAGTTGTTTTTCCAAGGTATGAACAGATGAGGGCAGCACTGAGCCCTGGGGGGCATGATTCTGCTCATGTGTTCTGGCATAAGTCAGGAGTGGCTCCATTGCAACCAACAGAGTTACACAAGCAAGCTCAGAACCAGGCCTTATCTCTAATTCAGATGCTGCTGTTTTTGTTTTTAAAACCTCTGTAGTTTCCAATGTGAAGTGGGAAGCGTACACTTACCTGGTGAAATTCTAAGCATTTGAACTTTGCTACCTAGCCTGAGCTATGTAGGGGGAGGGGGAGATAAAAACAAACAAAAACAATTGTTTGCTTTAAAAGATTATATGGAAATTACACTGGATTGAAGTTATTCCTTGTTTTAATTTTTTGTTGCCCAAACAATGAAACATTCTGCACTACATTAGCTGGCATGCACACACGGACCAAACAGTGACTCTCTCCTTTCACTACACACAGAACGGGACCACCGCATGATTGGACAAAGGAAAGCAATTTTGTTAACTCAATATAGCTACTGAGGAACATTTTTCTAGAAAGACAGAAGGCTTTTTGTTTGTTTTCCTCCTGCAAATTCAGCTATGTGGACTGGAGACTATCTTTCAAGGCTCGAAGAACTATAGAGTCTTCTTGTGAAAAGGCTAACGGTGTCCACTGTGGCTGAAATGAGATAACAGTGGTTTAAAATCCACGTACAGCAACAATCAAATGGAAAACTAAGAGAGGCTATAACATTACATAAAGGACAAAGACTTTTGAGACAATCTGTTCAGAGAAGGTATCAAAAGGGGAATAAAGATAATGGAGGCCTGATTCTACAATCATTTAAAGTGGTGTAAACCAGGAGTAACACCACTGAAGTTATACCAGCACAATCAGAATCAAACTAAGTCTTGTATTTATACATCTTATTTATACATGTGCAGATGAGCTGCTTTTCTGACAACTTAGCAGACAATTTAGTTTCTAAATCAAAGTATTAAAACGTTTGCTTACTTCACTTGAAGAACTTAATTTCTGTATCGACACAGTCATAGAAAAGGTCTGCTACTTCAGCAGGATCCAGAACCTCTGTACTGGTGAGGATGTCCTCCATAGCTTCTAAGCCTTGTCTTTCAAGGTCTAACATAATCCTCATCAGCTTCTGACCTTTATCCTAAAGGCAAGAAACAGCCAGCTTAAAATACCCATTAAACAAATTCAAGTGACTTTTTACTACTCCTCTCTGCTGGGGGGGCACTTTCACAGTATTTGAAAATGTCCCATTCCTCCACCCACCCACCCCCCCCGCCCCGGTACTGATTTTTTCCTTTTCTATGTTAGTGTGGTAGAACCCGAAGCAAAAATGAAAACAATGGTCTATCATTTAATATGCAGAACAAATAATAGAGACTAGTAATCAAGAAACAACTTTAGTAAAATAGTGAGTAGTAAATTCAAAGGAAATAAGAACGTTAAAGATTGAGCACAGCTTGGGGGATAAAACTTGTATAACTCTGAGGGAGTTTCTTTGATTCATCTCAAGTCTGGAAGCTCATTAACAACAAAAATACTGCAAGACAGCCAGGAGTTCCCGGAAGGATTTTCAAAAACCAGGCAGAGAACAGAATGTAGAACAGTATCCCGCAGAACATCACCCTCTTTACTCTACTCTAGGTTTAGTCATGGGATTAAAATTAATGAGTTTGCCCATTTACCTTTTAACCTTTGTATAGTCAAACAGCATCAAAGTGAAAGACAGATCAAATGTTACATCTAAGTTACAGAGAAGAAAGATTCTAGCCCGGAATAAGGGCTGCATCTGTGTCAGACACTGAAAGGTTTACTTGGCTGCTGCTTTTCAACATTTTCTATGTAGAAGGTCCTCTCCAGAAAATATATTGCTTTAGCTAGTTTTTAGCATAAAAGTCCACTTTCTACGTGAGTGTCTGTGAATGGTTGCATCAAGTGGCAGGACTGCTGTGTGTTTTTTGGAACGGACTCCTTGAAAAGAAAATGCCATTTCTATCTTCGTAGACTATTTCACTTATACTGGAAGCTGCAAATGAGATTCTCACTCTCAGAAGGACCATTTTTAGCAGGAAGGGTGGCTGGGAGTTTTGCAGGTTTTCTTATTGGTACTCTATAGCTCTTCCCCAGAAGGCTAGAGTCACTTATGCTAAGCTTCAGAGTATCAAGAATCCAAAGTTTCCGCATCATGGGCCCTGGTGAATTTAATATTTGCTCTTAAGGGTGTTCTAAAATTTCACCTCAGAACACTGAATACTTTTCAGACAGAGTGGGCTGACTCAGTCTGACTTTCTTATTTATTCTCCATGATTTGGAGGTTGGCCTCAAATTAATTTTCCAAATCCACTACCGCCTTTTTTAAAAATTTTAAACGTGGTAAGTTAAACTTGTCAAGTTTACCATTTATAATTACTGAAGAAGCCTTCAAGTCATCTTATGTAGCAGTTACTTCCACCACCACCATAGGTCTGCTGGGCTTTTCTGATTGTGGGTCTATGTGACTCTACAGCTGACAGCAAAAGACTAACAGGTTGAGGTCAGAAAGTTTTAAACAGAAACAGGCTGCTCTGTTTGCTTTTTGGGCTCAGGCCTTTGTGTAAAACAAAAGCGAAACTTTTCTGAGAGAAAATACCATCATTTAAAGTTACAGAACTGGGGTGGGTGTCACTGTGTTAAAAGAGGGTTTTCAATAGCCCTTTTCTCTGAAAAATGCACTATGAACAGTCTTTTCCTTTATTAGCTCAATAATCAGAAGGCATGTGTCTAATGAATCTTACAGAAAAAAAATGAACTAGATCTTGTTTCATTCCCTTAACGGATGAGATGGGATGCACCTGGAGAAGATACAATAAATAGGATGTTTTTTCATGATGCATGGCATTTGGTGGAGCCATTGAATTTACCTTGTTGTGCTGATGATGAAATGGGGGAGTCATCAACCTACTGTACATAGTTTGCCAAAATGGCAGATTATTGATTTAATTCAACAGACCAGTGTTTGAATCCTTAGAACACTGGTGCTGATTATAGTTGTCTGCAGCTGCAGACCCCTTCTGTAAGCCCCCTCGAGAAATCGGATCCCCTTTTATCTAACTGGAGGGTTTGCAGTTAAATTCTCCTTCTTAAACTCCACCACTAGGAGTCTGAATTGAGCTGTCAGCAGGAAACCCTGGCTTCTCTTACTTTCTGCTGAGGACAGACTACTGCTACCCCCTGTACAACATTTGTCTCATTGTCTGTCAGCTCCTACTCTTCGTTTCCTTGTGCATCAGTGCAGCACAGCAAGAGGGAGAGGAGGCAGTTGGCAGTCTCGCAAGAGAGCATCAGACCATTCCTACACAGATATGAGTATGCGCCAATGATTTTGGATGGAAGGGTAAAGACCAAGGAGGGAGCCTTGGACAATGGGGAGGAGAGGCTGACATGCTCTATACTGCTAGCCAGTGTGGATTGTAATAATTGGAGCTCTGCTGATGATAGCTACCTACTTCTTTATTCTGCCCTCTTTATTGCGGGTGAAGTGAGAAAGGCATTTCCTTCTGACAATTTTGACTATCTGTAGAGTGGTCCTTTTGTGACTTGCCTGGTTTAAGGTCACTTTCTCCTCAAGGGAAATCTTCTTTCATGGCCTTTACAAGAGTGGACATCTTCGGCTATACAAATTCTGAGGGGACCAATGCTGCTCAACCTGTAGCCCAAAGGTTACACCACCCAGGGTAAGATGTAGTTATACATGTGATGTTTACCACTCATGTTCCAGCACCATCCGGTATGGGGTACACAGTGCTCTCTGCTGACGGACTTCATGAGCCTCGTCAAGGTTCCTTCCCCACTCTGAACTCTAGGGTACAGATGTGGGGACCTGCATGAAAACCCCCTAAGCTTATGTTTACCAGCTTAGGTTAAAACTTCCCCAAGGTACAAACTATTTTACCTTTTGCCCTTGGACTTTATTGCTGCCACCACCAAGTGTCTAACAAATATATAACAGGGAAAGAGCCCGCTTGGAAACGTCTTTCCCCCAAAAATCCTCCCCAAACCCTACACCCCTTTCCCGGGGAAGGCTTGATAAAAATCCTCACCAATTTGCATAGGTGAACACAGACCCAAACCCTTGGATCTTAAGAACAATGAAAAAGCAATCAGGTTCTTAAAAGAAGAATTTTAATTGAAGAAAAAAGTAAAAGAATCACCTCTGTAAAATCAGGATAGTAAATACCTTACAGGGTAATCAGATTCAAAACATAGAGAATCCCTCTAAGCAAAACCTTACGTTACAAAAAGACACAAAAACAGGAATATACATTCCATTCAGCACAACTAATTTTATCAGCCATTTAAACAAAACAGAATCTAATGCATATCTAGCTAGATTACTTACTAAGTTCTAAGATTCCATTCCTTTTCTGTTCCCGGCAAAAGCATCACACAGACAGAGAGAACCTTTGTTTCTCCCCCCCTCCAGCTTTCAGAGTTTCTTGTCTCCTCTTTGGTCATTTTGGTCAGGTGCCAGCGAGGTTATCCTAGCTTCTTAACCCTTTACAGGTGAAAGGGTTTTTCCTCTGGCCAGGAGGGATTTTAAAGGTGTTTACCCTTCCCTTTATATTTATGACAAGCCTCAACACACCAACCAATGTTAGATACATTCCCTACTAGACTGGATACAGACAGGGCTGTCTCAGTTTGGTAATTTCTAAAAACTTCTTTTTAGAGGGAAAACAAAATTCCTGCTCTGAGGTATAAAAAGCCACTCCATTGCAAGAGATGAGATCTGCAAGACTAACTATAAATGTGAGTTTGTAAAATTCACATTAACAAATATGTGAACACAAACGACTGCTGAAACAGGAATTGCATAAGATGTCATAACTTTAACAAAAAGTTATACATTATGAATCATTCCATGGCATTTTGGGCTGTATAAGTAGGGGCATTGCCAGCAGATCGAGGGACATGATCGTTCCCCTCTATTCGACATTGGGGAGGCCTCATCTGGAGTACTGTGTCCAGTTTTGGGCCCCACACTACAAAACTGATGTGAAAAATTGGAAAACGTCCAGCGGAGGGCAACAAAAATGATTAGGGGACTGGAACACATGACTTATGAGGAGAGGCTGAGGGAACTGGGATTCTTTAGTCTGTAGAAGACAAGAATGAAGGGGGATTTGATAGCTGCTTTCAATTACCTGAAAGGGGGTTCCAAAGAGGATGGATCTAGACTGTTCTCAGTGGTAGCAGATGACAGAACGAGGAGTAATGGTCTCAAGTTGTAGTGGGAGAGGTTTAGGTTGGATATTAGGAAAAACTTTTTCACTAGGAGGGTGATGAAGCACTGGAATGCGTTACCTAGGGAGGTGGTTGAATCTCCTTCCTTTGAAGTTTTTAAGGTCGGGCTTGACAAAGCCCTGGCTGGGATGATTTAGTTGGGGATTGGTCCTGCTTTGAGCAGGGGGTTGGACTAGATGACCTCCTGAGGTCCCTTCCAACCCTGATATTCTATGATTCCGACATCTCAGTACTCCGGGATACAGTTCAACCTGTGATATTCCTGCCACAATCCTATTATAATGTGACAAAAGTTTTATAACACATCCCAATAACCAGTAACACCATTCAAAATAACTCTGTATCTTGTGACCAAATATACCCCTGTATTCACACTTGACACACTACTGTAATAATCTTTGTACAAGGTATGCCTTGTAAGATATCATTAGAAAACTCAATTTGCTGGTCAGTATTGTCCCGATAAAATGTGTGCCAACATTGTATGTGAAGCAATAAGAGTCCCCTGTATGATGTTATTAACACATGTTTCAAACCCCACAACTCCACCCAGGCAGTAGGGCAGACCTGACTTAATGAAGGAATGTGTGCTTGCCTTAATGTGCATTTAAGCAGTAAACAGAGTCATCAAGCAAGGAGGGAACACAATGGAAGTTCAAAGACGTGAAAATAACCCAGCAGGGACTATCCTTTCACATAGACTCTGTCTCTGGGTCTCAGCTAGAAATGTTTTTTGAGAGGAGGACAAACTATAAAAAGGAGGGACGAACACCCCAAGAGACTCCCCTCCCTCTTTCCCACCTCATTCTCCACACCTGAAAAGACAAAAAGAAACAACCATTGGACTCTGGGGGATGGGTCTTGACCTGAGAGTTTGGTCAGTAATCTGCTGGAAGCATGTGGCGAGAAAGTTTGCTTTGCAACAGAGTTAGTTTCTTAAGTAGATACTAGTAAGAGTTTTATCTTTACTTTTCTTGTAACCACTTCTGACTTTTATGCCTCATTATTTATACTCACTTAAAATCTCTTTGTAATTAATAAACTTGTTTTACTGTTTTATGTGTGATTAAGTTGAAGTGTCTGGGTAACTCTTTAAGGTAATAAACTGGCATGTTATTCCCCCTATAGGAACAACAGACAATATATTTATACTGTCCAGAACAGGGCTGGACAGTACAGGACCTACATTTCTGGGGAAAAGATCTAGGACTGGGAATGTGTTGTGGTCACCCTGCAGTATAACCCAGGCTGGTGAGAGCCAGGGTATAGTTGGCAGGCTGCAGTTACACACAAACAGTCAGGGTGTGACTTGCATGCTGGAAGGCTGTTTGTGAGCGGCACAGGTGGGAGCTACATCAGCAAGGCATTGTAAGGTACACAAGGTTGCAAGGCAGAGGTGATACAGCCCCCCACTGATCTGGATTGTGCCCCGCATGTCACATATGTACAATGATTGCCTTTGAAAGTTTGAGGGATTTTATATGAGTTTTTCAGGCTCTTGTAAGTTTCCCTTTGCTTCTTTTTAAGGGGCAACTTGGGCGACCTGTCAGTTTTTTGTAAACATCTCTAAACTTTGATAGTGTTCAATAATGCAGCACTTAAAGAAAAAAGCCCACCACCACGCATGAGCCCTATACAGAAGCAGACAACTTTCATCGTTTTAAAATTCTATAAGCTGAGAGTCTGAATAATAAACTCTGCCAACATCTGGCGGGAATTTTTTTTTTTGGTTCCATGTTTACAAAAATTAATAAGAAAAGAATGCAACCAACCATGGCTAAAATGTTCACTCCTCCATTTTTACTTCTAAGCCTCTATTCAGATTTTTAAGTGGGGGGAACCCCACTAATTTCCTTTTAATTAGATTTAAAAGTTTCTGTGGAAAAAGATTTTACAGAAACTTTTCTAGAAAGAATGAAGCATAAGTCATGCAAACATTCAAATTTTTGTTCCCACAGTCAGCATTTTAGATCCTGGGTGTTTTAGTTTTAAGAAAAAAACCTGACTCTAAAGGCTCCAGGTCCTAGAGGCTTTACCTGATTATTCTCAGTGACAGATCGGGCCCGCTCATGTGCCTTGTACAGTTCATGTCTCCGGTCAGGCTTCTCCTGGAACCGAGGTCTCTTTTTTACAGGATCATCATCACCAAGAAAAGGCGATTGAACTTTTGGTACTAGTTTGACGTCATCAACGAAGATGAAAGGTTTAAATATGGACCTGAAAGAGATAAGAACCTTATTCACAGGGACATTGTGTATATCACTCAGCAGTATATCCAGGCTACTTTGCCAACAGAGATGCATTGGACAGTATTGCATGTGCATATCTATATTACTGTGGCAGGATGGGGTCAGATATGGCACAAAAATAACCTCTTCTAAAAGAAGGAACACATGCCACAAGAAAAATCCATTTGCTTTCAAAAACACTACGTCCTGCAAAGCTTTACATATTAACCTCTCTTTCTCCCCCTCCATGTCAGTTTCCCCATTTCTGTGAATTATAGCATTGAGCTTCCTTCCTCTTGATTTTTTTTTTGGGGTGGTGGGAGAAGAGGGTAAATGTTTTGATCATCTTTAAATCCCAAAGTTTAGCCCCATACGACTCTCTTGCTTTCTTTTTTCCTTCATGTTCTCTCATTCCACACTTTAAGTAGTCTGTGGAAGCTGTGCTTAGAGTTTTCAAAGAAATTAACTGGCTCAGAACCAGTCTTCCAACCTAAAACTTCCCAGTGCTCTTACATTTGCACAGCATCAATTTATATGTCAATAAAGCTCTTCACACAATATACATCTTAAGTCCTGCACTCAGTTCAGAATTTCTTTGCTGAAACAAACTGAAGGTGGATATATTTAAAGCCACCCACTTATGAGGGCTAGAGGAAGATTTCTGCCCAAGTTATTACACAACCTACTAAATATCTCTGAAGATTTGGCATTGACCAGCAGTGTCCAAATTGGGAAGTCCAGGAGAGGTTAAAGAAATGGTTACACAGAAAATACTGTAATATTTTTCATCAAACAAAGCATTTCAATCTGGAATTAGATGGAAGCTCAAAATTAAACACTGGATTTGAAACCTGTCCCTAACCTAAGGGAATTTCATATATAAAATCTAGATCTAACCTCTTGCTTAGGAACACAAGAGCAAATACTTTTAATAAACTGCATGTCACACATTTGTTTTTTAAGGCAGTGCCCTTCAGCCAGTGTGAAGGAGGATGCTAAAAGGTGAGAGACTTTTGAAAAGAAGACTGAAAACTAACGACGGACCAGGAAACTGAAGTCCATCACTGCTGCTCTATCCATCACTGTTGAGAAGCCCTGCCATCAAAAGGTTCTGACCTGAACAAACTGGGGCAAGACATGTCTTTTATTACAGATTTTTTTAAGAGAAGGCATGTAAAGCAGAAGTGACAGTAGCATGCAGAAATGGGCTGTTATTCTTTATTTGTATTTTAGCTGCACCTATTGTCTCTGATTGACAGCCATGGAGATGGAAATGCTCTCTGAACAGCGGAAGCAGGAGCAGCGCACACTGTCCCAACAAGGCAGCTCAGTCTTAAACCACAGTGACCATTGCTAAGGGAGACAGTTCAGTCTCCAAGCCCACTGAATCATTGGCATCTGCAGAAACTGCCAATGAGAGTACCAGTTAGATAAGACGATAGACCACCTCACCCGCCCAGTGCCATATGTTGGGGGTTTTGTGAGGAGGATGCTTGTCCAATGAACTGCACTGAGACTAACATTTTGCATACATTCATGTTGTCAGTGTTTCCTGTTGGGAACGATGGGGAGTGCGGATGAGAAGAAAAGCTTTGTGACTCCCGGCTGGGGAGGCAACAGTTAACAGACAGAGCTCAGATGAACCTGAGGCTCATTAGCCTCCCTGAAACCCAACCCTTACTTATTTATAAGACAGACAATCAGCTGCTAGGGGTTTTCAGGGAGTGAGGAAGCAGGCTGGCATGACCAGAGTGGGACAGCTTTTCTCTTCATAAAGACACACAAACTCAGAGCTGAAAGTGAGTTTTTATTACATTTGATCATAGTTTGTCTAGAAAAGTTTTAACTCACAGAGAAGCAGGAACTCTGGTGTGGCTGTTTTTTCTTAATGTCTTGTGTACAAACCTTGGTTTATGGGGAGTATAGGGTGCTGGAGCTAGGGGTGCTGCTGCACCCCCTGGGTGTAAGTGGTTTCCATTATATACAGGGGTTTACAGTATGGTTCAAAGCTCTAAGCACCCCCCACTATACAAATTGTTCCAGCACCTGTGATGGGGAGAGGGAAGGACCTCTGCAAGTCTGTCTGTTTGCAGCCAGGTTAGAGGCTGTAGCTTTGCTATGGCAAGGAAAGGAATTCCAAAGGGTGTTTAAAGCCTGCTGCAGCCTTTATGCGACACAGATGGGAGAGCAATGGGCCTTGGTAAGGCAAAGAGTATTTTGGAGAAGCAAGCCTACCTACTGCCTTGTTCAGAGTCCAATGAAGACTTGAGTTCCAGGTGAAGGGTGAACCTCCCTTCAGCTCTAAAGTGATCCCACAGGGGTCCCTTAGTCACTAAGGGCTTGTCTACATTACCTGCTGGATTGACGAGCAGCGATCGATCCAGTGGGGGTTGATTTATTGCATCTAGTCTAGATATGATAAATCGACTGCCGAGAGCTCTCCCGTTGACTCCAGTACTCAACCAGGGCAAGAGGCGCAGGCAGAATCGACGGGAGAGCGTCAGCCATCGACTTACCACAGTGAAGACACCGCGGTCAGTAGATCTAAGTACGTCGACTTCAGCTACGTTATTCACGTAGCTGAAGTTGCCCAACTTAGATAGATTTCCTCCTTCCCCACCCCACGGTGTAGACCAGGCCTTAGAGTACTTCAGGAAGTAGCTAAAGCAACCATCTTTGAGAATTTATGGAGAATGGGTGAGGTCCCAGAGGACTGGAGAAGGAAAAACACAGTACCTACCTTTAACATGGGGAATGAGGAGGGCCTGGGGAACGATATAGACCAATCAGCCTAGCCTCTATAAATGGAAAGATACTGGAACAAATTATTAAGCAATCAATTTGTTCAAACCTAGAAGATAGTAAGATAAGTAACAGCCAACAAGGATTTGTCAAGAACAAATCATGCCAAACTAATTCAATTTTCTTCTGATGGCGTAAACAGCCCAGTGGCAGGGGGGAGGGATGGGAAGGGAGAATCAGTAGACGTGGTATACCTGGATTTTAGTAAGGTTTTTGACAGAGCCCCAGATGACAGTCTTATGAGAAGAATATAAGAACTATGAAATTAACTGTAAGGTGGGTACACAACAAGTTGAAAGACCATAGTCAGAGTAGTTATCAATTGTTCACTACAAGCTGGGAGAACTTATCAAGTGGAATCCCAGAAATGTCTGTCTTCTGGGAATATTCTGTATTTTCATTAATGACTTGGATGATGGGAGTTAAGAATATACTTATAAAACTTGTGGGCAAAATCAAGTTGGGAAGGGTTCCAACCACTCTGAAGAACAGGATTCAAGTTCAAAATGACTGACAAATTGAAGAACTGAAATCAACAAGATGAAATTTAATGAAGACAAGTATAAAATACAGCCCTTAGGAAGGAAAAATCAAATGCACAACTACAAAACAGGGAATAACGGGCTTGGCCATAGTACTGCAGAAGAGAATCTGGGTGTTATAGTGGATCACAAACTGAATGAGTCAGTGTTGTGGAAAAAGGCAAATGCCATTCTAGGATATATTACCATGTAAGGCACAGGAGGTAATTGTCCTGCTCTACTCAGCATTGGTGAGGCCTCAGCTGGAGTAGTGTGTACAGTTCTGGGCACCACACTAAGATGTGGACAAATGGGAGATTGTGTCCAAAGGAGAGCAACAAAAGGGATAAAAGATTTAGAAAATATGACCAATAAGGAAACGTTGAAAGAACTGGGCATATTTATGTAGAGAAGAGGCTGAAGGGGGAGTCTTCAAATAGGTAAATGGTTGTTACAAAGACGATGGTGATCAATGATTCTCAGTGTCCATGAGGGTAGGACAAGAAGTAATTTGTTTAATTTGCAGCAAGAGAATTAGGTTAGATATTAGGTAAAACTTTCTAGCTGGTAGGATAGTTAAGCACTCGTGAAATCACCATCACTGAAGGTTTTTAAGAAGGTGTTAGACAAACACCTCTCAGGGATGGTCTTGGTTTACTTAATCCTGCCTCAGCATGGTGGGAGGGGGACTAGATGACCTCTCAAGGTCCCTTCCAGGTCTACATTTCTATGATTTCTAAGACAACTAATAGTCATCTGACTGTAGTGACCTTTGGTTGTCCAAGGGGATAGTCAGATCAGCATCCTCTCCCCAAAATTATAATTTCCCTAATGTACAGTAAGTGGCAAATATTTTCTTAAGCTGCATGTGGTTTAGTTTAAAATACAATGCAGAGTGACCCAAGCTGGGATTCACAGTTCATGGTGAGAGAGACTTGTTAGGCCATGGGTTGTTCCCTATAGTATTCCCCAGTACTCTGTCCTGCCCAGATTTAAGCAATAGGGTTTTTATTTCTTCTCAAGAGGACGTTTCAATAAACCTTTACGTAAAAATGTTTCCTGCTATTCGTCATAACTTTTCTTTTGCTAATTTTATGGTGTGGTAATTTTATACGGGGCTGTGGCCACTTAGGCCACCCTAAGCAGTTCCTCTCCCTTTTTGAAGTTTACACACTGTATATATAGTACTCAGACTTGTGTGTTCTTTTAATCACGGTCTGGACAGTAGGTACAGGTTAGTGTGTCAAGTCTTTCTTTTACTCTCCCTGCCAGTCACAGGATACAGAATCAAACCGCACCACTAGGCCCAACAAACAGAGTAGGGCTGGGAGCAGAACACAACAGCTGTGATGTCAAATTGATCTAGCATGTTTCATGTAAATATGTGTGGGGTTTTTTATTTTTTTTATTTTTTTTAAAAAAAAAGCTTAAGTGGTCACTGGCTTTTCAACTCTGCTAGCTTCCATTTTAAATTGCAATAAGCTACATTTAAGTCACATAGCACTTCAGTGTTCCAACAAGGCTTCTAGGATGCACGTAAAGGCTCTGTCTGTTGAATGTGTTTCTTATGCTTTCTAACATAATGTAAAATGTTAGTAACCAGGCATGACTGTGTCAGACTTGTCTACTCTGACAGGAAGTGGTTTTTATAGTACCACAAACTTGGGTGAGGAAGGGACAAAGGGATCACCTTGCCTGTTTTAAAGAATCAGATTTGAACCTATGAAACAAAATCTGAGTCAAGGTTGAAACTTCCCTTTAACTCTGTTCTAAAAGTTACTGGAACTAACCATTGTGGGTTCACAAATTAACAAAAGGAAATGGGGAGAATTAGGAAAGTGACTTGTAGCAAAAAATCGTTTTGGTTTTCAAGAGTCTATTTTGAAGTATAGGCATCAGTACTATACTTGTCCTTTTACTGAGGTATTAATACCCTGATCTAAAGCCCATACAGTCAATCAAAGACTTAATGGATTTTGTATCAGGTCTTTGTGGATTTTTTTTTTAAGATAAGTCTCTTGACATAATTAAGTACAAGAACCATGAATATTCCAAGAAAAGTTTCACCGTAACTTTATATTAAACATGGTACAACCTAGATGCAGCATAGATTGTCAGACATCTAGTTAGCAACATGAATATGTTCAAGTTCTTGGGTTTTTTTACATTAAATCCTAATATATCTCAAAACTGCAAATGAGAAGTGCTTTAAATGCTACATGTACAATAATATTACTCACTCACAGTATTATTACTTTTGTAACACTTTGAGAACATCTGAATAAAAACTGAAAGACTAAAACTTTTTCCCATGTTGGTTTTGGGTGACTAAGCAGAGATTGCAACTTCTAAGAACTGCCACGTTATTCCATAAAGTTGAATTAAGATAACTAAATATTTTTTTGAATTGTTTTCATTTCTGTAGTTTAAGAATGAGGTTTGGACAAATTTGTTCGAACTTATTTTGGCAACACTGGAAATAAAAAGGCCAGAACAATGGAATATCACTAAGCCTCTTACAGTACATGCTCAACCATTATAATATGGGGCACTGTGAGAATAATTATTCTCTTTCTCAAGATTAAAATTTAAGAACTTAAATTGAATTTACATTAATTTTACCACTGTCTGCTGATATCCCCCAATAAGTGAAATGGAACAGAAGGAAAGGATGTCCCATTTAAAAGGACTTGCCTCCATGGTGAATTATTTTTCAATTACCAAAGCCAGCACTCTGAACAAGTTAAAATACCATTGCAGGGATTTAAGTGTAAGACCAAATGTATGGAATGTTAGTGAGCTACTGTTCTTTACACTAAGATTAACAAAATGTTTTTTGTCCTAGTACCATAGATATTTACCGGGATTTCTACTTCAACTGCATTAAAAGAGAAACCCATGTCCTGAAAACAAAGACGTGATCCAAAGGGTGTATGGGCGGGGCATACAGCAGGTGCTGAATCTTTTGACACAGAACATAGTCCTTGTGTGGTGAGCATAGACAGGAATTGCAGCACACCTCTGTGAAGGGACATGATAAAGGGGAAGGACGGTTATATGCACCCTCTCCCTCTTTGTTCACCAATGCAGAGCCAGTCACAAGGGGCCCTAAATTTGTCACTAAAATCAGTTTAATAGCTTTCAATGTACATACACACGGCCAGAATCTCCTTATTAAAGCCTACACCTCTAGGCCTGAGAAGGGCAGCAGACACCCTGACTTACCTTGAAGGGTCCGGAGTGCCAGTGAAATAGTGAATGCAGGGAGAAGTAGGGTTCTGAGGCAAAACAGACACTATGCTAGCTGTAGTGAGGAACGTTTCGGAGTCCACACAGACACCACTAGCTTTGTCACGCAAGACCTCCATCATTGTTCGCACAGTGATATTTCCTGCAAAAAGGGGAAAAAAGTGCCCCAATGGGCCTGACCCACAGCCCACCGAATTAAAAGGAAAGTACTTATACTTCAGTGGGCATTGCATCAGGCCCAATGCAAACAGTGCCATATCATATAGGTGGGAACATACCCCCACCACTATTAGCAGCTTGTATTTACAGAACTTAAACCCTGAAACATACTAGAACAGATTACAGCTGCCTTGCACTGCCTCAACCCTCTAACTGATGGACTTTTTGCCACTATAAATGTCTCCATTCACAGCCCCAAGTGTGAATTTGGCCCATCATGTCTAATGGATTGGAAGTAATTCAAAGTACAGAGACAAGTTTCACAACTATGGGGGTGGTAAAGATAATCTATAACGTGGATCATCAAATGTTCCCAGTGGCTTTTGGCGTAGTTATCAATGTTTAACTAGACTACACTATAGTAGTATATATATATATAGTATATATAGTGTATATAGTACACTATACGACAGCTCTGCTACAGTTATGGTTAAGACCAGCTTTCTTTTAAAGCTCAACTGTTCTAGGTGCTTGAATTAGTTTCTATTTGTTTCCCCTCCTGACCCTCTCCTGCAGATTGAGGATTACTTTGAGTGGTGGGCATTGGACCACAGCCCCCTTACTAGTATTGTGCACTGCAGTGAGAAGTTTTTCATCCAGTCTCCTGTTGCACAAGAACTAGATTTTGTTACCATTTCAAATATCAGCAAAATCATTCTTAATGTAGAGCTTTTAAAGAGAATGGCAACACTGCTCACGCATGGCTGAACTGGTGCCTTGAACAACGATTACACATTACTCATGCACAGCAGCAGATGCTGCAGTAATTCCAAAAAGGGTTCTGGCCAGCTCCAGCTATGTTAAGTGATTAGTAAATTCTGGACCAGAACATAAGCCCATTTCTGCTGAGAGCATTTCAATAATCAAAATCTGCTCCGGTAATAAAAACATCCAGTTTGGCCTGAAAAAGGGGGCGGCGGTGGAGTCTTTCCTAAGTGCATCTTCATTGCTGTAACAGAACTCGAGTCTCATAGTTTGCAATCATAGCTTGTTTCCATAGGCAGTTGGATAATGCCTCTTCCCCTCCTCACAATAGGACTGATATGAACATCCTTCTGGAAAAACACTATGCCCTCCCTCATCGTTTTCTACTAAGGTAAGTCATCTTTTCATGCTAGGAGAACAGGGGTGCACCGGTACGATATTACTCTTATTCCCATGTATCAAACCTATAACAAAAAGACAATCAAATCACACAGATGGTGGAGTGTAAAGTTTTGTGGGTTTTTTTAAAACAGCCTTCTTCTAAATTTAGGCTGAGGCGTTAAGACTTCATCCAGGAGTTTTGCTCGAGGCAATTTGTTCTATGGATTTTCCTTCCATGTAGTTTATGGACTGGCATGTGAAAATGCTCTCCTTGTACCCACTTGAGACTACGGACGAAGGTCTGGTTGAGAAAAGTGGGAATTAAGTGGCAAGAAAAATCAGTGAGGAAAAATCCTTACTACTTACCTTCTTGTTTTTCTAGGCTCTCCTGGCCTGAGCAGCAGCCTAAATGGTCCTCAGCTAGAGAAAACACTTCAGAAAAATTGAATTCTGTATCTCCAGTCCACCAGCCTTGAGTCTCTGCATAACTCCTAAGCTCAGGATGCTCAACATCAATTTTTGTAGTTAATGAAAGCTGGTTGCAAATGCACTTTACTCCCTCTATGGAAAGAGCCACAAATCACAATATACCATTACTAAAATGGAGCTAGAAGTGGTTAGAGGAGCAAAATATTTGGTTAGCAAATTAAGCCATTGACCAATCTAGACATTTCGTTGTGATAGTCACCTAATTACGCATGCACAGGATTTACTCATCACGTCAAGTTTCAGGGCCTGATTCTCCAATGCATTTTGTGTCATGTTTAGATACTTATCCCTGCACCATGTGATTGCACAATGCTACCGTATCAAAATGCTATAATTTTCAACCATCTCTGCACAATGGAAAAGATTCTACAAGGTGCAAAGCAGTAGAGAATCAGGCTCTTAGATTTCCAGAAGCTAAATTACGACACTTCATTTCCAAACAGGTATTTGAAAGTAATCTTGACCCTTTGCCCGAGACCACATTAACTAGCTCATCCAACATGGTTACAATCAACTCAAAGGAATTGACACAATAGTACTTCAGCCCAAAGGTGATCTGTGTGGCATTACTTGTTGTTTGAAGAAAAAGTTAATCCCACTATTCAACACAGCATTATACACATTTGCTAAATAACTTTCCATCCCAGAAACTGTCACCTAATTATAACTGGAAATTTTAAATTTCTTGTTTGAAAATGGGCATCATTTGAAAGACCAGCAGAAGAAGAGCTCATGTGGAATAACACATAATCTGGTTTCCAATCAAATAGGAATACTGGTTTAAAGATTTTTTTTTAATGTTCAATATTTAAAATGCAGTATCGAATTATAAATCCTTCTGTAAAAATGTAATGTATACTAACACCTAGTGTCTTTGTGAGCACAAGATTTGTTTTAAAACACAGTTCTCTGGATGTTAAGACAATAATATGGATTGAAAATAATAAGCCTTCAATGTGTGTGTTTTGTATGACTTCCCCCTCCCCCCCCAAAAAAAATTCTGCCTGTATTGCTTATATCCATACACATCAGACAGTATGATTAATGATTGCTACTGCAGATACTCACCAGAGGATACAGTAAACACATCATAGGAGTAATGGAAATAATTGTTTAAACTATACTCACTATCCAAACAAAACTTGACAGTGAAGGTAAGGTAGCAGGCTTATTTTTAATAGGCAGGCTAAAGTGATTTATGGAATTTTTACTTTAATAGCATCATTAACAGCTATTGTTATAAAATCAGATTTGCCTTTCTAATGCCCACTGAATAAAATTTTAAATAGTGATTACTAATCCAAGTTAAAAACTGCTATAAGCATTACTGCCTACTAACCAACTACAGAAACCAAGGGTCAGTGGCAGGCTGTTCATTTTCAGGAAACGAAGATTGGAATAATTTTGATTTGATCAACTGGAATATGTTATTATCTAGCAAAGCAAAAAAAACCCATTAGCACCTGTTTAAATATTACAACAATTAAACTCATTTATATTTTTTGTTCTTTCTAGTAAGTCAAATTGACAGAATTACTCAAGTCAGTGCTATGTTCAGATCAGCAAGAGGACAGTAACAGGAGTATTATTCATTTACAAATGTCTATTTCCTTGACAGCGTTACAATTAAAGTATAATTCACCGCAAAGCAGAGTTTATCAAGCAATTTCATTTAAGGAAAAAAGTTCTGTGTACCAACATTATGTAGAAGACCCAATGTGATCCTAGGGACAAGGTTTGAAAAACCCAGTGTCCCACAAAGCACTGGTGAACAGCGAACTTCCCTGCTAAGCGTAAGATACCAGTACCAGTGATTTTGTAGTAAAGCTTTACTGTGATAAGCTCAAGAATAGCTGTTATAGTTGCAAAGAGAACCTCCTATGTAAAATAAATGTAAAACTCCTAAACCTGCAGAGAGGCTCCTCCTCCATTCCTTCTGCTGCTGGTGGTAACTTTTGCAAGTGGCAGAAGTGTAAAAACTGGTCAGTTTCACTGGTACTAATAGGATCTTGAAGAGCAGAAGTGAAAAACAAACAAGAATAACTTCATGCTTCTGCCTGGGAAAAGCTATGAGTGGCAGCTGATGAAGGCAATGGAGTTGTTACAAGGAGGAGGGAGGAAAATTATTGTTCTTAAGCTCTGAGGATAGGACAAGAAGCAGTGCGTTTAAATTGCAGCAAGGGAGGTTTAGGTTGGACATTAGGATAAACTTCCTAACTGTCAGGGTGGTTAAGCACTGGAATAAATTGCCTAGGGAGGATGTGGAATCTCCACCCTTGGAGATTTTAAAGAGCAAGTTAGACAAACACCTCTTGGCGTGGTCTAGATAATACTTAATCCTGCCACGAGTGCAGGGGATTGGACTAGATGACCTCTCAAGGTCCCTTCCAGTCCTCTGATTCTATTTAATGGGAAGGATGACTCAGAAGGCAGGTGAAGGGTAGAGTAGCAGACACACTAATTACAGCAACCAGGAGGTTCAAATAAGAGATGAGACCACTTAACATCAGCCAGATGGATCAATATAGACAGGGTCCAGGAACGGTATCTTACTACTTCCCAGGAAGTGGGGTATCTCAGTCCCCTCCATCAGTATTTAGTATCTATGTCTGGCTAGAAGACATATTCCTCCGGCCCATAGGGGTCTGGTAATCTTTCAAGTCTTGCCTGGAGAAATAGCGTAACTGCAGAAGGACAATCTGTCCATACAAAAGGAGAACAGTTAATGGGCTAGACTGGAGCTAGGCAGCTACCAACATCATGCAGCTTTTCATTGTTTGACTAATTTGATACATCCAAGCCATTAGACTTTTCCAATTAGACCTCTTCATAACCCCTTGATATCTTTACCCCAAATGAAAGGGAATAAATAAAACAAGCTTTGAAGAGATGTTATGCAGCCTTCTTATGATAACCAGTTTGCCACCAATTAAAACTCACCTGTGATTTTTTCTGCTGCCCAATATTTCCCAACAGTCTCCAATATCCAGGCTTCTGCTCTGTCCACAATCAGAAATGCGCTTTGGAAAGCATGGCAGGAGCTCCCATCTTCATAATAATTTCCACCTTGTCCATTCTCGTCCAACAAAGAAACTATTACATTTAAGGCCTCTTTAGCTGTTGCACCTCTTTCTAGGCCAAGCCTTTAAAAAAAAAATCCAATACAGTTTAAGTAACAGTGAAAAGTCCAGTGATGTGCTGCAGTGACTCATTTATGTTAAACAAAAAGCTTTATCCTATAGTATGAGCTACAGTTTTACTGATGTCAGATGGAATCATTTCTAAAGTGTCTAACAAGAGAAGTGCATTCAGAAGTTATTGGTCAGACATCAGCAATTTCTGCTTTAAAGGTTCACTAGAAATACTAGGCCCAGAACTTTATAATTATGTTTTCATATTATCTAAACTGGTTTCTCCATCCACAAATCTACTACAATTGCTACAATTAACACAAGTACTAAGTGTAACGGGGACTGTGTCTTAAGACAGCCCGCAAGATTCTATTTACTCTCTTTAGGGAGTGTGAATTTGACTGGTAAATAGAATGTCCAAGAATTTTCTGTAGTCAAAGATAAGTACCTTATCTTTATCACCCTTCTCTTCCTGTACTCCCACACATATTGTCCATCATACCCTCCATACAAAATTAATTGCACATCAGCCTTCACTGACTGTTTTATACTGTAGACAAAGGCATCTGTTTGGAAGTACTAAAATGCAGGGTATGTGCCAAAAGTGAATGTGACTGGCTTGAAAGGAGTGTAAAAGTAAATTTGCGAATCCTAACCAGTAAATTTAACTACTTGTTTTAGAAAACAAATCAGAAGAGTAAAATCCGTGGGGTTTAGCACATTGATCTGAAGTATTTGTATTCAAAATGAAACCATCCTAGTTAGGAAATTAGCAAACAGCTCTTCGGCTCTACTTAATTGCTGTCTAGGCAACAGATTAGAGGTTTCTATTTATTTAATCTTTTAATCTATTTCTGCCATCAGCCAAGTACAAGCTCTTTAGAAATGGAAATACCCACAAATATGATTTCACTGCTATCTTAACTCTGTCATACCTTACTGTACATTCATATTTTCAGTTACATTAACCTCCCATCTTGAAAATTTACTGTAGTAATAAAAATGAAAGTGTGTATTTACATCCACCTTCTAGAGAATCAAAAACCTTTACAAAAATGAATTATGTCTCAGCATATTTATGGAGAAGTCCTATCCAATCTAAGCCTTTCTGATAGGTGGGAAAACCTAGGCAGCGGTTAAAATCTAAATTTGTGAGACACTTTTCTCTAAACTTGGGAACAAAATTCGACAGATGGGGCCTGATCTTCAGAGCTGTGAACCGCCCACACTTCCAACTGAAGTCAGTCTCAAAATACAGCCCTGGGTGTCTGAAGCAGGGCATCTAAAGGAGTGCCCCTTTTGAAAATGCAGCTTTAAATCACTTACCCATGTTTGCACATCAAGCCTGTGGCAGAGCCAAGGCCTCCCCATCAGATTCTCAAACAAACCTTGACATTCCACAACAAGAAGTTTGGGGAAGCAAAGAACGGAGAAGGTTGATTTTATGGTAAAAGGATCTCATTTTGCACTGTTTCCAGCTAAATGTAGAAGTTGAGCAAAGGCTAAGAATCTTTATCCCAGAGATGGGTCTGAGCACTCAGTGGAAGCAAGCCCAGCCCAAGGGGTGAGCTCACTCCAATATCTGCTTCCCCTCGCACGCTGCTGAGCATCTCTGGAGAAAGTCTCATGGCTGTGTGTATGGGCTTCCTCTAACATTCTCTCATCCTTCAGCTTTGCCAACTTCCTGCTCAAGCAGTGCAACATCTCCAACCACTGTACGTGCAATCCCAGTCACTCCCTCTCAAAGCCAGGACGCCTGACTTAAAAAATCAGATAAGACCTAGTATTCAGACAGTTGGCAGATGTCCCAGGACCTCATCCTGAATGTGCAATTAAATAGAAGGGTGCAGCTGATGCGTAATGGCCACCGGCCAACCAGCAGCATGTTCTCCATCGCTCCATACGGGGAGCGCAGGCACTAACTTTCTTTTGCATTGATGTTACGGATGGTCCATGCATTTCAAGGGCAGAGCTTTGTTACTGTCATGGCATTTCAAATACCACTAAACAATTTTAATTTTTGTACAAAAAGTTTGTTTCAAAAGTTCTTTCCCCTGAGACACACTGGAGTATGATACCCCAATGAATCAATTAGATTTCCTGCTACTAACAGTGGAAAACCCAACGCACTGGCAGATATCTCTGTATAACAGGCACAGTTTTTGCTGATCAAACAGTCGTTGCATTTGGCACAGCAGTCATTTCACACCTTTATTTTTTCCCTCAGAGACCCAGCCAAGAGGATTAGGATATAATTAAAGGACTGGGGAAGGCATATTGTGAAACTAAAATCTGATCAAACAAAACCTGATTACAGATTGAAGTTGGTTTCCCTGGTAATTTTCTTCTTCCCAAAATGGGCAGACTCTAGCTCCCCAGCTAAAGGATCTGGATGCCTGATTTCCACTAAAGCTGACTGAGTATCCTAACCCTCTACACACTTATGTTTCTAGAAAAGATGAGCACATAAATGACACACAAAGTTGCGCATAAGATCTCTGGGGCCCAGGCTGCTGGAGTCAGGATCAGAAGTCTGATGTGGAGGCGGCAGGGGGAGAGGAAGAGAAATAGCACGGAGTTGCTGCCAGCTCTGCTCCTGTTGGTGTGAGGATATGTTTTTAGAGCGGTGGTTTGAAGATACTGAGGCAAATGGGACAACCTCAGAGTTGCTGTGTTCGCACAGAGTCTTGAGTGTACAAGGCTGGCTCTGATGGGCCACAAAGCAGATTCTACAATCTGTCTTTGTCCCCACTCCTCTTCAGGGGAAACAATTCATTCACTTGTTTCAAACAGATAAGCACTCCTAAGGCCACCTGTAAATTATTGGCAGCAGAGAATAAAATAAGCACCTTGTTTAGGAGGTCTGTCCTACAGCAGACCTGTAGCAGAGGTGAAAAAATCCAACATAACTTCTGTCTAAAGATCTGCTGATCCCCATAACTTTCCACCTCCTTAAGCCTGGCCAATTACTTTAACACTAAGCTCTTGAGTAAAAATCAATCCTCTGAGGCTTCTAGAGGGGAAGGGGGCTTTAAATCCATTCTATCCCCAGCCTGGAATTCTTCATTAACAAAGGAGCTCAGTGACACGCCCTCCAACAAGGCAGTCACAGCAAAATTACAACGTTAACCTGAAATTCTTAGCTCTTCAACTTGAACTCCTAACTGTAGATTCAGACTTTCAAACAAGCTACTAAAATGTGAATGAGTTTTAAATAAATAGACATTTGAACCGATACTGCTACTTTAAAGACAAGCATCTTCAGCTAAGAGTAACGTCAACTTGGCCAAATTAGTTTTAGGAAAAGTCAAAAATAGCCAGATATTAAACAAATGATGACATTTAGGAAATAGAAATCTCTGGTAACCGCAAAGCTCTTTTCAGACAGATGTGTTAAACCTTCGTGAGGTGCCCTGGCACTTTATTTATGCATCATTTTGTCTCATGTCCACAGTTAAATCAGATAAAAATAAAGCCTTCTGACTGTGGTACCTAGGACTCTTCAGAATGAACTGTTAGAATGGTAAGGAAGGAAGCAACGGTGACACTTCAAGTTTAGAATGAAATGTGTTTGTTTTTTTGCAATGTTGTTGGGGTTTTCTATGCATGCCTAACAGCACCCCACCACATTTTTGGAGTCCTGGTCCATATTTGCTGGATTTTAATTCCTAACTTGCCAGTGACAGAATTCCAGAGAAATGTTAGGCAGGCTTCTTACTTTCTGCATGAAGTATACCTAAGGAGTTGGAGTACAATCTAAGGCAGGAGGATGATGGCGTAGGCCCCTTCAGAAGGGCTCAGTCTCACATGGCCTCTTCATGTCTGGCTCAGATGTTAGGATTTGGGCTGAAGTGCCTGAGCAGTCTTATTGGTCTGAATACTCTTTTGTCAGCTGTAAAGTTTAGAAACAATTTCCAAGGAAGCAAGCTTGTTTTCTGAAACAAAAGCAAAAAGTATACCAAGTTTGAAAAGCCTAGAGCTAAGACTTAATGCCAACATAGGACTTGAAAGTGGGGTGAAGGGAAAATTAGGGCAGAAAAGAGTATGTTTCCTAGAGTATATCAACACTACGGGGACTATACTGGCATAGTTATGTCACTATAGCTATGCTGACGCAATGCCGTAGTGTAAACCAGCCTGCACCAATTGAAGAGGGTTTTCCTGTCACCACTTCCCTGAACAACAGAAACTGGGTCAATGGAAGCATTTTTCCATTGACATAACTGCATCTACATTGGGCATTAGGTGAGCATACCTACAGCTTTCAGGGGTGTGGCTCTCATACCCCCAATCGACATTAAGTGTAGATCAGGCCGTAATTATGCTTTGACTTCTCAACGGATTGCCTTCCCAATTAATCTCAAATCATACAACTGGTATGGTCTGCAAATGGCTGAAAAGTGGTGCTGTCAGTACCGGTGGTGTCCACATGGCCTACAGGCATTGATTCTGTACTTGCTGGGTCTCTGGATTCTGGATATCACCCAAAAGAGAATTTTAATGTCATTATCCAGTATTTTAGAAGTTTTCACAAATAAAAAGGGGAATTGCAACAGCGCGCTGGCTGTTTATAGTGATCTCTAGTTCTCCTTGGTGCGAGCTATTGTTGGCTTTGATCTTTGTCCTCTCCTTCACTGAATGAATTGTTCAGACAGTGGGTGATGCCCAACCACTACTGGTTTCTCCTTAGGTTGGCATCTACTCATATATTGCTGAGGATCCAGTGTTACTAAATGGCATACGTGCTTAACTGCTCAACTAGACTTCTGACCTGTCATGATTCACACTTACTACAAACAGAACTCTTTATCCAGGCTGTCACTTGTTAAAACCTAGTAGCCTGTGGGACAGATATAAGTTTGATAGTATCAACCAGCCATAAGACATGCCATTAAAAAGAGAATCTTTGCTAAACAACAGGATACAATCATTTTATTCTGACCATTACCTCCATTTATGGCAGTCCATTTGCTCCCTCACTAGAAGCAGAGTTCAGGTTTTCTATTAGCTCATTTGTGCCAGTTCCTTTCTTCCTCCTGCTTGGTTTTGTTTTTATGATTCTCCTCACTGCCACTCAATGTGCAGCTTCAGACTTACAATGCAGAGCAAGCCTTTCAGGCAGCCAGCCTGGAGTGAATGAACTTTCAGAAGTTTGTTTGCCAGCATTCAACAGAAGGGCAAAGGGTTTACATTGGAATTCATGTGCTGAAGTGGGGCTACAGTAACTTACTTATTCTAAGCTCTACAGTAACTTACTTATTTTATGCATAGGAGTAAGCTTTCTTGGTCAGAGTTGGATGCTTTAAAGAAGAAAACGATGGGCAATACAGAGCTGAGTTAAGCACTTCTTCCTCACTACAGCTTTCCTTATTCTGACAATATATCACTTCTGTTCTAAATGGTAGGTAGACATGCTGCTGATTTTAATGAATGCAGACTAGGTTGAAGCGGCAATATTTGCTAGTTTGATACATTCCAAATGTTACAAAATGTTATCTTGATCATGTTCAAGGCCCTGTATAAATAGCATTTCTATAGGTTGTGTCTACAGCCTATAGAGTTTTAAAACCCAATCTTAGTGTCTACTTCATTGATATATTGTGCCATTATTGCTAATGCCACAATACCCTGATTTAATACAAGCATCTTGCAGCCTTTAATAGGCCAAGTGATTGATCCGTAGTCCAGCCATTAACCACACACCTGACAAGATCCATTCCCAGCAGGGCTTCAGTTTCAGAAGCTGGCTCTCTGGTGGTGATGGCTTCGTTAGCGATGCAGACTCCATGTTCATTGGCTCCCATTTCTGCCCCCCAAAGCCAGGCAGGTCTGCTTAGCACAATAGCATGAGTCTTCGGCACCTGATCAATTGCAATGTATGTACACTGCATTGGGGGTAGAGAGAGAATGCTGAATGAAACTGAAAGCTAGCCATTATCTTGCTCCACTAGAATACATTATTTTCTTACATAGTGAAGTCTAGTCAAGGAGATTTTAGTCAATTACATTTCCATACCTACAAATTCTAAAACACATGGTATTTCTAGGCTTCACAAAAAATGCGGGAGGGGAAGTGAGAGAAGGGCTATTACAATTATCACACAATTTGTATGTCTCTTGAAAAATACACAGCTAATCTTCACATTATAGAAAGGGTGAAGCATTTTTATATTCCATGTTGATAGTACCAGAGCTCCAAAAGATTATACATATCATGAATGACAAGCTGAGAGGGAGACAGAACTCATACAGCAGCAATAGAGATACCATACCTGTCAAAACATAAGGGACACAAACCACATTTTGTAGCTAGTAATACTGTTTATAAAGATGGAATGTATACTAATCTCGACCTTCACCTGGATACAACATTAGGTGCCTTATGAAACAGTAACTCCATTACTGCAACAAAACAGAATAAGCTAAAGGACCTCCTGAGAAAACACCAACCGTATCCATTTAAATTTGCTGGTTGTGTATATGTGGGAGAAATAAAGACTAAGAGTTTATCAGAACACAATGGTAGTGGTCACAGGAAAGTAACGTCTAGACCAGGGATCGGCAACTTTTGGCACACGGCCTGTCAGGGAAATCCACTGGCGGGCCGGGATGGTTTGTTTACCTGCAGCGTCCACAGGTTCGGCCGATTGCAGCTCCCACTGGCCGCGGTTCACCGTCCCAGGGCAATGGGGCTGCGGGAAGCAGCGTGGGCCGAGGGATGTGCTAGCCACCGCTTCCCACAGCCCCAGTTGGCCCGGATCGGCAAACCATGGCCAGTGGGAACTGCAATTGGCTGAACCTGCAGACACTGCAAGTAAACAAACCATCCTGGCCTGCCAGCGGGGCTGCATGCCAAAGGTTGCTGATCCCTGGTCTAGACTGATTTGCCTGAATTTAAGTTTTTTGCAGTGGACCATTTAAAATTACAAATCAGAAGTCTATGGATATGTTCAGACAAGAAGGGGGAAAAAACCCAAGAGTGCATCTTTGAAAAGCCAAGCAAGAGAATAATCCATCAGTTTTCCTTCACAAACACTTTTTATTTTACTCTGTAGTTTGACATCTCCCTAGCATTTAAAGATGGAAAGGTCTTCCGAAACTGTAGAAGAAAAAGCCTGATTTATTGTTAGGTTATGTGCACATATGGGGCGGGGGGGTGAAGGAGACATTTAATAAAAAGTCAATAAGACATAAAAAAGTGAGGGGAAGTGAAGGTGAAGAAACGTTTATATTTTAGTTTTGAATGCAATTAGTACTGTGGTCACATTTTTTTTTTCAGGAATACATTTCACAGTCTAGATCCTATTCTTGTGAAAACCTTCTCTTCTGTACTCATACGTCTCCCCTTACTGGACAACTTTCCTGTGTAAGGTATCTGGCCTGGGAGGTCATCCTGCTGGAGAGAGGTGATTGGGCATTAGCTATATCAAGTGTTTCAGTAACCTCCAGCAGGAAAAAGGTCATTCACCATAGCAACATGTATTGTCTCTGTACCACGTTCTGAAGTCTGAGGGTACAGCGGCATGTAGTGTATAGACACTTGCACGCCCAGTTAGCATGGGTATAAATAGCAATATAGATAGTGAGGCATGCCTTAAGTGAGTAGAATGCCCTACATGTCTGAACCCTAGGATATGTACCCCACACAGCTTTCTACGTGCCTAAGCAATGCCTTCAGTGTCTACACTGCTATTTTTAAGCAATGCAGTGTCCTGCTTTCTCCATTGCGGTGAAAGGCTCCAGCAGCAGGGAAGGGCTCTGCGGCGGGGAGACAGCAGGGAAAGTCTCCAGCAGTTCCCTACTGCTGGAGTCCTTCCCCGCTACCTCCACCTGCCTGAACCGTTTACTGCTGCATGTAGCTACACATCACAGTGGACGCAGCCTGCCTTTCACTGTGGCATGCAGCTACTGTGTAGTGCCTGTACTCCACATGACAGCACTGGTGTGGACAAGGCAAGTTACTGCCAATCAAAAGGTGGTGTTACAGGGTTGTCTTGCTAGCTTCTCAACTGACTTGTTTAGAAGATAAAGATTAGATGCTGGGTGGTAGCTTTAGGTCTCTGCCCTTGAGCAATTATTTCTTTTTGTACTGGTTGTCCCATTATATGTTTTAGGATGACTGGTAGATTCCCTCATCAGAAGTGTGACATTGTTAATCGAGGTCCCAGACATTCTCTACTCTCACCAACCAAGAAGAGCCTGAATCAGTCAGATGCAGTGACCCTGACTGTTCTCAATGCTTCCACAACTTCTACTTGTGCAAACAAGCTAACCTGTTGGAAGTAAGGCACTGTGTTTCTGGTCCTGCTCTCATCTTGCTCTTCTTGGAGGCCTATGAAGACAGGCAGATTTCCTCTGTAAAATAAGAACTTCTTATAAAGCAGAAGATGCCGTGCTTTGAAGTTACACGGAGGCTGCCTGGATTTAGAAAACTACGGTCTGCAGAAGTACTGCAGGGCGTGACTCCACAGCCTCTGATAAAGGAGAGAGAGGCTCCCCTTCAGTCCCTTTTCACAGTTGTATAGGTTCCTGTATTCATTGTTTCTGCCACAGATTCTCTAGTTTTATTCCTTCCAGCTCTATGGGTCACAGGTTGTCTCAGAACTATAACAATCTGTGGGATTGTGAAGCATGGCTAGAAAGGGTTAAACATCCTGCAAAATAAATATCCCTCAAAAGACATGTGGAGAGATGATGTTTGTGTTTTTGTGTATTTACACAGGTATGAGTAGGGTCACAATGTAATCAGCAGTCACTGCCTATGCTGTATTCTGATAATTCAGAGGCCAAAAGAACATCCTATCATTTAAATGAATTGTAAACATAGGATATCTCGATATTCATCTCTCTTTGAAAATGTACTGTGAATGGTGGAGGAACAAGCAAATGACCTTATGTTAATTCATATAGCTAAGTACTGGTGATGGACATCCTTCAAAGTCATCCCAATTACTTTCTGTTCCCTGAGAAAATTCCAACTTTTCAAAAGACATGAAATTGTATGAAAGATCATTGCGTCCTGATTCTGTCATCTCAGAGCTGCTTAGGCTTCATCAGCGGAAGTTTGAGTCACAAGACTGAGGTCCCAGTTATGCTGGTACGCCCTGAATATGAGATTTGGACATTGGACTATAACCTATGAACTATTTCTGAAAGAACTCTTTGCAACTACAAAGCTCACCATCTCGGCTATGAATCTGAACCTCAATGAATTGAATGCATGTCTGTATGTATATTGATCTTTTAACCATACTCTCTCTCTTGTTTTTTAAAAATTTTAGTTTAGTTAATGAGAATTGGCTGTAGCGTGTATTTGGGTAAGATTTGGAATATTCAATAACCTGGGAGGTGCCACCGGACTCCTCGTTGTTTTTCTGGGAGGTAATGTGTCCAATCCTTTGGGACTGGTAGAACCTTTTCTTTTATATGATGAAAAAAGATTTTCAGAAATCATCACATTTGACTTAGGTACATCGATGGAGGCCTGAGGCTGGATCAATTTAAGGGAACTGTGTGGTTTGGACTTCTGAGTAACCAGTGAGATAATAAAGAAGCTGTTTTATGATGGTTTGGTAAATCTAAGTATTGGAATATCCACCAGCTTTATGGGGATTGTCTGCCCCATTTGTTGCAGTTCACCCTAATTGAGTGATCATAGCTGGCTCCCCACTAGGACCCTGGTCACAGGGATCAAAGGGGGAAACACCTTCAGTGCTAGAGTGTCAATTGTTGTATCGAAGAGGGAAGTCGTGTGCATGGTTGCCAACGTGAAACTTTGATTTTTGCCTTGTACAAATAGATGAAGTCACCTCACCAGCTGCAGTATTCCTTTGTATTTCTCTATACTTAGGGAAGGAAATATCTTGAATACTGAAGATACCGAGGTAAAGTTAGAGCTTCTCTAAACAAACACTTAATTTGCAGCAAGCTGGGAGTGCATGGCAAGTTCATATTAGTGTCCACTTGGAGCCAGCTGACATGCACTAACAGTTCCGTAGCACATTTTGATTTACTTTTGCTTTAAAGCTACTCACACACCAGCCTGCCATGAAGTCTTCATTTACATAAGCCCTTTATCTCAACTACTAAATGGCTTTTGTAAGGATAAAAAAAATCTCATTTACTGGAGTGCAGCATCTTCTTCCAGACACTAAGAAGGTACTGAGTTCCATAATATGAGTACATTCTATTCTTGTTAAGTACACAACTTGGGTTAACATAAAAGGGAGTGGTGTCCAGGGCCGTCCTTACCCATACGTAAATTACACAGCTGTGTAGGGCACCAGGAAATTTGGGGTTCCTGGTGCCCTACACAGCCGCGTGCTGCTCCAGTGGCCAGCCCGATCCCTGGCTGGCTAAGCTGCCCCCGCCTCTTCCCACCCCTGCTCCGCCCCCACTCCACCCCTTCCCCTGAGCTACGTTCCGGGGGACTGCAGCAGGGGTTGGGCGCGCCCTGCACTCACCAGGCGGTGGGAAGTGGAGCAACCCGGCCCGAGCCTGCTCTGCGCTGCCAGTGAGTGCTGGGGGGCAGTTCCCCCCTGCTCCCCAAGTCTCAAAGCTTGGAGCCAGGGGAACAGAGCAGATCAGGTTGGGGCTGGGTCACTCCACTTCCCGCCGCCCCATGAGTGCGGGGTCGGGCCCGCCCTGCAATCACTGGGCAGCAGGAAGTGGAGCGACCTGGCCCCAACCCGCTCTACTCCATTAGCTCGCGCTTGGGGGGGTGGTTTCCCTCCTGCCCCCCACAGACTTTGGACGCAGCCCCCTCCGCGTGCCCCACGCCCCCACAAGGGGGCTGCGTAGGGCACCACAATGTCTAGGGACGGCCCTGGTTGTGCCCATCAGGACAGAATTATAGCAGGGCTAACTTATATTTAAACTTGGCCCTTTTGTTCGAGCTATGTGGCAATAGATCAGGATTTCTACATATGTGTGTTGCATTTAAATATTTTGTGCAAACATTGCAGCCTATAGAATGCTCATGGACTGTTTGCTGCAAGTATTCAATATTCATTCACACTTAACTAGACTGGTCACCTAAGTGACATAGTAATATTTTTGTTCCCTGACTGGATGATCATAACTTCTATATTCAGGCATTCATCCTGTTTAATTTACTGGGGGCTTTGATTTCCTTGGGGAGAGGATGGGAGCACTTAGAGAGAGGTAGCTGGAGAGAGCCAGGTCTAGGGAATTTTAACTTTTTCCTTGTTCCACAAAAGCATCATGTTCTGATTACATACACTTACACCCCACCCCATAAGTCAAAAATGTCTGGGGTTCCCTTCCAAATCTGAGGATGTATGGAAAATAAAAAGCACTGGGAACAAGACTGATTGCTGCTCATTGAGGCAGTTTCCATGGTCACATTCACATAGTAAAAATAACGAGGAGTCCTTGTGGCACCTTAGAGACTAACAAATTTATTTGGGCATAAGCTTTCATGGGTTAGAACCCACTTCATCAGATGCATGGAGTGAAAGTACAGGAGCAGGTATAAATACATGAAAGGATATGGGTTGCTTTACCAAGGGTGAGGTCAGTCTAACGAGATAAATCAATTAACAAACTGGAATTTCCCCAATACTAATTTCTCCCTACTGTTACTCACACCTTCTTGTCAACTGTCTGTATTGGGCCACTCTCTTACCACTTCAAAAGTTATTTTTCCTCCCTTGGTATCCTGTTGTTAATTGATTTATCTCATTAGACTGACCTCACACTTGGTAAAGCAACCCCCATCCTTTCATGTATTTATACCTGCTCCTGTACTTTCACTCCATGCATCTGATAAAGTGGGTTCTAGCCCACGAAATCTTATGCCCAAATAAACGTTAGTCTCTAAGGTGCCACAAGGACTCCTCATTATTTTTGCTGATACAGACTAACACAGCTACCACTCTGAAATCTATTCATATAGCGGTAACAGTTAAAGCACATTCCTTCCACTCTTGTTGCAAGGATGCAGTACATTCTAAGAGAAATGCATCTGCTGAGCTGTGAAAACACCTGGAGGCATCTCGGTTTTAATCTCTCAATTATGAAAAGGTCTCATTCCATAACAGAGAATTTGTTGAGCACAGTGGGAGCTAGTAAAGTAGCAAACCAATAAAATGCTGCCACTGTCTTCTATAATTTTTTTTCATATTCTCTGAATTGTCTACATACATTGAAGACAGTCTGTATTTTTACACAGAAATTCTGTGCAATTTCAGCTTCTATATTTTAACCTAAGTTAAAATAGCTTTTGTGCTTGCGTAATTTGTTTGGATTTCAACTAGGGCTATCAATTAATCGCAGTTAACTCATGCGATTAACTCAAAAAAAAAATTACAATTAAAAAATAATTGTGATTAATAGCAATTTTAATCACATTGTTAAACAATACCAATTGAAATTTATTAAATAGTTTGGATGTTTTTCTACATTTTCATATATATTATATTCTGTGTTGTAACTGAAATCAAAGTGTATTTTTTTATTACAAATAGTTGCACTGTAAAAATGATAAAATAGTATTTTTCAATTCACCTCATACAAGCACTGTAGTGCAATCTCTTTGTCACGAAAGCACAGCTTACAAATGTAGATTTTTTTTGTTACATAACTGCATTCAAAAACAGAACAATGTAAAACTTCAGAGCCTACAAGTCCACTCAGTCCTACTTCTTGTTCAGCCAATCGCTCAGACAAACAAGTTTGTTTACATTTACAGGAGATAATGCTGTTCTCTTCTTACTTACGATGTCAGCAGAGAGTGAGAACAGGCATTTGCATGGCACTTTTGTAACTGGCATTGTAAGGTATTTATGTGCCAGTTATGCTAAATATTCGCATGCCCCTTCATGCTTTGGCCACCATTCCAGAGGACGTGCTTCCATGCTGATGACGCTCATTAAAAAAATAATGCGTTAATTAAATTTGTGACTGAACTCTGTAGGGGAGAATTGTATGTCCCCTGCACAGTTTCACCCACATTCTGCCATATATTTCATGTTGTAGCAGTCTCGGATGATGACTGTCACTGCAGATTTCACAAAACACAAAGAAGGTACCAATGTGAGATTTCTAAAGATTGCTACAGCACTCGACCCAAGGTTTAAGAATCTGAAGTGCCTTCCAAAAGGGACAAGGTGTGGAGCATGCTTTCAGAAGTCTTAAAAGAGCAACACTCTGATGGAAACTATAGAACCCAAACCACCAAAAAAGAAAATCAACCTTCTGCTGGTGGCATCTGACTAAAATGATGAAAATGAACATGCATCAGTCCGCAGTGCTCTGGATTGTTATTGAGCAGAACCCGTCATCAGCATGGACGCATTTCCCCTAGAATGGTGGAGGAAGCATGAAGTGACATGAATCTTGAGCACATCTGGCAAGTAAATATCTTGCAATGACGGCTACAAAAGTTCCATGAGAACGCCTGTTCTTACTTTCAGGTGACATTGTAAACAAGAAGTGGGCAGCATTATCTCCCAAGAAGTAGGAATAAGTGGACTTGCAGGCTCTACAATTTTCCATTTTTATTTTTGAATGCAGTTTTTTGTACATAATTCCACATTTGTAAGTTCAACATTCGTGATAAAGAGATTGCACTACAGTACTTGTATTAGATGAATTGAAAAACACTGTTTTTACAGTAAAAATACTTGTAATCAAAAATATAAAGTGAGCACTGTACACTTTGTATTCTGTGTTGTAATTGAAATCAATATATTTGAAGATGTAGAAAACATCCAAAAATATTTATTTACATTTTTTTTCCAATGGTGTAATTAATTTTTTCAGTCCAGAGCACAGAAAAAGAAGAGGGTGTTCTTAAAATGGCCTGAATTAGCTTTTCTTCCCTTCTTCCCATTAATACAAGGGAATAATAGAAGAGTGAGATGGGCAGGAAGAAAGCAAGCTGGGTTTCTAGTCATGCTGGATGCTCTAAAAAAGCCAACAGCTTTTTCATGAGACGAACAGCATTGCAGGAACTTATTTCCATATACTTTCCCTCCTGGTTCTCCATACTAGTCTGGGTGGTTGGCCTCTCTCCCGGTCACCGTTGCCATCTCTTGAAATATTTGGTGTTTTTTCTTAAAGACCCAGCTCCTGGAGAACCTCAGCTTCCATTTTAAAATAGAGCACATTTCTGGTCCTCTTGGTTAAAGCTTAACAGCGTGAACTCTACAGCCTCAAAAACCAGAATGCAAATAAAAAAACCCCATTATTGTAGCTAATTGTGATTTGGGGGAGGGGGTGCTGAGCTCTGGTGGGGCTGCCTCATGATTTTTTAATGTGGTTAGCCTTACTGTCATTGTGTGCACCATTCATAGAACACTGGCACAAGTGACTACAATGTAGCTAACACTATAAATCATAGAATCATAGAATATCAGGGTTGGAAGGGACCCCAGAAGGTCATCTAGTCCAACCCCCTGCTCGAAGCAGGACCAATTCCCAGTTAAATCATCCCAGCCAGGGCTTTGTCAAGCCTGACCTTAAAAACCTCTAAGGAAGGAAATTCTACCACCTCCCTAGGTAACGCATTCCAGTGTTTCACCACCCTCATAGTGAAAAAGTTTTTCCTAATATCCAATCTAAACCTCCCCCACTGCAACTTGAGACCATTACTCCTCGTTCTGTCATCTGCTACCATTGAGAACAGTCTAGAGCCATCCTCTTTGGAACCCCCTTTCAGGTAGTTGAAAGCAGCTATCAAATCCCCCCTCATTCTTCTCTTCTGCAGACTAAACAATCCCAGCTCCCTCAGCCTCTCCTCATAAGTCATGTGTTCTAGACCCCTAATCATTTTTGTTGCCCTTCGCTGGACTCTCTCCAATTTATCCACATCCTTCTTGTAGTGTGAGGCCCAAAACTGGACACAGTACTCCAGATGAGGCCTCACCAATGTCGAATAGAAGGGAACGATCACGTCCCTCGATCTGCTCGCTATGCCCTACTTATACATCCCAAAATGCCATTGGCCTTCTTGGCAACAAGGGTACACTGCTGACTCATATCCAGCTTCTCATCCACTGTTACCCCAAGGTCCTTTTCCGCAGAACTGCTGCCTAGCCATTCGGCCCCTAGTCTGTAGCGGTGCATTGGATTCTTCCGTCCTAAGTGCAGGACCCTGCACTTATCCTTATTGAACCTCATCACATTTCTTTTGGCCCAATCCTCCAATTTGTCTAGGTCCTTCTGTATCCTATCCCTGCCCTCCAGCGTATCTACCACTCCTCCCAGTTTAGTATCATCCGCAAATTTGCTGAGAGTGCAATCTACACCATCCTCCAGATCATTTATGAAGATATTGAACAAAACCGGCCCCAGGACCGACCCCTGGGGCACTCCACTTGACACCGGCTGCCAACTAGACATGGAGCCATTGATCACTACCCGTTGAGCCCGACAATCTAGCCAGCTTCCTACCCACCTTATAGTGCATTCATCCAGCCCATACTTCCTTAACTTGCTGACAAGAATACTGTGGGACACCGTGTCAAAAGCTTTGCTAAAGTCAAGAAACAATACATCCACTGCTTTCCCTTCATCCACAGAACCAGTAATCTCATCATAGAAGGCGATTAGATTAGTCAGGCATGACCTTCCCTTGGTGAATCCATGCTGGCTGTTCCTGATCACTTTCCTCTCATGCAAGTGCTTCAGGATTGATTCCTTGAGGACCTGCTCCATGATTTTTCCGGGGACTGAGGTGAGGCTGACTGGCCTGTAGTTCCCAGGATCCTCCTTCTTCCCTTTTTTAAAGATTGGCACTACATTAGCCTTTTTCCAGTCATCCGGGACTTCCCCCGTTCGCCACGAGTTTTCAAAGATAATGGCCAATGGCTCTGCAATCACAGCCACCAATTCCTTCAGCACTCTCGGATGCAACTCGTCCAGCCCCATGGACTTGTGCACGTCTAGCTTTTCTAAATAGTCCCTAACCACCTAAATGTTGATTACTGAATCTGATGAGTGCATCTACCTAAAATTTTAACCACAGCACACTATCATTTTACTCAAATCTGAGGCATCCTACAAGTGATAGCAACATAAAGTCTCAAATTTTTGTAACTAGCATTTTTAATTTTAGAATTGTAGCCACGATCACTTAAATACTTCTAAAAATTCCACCTAGAATGACAAAACGCTGCATGTGTGCTCATAGCACTGCCATACCCTCACTTCGCGCTGCTGCTGCCTGAAACAGGAAAAGTTGAGGGGGGAAATGGGGCAGCAAGGTACAAGAAAGCATGAGAGACTTTGCATGCAATTCCCCACCACCACCCCCCTCATCACCCCCCTAAGGAGAATCAAGCAGCCTGGAAATTAAAGGTTCTTCTGTTTCACTTCTAGCATAAAGGAAAAAATTGATGACAGATCTAAGTATAGTTCAAAGCTTTCCAACAAGATGGGGGAATAAAGACAAGCACAAGAGATTCTCTTTTATTAATGAAAAGCAACTATTGTACTTGGTCAGCAGCAGTCTGATTCCTAGCACTGCCAGCCAAGCTAGTACTTCATAGTGGCCAAGTCAGAATTTGTCATTGGTCGATGAAGACAGTGGTGATGGGATGTTTTAGAAAAGGGGTATTCTCTGAAGAAAACCTGTAGATTCTGGGATACAGGTAGCAGAGATCACACCCACTACCCAGGTGCACGCTTTCATTTTTGGATAACTGTGCGAATACTGTAGGGCTCATAGTAGTTTTTGGTTTGCTCACTTCTGCTATAAGGCAAGTACTGTAGCATAACTTGGTAAGAACTTTACCTTCTATAAAAGGCCTAGTAGGCTTAGCACCATATAGATATAAAAACATCGGAGCAAAACATTGCATATTGTTCCTACATTCAGATTTCAAGCACCAATCAGTAACACCTGGAAGATTTTGTACATGCATCTTATCTCATCCCTAGCTGTATTGTCCATAGCTCTTCGACTTGAAAAGACCAATGATAACAGGATTGCAATTTAGCCAAAGGCAAACTTTAGAGGGTGGAAAGAACTGAAGCATATACTTGCAATTCATAATAGAATTACACACTTGGTTTTTTCAGGGAATTTGAAGCATTGGAAATAAGCTAAACATTAGTATAACAATTTTCAAATAAACAGAATACCATAAAGTGCACTGAGGCACTGGAGCCAGGGAGAATTCTCAGCAGGTGCCAGATGCCAAAACTGATTCAGCAATAAAGAATGTGTCTCTTGCTTGCATATATTAGGATCTATTAGTCTCTTGGGCAACAAGAGTAAGTAAAACTTTAATAGTGTATGAAGTTCATTAGCATTAAAGACATCTTCAAAACACATAAGACAAACTGGATTTAAAAACCACTACAAAAGCACCATTAAAACTACAAACATGGTATCCCATGCCACCCGAAATTGATTTTTGACCACTGCTTTTGGGGAAGGGTTCTAAACTGGACTGCAGTGTTCGCTCTGCATTGCTCTGAACAGATTCATATATTGCTTGTTACTTATAATCTGATTTTAAACATCTCACTTGCAGATATAATCCAGGTGTCAATTTTTAAGCGAGTGACTCAAGTTAACTGACGTGTCAGCAGACCCAAATAGTGGCATTAGCGTGATACCAGCAGATTATTTTGAATGTTAATGCTCAGAGGTCTCAAATAGCTGAAACCAACGTCAAGAAATAAAACATCTAATTCCCTAGGTCCTCTACCATTAGTAGTAACTGACTATCCCATTTCTAAATGAAGATAAAGGAAAGCTATCATTGAGCTCCAATTTATCTCTAGAGACTTTTTAGCAATGTAGCAGAGATTTCTTTATCAGTGCCAGAGGAATACAAACTACATTAACTTTTCCTATCTATTGGAGTGGCTTATTTCTTCATGAGATGGCATCCCACATTTTGTATTAGAATAGCATTCAGCAGATTCAGAATGCTGCAAAAAGATATGTAACACACAAATTTCCACCATACACAGATCACAATCCCTTATTAAATAAATCTTCTGTCACTTAATAGGGTTCTAAATAAGTTACCCTGAGAGGACTATAGAAAAGATTCTCTGAAAGGATAAATTCTGTGTGTGGTACAATATTTGTTTTGTTTTTTAAAAACAATCCTATAAAACTCTAGCCAGGATACTCTTAATTCTCTGGTTCACTTTATTTGCCCCATTAAATTCTATGCATTTTTTTCCTATGGGGTTTGGTGCCTCAAACCAGCCAGTAAAATTATTTAAATCAAATTTTTATTAGAGCCATCCTAAATGCTGAATTGCTCAGGTGATTCTTATACAGTCTTTTGTAGTCCGCCAGTAAAAAAGCTATCATAAGAATGGCCATACTGGATTAGACCAATGGCCCATCTAGCCCAGCATCCTGTCTTCCAACAGTGGCCAGTGCCAGATCCTTCAGAGGGAATGAAGAGAACAAGGTGATTATCGAGTAATCCATTCCCGGTCATCCAGTCCCAGGTTCTGGGTGTCCCTAAACCTCTGACTGCCAGAGCATGGGGTTGCGTCCCTGACCATCTTGGCTAATAGCCATTGCTATACCTATCCTTCATTAACTTAATTTTTTTTTAACCCAGTTATACTTTTGGCCTTCACAACATCCCCTGGCAACGTGTTCCACAGGTGGACCATGCATTGTGTGAAATACTTAGTTATCTTTGTTTTAATAATTTCATTGGGTGACCCCTGGTTCTTGTGTTATGTGAAGGAGTAACATTTCCATATTTTCGATCTCCTCACTGTTCATGATTTCCTAAAATGATCATATCCACTCTTAGTCACCTCTTTTCTAAGATGAACAATCCCAGTCCCCTCACATGGAACCTGTTCCATACCATTGGGTGAGATGTTCCACGTTTGTTGCCTTTCTGTGTACTTTTTCCAATTCTAATATCTTTTCTGAGATGGGGTGACCAGAATGGCACACAGTATTCAAGATGTTGGCATATTATGGATTCATACAGTGGGATTATGGTATTTTCTGTCTCATTATCTATCCCTTTCCTAATGGTTCTTAACATTTGCTTTTTTGGACTGCCACTGCACACTGAGCAGATGTTTTCAGAGAACTATCCAAGATGACTCCAAGATCTTTCTTCAGTGGTCATAATTAATTTAGACCCCATTATTTTGTAAGTGTAGTTGGGATTATGTTTTCCAATGTGTATTATTTTGCATTTATCAACATTGAATTTCATCTGCCTTTTTGTTGTCCAATCACCCAGTTGTGAGATCCCTTTGCCACTCTTTGCAGTCTGCTTTGGATTTAACTCTTCTAAGTAATTTAGTATCATCTGCAAACTTTGCTACTTCACCCCCCTTTTTTCAGATCATTTATTAATATGTTGAACAGCACTGGCCCTAGTACAGATCCTTGGGGGACCACTGTTTACCTCTCTTCACCGTGAAAACCGACCATTTATTTCTACCCTTTGTTTCCTATCTTTTAACCAGTTACTGATCCATGAAAGTGCCTTCTCTCTTATCCCACGACTGCTTGCTTTGCTTAAGGTATTTGGTATGGGACCTCATCAAAGGATTTTTGAAAGTCCAAGTACACTATATCAACTGGATCATCCCTGTCCACATAGGAGGCAGATTCATGGGGCAATCTCACTTATGAAGTGATCCACAAAATGAACCACTGCTTTAAAATAAATCCAGAATCTGAACAAGTCAGGAGTCAAGAAGAATATAATGTAATGTATTAAATACTTTCATTCCAAAGTAAAATGTATGGATTGAGTACCATAGAAGGGAAGTTGACATAAAGCCACAGCATAAGACAGTGAAAAATTGTGTTCATAAAAAAATAGAAGCAAAGGAGGAAGGAGACTAGGTCCCAAAAAAGGACCAATCGTTTAGAAAAAATAAAACTGCAAATCTGAAAATTTGACACATCCCTTTAGGACTAAACTGATAATCACTGAATTCTCTGCCCCGTTTGGTAAGCAAAAATTTTTATAACAATATCAGAGAAAGTTATAGCAAAAAGAAGCAAAGGATACTGCTGACAGCTCTAGAAAATTTTATGGAATCTACTGGTGCTTTCTGAGGCAGCCCATGGTGTTTTCATAAGCTTTCTTTAATATTTTTTTTATCAGCTACTGAAATTGACAGCTCTGTGAATTTGCTTGAGATGTAGGTTTAGTCTTCCATGACTGATTTTTGAAAAAAAAGAATTAAACAGCTGAATTTATAAACTGTCTCTCCAAGTTTTGTGAGCTTCTAGGGATACAATTTGACAATATATAGAATTCCTGTCCAATCCAATTAAGTCAGTGCATAGCTTCTGTGTATAGGACTGAAAGTGTGCACTTGCTACCAGAAACAGCAATATGCATGCTAGACAGGTTCTTTGCACTGTAACATATGCACAAGTTTAGGCTAATAGAAACCCAAGGCAAAATACCTGTTATACTATATTTGTATTGCAAAAAATTAGCATACCTGAAATCGCAGTGGAAAGGTGGTTCTTGCTAGTTTAATATTGAAATCTAGATTGCAAGACAGCAACATTATCAAAATATAGTAAGCAGACATTTCATATGCACCAAAACTCCTAGAATTTTTCTCACAACTTAGACTTCTACCCATTTCACAGCAATTGAACAAAAGAATATGGGATGCATTATCAAGTTATCTGGAAAAGGCCTTTGAAATGGCCAGGTTAAATCAAACAAGGGTATTTCAAGAGGTAATGTCTTTCCAATATTAGCGTTTCCTAGACAGCACATCTTTATATGGCTGAATCTGTTTAAATTGTTCTTGTAGATGTAAATCGCCAATATCTCTCCCTTGTGGTCCCTTTTTACCCTATGATTCTAGGCTTTAAGAGACAGGGCAACAAGTCAATTTACAGTTGCACTGATGGAGGAAAAATTTAATAAAGTAGCAAAGCCATCAGACAGAGCCCATTTAGTTCCATGAAGACAATGGAAACATGACATCAAAACTTACTGCCGTCATGAGTTACATTATCAGAAAAATATTAGTTTAAATCTGTAGTAAGTTTGTGTGATGTACTGTGCAGAAGGTGTAGTGATGAAGGAGTGGTGCTATTTCCCAGAGTAATTTTGGATTTGGTGTTAGCTAGAACTGGGAAGAGTGCATATGGACTAAACAGTTATGCTTTTCTGTGGAGGTGTGCTCGCAACACTCAAAACTGGCAAATTCGAAGAATTTTGCCGCGGTCAAATTGGAAGAGACATCAGCAGACTCAGCTTCTCTCGTGACCAATTATTGTTTAACCCTAAGCCCACAGGAGGTGAAAGGTTGAGATATTAACCTACTGTGGCCCCTAGTCCAATGTTGTTTCTTCACAGTTTTGATGCGGTGACATCTTCAAACCTTGCCCCGTACTAAATAAAGTGTAAACTCAACACCTCCAAATAACAATCTCCCAGGCTATTAGCCTAATATTTTGTTTTGCACCAATGCCCTAGTATCTAATTTTATGAAAAGTCTGTACAGACTACAGATAGTGTAATCTCTCTGCTAGACTGTAAGCGCCTCAGAGACAGCATTTTTGTTCTGTTGTTTGTACAGCACCTAGTACAATGAAGTCCTGGTCTACGATTAGTGCCATAGTGCCACCCTAGGACAATAAAATTAAAAAAATTAAGTTTGAAAATGTTTTGGTGGCAGCCAGTAATAAGTTATGCTGAAGCTGATCTAATCAAATGAATAAGACACAAAGAAAATGGGGGGGAGAGGGGAAGAATACCCTAATGAGCTTTTGTTTGTCTTCATTTATATTTCACAATGGTATAAGAACATTTGTTGAAAGATTCCTTAGTAGTGCAATAAGATGGATGAGCAGTGCTTAGTTCTTATGTTAAGGTACAACACTCTACCAAGGCTTGTTTTCCATTTTTAAATTTCTAAAACTAAGCTTTACAACTACACTTTGTTTTCTTTACTGTCAGGAATGCTACAGTAACAGTGCTATGTTCTACGAACCAGCACAGATTTATTGCAGCGTTTCCATGCACCACTGCAATTAACAGCATCTGGTCGTTTAGGAAAAGTGTGTTTCCTCAGACCCAAAGTTCAGTAGTTTAGTACAGGGTATGTAAATGCTAGAGGTTTGCTGCATCTTTATATTAGACATGCATTAATTGGGCCAGATAAGAGCAGCACTGGCCAACTCATTCCTTTTGATGTTTGAAAGTATTTGTCAGTTGAAAGGAATAAATATTTGTTGCTATTCCAAGCTTATAAGGAAAATTTTATCTTGACCAAAAAAAAAAAAAAAGAGTATTGGCAAGTAGTACAGACCGAAGAACAAGCAGCTAAGTTGTAAACATGTCAGCCTGTCCACTGCAGAAAATGGCAAAAAGATTCTCCTCAGCTTTAAATTTAAAGAATTTACAGTAAAAGCTTTGTTATCCGGCATGTTGGGGGAATGAGGAGTGCCGGTTAGTCAAAAATTCCGATTAACTAAAAGTTATACCTATCAATAGAGGGAGGGGACGGGGGCTCGGGGCAAGGGGTTGGGGCATGAGAGGAGTTTCGGGGTGCTGGATCTGGGCGGCACTCACCTTGGGCAGCTTCCTGGAAGCAGCGACATGTCCTTGCTGCTCCTAGGTGGACGCGCAGCCAGGCATCTCTGTGTGCTGCCTCCACCCGCAGGCGCCTCCCCCACAGCTCCCATTGGCTGCGGTTTCTGCCCACTGGGAGCTGTGGAACCAGTGCTCAGGGTGGGGTGAGGCAGAGGCACTGCATGGACTCTCCATGGCCGTTTCTCCACCTAGGAGCAGACGGGACATGTTGCCGCTTCTGGGGAGCCACACCGAGTCAGGAAGGGAGCCTGGCAACCCTATTGAAGATTTGTATTGGGAGATATCAGAAATGCTGGTTTCTAGAGCTTTCCGTTTGGTAAAGTGCCGGATTACACAGTTTTTACTGTAGTTGCCATTTGGGAACTCCCAAGAATCTTCTCATCAGCCCTCCCCAACTCCTACCAGGATTGTCCTGGTAGACAGGCTCAGAATGAAGCATTATTCAATCATTCTGGACCTTATAAATTTGAGTTCAGGGAATACAGACTACAAAATCTGACAGGCATACAAGGGGCACCTTTACCTTCTGAAATGGCACTCACTTATACTGTAATTTTAAGCACAATGAAGCCCATTACCTCAACTTTGCTTCCTGGATCATGAGCAGCAGCAGCAAAGTAGACCACCTCCTGTACTTCTTCTCGAGGCCGTGCAGAATTTTTTCCAAACACAACAAGCCCATCTTTAGTGCGTGGTGGAAAAGCAACAAAACAATAACTGGGAGGAGCCACAGCCATCCTAAAAAAGTGAAGGGAAAAGGGTAATGCAAGTATAACTAGTATTTCAATAAACTTTCAAAAATCATTAAATATGTAGCTAGAGCTGCAGAACAAATATTTCACTGTCATTCATTTTATTCCCTTGTCATGTCAGTTAAATGCAATTAGTGAAAGAGAAACAGGTCAGGTCAGTTTAGTCTTATTTGGGGTTCGATAAACACAATTAAATTACAGTGAGCTACAGACTTCCCATACACAACTGTGAAGGCAGAGGAGTAAGGGGAAGGGGAGAAGAGAAGGTGATTGTGTCTTGGTAATAAGACCAGTTAGCCTCTGAAGAAGGAATATACCGAACAACTCTGATGCAGAGTAACACTTGACCTAGAAGCATTCTGCTGACTCAGAAATAGGCACTGCACCAGAGTAGAGAGATGCAGAAGACTGTTAAATATTCTACTGTAGTCGTCTTCTTCCAATGCAGTTTTTTTTAAAAAAAAAGTATGAGTGATCTCTCAAATGGTATAATGGTATAACTGGAACTAGGACTAAAATATACATAAAGCACAAGTGGTAGCAGAGGCTGCCTGTCAGTTTAACTACCTATGCAAAAAGAAGAGTTATAATAGTAACTGCTAAGTGATTGAACCTGGTTTTCCTCTATGGTTTGTCTGCAGATTTTTAAACCTCAGGTTAATTGATTGCCAGTTTGTAAAGGCTAGTCCGGAAACTCCTCCAATGCTTTTATAAGGATACAAATGTTTGAAGTGTCCAAACTGCCAGTTAATATATTTATGAAGGTTAACCAGCTAACAATCATGGTTTGTCTTTAAGCACAGAAATTTCATCTATCAGATGTAAATTCAAAAGAAAATTATTCAAGACACAATACAAACAGTACAAGCTTCCATAAAAAGAAAGGTGTTACAGTGAAAGACATTTGGGGAAAAAATGCAACTGTTTACTTTGGTACTTCTATAGCTCATCACTTATGGTATCAGAGTGCCTCCCAAATTAATAAAAGTGAGATCTACCCCTCCTCTGTCTGCAGGAGTCACTTAAAAAGTAGCCGATGTAATCTAAACTATATGATCATAAAGTTCCCAACTACCATTGCTTAAGTTATACAATGACTCTCTCAAATATGTGGTACTCTATTACAAAGCTGCCTTTCGTCATTGACTTATAATAATATCTGAAAACCTTACACATCATGCACTCCATGCAATTCAAGAATTGAAACAAACATTTTTAAAACTATAAATAGAACTGAGCAAACAGATTTTTTTGGTTTGATTAGGTGGCTAACCTGAAATCCAGAAACAATTTTGTTTTTGGGTTTTCTTCACCAAAATAAAAAAAAACCCAAAGATTTCATTTTGAGTTAAAAAAAAAATTTTTTTTAGTTTTTGGTGAGGTTTGGGGGTTTTTTGGGTTAAAACTAAATTTCTAACCAAAAGACCTTGAAACAAAGATGAAACATTTCAAAAACAGGAATGAAATGTTTTGGCTTTAAAAAAATCCTTTTTTTCCAGCCAAAACTATTCACCAAATTCAACCCAGATTCCAAAAATTACCCGATTTTAGGGCAGAGATCATTCAACTCTTCCTGCTGGACGATGAGTCATATTGTCACTAGTAGGTTAGGGTCACAGAGACATGAGGTGGTACTGGAGCACTACAGTGCTGACAGGTCTCTCTCACATACTATCCTTGACTTATAGCCTACCTATTGGCTTGGCTCACATAAACAACATGCAACATTCAAAAAGCAGGTATTTGACATTCTGCAAAATGCTGAAGCCCCATTCAGCATAAGCAATTTTCTCAACAGTGAGGTTTTTGGCACAGTAAGGACAAACTGTACTTATTTTGCTCACACCTTGAAAGCTGATACAGTTTCAACTGGCCTCAAATTAAGCTCTGTATATTGTAGTTCTGACTTTATTCACTTCATCAAGTGCTTATTCCCTTTTGAAATATATCTATAGTATTTTCCTGATTCTACAGTAAGTTGTATGATCCATCCTATAATCACAGCCATTTTTACTGGAATCAATCTTCCAGTGTGCCAAGTACCAAAGTTTTGAGTGCTAATGTTTGCACTGAGACCTTTACATACCACATTTGTTGACCATGTATTCAGCCACTTGTTTAAAAGGTTCAATCTCTAATGGTGCTCCAGCATGTCCATTATAACATATAACATGGGAAATAGCTTTCCCACAGCAGACATCACTGCAACTGACAGAACAGTAAAAACAGAATCTCTAGTGCTCTGGATTTTTTCAAACTATATTACAATCTTCCCCACTGTTGGAGTTCTGTTTGCCCCAATACAGATGTGTATGAAGTAAACAGCAGAGAAATATTGCAACCTAAAATAAAGCTCTTCACTTGATATACTGGCAATCTGGTTGGCAAAACTGATTAATATTTTCTCCTTACTATTCTTCTTCTATAAATATACTTAAGAGCCTGACACTAAACTCTTGTTCTCTGCATACATATATGGATGGGAGCACATACAGTTTGTTAGGTAGGAGTTTTGGTTAGAATCTTACTCGGCTCATTCAAACATGCATCACTGACTGCAATTTCTGCCCCCTTCAGTTTGTTCATAATGCTGCTGCTAAACTCCAACTTCTTTGCCCATCTGGCTGATCATGTAACAAACTTCTCTGAATGCCTCCATTGACTTATCATGTGATATATTTCAACTTCTCAGAACCTTCAAAGCTCTACATACTGTTCATCTCTAGTTAAGTTTTGCAATGAACCTCCCCTGTCCTTTCCACCAGTACCATCAGCCTCCTCAGTTTATCAGATTCTCACAATCACCTCCATGCCTTCTTCCATGCATATTATGTCCTCCTGGAGCTCATCTTCAAGGTCTCTACTCTGTTCATATTTAAGACTTACAGGCCCGCTTCTGTCATACTGCCTGTACTGAATTCAGTTGGCTTGTATACATACAGTTATCTATTGTCCCTCTTTCCCTAATCTGTATTTGTCATTCTTAGATGGTCCTCTGAGCAGGGATCGTTCTTAAGTCTTTGGAAAGACTAGCACATAGTATGCACTACTGTAAATACACTTAGAAGAATGTCTCTTGCTATATTGTCACAACTAAAGAGGTATATTTTCTAGCGCACAAGCCCATATTCTCATACATATACTTTTCATACATAAACTGTATGATGCTCCAGTGTGGACACTTTTATTTAACCAAAGAAACTCCCCACGACTGTGCTAACTTAAACTTGCACTACATGATCACTGGCACTGTTCTAACATGTTTCTCTGAAACACACTGCTTAGCTGCAGCAATTCTTGGAAACCAGCATAGGCAGATGTGATAGCAGCCAATGGTTTTTGTTCATTAAACATAGGTAATTGCTGGTTTTCAATATTGTGAAATAGACATCACACCATTAAGAGTTAAACAGAGGTACCTACTGTACAATTTAAGGTTAAAAATCCTTATCTTCAGCCATTGTGAATTATTCAAAACAATGGAACTACACAGATGGACAACAGCTGTGGATCTGGCCTGGTGCCAGTAAGTTTTAACTTTACCACATTCTGTGTGTGAACCGTTAAGTAGTTCCAGGTAGGTTATTTGTGAAAGATTGATAATACACTCGTTAGATGTAGATCAGAATGGACAGTAGGAAAGTCAGAAAACAACCCAATTCTGCAGTGATATCTGAAGTGACAACTCACAGGTAATGAATATAATTTGATTGATCTCACTCATCAAGTGCAGTTTGATAAAAATTAATTATAAAAGGGAACTTGGCTTTATATGCTGGTACCTTTGTATTTCTTTAGTTGTCTTTTGGTTACCATGGAAGTCTACTTAATGTGTGTCTGTACAATATGAAGAACCTTTGATTTAACGTGTTCCTTTATTTTCCAGTATATCTCATTGTGACAAATTTCATTTAAAGGTGGCAGAATTAAACTCAGTTTGATAAAGTCACCATTAAGAGCTAATCTGTGTAATACTTTGTTGCAGAAAGAAGATATAGAACAGAATGACTTAGAGCCCTATACAACACACTGGATGTCCCACTGTGAAACATCAGCTATGACCTACATTAGAATTTTAGAAGCCACGAGTCTGAACAACAGGATCAAGTTTTTGTATCAGCCTGTGCCATATTTTTAACCTAAAACTATGGCAACGCAGATATGGATTACAAATCTAGAGATTTTATCTCTATCGGGGTCTACAATGTTTCGTTTATGTAGATATTTGCACTGGCTTCATTTCCAGGATATGAGTGCCTTACAAATTCTAAGTTATATTAAGAAGGATATTAAGTTCCCATCAGACTCTCTCATGTTATTTATCCACATAGGATTAAGTTCTCAAAGCGAAATATGGGGAACACAGCAGCCATTATTGTTCACTGAGTCTGTGCAGGGGAGGGTAGTGACACAGGTGAGATGCTACAGCCATCTAAATAAATCTAAGTGATGCATGTCCTGTTCCTGGTTTTGGTTTTTATAACCAGTGCTACCACAGTAGTGCAGACGTATGGGATAGATTACAGTATTCTGCAGGACTTTACATCTTTGACAGGTTCACTCCATCGTGCAGAATCTTTGGACTCGTCAACACTGTGTATATCTACCTGCATATACCCCTTTTATTTTCATATTTTAAAAAGCCAAAGACACTGAAATATCCTCCATGTATTTCCCATTTTAAGTGCCAAAATTTCTTTAACTGAAGTAGAATGATGAGTGGAGAGGAAAGGTGAATGGAGAATAGGAGACGTCTCCATTTTTTTTAAATGGGCAACTATATTTGATATTGGGACAGAGGTAAAGACTCCTAAAAATGAAATGAGAGACTTACATTACCTATGAGTTTTAAAATAGAGATTTCAAGGCCAAAATGTATCATTAGATCATCTAATCTGATCTCCCGCAGACTCTGGCAATTAACTTTACCCAGTTACCCCTGTAACTTGACATATTTCCTAGAAAGGCATGAAGTCTTGACATGAAAACATCAAGCGATGGAGAATTTCTTCCCCTTGGCAGTTTGTTCCAATGTTTATCACCTCAATGTTAAAGTATTTGTACATTATTTCTACTCTGAATTTCTCTAGCTTCAGCTTCCAGCCACTTGTTCTTGTTATGCCTTTCTCTGCTAGATTAACGAGCCCTTTAGTACCGGATATTTTCTCCCCATGAAGATATTTATACACTAATCAAGTAACCTCTCAATCTTTTTGATAAGCTAAATAGATCAAGCTCTCTGATTCTTTCATTGAAAGTAATTTTTTTTACCCCTTGGATAATTTTGGTGGATACTTTCTGCACCCTGTCCAGTTTTTCAACATCCTTTTTAAAATTTGGGCACCAGAAATGAGACAGTGTATTGATATTAGACTCCCCAGTGCCATATACAGAGGTAAAAAATCACCTGCTGGAAGGGCCCTTGAGAAGTCCTCAAGTCCAGCCCCTTGTGCGGAGACAGGACCATATAAATCTACCATTCCTGACAGGTGTTTGTCTAACCTCTTCTTAACCTCCAATGAGGCCCTTTGAAGCCTATTCCAGTGCTTACCTATCCCTATAGTTAAAAAGCTTATCTTAACAGCTAACCTAAATCTCCCTTGCTGTAGATTAAGCCCATTACTTCTCCTACCTTCATTGGACAGGGAGAACAACTGATTACAGTCCTCTTTGTAACAGCCCTTAATATATTTGAAGACTTCTCAGGTCGTCTTCCCCCCTCCCCCAGTCTTCTTTTCTCAAGACGAAACATGCCCAGTTCTTTTAAAACCTTTCCTCATAGGTTAAGTTTTCTAAACCTTTTATCATTTTTGTTGTTCTCCTCTGGACTCTCCAATTTGTCCACATCTTTCTTAGTGTGTTGCCCAGAACTTGGCTCAAGCTGAAGGCTCACCAGTGCTGAATAGACTGGGACAATTACCTTCAGTGTTTTACACATGATACTCCTGTTATTACACCCTAGAATATTGGCCTTTTTCAGTTTCATCACATTGCTGACTTGGCTTGTTGGCATCCTTTCATCTGCGAGAAACGGTGGAATTGCAACCTATGATGTAGATGGTTTGCAATATCTCATGTGACTGAACAGTCCAATTTTTCTCTTCAAGTTCTAGGAGCCAGTTTCTGTCATGGACTTTGATACCCTGATTGAGACAATGGTGCCAAGTGTTACGATCACTTGCCAAGATTTCCCATTGGTTAGGATCAATTCCAAATTCCTTCATATCTCACTTGCATGTGTCTTTATAGTGAAGCTTGGGATGTCCTGTTGTTCTTGGTCCCTCTGATAACTCCCCATATAGCATGTACTTGGGTATGCGTCTGTCTTATTGCTGACTCTTTCAATTTGTTATCCACTAAAACTCCTATATCTTTTTCAGCAGTACTGACTCCTTGATAGTTATTCCCTGTTTTGTAGTTGTGCATTTGTTTTTTGTTTTTTTTTCTTCCTTGGTGCAGTGCTTTGTACTTGTCTTTACTGAATTTCATCTTGTTGATTTCAGATCAGTTCTCCCATTCATCAAGATTGTTTTGAATTCTAATCCTGTCCTCCAAATGGTTGGAACCCCTCCCAGCTTGATGTCATCCACAAATTTTATACTCATACTCTCCATTCCATTATCCAGGTCATTAAACAAAAATATTGAATACTGTAGTACCAGACCCAGGTCAGGCTTTTGCAGGCCCCCACCAGATACGTAACCTCAGTCTGACAGTAAATCATTGCTTGTTGAGTACAGTTTTTCAACCAGTTTTGGATGCACCTTATAATAATTTCATCTAGACCATACTCCCTAGAGTGTCATGTGCATCTGATCAAAAGCCTTACTAAAATCAAGATCATCACATCTACAGCTTCCCCCATCTACTAGGCCAGCAACCTGTCAAATAAGGAAGTTAGGTTGGTTTGGCATGATTTGTCCTTGACAAATCCATATTGTCTATTATTTATAAACCTTTTATCCTCTAGGTGCTTATAAATTGATTGTTTAATAATTTGTTCATGTGTCTTTCTCAGTATCAAAGTTAGGCTGACTGGTCTAATTGCAAGCTCCTCTTTCTTTCCCTTTTTAAAGATAGGTACTCTATTTGTCTTCACCGACCTTTGAGAACTCATGGGGGATCACTGCTAACAGTTCAGAGATTATTTCAGCTGGTTCCTTAAGCACCCTAAAGTGCATTTCATCTGACCCTGCTGACTTATGTAAATACTTTTAAAGTTAGATGCATTCAACCTGTTCTTATGCATTCAAGGATCTCATTAGCCCTATTTGCCACAGCCTTACACTAGGAAGAAATAATTTAAAAATAGTTTCAGGATTGTTACGCAATATGTAGCAAGAATGAATTTTTGGAAACCTCTGAATTCACTATATAGATATTTGAAGTATCACCAAAATGGGTATATATTGCATGGGAGAAAGCGAAAGGCTTTGTGAGACGGTATTCATGAAAACCTTCACCTATGGGTACGTAGGATAGTTACATTTCTAATTACATCCTTTCCAGAAGTCCCAAGTGTAGTTGCCAAAAAAAAAAAAAAAAAGAAAAGCTTTTTTGGTCATTACTTCCTCCCTCCCCCCCCATAGAGAACTTTATTCCCAAATGCACTTTAAGGAAAAATGCATTATTAAATTCCACAACTGCACCTACATGTGAGCCATTTGCTCAAACAACTATCTAATCCCACATTTTCCTCTGACTTAAGGTGTAAGTAATGGCTCTTACCACATTTTATGGTCATTTAGTTATACGTGTGTCATTATTTTAAGTCTTTGATATAAAAATTTAAGTTGGAGCAAACAAAGTTGCTACTATCTTGCTTGTTTATTGACCCAGTGATAAAGAAAGGGTTTTTCAGCGTGCACTAGACACTCTCAAAACTAGTTGAGATAAATTTAAATTGCAGATACACAATAGAAATTAAGATGAAATTCTGTTCCTCAAATATTTCAGAAGAGAAGGCAGCAGAGACCAGGTCTGAGGCCAGAGAAAAAGGGAAATGAAATGGAGGAAAAAAGAGATGGTGGGGGGGAGGATTAGTTCTTGGGAAAAAAACACTTTTAAAGTAGGTATTCACTTTGTGCTAGAGTTGCTACAGGAATGAAGTGATGTGGGATGGTGTTTTAAGAGGATGTAGTCCATGAGCATTTCAACAAGTAGTCCTCAAAGTTTTCCATAGTGTGAACTCATGTCCTAGGCCAACAGGGCACCTACGTGAGGAAAAGCAGCCACAGCAGGAAAGATGGTCCAGTGTTTGGGGCACTAGCCTGGTACTTGGGAGGCCCATGTTCAACTCCCTGTTCTGCCACACGCTTCCTGTATGGCCTTGGGCAAGTCACTTGGGCCTGGTCTACACTTAAATTTTGCTGTAATAGCTTTGTCTGTTTGCAGTGTGGGGAGAAAAAATAAATTACACCCATAACAGACATAGACATGCCAGGAAAAACCCAAGAAGTATAGACACAATTATATCAGCAAAAAAGTGATCATGCTGTTACAGCTTATTTCATTCGTGAACTGGAAACTTTTGCTGGTATAAGCTGCATCTCCCCGACATGGCTTGCCAGAACAGTTATCTGGCAAATCCTTTCTACTATAGCCAGGGCCTATATCTTTGTGCCTCCATTCTCCAGTCTCTAAAATGAAAATAATACTTCTCTACCTCACAGAGGTCAGCATTAAAGACAATGAGACACTATTTTGCTAATGGAAGGCCAAAGAAATAGATAGGTGGATCACTTAGAGCATGCTGACTTCCTCCAAGACATCTGGAAATTTGACCAGGATGGTTTGGAGCCAGTTTAGGAATTACAAGATAAATAAGCTGTGCTTTTATAATGCTTACATGTATGTTCTTGGTTTAGTGTCCCCAAAAAAGTAAACCATGTATACTGAGAACATGATTTCCAAACACTCTTAACTTGATCAAGTCAAAGTCAGTTTGGGCCAGAATAAGGCCACATATTGCTTCTCTGCAAGAATTACTTCCATGCCAAACTTCAGATTTCAAAGGTCAGCCATTTTGACTATTCAAAAACAAACAAAAAAATTCAAATGGAAAAAGGGTATTTTCAGCCTCTCCAATTTCAAGCATCACCGAACAGTTTTTACTCAAGGTATTTTAAAGAAGTCACCATGTAGACACCAAGCAAAGAAATTTCCATTACAAGTTTCACAAAGTTATAATCTATGTGAACATAGGACTTGATAGTTGATGCTTTTATAGGGGTTGTTCCTCAATTTTACTTGGAAATATTTATCTAGTGTATTAGAATTACAAATACTTAGATATTAATACTTTTAATGTCTTCCTGTTTAGCCAATCTGACTCCTATTTCTGGGACAGTAAGATTGCATGCAAGTGTTTTTTTGCCTATGAATGGTCCTTTGTCTTCAGATTGCAAAAACAGCGGTCTCAACAGTGAAAATGCAGCATTTCAGTAACTAGGAAACAGTCTACAGAAAAACTAGACAAGTGTGGGAAAGCTGGGTCAGAAAAAAGTCTGTCTTGAAGTTTAACTAGCATTTATTTAACTGAATGAATGCTCAGTCTTTGCACTGTTTTAATTGTCTGTCTTGACAAAGTTCCCTTCAGCTTTATCTCAGTGAAACCAAAAAACTCTCCCTATTAGTGTCATATATTAAAAGATCTTTAGATTTAATATGAAAAAAGCTATTTGGCTAGAGTTTTAGGGTTGTAAGTGATTTTGATATACAAAGCAGGTATCTGGGCAGTAGATTTATTTAACATTTCCTGAACAGTGGAAACTCAAAATTCATAATCTCAGCACAAGCTATTTCTGTCTGTAGACCTATTTCTTTAAGGAGTTTCACAGAGGACTGTTGTGCCACAAGGAAATATTAAAAATAATTGGTGATTCTGCACCAACTGTGTTCTAATTCATCAGAATGGAGAAGTATTATGGTTTGGTTGGATTATTCTTTATCAAATATTCATTTTAAAAATAAAAAATCTTACAATATATCAAGATGTTCCCCACAAAGCCTAACATGAAAGCCCAAAGTGGCCTCTAGATTTCCTACAGCTACACAATCTCTTCCCGTTCGCCAACATCTCTTAAAGGAACACCAGAACAATCAGTACGATGCATTTTCAAACAATTTCCCTTGGTATGTCTTAGCTAAGATCATATGGGCTAGTCTATACTAGAAAGTTAGGTAGTAGTAGGACATGACATGGAGGAGGAGGAATTTTAACATGGGAGTTACGACTTGGCAGTCAATGTGTACATGTTAGCTTGTCATTGGTAAAACCCTATGGAAACTAAGTTAATATTGTGTCAGCTGGTTGTGGTTAACAATAACATGGCAGATTGTCCCTGTCTTCACTGATTTAGGATTTATTAACATAACTTGACTCAGTTTGATTTTGCACTACCTAAAGTGCTAGTGAAGGAGCACATAGCTGGTTTACACACCATTGCTGATTATTCCATCCTACATAATCCACTATTCGACTCTTTGGTCCTTGATTTCCCTGGTGTTAATCACTGTTTTTATTTCCATTAAAGTGCCCTGCAAAAGGGTTTATTAATCTTTAAAGAACTCTACATTTACTTCTTTAATGCTTGCTAAGAGCAATACTCAAGTCATTCACCAATAAATAAAATCCTTCAGTGCCTCCCATCCTAAAACAAATCCATCTTGAGTTTGATGTTTTTTCATATCATTACATGGTAAAAAATGAATTGGTACTGATTGCCAAAAGAGGGTGATTTTCAGAAACGGAAGGCAGAAGCAGAAATGGCTAAAGTTGATACAGAGAAAGAATCTGCAAAAAAATAAGAAAAGCATATTCGGATTTTGGTTTCACTGCTGTTGCAGCTAACGGAGAAATCAGGCCTCAATGTGTGCAGTAACGCTAGCAAACAATAGACTGAAACCAATAAAATTAAGACACCATTTAGAAACAAAACATGACCTGGTAGGAAAGAACAGAGGGGTTTTTTTTTAATGAAAGCTATAAGAAATTAACAAAAAAAAAACAATGAAAAATGTGCTTTAAAAGCATCGTGTCAAGTTGCGTTCCACACTGCCAAGAATAAAAAGCCTTACACAACTGGGGAAAAATTGATTCTCCCAGCAGCAATTGACATTTGCCGGACAGTGTGGCAGAGAAGTTAAAAATTATCCCACTGTCAGACAACATGGTCAGCTGCTGAATCTCTGACATGTCAGAAAATATCAATGCACACCTGATTTCTCGATTGCAATTCAGTTGGATGAAGCAATGGATATATCAAAAGAAACTCATGTAATTGTTTATATTTGGTGCTCTCACAAAACATTATTGGAAGTTTTTTGTTCTGAAAGCCAATTAAGATGCATGCAACTGGATCTGAACTGATCAACTTGAAGTTAGGAAGTCATTTAAAATGTTAAAGTGGGAAGCCTGCATTGGAATCTGCACAGATGAAGCCCCTTCTTTGTCTGGAGATAGAGCAGGCTTGAAAGCCAAAGTGCTTGTAACTGATACACCACAAAGCCATTGCAACTTGAAACATGGATTGGGAACTTACTGATATTCTGAGTTCTGCTATTACATTTTTTGAACTTTATCAAGATGCAGCCCACAAAGGCATGTCTCTTTGCAATGCTTTGCATAGAAATGGGAGCTGAGCATGATGCTCTGCTGTTTCACACTGAAGTCAGGTGGCTATCCAGGGGAAAGTGTTGCAATGCGTTTATGAACTGAGAAACGGAGTTCAACTTTTTCTAGTGGATTTGAATTTCAGCAACGCAAAGACACTGCGTGATCCCTGCTGGCTTGTGCTTTTAGCTTACCTTGCTGATATTTTTGACAAACTGAATTCTCTAAATGTCTCCTTGCAAGGAGTGGAAAGTACTATTTTTGACCTGCACAATGAGATATCAGCATACAAGAGACAGATAGATCTTTAGAAAACAAAGATCAAAACTGGTTTAAGCATTCCATTCCAGTGGTTAACTGACACTATCAACAAAACAGAATCTGAACTATTGAGCATTGTGGAACCAATCAAGAATCACTTGACTTCTCTCAGAGCCTGTTTGGATAAATATTTTCCCAGAGGAAATGCATCCCTGAATGACTGGATTAGCCAACCTTTTTAGCTGAGGCAGTGACCTTGTCCCATCTCCAAAATGACATTCAGGAGAACCTGACTGAACTTCAGAGTGATAGGACAATGGACATTCAATTGGGGAAAAATAGTCTTTGGGGGATTTTTGGTTGAAAGTTGGTTCAGAATATCCAGCTTTATCAAAGTGTGTGATCAAACCTGTTTTACTGTTGAGCTCATCTTATTTGTGTGAGATCAGGTTCTCTGCACTGGCTGTGCTAAAGACAAAGCACTGTTCGAGACTGGAAGTGGAGGACAACCTCAAAGTGTCGGTTTCAAAAATCTCCCCACAAATTGATAAACTGCCTGCAAAGAAACAGGAACAACCTTCACACTAATTGGCAAGTCTCTACGTATTTGAAACTTACAGGTGTAGGTAATTTAATTAACGTTGTGCTAAGGTCTCTGTTGGGTTTATGAATAGGCTATCAAGCATACTTTTGCATGCATAGGTGTTGGAACTAGAGGTGTTGCCACACTCCCTAGTGGTTTCCACCATGTACAGGGTTTACAGTATGGCTCGTAGTACCCCCACTATACAAATTGTTCCAGCACCCATGTTTGCATGTGTCTATTTTTGTCGGGGGGCGGGGGAGGCACAGCCAAAACTTGTAACTCAAACAGGGGGCTCAGCTCAAAAGGTTTGAAAACTGCTGACTTAAAGGATGTGTTGACCCATTATACAGGAGAAGAATTTACTCCTGGGGGAATTCTGCACCACTGTGCGTGCATAATTAATGAGCTGTGCATACCTTTAAGTTTGGGGGCAGAAAAAAGCTTCTGCCAGAAAGTTGCTACAGTTCTGCCTTTGCCCACCAGATAGAACAGAGCAGCAGCTCCAGGCCAGTTAAGGAAGAGAAAGAGTCTGCCTTCTTCACAGTGCCTATTGGGCCAGGTCAGGAGACAGGGTCTATGGGAAGACAGACAGCGTGGGGCTGGGGGGTCAGATAGGGGCTCATAAGGGCTAGTCGGAGAGGACAGACTGGGGCAGGAGCTAAATGGGAGTGAAGGCAAAGGGCCACAGGGGGGAGGGAGATGCAGGGCCACATGGTGACAGGGAGGGGCTGCAGGGCCACATAGGGATAGGGGTGGCTGAATGGGGGCACAGAGACATGGAGACAGGAGGAGAGGGTGCGGGGTCACATGGGGATGCGGGAAGTGGGTGTATGAGTGGGGATGAAGGGACACATGTGGACAGGGCTGCAAGAACACACAGGGACCGGGGCAGATGTGCCTGACTGAAGGGGAGGCTGGGGTCAGCCAAGGTCTACATGGGGGAAGCTCCCTAACAATCCCTTCCCACCCACCTCAAAAAACCTGTTCCATACTTTTCCCACCCATATCCAACAACCCTCCAAGTTCACATCCAAACTCCCAGAAATTACTTCCCTCTCCCTCAGCTCCTCCATTAGCCCTGACTCTCTGAAGCCTTTGCACTGCTTTTGAGGGGAGTGGGAAATACGGTTCTGTATTGTAGTTTAAATGAATTATTACTCAGTTCTGTATTAATTTGCCTAGTAAGGAATCTATTTGTCAAAAACCATTTCCTGTACCTTTTTTGTTGTCTGTATTGTTACAGACATACTTGCTGACAGGTATTTTGAAATAAATGACCAAAAATAATTGAAACTGGTGTGATTAGATTGTGTTATCTTGACAAATAAAATATGCAGAATTTGAAAATATTGTGTGCAGAATTTTTATTTTTTTGTCACAGTATTCTCCCAGGAGAAAGAATTTCACCCTACATGCATACCTTGTGAATTCACACTGACCAGGTCATTTCACATTACTGAAAATTGCATGTTAGTGAGTCAGTGAACAAAAAAGGCAGAGAATGCATCAAAAGTATTTTGTTCACTTATTTTAAAAGATATAGTTCGGTTTGTGTTGGTTATACCATAATGGAGCATAGTAAGTGTACCTAGTATAGCTTGTAACAATAATTATTACTTAACAAAAACACATCACTGCAGAACTCTGCTGTTTAAATGGCATCAGAGAAACTGGAATAGGCAGCAATTTTTGGTGTTAACTGTGAATGTATATGTTCCCTAAGTTCTACGGAATTTACAGAGATTTAAGGAGAATCAGAGCACCCCTGAGACAAAAATCTGGCCTTTGAGGCCACATTACACAGAACTGTGGTTACAAGAAATAAGTTGGTATTGAAAGTTTACAAAATATAAGTGAGTGTATTAATTCCGTATCAACTGTATGCAGTTAACTTTTTTCTGAGTAGCTAGGTTCACTAGCTCTTTTCAGAGAGCTAAAGTAAATATTAAAAAAATAGTCATGCCTTGTTTTAGCAGTAAAAAATACATTGTCCTCCAAAATTTCTACAAATATAAAACAAGCTCATAAACTGTAAATGGATTTGCTTACTTGTTATCAGACTTTTTGTAACTTGTCTATTTTCAGATTGTAAAAGGTGGCTTTGGGAACTTAAATGCTTGACAGATTTTATCTACTTTAGAAGTGTTACATGTGATTGAATTAAGTTCTCTCCAGGCTTGGATGCTCTGAAATCAATGAGTGTCTTGTTTTCAATGGGAGAAAGCTCAAGCCCCTTCAAATACTTGGTTTTGTTGGGGTTTTGTTTTGTTTTTGAGTGCAGCAGTTTGTTTAGATGTGTTTCAAAATTAGAATTAAGAGGAAATAAAGCAATCACTATCCACAGCATGTGCCCTGATGGCTGTCAGCAGTTAGTTAATCCTATTCCCATAAATTTCTAGTAAAAGATTAATAGTTTTTGGTATTATATTCATTTAAGTTGTTAGTTCATATCACAGCATGAAAAGAGATTTATACATACATGATGTTTTCCTATTTGAGTCTATTACAACACAATTGCTTCTCTCTTATCAAATCTAAGGCCCCATATGGTACATAGCTTTACTCAAATGAGTAGTCTTATTAATTTTGGTGTGACTATTCATGTGAATAGAAGTTATATCTTTCCATGTTTTGAAGATCAAGGCCCTAATATGTAGCCTTATGAGAGCATCTGGCTGTCTTCCTCTTGAGCTGCTGCTAAAACATGCTATCCTTCTGAATTATGGATATAAATATTGGTGTAAAGTCCATTTTGTAAATGTAAGTACCCAACTCAATACATTATAGATATAGGTTCCAATTCAGTAGATACTTGCACATGTAAGTAACTTTACTCACTGGACTACTCCTACAAGCAAAATTAAGCATATATGAAGTGTTTCCAGGATTTCAAGATGACTGTAAAGCTCCATTTTTTTAAAAAAGAGAGCATCTTAAACCCTTTCTCACCACTTTTAATTTTTTTTCTTAAGAATGATCAGAGATTCCCTTTTCATACTAGAGACAAGGACAAGACTTACTGATGTCAGCCTCAAAATTCGATGTCATTTGAGACCTTTACCTCACATCCTTACTCTTAAGATTCTGCATACCAAAAACAAACAACAAAAAGCAAATAACTATTCAATCTTAGGCTTTGTGGATAAAAAAAACCAATTACCATTTAGAGAAAAAATTGCATTACTGCCACAATAAGTAATCCACAAAATCTGCATGCATTGCAGGTTTACAAGACATTTCTTCAGAATTCTACTGTACTTAAGTAAATAAAGGGGTATTAAAAAACTGCAATCATCTAACAAACCAGAATAAAATGCCACACTTGTTCTCTGTAATCTGAACAAAACACACATCAATCACTCCACAGACCCGTAGTGTGGGACTCCCTGGCAAGATGTGTTCTAACACAATTAAAATCACTTCTGTAGAGCAGGGTTAGAGGAGACAGAATAAGGAACAGAATCTAGATAGAGGAGGTAGCCATATTATGCTGCACTGTATATAGACATCAGGTCTTAACCCTTCTGAGTGAAATATCTGTGGTCATATTAAGCTGCCACAATGAGTAAGGCAAACAAGATTGTGCTAACACTATGGAAGCAGGTGAATGGAAAATTTTATAGAGACCGTGAGCCACTCAGCAGACAAACTACTATTCAGGAACTTGAGAGGCTATAACCACAGGGCCAAACATACGTGGACACAGATTTGGTGCATGGGTAGGGCTAGCCACATACCGTACTCTTTATATTCCAGAGCTACAGTGGCACACATGAGCTACTGTTATCTGGCTGGCTTAGACGCACCTAGCCCTATAGCGATGCACGAGGTAGGCAGGCTAACTCCCCAGCTCTGGATCTAGCCCCGTGGTTTTCCACCTGCCCTTCGCAGACCGGGCGGGGCGGGGCGCAAACTATGTCGAAGATTTCCAAAGGGGGTCTGAAATTGTCTAGGCGTTTGCAACTGAACAAACGTTGAAAAGCACCGCACTAGCCCGCTATGGCTTGGAAGAGTCACACCCACTCCGGGTGGGAGCTCTCCAGCTGCACCCCCGCTGAAGACAGCAATAAGCCGAGGGCCAGGGCTGGCTCAGCGCGCCCCCCTGCCCACAGCGGTAGAGTCCCCTCCCGCATGCCCTGGTCGCCGCAGAGCAGCGGCAGGAGCCGGGGGCTCAGCCCAACGCTCGGAGCGCCCAGCGCGGGGGAGCCCCGAGACCGGCTCAAAGGAGGCGTCTGCAGGCACCGCTTGCGCCAGCCCCAGCAGAGGCCAGGGAAGCAGCGGCTCCGGAGACCGGGCATCTCACCTGCCAGGCGCTCGGGCTGCTCCCGGGCTCCTCTCCAGCTGCCCCGGGCTTCTGCTGTGATAGAAGCCGCGAGGGCGAGGGCGGCGGCGGCGGCGGCCTCTCCAGGTAACAGCTGGGCTCCGGCTCCCGGGACCAGCCTCTCAGCAGCCAGCCGCCAGCCCCGCCCGCTGCTTGCTCCGAGCCGGGGGCAGGGCCAGGCGGGTGGCGGGGAGGCGGAGCTCGGGGGGGGCGCTGCAGTCGGTGCAGCAGGAGCCGCGCGCGGCAGCCAGCGGAGGGAGGAACGGGGCTGGGCTGGGTCTAGACGCAGAGGGCCCCGCGCTCGGGGGTGCCCACGCCAGGCCGTGCCCCAGGCAGGTCTCTTGCATGGCCTCGGTGAGGGGGCAAATGACAGGAGCTCAGCGTGCACCCAGTTCCCCTCCCCGGCCTGGGGCCGCTTGGCGCACACGTTTTGAACGGTTGGCCCCAGAGCCGTCCACACGCACAGGACCAGCTGAGGATGTCTGCTGTCCTAGGGGGACAAACATCTGCAGGAGGGCGCTATGCGTCTCCCACGTCTGTGGCGGGGACCCTCGCTTCTGCACAGCCATGAGCCTGCCTCAATCCCATCCAACCGCCTCCAGCCTAGAAAGAGCGATGCAAAACCTAGAAAGAAAGGTCAAAGGAAAATGGAGTCAGGACTGGAGGGTTGGGATGAACAGAGAGCATCAAAGGCCAGAGTCTTCAGGGGAAGAGCAGGGACAAACAGGGATGGGGGGAAATCCGAAGGGACCGGCGGAGTTGCATGAGCAGCATAGGAAACATCAGAGGAGTAGTCTGACAATAGAGAAACAGAATCAGTTTATTGAACCTTGTGTCAAAAGAAAAATCTGAAAGAAAAACAACATATGTAATTTCTGGAACTGTGCACTCTAGCATTAACTTTCTCCCAGTCCACAGACAGTAGTTAAAATCTGGACGATTTAAGGAATTTTTGCGAGGTAAGGGCTGCTTTGGACACTGCTTCCATGAATTACTGCTATCCACCCCTATGGTCTGCGTGAAATGAATTTGCTACGCTCAGGCTGGTTCCAAGTGAGCAAATGTCCACATCACAGGAAATGCCCTCACAATTTGTGCCCCTTGTTGGGAGTCTCAGCAGCAAGGATAAGGACTAAATTGGGATTTTGATTGAATTATTCGCTCTTCCAGAACAGAGTTGAGCCACGTTGGTAATTGTGCCTGGATGTGAGCTACATAACTGTTTACTTTGTTGTCAGATTCACTCCAGTTATAACATATAGAACATATATACATTTTTAATGGTTCTTTTCTATTGACTTCTGTAGCTAGATCTGTGTAAACCAGCATGGTTGAGTGGTTGGAGCAAGGTACCAGGAGTTATGAGAACTAGCATCTATTCCAAAGTTTGTCACAAGCTTTGAGCAAGGCATGTAACCTCTCTGTAATTCAGTTACTTCATATCTAATCTGTGGGGGATTTTATGGGGATAGTAAGACTTTTTGAGATCTTAAGATGAAAAGTGCTCTGTACATTATTATAAGGTTAACACTGTACAGATGATCTGTTTATCTACTTGTTTTTATTAAAATGTAAGTAAAATGTATGGACATACAAAAACATTTTTTAGTTTTGCTTGTAAGAGATGAGAGGTGAAAGGAAGAGGACGATGAGAAAGGATACTTATATTTAGAGAGGGGAAATGAAAAGCACAAAAGGCCTTTCATCTGTGAAAGGAAAAAGGCAAAAGACAGATATGGCAAAAACCAGCTGTCTCCGAATTCATACCCCTCTCTTATGCTCCTTTGAATCAGAGCAGTCGCTGTGTTAGTTAGTACCCATTACGCCTTTGGCATTTAGGGTAGTCCCTCTGAGGGTACCTAAAAATCAACAAGCAACAGTAGTTGAAGGTCAAAGTGTATTTAGTAGACCTACTGCAAAAAACAAAAACAAAAAATATATAGCACTGATTTATTTGATTCATTATCACCCAGAGTAAGTCAGAGAGGCCTCTTTTTGTCTCCAGGCTTGACATACAAGATCAATTGAGTTTATTAATCTGTGGCACTATGTCAGGTGGTCCTGTGTGCAGTCTGAGGGGTTAGGTATCTCCTGATTTGCACAAATCCATGAAGAGAAAGAAAAGAGTATTAGTGTAAGGAATGATCAGGTTAGTCCAATGTTTGAAATGACACCTAAAACAATCTAAGGTGCACACTTAATGTAGCTCTCTGAAGCTGTGACCCATCGATTATCTGATGGGTCCAAGAGGAAAGCAAAACAAAAAGCCATAATGCATCTTGCCAAATTGTGCAAATATTGTAAATATGAGAAAAAACTCTTCCCATCCCTCTTAATTCTCCAAGTTGATCATAAAATGAGGTTAGTTTTTAAATTATGAGGGGAAAAAGCATGGTAGCTTAGGTGCTAAAGTATGTAGGATATTGGCTATTTGGTTTATGCAACTTGCTAATGAGTTGACAACAAATGACAACAAAATACAGCAGAAACCATCTTGCAGACTACACAGCAAATAAAAACAGGCCAAGAGGTTTGATAAGGGCTCACATTTCTTTCACTTATAAAAGCCAATTTCGTCCAGAAGCTAACATGAACTTGAAAATGTATAAATACTGTTTCCTAATTCAAATGGTAGAATGTTGGCTATGGTGAATTGTCCACATTTTCCAAGTCTTGATTTTATGGGTGTGTATGTTCATGTGTGAGGATCCAAATCAGGCAGATGCAATAAGCAGGATCTTCAGCTGGTGTAAATCAGCACAGTTCTTGTTGACTTCATTATTGCACGAGAATGTGGAACAGGACTGAGGGAAAGCAATGCAACTATGCCAATATATACATGCTGAGGATCTAGCTCACTATTTGTAAAAACTGGAAATATACTGGTGAATACTCTTCAGAACTGCTGCTGAATACACCAGTATAGACTGGAACAAAAATTACAGTTGTTAAATACAGAAGAATCCTATGCAGATTTTCAATGTCCACTTCCTCATGTATACCAACTGTTCAGATTCCTCAGGATTGAAATTGTGTTCATTAAACTAGAAGGGTGAGAAAAGATGTAATGGTTTTGTTAAGGCTTCTGGCTTTTTTTTAAAACTGAAAAATGTGCCAATATATATTTTTTTCTAAATGCCTGTATAGATACCGGATCCCATTTTGTTGGTAGTTTTTTTTTATTTAGTCAGACCATTCCCTCAGTCTGGATCTGCTCTCTAGTGGAATACTGATTCAAAGTAGAAAGTTGATGACATGGCATGTGTATGACATACACAGTTTGGTGGCTTTAACTGACAGCTACAAGTTGTAACAATAAGCCTCTACCATTAAGTCTGTTCTATAACCTGTAAGAATTCAGTTTATAGTGCAGTATGGCATAGAATTTCCAAAAGTGCTAAAGGGCAACACTGAGTACCTTTGAAAAGTCTACCCTACATGTCTATGGAATGACAGTAGTGCCACAGATTAATAAACTCAATTTATCTTGTATGTCAGGCCTGGAGACAAGAAGAGGAGAGTCACCTGTATTTGCTTTTGACTTAATCTTGTAAGGTTGGATTAAAAAGTTGTGGTTACATTTCCTACCCCTAACATGGGCTCATACATACAGGCTGGCAGATATTAGACTAAGATGGCACCTGCTGTGTTTGGTTGTTTATTCAGAATGGTAAAGATGGGAGATAACCCTAGCTGTAGTTCTTTTATCCAGTTATACCACTGAAGAATAATCAATTTAAATGCAAACAGCTGCAGCTGCATGTAAGATGTCATTGTACACACAATAGCAGGCTTAGATGCCAGGTTCTCATTCATGCACCATAGGAATGTAATTCATTTCACTATGATATAAGGTGACATAACAGAACACAACTGCTCAGCCAGTGTCATTGTGAAAGTGAAGCACAGCAGGCCACAAAGACTGCAGAAATTATTCCAGTGCAGTGACCATAAATGTCATATAATACCAGACAGACAACATTGCAGCACATAACCAAGCTTCTCCATCTTCTGTTCTATTTCTTAAAGAAGGCCTTCATTCCAGGGAAAGCATACATCCATTTACCTATTGCTTGATTTTCATAATCAGCCTTGCCAAGTTTTCAGGTAAAGTTCTAAAGCTATCCCTGTGGCATCATAATTATTTCTACAACGACAAATAGTGTTGTCACAAATTAGACTTATTCCTGTGAGATCAAACAAACAATGTAGATTGTAAACTGTGCAGAGTAGAAATTTTCTCTTACCGTGTATTTGTACAGTGTCTGCTACTATGGGTATAGTACATTTAATAATAGTGAAGTTAGGCTATGAGGAGGAAAGCTGAAATCCAGGTTGAAGTGGCCATAATAATAACAAAAGGAATACAGAAAATGCCTGGTGATGAGCTTTCATTTTTTTTAAATTCACAATATGCCTGTTGCAATACTGCTGTTTATCATAGATATGCCGGTAAGGCTGCATGTATGGTTGCTAATATGAAGTTCCCTTTACTGAAATGCTTGCAGCAGAGCCAATGACTGTAACTGATATTTCATTTCCATCTGCAACAAATACACCATCGCCTGTGTGGTATATTTTGATGTAATGTACATCCGAAATAGTAATGGGTTTTTGATAAGTCATGTTTAAATATGGAGCATAGAGTTTCTCTTTGCTTGGCATGTTTATATAAACATAGCAATGCTAGGAGCTAAAAGGTACATCACAGCTCATGCATCAAGGAATACTGAGAGGAAAGTCCCAGTATTGTATGGACGATGCAGATAATTCTTTAAAATTACTAGATAACATGAAACAGCCTTATATCTAATACTAGTATGTCATGTCTCAATAATCTGTACATAAAATGCCGTGAAGGCAAACAACAGCATATATAGCGAAAAAAGATCAGACTGTAATAAGATAGACAGAAAATACCACTATGTGATTTATCAGCCATCTGGCACAATCCAAGCAACACTCATTCATGGGAGGTTCTAGTTTTCTGATTAGTTACCACAGCAACAGGTCTTCAGAGTATGCTTTAACGTCATGCACCTGTCAGCACCCATTTGACTACACAGTTTACCTTATGCACTGGTGGGCTGCCAAAGATGACATTCTTCCCAGTTTACTTTTTTGTTTGCACCAAGTCTTCCATTATACAATTAATGTGCTTTTTAGGGGATTTAGAACTTGAACATGGGTTTTAAAAAGTGGCATACAAAAGTGAAGCTCTTAGCTCAAAAGTGAAGAAAATTATTACTATTATTAAGCCATTTCCAGGTTATCGTGATACAGAAATTAGTAGGTGCTGGCTGGTTTTAAGGTGGCTTCAGATAACTCAGAAATATTTTAAATCTAAAATAAAAAATTCATAGTTTGATCTAAGCACTATTGGTATGTTGGAAAAAAATATAAATTAAAAATAGCCAAGATTCTTCCTCTCAAAGACAGAAATTTCTGCATATTCTTTTTTTTCTCTTGTGTAGTTTTATGGAAATCAGAAAATGTCCAAAGGCTACATGAATGGCCTTCATACGTTTCACAGCATACAACCGGTGAAAAATTGGTTGTTAGCGGAAGAACAACACTTTTCAAAAAGTTTGGAATCCTTGGCAGCCTTTGTATATTATTCCTAGTATAGTTATAGCGTTACAGAAATGTCAAAAATGAAATAGCCACGGTAATGAAATTTAACTACTACTGCGTGTGTACAGCAGCCAAAAGAAACTGAGCAGTTTAGATGTTTGGTAATGGCTGCTGTATGGAGGGAGTTGTTTAACCATAGGTCATTGGGTCAAGCTTAGCCCAAGTTAGTAGTGACTGAATGGTGTTGACAACTGGCAGAACATGAAGGATGAGGTCCCGCTGAGGTCAATGTGAGTTCTGACCATTTCTTCTCTATGTATGGAGCATGCACCTGTAGATAGGCAACAAAAACTACACTATCCATTAACAAGTTTTGTCCTGGAACAGCCCCGGGTTTTGGGTTGGGGATGGATCATTTCCAGAGGTGGAGTCATGGAATTCCTCCACTTAAAGGCAGTACTACTAGTCCTGCTTTAATAAACAATGAAGCATCATGGTCAGAATCTGTGAAGGCAAACCCCAGCAGTATAGCCTTTGCTATTAGTATTATCATAGTATTACTAATTTTTCTGCTACCTGTAGTCACATTGATTCTTTCATCAGAGGCTGACGTTGTGTCACTAATGGGTTTTTTGTTCTTAAACAATGAAAATGTGTCTATCCCCCCCCCCCCAAAATTAGAGACCAGCTCTAAACTATGCTGCTTGCTTCCAGATATAGGGGAAGCTATATATAAATATAATGGGTATTACCTTGTTCATTTGTTCAGGGGACGAGGCGGAGGGGGAATCATCAGCAGTTTTTGCAGAAATCAATTCAATGGTAGTGAAATGAAAGAGGAAATCAAAGTGACTGGATTGATTGAATGCTTACAGTCTTAATAGCGGATGAAGAATCAATTATCCTTTCTGTGCCATTTAATCTCCTTTAAAGAGGCTGACACAGATTAGAAAAATAAGAGCACTGTATCTGATGTGGAGAGGACCAATGAGTGGTAATTGACATCAACCTCAGACTTTTGTCTAATATGGAGAAAAATCAAAACAATAAAATCTGGCGTTAGGGCAATCCTGACTAGATGGCTAGAATATGTGGTTTTGGGGCGTAAGGGCTCAAAAGTCAAATCCTAGTGATCTAAAAAAGTCCCTTTTGTTTACTCTTTATCAAACTATGACACAAGTGTGGTTGAAGAAGGCTGAAGTAAAAGGGGGAAAAAAACACCATGAAAGCTTTAAGAGACAAACAAATGTTGTCATCACTTAAAGACCATATTAATGTAGTAGTAGTCGTAGATCTCATATGGTGTGGCCCATGTAAAAGCTCTGCAGCTAGCCCGTGGAGAATTTCCTCTGGTGCAGACACTGCATAGGGTCACCTACATTGCCCCAGCCTTTCCCCCTCGTAAGATCCAGCACAGGGGTCAGCCAAAGATAGGGTTGGGGGATGAGGGAGGCATGTCAAGGAAATCTCAATAGTGATTAGGAAATTCCATGAGACCAGCTGTCCTGGGGAGATTTTTGCCACTGAGGGTTTAAAGCTCACAAGCATAGCTAGTCTCACCAGATTCCAGCTGCAGCTAAGCCAAAACCAGAAAACAAGTCAGTTCCAGCTTTGGAACAATCTAGAATCAAAATCATTGTGCAGGGTAGGATTCTAATCTGAAGGGATACTTGAAGGGATCATAATCAAGGTTCTAGTTTCGCCAGTCTCAGTTTTTTATCATCCCATTCTAAGCCCTCTTAATTAGAAGGTTTTGAGTAGAAATCTAGCAATAGGCACAGCACAGCTATTGCAAACTAACAGTGTTTATTATTGTGTCAAGGAATTATTTTGTTGTGTACCAGCAGAAAACTAAGTCAGAGAACATACAGTATTATGAATTATGATTAACTTAGGGGAAGCTATATTTATCTAAAATTGTACATTCAGGCTAGCGTGTTTTTCTCTGTACTTGAAGAATCATTCAGCATTGAGGATGTATGAAACTTTTGTTGCAAACAATGGGAAATTCACCAGATTTTGGGGTATGTTTGGGGACCGGCCTGAACCCAACCCCCTGATTTGAATAGTCCTGAAAGGGGCTTTGGAACTCTATCTGAAATGTGAAAGATAAAAAGTAGAACTGGCATAGAAATAGGTTGAGCAGCGAATTCTAACCCAAATTCAGCTCAAGATCTGGGGTTTTGGTTGGGGCCCATCAGGAGCATAAGCTGAAATATCTAGAGATTTGAGGAGGAGCAATAACATGTAATTTTAGACAGGACCACTCAGAAAGCATCTAATGAATCATTTCTTTTAAGAGAATTTATGCTAGCAGTTTATTTAATATGCACTTGGATCGCTTTGGAATTTATGACCCATTCATACACAGTGATCATTAAAATGCAATTTCTCTGTACTAGCAGCATTAATGACATTGCAAGGACTCCAGGGAATGAGGAACAGGAAAAGACCTCTGACCCAATAAATCTATTCCCTGTGATAGGAGGGAAGGTGCTCTCATGTGTTGGTAACTGGTTAAAAGATAGGAAACAAAGGGTAGGTATAAATTGTCAGTTTTCAGAATGGAGAGAGGTAAATAGTGGTGTCCCCTAGGGGTCTGTACTGGGCCCAGTCCTATTCAACATATTCATAAATGATCTGGAAAAGGGGATGAACAGTGAGGCGGCAAAATTTGCAGATGATACAAAAGTACAAAAAATAGTTAAGACCCAGGCAAACTGCTGGGTTTTTATTTGTCTGTGGGTTTTTGAATTCACTTTTTCAACCCTTTCTCCCCAACTAGGAAGCCTAATGCCTATCTGTGTCTGCACGTCCTCACATCATATATATGGTCACCACTCTCCCTCTCTTTTCCCCACATTTTCTCTCTTCTGTCCTTTTCTGACCCTTTTTAACTTCAAATCTTATTTTGTTTGTATTTTTTTGCCAATTTGTTTTTTCTCTTTTTCTTCTTTGTGGGTCCTCTGCGCCCTTGTCTCATCCCTTCCCTCCCCATGCACGTTCCCCAGAAGACTGCGAGTAGCTCACAGTGGAGGGATGGAAATCTGCTGGTGGCTGGGAAGGGCTGCATCTGTTCTTGAAGCAGAGCTGAGGGCCGAAGGAACAAGGAAGAGAAGCTTGGACTACTTGGCTCCTAAGTGCTAACTGATCCAGCAGCCCCTGTGTACATAAGCTTCTCCAATGGTTGCCTGAATTCAAGGACACTAGGGAAGCAGAGCTGGTGGGAAAGTGGGAGTTTTCAAGATAAGTCATGCAAACCCCACAATATTTTGATTCTGAAATATTACTACAGTGCTCCAGGAGTTATAGTTTGGGTTCCTCATGCTCTCATTCTCTCTCTACAGGCTGAGCTCCCTGCACAGGATACATCTCACATGATATACCAGACTTCCCTTTTGAGGATGGGACTTGATGCATCATGGGAAATGAAATCCATCTCAGAACAGATCAGGAGCATGAGGTATCTAAACAATTCCCACAAGATACCGTGGCGATGTTTCAGCATCCAAAGATGACAGTTTTCATGAGTTCGGTTTTTTGACATAAAAATCAGTTTTCTACAGAAAGAGTTTTCTTTTACAAAAAAATTAATAGATCTGTCAAGCGATTAAAAAATTAATTGTGATTAATCGTACCATTAATCACGCTGTTAAACAATAAGAGAATACTATTCATTTAAATATTTTTGGATGTTTTCTACATTTTCAAATATATTTTCAGTTACAACACAGAACACAAAGGGTACAGTGCTCACTTTATATTTATTTTTATTACAAATATTTGCACTGAAAAAAACAAAAGAAGTAAGATTTTTTCAATTCACCTAATACAAGTATTGTAATGCAATCATTTTACTATGAAAGTTGAACTGACAAATGTAGAATGATATACAAAAAAAACCTGCATTCAAAAATAAAACAATGTAAAATTGTAGAGCTTGCAGGTCCATTCAGTCCTACATCTTGTTCAGCCAAATGCTCAGACAAACAAATTTGGTTACAATTTGCAGGAGATAATGCTGCCAGCTTCCTGTTTGCAATGTTACCTGAAAGTGAGAACAGGCATTCCCATGGCACTGTTTTAGCGGTGTCCCAAGACATTTACCTACCAGATGTGCTAAAGATTCATATGTCCCTTAATGCTTCAACCACCATTCCAGAGGACATGTGCCCATGCTGATAGCGGGTTCTGCTCAATAATGATCCAAAGCAGTGTGGACCCACACATGTTAATTTTCATAGAATCATAGAATATCAGGGTTGGAAGGGACCTCAGGAGGTCATCTAGTCCAACCCCCTGCTCAAAGCAGGACCAATCCCCAATTAAATCATCCCAGCCAGGGCTTTGTCAAGCCTGACCTTAAAAACCTCTAAGGAAGGAGATTCCACCACCTCCCTAGGCAACGCATTCCAGTGTTTTACCACCCTCCTCGTGAAAAAGTTTTTCCTAATATCCAACCTAAACCTCCCCCACTGCAACTTGAGACCATTACTCCTTGTCCTGTCCTCTTCCACCACTGAGAATAGTCTAGAACCATCCTCTCTGGAACCACCTCTCAGGTAGTTGAAAGCAGCTATCAAATCCCCCCTCATTCTTCTCTTCTGCAGACTAAACAATCCCAGTTCCCTCAGCCTCTCCTCATAAGTCATGTGTTCCAGACCCCTAATCATTTTTATTGCCCTTCACTGGACTCTTTCCAATTTATCCACATCCTTCTTGTAGTGTGGGGCCCAAAACTGGACACAGTACTCCAGATGAGGCCTCAACAATGTCGAATAGAGGGGGACGATCACGTCCCTCAATCTGCTCGCTATGCCGCTACTTATACATCCCAAAATGCCGTTGGCCTTCTTGGCAACAAGGGCACACTGCTGACTCATATCCAGCTTCTCGTGCACTGTCACCCCTAGGTCCTTTTCCGCAGAACTGCTGCCTAGCCATTCGGTCCCTAGTCTGTAGCTGTGCATTGGGTTCTTCCGTCCTAAGTGCGGGACCCTGCACTTATCCTTATTGAACCTCATCAGATTTCTTTTGGCCCAATCCTCCAATTTGTCCAGGTCCCTCTGTATCCTATCCCTGCCCTCCAGCGTATCTACCACTCCTCCCAGTTTAGTATCATCTGCAAATTTGCTGAGAGTGCAATCCACACCATCCTCCAGATCATTTATGAAGATATTGAACAAAACCAGCCCCAGGACCGACCCCTGGGGCACTCCACTTGACACCGGCTGCCAACTAGACATGGAGCCATTGATCACTACCCGTTGAGCCCGACAATCTTGCCAACTTTCTACCCACCTTATAGTGCATTCATCCAGCCTGTACTTCTTTAACTTGCTGACAAGAATACTGTGGGAGACAGCATCAAAAGCTTTGCTAAAGTCAAGAAACAATACATCCACTGCTTTCCCTTCATCCACAGAACCAGTAATCTCATCATAGACGGCGATTAGATTAGTCAGGCATGACCTTCCCTTGGTGAATCCATGCTGACTGTTCCTGATCACTTTCCTCTCATGTAAGTGCTTCAGGATTGATTCTTTGAGGACCTGCTCCATGATTTTTCCAGGGACTGAAGTGAAGCTGACTGGCCTGTAGTTCCCAGGATCCTCCTTCTTCCCTTTTTTAAAGATTGGCATTACATTAGCCTTTTTCCAGTCATCCGGGACTTCCCCCGTTCGCCACGAGTTTTCAAAGATAATGGCCAATGGCTCTGCAATCACAGCCGCCAGTTCCTTTAGCACTCTCGGATGCAACTCGTCCGGCCCCATGGACTTGTGCACGTCCAGCTTTTCTAAATAGTCCCTAACCACCTCTTTCTCCACAGAGGGCTGGCCATCTATTCCCCATGTTGTGATGCCCAGCGCAGCAGTCTGGGAGCTGACCTTGTTAGTGAAGACCGAGGCAAAAAAAACATTGAGTACATTAGCTTTTTCCACATCCTCTGTCACTAGGTTGCCTCCCTCGTTCATTAAGGGGCCCACACTTTCCTTGGCTTTCTTCTTGTTGCCAACATACCTGAAGAAACCTTTCTTGTTACTCTTAACATCTCTCGCTAGCTGCAGCTCCAGGTGCGATTTGGCCCTCCTGATTTCATTCCTACATGCCTGAGCAATATTTTTATACTCTTCCCTGGTCATATGTCCAACCTTCCACTTCTTGTAAGCTTCTTTTTTATGTTTAAGATCCGCTAGGATTTCACCGTTAAGCCAAGCTGGTCGCCTGCCATATTTACTATTCTTTCGACACATCAGGATGGTTTGTCCCTGTAACCTCAACAGGGATTCCTTGAAATACAGCCAGCTCTCCTGGACTCCTTTCCCCTTCATGTTAGTCCCCCAGGGGATCCTACCCATCCGTTCCCTGAGGAAGTCGAAGTCTGCTTTCCTGAAGTCCAGGGTCCGTATCCTGCTGCTTACCTTTCTTCCCTGTGTCAGGATCCTGAACTCAGCCAACTCATGGTCACTGCCTCCCAGATTCCCATCCACGTTTGCTTCCCCTACTAATTCTTCCCGGTTTGTGAGCAGCAGGTCAAGAAAAGCTCCCCCCCTAGTTGGCTCCTCTAGCACTTGCACCAGGAAATTGTCCCCTACACTTTCCAAAAACTTCCTGGATTGTCTATGCACTGCTGTACTGCTCTCCCAGCAGATATCAGGAAAATTAAAGTCACCCATGAGAACCAGGGCGTGCGATCTAGTAGCTTCCGCGAGCTGCCGGAAGAAAGCTTCATCCACCTCATCCCCCTGGTCCGGTGGTCTATAGCAGACTCCCACCACTACATCACTCTTGTTGCTCACACTTCTAAACTTAATCCAGAGACACTCAGGTTTTTCTGCAGTTTCGTACCGGAGCTCTGAGCAGTCATACTGCTCCCTTACATACAGTGCTACTCCCCCACCTTTTCTGCCCTGCCTGTCCTTCCTGAACAGTTTATAACCATCCATGACAGTACTCCAGTCATGTGAGTTATCCCACCAAGTCTCTGTTATTCCAATCACGTCATAATTCCTTGACATCACCAGGACCTCCAGTTCTCCCTGCTTGTTTCCAAGGCTTTGTGCATTCGTATATAAGCACTTGAGATAACCTGCTGATCGCTCCTCATTCTCAGTATGAGGCAGGAGCCCTCCCCTCACAGACATTCCTGCCTGTGCTTCCTCCCGGTATCCTGCTTTCCCACTTACCTCAGGGCTTTGGTCTCCTTCCCCCGGTGAACCTAGTTTAAAGCCCTCCTCACTAGGTTAGCCAGCCTGCTCGCAAAGATGCTCTTCCCTCTCTTCGTAAGGTGGAGCCCGTCTCTGCCTAGCACTCCTCCTTCATGGAACACCAAGAACACCTCATCATCTGAGTCAGATGCCACCAGGGGAAGGTTGATTTTCTTTTTTGGTGGTTCTGGTTCTGTAGTTTCCATATCAGAGTATTGCTCTTTTAAGACTTCTGAAAGCATGCTCCACACCCCGTCCCTCTCAGATTTTGGACGGCACTTCAGATTCTTAAACCTTGAGTCAAGTGCTGTAACTATTTTTAGAAATCCCATATTGGTACCTTCTCTGTGTTTTTTCAAATCTGCAGTGAAAGTGTTCTTAAAATGAATATGTGCTGGGTCATCATCTGAAACTGCTATAACTTGAAATATATGGCAGAATGTAGGTAAAACAACAGAAGCCATACAATTCTTCCCCCCCCAAGGAGTTCAGTCACAAATTTAATAAATGCATTATTTTTTTAACAAGCATCATCAGGATGGACGCATGTCCTCTGGATTGGTTGCCGAAACATGAAGGGGCGTGTGAATGTTTAGCATATCTGGCACATAAATACCTTGCAACACCTGCTACAAAAGTGCCATGTGAACATACTGTTCTGACTTGAAGGTGACATTGTAAATAAGAAGCAGGCAGCATTATTTCCCATAAATGTAAACAAACTTGTTTCTCTTAGTGGTTGGCTGAATAAGAAGTAGGACTGAGTGGACTTGTAGGCTCTAAACTTTTGCATTGTTTTGTTTTTGAGTGCAGTTATGTAACAAAAAAAATCTACATTTATAAGTTGCACTTTCATGATAAAGAGATTGCACTACAGTACTTGTATGAGATGAATTGAAAAATACTATTTCTTATTTTTACAGTGCAAATATTTGTAATAAAAATAATAATATAAAGTGAGCACCGTACACTTTGTATTCTGTGTTGTAACAGAAATCAATATATTTGAAAATGTAGAAAAATACGCAAAAATATTCAGTACATTTCAATTGGTATTCTATTGTTTAACAGTGCTATTAATTGCAATTAATTAATTGTGATTAATTTTTTTAGTTAATCACATGAGTTAACTGTGATTAACTGACAGCCCTAAACATTAATTTAGTCAAAAAAATCAATTTTCTGTGGAAAAAACAGTTTTGATGGAAATTTTTTGAACAGCTCTAACAGGCAGCTTTTACAAAGCCACTGTTGCTTTACTCACTGTTACAGTAGCAGGTTTGCAGCAGGGAGGATCTTAGTTCATTGAGTTTTAGTGTCTCAATTCCTCCTAGGTCCATCTGACAGCCATAGGGCACCCCCACCCTGACTTTGGGGCATGTTTCTGTAAAGTGAAAATAACCAAATCTCTGGTATAGCAGTAAGCATTGCAAAATCTGGAATGGGCTAAAATGTGCACAATCCTGAGAGCTGAGAGAGCAGTATTACCAGCCCCAAGTGTTTAAAAAGTCACAAGTCAGGCATAAAAACAACAAAGGTTAAAATAATGAGTAATAATAAAGTGGGGAAGGGATGCCCTCTGAATTTTGGGTGTTTAAGATTCACATTTTCAAGCTATTCTTCACAACCATAATGGCTAGAAAGTTCTTTTTTTTTTTTTTTTTAAAGAAAACATGCTGCCATAATCATACCACCACCACACCAAATATTAGCAGACTCCTCGTAAAGCCACAGGGGTTGGTAAATTACAGGCATGATGCTAAAAAGTGAAAATTTTAAAAGCTAGTGCTGTGGAGATGGAGGTAAAGACAGCTTCTTTTCCATCATGGTGTCTGCAAACAACATACCAGCAAAGTTCCTTTGACAGGTTAATAGGCTGGCAAATCTGCATTGCCTCTGCTTGGAGACAGAGCTGATTAGAAAAAGGAGTACTTGTGGCACCTTAGAGACTACCAAATTTATCTGAGCATAAGTTTTCGTGAGCTACAGCTCACTTCATCGGATGCATGCAGTGACTGTATGTATCCGATGAAGTGAGCTGTAGCTCACGAAAGCTTATGCTCAGAAAGCTTATGCTCAAATAAATTTGTTAGTCTCTAAGGTGCCACAAGTACTCCTTTTCTTTTTGCGGATACAGACTAACACGACTGCTACTCTGAGAGCTGATTAGAGATGATTAAACAAATGTGAATCAGACCAGCTGCTTCAGTAGTAGCAGACCTCTGTCTGAAAGGGCCAGGTGTGACATTCTCTCACTGAATTTCAGACAGTTGCACTTGCTAAATATCTGAAGGGGCTTGGAGAATTTAAACTTGTAATCTGGATCAATGTCCCAGATAGCTGGTTCAGTTTTTATGTAATTCTTATCTCAGATTTTTATAGGTGCATATACAGCACGATAAGTTTATTTTACCACATCTTGACTTTTTTTTTTACAGCTTGACTTTTCTTTTTTAAAGACAAACAAGTGTCGAGAACTGTAATAACATACTGCTAAGACTACTGTTACGATTTTTTTTTTTAAATGTGATTTCCTCCCAGGCAGGAGGTTGCATATAGCAGTTCTCACTGATGTTACTAAGTATGGATGTAAAGATTGGTCAATTACCAAGCTTTCTGTTTTTTCAGGAGCGTACCAAAGAATTTTTATTGAAATGTAGACACAAATATACAAAGTAAGACTTTTTCATTCCATTCTGGGCACCTTAGTGATTTTTGTGTTACTTGTTGCCTTCCCCGAAATGTCAAAAAAACCTGTAGGCAACTCAGAGGGGAACCATAAAAAATATCTCTAAGAATGGATTGACGGATGAAGAAATTATTGGGGATAGAGGAAAGGGAGAAGAAGTAAAGGGCATAAACATTGTGAAAAGAGGAGCATTAGATTAGTCAAGGAGTTAGAACAGCTACTCGGTTTATTCAACTAAAAATCTAAGCTGGTATCAGGAAAATAATTGCTAGCAGTGAAACCTATTAGACCTATTAGTGAGATTTAATAGGCTCCCAAAGGAAGTGACATTGCTTCAGTTATTTAAAACTCCCAAACAGATAGAAAATATACAGTAGGGAAAAATCTTGTTTCAGGAAGAAAAGAAATGAACAAGATGGTTCACTTGGTCTCTTCTTTTAATAATTCTTGGGCACAATAGATATAATCATGCCTCTAGCTTCTAAACATTAATTCCAGTAATTGGTGAAATTTGAAGCAGATCCTTAAACTATAACTTTCTACTATGTAGTGTAGTAAAAGTAACATTATGCTGGAGTTTGGGTGAAATCTTGATGAAGCTGGTGGACATCATAGCTGCCTTTCATTCAGGATAAAAGTAAAAAGCTATTAAGCTCCCTTACGGAATAAAATAACAGATGACAGGGGCCGTTTCCCAAAACACAGGCAACATGCAAGGAGCTGAGCTATGTGGCAGAGTGCAAATGCAGGGGGACTGGGTATTAATTTGGAAGAGCTATATGTGTGAGAGAGAAACAGCTAGAAATTCCACAAGGCAGACAGAGAAGGCAGCAAGGAAGCCCTAGAGACAGCCAGAGAACACTTGTACCAGGACCCTAACAGAGTGCTTTTGGGTGGAGTGCTGGCTGGAAAGAGGCTTGGAATTGTGAGGGGGAAAAAAACACAATCAATAAATCTGCTGTGTTCAGGGAAACTGGGTTTTATTTACATTCTTTGTAAATAAACTGAGTTGGATTAAAGAAATTCCTGACTCCGTCATCAATTTCTCCTCCAAATGGACACAATCTTCAAGACCTCAGATAATGGCTAACCACTCAGATCAAAACATGTAAACAGTAATATTACATAGAATAAGGAAAGACACCAAGAAAGTTTTAAAAACTATTTCAGTATATAAGCAGCACTCCCAAAGCCTTGACAAAAGCTCTCTTGTTCTAAAACATAGCAAATCTAAAATTGACATATAAAATGGGCTTTTAGGGGTGATCCTGTTCCCATTGCCTTCAATGGGTGCAGGATTCAATCACTCTATGGCAGCTGTGAATGAGCACAGTGTGTACTGTCCTATCAAACCACAAAAGAGACTGTAGAAGGCACAGCAGGCTACACAACTGCAGAGAAGAGCCCCAGTACATTATAACATCACTAATGAGCAGTCTCCAGTCCTTCAGCACAACATTTACAAACATTTAAAGAGTTTGTTTCTATGAGAGCGTATACTGCACACATAATCCACTTGATGTATCACACTGATACATCTTAGGAAGGGAAAGTTGAAGGTGCGCCTATCTAGTGAGATCTTTGGTTATTGCATATATTAACTGTTTTGTAAGTCATAATGTTGAGATAGAAGTGATCACAGATCTATGCCCAATTATCTGAAAGGAGATGATCACTTATAGCAGGAAATCAGTGGCATCCTCCTGAACTGTTAAAATAATCTGTTTTCTTCAGTGTCTTTGAACTAAAGATCTTGCTGAATCTGTTCTCTGTGGATATAATTTCAGGACGGAAGATATTGAATTAATAGAGCTCTATCAGCAGCATAAAGATGAATATGATGAACAGACTCATTATTTGTAGTTCCACATATTTATAAGACCATTGGGTAAAACACTACGGGCTATAGTGTTGTCAATATACCTAGGACTCCTAGATCTACATCATCTTCTCATTTAGCATTGATAATATTTTCTTGATTTTCTAGTCTAGAGGGAATTAGGAGACCAGATGAAAAATAGGAGGCGCACACTAAATCTTCAGAAAACAGCATTGACCTTGAATAGAGAGAGGAAGTATGACAATCTCACAGAAGCTGTGACCTCCCTGTTCAGAGTACCTGGCCTCTGGTTTTCAAAGAAGGAGAAGTGTAACCTCAGGGTTCTTTTGGACTCATTCTCAAAGATACCCAGTGACAAAAAATAAGAAAAAGAAAACAACCTCCCCCACTTTTCCCCCCACCTTTCTTCCTACGCTCTAATTTAATTGTTAGCAAAAACAGTGTATGGAGTCTGTAAGTGAGGTAGAGTGAGGCTGAATGATGCAATATAATAAATTACAGAACAGACTGAATCTCTTAACTGTTCAGTTCGAGACGTTCTAATATTTGGATTTTTTTGAAAAAGTGTAGAAATTGCTTTGGTGTATTAGCTGGATGCTAGCACATTTTCAATCTTAAGTCTGTTTGAGTTATTCCACCCCACATCCTGCAATATATAGACACTTTTATTATGGAACAAAAGCTTTAAGAAATAGATGGTTTTCACAGTGTGTTATTAGTTTTTCTTTATATATCATATAGAAATGTTTAAAAGGACAAAACATTTCTTTTCATTTTTTCAGGTCAACTTTAGAGGCCTGGAATGTGATTAGCTCATTATGGAGTTTATGGTTTACTTTACAATATAAATTACTATACTTTGGAAATTTCACTACTGCTGAAATTATATGGATTAATAAATGATAGACTGGACTCTTTATTCTATTTTGAATACATAGACTGCTGCAGAAACCTTCGGCACCTGCTAGTTAATCCATAGGCTATAATACCAGTAGGATCATTGTGCCTGCGATAAAGATGCAGCCAATGTAACTAACATTAAAGGAAGAGGGAAACTTTGTACGGCACCAAGTGCCATACAGTTACAGTACTTGTATACGGTGAATTGAAAAATACTATTTCTTGGTGCCAATAGAAAATAATGGGCAACATATTCATTTTATCACACTGATACATCCTCAGAAGTATATTACTAATCCACATATCTTGACAGCAGAGGAATTTTCAACTGCCCAGCTGCAGCTAAAATGATTTTGCTGATTCTTTGCACCACTGGACAATGAGCTGTATTGGTTTCAATGTGGACTCTCAATGTTTATTTGAGAAGTATGATTTCAAGAACTAGCTGTACAGTAGAAATTAGACACTAACATTTAAGAGAGGATTTAATATATAGTGAAGCAGATAACCAGACTATTGTTACTTGCTAATTCAAATTGACTCTGAGATTAAAGATAATGTCCAAACTAACGTGTACTAATCAATTAGTGAAGTTAGTGTCTCCTTTTCTATCATTTTCCAAAGGTTTCTGCAGCAGTCTATGTATTCAAAATAGAATAAAGAATCCAGTCTATCATTTATTAATCCATATAATTTCAGCAGTAGTGAAATTTCCAAAGTATAGTAATTTATATTGTAAAGTAAACCATAAACTCCATAATGAGCTAATCACATTCCAGGCCTTCCTGAACCTATTGCTGACATGGCAGTCTTGAGAGATTTGTTTTGAGTCCAACTGAAGGATTTTTACAGCTACCGCAAACTAAGGAAGTAGGGCCAGATCTTCAGCAGCTGGGAGTCTCCATGGCTACACTGATTTCAGCAAAACTATGCCAGGTTACACCAGCTGAGGACCTGCCCCTGAAGCTTTAATATTCTAGTGGTGTGTGTACATATTTACACATATTTGCTAAGTTATTTCACTATTAGTGTTTTTAAGAATCTAATTGGGAATAGGAAAATTTCACAGCTTTCATCAATCCAGCACTTCCATTGAAAATGAGAGATGCAATGCTTACATGAACCCTTTATCCCCTGCCTGAGATGCAGTAACCAAAGACAACATGCTTGTTTTGCTACTGCAGTAACATTCCAAAAGTAGTAATAAAAAAAAAAATCTTGCTTATAGAAAAGAGGAAAGGAAACCAAGCATCAAAATAATGGAAGTATGTGCTAATTTATCTTCATCTGATCCCACATCCACCACAGACCCCATCCTCTTTCCCCCTCAGAGTAGCGAGTTGTATAAACAGGACCTTTTCCCCCCGGTACAAAATATTTTCTGAAGTAAAAAATGCTTAGTTCAGAGCAAACACCTCCTCCTGCCACTGGTTTCAGAAGATCAGATTCTGTTGCAAATTAATAGAGCCCTGAAAATCTGCAGCTATCCACAGACTATTTTTGTGGATTGGATGCAGATACAAATTTTGTATCTGCACAGGGCACTATAAATTAACATATCTTAACTGACAGACTGTAGTGACTAGGGCTCCATTCCTGCACATGCTTAGCTTTAAGAATGTGCATAGTCTCACTGGCTTCAAGTTGGACTTCTCCTGTGCGTAAAGCAGGATTGTGGCCCATATGGTCTAGAAGTCACAAGGGGAGAATTCTCTCCCTTGTTCCAGAAGAGCAATAGTTTGAAGCATCAAAAGAAGGCAAGACTGACAGCTCAGGGGTGAACTGCACCTGTGATCTCTCCTGAAGCCCCTACATGTGACAGACCTCTACCTCAGTATTACCAAACACCAAATGTTCAAAAATCATGAGTAGGCTCACCAGAAATCATGCAATTGGCTTTAAAATCCTGAGATTATGTAAAAATAATAGATTTGGCGTTTTTTATTTTCCTTCTGCTTTCTAAGTGTTTAGGGTGCATCAGGGTCACATTTTGAAGCTTTTACCACAGTCACGAGGGCTAGAAATTTAATTTTTCTTTAAGACTGAAGGCTGAAATCATCACATATCCACTTGACTCTAGAAGCTGGGGCTTTAAGGAAAACAAACGACAAAATCATCAGAGTGGGCAACATTGCTACGTGCAGTCTTCACAGAATGGAATTCAGTTCACCCCACTTTAGACTGGATCATAGGCTACAATACCCTGCATTTCCCATCATCCTGCCATAGTTACAGGGTGAGTGGTACTTTATACCTTCACGAGTGCACCCCTCACATGACAGACTCTTATCTTCACCTCTCCCAAGTGGAACCCTGTGGTTCTACCACTCTCACCTGGATCCTGGAGTGACAGCCCCTGTTTCCAGCCATATTAACACAAGATACCCAACCGTAATTGGTACTTGCAAGCAGCTTTCCTCAGATCCTGTAACCAGCAGCTGAATGATTAAAGTGAGACTCTAAACAGCTCCTTTCAAATAGACAATTTGTCTGTTCACCCAAGAGCAGAGAAAAGGGTTAAAGCTACAGAAACTCTGTATGCTTAGGTCTTATTTGGAACTCTTAGCTGCCTTTGACATTCCACTGGGCCTGCATCCCAGTCTGACTGCTCTTCACGAACAGCCCTGGACCACTGAAGCCCCCTCCTTCTCTAAAGAAAGACTGTAATTGTTTAGTGCCCCTTTTATCTTAGGACCTGAGCCTTGGTGAACCAAGTGTGCAATTTTGCCTGGCCCCTGGAAGCAGCATCTTCCCAACTGATAGCCCAGTTCCCTTAACTCCCATGAAGTCTTTTCTTGTCGGTGGCCATTGTTTTGTTTCCTGATTGCTCTTCCTAAGAGCTCCTTTTGGTTTAACTCCTCAAGACAAACTAAGCAATATCAAGCAAGTAAATATAACGTTAAAAAAAAAAAAGAGAGAAAGATCTGCCACTTGCTCCATGACAATGTAGCACAATAAGACGTTCATGCCTTGAACATATTTTTCTAAGTCACTTTATTGTTTAAAATTTCAGCACACTTGATCTTCAATTTATTTTTGTACCGCTCATGAAATACTGCAAGAACCATACTGCACTGTAGAGTATACACCTCTGCAACTCTAAATACTGATTTCCCCCTCCAGGGGCAATGTAAAAAAGACAAAACAAAAACCTCAAAACTATTTAAGGTAGTGACAGGAATTGAACCAATGCGGGTGTCCTTGTGACCACTTCACTTCCTCTCAGGCTACCTTTTCCCCTTATAGCTAAGCAACTTGAAACTTGAGCATTCAGCCTAAGGCATATTTAGTAGGTCAAAGAAAACGTGGTCTCTCTGCATCAATGCAAGTTTCTTAATTCCAATGCATAAGATACTTATTAGCATTGAAAGTTTTCCATTTAGAAGGGTAGGTGTTGTGCTGTAACTTGCTATTTTTGAGATATTTGTACACATATCCCTTCCTTCCCCAACCCAAATGGAATGTTAATAACTGACAGTTCAAATAAATAGCAAAAATAACTAGCAACATCTAACTCATACCTTGGTTCTAGCGCATATCACTGAAATAAATATAAAATGAATCATTGGTTTGTTGGGGCACTAAAGAAGCTTACTATATTTATAAAAATAAACCAGGGGAAGACAGTAATTTTTCTTATTCTGTCCCATGTAGATTACACTATATTGCTACAGCTGAGAAGGCTCATAACATGTCACACCTTTGTAGTGTACCTCTTTTTGACAGCTTCAGGAAAATTAGTTGGCACTTCTTTTTTTGTGCTTTTCAAACACAGATTTGCAAAAGAAAATAATGCCATATAACTGAAGTCACTGATTTAAAATTAAACAAGCTTTGTATTATTAAAGAGAGAGAGTGTCACCTGAAATATATATAGCACAGAAGAAGGAAATGCAAGGCCGATAAAGGACTGGATTTTCCTTTTAGGAAGTTTGTTATATGGCAAGTTTTTGTTTCATAATGCAAAATAAGTTAATACAAAATAAGGGTTCATACAACAAAAACCACTATTACTGCATAAACCTTTTCAACTGCTGCACAAAAAGGCTTAATTTCAATACCTAAAAATAGTTAAAACATTTTGGATCATCAACAGACAATCTTTTGAATATGAAAAACAAAGTGTTTCTTCTGTTCCGTTAGAAACTGTCAGCGCCAAACACTGAATCAAAAATGTTACAAAACTTGACACTATAAGTTGCTTCACAGAAAATTCTGCCAGGCTTCTCTACAGCTCGTCATGCTTGTATGTGAACTCCCTGGCAGATATAAATCCATCACGGTCTTCATCTTCTTTATCAAATATGTCGTCAGCCAAAACATCATGATAGCTGTCATTTACTGGTGCTCCATGATTTTCAAATTCCTTCTTCAAATATGCTTTCACCTGTTGGGCAAGATAGATTAATAGTTTTTAGGGCTGTCAAGTGATTAAATAAATGGTATTCTATTATTAACAGTGTGATTAAGTGCGATTAATTTTTTAAATATTTTGGATGTTTTCTACATTTTCAAATATATTGATTTCAATTACAACACAGAATACAAAGTGTACAGTGATCACTTTATATTTTTATTACAAGTATTTACACTGTAAAAAAACAAAAGAAATAGTATTTTTCAATTTACCTAATACAAGTACTGTAGTGCAATCTCTTTATCATGGAAGTTGACTTACAAATGTAGAATTATGTACCCAAAAAACCTGCATTCAAAAATAAAACAATGTAACATTTTAGAGCCTGCATGTCCATTCAGTCCTACTTCTTGTTCAGCCAGCCACTCAGACACACAAGTTTGTTTACATTTGCAGGAGATAATGCTGCCTGCTTCTTGTTTACCATGTCACCTGAAAGTTAGAACAGGCGTGCTCATGGTATTGTTGTTGCCGGCATCATAAGATATTTATGTGCCAGATGTGCTAAAGATTCATATGTCCCTTCATGCTTCAACCACCATTCCAGGGGACAGGCGTCCATGCTGATGACGGGTCCTGCTCAATAACAATCCAAAGCAGTGCAGACCGACATGTTCATTTTCGGCATCTGACTCAGATGCCAACAGCGGAAAGTTGATTTTCTTTTTTGGTGGTTCAGGTTCTTCAGTTTCCGCATAAGAGTGTTGCTCTCTTTTAAGGCTTCTGAAAGCATGCTCCACACCTCGTCCCTCTCAGATTTTGGAAGGCACCTCAGATCCTTAAACCTTGGGTCGAGTGCTGTAGCTATCCTTGGAAATCTCACATTGGTAACTTTGCGTTTTGTAAAATCTGCAGTGAAAGTGTTCATAAAATGAACATGTGCTGGGTCATCATCCGAGACTGCTACAACATGAAATATATGACAGAATGTGGGTAAAACAGAGCAGGGGACATAGAATTCTCCCCCAAGGAGTTCAGTCACAAATTTAATTAATGCATTATTTTTTTAACAAGCATCATCAGCATGGAAGCATGTCCTCTGGAATGGTGGCTGAAGCATGAAGGGGCATATGAATGTTTAGCATATCTGCCACGTAAATACCTTGCAATGCTGGCTACAAAAGTCCCATGCAAATGCCTCTTCTCACTTCTGGTGACATTGTAAATAAGAAGAGGGCAGCATTATCTCCTGTAAATGTAAACAAACTTGTTTGTCTAGCAATTTGTAAGTTGCACTTTCATGACAAAGAGATTGCACTATAGTATTTGTGTGAGGTGAATTGAAAAATACTATTTCTTTTGTTTATCAATTTTACAGTGCAAATATTTGTAATAAAAAATAATATACTTTGATTTCAAATACAACACAGTATACAATAATACATGAAAATGTAGAAAAACATCCAAAATATTTAATACATTTCAACTGGTATTCTATTTTTTTAAACAGTGTGATTAAAACTGATTAATCGCGATTACATTTTTTAATCACGATTAATTTTTGAGTTAATCGCGTGAGTTAACTACGATTAATCAACAGCCATAATAGTTTTAATCATAAGGCTTTATTAAAATTCAGTTAATGGAGAAGAGACAGGCCTAGGAAAAGGAGTACTTGTGGCACCTTAGAGACTAACCAATTTATTATAAGTCTCTAAGGTGCCACAAGTACTCCTTTTCTTTTTGCGAATACAGACTAACACGGCTGCTACTCTGAAAACAGGCCTAGGAAAAGCTATCATATTTGTTATGGGTGTACTAGACAATAAATAACTACTTCCCATTGTCACTAAGGATATAAGCTTGTCTGATAGATTTCTGCAGCCTAACTCAGAGAAGATAGCAAGGTCTTTGGTATCAAAGAGAATAAAAATAGTAGGCACAAATCATCATAGCTTTAGGGTATATGCCAGAAAAAGAGCTATGAAAGTGTGTCCTTTAAGTTTGTCTGTCTGTACTGTAAAGTGAATATAACTAAAGAATGGAAATTTTTGGCTTCCAGTTATTTAGAGAGCAAAATAATTTCTCTTGCTCACAAATATCAGACGACAGTATAAGATCCACCTAACCGAAAAAAAAAAGAAAAAAGAAAAGAAATCAACCTCAGATCTTTATCAACTTGTTAGGTTGAGTTTCCACACCAAAATGTATTTGGGAAACTGTCCACTACCAGCATTTATTGCAGGAACAGAAATCACTATATTAAAAAATTATTCTGACACCAGAAGAACCCCACAATAAAAATCTTACGTATGAGACATGCATTTAAAAATTACTTAAACTCACTGCTGGAACATACCTATGCAGACTAGTACATTTAATTATTCTGAGTGACAACTCAATCCTCATTCAGTTGTTTGAAGTTTATCCATCTTAAATTCTGAGAGTTCTAAACCATATAACCTTCTACTGAGGTAGAAAGATATTGTAAATTAGGTAATTACAGATGACTTACCCTACAATACCCAAAATTTGTTTAGGATTGAATTAACACCAAGCCAATGGGTCATATCTTCCAGGTTTTAAAATCTCTTATCCACATCAATACACTGCTTTGTGGCATTTGTTATGGTAAGTCAATAGGCATTAATATATTGATAATTTGCAAGGCTGGCTAACACGGTGCATTAGTGAACTGGATCAGTCTTTCAGCTCTAATTCCTGTCCTCGACTGAAAACAAAAAAAGGAGTTTAGTGGTCTCACCTAGCTCCCTAATGTTCCCAAACTTTTTCCCCTGAGGCCCAGCTGTGCAGCTGCAATAGGCATTGTGGCCCACTATTAACATGCATCCATCAGGGAGAGGGCACTGCAGGGACCAGGGCCAGTGAGAGGGCGAAAGGGCCAGGCAGGTGCCACAGCCAGCCCCCACCAACACGCTCCACCTCAGCAACATGCTGAGTGCCTTGAGCTCATCACCCGACAGCCCTGCACCAGTCACCCACATAGCACCCTGGTCTGCCTCACACGCTCCGACTGCCCGGGAACAAGGGAGGGCTTGGGAACCACCAGCATCAGGCGGAGGCAGGTGCTCGGGCCAAGCCCATCTGTTACCACCTGGACAATATCGTGATCAGGACCATCAAGGTAACAGCAGCAGCGCCAAGCCCAGCCCTAGGGGTGCTATGGGGCTTATACTCCAGGATTCCCAACAGATACAGATTGCAGGGTGCAGCGGCTCAGAGCAGAAACAGCTGCGAACCCTCTGGCCTCCTCCAGCCACCAGGGGAATCACCACTTTTCAGACCGGCCCCTTCTCTTCGCCCTCTGCCCAGTGGCTCCGCTTCGCCCTCTGCCACCCAATAGGGCACTGGGCTGTTCTGGCCCTGGGTGGGGGCCATCATCAGCTGCCACTCCACCAACATATAAAATTTTGGGGGAGCAAGGCAGCAACAACCCTCATGCCCCCACCGCCCCCAAACTCCACCCATAGTCAACCACCTGGGACTGTGTTGCGGCCTACAGTTTGGGAACCCCTGCCCTAATGGATATTTTGGCTCATCACAAAAGATACATCGTATAGCTAGTACACACTGGTGTAATTCAATAGGAAGGGAACAAGTCTGAAATAGCAGGCGAGATCCAGGACAGGATTGTTGTACATGCAGAAGCCTGCCTGGCTAGAGTTTTTGATTTTCAGTGTAAAATAAAATAAACCACCACTTAAATATTCTTTAAACACAGATGATAAAACTAAGTGTTGAAACCTACAGTTCTTTCCACCATTAAGTTCTATATTAAAGCAGAGTCCCAATTAGAAGAGTGGCCAGCAGAGGACGAACAATGTTGAATGCTTTGTCCTTTCAGGAAGGTCACATGATGAAGTGCCATCGGATATTGGTGTTACAGCAGTAAGATTTGAAATCCAAGTTGTGGTACAAAAAACCTCTGACAAAGGTTTAAAGTAATTTTTTAACTTCTAAAAAGTTCTAAGTCACACAAATTAATATAAACATTCTAAGTGGTGCAAACCACACTTAAAATGGGTGACAGGAGGATGGATCACTTGATGATTACCTGTTCTGTTCATTCCCTCTGAAGCACCTGGCATTGGACACTGTTGGAAGACAGAATACTGGACTAGATGGATCTTTGGTCTGACCCAGTATGGCTGTTCTCATGTTATGTTAACCTAGGCCTCCATCCTGCACCTATGCACGTGAGCAGTATCTATAGACTCAAGGCCCTTTCCTAGCACTAGCTAGATCAAGCCATAGTGCACTAGACCCTTTCTTGACAAATATCAGATTTTACTTCAACCTTTTATGAAAGGGAAGAGAGTAGCTAGTTAGCACACTCACCTCATCCTTGGATAGCTTCCAGTCATCATTAAGATCCATCTGTTGGAATGACTCATGAGATCTTGGTCCACTTCTAATTTCTAGAAGGTCAATGTTGAATATCAGTGTGCTCTCAGGTGGAATTTTTCCTACCAAAGATGTTAAACATTGAGACAAATTAAGCATTACATTCAGTACCTTAGAAAGTCCATCAATATTTGGGCAAAGTCTTCTATTAATCCAGTTTCATTAAAGTTGTTTAGGATTGCTGGTGACTGAATTAATAAGGATTACTGTATGTGTAGTAGAGTGAAGGTATGGATTTGACCCATTCAAACTGTAGGTGGCCTCTGATCCTGCTGAGAGTGAAACATATGTGTAACTTTACCATTGGAGACAGGTATGCATTTAAGTCAATCCACAAACATCAAGTGTTTTGGGAAGACAAGGTCCTTGGATCGGTCAGCCTCAGGCAGCAGAGCGTAGATCAAGAGGTACTTTTGTAAAAGGTGGTCTCTGTACATCCGATGAAGTGAGCTCTAGCTCACGAAAGCTTATGCTCAAATAAATTGGTTAGTCTCTAAGGTGCCACAAGTACTCCTTTTCTTTTTGCGAATACAGACTAACACGGCTGCTACTCTGAAACCTATCTTGAATGGGGATTTAAATTAGGCTGACTGTGGACAGCACCAAAGGGTCGCAGATAGGACAGCTGAGGATAGCCAGAGCCTAAGAAAGCCCTGGCCATGTTCCCTATATCATCAGCAGAGGAAAGGTATCACAGGACTGCTCTACGCTGGGGTGATCCTCTCATTGCTGGCTCTAGGGCTGCAGCGCAGAATCCCAACCTTTTAAATATGTTGCTGGTTAATCTGATTGGACCTGTGTGCTCAGTGTACATGCACTAAGTGAATTACTTCATTTTAGATGCTTGAATAGGCTGCTCGTTTTCTGATGGCGACACAGAAAGCAGTCCACTTTTGGCTCAAAATGGTTGGAATTTTTAAATTTATCACACACCGGCTTTATCAACATTTTATCTTTTAGCATTTAGGTTAGTAAGTCAGTAAGATAATTTAAATGATTAACATTTTAACATGATTAACGTTTGAGGCACACAGCTATCAAAAGCACATTTTCATCTTCGGCACACCACTTTATTTTGTGACTGCTGTGCAAAGCCTACAGAAGCAGAATACACATCCTTGCTTTTGTTCCCCAGACTACAGCCCCCTGCCCTCAACACTATCCTCACAGCTCTGAAACAGTTTCCTCCATGTCATCTCTTCTACTACTTGCCTGATAGGGTGCTAATGATCTCCAGAAAGCTCAGTAAGAGAGATGCTAACAGCCTTTTAGCATGTGCAAGTGAGTAGTGAGTCTTGGGAATACAACTGAAAGGGGACAGTGAGTGGGCGGTGATTCTTCTTAGGGTTACAGGAAAGAGTACAAGGGTAGCACCAAGGATGGAAGGCCTGGGGACAGCATGTGTGCATTGGGGAAGGCAGCATGAAGAAAGAAAATGGACCGGTTATTCCACATACCTGCTGAGTGTATTATTTGAAAAGAGCCGTAGGCAGGCACACACTTTACAAAGTTTTCTGGAGCAAACCATTTCTTATGGCAACTGGCAGGTTTGTTTAATTCTACAACAGGCCTTTAAATATACAAAATAAAGTCGCACTGTATGTATTGACAATTCTTCCTTAGAAGTCTGGGGGCTAGCTCACCACTGCCTTGTTTCTTAATTATTTACACTTGTGCTAAATAAGTGTGCATAAAGTGGCACCAAGTGAAAATGGTAGCATTTGACATCCTTTTTGTGTAGTTATTTACATCTGGGCACGGTAGTAGAGAATTAGGTACCATGGTTGTCCTGCTGGCAAAAGACTAGCCAAGATGCATTAATTTAAATTACATGCTAAAAGCTTGCTTTGCTTCTTGCATCATTTCTGGAAGACAAAAAACAGTGCTTTTAGAAAGCTATAATTGAAAGTTTTATTTTAAGGGAAAGTGTGTTTAGTTGCCCTCCACCTCTTGCTCCTCCAGTTTTGCCAGAATACACACACACAGTATATGGAGTCAAGTATTCCCAATTCCTAAACTAGTTTTGTATTATGAGAAGGCATAGTAGGAGAGTTAAATTTCCTCAGAGAATACTTACTCCATCTGTATTAAAGGTCACACATTGCCTTAGATCCACATGACAGGCAATCCACAGTGACGCAAGTACTTAGCCCTATTAACTGTTCAAATAATAATTTTTTTTTTAAAAAAATCACAATGTTGTAGCCTAACAGCTAGCTATCTCCAGTTTGCACTCTCTTGTCCCAACGAGACATATGGAAGTATTTACCATCTTGGAAAGTGAAAAATCACTGCTAAAGCTTGATAAAATGAGGCAGAGCCACATTACCACCACCAATTCTGATAAATCAATCCTACAGCAGAGAGACAAGTCTTTACAGTGGATATACATACAGCGGTGCTAGGGTCTGGTCAGTCACACCACACCTTGCTGAAGAAGTGCAATTGCTGACTTCCATTCAGGGCAGGCTAAATGGTGGAACAATTAAATGCCTCTTTGTTTAGCAATAGCTGAAACAATGGAAACCCCCTTCTCAAATACAAGGCCATATACAAGCCTGGGCAATGGCTGGGATTTCCCAGTGGTCTAACAAACAGAGAGGCAGAGGACTGATGTGATTGGAGGTGTGTATCAGCACACTTGCCATAGAAACATACTGAGAAGGCAGCAAGGAAGGCCAACAGCTAGACGGAGAAGAACTTGACATTGAGAAAGAGCTAAGGGAGAGAGTTTTTGGGTTGAGTGCTGGCTGGAAAGAGGCTTAGATCTCCTGCTGCTTGATTCCTGTTGTGTTCAGGAAAACAGGACTTTATGTACATTCTTTCTAAAGAAGAAGGATTGCATCAAAGAAATGTCTAACTCCTATCAATTTCTCTTCCTAAGGGAAACAACCTACAAGACCTCAAAAATCTGTTAACTACTTAGGACAAAAGAGGTAACAATACAGGTTTAGGAATGCATTGAGCTTGAGGAGGATTTTAAAGTATTACCTTTCCCTTCTTTTCCGTAAGCAAGGGATGGAGGAATAGTTAGTTGTCGCTTTTCTCCTACACACATATCCTTCAAACCTTTGTCCCAGCCTTTAATGGCTTCCTTTATGCCAAGTGTAAACCACATAGGTTGACCATTGTTATGCTTGTGGCTGAAAAAAATGGAACAAAATATTTTAGTCCCTAAACTGTTTAGTATGTCCAAGATTAACCGTATCCTAAGCTGAACAGGCTCATACTGCAGAGTTACAGAATTAAACCCCTCAATAATAACTTGGCACCTCTTTAGTGACAACAGACCTAGACCTTGCACTTCTAAAGCATAGAAAAAAGCAGTGAAATTAAAAATAAAAACAAAACCTCACCCTACACATGAAGATGTCGGTGGCTAGAGCCAGCACATTTTCTTTTTATGCTGGAAGCAGCAAATCTAATAATTTGTATCTCTGATCACTGGTTTCCGTTTAGTTACTGATCATTGTAGAAATGGAATCATACGGTTAAGAACACACAGTCTGATTTGATGTATTGATTAGTTGGTAGACAATAAAGCCTGAGATTTGTTTCTGAACCTTGATAGTAGATTGTAAAATACGTAGTATGTTTAAAAGTGTTAACTGTGTTTGTCTTTTGAAATAACCACGTCAGGTAGAAACTCTCAGAAGCCAATATGAGCCAACAACACTACACAATAGATGTGTAAGTTTAGCACAGAGGAAGTAAATGGATTCAGGGAGAACTTTAAGTTTAGATAGGTAGAATGTAACCCCTCCCTTCCAAACTGAAATGTGGCTAGTACACCAGGGTGATAACCACTGTACAGCATGCCATAGGATTCCTAGACACCAATCCAACGCTCTTAAGCACGTGACTAATCACAGTCATATTTAACAAAATGTTTAGAAAAAATTAAAGTCAATAAAATTGGACTGAATTCAATCCCACTGACTTCCATGGGACTTAACATGTGCTTAACTTTAAGTGCATGTTCAAATACTTAGATCTGAATGGGACACTTGCACATTTCAAATAAAGAACATGCTTAAGTACTTTGCTGAAATGGTGCCTTAGCAACTACAAGACTCAGGACCTCTACTTTAGGTATTATTCAGAAGTCACTGCTAGCAGCTCAGTGCTGTTGTGTACGATGATGGAATATGAGTTGTAGTACTACAGTATAAAAAAGTGCCTCAAAAACCACTTTATATAGCATATAGGTTTTCTACAAGGTCTCCCATCCAAATAGTGACCAGGCCCAATCTTGTTTAGTTTAAACATCTAAGCACTTCAGACCTGTGCAGGTAGAATCTTTCTTAACCAGTACAGCTGGTTGAAAACATTGTGAAAATTTGTCACCATTTTCATAGATATATTGTTTTTAGATGATTTTTCTGACCAGCTGTATTTACCAGATACTGAAAGAAGACACTTCAAAAAATACAGAAATTAGTCATCAGTGAACAATTTGTTAGAGGGAATGACAAACATTAATAAAATTCCTTTATCTGTAAGAGATAATTGGTCAAAATTTACTATTTGGTGAGAGATGTTAGTTTAGACTGATCTGTAAAGAAAGAACAAGCAGTCTGTACTAGCTGGACCTCTTGTAGAGAACATATTTTGGACCTAGCCTGCAAATATTTAAGCATGTTCATTGCTTCTCATCGCCATAGCATCTGACTTTCATGTAAACTCAGTATCAGTAGTGAAGCTGATTTCATGGAATTTCTGGCTCTTCTCCCTTTTGGGGATAAAATGTCTGTTTAGAAATAGATTTTTTTTTTTTGGTTGATTAGTTTCAGGGATGGGGGAAGGGAGGAGAGGGGAAGAGTGATGTTTAGATAGAAGATGTCAATGTCGCAATTATCACTTTTCCTGTAATGGAAATTACTTTTTAAAGTGAAAGGTTCTGCAGAGTTTCCTAGAGATAGATTCTGGATTGGCACAATCTCCTTTGGAAACTTGTTCTATAATCAGATGTCCTTTTCTGCACATGAGAAACCCCACTGAGCTACTCTAGACTATTTATGAGCATAAAGTTACTCATACCTATATTTGCAAGATTGAGGCCAATACCTGAATCAGCCGCCCCCACTCCCTGTAAAAAAACAAAAACAAAAAAAACCCCAGTTGCTTAAGGCCACCATCCTTCAAGGGGTTCCATGAGGGTCTGTCTGTGTGGAGCAATTTGGATGTTTAGATAGTTTTATTTTTGGGTCTTCATTGGAAGTGAGGGTGAGGGGGAAAGAAGCGCGGAAACAAAGATCACATCCTTAAAAACAAGTATATTCCATCAGTTATATTGCAAGAGAAGGAATTAATGAGGGACACTTTATTGTTAAAATGAGTATATTGGGGTATGGATATTTTGATGGGGTTTAGCTGTTTTATACATATATCCTAGTGCCATGGAGGTTAGGCAATCACTATCCACACCTACTCTTTTTTTAAAGATCACCAAAATTGCCAAGAAAGCTTTAAGCCAGCACCTAATCTCTTAGCTACATGTATTTATCTTACATGCGTGAAAGAGTTACTTACGTGGAGTGAAACATTGAACCGTCTTTTTCCAAGTAGCCTTCATAATGCACCAACAGCATATCCCCCCATTTGGTTTTCCTCTGACAAATGAATGGCTTATGGAGCACCTCAATCTTCACTTCTGCTTCTGGGATAAGAGCCCCAGTCACACAGGTAACAACCACACAGAAAAGGGGAGCCCCCCATGCCACCCTCATCCTTGAGTCACAGCAAAGGCTATTTTCTCAAAAAGAAAAAAAAAAATCTGGATGAGGCATGCGTAAAGGAGTTTTATACAGCAGGGAGCAGGGAGCCTCACCGCGCCCTCTCCTGGGTCAGTTCCATTCAGTGCTTTTCGCAGCCGCCAGCACGAGAGGATTCGGTCGTCCCTTGCCCAGCGACGCGGCCAGGCGCTGAGTTTTGCGGGGCACTTACGGCAGGTTTCGCTGTAACTGACTCGGACTTCGGGCTCCCCGGGGGCTCCAGCCCCCTGCCGAGGTGGGTGGTGCTGGGGGAAGAGGAAGGAGCCACCTCCACCCTCGGCTCATCGCTCCCCGGCAGCAGCCCGCAGACGTGGCAAACTCACCCCAAAGCGGGCTCACAACTTCAGCCGGCGGCCCCAGCCCACAGGAGCCGGGCTCCTCTCTCTCCGATTGGTTCTCTCCGAGGGGCGAGCCATAAAGTGGCGCTATCTATTGGGAGGCAGACCTGTCTGTCTTCCCCCCCGCCCAACCGACAGCCAGCGCCGATCAGCGCTCGGAGAAAACGATTGGTGCTCCCGGAAGAGAACGTTCGTGGACAATCCGGCCTTGTTGGAATCCTCACACAGTTGAATCGGCTCCCGTGCGCCTGCGATTGGGTGGCGCTGTTGCCGGAGCAGCATTCTTATTGGTTCCCGGAAGCCGCTGCCTTTGGGTGTTCTATCTGCTCCCTTCCCGAGTCCGCGTACGCTGCTCACGTGGTGGCTCTTGGGGGGTGGCTGGGGCATGCGGAAGGCTTTGGTTGTGCGCTAGAAGCGTAGTGCGGGAGGAGGCAGGGCGGGTCTGCCTGAAACAAGCCCCAGGATGGCCCTGGGTGTCGGTGGCTCGGCGGTGGGGCGCAGGGGGTGGTTGACGGCTTGAAAGGTCGCAGGGGCGGGAGAGGGGGGGTGTTCCCCTGTCCCGAGCAGAGCTGGATGGGGCGGCCCTTGCCACCATGGAGGGGGTGCTATACAAGTGGACCAACTATCTGAGCGGTGAGTGCCTTCCCCCCTTCCTCCAGCCCCGCGAGCCGTGCCTGCCCGGGGCAGCCGGGGCGGGGGTGGTGTTCACCCGGGACGCGATTCTGTAGGTGCGGGAGTGGCTTTGGGGGACAAAGGAGCGTGTTGGATCCTGCTGACTTCTAGCCGTAGGGGTCCCAATCGTTCCCTCACTCGGGAGAGCCAGGCTAGCCGCTCCCGCTGAATCGGGAAAACCGAACCCTGGCACCTCCCAGCGAGCATGGGTGTTGTCAGACCCTGAGTCTGGCACGTGGACCCAGACATCATTTGTCTCCCAGCTAGTGCAAGAATTCCACAAAAACACATACCTGGCGCCCGGGTCTTGTCAGGTCCAGCAGTATTTTAGCCGTAGACATCTAGATTTTATTGCATATATGGAGACCAAGGGTACCAACTTCACCATAAAGATCCAGGAACTGGTACAGCCTTGATCCTGGCGGTTGTACAGCCTTGTATTTCTAATGCAAAAAAAAAACCCGCAAAAACAAATGTTGCTATTTTATGGCACCCAAAACCAATAGACCCAGATACCTAGGGCTGCCAGCATTGTATCTTAAAAATAAGAGACTGTTTTCTTAGCACCCCTGTTTCTCCCATCCTCCTGATATTATTATTATCCTCATTAATCATAATAATAAGCAGTAATACTCACCTCCATTCACCAGAGGTATTTCTTGCTGATTTTTGCAGTACTCATTAACTCCTGAATTTGTTGTACAGAGGTGGGGAAAAAATAAGGGACATCCCTAGTAATAAGGGACTTGCCAGCCTTACCTATAACCCAGACCATAAGTGCTGTAAAAATCCAGGTGTGGCACTGGAGTCCACATGGATCTTGGCTGTCTTTAGCCACAAACTCCAAAATGTACAATCTAAATAGAAAGCCATTGTAGCAGCCTCAACTTTATTGGCAAAATCTGCATCTGGATGCAGCCCAGCCCCAGTCTAAAGCTGGTGCCCTGAGATTTACATAGCGGTCTCAAGGATTTAAATACACATCTTCCACTGAAATGTGCTTAAAATTAATGGACGAGCTAAATCCTCTAGACTGTTTTGGAAATCTCAGTCAAGAGCTGATTGACTAAAACTACACATAATGCGATCATCTACTTTTGCTAGATGAGATGGGTCCCATTTCTGTGTTCTGGTATAAAATTAGGCTGTATCTAGAAAAGTCAAGAGGTTAAGTTTTGTTTATTATAGCTTCATTAAAATACAATGTACATAGATTTATCTGGTTTCAGAGTAGCAGCTGTGTTAGTCTGTATTCGCAAAAATAAAAGGAGTACTTGTGGCACCTGAGAGACTAACCAATTTATTTGAGCATGAGCTTTCGTGAGCTACAGCTCACTTCATCGGATGCATAATGTCTTCTGCAGCTTCCACGGTATGCATCCGATGAAGTGAGCTGTAGCTCACGAAAGCTCATGCTCAAATAAATTGGTTAGTCTCTAAGGTGCCACAAGTACTCCTTTTCTTTTTGCGAATACAGACTAACACGGCTGTTACTCTGAAACCTGTCATTTATTTGAGCATAAGCTTTCGTGAGCTACAGCTCACTTCATCGGATTTATCTGATATGAAAGGACACATGCTGTCTACAGAATTGTTAACCCCAAACATTCAAAAATCCTGACTCAGGCCCCTTAAAAATAATAATTTTGGCTTGAAAAATCAGGAGTTTTTTTTTTTTTTAATTTAGTTTTGAATTCTTTTTATTTTCCCTCTTGAGTTTTGAGCTGTTAGGGTCACATTTTCCAGTGTTTTTCAGCAACCATTAGGGCCAAACACTTTTTATACATTTAAAAAAAAAAAAAAAAAGCTGAATCTGTTGTATTTATGGTGGTCCAGAAACTGTGGCTTTAAGAAAAACTCCAAATAATGTGAGATTCACAATAGAATTTTGAGAGTTCACAGCATGAGGTCTATCTACAAAGTTAAATTTTGAGGATCTAAGTGGGGAAAAAAATAGGCAATACCTGCAGGATCCTGGTCTACTTGGATTTTTCCCTGGTGCCAGGATGTACCAGGTGCAGATTTTTATGGTGAAGTAGAAACGCTTTGTCTCCATTTATGCAATAAAATCTAGAGATCTGTGGCTAAAACATAGCTGGAACTGATAAAACCCAAGTGCCAGGTACGTGGATTTTTTTGTGTTTTGTTTTGTTTTTGTGGTGTTCTTGCACTGGATTGTGATGGGGCCTGAATTTTTCTGGTTAAGTAGCTGTTTCTGGTAGAAGCAGCTGTTGTCTACTTTGATGGTAGAGTTTGGGAATTTGAAGCCAAAAAAATGTACTGAGCTGTGATGCCTTGCAATTTGAATTTTTCAGTTAAATTTGACCAACTGCATTTCTTCTCTATGTAGCCAGTAGAGTTTTAGGATTAGTTGGTTGTCTGTGTTTTTTGTTTGTCTGTTTAATCCCAAACTGGATCCTCTGGGATCCAGATGTTGGATTCGTGTTCTTGTGCTACTGCACTAGATAGCAACTTGATTTAGGTTTATTAGTGCACTAGGAGATGCTACACTTGTTCCTCTCTTTAGACAGACTTTTGGAGGTTGGGTTGAAAATTGGCAGGATCCAGCTGAGAGATGTTCTCCAGTGCTATTGTCCCTCTGTGCCTCAATTCCTCCTCAGTAAAATGGGGACAGTAGTACTTGTCTACCTCACGAGGTTGTTCAAAGGATACATATATTAAAAAGACTGAATTGCTGTGGCATCTCTCATATAAGAGAGAGGTTTGGAGTTGGGATACATTAGGGTCCAGATTTTTCCATTGAAATAGGAGCAGCTACATTTGTTTTCTATTTGGATTTTACAATCTGAGACTCAAAATTGCCATGTGGAAACAGCAAAAAAATTGCTATGATCCTGCTGGATCCAGGTTTTTGCATTGCTTGGGACACATTAGAGTCTATGATTTTTTTTTTTTTTTGGTGCTGTAGGAGCTGCTACACTTTTTTTTCTGTTCATTCCATGGAATTTGGGGAATGAGGGCCAAAACTTGCAGGGCTCCAGTAGGTGATAGATCTGGGTTTTCATGTACTGTGATATGCCAAAGACAGAATATTTTAGTGCACTCAGATCAGCTAGACTTGTTGTCTGTTTAGGAAACTGAGGCCAATCCAGGTTTTTACAGTGGTCATACTCTGGGATGTGTCAGGATTTGAGTTTCTTGGTACAGTAGGAACAGCCAGACTTCTTCTCTAGTTTGATGGGACTTGTGGCCAAAAATCTGCAGGATCTATCAGGATTGAGCTAGATCCAGACTTACTTTAAAACACAAAATGAAACAAACTAATTGAAACACACCTGAATCAAAATCCATTTTCATAAAGAAGGGAGATGCTTTGAAAATCTCAATAAAACTAATGCAGAATGAGGGCGTCTCCCTTCTCTAGGCGTGTAAGACTTAGCAAGTCTGAGTACCCAGTGGGCCCACACAGAGAGGGAGACTGTGATAGATGGTGGTGTAATTTTCTCTTTAGTGGCTATGCCAAACCCTGGCCCTGCTACTGAATTTCACAGGTCAGTCTCATCAGTGCCTCTTCTTTTGTTATTACTTAAATTATAAATTCATAGATTCATAGATATTTAGGTCAGAAGGGACCATTATGATCATCTAGTCTGACCTCCTGCACAACGCAGGCCACAGAATTTCACCCACCACTCCTACAAAAAAAAAAACCTCACACCTATATCTGTGCTATTGAAGTCCTCAAATCGTAGTTTAAAGACTTCAAGGAGCAGAGAATCCTCCAGCAAGTGATCTGTGCCCCATGCTACAGAGGAAGGCGAAAAACCTCCAGGGCCTCTTCCAATCTGCCCTGGAGGAAAATTCCTTCCCGACCCCAAATATGGTAGTCAGCTAAACCCTGAGCATATGGGCAAGATTCATCAGCCAGATACTACAGAAAATTCTTTCCTGGGTAACTCGGATCTCACCCCATCTAATAGCCCATCACAGGCCATTGGGCCTATTTACCATGAATATTTAATTGCCAAAACCATGTTATCCCATCATACCATCTCCTCCATAAACTTATCGAGTTTAATCGTAAAGCCAGATAGATCTTTTGCCCCAACTGCTTCCCTCGGAAGGCTATTCCAAAACTTCACTCCTCTGATGGTTAAAAACCTTCGTCTAATTTCTAGTCTAAATTTCCTAGTGGCCAGTTTATATCCATTTGCTCTTGTGTCCACATTGGTATTGAGTTTAAATAATTCCCTCTCCCTCTCCGGTATTTATCCCTCTGATATATTTATAGAGAGCAATCATATCTCCCCTCAACCTTCTTTTAATTAGGCTAAAAAGCCAAGCTCCCTGAGTCTCCTTTCATAAGACAAGTTTTCGTTGAGACTATGAAGTATTTTTGTTCTGTATTTGTAAAATGCTGAGTAAATTTTCAGTTGTGAATAGTGTTTCTGTAATAAACAATGTAGTGCTACAGAGGCAATATATAATGGGTATAATGTACCAAACAGACAAGTTCCTGTTACGCTGTAAAGTGCATAACCGTATAATACAACGCTGAACAAACATGGAGTGGGGTGTGGCATTTACAGATTGATTGCTTCCAAGAAGAGGAGAAGTAGAACTGTGACATGAGAGCCAGCAGACTATCCTTTCATAGAAAATCAGACATTAGAGATGGAGAAAAGAGTTACCTCTGCTAATACAGGAATTTGCCCTCCAGTACATGTTCCGCTGCTTTATCCAAACTAGATGTGTTGCATAGTGTAAATATTATATATAAAATGTGTGCAAAATATGATGGGACCCTGAGTACAACAAAGATATAAAAGTGCATAACTGTTCAAATCTTTTTCTATCTTTCTATACCACGAATCTGTAATACTTTGTTTCATATGGTCCAAGATCATATGAGACATTCATGGAAACAGCAAGCTTATTTAAAATATTTGAAAAAGTGTGCCTTCCTTTTCTCTCCTAAAGAGAGCAGAGGATGGAGTCTGCTGGTGGTCATCATCTCCAGTGATAATGTTTCTATCACTGACACTCATGAGAGAAGATGAAATTTGCCTTGAAGTTTTTCCAATGTCCTAACGAGTGGTTCCTCCACTGTATTTTAATTTTCAACGTTGTGCGTTTTTTTTTCCCCTGAAAACTTCCTTCTCCCATATATCCAGTTTATCAAAGATAATACAAATGTTTGGGCCCAGTTCTCAACTGCTGATGTAATGGATACACCTGCAAAAACCATGCAAGCAAAGTATATACACCTTATAAAAGGATATATAGACTCTCATTTACTAGGTTTGAACACAGAGGCAGGATCATGTGGTCACACTACTTGTGTGAACAATGAGACCATTCCTGTCTTCCCTCACCCTGCCAATTTGAGAGAGTGGGAAGCCCTGCACAATTTCCATTGAATTATTAAACCTAATACTAGGTGGTTATACCTTCACAGGGTTTTTAGAAACTCTAACTAGTCCTCTCTAAACACCTACAGAGGGAGGTATTAAATATTGGAGGCACAGAGAAGGAACTTGTCTGAGGACACAAAGAATGTGTGTGATTATCTCTTGATAGAACAGGATGTGATCCAGGAACTGAGTCCATTAAATTAGACCAGGTCTTTCTATCTAATGTGAATCAGACCTACTAAATGTGAGCTGACATAGATTCTGAAACACCATGCTGACATACACAGCACCAGTTTGATTCTTGACTGACAACAATCAAGACATTTTCTTTTTGTATTAGTTGGTTTGAGTAGGTTAGATGAAGTACACAGTGGTGGTGCACTGAGGCTCAGATCCTCAAAGGTATTTAGGCAACTAATTCCTGTTGACAGCAATGGGAGTTAGGTGCCTAAATCCTTTGAAGATTTGAGCCTGAGTGCTTTGGAAGCTGATTTACATATATGTCTGAAATAGAGCCATAGCCCAATGTTTGTCTTAGACCTAGTTTACATCTTAGAAGTTACTTTTGCTGAGTCTTAAGAGACTGACTTGTAAAAAAAAAAAAAAAAAAAAATAGCCTGATTTCAGACAAGACTTCTATAGGGTGAGTAAATTACCATTTATTATGGAGTATAAACAGCCCATAAGGAAGTACATGCTGAAGATGGGAAGCACCTTCCTTTAATTATGTTGGTAATAGCTTGGTACTTCCAAATGTTCTTTCTACTCAAATTCAATTAACTTCACACCTTGAACATGAGAAGTATTTTACTTGAGATCAGATTGCCAGAGTCTTCGTGTCTTAACTTGTAGATTAAAAAGTCTTCTAAATCAGAGATGGCAAGTACTGATTACGTCGACTGGCCCATGCGTATACAAGCACAGAATTATTCTCTGCAGTACCTTTTCTAGCACTTTACCTAGTCTCTTAACAGTTACATGTGAAGTAACTTCCACCATTTCCCTTAGGAAAGCTATGCTGCAGTCTAATGCTTGCTCTCAGACCTTTTCCTGGTATGTAAATGTTCCCGTAATTTAATTTTATAACTCTTAATTATACCTTGTTGTACCACCCCTAAATTATTCCTCTTCCTTGAAATGATACACCCTTCAGATACTTGCCATGGTTAATCATGCTACACTGTATCAAATATAGTTATCTCTTTGAATCTTTCTTTGAGTCATTCCCTCCAATAAGCGTTACGGCTGTTGCCTGAATTCCTTTCCGTTTGTCTGATTTTAATATGCCAAGACCTAAAACTGAACAGCAAATTTCAGGCTGAATATAAAGTTCTAAATCACCTTTTTTTTTTTTTTTAATGCCATCATATTACGTTGAAACTTGCATCTTAATAAATTCATTTTTTTAATTAAAACTTCAAAGAACACTAACTGATAGAGGCAGATTCTAAATACATAGGCTAACATTTTCAAAAGTGTCTCCTAAATTTGGGTGCTGAACTTAAGACACCTGGTGCCTGAGTTTTCAGAGTGCTGAGCATGCGCCGTTCCAGTTGACATCAACCCCTTCAGAGAATGGCAGAGACTTGATTTTTTTTTTTTTTCCCCCATCTGACCCAGGGGAAAATTCCTTCCTGACCCCAGACATGGCGATCAGTTAGATCCTGAGCACATGGGCAAGACCCACTAGCCAGACACCTAGGAAAAAATTCTGTGTGGTCACTCAGAGCCCTCCCCGTCTAGTGTCCCATCACCAGCTGCTGGAGATATTTGATGCTGGCAGTTGCAGATCGGCTACGTGCCATTGTAGGCAGTCATCATAAACTTATCAAGCTCAGTCTTTAAGCCAGTTAGGCTTTTTGCCCCCACTGCTCCCTTTGGAAGGCTGTTCCAGAACTTCACCCCTCTGATAGGTAGAACCCTCCTCTAATGTCAAGCCTAAACTTGTTGATGACCAGATTATATCCATTTTTTTTTGTGTCAGCATTGGGGCTTAACTTAAATAACTCCTCACCCTCCCTGGTATTTATCCCTCTGATGTATTTATAGAGATCAATCATATTTCCCCTTAGCCTTTTTTCAGTTAGGCTAAACAAGTCAGGCTCTTTCACTCTCCTCTCATAAGGTAGATTTCCATTCCTCGGATCATCTTAGTCCTTTTCTGCACCTGTTCGAGTTTGAATTCACCTTTCCTAAACATGGGAGACTGATAAGTGCCCAGTTTATAGCAGAAATTCTTGTTGTTAGTCCCTAAGTGCATGACCTTCCACTTTGCACTACTCCATTTCATCCCATTTCTATTACTCCATTTCAAGGTCGTCCGGATCTTTTTTGTATGATATTCCAGGCCTCCTCCATATTGGCTGTACCTCCCAACTTTGTGCCATCTGCAAATTTTATTTGCACACTCCCATTTTTTGTGCCAACATCATTAATAAAAACATTAAGTTTCCCAAGACCAATCCCCCAGGAACTCCACTAATAACCTCCCTCCAGCCTGACAGTTCACCTTCCTGTTTGACCAGTTGTAGTCTCCCCTTTAACCAGTTCCTTATACATCTTTCATTCTCATATTAATCCCCATCTTCTCCAATTTAACTGATTTCCCACATGGAACTGTATCAAATGCTGTACTGAAATCCAAGTAGACTAGATCTACTGCATTTCCTTTGTCTAAAAAAATCAGTTATCTTCTCAAAGAAGATCAGGTTGCTCTGGCACAATCTACCTTTTGCAAAACCATGTTGTATTTTATCCCAATAACAGTTTGCCTTTATGTCCTTAGCTACTTTCTCTTTCAAAATTTGTTCCAAGACCTTACATACATCTGAGGTCAAACTAACAGGTCTGTAGTTTCCTGGATCACCTTTTTCTCCTTTTCTTAAGAATAGGTACCATATTAGCAATTCTCCAGTTATGGGGTATGACCCCCCCCCCCCCGAGTTTACAGATTTATTAAAAATCCTTGCTATTGGGCTTGCAATTTCATGTACCAGTTCCTATAATGTTCTTGGATGGAGATTCTGTCCACCTCCCGCATCCTCCCAATTTAGTCCCATTAAACTGTTTGAGCTTGACTTCCACCTTGGATGTGGTAATTTCTACTTCCATTAGCCACCCTGCCACTAGCCCTAAGATCCTCATTTCTCTCAGTTTTTAATAAGGGTAAGTATTTGTTTAGGTGTTGGACCATGCCTTGATTATCTTTAATCTCCACCCCATCCTCATAGTTTAGCGGTCCCACTTCTTCTTTCCTTGTTTTTCTTTTTGTTTATACGACTATAGAACCTTTTACTGTTGAGTTTAATTCCCTTTGCAAGGTCCATCTCTGCTTGGCTTTTGGCATTCTCACTTTTCCCCTGCACTTTATGACCTGCAAGAGGTAGCTTTCCTTGCTGATCTATCCCATCTTCTGTTCCTTGTAGGCTTTCTCCTTTCTCTTAATAACCTGTTTGAGACGCGTGCTTATTCAGCATGGTCTGCAACTCTTCCCTACGAATGTTTTCCCCTTGCTTGGGATTCAGGCTTCAGATAGTTTGTGCAACTTTGATTTAAAGTAATTGCAAGCCGCTTCCAAGATTCATATCCTTGAGTTCTTCAGTGCAGTCCACTTCCCGAACTAATTCCTTTACTTTTTTTCCCAAGTTTGCCGTTTTGAAATTTTGCACTTGCTCAGAACTGAAAACAGAGGAAGAGGTTTCCAGGGGCTCCTAGGAAGTGAATAATCTACGTTACAAAACATTTTTTTTAAATGAGTGACTTAAAGGTATATACAAAAAGAACAGGAGTACTTGTGGCACCTTAGAGACTAACAAATTTATTAGAGCATAAGCTTTCATGGGCTACAGCCCACTTCTTCGGATGCATAGAATGGAACATATAGTAAGAAAATTTTTTTTATATATATACTCACATACACAGATAAGTTGGAAGTTGCCATGAGAGGCTGATTAGTTAACCTAAGATTAGTTAAGTACTACTTGTCTGCAGGCAGCTGTAGCTGTTGGCCACAGGACTGGGGCCCCTTATGTGTTCTGGGTAGGTTTTGGCGGCTGCCTGCAGGAGCCTGCCAGGGCTGAATTAGGGGGACTGTGGGAGCCTTCCAGGGCCCAATGAGGAACCGAAGAGTCTGCCAGTGGGAAGGCAGCTAGTGGGAGGGAGAGGAGCTTTTCTCAGGGGGAGCAGGTGGACAGGAGAGCCAGGGCCTGCATTTTTTGCATACCCATTTTGTATGCGTTTAAGGTAAGCAGATTTTTAAAAATGTAATGGATGGTCTTTTGGTTGTTATTTCTTAAAACAAACCAACAAAAACAAGCAAACCCTCATGATTTTGGGGGTTCTGGCTCATGATTTTTGAACTCTTGGGATTGGTCACACTAACTTCTTTACATCAATACTGTTAGAAGTAAAAGTAAACATGGTACCTGATATTAACCTTTAACAGTACAAATAAATTGCTTACTGACACTGTCCTCTAAAATGAAAGGCCAGAGAAGGTATACGTGCAGTATTCCCCTTCCTGTGCATCTCCACTACTTTTAGTATATGTGAGACCACAAATTCCTTTCTCCATTGGCATGTGAAGTAACTGCATAAACTAAAGGGGCCAAGAGGACTTTGGATCGGGGGGCCAGTGGGCTATGGCCCTCCCACTTTTTACCGGCTGTAAGGGTGAGGGGCGGGGCCTCTGGAAGGGGGTGCGGCCTCGGGGGGAAAGGGAGCAGGTGGGGACAGGGCCACAGTTTGGGCACTGGTGGCCCCCCACTTTTATGGACCTTCTGCTGTTCCTGCTTTGGATGCTTTAAAAATGCCAGACCCTCAAAATAACTCGTACATGTTAAAGCAGTGGTGGGCAGCCCATCAGGGTAATCTGATTGCAGGCCACGAGACACTTTGCTGATTTTGACCGTCTGCAGGCACAGCCTTTAGCAGCTCCCAGTGTCCAGGAACGGCAAACCATGCCCACTGGGAGCTGCGGGGGGCCATTCCTGCAGATAATTTCTTCCGCTAAATGTTCTTGTCTGATTTTCACCTGCATCTCACGAATCCAGCTGGGCTGTAGGAAAGGCCTGTAATTGCTGCCAAAGGCTGCTGTGGTAAAGCTCAGTAAAAATCTCTATGGAAATGAGGTTAATTGACCTTTAACCATCTTGAGTATCTCCTGTTTGGGCTTTCCTTGTATAGATTCCCACAAAAAATCCACATCGTTGTTGGACTAAAGAAATGTGTGTTCTATGAAAGATTAAATCACTGAGAAATGCAGTTTTGCTTTGCAGGCTGGCAGCCTCGATGGTTTTTTCTCTGTGGCGGTATCTTGTCATATTATGACTCTCAGGAAGATGCCTGGAAGGGTTGTAAGGGAAGCATCCAAATGGCCGTGTGTGAAATTCAAGGTAACTAAGGAACTTTAGAACCTCCTGCGCAAAATTCTTCTAATTCTTTACTCCCTTATGGTTCTTAAATATCATTTTTTGTGATCTGACATGTCTTGTATCATGACTTCTCCTCCTCCTTCCACTCCCATAGCACAACATGAATATAACCTCTATTAAACTTTAAATAAAGAACAAAGCATTCCAAGAACTTTTGTGTGCAGCATGCCCATCTAGTATGATGGGCATGCTGCATGTTGGCATAACACTTCAATTTCTTTTGTGAGCCATGGTGTAGGGGCTCACAGGTCCAGCTAAATCTTCCCTGGCACAGATCTAAAGCAAGAAAATCCACTGTGACGGTGTAAATCATGAACAAACTTCTGCACTTCAGCTCTTATTCCATTAGGAGTGAGCAGACTAGTGACAATAATTGAGGTATAACTATAGGTAGGAAAACTGAAAGATGGACAGAGATACAGACTTGTTGGAGGAGGTTGCCTCAAAACTGCCTTTCGCAGCAGAGAGAGTGTTCCCTTTTACCGACCATCCCGCACGTGTATAAATTACATAAACGTGTCATACACCACGTCCCCTCTTCCATTTTTTTTTTTCTTTCTCTCTCCCTCCCTTTGTTTTGTACTTTTTTCTCACTGTATTGTAGCCAGCTGGACATGACTGAGAATTCAGCATTGCTCTTTTTTTCTTTTGTTGTTAAAGTGGAAGGGATTCCTGTTTCATGGCATGGAACATTCCTTCCCCCAGAGGCTCACAGGTTAAACTCACTAGCCTGGGTCACAAAATGGCAAGTTGGAAAGTTTTTTTGACTGTTGATAACTAGCTTTCTAATATTATTTGACCTCAAGTTTTCCCCATACACTTGCAAGAATCCCAGTATTTTTCTGTTGCAAAGTTAGGATGGGTTGGCTGCGTGGGTGTGAGGGAAAGCATGCACCATACTGGAAGGTTTTGACTCAGAAACCGGAGGGTTTCAATTCAGTGACTTTAATCTGTGTTGCTCCTAGTTCACCATGCAGATAGTACTCGGATGGATCTGATTATTCCTGGAGAGCAGTACTTCTATCTGAAAGCCAGAAGCGCAGCTGAGAGGCAAAAGTGGCTGGTTGCACTTGGAACTGCCAAGGCCTGCTTGACAGACAGTAGGACACAGAGAGAAAAAGGTAAGAACATTCTCTCAGAGCTGTGTCTATCTGGCATTTCTAGCTTTTTTGAACAATGCATTTTTTACTTGTTCTTTATCTCCCCATTTTTTCTAGGAGTTTTGCAAATAGGAATGGTAAAATCTGTACTCGAGCTAAGGTGTCCAAACCTGGGCAGGGGGCTTTCGGCACCTCTGAAAATCAGGTCTAATCAGAGATGTAGGACCTCGACTCTAATTCTGACTTTGAACATTGTGATCTTGGTTTATTTTACATTATGAAAAAACTAATTAATCCCATCGGCTACTTAAGCCTTCAGAGACCTCCTGTGAGAGTTAAATAGGGAACACCCAGACTTTGCAAAGGAATGTCTTAAACACACATACACACGCTTACTCTAAGAATGCACATGAGACTCAGGCTGTGTCTACACTGCCACTTTCAGTGCTAAAACTTTAGTCATTCTGGGGTGTGAGGAAACACACCCTTGAGTGACAAAAATTTTAGCACTGAAAAGTGCCAGTATAGATGGCGCCTTATTGCTGGGAGCCGCGCTATCCTGGCGATAAAGCAGCAGCGCTGTGACATGGGCAGTGTAGACATATCCTTACAGATCTAGGAGAAAAACAATAATGACCTCACCACTCCATGACCTCACCACTCCTGAGAGTCTTTTGGGTCCGAGATCTGCCCGTGTTCAGGCTAGATGGAGACGCCCTTGTCTCCCTGTAGCAAGTCCCTCCTGCTGCTGGCGGTGGTCAGCCACTTCCACGCAGAAACCTTCCTGCTAATAAGCACAGTCTTGGTGAAGAGTCCCAGTGTGAGGCCCCAGGCCCCAGCCTTCTGAGTTCTCCTGCTCAACACCCTTGTTGAATAGAGGGTGGTAAAGCAGGCAAGAGTCATTAGCAAGTCAATCGTTGGCACCATCTGGGTGACTCTTCCTGTGTTAACTCTCCCAAAGGTGAGAAACTTTCCCTTCATCTCTGGCCTTGCTATGCATCACATCAGACTATAGATACATCAGTTCAAACTGGCTCTCGACACAGAGTCAGACACAAAATGCAGGGTCTACTCCCAATGCAAGTTTACAATAGTGAACTGTTAGCCACTGCATAAAGGTTACACACCCACAGATTAATAGTATTATGCACGTGGTGTTAATGTGGTATATATTAAATATAAGTGTTGGGCAATCATGTAAAATCTTGTTATGCTTACTCTTACTCACTTGAAAGTATCCCACAATACCTTGTAACAGTATAACTCGGCATTTGGCATAAGGAAACTATCAAAGGCACGGTATGTAAGTATTCTACCCTGGTACAGGTAGGGAGTGCCATCATGACCCATTTAGTTCAGAATTCTGTTCCAAAAACAAAGTGTAAGAGGGGAACACCGTGCTACCAAAAAACCAAGGTAATTTTCATATTAGTCTTGGATGACGTGCTTTTTTTTGTAAACAGGTCTAGTATAAATAGAGGTAGGTTTGGGGGATTATTTTGGGAACACATCTTCTGCATAAGGTGAAATGAACATGCTGTGAGAACCTGCTTCTCAGAATGATTGATGATGTATTATTTCTCTTTCCTGTACCAGACTGTTGTGTCTATAGACAATAATTTGGTCTCTTGAACATTTTTAATATTGAACCCCAAGTGTTGTCAAAATTAATTGGCTATACATTTTTAATCAATAAAATCATACAAAACAAGATGAAATTCACAAGTTGACACAATGTCACAAGGTGAAATATCCGTGGTGCATTTGCAGAACTTGAAATACTTTCAGCTAACAATTTAACTTTTTTAAATTTGTGGATCATTAATAATCTATTGGGGGTTTTTAAACTGGCTTTCAGGCATTCAGATCCCTTAATTATTAATAATGCGATAGATGGATGTTAAGATGAGCTGTCTTTGTCAAACTCCCTTTTCCACCTTCCTGTAGTTTACAAACAAGGAGCTATGACCCTCTGACAACTGTTGTTTATACCTCCGATTATTTAGCAAACAGGCACGTTATAGTATGTAGGGATTTAGTTCTTGAATAAAAAGGCTCATGAAGTCAGACATTTTGTGGTTGAGACTCTTTTCTTTCTCTCTTGTAGTAAGTTTGTGTGTTTATAACTTAACAGCTCAGTTGGGACACTCTATTCCTGTTTGTGTTGGCAAATATCAAAAGGTCATGTTTTTCAACTGTCATAAAATGACAGTTCTAAGCCTTATGTTTTCAAATCAATAGAGCATGTGTTGAAATGTCGATCAGATGGGTTGGACTGGATTGAAATAGTACTAGTTATTTCCTCAACTTTCCAAAAACATCTACTGCAAGACTGATGGGATGTGTCCAACTCTCTTCTTGTCTCATTTTTAGAGCTCACTGAAAACACTGAAGCCTTGAAAACCAAAATGTCAGAGCTTAGGCTGTACTGTGACCTCCTTGTTCAGCAAGTGGATAAAACTAAGGAAGCTAGCATTTGTGGTGTATCAGAATCAGAGGTACAACTTTGTTTTCATACAGCCCTACCCCACTGGGTGCTGAGCACTCTGGACTTGTCCCGTGGATTGAACACCTCACAGAACAAACGCATCATGACTTCACGAAAAGAAGCATGTTATCCAGTTTAATGTTGCACTGACTTTCCTGCTGAATGCACATAGGACAAAAGTACCTAAAGGCTTCAGTTAGCAATATGATATTATTTTTATTATGTATTGCTATCCATTATGCTGGCTAGTACTGAGGTCATATACAGTAACTATGATCAGGATAGTAATGCCTCAAAAAAAATTTATGGTTTCACTGACCTTATGCCTGTAGTTCATGTTTCCAGGAATAAAGTGCACATACTTGATGAAGAGATGCTATGCAAGAAGTGCTTAATACTTGATCCTAATTAGCCTGCAGTCCAGTACTGTTAAAATCCTCCTTCAGTCAGTTCTGTTCTTAGGCTGAATACGTAATGATTAAGAGAGAATGTAGAGTCACAGTGAAACTCAACTAAAGGAAGAAACTTGTTGACTAGCCCATGTGATGGCTTTCGGAGTTTTAACCGAGCGTTCATTGGTTTTGTGTTAGAAAAGAAATACCAGTTCCAGAGGCATCTCTTACAAGCTTTCCTAAAGAAGGAGCTCTGTTTGGGAATGGCCTTTTAAAGAAGAGGGTATGCTCCTTCTCCGTGCGAGGGGTAGGGAGGTGGAAGGATTTTATGTGCAAAGAACTTAACCTCTCGGAGAGGGGGTGTGGTTTTCCAAGTTGTACGGTCCTGCTGTGGTGCCTCCCAGTGGAATTTTATTCGCAAGTTGCAGGGCTGGCAGATGACTGCATGAAGGGGAGTTATTGTGGTGTCCAAGCCAGCCAACTAGAGATACTGGCTGAAGTCTTGATGACGGATTTAACAAACTGTGTGGTGGTAGTAATGTTATTGTGCCTAATTTGGTCTTGAATAAAGGACAAGTAAGCAGTTGTTAGGACTGTTGTAACAAACACACATATAATGTTGTATTTACCCACTTCATAATTCACCGTTATGGGGCAAATGAGTCAATATTATTACTGTCCCTTTACCTGGCCATAGATTATTCAGAGCTGGAAGGGTTTAGCCTAATAGCAATCCGCTATCAATAACATGTTTGTTTCTGTGTTACGTCTAATACACAAGGGTCAGGACAGATATAACCCTTTGCCCGGAGTATGTTCTATAGACAAAGTAGGGGTTTGGTGCCAGCATAGTACTTTTGCTTTGCACCTTGTTCAGTTGCAGTCACCTTTCTTTGGGTTTAGGTACAATACATAAATAATCTTATCCTAGGCCACTTAAAATGTCATCTTTTCATTCTCTTGCCATGGTGTCCTCTGATCATACCAATCGAATAGCAGAATGTCAGGTCCTGGACCAATACTGAATTCACCATGGCATGTGTTTAAACTCTGGGCATATGGCATATAAATAGATGTTGCTGTTGAAATGCTGCATTTTGAGATTGATGTCACTGGAGGCTGACAGCAACAGGAGCATCCTCAGAAGCTGCAATCCCAATAGTGTCTGCTGTCATTGCTGTGATCAGATGGCCTCTTATGTTTAGTTCTTTGAAAATATTGAGCTTCTGATGATTAGGAAACAGGACTGTTGGGATGATGGGTTTTGTAAACTTCAGTCTTTCCAAATTAAGCGTTGATGGCAAATAAAGTGTCTTGCCATCTGGTTATTTCACAGAATGGAATTGATATGGGAGCTCTGTTGAAATCGACATGTAACACATTCCTGAAGACTCTTGAAGAATGTATGCAGATTGCAAATGTGGCCTTCTCTTCTGAGTTATTACATCACACCCCATCGGGATCTCCACACTTGGCTGTTCTCAAATTAAACAAGGTAATGTTGTGCAATCTCTGCTGTCACTCTCAACATGGAGAGCTTACTACCTTTCCTGGAAAGTAGTAGCTGTGGTGGTAAGGAATGGGGTTTTTAGCCCAGGATAGAGATCGTAACCATCCACTGGTGACATCCTGGTGTGTCATATGGATTGTAAGTGATGCAAGACTCAACTGTACATTTAAGTCACCGTTCATTTACTGTTAATAGCAGTTGAAACTCCTTACTCAGTAATACTTGGTATCTGATCCAGCTGTCAATATCCATGGCCCAGAATATTGTGACTGTGTTCTAGCTGCAATGGAAGCCCCAAATGAATTTTAAAAATAACCCCAGCACCATGTCTGCAATTGTAAGATACCCAGAAGTTGTAGAGTTCATCTCACTGGTCTCACCATCACAGTCTCAGATTCCCCAGGCCTATTTGTGAAGCTGGAGCAACTCTCCTGGCTAACAACAGATTAAGGAGAAGGGAGGAAGGGACACATGTTTCTTCATCTGGCATGTGTCAGGTTTTTTAATTTAAACATACTCAGGAAGAGGGTTTCATTTCCTTTACCCAGCCTTTCACAATGGCCCCACCTGTTCCCCAGCTCCCACATGATTGCCATACTTTGTTTGTTTTGTTTGTGGAGGTAGGCAGTACGCTGCCTGGGGATTAGCCTCTCTTTTGATCTTTGCCAGGTAACCTTCGGAATAGATCATTTACCTGAGAAAGGCCCGATATTTTCATGGTACAGACCTCATTGCATATGTTCGTGTGGGCCCCAGATCAGGGAAATATGAAGCATACACTTAATTTTCCTCATTGACTTCCATTTGAGTTAATAAATGTAAAGTTTGAGAAGAACAAAATGCTGCTTTCTTTTAAGAATACATTTTTGGTTTTTATAGGTAACCCCTCCCGTCTCCTCCAGTAGCACTGCAACAGAAAGGTACGCTGACGCTCCTTGTCTTTTGGTTGGTTGGTTTGTTTTCTTCTAAGAATGGCATAATTTTTTTTCTGGTTATGTCTGACTCTCCCATCGTGTTTTTTTTTGTTTTGTTTTGTTTTTTAATGTATTGATATTGCAAATACCAGATACAAGCACAAACTCTATTGCTAAGTGGATTTTCTCTCACTTAGCTCGCACTTTTCCCTTTTGGCTACTTCCTGGTGACTTCTCTTACCGTTATCCTTATTGCAACCTTCTGCTGCTGGTGGCTAGCCAACCATCTCACACACGCTTTACTGCTCTCTTCCCCACCTCTGGTTTCTGCTCCCATGCATTGCCATTATGAGTGCTGCTGCAGAAAACAAAGCTAGCAGGAGGCAGTGAATGAGCTGTCCATCGCAGCAGCGACCAATAATGCCACCAGTGCCAGTATAATGTGCCACTGGAACATTTCTTTAAAATCTGGTCTGTCCCAACCACCTTCATCTACGCTGGTGACGTGCGCCCTATCAGCCTCCAATGCAAAGCAAACATTTTCCCCAGATCTCTGATGTATCTTTTAAGCCGAGTATTTAAAAACAAGAGTTGTAAAAACATGTTCTGTTTGCTGAAAAGGGTAATCTCTCTTCTGGGTTTTCTTAGTTTTAATAACAGTAGTAGACTAATTCCAGTAAATATTTAATTCCTTTTCAGCATAAAATTTTGATTTTTGTTCTAATTACATGAACAGTTCCTTAAAGGCAACTTGCTTCTGTCTGAAATCTTTTTTAAATGTTACAGATAATACCTTAAATTTCTATAACTGAGACTGGGAGTTCTTTGTGCATTTGATGAGTTGTTGTGTATAGTTTGTTTTCCCACTTGTATGGCCATTTTCACCTGTTTGTTTGGGCTGTTCACTCAGAAAACAATGGAGAAAAAGATATCTGCGGGGAAAAATAGGAAAATATGTCTAAAACTGTGGGAGCAGGACTGTTTCAGATACAATATCTGCCGCTTACCATTTATTTATTTAAACAAATTGGATTTCAAGTTGGCTGTGCCCCTCTTTTTAAATAATGTATGTCCTTTTTTTCTCTCTTATATTCCATATTCTTGGCTTAGGATTGTTTCAGTAAATATACACACTGGAAAAACATTTCTGGAGCCACATGGCTCCTTCTGATGTTTTTAGACAAACATTTTTCTCGCAGCAATCTAGAAATGGCAACACTTTTGGATTTCCAGTCCCTCTTTCACATTGTTATGTACAGTTTTTTTGATAGGAAGAGACATGCCAAGCAAAGTGTTACATTTGCCCTTTGGTTTACATTTGTGTTCCCCCCCCATCAGGCAGATGGAATTGAACAGTTGTGAAAATGGCTCCGTAAAGGCAGAAACTAATCATTGTGAACAAACCCCGGTTAGCACTCTGATACCCTCACATCTGAAATCTAATGAGGAAGACTGTGACATTTCAGCTGAAGACCATGTAGAAAAGAAGTTGACAGGTAAACGCATGGAACAAAATATTATCCAGGGTGGGTGGTTAGTACTTTTGAGCACAAACAGTCTTATAAGGAGTGTGAGATATATCATTTCCCAAGAGAGACGGAGTATGTCAGGACTTATTACAAGATTACTGAAGTTTTACTTTGAGCTCTGTCCATTTCCCAGGGGTTAAGTCTTCCCATCACAATTCACACCCTTGTTGGTGGCCTTGGTAGAGAGACCAAGAACTGAAGAGGTACAGGACTAAACTGCTGTCACACTAGAGCTCATTCTTCTGGGTCACAATTGATGGAAATTGGCAATGCACTTAGCAACATTTGCACTGCACATGCTATGTGGACCAGTGGCTTCATTCCCCAAGGCCCTTCGTTGGCACCCTTTTCAAATACTAAAGGCCAGATTATCAAGAGTGCATATGAGAGCTGTGTGTGCAGGTTTCTGAACAAGTGGCCTTCAATTCACTCATACGTGCACTGACATATCTTTCAAAACCAAAACAAAAAACCCCAAACTCCTCGCCCTTAAATGACGAGGTTATTTGTTTTAGGAAAATTCCACCACTATTCAATTAGCATTGTATTAAAGTATCCATTACTCTAGCTGGCATCTGTCCGAAATAGGCAAAGTTAAAACATTTTATTTATATTTTGATTTGACATTGTTTCAGAAATAGCCTGATATTTATGCTAATGTGGTTATATCAAAACAATTCAGTATACGGTGGAATCCAGCCCTGAGACACTATGCTGGAGTGTTTGAGGTTTTATTATTATTTGTTGAGTAGACTAGGTCAGACTCAGACCTCTTGTGTTTCCCTTACTGTACATTATGCAGGACAGGCACTCACAACCGGTGATCTAGCAGAATTTGTGCACAAACATAAGAAGTATCAAGGTTCCTCTCCGCTTACCAAGTTATGCTCTGTCTGTCACAAGTATTTAGCTCTCCCGCTGGCTCTCCAGAATTTCCTTTGCACTTGTTTAGTTTTGTCTCACATAGGCAGAAGAAATAGTTGAAAAATCAGAAATACAGTAATGGGGAGGGAAAACGACTACGCGTTCCTATCGTGAAGATGTTGTGCAGCCTTGTCTGATGAGAGGTCTCCACTTCCCCATGCTCATCCCACCTACTCTAAAACCAAGTCCACGTCCCCCTTTCCCTGGGTTTGGTTTTCATTTACTTAGAAATTCATGGTAATACAACATACTTTCAGCCCAAACCTTTTCCCCAGTCTTGGCTGAACTTAGGGTTCCTTCAGTCCTTTCTCCACCAAGCCACTCCCACAGCCCTTTCTATCCAGGTAAGGTAACAGGACACGTGTGAGTCAACATTTAATCCTTTTCCAGCAAGTTCAATATGGCTCTCACATAGGGTGTCTTAGGCAAACACTGCCATCCTTTTGCATATTTTTATTCTTAGTCGCATTTTTTTCCCCTTCAGTGGACAAAGGAAAAAGAAGAATAAAGTAAAAGATGTGATGACATTTCACAAAGTGACATCTCTTCCATGGAGATGGTGCTCTTCCAATTTGAGTAGCGAGAGTGGCCGGTATTGTGTAGTCCTGCTAGTGCCTGTAGAAAACCGTGCATGCAAAGATCAATAGAGCCATTCATTCTGAATACCTTAGAAGATACCATTGAATTAATAAGGTAGATAACCAGAGAAGAACTAGTCAGAGAATCTCATTCAAATTAGATAACTGGTATCATTCAGCAACTGAGGTTTCCTTTCTTTTTAAATGTAAGGTGATGAAGTTAAAGACGATGGAGAAAGCAAGATGCTGCCCATAGAGGGCAACAGTGCTAACGAATCGCTGCAGTTGGCAATGGATTCCATAAGTGGACTGGCTCCATCACACTCTGGAGAAGGAAAAGAAGAGGATTTACCTACCTTCTTCAGTGTCATGAACATTAGGTAGTGTAGCTCCTGCATGCAGTAGATGAACAGTTGCTGGTATATTGAGACTATATGGTTAAAGCCCTTAATCAATTGAGTATTTGATCCATTCAATGGTGAATTTACTTAAATCCCAACAGAGATAATTTTGTACATCGTACTGTTTGTAGTAAATCTATAATACGTTTTGTAGTGCTAGAAGTTGGAACAAGGCAGTCTTATAGGTGAGTACTATGGTAAAAGGTCCATCACTTAAATACTACTTTGTGTGATTTTTATCCTCCCCACTCCCTAACTCACCCCCACCATCCTTGGGATGGTTCCTTTGCAAGAGTAACTGGCAGCAATACTTGCTGAACTTCTGAAAATTTGGTCAATTAATCACAAGTTGGAAAATTACTCTATTTAGAGTGAAATATTGTAAAATATTTATTGATTGCAGTGTGACCTCCTTCCAAAAAAGCAAACCCTTCTTCCATTGCTTGTGGGTAAGGTATGACAGGAGTATTTAATGTTTTTTTCTTTGTGTTCATACTGGAATCTCAAGGTTTAGTGACATTGAACTCCAGGAGGGTGACGGCATCCCCACAGAGGAATTTCTGCAATCGTGTTATGCAATAGTGCCAGTCTTAGGTAAGTGGTTACTTACTTTCACTACAGTTAGTGTCTGTAGCAGCTATGCCATGAATCCTTTTTGATTGCTGCCTAATAAGAGAAATGGCTGAGGTGTGACTCAGGCTCACTAAGATCATTCAATTCTTTAATCCTATTTGAGGATAAGGATATTGACTTCCTTTATAAAGTGCTTTAAGATCTATAGGTAAAACTTGCTATAAGAGCTAGGTCGTATTATTTTGGTGTCTTTAGCTCATGTACAGACTGGAGTTTTGGGTCCTGTAACAGAAGGAAGAAAAAGACTTCCATCTTTCTGTTTCTCTTTTTAACTGTTGAGAAAAGCTTTTTGGTAGTAGGTGAAATGGATATTGCTGAGTCAAGAGTACTAAGAAACTGCTTTAAAATGTTGCCTTCTTTCTTCTAGACAAACTTGGACCAACAGTCTTTGCTCCTGTTAAAATGGATTTTGTAGGTAATATCAAGGTAATAGCCATTTCTAACACTGACTTTTCAACAAAACAAAACTTAAAATTAAACAGATGCTGAAACACCCAAACAAATAGTGTATAAATGTAGATACCAGTTTCCTTACGTCGGGGTGCGCAACCAAACTTATATCTAACTTTATGAACAATAATCCCATACTCAATCTACTGAATATCTTAAAATCATAGAAATTAGATAGGCCTTTTCTTTAGCAAGTCCACTATTCCACACTCCAGATAATGCAGGATTGGCCCCCAGTATATGTACTTAATAAATAATAATAATTGTAATTTCTCCTCTTGTGATTTTAAATGATTCAAGGGGTGGGCTGCTGTCACTTCTGTTGGAAAACTATTCAGCATTCTTATAGATCTCACCATTAGAATAGGGTTTTCCCCTGATAATTCAACGTAACTTTTTACATTGCTTAGTTTCACCCCATTATTCCAAGTAATACATTCTTGTGCTACTCTAAAGAACTCCTTTCCCTCCTTGCCTCTTTCATCCTTTGGCTGCAATAGGTGGCTTGTTCCATCTTTAATACCTGAGAGTTTAAAGATGTGTTTAAAACCATGAGGTAGGCAGAAATTGAGCTTACAAACTGCTGATCTCTAGTACCCACACGGTATCCATTACCCAGCTGGCTTGCTGTTACAGTTATGACTGTATGTAGAAACACATAGTGAGTCGGGTCTAATGCAATACAGTAACCCTCACAAAGGAAGTGTGTGGTGTGTTTGGAGCAGGTGGAGGTGGGTCAGGCATATGGAATATACAGGGGTGGGGTTGGTATCTGGAGGTTTTTTAATATTTGCGTAACGCTCCTATTGGTCAGATCAAAATGCAGAAAGGGATGTTACACTGTGTACTGCAAGTACAGAATATTTTTTCAACACAGTCCAACTTTTGCGTGGAACCAGATTTTTTTTAAACTCCGTTTGAGTGATGGCCTGATATAAACCATTCAGCATGCTAGAATATAGCAGTTAATGAATATGATTGAAGTTGCTGTTTAGATTCTGTACTGATAGTGTTTTAATTAAAGGCCTCACTAGCCACATCCGCTTTATTAATGCTGTAGGCTGAAAAGAAACCTTGCATTTCCTTCCTCTAGCAGAAGCCAGCGAGTACATTGTGAGACCAGGTCCTCAGCTGACATAAATCAGCGTAGCTCTTTTGAAATCCGTGCTGTTTTACACCAGCTGATGAGCCACCTCTGAATCTGAACATTTTCTTTTGGCTCCAAGCTTGAAAAGGTTTGGTGTGCTACTCACAAGATGAAGGGAAAGAATATTTATCACTTAAAAAAAAATTAAACACATAATGGGGAACATCACTTATTTCAGGCTTCCAAAGAAATACTTTTTTAAAAATGGAAAATAAATAGCTTCCTCGCGTACACCATTGTGCCTGCTTCTCTTCTACTACAGCACAGGGTCCTGCTGTAGCTACTAGCATTGAGCAAGTGCATAAAAAATATAGAGGTTAACAGAAAAGAATGCTATAGAAACCGAAAAGGACTGGGAAAGATAGCACTGAGAGTGGAAAGGCAAAATATATCTCTAATATATACAACAAGAGCCTGTTAAGACAGTCTGATTGTGTTGGCTTGTGTTTTTTTTTTTACAAGGGTGGGTTATATGAAACAAGCTACATTTATAAAAAAATAAAACAAACATTCTGAGTCTCTTACAGAATCTGCTGCTCCAGCTGCCACTGTAATGATGCCTTAATCACGTTTTTCTTTTCCCTGAAGTGCTCAGAGCATGAACTTCCCTCTCTGAAAGTTGAGGTAACCATTCTTCCCGGGGAGAATGGACAGAACTCTCTTCATGGCCCGTCACTGCCACTCCAGATTTAAAATGACAGGGGGCTGTTGAACAAAGCAAGGCACTTTGCCCCTCAAATTTGGAGTCTACTACTGAGTGTACACTGCAAGGAATTAATCTGGGAACTGGAATTCCTTTTATGTGTGAAAGGCCTGGTAAATGGCTCTTGTGAGGGAGAATGTTTTTGTCATATCAAATGGAACCATGTCAAAGTATAAACTGTTGTCTTCTCTTCAGAAAATAAATCAGAAATATATAACCAACAGACAAGAGTTCCACACTCTCCAGAAGATAGTGCTCCATGAAGTGAGTGCTGAGCTAGCACACGTTAGAAACTCTGCAACTGAGGCCCTTTTGTGGCTAAAAAGGTAACTGCCAAGTGCCAAACCTTCAGTTTAATTGTAGGTGTTACCCAGATCCCTTCACCAATGTAGATCAGGCTCAGGAAGCAATTCTTGCTAGTTTCGTTGCACACCTGAGTAGTCCAAACACACTGCGTTCAAATTTAACATCCCAGTTATGATCCCAGTATTGGGCATACCATGCACAAGGTCTAAATACCTACTTTTTCCTAGAAAAATAACTGAATAGTCTTCCTAGGTAACTCTTCCTGCCATGCCTCTGAGTCATCCAGAGGACCTAGGCTACAGCACTTAAACTCTGACTTGGAGCACAGCCTGTCTGGGTGGTTGGGGAGTGGTGGCTGAAAGGGATTAGTAATGGATCCATCTCTTTACCCAAATGAAAAAAATGGCTAGTCAATATTGTGTTTGCTGTTACAAGTGAATAGGCCAAGAGGAGACTTCACATGTGTTTTCTCCAGGCATTTCCACTGAGGCAACAAGACATGGACTCTGCTCACAGTGAGCAGCCTTTAGTAATGTCACATTTTGGCCAAAATGGTTTAAAGTTTTATGTGAAACAAATGAGTTTTTGTATGCATACGTAGGGATGTTACACACCCTTCTATTTCACTCAGCAATTTTGGGGGGCTGTCTGGTGATAAATATTTTGCTTTTTTTTTTTTTGGTTTCTTCCTGACAGAGGCTTAAAGTTTTTGAAGGGATTTTTGACAGAAGTTAAGAATGGAGAAAAGAATATTCAAACAGCTCTGAGTAAGTGCCAATTGCTTTATTGTTCTTACTTTTTTATTTATATAATTGAGCTTTTTCTCCATTATTCAGGGTCTGGGTATTCTTCTCTTATTAATATTAAAATTAGTGTTCCCTGTAGCTTGCCTTCAAAAAATACCTTCTCTGAAAACTGTAATCTGGAGCCAAATACCCTATTTACAGATAACTACATTGTACGAGGCAAGTCTTTATTTGATGGGATTTTTCCCCCAAATTTTGTTTTTACATGTAGTTAAAAATGGGGGAGGGACATCCCAAATGTATCTTAAAGCAAGTTAAAACTTTGTAAGAAACTTTATGCTTATATAAGACTTTTCTTTACTGAGCCTCTTGGCATCCCTGTGAGGTAGGCACAATAAGTGCTGAATCTGTTTTATACATGGGGAAAGCACAGAGCTTAAGATGTTAAACAGCTGGATGTGGGAGCTGCTGAAAGTGCACAGAGCTGAAATGACCGTACTAAGCACGTAGTATTTGCTCAGCCCCTGAGGAGAGGCTCTTCCCCATAGTATGGTGTAATTGGCACAGTGCTCTGCAGCTCACACTGAACGGAGTACTAGAGAGACTGAGAACCCTGGGGGTGAGGCATGGGCAGAGCTAGGGCTAATCAACAAAAATTGTACTTGCAAATAAATTGGTCTCCATTGACAGAGAGGATTTATTGGGTAACTTATTTGCCAAATCCTATTTGACCATCTGTAGAAATGGTCGGATAATGAAGAAACATATTGGTGAATAACTTTCTTTATTTGCAGTAAATTGTTAAAGCACTTTTCACGAAAAGAATGTCCAGCAAGTAATCCGAGCAGCTGTATCCAGGGGGGAGTATTCTCCCATGCCCTCCAGTGAATGCACAGGATGTGTGGGGCAGCCTTTTTAGGCCTTTCGGTTACTGCTACTGCCAACCACAGGAGTAGTGGCTAACTCGCATGGGTTTAAGAGCTCCCATTGGAAAAAATTGAGAGCAGGGTAAGATCTGAGAGCTGGCTGTTTACACTGAAGTGCTGTGCAGAGGTGTAAGGAAAAAATCCTCTCTCACAGCCAGGTGGAAGTGAGCTGGAAGAAAATTTAAAAAATACTATTGGGAACTTATTTTTTCTTTTCCTTTCTTTTAAGACAATGCTTATGGCAAGACCTTACGGCAGCATCACGGCTGGGTTGTGCGAGGGGTTTTTGCGGTAAGTGGCTAACATCTTAATTGCTGACTCAGCTAGTCAGAATCTTGGCTGCATTCACCTGTTAGTCCAGTCTTGTGCTATGGTTGATACTTGATGAAATGTACTGAAATGTAAGTACCGAAAGAACTAACGGAGATGTTCACTTTGTCAGATCTCTGCCTCAGAGGCAAGAGTTGGGGCTAGCATTTTAGGTTTAATGTTTGATTTTCACAGAGGAATCTATTTTTCTTTTAGTTTAAGAATTTTTGTCTGTGTTTAGATTTAGTCTAGAAATGTCTCTTGCCACACATCGTATAGGGTCTTTTCTAGGAAAATAAAAATAAAGTCAGAATATTTTAGAGTGCCTCATTAACAACATCTTTTCCTAATATTTTTAAATGCATTTCTGGAATGTAGTTCTGTCTCCTCAAGATGTTCTTTCCTCCAGTGCATGAAACATTAGAGTAGAGTGGGAGGGAAGACTGAAACGTAATAGTTGTGAAAACAAGACCCACTTTACTCAAATAGAGTAACCAAGGAAACAGGAAAAAGAAAAGGACGACTTGTGGCACCTTAGAGACTAACAAATTTATTTGATCATAAGCTTTCGTGAGCTACAGCCAAGCTAGCAGTGCCCCCTGGTGTCTGTTATAAATAGTATTGAAGAGACTATGTGAAGTCCCAGCCAGATGTAATAACAACACTTTTCATGACTAAGGGATAAGCAGCAAGATTTGGGGTAAAATTTTTTTGGGGAAAAAAAAAACTTAGACTTCCAAGTTCGAGTTCTTGAAAATTAGACGTAGGCTCCTTTTGAAAATGTACCCATGTTGGTTATTTTAATGTTTTTAAAGTCTAAATTTAAAAAAAAAAAAATCACCACTTGTAATCACAAAATCTGCTATATAGGCACTTTCTAAAAATCAGGCCTCTGTAAAGTGTCTCATAATGGGGACACAAAAGTTGAAGTATCAAAAATCACTTTTCAAGTCTGAGATTTTGAACTTCTGTTCCTCTCCCAGTTAGCTTTAAGGGCAGCACCAACATATGAAGACTTTGTGGCAGCACTGTCTGTGAAGAAGTGTGATAATCAGGAAGAAGCTTTTTATAATGCAATGCAGAGAGACCTCCACATTTACTTGCCAGCCATGGAAAAGCAGCTGAATATCTTGGACACTCTCTATGAAGTACATGGGTTGGAGTCGGATGAGGTGGTGTAACCACAGTGACACAGTACCTCAAAACTTCAGGCACTGCGTTTGTTAACGAGCTTTTCTGAATGCCGTTTCTCTTCATTGTATCTTTCCTTAGCATGGGAGGTGGAGGAATCGGTGTGCGTGTGTATTTTTAATCCTTGTTTGTGTTTAAATGCAGCGGTGCTGTTTCTTTGAAGGCTGCAACTGTCTGCATGGTGAATACCTTTGGGCTAAATAATTCTTCTTTTTACATGAATGTAACAGAGCAGAATTAGGCCTTCTCGCTCCAGTGCACACTACTAGTGCGGAGGGGCAGCTTTGATGGGAGCACTGATGCTGTGCTGATGTCGTCATTTTGCCCTCACCCTGTTCTGTGCCTGTCCACGTGCTGTGATGCTAGTCTCCATTTCACTGGTCTTCTGTCTGTCTGTGTTAGCGGAGGGGCAGAGCTAGTGAGAGCTGTGCTGCACTGATAGCAGAAGAGGGGGCAGTAGAACTCTCTACCTGATTAACTGAGTGGTCAGTCTGGTCCCATCATGAGGTAAACTTTGGGTTGCATCCTTGTGTTTTATATAGTGATTTGATTTTACTCACAGCCCTGTTTTAAAAAAATTTGCAGTAAAGACTGTTACTGCAAGTGTTGCCTTGATGGCCAGGGTCCCTTGGCCTCCCCTAAGGGTCACCCTGTCACACTAGGCATGCTCTCCCTGTGCTGTCCTAGGTACTGTCCACCTCCTCACAGGTCCATGAAAACAGAGTTGTCTTTCAGTGTTAGTAGGCTCCTGGAGCTGTTCTACCAAGAAGCTCCTCCTGCCTCATCCTGTTTTTGTGTCTGTGTCTGTCTGTGTGTGAGAAAGAGACAGACAGAAAAATAATCCTTAAATTCACTGTGATGCCAGCCTTGTTGCTGATGTCCCAGCAGGGGGAGGCCTCTACGTGGCAGAAGGAGAGAAGGTTGTCAAGATGCATCACCTTGATCTTGGTACTAGTGTCATGACTGCTTCCTTTGCCCTTGTGCGGTTAACAAGGCTTTAGTGCTAAGCGCTGGAGCTGTTGGGCCAGATCCTCAACAAATGTAACTTGGCAAAGCCCCATTGTTTCCACTGGAGCTGCGCCCATCTACAGTAGCTGAAGATCGGTCCTGTTGTATTTACTCAGGTAACAGACAGAATAAACTTTTCAAAAGCCCCTAAGTCATTGAAAGTCAGTGGAACGTAGACTTGTAAGTGTCTAAGTCACGTAGGTGCTTTTGAAAAGTTTGCCTATAGCCTTCTTTTTAAAGGCCCTATTCAAAACCAAATCCCATAACTACTGCTGGGTATTGTGTGGTTTAAACACAACCAGCAATCTAACAAGTTATATAAAAATGCTTCTAGATTAGCATTTGGAGGGGGTATGGGTGTTGGTTTTGTTTTTTGCCAGTGGGGTTTATAAAAGGCTGGTTTTGAAATGAGTCAGTTCTAGGGGGAACTATGGTTCTTCATAAAACCATCACACATTAGTGTAGCTATAAGTATATAATCCAAAAGTGTCTAGGTTTGACTGTGAATTAAGGATAATGGGGATTTTTTGCCATGCTTTCCTCCCACTGATACAAGTAAAAGAAACAGGTCCACTGGTACTGTTGGAGTCAAGAATTAATAGCTTTCTCTGTAGTTATTCAAATGATTAAAAAGTGAAATTTGACTTTGTGTAGAGGGCCAGCACAAGGTATTTGGACTGTTTAGTCCCACTTCAGGGTTTAAGTAGATCTTTAGTGCATAGGACTTTTGCTGGCCTTCTGCATGGGGTGAATTTCACATTGTACATTAGAGAGAAGGGAGGAACACTTTAGAATGAAGGGCTTGGGAGAGTGGTGAGCCACTATAAATAGAGGAGAAAACAACTCTTCAGTGACATTTTGACATTTTTGTTGCCATCTCGCAGGAGAAATGCTTTTACTTAGGTCCAGCAAATCAAGGATACCAAGAGGAATTCTAGTGATGTGCAGTGCTCCCTGTGCCTGGATTCCTATAGAACAGGTTGTTTAAGCATAATTCCATGTTTGAAGCACAGCTATATACTTAGTGCTCAAACCATTCTATCCAGGGAATACTAAAAATTGCCAACTTTGAAGAAAGCACAAAACAGCTATAGGAAAAGACCAAAAACTTTAAATTTGGTGCCTGAAGGTAGACACCAAAAGCAATAGATAAATAGTAATTGGCTTGATTTTTCTCTTTTCTTTTCAGAGCTGTGGGTGCTGAGCCCCTTTGAAAATTGAGGCATTTTCTATTCATGCTTGCATATAGAATTGAATATTTTTTTTTGGTCAGAGGTTGCTTCTGTTATTCCACTAGCTGCAGTACTAAGAATGAAGCCATCTACCCTTGCGATTTACACATATAATTCTCTTTAGCATAAATGCTGAGTAATCCACACAAATGTCAATAGAACAACCCCAGGCCATGCCCCCTAGTAAGTGGTTTCTTCAGGGTTACAGCTAAGGTTCTTCACTGAGGTGATGTTTCGACGTTGGCTTCATAACTCTCTTCAGGATGCTCTGGGAAGATAGTGATTGCACAAGTAGAGACTACATTTTCACACAGTGGAGGAAAGGACAGAGAGATCCTCTCTTATGAAGTAAATTTTAAAAGAAACTAATTGTGGAGTTAGAATGAATAAAAAGTGGAATTTTCTTTTGCTCTAAGCTTCTCTCATAGTGGGGGACAGCATTCACATTTTTACCAGTGGGGAAAATCCAAACTTACCGGTGCAAAGAGGGAAAACACCGTTCGTGACCTCATTTTAATTTTTTTAACTTCAGAACTGACATTTTCCTGCGTCTGATACGCAGACAGACCAATAAATTATTTTGCTTATGTGGGGCACACTCCTCTTCCGAAGAGTTTCCTTGTCTCCATTCTTCCTTGCAGAATTAGCTCTTTTACTTGCAATTGCTGGTCAGGGGCTTTCTTGGGAAACAGTGACAAAACTGAATTAACTATCCAATATACCAGATTGCCAGCTATGGCCCAATATGTAGGCACTTGTTCTTTATAATTCCTAAATCAAAGGAATCTTCTCTATTTTTCTGACTAACATCACTGATCATTTTAAAGTTCAGAGACAAAAATATGTTGTTTTTCCCAGAGTGGGTTGACACTTTAGTTTTAAAAGAATTTGTGCTTGCCTCACAGCCAAGCAACAAGCATGCATCTTGGAACTGATCTGACAGCTACAAGATTAAAATGTGCTTTTACTCCCACATGCTGATACTGTTATAGCCGTTTTGCATACCTTACATGAACTGCATTGATTTGTTAAACTTTATCAGTCTGAAGTTTTACATGTGTTTCCTTTAGAAATGCTTTCAGTTATTTCCTTTGTCTGGCAGTTGCATACTCTCAGGGATTCTACATAGCCATGGCAAAAATATAGTCGGCTTACAATACAAGGCTGCTTTTTGTGAGAAGTTGGTATAGTTCAGTTCAGAACCCCAGCAAAAAGTATGACACTAGCACAGACTATCCAATGCACAGGTTTGCTAAGACGTGATAAACCCCAAAGCAATCTGATACAAATACTGTAGAGAACAATAGCTGTCAGCATATTTTAATAAAGGTCATATCTCTTTGTAATACAGTGCCACTGGCATTAGAGCAGAGCTCCCCAATAATTCAAATAAAGAGTTCTGCTTAGAAGTGGATGAGATTTTTTTTTTATTTGATTTGATTTTTGCTGTTTTTCAAACAAACGTACTCTAACATCCTTTTCAATACTTTAAGACACCATAATCAACAGTTGAATGTGGCTGCACCCTAGCATCAAGGCACCATGGGTATGCTCTGGTGAACTATTAATACTCAAGTGTTTAGAGGTATAGATTAATGGATCACTGAAACATACCCAGGAGGCTCATCTTTATGTTATAGTATGGCCCTTAACTTTTAAAAGCAAAATTTTAAATTTGAAGTGCATTTTAAACAAGTGTTTGGTATTTTAAGGGCCATATGTTTTCACTCTTGGTAAAAGTAATTTATAGTAAATCAATAGTTTGGGCTACAGTACAGTCACTGTTTACATTACATTGAACATATTTTGTGGTTTAAGAATTGTCAAACTTTTTTTTGTAGTTGCAAGATTTTATGTATTTAGATGTGCTGCTGTATTCTCCAGGTCGGGTCTAATGCTGTAGCTTATGCCTACATCGATACTGCACTTCACGGGTGTGTGGCCATTATAGAATACTTTTCTTTTTAAATAAGGGTTCCCCTCATTCAGTGGACTTCCTCCACTCGTGTTTCAAACTTCTGTTTGGTTTTTGCAAAAGGTGGTTAAAAGAACCCTGAGTTCCTGTGAACTCTGTAACAAGCAATAGCCAAGCCCTTGCAGGGCTAAAAATTCCCTTTCAACTGACCTCCCCATCTCATGCCTGCTTTGCAGTCGGCTATGCTGCTTTCAGGCTACAGCGTCTCCTGTAGAACTGCTGGGGAGTTCGAAACAGCCACAATGCCACTGTATTAAAGTGATTAAAAACAGAGACTTTGAAGATGGGCCCAAGGTCAGAGCTGGACAGCCAAGCGAAAGGGGGCTTGTGAAGAATGTGCTGCCTTTTTTGAAGTGTCTCTCCCTGGCACTGCAGTGCTTTGCCAATCACAGTAAAACTCTGGGAAGTTTTAATTTGACCTTTGAAATCTAAATCAATACACTTCAGTAGTGACAGTTTCCAGCTCTTATTGGCAAAAGCACAGTTTCAAAGATAGGCTCATTTCTCTCCACTTGCCTGCAAAGTGCTGATAAGAAGGCAAGGTGAGACAGACAGCACAACTGAATCCAGGACCACCCTACCCTGAAAAAACTAAAAGCTTTTGGCTTCCATGTCGTCTCCAAGTGTATAAAAATCACTTGTGTAGCGGGGTAGCGTTGTGGGAGGGGATGGATTCCTAGCACACAAGTGAAACTATCCCATGGTAAGTCTGGAAGTACCCATGGTTCATGTGAGGGTTTAAACAGTGCTGTGAGATCAAAATGGCCAAAGTAATGAACTTGAAAACTTGGACTTCGTTGTCTAGAGCAGTGGTCCCCAAACTGTGGGGCGCACTGCCCTAGGTGGGCGTGGAGGAACATTTGGTGGGCGGGGTACAGCAGGGATGGGAGCACCACCCAGCGCCGCTCTGCCCCCTGCCGTGGTTCCCAGCTCCTGGCCCCAGCCATGGCTCTGCTCCCAGCTGTGGTTCCTGGCCCTGCCATGGCTCCAGCCTCAGCCCTAACGGTGACCACGCTCTGCTACTGGCTCCCAGCCTGGGGGGGGACGGCACCATTAGATGGGAAGGTCACGAGGTAGAAAGTTTTGGGACCATTGGTCTAGAGTTTAATTTTGCCCCTGATTTAGGAAGGTCTTCCTGTTCAGGACTGCACTTAAAACACATGTTTAAGCACACATCTAAGGACTGTCCTGAACATGGATGGACTAAAGCACATGTTTAAGTGTTTTCCTGAATCAGGGTCTAAAACCAGTGTCTGTGTGTGTGTGTGTGTGTGTGTATACACATTTCTGCACGTGCCTGATTTAAGCACACAAATCCCCCATTGCATTAGAATGCATACTTGCTCAAGATGTGGATGTTAGCTATTTTTAATATACTTATCTTATTCTATAACTAAAGGGACACCCCAGAAGCGCCAAAGGCTTATTAATTTTCCCTGTTTCAATATCCTGACTAGGTTTTTAGCTCTAAGCTTGTTTATCCTAATTAGTCTTAACATTCATGGGCCCATATTTGCTCTTTGACACCTTTAAACAAAAATCACAACAATTTGAGGTTCCTATGTAGTGTTGTGTTTTATCATGTCTCCATGTAGTTACACTTAATTAGAGCAAGGAAATCACACTCAAGAATAAAATAACAAAACTGAAAAGTGAAGTGTTTTGCTTGTGCATTTTCCTTTCCCAGCTCCTTCATTTTTCCAAGGACATGTTGGACATTAATTTTATGAACATTAAACTAGGCTTATAGTGAGCATTGCTTAGATGTATAGTATTTAAGATGAGAGAAGATATGTGGCCTTTTATTTTACTTTGTCTTGACTGATGAACAAACCCCTCAGTGTTGTAAACACATTGATACTAGACCAAATGAAAGCAGGTCAGGCACCAACCTGCTTTCAATCTATGCTGATTCTCTCTACAGAATTATATTCCATACTTAAGATTTAGTTTTGTTGTTTGTTTTTGAGAAATGTTTGAAGAACTCTGTCAGATTTTTATATTTAGCGATAATAAACTTATTTTTAAATATGCCTATTTTAAAATTTCGTTTTCTCTGCATGGTTTCCTAAGAAGCTTTGTTTATAATTTTTATTTATTACTTGTAAATACGGTGGGGCTTAAGCTCCAGTCTTGGCTCCATTATTCTAGGCACTGTAATCGGTTCTGGTTAGTGGAAACAGCCTGTATGTATCTTTTTTTTTTTTTTATGAGTATGTTCATGCCAATGGAAACTGTTGGATTTATAATAAAAAATGATTTGCTAAGAGCTGAAGCCAGCAAATATTTGTGGCTTCCTGGACCAGAAAAGCTCCTGAAGACCATAGATATGGTTCATTCCCAAAACATTACCCACTATCTGCTAAGGTCATAAAACTGAGAGGTGAGAGAGTTTCTTCAGCTCCAGAGCTGGAGGAATTTCTGTGCATCATTCCTAGATACAGATGAAGGCAAGTGTTGCCTGATTGTTAATTAGATATCCTTTAGTGTTTCCAGTTTAATATGCCATGGTTTGGCAGGGTTCCACTGCCTCCAGATTGGCCAGAGAATTCTTGATAGAATGAGGACCCCTGTGTAAATGCAAGAGACACACTTAGGGAAGACCTTATGAATCTGTGATACTTTCACTAGTACAACCAGCAATATCAGAAACCCTGCAACATAGCAAAGTAGACAGAGATAATACAAAATGTCCACCACTTGCATACTCACACTATCCTTTGCGGAAAACTGAAGTAGGTAACATAGATGATCAGCAAGTGGTCATCACTGTGGCATACTCAGGAAGATCCCAAATGCTTAGGCCTAGGTTGCCTCTTTTATTACAAGTTGCATGGTCACCATACATATTCATAATAGTGCTCAACCCCCTATCAATATCAAGACTTCCTCATCCTAACAATGTTGGGGTGTCCTCTTACAGACTGCCTACTACTTTACCTCAACTAAATTAGCATATACAAATGCTATTGTATATTACCTAGTTATTACCTGGTTACCATAGCATTCTTGCAGTTGACCATCTGCTGATGTTCCTATCTTAAAATATCCAAAACTAGCATAAACTGGTATTTTGTGGTCACCTGCCAGCAGTTTAGCTATACCTGTTTTTACAGCACTCTATCTTGTGACATGATATAGGGTCACTTACTGGTTGGTTGCTTATGTCAAGTCTTTAGGTTTTAGGCATCAGTTTGGCTAAGCTATTGTTTTACAGGCTTGAGGCCTGTAGGCTTTTGCGTTACTGCCTTAATCCATACCTATATCTTACCTAGTATATAGCTACATATCAATAACAAAATAGCTGGCTTGTCCCTTTAAAAATGTTAAGGGAAAGTGGAGAGAAGTTCACTTCTTCTTTGTCTCTTCCGTATGCGACCATGGGAGAGAAATGCAAGTGGTAGGGGTCTCTTTTGCCCAGATCAGGAGGGGAGGCACTCCCTTATCCTTCTGTGTGAGTTGAAGGACAATGGAAACCATTGGCTCAGTGAGCCAACTTGTCCTCCATGGCAGAGTTCAGGAGTGAAGATGCCTGAAATATGTCCCTTGCTCATAGGCATTTCTTCAGCTGGAGGGGTTTGGGAGAAGGAGAGAGAGAGACCGACGCACATGCTAGAAGAAACTGGTGAGTACAGAGGTGACTGCCACATTCTGGAGTACATACAGGCCCAACCATCATGCACAGCCACATCTGAATGAGGGAGGAGAGAATTACACACTCTGAACCAAGCAGCAGTCTCACATTCACAGCTAAAGGCTCTCAAATCTTTGGTGAGCCAACAACCACAGAGGCTGCTTCCTAATGAGGTAGGATCCCCCAATAATTAGAGGCTTAGCCGTGCAGTGGTGTGCTACCATTCCAGCTTCTGAGCACTGTGCCTTGTTACTCATGGCAAAGTGAAGGCTCAGGCGCTGCATGCTGATGGGCCAACCAGAGTATTGCACCACAGGCACTAAGCAGCTGGCTGTCAATGGTGGGTTCAGGGGAGCTGCCAGAAATGTTTCCGTGTTTTGGGCTGACCTTCCAGGACCACTTTTGCCATCTCTCCAAAGGTTAGCTCTCCCACACAATCAGGTAAGGCAGTGCCTCCAGGATGGCAGACGAAGGGGCTTGCAAATCACAAAATCAGCTGCTATGCCATCATTTCAGTATCATGTGCATGCAAACTACTGTGCCCTGACCATAACCTGTCTTCCAGCCCATCCCCTGCATTCCCGCTTCCTCCCACCCAACCCCTGCTTACCAGTGCTCACCCAGTGTGAGTTAAAGGAATGCTTGCATGGCAGATTTCTTCATAGTAGGGGGCCCTCCCTACTTTTAGTGGGATGGGTGGGAAAAGGTTCTATTGAGTTCACAAGCTCTCAGCAATCTGCAGGACCAAGTGGATTCTGTATACTTCATAATCCAAAAATCTGGCAAATAATGTCCTAGCATCTACTGTGAAAATGTCCAGTGATGGAGTGGTGGGTTGTCCTGTTGTATCAACCATGCTGTCAGTTGTTACAGTAAATCAGATATATTTTAAGAAATGGTGGAGTTTTTCCCCCTGATAACGCACATTATTTGTACCTTAACTTTTCAAACTGTTTTGAAAAGCAAGGTGGTAGGTCCTGTTTTTATTAGTGTTTCTGACTGACCACAGAACACTGTACATGTTGTTTTTACACAGGTGAAGTTGTTTCCAGCAGTATGTGCTGCACAATACCTGGGGAGTGGTGCATGAGCTTCCCTCTCTATGAGGCTAGATTCACAAAAGGATTTAGGCTCCCAACTGCTGCTTTAGGCACCTACGTCCAATGTTTAGGTTCCACTGCCGTTCAGCTGCCTCCCAAGACTGTAGGCACCTAAGTTTCTGCTGGTGAGCATGCACAAATCCCCTAAATCCTAACTCTATCCCTAAGAACAGCAGGGATATCAAATTAGGTAGCTCTCCTTCTTCCCTCACACCTACCTCTGCAGGGCCCAGTGGGGCCAGAGTGCTCAGAGCATGTGTAATCTGCACAAAAGGCAGCTGGCTGTGGGTCCTTTTATAGCCAATAGTCCAGTGGTTTGGGAGACCCAGGTTTGAATACCCATTCTGCCTGATTTGGGTCAGGTACCAGTCTCCCACATTTTAGCTGAGTGTCCTACCAGCAGCTTCTTGGCTACTCTGGGGTAGGCCTCTCAATGTCGCCTCTTGAAAGGGTGCCACTGTGTTTGTGCATGCTCCTTGGAGCAGGGACTTGACCCTGACTTTTCCATATCCCTGGTGACTGGCCTACCCACTGCGGTGCAGAGTCAATCTCTTGCTTACCCCCCGCCAATCCCCCCCCCCCCCCCACTGGCCCAGTGAATATTTAATTATTTATACAAAGTGGAACTGCATCAATGGGAGAGATGGTGAGAGACCCACCCCAGAATTCCACATTGCCTGGTGGCCAGGACACTCAAGGGGAACGTGGGAGACTTGGATCCAAGTCTGTGCCCCAAGTCATACAGAGCAGTGACTTGAAAGTGCGTCACCGACATGTGAGTGAGTGCCCTGGCCATTGGCTACGGTGCGGTGGGGTGTGCCTCAGTCTCTCCGTGGCTCTTTTTTGGTGAGAAAGGAGTGGCCTGTTTTAGGCACTTAGCACTAAGAGAGGGTGTAAAGTAGGCACCTCCTTCCAGCCTGCCAGTCAGGTGCCCAAGCCCCTCCCCTCTGCATGGAGATAGTAGCTGAATTTGCGTTTGTGGATGAGACTACCCGGAGATAAGGTGTGGACCTTGCACTTGCCATTAATACATCAACAGAGTGTATTAAATAAGACAGGGGTCAATCACTTAATAGGTAATCTGTATTTTTTTTCTAACTTTTGGTAATTGGACTGCATAATTGTAAAACTTTTTAAACAATTACATTTAAGGTCCCATCCTTTTGTGTTATGCAGCTGCTTTTAAAGGTTTCCTGTATAGTTTTGGCCAGCTTTTAACTAAAGCTTATTTTTAGCTGATTTTGCTAATCCTGTGGATGGTAGTTTAAGACAAGTGTCAGTGCAGTTTGGCTCAGATTAGTCTATTTTGGATTAGTCTGTACCATAGTATTCCAGCCCCTCTTCTGCTCTTTCCTTCTTCCTCCCCCCAGCCATTGCCTCACAAAATCTTTCTTTCACAATGTATGGCCTGACTTTCGGTGGTGCTGAGCACCCATTTCTCTAATTAAAATCTAATAACTGATTTTTGTTTGGTCATTTTTGGTTTTACTCAGTGGTAGCCCACAGCGCTGAAAGCTTCATATGGAACAGTAGTAAGAGCTGGCTTAGAGGCAGGAAATAAGTGTTTCTGTTTAAAGGTGAATTTTCAGAGTTCACTAAAAAGCAGAGTCAGAAATAGAGAGCCTCAAACATTGAGGGTCCAGGATAGAATATGAGGTGCACATTTGGTAAAAGATTTCCCATGATAGAGCCCTACAAAATGACCTGTTTTTAAAATGCCTTCCAGCACCTACCTGTTTCCTGACTCATTCCTCACAGTCCTCCCCTCTTTGGATCCAACAGTTACCTACTTCCCCAATCCCCTCCATTGCCTCCCACTGTCTTAGCCCTTGTGGCTACCTCTCAAGGCAGGGACTAGCTTCTTGCAATTGAGAGGAATCTCTTCCCACCCTGTGAAGTAAAGCAAGGTAATTCCATCTCCACTTCTCCCCATTGTCCTTGGGAGGGTAAGGCTGAGCCCCCTTGCTTCCCCCTTTCTCGCTAAAAGAAAAGGAGTACTTGTGGCACCTTAGAGACTAACCAATTTATTTGAGCATGAGCTTTCGTGAGCTACAGCTCACTTCATCAGATACATACCGTGGAAACTGCAGCAGACTTTATATATACACAGAGAATATGAAACAATACCTCCTCCCACCCCACTGTCCTGCTGGTAATAGCTTATCTAAAGTAATCGTCAGGTTAGGCCATTTCCAGCACAAATCCAGGTTTTCTCACCCTCCACCCCCCCACACAAATTCACTCTCCTGCTGGTGATAGCCCATCCAAAGTGACAACTCTTTACACAATGTGCATGATAATGAAGTTAGGCCATTTCCTGCTGTTCTACCTGGGCACATTGTTAAAGGGGAGCATTTAGATATACCTCCCTCAACAATGCCTGAACACGGCTCCCTTACCAGCCAGCAGCTGCTTGGAGCCGTGCTGCCCTCAGTGCTCAGACTCTATCATCACCTGCCTTTGCCTGCAACCCTGGGCTTCCCCTCCTCCTGGAGGCATGACTGCTTCTCCTGACCAGGAGTAAGGGGGATTTAAAATTCCAGCATCTCGCTCTGCTTCCCAAAACCTAGCTGATGGCTTCCTGTGAGAGAGCAGCAGGAGCATGGCGCACACAAAGGTAGGGGGCACCAACTGACTTCTGCAGGTCCCTGGGGGATATTCCTTGTCAGAAAGGTGCTTTGTATTATTGGGAGCATGCCTGGAGCAGGTGGCAAGATCTTGCTTGCAATAAGTTTGCAGGAGATGGCAGTACGGTCACACACAGTGTGGGTAGGCAGGGGGAGCTCAAAAATCAGGAAACAGACTAGAAACCATCATTTAGTCTTCTTAAAGAACCTCATGGTTTTTAGGTCAATGTTATGAATGTCTGGGACCCTGCACTATTTAACATTTTTATCAGTGACCTGGGAAAGAATATAAAATCAGCACTGATATAGCTTGCAGATGACACAAAAATTGGGGGAGTGATCACTGATATAGAGTGATCTAGATCACTTAGTAAGCTGGGCACAGGCAAACAATATGCTTTTGAATACAGCTAAATGTAAATGTATACATCTAGGGCCAAAGAACAAAGTGCCTGTGAGTAAGCCATACTTATAGGAGGAGGGACTCTATCCTGGGAAGCAGTGACTCTAAAAAAGATTCGGTGAGTCATGCTGGATAATCAGCTGAACATGAGCTCCTAGTGTGACACTGTGGCCAAAAGGCTAATGCCATCCTGGGGTGAGTAAACAAGGGCGTCTTGAGTAGGAGTAGAGAGGTAACTTTACCTCTGTATTTAGCACAGGTACCTCTGTACCTCTGTACACCTGCTGCTGCAATAGTGTGTCCAGTTCTAGTGCCTACAATTCAAGAAGGAGGTTAATAAATTGGAGAGGGTTCAGAGAATATCCACAAGTATAATTAAAGCATTGCAATTAATGCATTGTTGTGATAGACCTAAAGAGACAGTTAAGGGGCAGCTTGATTACAGTCTGTAGGTACCTAAACAAATATTTCATAATGAGCTCTGCAGTTTATCAGCAAAAAGTATGACATGACCTAATGCCTAGAAGTTAAACAAATTCAGACTGGAAAAAGATGTACATTTTTAACAGTGAGCATGATTAACCATTGGAACAATTTACCAAAGGTTGTGGTGGATTCGCCATCACTGGCAATTTTAAAATCAAGATTGGATGTTTTTCTAAAAGATCTGCTCTCGGAATTATTTGGAGGGAAGGGCTGCAGCCTGTGTTATACAGGACGTCGGACTAGATAATTACAATTGTCCTTTCTGGCCTTGGAATCTATGATTTTAGAATTTTGGTGATTGGCAATACTGCAATTAGGTTGAGGGAGGTATAAGGTACTCTGAGCTCCCTGAGTGACTCACGGTAGGGAAAGAAGGGGCAGAGCTAAGGTTATTGGTGGGGCATGGCATGGGAGACATTACCTCAACTGTGCATTTCCTGGTCTTCTAACATTTACATTTTATTTCACTGAGTGTATTTTCTGGTTTTCAGAGGTTTCAGTTTTCAGCTGTTAACTTCCATGTTCTGGAAGGGTTGGAGGCACTAAGCAGCCTTCACTCTTCTTCAACAAAGCTTTGTGTTAGTGAATGTACATGAGACAAGATGCCACAAGTACCTGTAATAGACCATGGGAATGGGAGAGGAAGGGCAAGGGCAACAATAATAGAGATACTTGGTACGTATACTAGTGATGCGGCAATGAGCAGATCTCTAGGTAATGTCACTATTTATTATCCACTTCAGAAATTCTAGCACCTTCTTTTGAAGCATCTGAGGACCACACACAGAGATAGAATACTGGATTACATGGCCTACCAGTCTGCTCTAGTATGGAAATTCCCATGTTTCAGCAATCCTATGTATGGGCAGCCCTGCTGATTTTTACAAATATAGAAACCATTATAATAATTCCCCCCCCCCCCGACACACACAACGACATCCATTTAAAAATGGCATCACATCTGTTTAGCTTTTTCACTAGCATTAAATGTTTAAAGATATTTAATTATCCCGGTTTCTCAGGTGAGACTGGGACTGAAGATACAATTGCAACAGCGAATTCATTTTCAGCGTCCAAATCAAAGTTGGAATAAGCAGTTTTAACAACACGAAAGTGTCCATGTCCTCTTGAGAGATATCACCTGACTCAAAAATCTGTGTGCGGTGCAGCTGCATGACAAACAGTTGTTCCTCACATTTCCTCCCTAGGAATAAAAAGAGCTCATGACTGGGGCCTGCAGGGGAACACACAGCAAGCTGTTCTCAGGGCTGCTGCACGATCACTGCTACAATGTTTTCATATGCCAAATATCATAGAATCATAGGAATGGAATGGATCTCAATAGGTCATTTAGTCCAGTCCCCTGCATTGAGGCAGGACTAAGTATTATATATGTGAGCTAACACGTCAAAGAACAGCGGTTCAAAATTAGAAGTAATCCTGATTTTTTACCAGTGTGGGCATTGGGTGAACCCCCACCTTTGGGTAGGCTAGCCCCCTTCCCCCTAAAGATCCCCCCAACAGCCCCTCCTTTCCTGCCTGGCTGGAGCCCTGAGTCCCCTGTGGCCCAAGCCACCCCAGCTGCACCTGCCCGAGCCGCCCCAGGCTGTGCTGGCTGGCCCAACCCCCAGGCCAGCCCGACCCTGAGCTGACCTGGCCCCTGAGCTGACCTGGCCCCTGAGCTGCCCCAGGCCCTGCTGGCAGGCCCGACTCCTGAGTCACCCCGGGCCACGCCAGCTGGCCCAACCCTCGCCAGCCAGCTCGAGCCACCCCAGGCCAGCCCGAGCACTGGCTACCCTAGACCCTGGCCACCAGCCAAGCCCCAAACTCCAGGCCACAGCTCGAGCTGAGCCCCCGCCAACTTCAGGGCAGGGAGGTGGGGGGCAGAGCATGGGCAAGGCTACAGCCTTAGCCTTCTGTGGCTTATGATACCTGCCACCCCAGCCAGCTAATTCTGTATTATCTCACTTTACAATTAAAACATCTCATCCTGCTTTTGTGCAGAAACAAAGCAGAAAGAATACACTGTATTCAGGAGGAAGATACTTATATGGGCTGAGATCTTATCTGCTAGTATGAGTCACTGCAGTCACCTCTATAAAAATGTTCTCTCTGGCTGAACTCCTACTGTAAACTTAATAAGGGATGCAAGGCTGTGCTGTATCAAAATGTTTTATTGTATAAAATGGCCTTAAGAATTAACTAATGGGTATAACCCTTGCTCCACCAAAGCCCAAACATGAGAGCAAGAACCAGAGTGAGGGAAGCAGAAGTGAAGGAAGCTTTTCAAAAATGTGGAATTAATTTATTTAGCAAGCCTAACATTTTCTGTAACCTCAGTAATAATGCCACAGCATTTCAGGTGTAGGTTTGTAACAATGGAAGAGCTTTAATGCCGGATTTGTGCTGCAAGAAAATAGATTTTGGTCTGAGATGAAGAATGAGGGTCAGTGGAAGTGGCTGTCACTTGTATAGTATTAATCCAAACACAAGAATACTGCATGGGAGGCAACCTGGCTTCCTTTTAAAATATGCACAATTGTCTAACGCATGGCAGAGCCCACATCCACAAACACAAAACTTCAAGATAAATTTACCGTAGCTGTAAGTACTTCTGGTTAAGAACTTGTTGCAGGTACAGGATCATGAATAAGCTGAAGCAAGGGAGAGAGAGGAAAAAATAAATACATATGTTAAACACTATTGCACCTACTGCAGCTTTTACAGTGTCTTTGTGGAGTTCATTGTTTAAAAGGTCCTGGGTTTTGACAGAAACTTTTTCAAAGGTTTTTTTTCCCTGAAGAAACTGGGCACCACTGCTGGAAAAAACCAAAACACAAACAAACAAATTAAAGTGCTAAATTTATAGGGGGACGTGGGGGCTGGGTATGTATGGCAGATAAACTGGGAAACCTAAAGAGGAGCTGTTAGAAACTTAGCAATGATTTTTTTTTTTTTAAATTACTCTTCTGGAGTTTCTTCCTTGTTTCTCTTTTCTGGGGCCAAGCTGAGCTGAGTGACTTTATCTTGAGGGAGAAAGTCCATGAAAGCCTTATGACACCAAAAGTTTGAGTGATACAGAAACACAGAGTGCAAATGTGAGCTACTTGTTGTCCCTTTGGACTGGTTGAAAACGTTGCTCTGTTGTTCATGCTGGGCTGCACGGCAGGGCACCCTTTACCAGCCAGTGGGAATGGAAACAGCTACTGAAATTCAGATTTTTACAAAAATCAGACCCTTAACCTGTAGTTCAAAACTACAACCAAGGCACAAGCATTGAATGCCAGCTTGGTCTGTTAACTCTTTGCTCCTTCTCTAATCACAGCTCTAGGGAGGTAAGTTATCTTTGAATATTTGCCATTCTCCGAACTGGCTGGGTAAGGGAAGACTCAGGCATAGATGTTGAAGAAAAAAAACAGGGAACAGGGAAAGGTGCACTAAATCAGACATTTACATTTATATCTTTTCGTTATCCACATTCAGTCCCACATGTTGCCACACCTGATTAATACAAACTTTCCTTTTTTCTGTTTAGTAGTTTGAGAAATTTTGACCCAACTAGCTGTTAAGAGTTATGTTTAAGAGTCATAGATTATCAGGGTTGGAAGGGACCTCAGGAGGTCATCTAGTCCAACCCCCTGCTCAAAGCAGGACCAATCCCCAGCTAAATCATCCCAGCCGGGGCTTTGTCAAGCCTGACCTTAATATACTTAATAAACTTAAATTCAGGGTTGGAATAACAAAGACAGTAAAGGTGTGTCTCATTGAATAGAAATATGCACAGGCCTGGGAACCCCTTCTCATACTCCTCTATGGCTCAGGTCCCAGAGATGCTGAATGCCACCGCACCCACTGAAGTCAGTGCAGGATCCAGGCCAGAGTTTGTGGACTGGGGAGCAAGGCTTTCCCAAGGCCCTTTTGTTAAAGATCTCTTACATCTTCCCTAACCTCCACCCTTAGCAACAGGCTCCACCTTGCTTTGCTGCTGTTCTGGCTTGCAGGGCAGGCTAAGGTTTCTCTGGGATCTATTGATACCCCTCATACTCCTCTGGGAAGGGGTCACTACCGATGCAAGAGCTTCTCCTGCAGCAGCAGGAATGGAGATCAGTGACTCTCCAGTACTCCAAGCCCCAGTTACCAAGTAACAGTTTAGACTCAGCTCCCTGCTCGATCACCATGCAAGCTAGCACAGTCCTAACTCTAAGGAAACAGATACGTTCAGCTGCTTCTAGAGAGATGTATCTGTGTGTCTGCTTGGGGAGATTACCGGCAGCTATGCCAGGGAGGGAACAGTTGAGTATATTGAGATGCAAATAAATGTGAAGTGTATTGATGCATTTTGTATTGATCTGTCTTCCTGTTGGGGCTATAGCTCTCTGACTATGGCTTTCAGCCAAGATTATTCCAATTAATTTAGCATCTGTTTCCAGTGTTGATATTGTCAGCTCATCTGTAATCTTCAGAGACCAGACATGCCTCACATAGTTTCCTATAGGTCAGAGTTTTCCACTTGGTTTTTGCTTAACAGCTGGTACCCAACCTCCTTCCTGCAACTGAGAAGCTGTTCATCATTGTGCCATTGTCTCTTCACCATGGCTTACTTACAGTGCTTTCTCTGTAACCTGATATTTGAGCAGCGGGCTCAGGGATACAACACCCTGCTGAACTTGACACATAACAACATCTCCTGCACATCATGTGGCAACTGAATTTCCTGAATGCAATGAAGCATCAAGACTAAAAAAGAAGCTGAAGAGGGTGAATCGATCTGCTGACCTACCGAAAGGCATAGGCATACACCGTGTATATGCAGAGGTATCCAGACAAATACTTCATTCCAATCATTGTGACCATAATAAATTACAGTCATTCCAAATCTTGTAGTCACCATAAGTAACAACAGGTAAGCTCTGTGGCTCTTCTAGGCAGTAAGCTTACGAACGCTGCATGCCATTGCATAGAAGTTATTGTCTTCCTGGAGAAGAAATTAAAACCAAAATTGAGACCTTTAAAAGCCATGGCCAAAATGTTCAAAACTTGGGTGCCTAAAGTTAGTCTCCTGAATCCAAGTTCAGACCCCTAAGTATACATGGTCTGATTTTTGGAAGCACGGTGTATTCACAAATCCTACTGAAATTGATGGGAGCTGCAGGGCCTTAGTATGGCTGCAGCCACATGCAGTATCTTTGGGGAACATATTGTATTAAGTTTATGAATTGTTTGTATATCACTGTGGGCCTCTGACTGTTTTCTGCTCCAGGGGGCGGGTTACCACAACTCCTCCAGGAACTAAAAACAATGGGCGCTGATTAAGGCAAGTTGCTGGAGCTGTTAGCCCCAGAAAGGTACCGCCTCCTGGGGTGACTTGCATATAATGGTTCAAACTGGCTTTTCAGAGACCAACAGACAAAGAAAGTGCTTTTGGTATAAAAAGGTCTGCATTTAAATTGACGTAGGGCCTTCCTTTGATTCAACAAACAGACAGGACCTTCTCTGTAAGGCGGGGCCCAACCTTTGCAAAGGGTGGGAAAGACTTTGGCTTACTAGAGCCCCATAAGATTGATGGGTGACCTCTGGTAAGCTTAAGGCATGTGTATTGATTTTATATGTTTTTTTCTGTGATGCTTTTGCCATAAGAATAAATGTATTTTGCTTTCTGGTTGGTAATTGGAATGCACTGTTGTAGCCCCTGGAGAAAGAATTAACAGCAGATGCTGGATCCCAGTAAGACCTGCTGGAGAAATCACAGGGCGGTACAAAGAGACTGTATGCCTAAACCCCTCTCTGGAGGAAGAAAGACACAGATCTCCACCCAGATGAAGGCTGGGAGCCTGAAACCTGAAGCGAGTGTCCTTGAGGGACAACAGTGGGGGAATACAGGTGCAGTTATCCCTGAAACAGTGACAAACATGGTGGTAGTCTGTGCGATCTGTGACAGCAGGGAATTGTCAGTAAGTGAAACCAGTAAGACAGCAGTGAAAGCAAGTACTGTAGAAGGGCAAGGCATGGTAGAGAAAACATATAAAAACAATAAACGTCCCAATACTCATGCTAACAGTTTACTGGAGGTCACCCATCACTCTTATGGGGCCCTAGTGAGCCAAAGTCTTTCGAGTTTTTCCACAAGTGTTGGGCTACCCACATAGACAGAAGGTCCTGTCCATTTGTTGAATCAAAGAAAGGCTCTGTGTCAGTTTAAATTCAGCCTTTTTATACCAAAGCCCTTTCTTTGTCTGCTTATCTTTGACAGCCCAGTTTGAACCAGTATATGCAAGCTTCACCAGAGTGGGTAACCTTTCTGTGGTGGGTTACAATGTCAATCAGTGCCCACTGATTTTAGTTCCCGGAGGAGCTGTGGTCACCCTCCACATAGAGTAGAATACAATCATTGGCCCACAATGATACATAAACCATTCACAAACTTAGTCAGTGGTGCCTGTTTAATGCTGACAGACCCTGGTTGCCAGCAGGCGGGATCAAACTGGGGACCTGTGGAGCTAAGTGCATGAGCCTCTAACTCATGAGCTAAAAGCCAAATGGCTGTAGAGCAGACTCAATTACTCTCTCTAGGTGGTCTCAGTGCAACTAGATGGGACAGAACACCGCACCCAGAAGGTGTGTGGGTTCCATACTTCCCCTAGCTGAGGAAGCATGTCTCAAGCTTCAGAGTCTTCCCAGTTGAAATCCAGGATGAAATCCCCACTTGTAATGCTAACAGGCCCTGGTCATTGACGGGCAGGATTGAACTGGGAACCTCTGGAGCTACCTCATGAGCTAAAGGCCAACTGCCTGTTAGCTGAGGCTGTAGAGCAGACTCATTTACTCTCTCTCGCTAAGTGGTCTCAGTGCCACTAGATGGGACAGAGGACCATACCCAGAAGGTATGTGGATTACACCTGCAACTGTACTCACCGTACTCATCATGGTGCGTACCGTTGGCCAGGTGCCAATTGGAAGACAGTATCACTCGGGGTGGAGGGAACAAAGGGGGCTGCTTGCCTGGTGCCACCTCGTTAAGACAGCCCCCAAACTGAGTGGTGTTGTGTCCTGAAGCACAGTGTCACGGAGCCACTCACCTTTGGCCTTCCAGCCAGCCAAACCTAAGTGGTGCTGTGACCCACACACTGGTTTGCAATGCCCAGAGCAGGGAGCCAGGCCCAGTTCTCAGGGACAGGGGTGAGTGTGGTTGTGCATACCAAGTAAAAGATTTCTGGGGATTCCACTGAATTGAATACACCAGATTTTCTCCACCAGGGGTATGTGTATCCCTGGGGTATAGAGAGGTCTTCCAGGGGTACATCAACTCATCTAGATATGTGCCTAGTTTTACAACAGGCTACATAAGAAGCACTATCAAAGTACAAACTAAAATTTCATACAGCCAATGACTTGTTTATACTGCTCTATTTACTATACACTGATATGTAAGTACAATATTTACATTCCAATTAATTTATTTTTTAATTATATGCTAAAAAAGAGAAAGTACACAATTTTTCAGTAATAGTGTGCTGTAACACTTTTGTATTTTTATGTCTGATTTTGTAAACAAGTAGTTTTTAAGTGAGGTGTAACTTGGGGGCAAGACAAATCAGACTCCTGAAAGGGTACAGTAGTCTGGAAAGGTTGAGAACCATTGGAATACACCATGTTCTACCAAAGCTATGGTATGTCATTGTAGTATCTGTCACACTCAGCATTTTTGAAAAATTGGGCCACTTATGATTAGATGCCTACATGTGGAGTTAGGAGTCCATTCTAAGGCACCTAGGTTTTCACATTTTGCTCTCTGGATATTCAGAACAGCTGACTGGACAAAGGCTTACTGGACCAGAAAAAAAAAGGTCAATTTTCAATTTTTCCAAGATCTGTAAACCAGTTCGATGAACAAACTCTAAGTCTTTGGGGGGAAAAACCAGAAAACAACCACCTCTGGCTTAAGGCCCATCGTTCAGGAAAAATAGAACTTTTCTCTCGAGAGAAAGGGGCGGGTGTGCCAAAATCAGGCTTAAAATGTAAACTTACAGCCTTGACTATGGAGCCACTACAGCTGCTTGTGTGTCTTTCCATGCACGCCTCACACTCACAGACACAGTGCAAGAGATTATCATGGATGGGGAAATAGAGGGAAGAAAGTTGATGCTGGTAGAAATCATACTTTTCAACTTTAAGGAGTAAAGGCACTGACCTAGATCTCAGGTTCTTTGGTAACTTTTGACTTTCTTCTAGGCAGCTAATGAAGAGTTTCCATTTGCCAAACACAAATGTGCATCCAGTACAAGGGAGTGAAAAACCTAATGGAGTCAAAGCCAATCTCTCCTTCCCAAAAGAAAGTATATTTGCTTTTGAGATGCAATCAGAAACAGTTTAATTGTAGCGTAGAAAACTACATAAGAACCACTCCTTGCAGGTGCTTCCTAGCAAATTCTGTAAGACTGACAAAAGGATTCCACCAAACTTTAGAGAAATGCTGCATTATTCATGATTGTTTATCCTGTCACTGGAAAGCCATGACCAATCAGTCGCCTGTTGCACAAGAGCTTTTCTACTGAGCCAGTGCACAACAGGTTCCAGAGCCTTTTAAGGATTCCTTATTCTTTATGGGTGGTTAACCCACGTGTCAAAATTAGTGACTTAGTCTAGTCTTTATATTCACTGCTATCTCTCTGTGCAGCTCATTCATTATCTGCAGCCTTGACTCTGCTACATCACAAGATTTCAAACAGGTTATTAATGTAGGAAACACTGGAGATGTTTCTAACAAAAATCACACTCAACTGATTGCCACCAGCAGCAAGAGCAGCTAAGTGTTTACTTCTCAATTAATATACATCAGTGTTGCTTCATTGAAGATGGTGGCATTATGCCAGTTTTCACCCGCTGAGAATCTAGTCCTGCATGGTTTATCCAATAGATAGAATGAATCCATGTGATTTGGTTGTCTGAACCAGACTTTGCAGCCAATGCAATTATTGTTTGACATTAAGATAGGCCTGTGACACTCTGTGTCCCAAAGCAACACCCTGTAACTCCCATATTCACCACTGTCATATAATTAGGATATGTTTTGTACAAAGTATGCCATATGTATCATTCTGAAAGTCTTGATCTGCTAGATATTAATATCTCATTGGATTGTATGTGCTATCGTTGTATGTGAAGTTATGAAGTTTTGCTTCATATTTATGTGTTACTGAAGGATGTTGGAAACACTCACAGCTAGCCTTTCAGATTCAACAATGAAGAAGCTAGACAGTGCTAATGGCCCATCAGCAAAGACAATGGACCATGGAAAAGGTTTGTTCACAGCTGGGAACACATCAGGCAGCCTATGAATAATAGCTGCTATGAGTATGTAACCAGACCACATGACACTGAACTCCATTTTGGTACCTGTATTTTTCCAGAGACTGGGCTGGGAACTTAGCTTGGAACAAAGGGTTCCCGCCACATGGAAATACTATATAATTTAGTGAGTGACATCATGATTTGTCTTCACTCCCACACAACTCACCATCTGAAAGAACCTATGGAAGACGAAGGACTTGGAACAGGGGAGAGGAACCCAGACTAAAGGGATTTTTAGCCCAGGCCTCAAGAATCTGCAAGCCTGCTTGTATCATCAGTCAGGGTGAGATATTGCTGATTCAAATCCTATCTAGTATATTAGGATTAGTTTGCATTTTTGTTTAATTTCCTAGGTAATTTGCTTTGATCTGTTTATTATCACTTAGAATCTATCTTTCTGTGTTAATAAACTTGTTTTATGTTTTATCTTAACCAGTGTGTTTTGAGTGAAGTGGTTGGGAAAATCTCAGCTCAGCTAGCAAAGGTTTGGTGCATATCTTTCCCACATTGAGGGGGAAACAAACTATATTAATGAGCTTGCATTGTACAGATCCCTGTGCAGTGCAAGATGGTATAATACTGGATTTATAATCCAGTATGGGTGCAAGGCTGAGGGCCTGGGAAATTGGCTGGTGCTTCCATTGTTGATCTGTGGGTGGCTTAGCTCACTCAGTTGGGTGTGTGGCATCACCTGCTGTCATGTTGAGTGATAGGGGTTGGAGAGGCTGGTCTGAGTCACCAGCAGAGCAGTGTGAGAGAGGTCAACCCAGCTGAATGGTTCGGGTGGGGGGGGGGCACAGCGGTTCCAACGGTTCCCAGACTGCACTCCGGGGGTACAATCTGTCACAAGGCTGTTAGTATTGTATAGTCTCCATCTATACAAAGTATCTTGTACCATGACTACTATATGACAACAAACTTCTTCTCTCATTAGATTGCTTTTGTTATGCCATGGATTTTTTCAGTTAATTTTTCTCCTGCTGCACTTTCAATGTTGGATTTTTTTTCATTCAGTTTTTAAGATATTTTGGACAAAGAGAAGGCTAGTAATAAATTCAGTCAAACTCATTCATGATGATAAAAAAGAAAGGAGATTCCACCACTTAGGCCTGAATGGAACACAGCTAATTGGTGCCAAAAAAAAAAAAAAAGATAGTAAAGACTAATAAACGGTTACACATTGGCATCAGGTATCCAACTGTACAAGAATCATTTAAGCCATATTACCAATACAATCTGTCATCCTTTTTTAACCATATGTAGTGTGGGAAGAAGGGGGAATCTTAAAATTGCTTGTCACATATCTGTCTACCTCCTCATCCTAGAATAACATTACATTATGCTACATGATATCACCAAACTTTATGCCTGATCCAGTGGACATTGACGTTAGTGATAAAACTTAGACATTGTTTGATTGTGTGAGTACAATATGCCCAACAATGTGTGTTTATTAGTGCATTCATTAGTTCAGCAGCATATGTAACGATGTATCACTTAGTATTTTTCAAGCACCCAAAATGTGCAAGGCGCTCATAAAGACAAATAAAAACAAAGGCCCAGATTTTTAAAGAAACAATATCTTTTATTGGACCAGCTTCTATTGGTGAACAAGACAAGCTTTCAAGCTTACACTGAGCTCAAAATCTTGTCTTTTTCAAAAACAAAATGTGGGCCAATAAAAGAGAGAAGCTCACCCACCTTGACATGCTACTATCCTGTGATCCAACATGGCTACAAAACCACTGCAAACAGCATTTTTTTAAAGGAATTACTTTACTCAGTGTTGCAAAGCTATGGCCCAGATCAGCAGGGGTTCGGTGCCTAAATCCTTTGAGAATCTGGTCTTCATTGACTTAAATAGCTACGGTCCATTCAGAACTGACCTCAAGGGCAGGCAATCTGGCACCAACAACTTCCAACAAATCAGGGAGTTGGTTTTCTTTTTTTTGGCTTGACTGTTCAGGGTCCCTGAAAGTATTTTCCACCCTGGGCAGCAAAGTAAGTAGGGCCATCCCTGGTTCCAGTTTCAAAGTGATTTAAGCACTTAGGAGCCAGTCTCACTGAAAGTCAATGAATCGCAGGATCCTAAGGCACTTTTGAAAGCCATCTAAGTCACTTAGGCCTTGCAGCACTGAATGGAGCAACACCTTTGCCCACGAAAACTATATTATTTAAATTCAGCATGGCTAAGCAAGTCATGCAACAGCCAAAAGAGAGTGGAGAGGCAAAGGGTGGGAGAAGACAAAAGTTCAGGTCATCCCTGCACATGCCCCTTTTACTTGCTTTCCACAAACATTCATGTGAATGGGATTTTGTTCTTCAGATGTTAGAGGGATGAGTATTCTTTGCACAGATACCATAGTCACATGCAAACAAGACATTCTTGTGTGAACATAAGTATTCATAACTCATTGATTATGTTCCTGTTTAAAAACTTTCAGTCCTCCAATCAGGGAGGCTAGAAATCAGGCTAGAAATATCTTGCAGGTATGGGATACCGGAGGGTACCACCTTTCTTGCACTCCTGGAGATAGCATTCACTGACACTGATAAGGTGCTCAGCAGCCATTACAATAGGTACCATTGTAAACCCCATAGTACCACTTTCTCATAGCAGGTGAGAAGCAGTAGATCCTGAAGAATAAGAAGGGATACTGACATAAATAAGACCTAGACATGCTCATCCCTTGATCAAGTATTTTGTAGGCAGTTATTATTATTATTTGTACAGTGGTAGCACCTTGGTGCCCCAGCCATGGACCAGGGCCCCATTGTAGCAACACAGAACAAAACGACAGTCCCTGCCCCCCAGGGTTTACAATCTAAGTACGTGTAAGTGCACTGTGCTCTCAATTAAGAGGGTTTCCAGAAGAGGTCACTATTCCCACCCAGAGCCAGAAAAGTTCTTTCAAAAACCATTAATGCAAGTACATGGGGCCGTAGCGGTAACCAAGGCATGGATTTGTCTCTCACCTTATTTGTCTCATCCAAACAATATTTTTATTCCAACACGTAAATGTTGAATAGATGAGGAACAAGTGTGTTATTTGTGCACCCTGAGAGCCCTATTCCATGCTGGCCTACATCCAGAGCAAACTAATTGAAGTCTGTGGGTTTGCGTGAAGTGGAAGTCATAGCAGAATGTGCCCCTAAGTGGTTATCTCTCTGCAAATCTATATGCAGGTAACTCCTTGTCAGACAATGTGGGGGCATCTCATGGGACAGGGGAACAAAGAGCTTTTTGTGCCTTCTAAACTAGCGCAGCACAGTGGTCTACAGATCTCAGATAGCTCAAACCAAACTCCACAAGGGATCCTGAGACTCCTAGTTATGTGCAGAGCCCGGCGAGGTGCCTTTATCTTTATTTAGAAGCTGTAAGCCTACAAGGCTTTGCACCTGATGTTGTCCTACTAGAACAAAATCCTGGTGCATAAAGAGCATTTGCCCCCCTTCACTACACATAGTAAGAGAGAAGAGGGCAGCAGCAGCAGCAGATTTATCACACTGTTTGCAACCATGTTTTTAAAACTAATTGCTTGGAGCCAGTAAAACGGAAGTGAAACACTGACTATCATTGCTGCCATCGGATGGTTCATGGTTCTTTAGTCTAATGCATTAATGCAATGCAGCTGAAGTCCAGCTTTTAATTATACTTCACATATTATAAATCAAAAAGCATAGAGAAGCTGGCTGTATTCTATTTACAGGAAATCTTCCCTGTGATGCTCGTCCGTTCTCAACTACCTCTCTTCAACTCCAACTTATATTCCCCCTCCTTTTGATGTGACTGAAAGCACCCCTGTATTCACAGCTCACATAGCATTGTAATAATCTTGATACAAAATGTGCCTTGTGAGGTATCATTTGAAAACTAATAACTTGCTGGTCAATAATATCATGGGGAAATGTATGTATAGTTATTAATGCCCCCTGTATGATATCATTAGCACATGTTCAAAGCCACACAGGCAAAAGTTGTTAAAGAGGCCTATCCTAAACGGAGGAATGTGTGCTTGTCTCTATTTACGTACAAGCAGTAAACAGGGTCCTTGAGGCAGCAAAAGGGGAAAATGGCAGGGGATGAGGTAAAGCTGCATTTCAGCACACTCAGGGGAGAAGGAAGCGCATGGAGCCACCTTCACCACCAGACTCCCCATTGCCTTTTTTACTCTTTGAATAAACTTTGCTTTGAAGGGTGATCCTCAGAAGAATCCACTTCAAAGGATGACTGGACTCTAAAAGTGAGGGGCATTTCTCCTGAGCTCTCCACCTCTCTCTCTTTCACGTAAAAAGACAAAAGAACCAGCCCTTTGACTCTGGGGAAGACCCTGACCTGAGACTTTGGTCAGTAATGTTGTTGGGAACATGTGGTAAGGATTTTATCTTGAACCAAGTTTAGCTTGTTAAGTTTTAGCTGTTAGAAAGCGTTTTATCTTTCTTTCTCCTGTACTCACTTAAAATCTTTCTCTCTTTGTAGTTAAACAATCTTGTTCTATTTTTCTAATCAAAACTACTCCAGAGTTGTGTTGAAACTGAGCCGCTGGGTAACTCCAGTTAAAGTAGCAAACTGTTGGATATTGACCTCTTACAGGGGCAATAGGCCTCTCAGCCCTAACCTGCCCAGGAGAAGGCTGGACAGTGCAGAACCCACACTTTGGGGGAAATTCAGGACTGGGAGTGTGTGGGGGCCAAACTGCAAGAAGTAACCCAGGCCGATGGAAGCCAGAATGTGCCTGGAGAGTTGCTGACAGGATGGTGGGTCATAGCTGCAGGACACAGATACTCAGAGTGGTGCATGCTGGAAGGCTGTTTCTGAGATGACCAGGTTGGGCACACCAACAGCAAAGCATTGTGAGGCACTTAGGGTTACAGGGCAGGTGGTGACAACCTCTCACTTGTCTGGACTGCACCCTGGAATGTGACATTTGATAATAACTTCAAAATCTGAATAGACCTACAGACTTAAAATCCTCATTTGCAGGGGATTTCCTGCCCTGTATAGCAAACTCCATTGAATAACAGTCAGTTGTTGTTTAAAAATATGTATATTCCCTTCCTCAGGACAGATAGAAATAAGCAAGGTTCCAGAATGCACTGGTGCCTGGGGGTTGAACTGGAGACTCAAAGCGGCAGTTGTATCAGGCGGCTGCTCCCTCCCCCGGCTTAGAGACATGCTGGCTGGGATGTAAAATTTATTCTGATTTATAGTATAGCTGCCTCTCTAAATCTTAAGTAGGAATCAGTTAGAGGTTAAATTAGAAATGTCATTGAACTGGACCAGGCAGAAGCTGTCCACAGGGAGAATTTATCATCTCATTGGCTTATGGGGTGTCCTGCATATTCAGGAGAGGCTGGGGACCACAAAGAAAGAAAATTAAGCTGATTAAAGACAAAGAATTCTGTTTTCATTGTTTTCAGCTGTCATTGTTAGTGGGGATCCTCTTCACCCTCTTCTACCAATTGTGTGGTTTTTGCAAAAAGAAAAGGAGTACTTGTGGCACCTTAGAGACTAACCAATTTATTTGAGCATAAGCTTTCGTGAGCTACAGCTCACTTCACTTGGAAGCTTATGCTCAAATAAATTGGTTAGTCTCAAGGTGCCACAAGTACTCCTTTTCTTTTTGCGAATACAGACTAACACGGCTGTTACTCTGAAACCTGTGTGGTTTTTGTTCTTCTTTTCCAATTCTGCCCCATTCTCTTGCTTCTCATCTGATTGCTCATGCGTCTCTCTCCCTTCTGACTATCTTCCTCCCTTTCAGAACTCATGTCCGCCTACGGCAGGGTTCAGAGGTGCTGACTTCCCCAGTTCCCAGGAGGTGCTTGACCCCCACTCCACCCCTTCCCCCAAGACACCACCCCTGCCCTGCCCTGCCTCTTCCCACCCCACTTCTCCCCTTCCCCCTAGAGCCTCCTGAATGCCGCTGAACAGCTGATCGCGGCGGGCAGGAGGCACTGTGGGGGTTGGGGAGGAGCTGATCCATGGGGCTGCCAGTGGGTGCTGAGCACCACTATTTTTTTTCCGTGGGTTCTCCAGCCCCAGAGCACACACAGAGTCAGCAGGTATGGCAGAGTTTCTTACCCCTTCCTCTGTAGCATCTGGTACTGACCACCATTGCATTCAGGACACTGGCTTAAATGGACCTCAGGTCTGATCCAGTACGGCAATTCTCATGTTCCTATGTTCGTCCTTTTCTGCCCCTCTTTCCCCTACCCCCAATACTTCCACCCCTTAAAAATTATCTAATTTGGTGTACCTACCCCCTCCCATCCTTTACCGAAATCCCCAAGTGTCAGGGTCATTAACAGAGCGGGGTCACCTCAGGCATGGACCTGTGTTCAGGACATATGCCAATAGAATGGGTATCTTCTGCCATAGGTTTGTTTTCACTGCTGTAGTTGATTTGTTAAAAAGTGACATTGCATGCTTGTTTTAAAGGGAAACTGCCAATTGCTCCCCTTTTACGCTCAGCTGAATTCCCCATCAAAAAACAAGTAAGGCTGACGCTGAGTCATAGAATATCAGGGTTGGAAGGGACCTCAGGAGGTCATCTAGTCCAACCCCCTGCTCAAAGCAGGACCAATCCCCATCTAAATCATCCCAGCCAGGGCTTTGTCAAGCCTGACCTTAAAAACTTCAAAGGAAGGAGATTCTACCACCTCCCTAGGTAACGCATTCCAGTGTTTCACCACCCTCCTAGTGAAAAAGCTTTTCCTAACATCCAACGTAAACCTCCCCCACTGCAACTTGAAACCATTACTCCTTGTTCTGTCATCTGGTACCACTGAGAACAGTCTAGATCCATCTTCTTTGGAACCCCCTTTCAGGTAGTTGAAAGCAGCTATCAAATCCCCCCTCATTCATCTCTTCCGCAGACTAAACAATCCCAGTTCCCTCAGCCTCTCCTCAAAAGTCAGGTGTTCCAGTCCCCTAATCATTTTTGTTGCCCTCCACCGGACTCTTTCCAATTTTTCCACATCCTTCTTGTAGTGTGGGGCCCAAAACTGGACACAATGCTCCAGATGAGGCCTCCCCAATGTTGAATAGAGGGGAACGATCACGTTGGCAATGCCCCTACTTATACATCCCAAAATGCCATTGGCCTTTTTGGCAACAACAGCACACTGTTGACTCATATCCAGGTTCTCGTCCACTGTAACCCCTAAGTCCTTTTCTGCAGAACTACTGCCTAGCCATTCGGTCCCTAGTCTGTAGCGATGCATGGGATTCTTCCGTCCTTAATGCAGAACTCTGCACTTGTCCTTGTTGAACCTCATCAGATTTCTTTTGGCCCAATCCTCTAATTTGTCTAGGGCCCTCTGTATCCTATGCCTACCCTCCAGCGTATCTACCACTCCTCCCAGTGTAGCGTAATCTGCAAACGTGCTGAGGGTACAATCCACACCACCTTCCAGATCATTAATGAAGATATTGAACAAAACCGGCCCGAGGACCAACCCTTGGGGCACTCCGCTTGATACCGGCTGCCAACTTGACATGGAGCCATTGATCACTACCCGTTGAGCTTGACAATCTAGCCAGCTTTCTATCCACCTTATCGTCCATTCATCCAGCCCATACTTCTTTAACTTCCTGGCAAGAATACTGTGGAAGACCGTATCAAAAACTTTGCTAAAGTCAAGGAAGAACACGTCCACCGCTTTCCCCTCATCCACAGAGCCAGTTATCTCATCATAGACAGCAATTAGATTAGTCAGGCATGACTTGCCCTTGGTGAATCCATGCTGACTGTTTCTGATCACTTTCCTCTCCTCTAAGTGCTTCAGAATTGATTCCTTGAGGACCTGCTCCATGATTTTTTCAGGGACTGAGGTGAGGCTGACTGGCCTGTAGTTCCCAGGATCCTCCTTCTTCCCTTTTTTAAAAGATGGGCACTACATTAGCCTTTTTCCAGTCATCTGGGACTTCCCCTGATCACCATGAGTTTTCAAAGATAATGGCCAATGGCTCTGCAATCACATTCGCCAACTCCTTTAGCACTCTCGGATGCAGCACATCCGGCCCCATGGACTTGTGCTCATCCAGCTTTTCTAAATAGTCCTGAACCACCTCTTTCTCCACAGAGGGCTGGTCACCTCCTCCCCATGCTGTGTTGCCCAGCGCAGAATCTGGGAGCTGACCTTGTTCGTGAAGATAGAGGCAAAAAAAGCACTGAGTACATTAGCTTTTTCTACATCCTCTGTCACTAGGTTGCCTCCCTCATTCAGTAAGGGGCCCACACTTTCCTAGACTTTCTTCTTGTTGCCAACACACCTGAAGAAACCCTTCTTGTTACTCTTAACGTCTCTTGCTAGCTGCACCTCCAGGTGTGATTTGGCCTTGCTGATTTCACTCCTGCATGCCCAAGCAATATTTTTATACTGCTCCTTTGTCATTTGTCCAATCTTCCACTTCTTGTAAGCTTCTTTTTTGTGTTTAAGATCAGCAAGGATTTCACTGTTAAGCCAAGCTGGTCGCCTGCCATATTTACTATTCTTTCGACACATCGGGATGGTTTGTCCCTGTAACCTCAATCAGGATTCTTTAAAATCCTGAGTCTGTTGTTCTCAGGTCAATGGGCTTCCTGTTTTGTAACGTAATGCAGCAGCAGTGCCACGGGTGCCCTTTCACTCCCGTCGCCGTCTGCCCTTTCACTCCCTTAGTACAATCAGTACTAGCAGCAGGAACAGTCACAGCGCTACAGGGTGGGGTTCTGTTCATTGAACTGGCATTGGAAGAACTGACAAAATGACATACTTGGGGAGCCCTGGATGGGTGTTTTACCCAATGTCCTGAGTCCTGCTTTACACACTGATCAGATGGATAATGGACTCCCTGACAAATAACAGGCCTATTTATGTGGGAAGGTTCTAAGGGATCTGATTTAGTGCAGTGTAGTGGAGTGACTCTGAACCACTAATGCTCTAACTAGGTGACTATCCTCCTTGAGAGTATATAACCTCTCTCTTGGGACATGCAAGCAAGCCCCCAAAAACGGGAGGGGGAAGGCTGGGAGAGCGTATATGCTTTTTCTTTCTTGCTGTATTATTTTCACCCAGAAACCCAGAACCATTTATTCTATGCTGAATAACCACTGGGGCCTGCGTCAAGCTATCTAGAGTGGCTCATTATCATGAGTGCCAACCTCCAGGCAGACTGTTAAGAACCAGAGCACAAACCCCAAAGTGGTTGTGAGTTCGATACTTAGATTTCACCAACCATGTGTCAACTGTGAACTCCTCAAGCACTGTAAAAGCCTTAACATGGAGTCACACAGTCGCCTTGGGTACTCTGGCCTATCTTGCCTCTCCACACTAGTCTGCCTTTGTGATAGATGGTCTCTTACACCGAAAATCACAATAATATTCAGGTTACTCCCAGTCCCAAAGGCCCAGTCACTTACTCCAGGTCAATTGTACCTCAGATCTCTCATCAAAGACAACGCTTGTAGCCTGCAATAAACTATCTAAAGATTTATTAACTAAGAAAAAAAACTAGAGTTATTTACAAGGTTAAAGCAGGTAAACATACACACACAAAGGAGTTACAGTCTTAGGTTTCAAGAAGTAATAGAAGCTGCTGTAATGTGCAAGCTCTATATGTCCATTAGGGCTAACCCAAGCTAAATAGCTGAGGTTTTCTTGCTTCTGCTTAGAAGTCTTGCCCTCTCCCTGAAGTCCAAACAGTGTAGGGATAACAATTTCTCTTGAATGGGATTTTTCCCTGTCCCCAAGAACTCAAGCTGAGGGGATGAGCGATTGTGCGTGTCTCCTCGTCATGGGGGGAGGGAGGATCAATCAACCAAATCTTTTGTCCACTGATGTTCCACACTGGCTTGTCTGGTGTGCATGGGCCTTCTTTTGTTGGAGAGCAGATGACACCTCTTGTGGTAAAGTTGTATTTCGCACTTGGTAATGCTTCTCTCCAGACTGTGAGGGTTTATAGCTATAGAGCAAACAAATGTTACTTGATAACATGGCGTATAGATGTTATAAATAAGATTAATACATGGTTAATCCTACAAACATTTAATAAACTCTAAATACATTCTTATAACTCTAATATCTGTGTTAACAATACTAACACACAGGCAACCCAGACTGGTTTCCAGCTAAGCACTGGTCAGTGTTCCATGAGGCGTAGGGGCCATGACATAAGCTGGCACCTGGTCTGCCAGTGTCACAGACTGGTCTTGGCTTCAATAGAAGTAAGACCACATTCTAACCATCCTCTTGAATCCTAATAACTCATCAGTGTTTTAGTCTGTGTTTGTACAGTGCCCAGAACATTGGGGATCCTGGTCCATGATGGGGGCTTCCAGGTGCTATTGTACTATAAATAATACATGATAATATTTAAAACAAATAATTTTGTAACAAAAAAATCCACAACACAGTTATAATTAGAACAGCCCATAATAACTGTGTCCATCACAATAACTCCATCTGAAACCTTCAAAATACTTCCCCTTCCATCTCACCAACCCTTCAGTCCATCGCCTCCCCAGATTTCCAAGAGACATTATGAGCTCAACTCAATGCGCAGAAAGCTAGCAAATCCAGTTTCTTGAAAAATGCAGCCTGACCCCCCAGTGAGGCTGTGGTAAAAGCTAAATGATTGAACCCCATTCTGCCTTTGACTAAATGAAAGAGAGAAAGCTGTGTCAGTGGGAACCTAAGTGAAAAGCATACTAAAAGACATCTTAACTGACCCTTACACAAAACATCAGTAGGCTGGCAAAGCAAAAGCACTAGAAGGAGCAGGGTATAACTCAACTCTTTCTTAGTCCAGATTCTTTGCCAGAAAAAAAAATCCTAATGTAATTTCCAGCAGGAGTACATTCCTGTAATATAATTTGGATTGGCTGCCCCATTCAGCCACATCTCCTATGCTGAACTGGCTTAGGTCCATTCTCTTAACTGTCTCAGTAATTACAAATGCAATCGAAATATACCACCAGACTTTCGCTCTGGCCTATTAGAACCTGGAATGATGCCAACATTCATTATATAATTGAGAAGAGCTCTAGTTCACAGCATATAGCACAGCTCTGAAGGTATAACTGAACGAATTAATGTATTAACCTTGGAATGGGAAAGAACAAAAGCCACACGGAAAATGGCTTATTTGTGGAGAAGGGGGAGATCCCCTTTCCTGGCTTTAAGTTATCTGGTCTGTCCGTGCTCAGTCTGTTTGTAAATTGTATAGTCCCTAATGGATTTAGTAGACAACAGCTCTTCCACACTGAATTATTGACAATAGATTTACATTCACCATTTTGTCTGATTCGCTTCATCTTCCTGCCAGCACCATACATTAACCACAGCAGAGTTCACTAACCCGTTACTTGGTGTCTTCCACTTAATAGAATGGTTTCTAGGGACTGGACAATTACTTTGCAGTATATGATGCTTGAAGAAGGGAATGTCAAAGTTCACATGTTACAGAAGGGGCTTTGAAATCAGTTAAAAATGTACTTCTACCTTTACTAACTAGAATGCCCGCTACTTGGAGTAACCTCTTCAAGACATGCACACCACATACAATCGAGAAATGCCTGTAGGTTAACAATACACATCTAAGCAATACAACAAAGTATAGGTCTCTCTCTCTCTCTCTCTCTCTCTCTTTTCATAGCGTGGCCATCATCATAGTATCTGCGTGTCTGTGGTACTGTGTGGCTATATGTAGTGAGGCGGAGTGGCCTCCCTCTGGACTTGAGAGCGAGGGACCACTACCCTGTGCCTGGTGGGGGGAACCAGACCTGCCCTGCCCCCATCACTGGGGTAGCAGGGCAGGACAGGAAGTATAAAGGGAGGGCCCTGCACTTCAGTGAAGTAGGAGCCATGGGAAGGAGATAGACCTCTCCAGTCTGCTGCTGAACACCACAGGCAAGCCAATGCTGCACCACACCCTGGCTCTGGAGGAGACCAACACTGGGAAGGAGTTGCCAGGACTGCCGTCCACAATATACCCTTAGGAAACAGAGGTCCCTTGGACTACAGACCCCTCTCTCCAGACCGTGGTAGGAAGAAATCCAAGGAAACCAGATTTTAGTCCGGCTTTGTTGCCGGAGCGGGGGTTAGCGTGTTGTGGCTGGATTCCCCACTGACCCAGTGGCAGAACACTCCACCACTGTTAGGGCCCTGGGCTGGGACCCGGTGGAGTAGTGTGGGCCCAGGTCCTCCTGCCCTACCTGCCACCAACGCCACCCCTGGTGTGGTGACCTTTGCACCCAGAGGCCAGAAGTCTGTGCTTGGTGCGTGGCTCCCCCCACCCACACTCACCCTGTTAGGAAACAGTGAGCATAGACTGCGTGTTTGCTGGCTAAAGCCTGCACCCTGCTCTGCCCTGCCCAAAGGGCCAGAGCCCCAGACTGTGTTTGCTGGCTGCCTTAGCCAGGAGGCTTGGACTAAAGCCTGCTTTCTGCTTCGAGCGGGGGTGCGAGCACCAGACTGTTACTGCTTGTTTGTCTCTGCTTGGCAGCTACAGCGCTGTAGAACTTTATGGCTCAGCGCTGCCAGAGAGCCCTGAGCCCAGGTGCCATTGCCTGATCCAGCGAGGCGAAGCGTCCTTCCTCCCCACCTGCGAGTGGGGGACCACTACAACGTAATCACCGCTTTACTCTTCGTAGGTGCTAAACAGGGACTTGTATCACTATTAATTATTAATATAATTTATGTATGGTAGCCCCCACTGAATGCTAGCTGCTTTCCAAAGGCTCAAGAAAGGCAATTCCTGCTGTGAGGAGCGCCCTTTCTAAGGACAGAGATGTAGAAAGGGGTCAGAGGAAAAATGAATAGGAACAACATTAGGCAAACTATATACAATTTTTATACATGTCAACTTGATTCTCTGTAAGCAGCAGAGCAGAAATGGGTCTTTAAACATGGGTACAGTAGAGGCTTTGCAGATGAGCTCATAGGTGTTGTACTATACGTATGGTACCATGTGGAAGAATGCACAAAGGTGATTGCATTGAGAGGCTGACTGGCAGATGAGGCTGGGAGCAGAGTGGGGAGGGAGAGTTATATAGAGCTTTCAAGGTGATGATAAGAAGCTCAAATCTGACGCAAGAGTGGATGGGCGCATCTGAAAGTAGTCAAAGAGGGGAACTAGATGGTCAACTCAATGAGCAAAGAAGACGTTTGGTAGTTGCATTTTGTATGGACTGAAGGGAGAGGTGAGGCAATGTGTGTGTTTGGGACACCAGAGAGGCAGCTGTTGCAGTAGACATGACTCTAAAAAGTACCGGGAGCAGATATATTGGTGGAGAAGATACTCTTCATACAGCATCCATTTTCTGATCAAAAGCACACTTGTTTGTCATCTGATGGCTGTCAGAGCAGTACAACCGGACTGTACCACTACTTTACTATGTCCCACTGTAGCTGGGATGGCTAGGAGAATAGATTTATTGTTCACTTTAGCCAATCAGAAACTATCTGATCAATAAGCACATTTCTAAAATCATTACAAGACCGTCTTTTCAATTGCTTATAACTATGAAAACCTGTAACCATTTGGACTGAAATTTCCTGTGCTGGGCATCTGCCTCAAGCTGGGGATTTTTGTTTGTTTGTTTTAAAGTTTCAGCTAAGGCAGTTCCACCCTTTCTAAGAATAATAGTCATAAAAAATATATTGTTGGGCTCATGTTTAAAACACCCATTTGCACACCCATTTCTGCGAGAAGGTTCAGTGTCTCTGTCCTTTGGCATAAGTGCTTGGCATTTGGCAGGGAGTTGTCCAGGTGTCAGGCATGAGTATTTTGCAATCCCTGTGAAAATTCACCTAAATATGGCCAAGATGCAATCTTCTGGAAAACCTCGGTTTGCACATGTTTAGTAGTGACATGTTAGAGTTTGACAGCTAGGTGCTCTGACGATTCCATCTATACTGAGCATGCACAGAGCCAGGGCTGTAGCGGTTGAGCAAGACTTTCACTGCAAGTGCTTCTCCTGGCTGCTGTGATGCCAGGCCCAGGAAATGAGAAGGAGGAGACTGGCTTTCCTGTGTGCTCAATGCTGGCACCCAAGTTTTGAGGTGGAAGTGGCCTGATTTGACAGGGAGACAAGGCAAGGAAAGAACTGGGAGGTTGAAGGAGCCAGTCAATGAGGGTGAGCTGTGGAAGAGGCTTATATAGGTGCAGAAGGGGTGGGAGGCAGATGCTGGGGTGAGGTTGGGATTGGTTACAGACAGGGGGAAGGAAAGCACTTTTCAAACTGCCAGGGGGTGGGGCTTGACCCCTGGCTCCACCGCAGGCCCTGCCCCCACTCCACCCCTTTCCCTAAGGCCCCACCCATGCCCCACCTCTTCCTGCCCATTTCCACCCTCTCCTCCGAGCACGCCGCATCCTCGCTGCTCCCCTTTTCCCCCAGAGCCTCCTGCATGCTGCAAAACAGCTGATTGCAGCCGGCAGGAGGCACAGGGAGGGAGAAGGAGGCGCTGACCTGTGGGGCTCACCGGTGGGCAGGAGGTGCTGGGGATGGTGAGAAAGCGCCTATGGCTGAGGGGTGAATAGGAGCAGAGGTGAATGGGACAGGAGCTAGGTCAAAGGGAGGGGTTGGATAGGAGCTGAGGGGGAGGAGAGCTGCAGTGGAGGTTAGGAGTAGAGGAGTTGATAGGAGAGAGGGGGAGGAGGATCCTGGGAACTACAGGCCAATTGGGAACTTCCCAATCTTTAAAAAAGGGAAGAAGGAGGATCCTGGGAACTACAGGCCAGTGAGCCTCACTTCAGTCCCCAGAAAAATCATGGAGCAGGTCCTCAAAGAATCAATCCTGAAGCACTTACATGAGAGGAAAGTGATCAGGAACAGTCAGCATGGATTCACCAAGGGAAGGTCATGCCTGACTAATCTAATCGCCTTCTATGATGAGATTACTGGTTCTGTGGATGAAGGGAAAGCAGTGGATGTATTGTATCTTGACTTTAGCAAAGCTTTTGACACGGTCTCCCACAGTATTCTTGTCAGCAAGTTAAAGAAGTATGGGCTGGATGAATGCACTATAAGGTGGGTAGAAAGTTGGCTAGATTGTCGGGCTCAACGGGTAGTGATCAATGGCTCCATGTCTATTTGGCAGCCGGTGTCAAGTGGAGTGCCCCAGGGGTCGGTCCTGGGGCCGGTTTTGTTCAATATCTTCATAAATGATCTGGAGGATGGTGTGGATTGCACTCTCAGCAAATTTGCGGATGATACTAAACTGGGAGAAGTGGTAGATACGCTGGAGGGCAGGGATAGGATACAGAGGGACCTGGACAAATTGGAGGATTGGGCCAAAAGAAATCTGATGAGGTTCAATAAGGATAAGTGCAGGATCCTGCACTTAGGACGGAAGAACCCAATGCACAGCTACAGACTAGGGACCGAATGGCTAGGCAGCAGTTCTGCGGAAAAGGACCTAGGGGTGACAGTGCACGAGAAGCTGGATATGAGTCAGCAGTGTGCCCTTGTTGCCAAGAAGGCCAATGGCATTTTGGGATGTATAAGTAGGGGCATAGCGAGCAGATCGAGGGACGTGATCGTCCCCCTCTATTCGACATTGGTGAGGCCTCATCTGGAGTACTGTGTCCAGTTTTGGGCCCCACACTACAAGAAGGATATGGATAAATTGGAGCGAGTCCAGCAAAGGGCAACAAAAATGATTAGGGGTCTGGAACACATGACTTATGAGGAGAGGATGAGGGAACTGGGATTGTTTAGTCTGCAGAAGAGAAGAATGAGGGGGGATTTGATAGCTGCTTTCAACTACCTGAGAGGTGGTTCCAGAGAGGATGGTTCTAGACTATTCTCAGTGGTGGAAGAGGACAGGACAAGGAGTAATGGTCTCAAGTTGCAGTGGGGGAGGTTTAGGTTGGATATTAGGAAAAACTTTTTCACTAGGAGGGTGGTGAAACACTGGAATGCGCTGCCTAGGGAGGTGGTGGAATCTCCTTCCTTAGAAGTTTTTAAGGTCAGGCTTGACAAAGCCTTGGCTGGGATGATTTAATTGGGGATGGGTCCTGCTTTTGAGCAGGGGTTTGGACTAGATGACCTCCTGAGGTCCCTTCCAACTCTGATATTCTATGATTCTATGAGGGAGGCTGAAGGGTCTATAACCATTAGAGTACACATCTCTCTAGGACCTGGAATTGAACCCAGGAGTCCAGAATCGCTATGCAGTGCTCTGCTGTCAGCAACTATCTTCAAAACCCATTAGCAAAATGTGTGTATTATCCCCTTTTAGTGGCTGGTCCATATATAACAGCCTGCTATTGCCACCAGTTGCTAAAGTGGTAGAGGTCTGTGCTGTGGCACTAAGATCCAGACCCTGTTGATCACCTGAGTTGGGGATCATGAAAAAGTGGTTTTTTTAAATTAGGAAATTATATATTTTTTTAAAACTACATTCAAATAACATTAAGTTTATTAAGTCAGCCACTTAAAAATTAGAAAATGCCAGAATTAAGGCTAACTGTGTAACCTTAATTTGGCCCTCTTGTGTGTATGCGTTATGATACAGTCTTTAATTACACGATCACATACTACCTGATCACGTCATGGGCAACCTTAATTCTGGTGTTGCTTAACTTTGGAGTGCTTGACTTTGCAACCATAACATTCTTTTAACATAGGTTTTTTTGGGTGTTATATATTGCAGAAAAACTAAAGGAGAAGGGCCATTGGGATTTATAGGGTATCTCAGAGGTTGCACAGCTGCATGGAGCAGTTAGATGAAATAGAGATGAATTCATTGGAGAAAGCGAGGTGAGTGTGCAGGGGAAAAGAACATGACTGACGTATAAAGGAACAAGGAGTCCTTGTAGCAAAAGACTAACAAATTTATTTGGGCATAAGCTTTCGTGGGCTAGAACCCACTTCATCAGGTGCTTGGAGTGGAAAATACAGGAGCAGGCATAAATACATGAGAAGGTGCTCTCTGAGGAATAGAGAGAAGGTGGATGTCATACAACTGTTCAAAAGGCACAACAGGGCCAAAAACAAAAGGGCACAAACTTAGATAAATGAAGGGCCTGCCATTATAGATGTTTAGAAGATGTCGCTTTAAGCAGAAGATAGTGAATATGAACCAAAGGCTGCTATAGATGTTTCAACTGTGGAATTCTATAAAGGAGTAGGTCCTATCAGAACCCCCAGTCCTGCGTTGGGGATAATGTCTAGCACTGCACTCTTTCTGCAGCGTGCCTCCCCATAGGAACATATGGCCAGCATTACTATGGCACTGCTGTAGCTCACACCTTCAGCTTGTACCAACATACAGCTTGCTTACATGAAGGTTAAATAGCTGCTCTTCCACAGGAGCTAAGATGTTAAGGAAATGTACACAAACCACACAAATCTAACTAAACAATGATAATTTATTAACACCTCTGCTTAAAAAAATTGAAAAAAGAAAAAGAAAAGAAAAGAAAAGAAAAGAAAGACTGATCATAAGATCAATGAGCTGGACCTCAAACAATATTGGCCTTGCCTCATAACAGCATAAATAATACAGGTAAGAGAGAGCCACAGAGAGTGAATTAACTGCCTTTATTTTTATACCAGTGAATTCCAATATTACTATGGGCATGCAGAATTAAAGCCAAGTCTTCTACACATGTGGTAAAAGATGTATATATTGGTTGGTTGGTTTAATGTATTATCATTGTAACCTAACATCCACCTTTAGTTAACCTTTACAGAAGTAACTGCATATATGACAATTGTTCAGTGCTGTCACTGGTACATGTAACTCATGCATTTCAAACATTCACATACAGGATTTATCACAAAGCAGAAACAAGTGGCCCATGTGAAAATGAGACCTGAGTGTGAGGCTTATAACCTTAAATTCCTTTGATTGCAAACTTGTTACATTTGCATGTAGCATATTCAATATTCTTCCCACATAAAATTTGCTCTTTAAACATCTACTAATAAACAAATACATCAATTACCCTGAATGCTATTGGAGCTCACATACCATTTGACCAACTTTTCTGAAAAATAAAAACAATATATATATATATATATATATAATCTATACAGCATATAGACTGAAGGAGAATCCATTAACACACTATTATGAGATTAGTCCTATAGAGATATGAAAATAAGGATATATATTTAATAGTACTGAATGCTAGACGAGAGAAGAAACAGACAGCAATGGATAGGACAGGAAATCTGGAGTGTAGAACTTGACCAAATAACTGATTAAGATCAGGTGGATGAGGAAAAGAAAGGGGAAAGTAATGACCTCTGGTGTAGGAACCAAAGTGAAAGTGAATGATTAAATGTCCACATTTTAATTTTCACAATCATTTTTATGCTATCCTGGAAAGATCTAAACTAAACCATCCTAGTCCATGTGGGATCAGTAATAACGCAGAATACAGCCAGCTTGACAAAAGGATAAGAAAATGAATTGTATTAAATGTTTGCCTTTTTTTATAGTCTGATCTCCTCCTAGGAGACCATATTCCCTGGCCATTCCACAGTTTGTCCATCCAGTTTGGCCTTTGTGTTCAACAACTGTGGGCCCTGTATGAATCACTTGTATATGCATACATACACACACACACATATCTACATATCTCAACTTCTTATCTACTGTATAAACTGTCAGTAAAGTCAATCAGTTCCTTTCCCTGATTTGCTGTCCTTAAAAACACTTACTGGACTGAATCCACCGGTAAGGGTTTCGGTTAATTAGCAGTAATTGAAACTATAATTCATGCGGCTACAACGCATACAAAGTTCACATTGTAGTAAAAGAGTATATAGTCTCTATAAACACCGCATCCAGGATATGCCTTGTGTTTATGCTGAGAAAGTCTAAAAACAAAAACCCTGAAGAGTTTGTATTTAGGTCTAACAGTACTAAGCTGAGGTATTGTTGTCTTGTTACACAATATTCCTGTTTAGTGAAATTCAGTTTTCCAGTGGTTTAGTCTGGCGGTTCTGACAAAGAGCAGTTCCCATAGGCAGCCATGTGAAACACAAGTCTTATTGGCAAACACTGTTTGACATTTTTCTGTTAAGACAGGATGCAGTGGTCCTATTTTCTTCCAGTCGGACTTATTACAAAAAAAACACAATCTCAAAGAGCCATCAGCAGCACGATATTTGTTTTTCCCCCACACAGAGGTTTTGTAGATTTCCCAGTCCTTCTCAGATTGATGATAGTGTAGCACCTGCTGTTTCTGTTACATGTGGGATGCTGCCCACCTCCATTTTTCCTTCATGTGAAATACCGACACTGTGTAGAGTCAATATAACAATAAGAAGTACACCGTAATTTTCCATAAGACCTAAGACAAAAGAGAATGTGCATCAGTTGCAATGTATGAAATATTTGACCATTAATGCATTTTTTTCTCTTTTATAAATTTACAAATATTGTATATAGATGGGCTGTGCCTAATTTGCTGGAACCCTTTAGTACCCAAATTGCCAACATATTGTGCATAGGCTCTGGGAGTAGCTTTCTGGAGGAATCAAGTCTGTTCACATAAATATAAAAACAAGAAACACCAACTACCAATACATCTGACAGCAAAACAGAGGTACAATTTCCACCTATACTCTATGTCATTCACCACTGCCAGTGAAGTTGATCCAGCAGAGTCCAATATACACTAGGGGTAAAATTCAGACCCTATTGAAGTCAATGGGAATTTTTCTAATCCTACTTCCTCCACAAATTCATTGTATAATCTTAGGTAAATCACATAGGGCCTAATCCAATGAGTCAACGAATGTCTCTCTGTTGATTTCAATAGACATTAGATTGCATCCATAAATTCCGTGCCTCAATTGTCCATTTCTGTGAAATAGGGATAACAATACATACACATCATGATGAAGCACTTTGAGATACCTGGTGAAAAACACTATATAGGTGCCAAGTATTATTATGGTATTGTGTGTGCGTGTGTAGGAGGCAGGAGAAATTGTCTTAGATTCATTGATTTCAACTGAGCTGTGATGATTTATGCAAGCTAAAGCCCTGACCCCAAGATTTTTATACAAATGCAATTTTGATGAGGGTTTTTAAAAAAGACGACTTAAATGATCTTTCACAATCTAGGTATACATTGAAGCTGAGGTTTCTCATAAGTCACTAGTGGTTTTCAGTGTCTCCATTTTTATGGTACCCAGCTTAAGACAATGAAGGGGAGACTGATTTTTCAGAAGGGAGTTGCCCACCACATTCTGAAAGCCAGACCCCTTGAAGACATATCAAGTTGTACCCTAAAATTCAGGCACCCCAATAACTAGTCACTTTTGTAAATCTTGGCATAAGCAATCGATCCTATCGAGCTGTGCAACCTCTTAGTCTGTGACTGTTCCAGCAATTGCACTAGGAGGATTAACACAACAGGCAGTTTGCAGAAATGTCCTGTGGTTTCTTATCCCTGTCAATTAGCACATTATAGTTTCACAAACTATGAGGACTCTGCAGATAATTTCATTTACAAATTAAATGTTTCCTGCTAGATAGTAATGATACCTGACAGTGAGATAGAGGTATGACTGTTGGAGGTAAAATGCTGACCAGAGGAAGCCACTTACACAAATGCAGACCAGGCAAATCAACAATAAGCAGATGTTACAATGAAGGATGCTGCCAAGCAGAATTACAGCTTTGCTTTTGTTTAGTATTTTTTGCAGATCGTTCTGGTCTTTGAAAATGCCTGCACTAATATATGACTGACTGGTTCGGAATCAAAGGAATCGCAGGTGGTGGACCCACAAGCTGGGCTCTTTCCCAGTAAAGGTGACATGCAAAGGATGAAATTGGCTTTGTGCCTTTTTTTCTTTCTTACAACTAACATGTCCTTATTTTTACAGCAGAAATTCTGGACTTGTCTACTCTTGAAAATGTTATGAAAACTAGTCTCATGAGAACATCAGAAAAGCAGGAAAGCTGAGATTCTCCAAGATATATTAACACATTAAGGGCAATTAATTATGCAACATGTGTGTACAATTCTCATTAACCACAATAGGAATCAGATGCATGTAGCTGAGAGTTGAATTTAGCCCTAAAAGTCAATACAATACAATTAGACTATATATGAACATCATTTCCAATTCATGCTTTAATAACCACACATGCGTTAGTGAAATACATTCTTGCAGCATTCTTTTGTTTTTGGTGCTCAGTCAAAAAATAAAATGAAGATAGGTTTGTCCATACCCAGGGAGATATGTTTTACATGTCAAATATCCAAAATCTTTTCCATCACAATCTTCTACTCCCTCGTGTCGGTAGCCATCTCCACAGTAAGCATGGTGGCATCCTAATGAACATGCAAGAAAAGGGCACCTTCACAACTGAGACAACCAAGTCAAGGATGCAGGAAAGACAAGCAGGACCATATTATTAAGGGCACAACATGAAACAGGGAATCCAACTGGCATCATAGTAAGACTGCCCACTCAGAAAGGGCTGGTTGCTCTTCATTATAAAGAATGTTCTTTGACTCAAATTGAAGTGATTAGGAAAAGGGAACGATTTAGGTTAGACAGGGCTCTAGGAATTAACCAAAGGAAGCATAAAATATGCTTAGGATAAACTTTGGGATTTGGATTTTCAAAAGCCCCCATGTGACTTAGGAGCACAAATCCCATTGAAAGCTGTGGGACTAGTGCTCCTAAATCATATAGGTGTTTTTGAAAATCCCAACCTGGCTCTCTCCTTGGCATCCCATAATATCCAAGTATATTATGAAAGTAGGTTCCCCTACACAAGGATGTGTTATGTAGATCTATTGTTTCTCCATAAAAAAAAAATCCCATGTATCTGTGTACAGTGACTGCCAATGCAATGTCAATAGGCATGCAAGGTTACCCCAAGATGGGAGAGCAGAATTATTTCGTGTTCCAAGCAGCAGGAAGTAAGCTATCCAAGTCAGTAGCAAAACTCCCATTGACTTAAGTGGGAATAGGCCTTGGCTAGGTCCAATCTGTGGTATTCAGAGAGACCTTGGATTGGTAATCGTGAACCAACCTTGACTTTTTATGGCAATTGCTGTCTGTATCACTGTAATCATTTTTGGCTGGTCAGTAACTGGCATTTGATTTTAAAGTCTGTGATTTTTCTAAGCATAACTTTAAAAGTTGAGACCATGTTCATTTAGCTGTGAAGCAAAAGTTAAAGGGAATTTAATCATTGTTAAGCAAACTACATTGATTAAATGAGCATGCAGAAGGAGTGGGGAAGTTGAGGATAATTATGAAAATTTGGTAATTTACTAATTGTTTATTTGTTAGAAGGAAGGGTGGTCTCCCCTGGAAATAACTCACTTATTACACCAGCGATCTATTTGTCAGAAATTGTTGCTTCTATATAAAGAACAATTAATCTGTTATACAATTAAATCAATCCAAAAGTTAGCTGTTTTCTTTTGATTCAGTCATAAGAGAATCACTGGCAGAAGTACATAGGTCCATGTATGAATGTTTGTTTAGTTTTCATGGGTGCTTAGTTTTCAGCTTTTTTGTCACATCAGTGTCATAACTGCATAGGTCCCAAGGGCTCTAGTCACTTGAAACTATGCTCAGTTTATAGCACTCTACAGTAACGTGATGGGTTTTCTGGGACAGAGTGTGCTCACAAGGAAAGGGGGTGGATATAAAAGGGACAAAAGAAGCTTGCATTTTTCAGAGTCAACAAACTCACTCTGCATTGTGAAAAAGGCTCATCTCTCCTATGTTCTGCTAAAAGTGACTAGAAAGTAGTGAAGAGCTGCTGTATGTATGTCTGGGGAAGGGATGAGGTGATGAATGCCAGAGATAGCTCTAAAGTTATTCTCCATGTTTGTATGCTATCATTTGGCCTCTGCTTTCAGTGACCGGCTAAATGAAAGCTAAGTTTACTTAGCATGAAGCAGTCCTGGGTAGACCTAGAAGTGCACATACTGAGTCAAAATCTGATTCCACTGAATTCAGTGGAAAAACTGCAGTTAATCTCAATGGGACCAGGATCTGGCCCATTATTAATTCCTTTCTAGCAGAAATAGGAACATTTGTGTCCCAATAGCCTGGACAAATTCCCAGCTGGGTAATTAGATCTTGCCTACCTAAAATCCTCACCTGTAGCCTCAACTGGTTAGAGCAGTCATCTCCACTTCCTGTCCTAAATGTTTGAACGATGCACTAACAAGGCACAGTCTTGCACTCAAAATCCCAATGATTTCCATGGAAGTCCTGCATATAAATCAATTGCAGGATCAGGCCCTTTCAAATACGTTTGTCATGTTCTAACTCAGAGGGGATTCCTGTTTGTGAAGTGTGAAAAGCATATCTGGGATCCTTTGAGATAAAAGGCTACATACAAGTTATTATTTTGCCTAGAGTTTATAGCAACTTGCATGCCTGATCTACTCAAAATGCAGCTGTCGTACCTTCCTTTTCAACATCGGTGTTCAGTTTGCAAACAGTCGCCTAAAGGTCCCACATAAGACGTCATGGACTGCACATGTGATTGACATTATGGTTTGTTTAAAGAAAGAAATAACACTTCCCACATGTGACTTACTTATACAGTCATCTGTCACAATAGTATTGCCATCATCACATTCTTCCCCATCCTGGATGATGCCATCTCCACAGGTGCTGCCATCCTCTACAGGGTAATCCACAGGATAGAAAGGGGTAAGCTATCCAAATAAACACATGACAATTACCAGAACTGAACTATCAGAGTCTTGTTATCATTAAAAAGGTAAAGCGGGTGACAGAGATGGGTACAAGCCACATAGTTTGGATCCAAATGGGATCTTTGCCAAAGTTTGGGGTTTTCCAGGATTTGGTGTGGCCTACTACTGAGCCGGTTGGGAACCTGGGATCTGGATCTAAACTTCTTCAGGGTTTAGTGAATGTCTGAAGATTTGATCTGAGCCCGCCTCCAAAGAGACATTTTTCAGGAATTGTCAGTACAGCGGAACCTCTGGGAACTGCTTTACATTGTAACCAGGTATTCAGATCATGTTATTTCAAGGTGTGTACTAAAAGGGTCTCACACAGGGCCTGATTCAAAGCCCACAGAAGTCAACTTCAGTGACCTTTAGATCAAACCCTTACAGCTGTGTGCAACTCAGAGGTTTTGGTTTGCAGGCATTTGTACAAAACTTATGTTTTTCACAACTTTTCATGAGTTATGGCTTTGTACAGGGTCCAAACACTCTGGCAAACCTGTGACATTTTGTCTTATGGGTCAAATACCAAAGCCTCTCTGCTACTTGTAGCGGGGTGGTCACCCGTTCCGGCCTTAGAGGGCTTAAAACAGCCCAGGAGCAAGCAGTTCCCAGGCTGATTGGGTGAAGCAGGCTCAGCTCTGGCCATGCCCCAATCAGGGCTCAGCTGGCCCTTATAAGAGGGCAGTGGGCCAGGAGCAGACACTCTCTCTCTGCCTTTAGAGGGAGAAGGGCCTGGTTGCTGGGGAGCTTGAGATGGTACCTGGAGTGGAGCAGGGCTGGGGAAGGCCAGAGGAGCTGAGAGGCTCCAGACTGGAAAAGCCCCAGGCTGCAGGCCTGGCAGATGGCCTAAAAAGTGGTACTGGCATTGCAGGGGACAGCCAAAGACTGAGGCAAGGTGGGGATAGTGGGTGGGGGTTCCCTGGGGAGGGGAGACCCAGATCTGTGTGGGGTACTGCCAGGGGGCAGCACCTCAGGGAAAGGGGCAGTGGGGTCTGGGAGGGACACAGGGGCAAGTGGGACACCAGCCTGCAGAGGGCGCTCTGGAGGCTGGAAGAGCTAATTCCCTGAGAGACCAGCAGGGGGTGCCGCAGGGGTGAGTCCTGCCCTGTGACACCACCCTAATACACAAAATTCAACCCCAGTTTGTTCACCAGTTGAGCCAGCCTCACAGGGAGGTTTCCAAAATCTGAAACCATTAACAATTTAATACCAATAGTTAAGATTCCAGTAAACACGAATTCCAAAATTTTAATCAGTTCTGGCAGTGCTCCACTTTTTAGGAGAAGTTTCCACAGAAAATAATTAGATGCTCAAACACTGGGGAAAAATGAGCATTTTCTTTTAATTTTTCTTTATGCAATCCAAAGTTCAAAAGCACAAATCTTGTTTTTAAAATGGAACATAAATCTTCATGAAATCAGATGCCTTCTGAGAAACTCATCCTGTTTTTACCTGGATTGGAAGCCATCCGATGGTATCCTTGAAATACAGAGATCTCTGATCTCTTCGAAAGGCTAAAGCATTTTCAGTATTCAGCCGGTCCAACTCCTCCTGATTGTTCACCACAAAAATCTGTGACACAAAAAACAAAATCACTGAGGATCCTTTCAAACAGCGTTTCACTCATGGGGTCTAGTTTGCAGGGTTGACAAACAGCTCTACGTATGTTGATAATCAAACAGAAAAATTATTTAATAGATTGATTCCAAAAGCAGCACTGTATTAATAATACCAGGCTGAAATGTAAACCTGTGCGTTTCCAGGTCACCCAAGGACAGCTAGTAATTGTTAAGAGAGATGAGTTTTAAAGAGCTAGTGTCTCAGTTTCCTAGGACCAAATTTTTTGAACTCAGCACAACGGCTATTCCCACAACAATGCTTGTGCCAGCCCATGCCTGTGCAGAAGCTCCTATACACAAATGGGTATTTGGAGGAGCAGTTACAAAACACATGCACACAAAAGGGTTTTTGGGGATACATTGAGTGTGCCACCATTTCTTCAGGCACATTCACTGCAAAATAAACAATTAATTGCATTGCTAGAGGCCCTACTTAGCTTTTATTACTTTGTTCAGACTTCACTGGCATGGAAACCTGTACTTCTCTGTATGTGTCTGTTTCTATCCAAAGCAAATTTTTTAATTGAATAGAAAAATTAGTTCAAAACTAGGAGAAATAGAATGAGCTTCTCCCTTCCCAAATTCTTTTATGTCTCAGCCATTGAAATTTGGCAGCAAGAGGCATTAAGCTGTAATCTCTTCCTTTAGCAGTTTAATCAAATTAATTTTAGCAGGATTCAAAACATTTTTAAATTAAGAAAAAGTAAATGGAACGCATCTGAAGAAAATGGATTTAGTAACATAATGTCTGAGCCTGATTTCCACTAAGATAAACAGAATTAGTTCTTTTTAAAAAATCAAGGGTAATTTATTTTTACATAGCATGACAATATCCCAGGGCCCCTAACAAAACTCAGCACCATTAAAAACAGCATGGAATAAAAATGCCTTCAGTTCAAATGAAGGAAGACAGGGAAGACTAGAGTCTCCCTCCCCCAACAAGAGTTGAATCTGCAACTGTAAAGCATTCGCGGTTAAAAGAGGAAGGCCCAATACGGTAGCTCTAACTTCAGTTGAAATCAAATGGCAGTTTTGTCTTCTCAACCACTACAAGTTTGAACCCTTCGTATCCTGAACACTACAACAAATCTAAACATTAAAATGAGCCACAGTTACGGAGAAGAAGACTGCAGCGGGTTAATGACATGCGAACCTGAGCTGATACTTTACACAAAGCCAACAAAGAGCTCCCAGAATGGAGAAAGCATTGGGGTTGTGACATGCTGTGAAAGGAATGATGACTTGTAAATGTGAGTAGGTGTCTACTGAATTATTCAGCTCTGGTTGGAATCCTGCTCATAATGAAACCTAGCAAGCCAGGCCAGGAGATATCTCTCCTGATCTTTTACGGTTGCATCTGTCTCAGCATGTCACTTTTCTTTAGGTGATATAAGGGGACTCCAATGGTGCACACAAAGATGGCTTTGAAGAGGAGACATAAGTGCAAACTTAAATCCAAATTCTTAACAGTCAAGCGAGTAAGGACAAATGGAGTAAGCCAGTAGAATTGCCAAGAAGGGAGCATTGCTCAGGAGGTGGTGGGATGCAACCAATGACAACTCAGTTTTATTAGGATATGGCTTCCAAGATTGCCTCCTTTATCCAGTACCCATTAACATTCAAACTGAGTATCAATAATAAAAGCAACCTCAAAATATACTGAGGTCAGAGCAAATGTCTGCAATCCCAAAATAGGGAATGCTAGAAATGGGCTAAACCACATACCCAAGTCGGTGTTATTTCAAGACAGTCCATAGTATCCAACACACCAAGTCTTGGGGCTTGTTATAGGATACAAGTCCCTCACCTAGACTGACTCTCAAGATTTATATACTAGAAATAAAACTCTGAAGCACACTTATGACATTTAGACAAGTTCTCCCTTTGATCCAGAAGTTTGGCCAACACAGTGCCTTTAAAATCAAAGCGCTTAAAAATCATTTACTTAACCTCCTAACAAGCTGCCTTACCGCAGGGACTTTTGGATAGCTGTGTCCAATCACGGATTCCTCATATGGTGGGATATTCACATTTTGTGGGGGTTTGCAGAGACATCTCCCTGGAGGCCCTGGAAGCCCTCTTTCCCCTTTTGGTCCTATTGCTAATTGTCCTAGGAAGCAAAATACCAGGCTGCCATGTTATGTCACTACTGCACAGAACATAAACCCAGCCTCAGAGGGGAACAGCTGAATGTGGACCACATAATACCAGTAAGTTGAATTCACATCTGTCTAAGGTCTGGGCACTGTGAGGTGCTGAGTGTTATCTCCCATAGACTTCACTGAGAGTTCAAGGAACTCATTGCTATGTGGGAGCAGGTCTTAAGAGTGCCTATATTAACAGTATGGGGAGGGACATCATCACAGGGTGAGGTTTTAGGATAATAACTCAAATTATTGGACCAAAAAGGTTTGGAATTAGCAAATCTGATATGTGGAGCTTTCTATGGGTGGAGTGGAACCTTTAAAATTAAATCTCAAGGTCTTGGTTGCCCTCCCAGCAGTATGGAGAAAACATTGCTTTGGAATTTTCCAGCTGATTTAGTCTATGCCTAGGTGTTTCTTATTGAGGGACATCAGCTGTATGAAGATCCATTCCCAGGCAGCCACCAGCGCCATAAGTGTACTGTTTCCAAGCCACTGCAGAGAAGGTAACTCTCGCCCACTGAATAAGCCAAGAGGCGGCAAAGGGAAAGAGAAAACTGAGCAGATGAGCAGCAGCACAACCAGATGGTGCCCATCTGAGACACTCTTGGTTTCCAGCCATTTGTTTTAGTTAAAAAAAAAAAAACGAACATATTTTTTTATGCTTCATTATAAAATCATTAGGGAAAAAAACCTGACTGTTAATATCAACTATTGCTGCCTCAGTATCAGATTCTGTGTTGTCCCACGTGTCTAGATTTTGTCATCTCCAAAGAGAGAGAAATCTGCCTAGGGTTTGAGTGAATTCGTATGTTTGAATTTGTATATTTTTCAATAATATGGTTCTTCCTTCCTCCATCTCCCAACCTCTGCCTTTATTTCTGCAATACACACAAAATGCAGACTGCAGGGGCATTTGCATCACACATGAGGAGAGAGAGACTCCTTTTCATCTCTCCCATTTCCCCCCCTCCTTCTCAGCTGTTATTGTGGCATCACTTATATCTGATATGCTTACGGCTGTTACTCTGAAACCTGTCATTTTGCAGAGCAGTTCAGGGTGGGGCTGCACCAGGTGATTAGAAGGATCAATCTTGCTTTGTAAGCTGGAACATTTTGCGAAGGAAGGCTCCTGTCTCCCAGGATCTACTATGAGGACTCACTAATCCTCCAAGGCTGCCATAGCTTTTCCTCTTCCTCAAGCCCATCACCACAGGATGGGGTTTTAGGATAAGAACTTTCTCTCTCATGTGTGCTGCGAATGCCTCTTTGCTCGGGTATATGGCAGAGATTGGGGGAGGGAGGAAGAGTCTTATTACTGAATATTATACAAATTCACACAAATCCTAGGCAGCTTTGTTTCTCTTTGGAGATGAAGAAAGCTAGACATTTGCCACAACATAAAAGCTGATACCGAAGTTGCAATAGTTGCTATTAACAGTTAAGTGTCTTTAGGGAATCTTATGGGCCAGATTATCTGTTTTTATTTAAATATTAGCAACCATAACAGATGCTTCAGAGGAAGTAGAACCAGCATAATGGACAATCATGGAACAACCTGCCCACAGGGGAAGTCTCTTCCTCAACCCAGGCAGCTTGCGGCTGAACAACCAAAATGTCATGGAAGTTTCTGTGCCGATACCTGTTTAACAACATGATACAGGCCAGAAGAGGGGGTGAGGGAGGGAAGATGGGGAAGATGACTGCTAAGAGTGGCCTCTCTTACCTGATACTGAAGGTCCTGGTGGACCTGGTTGACCTGAAGGACCAGGCCTGCCAGGTGGACCCATAATTCCAGCAGGTCCAATATCTCCCTTTTGTCCCTAGCATATGAAAAACATTCATTAATGACACAGCAAATTAGTGTCTACTACATTTAACATAAACAAAGCAGATTCACCAGTGGAAACACATACATCGTACACTTCATACCCTCCATGCATGGGGACACTGGAAAGGGAAACCTACCTTATTCTCATACATGAATGAGGAGGAAAGTCCTACTGTGATTCTGCTCTGAGATTAGACTATGTAAAAGTGGCGCCATCTTTCTAACTAGATCTGTTCTCTGTGTGTAATCAAAGTCATCTCTGCTGATGTGAGTGATTGAAATTAGGGTTCACTCCTGTTAGCCATGCAGGAGGCAACGCAGAGTGAGCTGGATTCTACTGCTCCTTGTGCATCATCTACAGAATTGTTTACCGAATTCCAATCTATACTTGGTGCAAACCCTTTGATGGTTGGGCTTGTGCTGAGGTGATGGAGGAGGATATAATTTGCTGACATGACAGTGGGGTTGTCCTGCAGAACTTTTACAACTGGTTATAATGCACAAGGAGGGAAGTTTGATTTTTGTTGCCTAGGCTGAGTTTTCAGGGCTGGCAGAAAAAAATTCTTTTCACCTGTAAATGGAGCAAATCTGATCTTGGAATCAATGAGACACAATAAACGTGGAACCCCAGGATGCCATTTTTATTGCCACTTTTTGGGCTAGGGTTAATTTTTTCAAAAGCCACTTAGGAACCTAAGTCCTATTTATACAACTAATTTGGAGCTCGAGTCCTACCGACTTTCACTTAGGTCCATTTGAAAATTTTGCCCTAGGACTTCACAGCATCTGCCAGTTCTTTGCCTGTCTCTAGCCAGTACTGTCTCTTTCATACGCTTTAAAAGCACCCATGCAGATATTAATAAAAAAGAAATGCCAGTTAGAAAAATAGATCAAATCCAAATTGCTCAGAGACCCAGTTTCCTATTAGAGATGTTTCTGAATTTAATATGATGGCACTTATTTAAGATAGTTATATTTATCTTATCTGTACGGTACCTGAGGATTACGTTTCTCTCTCTCTTTTTTTTCTAAAAACGGATCCAGAATTCCGTGGTGCATCACTTAAACCATGGTTTACATAACTGGTATGACCTTGATACAACAAGACACACCATTTTGCATGGTAAAAACTGTATATATTGTATTAACTTTCCTTTAATCCCAAAGGTGATGAATTCCAATGAGATGGTGTAATTCTAGGGTAACATGCGTTCAGAGGATAACGACAGGCCACTGCACGTCTTGTTTCAGAGTAACGGAGAGTACACATAGCCATGTATACTAAAATAATTTTGTGTTATATAATACTCTGTATCCCATGGATAACTTTAAATGTCATCTGCAGTATCTGTAGCCAGGGCCCATCCAGAATTAATGGAATATTTCACTTTGTTTAAATAATCGCTTTTTCACCAATGAACCTTAGTGTCCATGTGAATATTCATGTTGATGGGCAAAATTGCTTACATTATGCAATGGGTATACAAAACTGGCAGAGCACAAGAATAAAAAATTGAGTAACAACCAAGAAACTTCCTAGGAAACCTCCCTCCCCCTCAAAATGAATATATGGCAGAGGAAATAAACTGTCATATATTGGCTGTCTGAGAGGTGCTTGATTTCCATGTGCAATATACTGGATGAACAATCAACTAATGCTCCTTGCTCGATGCAGATAGAGCAAACCAGGACAATAATTTACACTTGAATGTCTTTTGCCTTGTTTCTTTTCACGAATCCCTATAGCACTCGGGAAAGCTCTTCTCAAAGACAAAATTTAATCTTCCCAGATGCAGGGAACCAGCCCTCTAGAAGGGCCTTTTTCCAAGTAACACTATTCGCTCATGATCGATATAAGACATTCTACCTTGTCAACACTGAAATCCTGGATTGGCTACTTAGTGTCAATTTCCATGCCGCAAAACTGAGGGAATGGTCCTTTTTATGTCAGTTTGTTAGCAGCAAGGCTGTGACTTCTGAGTTCCACAGTCTGCCTGTCTTTTCAGAATGGATATGCCCCTGAAGACTCAGCACACAACTGAAGAAGCCAATGAGATAATCAAGATGGATCTCAGAATGGAACTGGAAGTAACACTTTCTTAATTTAGCTGCTATGCAGACATTTATACAGGGATGTCAGCTGTTTCTGGAGACAGGAAACAGCTCTGTGTGGGTGAAAGCTATCTTCTCTGTTTAACAAATAGCCATTTAAATACAGATTTCCCATTTAACACAAGCAACATAACAGGCCAGCAAAGCTTTAAAACAACATTGTAAAGGTTTTTTTAAAAAGAGAAAATAAAAATATCAGCTTAGTTGATCAACAACAAAGAGCGAAACCCAATTTTCAACCTAAGCACAACTAAGATTAGTGCTCAAATTAACATTTAGACACCCAGAGAGTACTCGGATGCTAATGTCCAAACATGGGATTTTGACTTCTAATTTAGGGCCAGATTAAAGTATCCGTAATCTTGTGGAATGGTACTTTACACCACAAGTACTCCTATAAATCAATGGGATTACTTATTGAGTAAAATACTACTTAATGTGACAACGCTCCCAAGCTCAAAAACTGGTAAGATCAAAAGTTACTGCAACTCCAAGTATTAAAGAACTGTGAGCACTGTGCCTTCTCTCTATTTAGGCATCAGAGGCTGACATCTGTGCCCTTTCCTTCTGGTGGGACAAATTAACACAGTGTAAGAAAGATGTCAGAGGGTACATAGCAACTTTTAAAAATTCACATCTGAAAGGGCAAAATTCTTCTCTCCATATCATGCGACAGACCTATTTTGCATATTCTACATTTAGTTTGTATTCTATTTTTAGGATTAACCCTGCAAAAAACTGGTATTTAAAAATTTCCCACATGGTAAGGCATTATCTCACATAGACTTATTCCTGCTGACACTGCACCACCAGCAAATCAGATCAATGATTCAGATTTTCAGTGCTGGGTGTAACCATCTTGCAAATAAAATACCTGCAACTGGCCATTGAACATAAGCTTCTACAAAGGAACTGCTGGAGCTCCTGCAACTGTATGCAAATATTATTGTTTAAAATTGGTTCAGGCTGTAAAGGAAGCAATACGAGGAAACGTACTAAAAATGCAACTGATGATGCATATTAGCTCTTCTGAGTTCATAATTAATGTAATACTTCTAATTACTTGGAGAAACGTATACAACTTGTATTGGAGAAGCTTGCATCAACTTCCTTATACAATTATCAGCTTTTACACCTAATCCCAAAGAATTTGAAGATGTTTGTTCTATACATATAATTATTTTGAACCCCCCAAAAAGAACAAGTTATTATAATATTATTTCATCTGGTGAATCCTGTACCAGATTTCAATTATTTTCATTTTAAAAGTTGCTGCATGCCCTCTGTCACCATTTTAAGAGTGCATGGATTTATCCTTTGTATGCAGTACTATGATGATTGGTTCCATACATGTAACCAGGATGATTAATCAATGCGATCTCAGGATCTACTCCATAAAGTAGAAGAGACAGTAAGAATGTTTTGTAACAGCTTCCTTTTTTTACACTGAGGTGTGGTAACCTCAAAGGTCCCAGCAGTCTGATCTGTGTGGACAGAGACCCATGCAAAGACCATTTGAACTCAAGGGGGCCGTGCCCAGGCACAAGGGTCTATCCATGTGGATCCAATTGCAGGATTGGAATTTAAAATGGCACTGGAGGCATACTTAGTGCTTACACAGTAACATTACTGTGTTTTTGAAGTACAAACCAATGGTTCTTGTGAGTCCACAATGTATTAATCTAGTCCATTACAGTGCCAAGTGGCTCTTTTCCAATGCACACAAGCAGTTTCTCTCTGAGTCTGGTCACTGTTTAGCCAAGCTGAATATATTTAATCTTCCCTCATAAATCAATTCCTCCAGTCTCTAATCATCTTTCTTGCTCTTCGCTGAACTCCAGTTGATATATTTCTGGCATGTGGTGCCCAGGGCTAAACGCAGTATTCTAGGCATGGCGGTCTTGCCAGAACCATAGGAGATGGATTATAACCTGACACCTTTGGTTACACAACCCAGAGCCCCCATTTACTTCAGCATTACTGCCTTCCAGCTTTCTACCTCTTACTAATTATTTGTATTTTATATTCATTCATAGATTAGAAGGCCAGAAGGGACCACTGTGATCATCATCTACTCTGCCCTCAAAAACTGCAGTTTCACATCAGGAAATAAAACTCTGGCCTCCAACATGACAGGCAGGGATACTCACCACTGGGCTAACAAGGAAGGGTCTAGAAGTGTAATTCTGGTGGGATTCAAACCCACAGTCTTTGAATGCCCTCCCAGCTCTAGAAGTCCAATGCATGACAGAGCCAGTAAAAGTGCATTTAAGTGCCGCTGAGATTTGAACGCAGTTTGCTGGATTCAGAGTGTAGCGTGCCAATCATTACATTGTGGAACCACTAGCATTACCCCCTTGACATATTTGTTCCAGGTTGAGAGTAACATTGCTATTTCCTACACATATTTCTAATTTTGAACCACTGGATAGTTTGTTTTCATCTCAGATGCCACGTTGTAGTGACTGCTGGTAAATGATGACAGTGGAATGTTTCTGATTCCAAACCAAACTTGGAAAGCAGACTATAAAGGCTTCCTCCAATTGGTTACTTCCAAAACCTTTCCTTAGAGTGGAAATGGGATACCGTGCAGTGTTTACAACAGGGCCAATGAACTCTGCCCCACTCTGCTGCTGAGGGCAGATGTTAGGGATGCTCTGATCATGTACAGTGGCTTCCCAACTCCATGTGGGTGAGAAAGTTAGTTGGGGAGACTAAGGACCAGATGCTGGCCTTCACTATGGCCTCGCCAGTGCCCCAACAGGTCCATAAAGCCAGCTTACCTGGCTGGCTAAGAATTGCCTTAGCCTGAAGAATCTAGTGCCACCCCTTCTCACAGCCCCCAATGGCAACAGCATGGCTGGAGTATCACTGCATGCTGGGTATCCCTGTCTGCCATAACCATCCCTTGGACTATTGACATCTGGGGGGAAATTAGAGCAGCCTTGACTCCAGGCCAGCCTCAGTACTGGGGAGCCACAAAGGTTTTTTGTGGCTTCACTGTTGCTCCCAACACTTTGGGTCCTGTCCTGTGCCGACTGTACCTCAGTGGGACCAGAGAACCAGGCCCTCATTTGAGTTGAGAGTCAGAACGGGGATACCCTCGCTGCCAGCTCTGACAGGGAAATGTCAACGAGGGCAGGGGTTTGGAGCCTATCAGCTGTAAGAACTACACCCCTGCCATGCAGCTTGGCACTCAGAGGGAAGATCACAGCCCTGTCTGAAGTTACACTCAACCAAACTCTTATCAATCTAGGAAAAATTACATTTCAGATAACATACAGCCTGACCTTCGACCTTCAAATTCTGACTGCATGACTGGCCAGTCTTGTACGCCTACACAAGTAGAACACTTCCATTATATACTGTATGCATGCACACACACGCATGCTCACCCCCCCCCCCACCTATATATATTCAAAATCATCCAATTTCTATGCAGAAAAAGTGGAGAGAATCAATGTAACAAAATATTGGTGCATGAAATGACAGAGGATCTAGTCACTCATCACAACCACACAAGTCCCAGAAAACTCATAAAGAGAAAACGTAGGGTTCCTACTTGTTTGCCTCGTTTTCCTGGTCTTCCAATAGGTCCTCTGTGCCCAGGCACTCCAGGTTCTCCCTTTGGACCCATTTCTCCCTTTGGGAGTCGGGGGTGGGAGGGAAAAGAAGCAGGACTTAAGTATATAAATATGTATTAAATTGGTAATATGTGTCTTATACAACACAGCAGGTAATTCAGTATGTTCAATGTACACTATTACTCTATGTGCACAGTCTGGCCCTGAGAGAATACCACTGTTGTTGTAAAATATATTGGCAGTTTGTGTTATAACTAAATACTTTTAAAAAAATACTTTAAAATTTTAACTTATTTTTTTACCCAAAATCCCTCAGAAATGTCCCTCATCTAAAGAAGAAGCCAGCTGGCGAAATTAGAAACAGGTTAGCAGACATGGAGTTATCCAGGCAATTTGGCTAACAACCCTCTTTCTGACACGTTTAGAAGTATCTAGGTTTGCTGCAAGGATCCATAAGTAATAAAATCACCAGTAAGAAAGGTGATCAGCTCTTTCCTCTGCTATCCCCCTCAAAAGTAGTCATTATTTTCTTAACCTAATTTCCCAGACAAAATGGGATTATGATTGTTACATATAGACCTTCCTTTAAGGATTCTGCCCATAAAACAATCTTTAAATCTGAATTATAATTATTTGTCTAGTTCTTGATAAATGGAGGTACCAAAGCCAGTCAGGGTAAGCCCAGCTATTTAGAAGCGGGTCATTCTAAATCAGAATACTATTTAATAGAGAGGTTTAATAACAGCATGCAATTGGGTCGGCTATAAAGTCACAAACAAGAGTTTGGAAACTTAAAGTGGGGGCAAGTTTCTGATCAAATAAATATTCCTGAAAAGAGAAATGAAAAAAATAACTCACCTTAGCCAAAACCTGCAGTCTTCACCTAAAATAAAAAGACTGCAGGGTTTGGTTCAAGGGATGCAAAATACTGGTCAACTGATTAAAATGAAACTCTCAATTTTCTGACACCCTATGACCAAGTTCCATGGTTCTGGAACTTAGATGCTGCTGAAACCACCCAATGAACCAAGTGTCTATGTGGATGCTTACATAAATTTCTAAGCAGACCCTATATCATGTTTACTTACTTTCTGCCCCAGCATTCCAGGGAAACCTATATACCCCTGTAAAGCAAAAGATGAGAGTAATCCAAAACACGCTGAGTGATCTTTGACAGCATAGCATCAGTTTTTGTTTTGATATACTCCAAAGGAGACAATATATTGAGATTTTGTAGCCAGACAATTTGTCCAGACACATTTTCATTATAAACGGGCAGCAGCCTCTTTGTGCCACAGTAGCTTGAAGATGAAAAATCCCTGGTGGCCAGGGCTGCGTGTGGCTCTTTTAATTAGCCAGAATGGGCTACCAGAGATCTCGAGGGTCTTAACACAATGCAATATGCTTAACATGTCCCAGCGCCCTAACACGGGAGAATATTCTTCACTCACTGGCTGAAATGTAAAGGTCCCTGAAACTCCTCCTCCCAGCTGATTGATGAAGGGGCCATATAACCCAAGAATTACTCTAGGGTCAGTGATGGAGGCATTTCTGTGAACTCTCCTTCTTAGCAGCAGTTCTACAAATGCCTGGCACAAGAAGGCGATGATTACTGTTAGGCCATGTATAGCTAACAAATATTTTTTGTGATTACTATGTAGAATCTCATTTACCCCAAAAGACCACTGATATTTTGATCTGGACAAGGCCCAAAGCATTAATCAAATTCCTGTACTTACATCGGGAGGGACTCACATTCTATGTGGTTGGGAATTTAATTTTATGGTAAAAAATCCACATCATCAAATCTCAGTTTATTTTCAGAACAATGTGATATTATCAGCTAAACCCATTTGAAAAGGATTTTTAGGCTGGTTTATGTTTGTTCAGGTTTAATTTAAAGCCAGTGTGAAACCAAAAAACGTACCTTGTCTCCTTTGAGGCCTTTGTCACCCCTCTCTCCTCTGGCTCCCTGGGGGGAAAATGGTAGAAATAAAGACAATTGTTACTGTTTCATAGGGGATTTTTTTCTTGTCTGTGTGAAGCATTAAGCAGGCGAAGGCAATTTAGTAACATATAGTAACATTCACAGTGTGTGGCAGACAGCAGATTACAAATTCACTTAAAAACTTTCTTTATTATTAATATTTATATTACAGCAGTATCTAGATTAGAACTCATTGGAAAAAAGGGCACATTTGCTAAACTTGAATTTTTTCAACTGGCTCTAGTCTGGAGGCTGCAAACATTGTGCTATGCACCATCTTCACACATGGTGAGGGACTTTCTCTGCGCCCGCCCCCCCCCGGAGCCTATGATCTAAACAGATGATAGACAAAGGAGGGATTACTATGCTTATATTACAGATGAGGAATAGAGAGAGAAAATGATTCACAAGTTCAAATAGGGAGTCTGAAGAAGAGCTAGGAATTGAATCCAGTGCTTTGGGAGCTCAGCCCAGTGCTTACACCACATGCCCATTTTTCTTCTCAGTACAAGTCTTAATACCACTCTCCTTTCATAGGATCTTCTGATTTCGCATCCTCAGCATCTCAACCTGTTCATGGTGTATAGTATATTTCTACAATAGTTTCCATTATTGCTTTCAATTTTTAAGTTATTGCAACACTGACCTTTTCTCCTCTACTCCCAGGATAACCCTAAAAGGGAAAGAGAGACATTTTACTGCTTCACATTTTCTAGATCTTCTGAGAAGTGAATTCACATCTTGCAAATTTAAAAGTCGGGGGGAGGGGGGAGTTTAAATAATTAGTTGCCCCAACTTCTAAATCTAAATGTTTTCTTTGTAGATTGTAAGAGAGCAGAGAAAAAGTATAGCTATGAAGATACAAGACAAAGGCAAGATATTCCAGCCCAAAAGACAACACGAAAAAGCCAGCAGGTAAAGCAAGCACACTAATCATGTTTGAAATTGCTTTAAAAACTAAAAGAGCAGAAAGCAAATGCAATTACTGGTTTAATTAAATCTTATTCAGTCTCTGCAATTAATAACCCCAAGCCATTTTAGAAATAATTTCCCAATCACCTTTTTTTTTCTCCTAAGTGGCAAATATATAAAGTGAAGTCCCTAAAATATGTTTTAGTTGGCTTCCAATGTGAAGATTACGATGACGTTTAGTTTTTCCTTCTTAAGAAATACCCAACAAATAGTCTGGGAGCATGTATAATTCCGTGCTAAGTTAGGGGTAGAAAGCTAAGGGAGGTGTCATTTTATTCATACAAATCTACACAATCATAATTTCAATGGTGTCACCCTCTGCAGCATGGCAGGGGGACTTGCCCTCTCTCATCCCCATCCCCCAGCACCAGGTCCTTAGGTTCTGATAATACAGTATCATCAGGAATGGGTTGAATTGTGCATCATTTGAAACTGCTTTCGACTGTAAACACAATGGTACCACATACGGCCTGGAATAATTATGTAAATATGTATTTGAGAAAATATTTAAAAATCCATTTAAAAAAAATTATTCTTTAACACGGGTGTGTCAAATATGAGGCCCTAACACAGTTAAATTGTGGCCCTTGACTGACAGTACTGTGCTATCAGTTATTGCTCAGGACATGATACCTGATTTATTTATTTTTAATGTTGCACGGTACTATAAAATGGAAGGCCAACCAAGCTGATTTGCCATGACTGGCAAAAAAAGAGGCAGTTCACAGTGATATTGACGATCAGCTTTATTAATTATGCCAAAAAAGTTGTAATGGGGCACTAGTTTGGACGTCAGCATTCAGCCAGACATTACTGGAATTCATCTGCAAATGGTTTGCATATAGTTACACAACGTACATTACATAACATAATGAATTACAATCCCAACATATTTTATTACACAACTCTTGTTTTTACCTTGGTTTTGCTCATTTTTAGATATCAATGTGGAGATGAAGAGTAGCGACTAGTAGCTGAATCTTGGAGGAGCTGGTTAAACACAATGTTCAGTGGCACCTTACACACTAAAAGAAGTGTATACATACATTGAATTTGGCAAGGCGGGAAAGGAAATACATCGAGTACAAGGAAAAAGTTGAAGATGTTGGGACAACTACCAGCTGTGGGCAAATCTTTGCTGCTCTTTATTTGATCTGGCAGGACTGCTAATTGGAATTTGCACCTCACAGCCCTGGAAGATTTTGTGAAATACTTTTTTGCTTTAGATTTAACCAGCTATTCTGCACTGATAGCCTGGTACCTTCCTGAAATAAGAGAAAAGTCTGATCTTGACACATGGGATGAATTTCAAAGAGGAAATTGGGTTGTTAAAAGGTCAGCAGTTCTGCGCACTTGGTTCAGAGAAAGCCCTAGAGCATGGAAACATAGCAATGAACATCATTGAGGGGTTGGTAGGCATAAGACAGCATCCAAATCCTTTTCCCCAGTTTTTCCTGACAGCCCCAGAACTCTATTGAATTTTGAACAAAACATTATGTGCGGCTGAGATGACTTTCCTAGAAATAACCAAGCACCATATAGACTTATTAGGTGCTGTTAAATGCCAAGAAGGGGCTATTTTAAAGCTACAGGACAAGCTTACTCACACTGGCAACGCACTTGCGTATGATGGACCTGAGCACCTCAATATCATGACGAAAGCAGTCTTCAGTGATGAGCTAGCTAGAGATGTCAGTTGAAGGTACATATTGGGTCATGTCTGGTCTGAAGCCTTCAAAACCCAACAGAATATCCAAGGCTCCATCAATCTAAGGGCTCCCGTCAAGAAGAACAGATTAAGGCTGTGCTTTAATGCAACGAAGAAAGTCAGAGTGAAGGTGGCAGGGACTACTACAGAGCGAACCACAGGCAGGTCATTGTTTGCTCATCTCCTGATCGTGTCCAGATCTCATCGGGATGTTGATCTACACGAGACTTTGGGAACGTAAAAGTTTTCCATGGTATCGCGATCCATGTTCAAATGAAATAGAATAACGTATATATGTCAGGTGAACAGCAAACCAATGCACATCGTGCATGCTCTTCCTAAGCCAGAACCTACTAACAGTGTGACTAATATCTTATGCCAGCAAAGGCCTTCAGCATAGCAATCATAGATGCCATGGCTGAGGTACAAGCTCTCATCAAACCAAAAACAGTTAATATCTGCCAAGATTTGGCTGAATACTTCATCATGAGGCTACAAAGTAAATACTGGACTTTTGACAAAGTTCTCCTTGTGTTTGATGTGTATGCAGAGGATTCAATTAAAACTATGACCAGAAAGAAGAGACTTCATGGTATTGAGCCTGTCCAATACAAAATCACTGACTTCACAAACACCTCCAATGTCACAATGAAGAAGCTACCGTCTCATATTTGCATGAAGTACAAGTTAACCTCATACCTTGCAGGAGAAATGCTCCAGCATGTGAAGAATTGCTCAAAGAATTTCAGCATCACATGGCATAATGAAGCTGCTGCCTTGCACTGTTCAGTGGAGTTTCTTCGTAGTATCATGAGGAGGCTGACGCTAAAATTATCTTGCATGCTGTCAATGCCACAAGAGAGGAATGCTACTAAACTTCGGATTTTTGCACAAGACACAGATGTCCTAATGCTCTCTGTAAGACACTACCCCAGACTTCAGCAAGATTCTGTTTTTGTGCCTGCTGCTGGAGAACAGAATCACTGTCCGCCCTCAGAGATGTGTCCCTATCACTCAGACCTTAAAAGCCACAGAATGTGACACTCCTGCAAGGTTGGCTGGAGATCTCAAATTATTTTACTGGAATGCATTTGATTCAGCCTCCATAGACTCTCTCTTCACTATGAAGGTGTTCAGCCAGGCTGAGACAGTTACTGATGAGGTCAAATGCACTTGGAATCATTCGCATGCTGAGTTTATCATTTGATGGCCAACATAATGACACTTGCACAGCTAGGTTGGTGGATGTTTTCCAAGAAGCAAATGGAGAAAAATTGCCACCTACAAGGGGTGTGTTTATACCTACTATCAAGAGGGCAAATTATCAAGTAATGGAAGGACTCCAGGATGATCAAGCACATCCAAAACTGCCCTCCTCTGTTGGGCATGGATGGGTCTGTAAGGATGGACTGATCACATCAGTTGTGTGTGAAATACCATGCATTCCTGAATCAATCATTCAGCTAATCAAATGCTTGTGTGCAAAGACCAGATACTCACCAGCCCGCAAATGTTTGGCCAGCAGCCTGCCTTGTACAGAGATGTGTGAGTGCGTTGCAGATGAGGACAACTTGTGTGATAATGTGTCTAGCAGAGGTGCCTTGGACAGAGACAACGCTGCTGACTTTGATGAATAAATGTTTCCAGTCCTACACGTCAAGGCTAATTTCCCTAGGATTACTAATGATCAATGTCTTTTTTAGGTAAGCAACGCATCCCTATGTGAAAGCATAATTAGAAAAAGTTGATTTTTAAATATTTTCTTCAATATATCCACATACTTGTTCCAGGTTTGTCAGTGTATTTGTGGTAGAAAGGGCACTGAAATAATACCCAACTTGATTAATTTCCAATGACATTGTACTATCAAAATTTCCATAACTTGAGGAACTGGTGCGGAAAGACCATGGGAAGGGGTGGGCAGAGGGCCTGCCATGCTGCAGAGGGTGACACCATTGAAATGATGCCTCTGTAGATTTTTACAAATCAAATGACACCTTCCCTTTCTATCACTAACTTGTCCAGGTAATGAAATTTTACTATACTATGCTCCCAGACTAAAATGACTGCATCTATTTCATCTTTCCTGCTCCGTTTTTGAGTAAGGTAGTGACGTAAAGAGCAGGATGAAATAACACACTCTCTGCATTGGTCAGCGTAGAATTGACATTTGAGTTCGGATCATATTTGGAAACCCTTGTACGTTGCATGAGAGAGATTGTGCTATTCCTGTCATGTTAAAGATATTAGTTCAACTCTAACATTGAACGCAAGGCCTATCCTCAGTGTGTACGTGTCATGGGAGGGCATGGGAGCATTTAGGCAGTTTACTGCTTTCTTTGTTTTTTATTTCTTTAACTGTTGCAAATTTACATTCTACAAAAAATATAGTTACTAAGGTCATATATCTGTTCTCCTGTCCCCTTCTCTCTTCAGAGCCAAGTGGGCAGCACAGTCTTCATATCCTGCACCACATGCTGAACAGTTTGCAGACTTTTACACAGAGGAAATGCCCTGAGAAGTATTACAGCACAAATGACAGGTTTCAGAGTAGCAGCTGTGTTAGTCTGTATTCGCAAAAAGAAAAGGAGTACTTGTGGCACCTTAGAGACTAACAAATTTATTTGAGCATAGGCTTTCGTGAACTACATGGTATCACAAATGTAAAGCAAATAAGTGACCCAAAGTTTTGCTCAGAAAGAAAGTTCTTGCTCTTCATATAATTAGCATCCCAGGCAAGTCTGGAAATTCCTGGAATCTAGGTACTGAGACTCCATAGTGAGCAGAATAACTGTGACTGATTGTGTCTGAATTACTGGGGTATTCACACACCTGCCACTAAGCCCACATAGTCTTGATGGCAATCTACTCTTTGGTTGTTCCAACATCCAGTCCAGGAATCTGAACGAGCTAGCCTCATAACATTGTACTGCCTGTTCTGTGCAGCCACCAGGGTACCCCCATTAGAGCCTTCCTCTCCCACAAGAGAAACAGGTTTCAGCACCTTTGAGGGAAGGATTAAGTCATCAGAGAAGATACCTCATATTTTACCTTTTCCCATTCCCTCATATTTTGTGTCATACACATATACATTCAGAAGCCACAATCTAATCTAATCTAATATCCAGAGACACCATCATCTACATGGGCCAAATTCTTCCCACTATTAAACACAGCAATGAGAGTACATGGTTATAACAGAGGATGAATTTGTCCACATAATCTTACAGGACTGGAGGGAAAATAATGGGATGGGTTACATGCTTTGCTCTTAAAACGAATCTCTTCCCAATTACATTGATTTACACCAAAACGTTTGAGTAAGAATCTAGGAAAGTAGCCACAGCATGCCATATTGCACAACCTTTTTTAGCTTCAAGAAGAAAATCTTGTGGTTTTAATTGTATTTAAAAGAAAACCCCAAAGCCTACTGTTATTTGAAACAGAACCAAAATCTCCACTAGTGCTTTCTACTCATTCATGAGGGAAGCAAACACAGTGTTAGAAACCGATGTCTGAATATATAGCAGCTGGGTTAACAAACCTTTGAGCCAATTGGTCCTCTTGTACCTGGCAATCCCATCACACCCAAATCCCCCTTTTCACCCTAAAGGAGTTAAAAAAGAGAGAGAGAGAGAGAGTTAACAACTGCGGCTCTTGAAAGGTGTCATATTGGAACAACTGATGATTCAGTTTTTGCGTCAAATGTATGAAACATGCCTGACTTTAACAACTCTCAGTGTAGTTTTATAGTGTAAATCCAAACTGTATACTGCCAACTGACTTAGCCTGAGTCATCAGGCATTTTCTTATTCCTTCCACTCTCAGCTCTTTGGGTATGATTTTCTTTCTAAGTAATATATGCTTTAGTTTTCCTAGACCCTGCACAAGGACATGTGGGCAAATTATCCCCGGTAGCATTTTCCCCTATGCCAAGGCTTATAGACTCAACCTGGTGTGCCTTAATGATACCACCTCCCCGGGTTATAGTGACCAAATGCTGTAGCCTGCTGGGATCCTCTTGGTATGGAGAGATACAACCTAGCTGGTTTTATTCTAACAGTGATTTCATTTGGTATCAATCAAGGCCTCAGACATCTACCACCCTGCAGTGCTGCCTGGCAACCATTGTGTCCACACATGGCTTTGCAGGTTCTTCTCTGGCTGTTGTCAGCCAATGTATTGACTGCCTGTCAGATGAGCATCTGAGAAGGGTGAGATCTGGAGTCACAGCAGAAGCAGAAGCCCTAGCAGGGAGGCAAACTTGGACTCCTTGTGCTCCTTGCAGAAGGAAGTGCATTTGGCCTTTCCAGCCTCAGTGGTGAGCAAGATCTTCATGACAGATGCAGCCTAGGCAAGGGGAGAGTTAATGGAGCAGAAGAGAAGGCTTGGAGAAGCAATGTGGGAGAAAGGAGACCTGGAGGAAGGTTATGTCTAAGGGAGACTGGAAACCGGAAAGAGGACTAATGAGAAAGGAAAGAGAAAGGAGACCTGGAGATGGGGAAAGAGGGAGAAAACAGCCCATAGGAGGTTTGTAGAAAGAAAAAGGTCTGGAAGAATAACTCAGGAAAAGGAAGGCCTCTGGAGGCTGGAAAATGGGAGACAGAAGACCTGAATGTGGAAAAGGGAGAGAAAGAGGAATGTACTTTAGGGAAACAAGAACAGGCACCTATAGAAATCTATTTAGGCCAAGCCAACCTTACCATAGATTGGTGGGAAACAGAAATAAGTGAAGAGTAGAAGACAACAAATCTAAAGAACAGAAGAAGCAGGAGAACAGAGGAGGTGGATAGAAGCAAAAGAACAAGAAATAAGGTAGGACTTGGAGCCAAGTTATGAGAAAGATAAGAAGGAGTGGGGTCTGTAAGGGGTACAGTAAAAGCTACACTAATAGATGAAACAGGAGAAAATTGTCTGTATACAGAAAGGTGCCCTTCACTAAAGGATTAGGATTCATGGATGGAAATGGCCAACTGAACCAGTTTTTCATTTTTAAAATACAGTTAATTTGCTCTCAGAACTCAAAGTGTTGAGGTGCTAGATGGTTGTGCTAGATGATGGTGCTAGAATCCTCCCATTCTCATTGCTGCCACTGGGGGAAAATACTGGTGCATATCGTGACTTTTGAGAGGGATCACTTCCCCACTCCCACCACAAATGGAGCACTGAGCCCTTTAATGCCAATGACCATTGTGCAGATTAAGTTCAAGGAAGCCTCAAAATTCAGATGCTACCATGTACAGTAGCAAGATATTCCTTACCTAACTTTTATCAGTGACCAATTGGAGGAAGCCTTTATAGTCTGCTTTCCAAGTTTGGTTTGGAATCAGAAACATTGCACTGTCATCATTTACCAACAGTCACCACAACATGGCATCTGAGATGCTGCAGCATCTCCCTACACAAAAAGCAAGACATAACTGGAGACTGAGATGCTGGTTATACAGTTTGACTTTTTAATGGCAACCACTGTATGTGTTCCTTTTGCCTAATGGTTTATCGGATTGAAGAGATACAGGGTCATCTTGGAATGGAGAAGCACAGTTACCAGCACGTATATCTCAGCTATTGTGACAGCCGTGTATCTTGTATATAAGATGGTGTTCAGTGAAGGAGTATACTACAGCTTCTGTACAATGAGCACTCATCACTGACCGCTCCATTAAAGCAAACACAAAGCTTGTCCCATGATTTTCCATGCAGTTTACTATGAACAGTCACTATAATTAACACCTTGTTGATACTGAACTGAAGTCATGGCCCCAGCAGTAGTGCTAGCAAAAGTACAAAGACAATATAACAAGTGAAACTTTTATCATGACTGATTGAACAAAACCATGAACCTGTATTTCAAAAATCTGATCAGTGTACACCCAGATCTTGGTCCCTTCCACTGATATCAGTTGAGCTTGTTACCTGGAGGTACCCAAATAAAAAGCTGTGCAGTCAACAAGTGTATGTAGTATGTCCAAAGAAGGGGATAACTGAATGGCCATGCAGGAAAATGACCAATCTTGTGCATACTAGAGGGACCTATAATTAAGGCTGCATGTCTGTCACAGAGGTCACGGAAATCATGGATTCTGTGACTTTTCATGACCTTGGTGACTTCTGCGGTGGCTGGTGCCCGAGTTGGGCAGCCCCTGGGCCAGCAGCAGCAGTTTGGATGTGTGGGAGGAGTCTCGGGGCTGGGGGTTGGGGTGTAGGACAGTGCTTACCTGGGCGGGGGGGCTTCCCGGCTACCACCGGCATGTCCCTGCAGCTCCTCGGCAGAGGGACCACGGGGCTCCGCGCCTGCAGGCACTGCTCCCGCAGCACCCAATGGCTGCAGTTCCTGGCCAATGGGAGCTGTGGAGCCAGTGCTTGTGGTGGGAGCAGTTGGCAGAGCCCCCCGGCTGCCTCTCCTGCTAGAAGCTGCAGAGACATGCCAGTTGGAGCTGGGTAGGGAGCCTGCCAGTCCCACCCCCCAGCACCAGCGCGGGTCCCAAGTCGCACACCGCCACCCACCCACCCCTGCATGGGTCCTGGTTCATGTGCCACTGCCCACCTCCCCCCCACCCCCAGCATCAGCAAGGATCCTGGGCCACCATCCCCCAGCACCCATGACACCCCTGGATCACCCCCTGCCACCCCCGAGCACCGGCCCAAGTTTTAGTTAGGGGTATATAGTAAAAGTCATGGACAGGCCAAGGGCCATCAATTTTTGTTTACTGCTCATGACCTGTCCATGACTTTTACTAAAAATACTCATGACTAAAACGTTGCTATCGCACTCCCTGACTTGAAGTGGTTTCCATTATATAAAGCGTTTACAGTTTGGTTCAATGGCTCTCAGCAATCCCACTGTACAAATTGTTCCAGAACCCCTGATTATTAGCAAGTCTCCGTTAGACTTGATTTGGCAATTTTCATTTAACATAGTTTAATTCCTGAAGGGCAAGAAAAAAAGTATCCATTCTGCTCAATATATACAAATTCAATGTAGTAAAAGTGTTTAAATGTTACCTTAGGTCCCATTGGTCCAGGCCATCCAATTGGTCCTGGCATTCCCGGGACACCTGGAGGACCTGGTCTACCCTTAAAAGGAAACAATCAAATATTATGAAAATGGGTTTAATATCATTCCAGCACATGGGGTTCGATCACAGATGAGATGCAAATTAGAGAAGAAGTATTTTAATATCTTCAGTACAGTATCTTCAAGAAAAAAATTGCCACTGAGACATTATTTTGGCTTTTTTTTTTTTTTTAATCCCAAGGAATCCATAGTATGCTTTCTGTTGAGTCTAAGAAGGGAAGTTTGGACTCTCAGAAACAAATATATTCTAACGCATAGTATATATATCAGTGCTGGAAGTATGTATAGTATATATAGATCAGTGATGGGGGACTCTACATGCAATTTAAGATATTCATCCTTAAAAACAGGATCAGTAAACCAAATTCTGCCCTCACGTATGCCAATTTAAATCAGGAGTAACCCCTTGTAGTTACACCAATGCAAACCAAATATACAGTAAGGGAGAACAGAACTAGACCACAGTTGTCAACTTTCACACAGTAAATAAGCACCCCAACTTTCACAATAATTCGAAAATCAAGCTAATTCCATTTCAAAACAAGGCCAAAACAAGCCAATCTCTAAGAACCCCAACACTCTATGAGACTAGGTCCACCGGGCCTGCAGTCTGGGACTGTGGTGGGCACGCTGTGCACCCCTGACTCTCTCCCCTCCTTGCCCCTGCTCGTCCCCCCTTGTCCCGCTTGCCAGGAGTTGATCAAAAAAAAGAAGCAACAAGCTACAAGCCAAAGAAGCAACAAGCTACAAGCCAAAGACAAGCCCAACGTCTGTGTTTTTTCACGGGTTTGGCATCTCTAAACTAGTTCCATAGAATCATAGAATATCAGGGCTGGAAGGGACCTGAGGAGGTCATCTAGTCCAACCCCCTACTTGAAGCAGGACCAATCCCCAATTTTTGCCCCAGATCCCTAAAAGGCCTCGTCAAGGACTGAACTCACAACCCTGGGTTTAGCAGGCCAATGCTCAAACCACTGAGCTATCCCTCCCCCCAGTAAATCACATTTACTAACACTGCATTTCTATAGATTCATTTTACTTTCTTTTTCAAATGTTAACCTAAAATATTGATATATTTTATTAATTATGATTATAATTAGGGTAAAAAACTTGTAAGAAACCTCTAGGACCAGATCCTGGAGCTGCATCCATTTACACTGGCTGTGGAGCTGGCCTTAGGACTCCAATCAAGACCACTAGGGCTAAAAGTATGCCTTAGAATAAGCCAGCCAGCTTTCACTCAGTAGTTGTGCTCACTGACTCTAGGACTGTATTTAGCCCCACTTCTCTTTAGAGATCTGATGATTTTAATGAGAAGAGCAAGTATTCCAGTGTCTAAGATATGCCGTCTCATTATCATGTTTGATGACACTCTCTGAAATATTACTATCTGGGAAACTCAGAGTTATACAGGTCATTTATTTTTTTTTCTATCTGGCATTTGAAATCTAAATAAATAAATAAATACTATATACATAGTTCTTATATTTATATGCCTTGTATTAATTTGAATTAATTGATTTGTGCCTATTGTTAAAATATTCGGTGTATTATTTAAAAGAATGGCTGTTTTCTTGGTGGAATGACCTAATCTCTGCATATCTCTGATTTCATCCTGCAGAGGATTTTTTGGCTTCTTTTGAAAATTAATTACATTAAAAGGAAGCACTTAGCCAGTGAGATGAAATATTTTGTGACATTTAGGGGCACATACTGTTGACAATATAGCATGGCTCACATGTCAGCAAATGCAAGGCTGTAGTCAGCATATTGTGCTGGTGCCAGAACCCCTCAAGTATAATCACTAACAGTTATTCGTCTTTGGACACAAAAGTCATTTAATTGAACCCTATTTTCAATGGGTGTCCGACTTAGGCTTGTGTTTCTCTGTGGATCAGTCGGGATTTTAATTTTGACTTTTTTTTTTTTTTTACAGCTTTTATAACTGTTCCCAAAGTCTACTCCCTTAGGCACAAATATCTAGCTTAGGTTATTCTCCACTCTCTTTTAATAGTGTGGTTAGGAACATATCTTGTTACCCATTTTCACACAGAATTCAAATAGACTCCAATTAGACATCTGGGTCAACCCCTACTAGCTGCCAATGTCAGCTATGAGGCTGGTGCATGAACCAGATTCTATAAACCTTGATTCGTACCTTTCTTCCTGGTCTGCCAATTTCCCCCTGCCACAGGGAAAAAAAACATATTAGTCATGGAGATACCAAGTGAAGAACAGCAGGTCATAAATGAATGTACTTAAAAATGGAATTGGGAAGATCTGTGTGTCTTGGACTTCACTCTATGAGCTAAAGTGGACAGTACTCACGTAACAGAATAAATGGCATCTTCAGTTATATTTGGGTCCCAATTCAGCAATCCCACCCTATTCAGCAAAGCACTTAAACGTATACTTAGCATTAGGTATATGCTTAAAATTAAGCTTCTGCTTAAGTCCTTTGCTGAATGTGTGTGGACTTAAGCATGTGCTTAAATATTTTGCTGAATTGAAGTCAAAAAGATTAATGTGAAAACTATTTATTGTATCTGAATGGACCCACATATTAGATATTGCACGGGATGGCGCTGCTTCTTGTTTCTTCAAATAGGGTACGATTTTCAAAAGTTACTATGCAACTTGGGACCATTGACTTCCAATGTAACTTGTGCTCCCTAAGTGCTTTTGGAAATCCCACCCATAGGGTATCAACAATCAGCCTTTTCTACAGCATTTTGTAGATATAGAAGGTGTCATTATGAAAAGCTATACAATAGGCCCACAATGATACTGAATAGTTATAGTTGAAGCTTTAAATTACAGCCTGAAACTGATCTATGGAATCTAGCTGGTATTAAAGCAAACTCTCACTAGGTGACCAGATAGCAAGTGTGAAAAATCGGGTCCGGGAGGGGTAGGGGGGAAATAGGTCCCTATATAAGACAAAGCCCCAAATATCGGGATTGTCCCTGTAAATTTGGGACATCCGGTCACCCTATCCCCCACCCACCCAAAGAACACACCACCACCAAAAAAACCCAAAAACCTGAAAGCAAAACGAAATCCCAGCCACCTGCTCTCTCTCTCTTTCCCCTACCCTCCAAACAAACAAACAAACAAAAACGCCAAAAGAGTTGGTACTTACTTTTTCTCCTTTTGGTCCCATCACACCAGGAATTCCTTGTGGGCCCTACGAAGAAAAGTGAAGGAAATTGTAAACTTACTTTAAAAAAAATACCCATTCCTTGTTTTCCTTGCCCTGAACTATCTGTCTGAGAACTGAGAGTTCCTCTGGGAAGTGACTTCCCCCAAGTTCACAGGTGTTTGTTGTGCTGGTTCAGGCTCCTCTTTAATTGTAAGTGCTGTGGCATCACTGAATGGCAGGAAATGGAGAGGTCTGGTGCAGTGAATGCAGAAAGGGCAGTTTTGAGGTGAGGAAGAAATAGCAAAAAAAAGGGGCTGGAGCAGAGCAAAGAGGCCAAACATCAAGGAAGCTGATGGAATTCTGGAGAGCAAGAGATGGAACGAATGCTGAAACTGGTGTGGAGTGCTAACACATCAAAAATTGAGGCAATCTGTTCAACCAAAGTGACTGTAAATGGAATAGTCTAAAATGTATTCATTATGCTTTGCAAAAAACCTTGTAATGGGAAGCTGTGACACTCTATAAACCTTTCTTCAGAATGAAACTGCTGAAATAAGTTATTTTCCCTGCCATTGCAAGGGCCTTGGGCATGGGTGCACCTCAGTCCCTCTTATCTCTCTATGCGGGATAGAGGAATAGCCTATTCTCCTGTGGGCTGTAATACTTGGGTCTAATTTTGGTTGTTGGCTTTAGAGAGTGGGTGCTGGCTGGTATTGGTGGCCTGTGATATGCACGAAGTCAGGCAAGGTGATCTAGTGGTGTCTTCTGGCCTTAGACTTTATGACTCATTATCTTAGACAGGATTTCTTAGCCTTTTCAGGGCTGCAGCTCCCTTTTCTTTATGAAGATCTCTTCACCTCCTGCAACTTCCTTCCATCTAGCCAGGACCTTCCTTTCATTTAACAATAAGAGAAGGGAAAGATAGTTGCAAACTGTAGAGATCAAAACCTCCAGGTTGAAAATCCCTGATCATGGAAATTTTGCTGTGATTTTAAGAACTTCTTATTTCAGTGAACTGATACGATTTTTTGTTTGTTTTGTTTTCCCCCCCAAACAAAAAGGGTTTCCAACAGCAAAATTCACCTTTCATTTTTTTGAAAAATAGCTGTGAAACAAATTATATTTACCTCCTCATAAATGTGACAAAAAGGACAAATATTTGAGGGTTACATTTATAGGGTGAAATTTTTCACACCATTCATGTTGTGAAAATGAAATGCCGTGCTCTGAAATATAACTTTCATAACTGCTGTTGTTATAGCATTTTTAAACTAGGAGGTCCAAAAGATCTTAAGTCTCTAAAAAAAATTCTAACTGTTTTAAATTAAATCTCAAACTAAGTTATAGGTCTCACTATCTCTGGTATAAATTTCTCTCATGCTGTCTGATGTCTAACTCAGTCTAAAGCTGTATTTTAGCTCATTGGGATCTGAGGGGACTCTTTTCAATCAGTTGAGCAATGGAGGGGACTCTACACCTCACTGGGGGTGCTGGCCCGACCTCTTCAAGTATCAGGCCATAAAACTGTATCAAACTATTTCATTTCTAATTTCCCTGAAGTGACACTTGAAATCATTACTGTGGCTTTGGTCAACAGGACATTGGTCATGGGCAATGACGATACAATCCAGAAGTCATTATTCAGGAAGGCTCTGAAGAAGGCACTTCTGAAACTCCATTCCCTCGAACACCACAAGTCAGTTTAGTGTTTTAACTGAAGGAGGTGGAGGGATTTTGCCACTTCAGGTGAAGGCATCTCTACCGTTAAACCAGGGGAGACTTTGAGCCTCAACTCAGAAAGATTCTGAAAAACAACTGTTTTGGTTTTAGAATGCACCAGAGGGCAGATATTTTTTAAAAATTGTCCAGGGGAGGATATCCTCTGAGCCTTGATAGTTAGGGACTTGACCCCACCACACAAATTACTTGGTTCAATTCTGAATACTGCCTGTTCGTAGCAATTATACCATCCAAAATACAATGTAAACTAATCATCACACTATATGAATAGGGCCAGATTCTATCCTCAGTTACACTCAAGTATAGCTACTTTGAAGTCAGTGGAGTTACTTTAGATTTACAGTGGTGTAATTCAGAGTAGAATTTGGCCAGCTATGTATATATATGAGGTAAAATGAAAACGTAAAATTCATCTCAGATTCTGTAGAGAATGTTCAGTGTGACTCACATCAGGGACATTCAAGTTACAAAAAAAAAGGTGTTTGGAGCTATTATCGTAGATTATTTGTTTATTTTAGTACCAATATTTCCATTCCATGTGCCAGGAGCTGAAATGATACTGTCCAGAGGATTTTCTGCTCTAAGCTTGGGAACCATGAATCCTTTATAATGCACATTCCAACAGTTTATAATTAAAAATTCCCAGACATGCTACTCCATGATTGTAGTACGACCTGACAGCCAATTGTTTTCAAGTTGTCATAAATATAAAGGGAAGGGTAAACACCTTTAAATCCCTCCTGGCCAGAGGAAAAACCCTTTCACCTGTAAAGGGTTAAGAAGCTAAGATAACCTCGCTGGCACCTGACCAAAATGACCAATGAGGAGACAAGATACTTTCAAAGCTGGAGGGAGGGGAAACAAAGGGTTTTCTGTGTGATGCTTTTGCCGGGACCAGAGCAGGAATGCTGGTCAGAACTCCTGTAAAGAGTTACTAAGCAATCTAGTAAGATATGCATTAGATTCTGTTTTGTTTAAATGGCTGATAAAATAAGTTGTGCTGAATGGAATGTATATTCCTGTTTTTGTGTCTTTTTGTAACTTAAGGTTTTGCCTAGAGGGATTTTCTATGTTTTGAATCTGATTACCCTGATTTACCATCCTGATTTTACAGAGGGGATTCTTTTACTTTTTCTTTAATTAAAATTCTTCTTTTAAGAACCTGATTGCTTTAGTCCTTGTTCTTAAGATCCAAGGGTTTGGGTCTGTGTTCACCTATGCAAATTGGTGAGGATTTTTATCAAGCCTTCCCCAGGAAAGGGGGTGTAGTGCTTGGGGGGATATTTTGGGCGGGAGACGTTTCTAAGTGGGCACTTCCCCTGTTCTTTGTGTAACACTTTGATGGTGGCAGCTGTTAACCTAAGCTGGTAAGAATAAGCTTAGGGGCTCTTTCATGCAGGTCCCCACATCTGCACCCTAGAGTTCAGAGTGGGGAAGGAACCTTGACATGGTGATAGCGGTGGGATCAATTTGAGATTTTTTTGGGGATTAATTTGAAATCATTTTGAGATTTTTTCTTTGAACCAGAAGCACAGATTTTAAAAGGAATTTTTTTTCTTTCTTTTTCCTTTGGGCTGCTTGGAAACAGGTTTTAAGCTGAAAGCAATTACAGTTTTTTTGTCTCTGCCTGGGGCCAGAGCAGAGACAAAAGGGAGCTTGCTTTTGTGAGCTGGAGTTTCTCTACCTAAAGGCAGGGTAGTTAACCTCCTGCAGGGAAATTCACAAGTTCTTCACAGACCTGAAGAGGTGGGTTTTTTTTAGCTAAGAGCAACTAGAGGGGTTTTTCTGTCTATTTGCCTGGAGACAAAGGTGTTAGGTTTTTTTTAAAGGATTTTTCTGTAGGCTGACAATCCCTATCAGAGAACATAGGAATCTGGTTACAGCACAACCTATATATATATATATATATATATATTTGACAAGCCAAGTTTTTGTTTGTTTGTTTGTTTTATTTCTAACTCTTGGGTGTAAAGTTAGTTAAAAAACAGAGAGGCAAACATGACAGAGCCCAAGGTAGAAACAGCCAAAGAGGCTGCCCACAGGAGAGCTATGGAGGCAAAGGAAAAAGAATGGAAGCATGCTGAGGAGGAAAGGGAGGCTGCCCACAGGAGAGCTATGGAGACAAGGGGAAAAGAAATGGAGAAAAAAGTAAAAGAATCCCCTCTGTAAAATCAGGATGGTAAATCAGGGTAATCAGATTCAAAACATAGAAAATCCCTCTAGGCAAAACCTTAAGTTACAAAAAGACACAAAAACAAGAATATACATTCCATTCAGCACAACTTATTTTATCAGCCATTTAAACAAAACAGAATCTAACGCATATCTTACTAGATTGCTTAGTAACTCTTTACAGGAGTTCTGACCAGCATTCCTGCTCTGGTCCCAGCAAAAGCATCACACAGAAAACCCTTTGTTTCCCCTCCCTCCAGCTTTGAAAGTATTTAGTCTCCTCATTGGTCATTTTGGTCAGGTGCCAGCGAGGTTATCTTAGCTTCTTAACCCTTTACAGGTGAAAGGGTTTTTCCTCTGGCCAGGAGGGATTAAAAGGTGTTTACCCTTCCCTTTATATTTATGACACAAGTGCTCTAAGAAAATAAATTTCATAAATTCTTTAGCCACTTTATTAATACTATTTGTGTCAATGGTCTTTGTAGACCATCACATTCAGCATTATTGCTCTTTTAGTTAAAGGAAGAATTGATGTATTCAGTGTTTCAGGAGTTCTATTTTTAGACTCAAATAACTATTGTCATCTTTCCCACATATCGCAGCTTCATAAATCCTTTGGAACATCACTGAGTACATTGTGGGACTGTGTAATAATGTACATAAGACACTGCTCAGTATAGTACAAGAGAACCATGATCATTTGCACGTCACTAATCTACACACACCATATGCAAAATATGTCTGCCTCACCCCACGTTTCAGCAAAGATATAATGACAAGGCGCTATAATGAGACCTTATTATTTTTACAAAATACACTACAGAATAGTTACTAGTCTACTATGAAGTATTATTGTGTAAATAATTAAAACTAAATTCCATTTGAACAAAGCCTATTAGCGTTGATTTTTAAAATTGTGTTTGTGCACTTATTAATATGTAAAATACAGTGATTCCCAAAAGATCTCCTAGTCATAAACATGCATTAGTGAGATTCTACTGTAGCATAGTACATATTTTCGGTATTATTTGTATTGCAGCAGTGTCTAGAGGCCCTAACCTAGATCAAGGCCCCATTGTGCTAGGCACTGTACATTTCATAGTATAGGACAGTCCCTGACCCAAAGACCTTACAATTAGAGCTGAGTAGAAACTGGAATTTCTCACCCATGACAAACTCCCACATTTCCCGAACAAAATGCCATTCTGAATTGCTATGAAAAAATGAAAATTTCCCTGGGAGGAACATTTTAAAGTAATTTCATTTCAAAAGGACCAAAACGTTCTGGCATAAAATTCCTAATCCTCTTCTTTACAAGCGAATTTGACAAAGAATGGGAGGGGAAACAGTGGCACAGATAGATAAAGTTTCTTGCCCAAGGTTGCAGAGCAGGTCAGTAGCAGAGTTAGAAATAGAAACCAGGTCTCCCAAGTCCCAGCCCAGTGCCCTAGCCACTGCACCATATTGCCTTTAATGTATAGACTGTATGCATTTAATTTATGACACAAATATTTCACTAAGATAAAACTGCACAGGTTTTAATCAGTGTTGTGGACCTTTCCTCATAATATGGCATTTATTGGTGTCTGTGTAGAATCCACCTTTGCAAAACATACCATTCTGTGAGGGCTCTGAGGCTTTATGGTCTTCTGAGCTGACATGTGCGAAACACTGTCCAACTCTTGGATCCCGTCTTTCATTTTCTGGTCCTCAACAGCCCACCTTGCAGAAATGTTGCACTCAGCATTGAGGGAGAGCTTTGTTCCACTCACCAGTCAATACTGGATCCGCACTGTAGTGCTCTGGCAAGAGTCTTATCCAATCCTCCATGCCTAGAAAGATGGATTCCCTAGTGGAAATTCCTGCAGAAAATTTTCAGCTGGTTCCTACTGTTTCCAGTTGGCAAGTAGGTTTCTAAACAGAGCAATGGATATTCTGCTAGTAGAGTACTCATTTCTAGAGCTCTTGATCCTCCAGCAGAAAACAACAGAGACCAATATTAAAAGAAAACCAGTAGAGACTAGTTGAAGGCTTGAAATGATGGTTCCTGAAATTTCCATGGAGGTTAAATGATTCAAGACTTTAGGCTGGTTTAAAGCAGATGAAAATGAAGTGCAACCTCAAGTCTTTGCCTGGAGGGCAGTAGGCAGAGAGAGGAAATAGACAAATATGTTATTTATGCCAACTTTTTAAAAAGGCCAACCTTAGTTTAAAATATTGTGAAAAATTAAATACCATTTTCAAAACTGCCGCAGCTTTGTAAGGAGCTTAGAACAGATCAGAACATGGAAGGGTATTGTTTAAGATACAGTACTAACCTGGGGGCCAGGAGGCCCTGAAGGGCAATTGAATTCTGGTTCACGTGAAGCTTGTGTTATCTGAAGCTCTTGACATAAATGTTTCATATCAAGGGTAAGCAGCTTCTAAACAAAAAGAAATATATATATATATATATATATATACACACACACACACATCCACACACATCAATACACATCATACAGGGAGGCATGAACAATCAATCAGCAACAGTACAGATCTCTAGGGCATTTAATACCACCCACTTACAAGGGTCCAGTGCAGGTTTGTGGTTTATCATGCATTTCTCTTAATGGAAACTTAATTATCATCACTTCAGTAACCATCTTAATTATCATCACCCACCCCACGTTTCATCCTCCCTTCTAACAGCACTGTCATAACAGTGTGCCAGCACCATGGCATGCCCTCTCAGCTAGTGTGGGACCCAAATCTATTCTTAAACTTGACTCAGCTCCTTACAGGCACAATTTATGAGTAACAGCACAGCCCAGAAATAGCCTCTTTGCTCTAATAATACAAACTACATTAACCTGTGCTCTCGACTGAGTAAACTTCACTCTAGTGATATTTAACTGCATGGATATTCATTCATTACAGGCCAGATCCAACTCCTTTGAAAGTCAGGGGAAAATCTCCCATTGACTCCCAATGGATAAAGCCCTAAATGAGCATAGACTGTAATCAGGTTAGAGCATGCACCAGGGCCCAGCACAGTATCTTATTGTTAAGACAGAGAGGGGAAACCTAGAGTCAGTCAGTCAAAAAATCTTAAGCACAGTACTAGAGCTGGTTCCCTCAACCACAGTACTTGACCATCAGTAACTGGCTTGCATTAGCAAACCACCTTGCTTATGCCTGCTAGCATAAGAATACTAATACTGAAATGCATAAGAATAATGATATGGAATAACTGGGATTAACAAAACCTGTCTTCACTCGCAAAAGCGAAGATCCATTCCTCAAGCAAGAGTTTAGAACTAAAGTAACATGCTACTGCTGAAAAACCCCTCAGCAGAGAATATTGGGGCTCAGGTCGTGAGGATCCTAGAGACACAGAGATTAATTTGTTTTATATACATTTTTAATAAGAAGATAATGATAAGGTACGCTTTCAGGAAAAATGTCTCTACTTGTGATTATACAGTTGGATTTAAACAGTAGCTTTTAAGTACTGTAGCTGACTAAGAGACTAAACAAAAAATAACGTACTCATTCTAAACACTAGCCAGAACTTCAGAATATTAGAAAGTTCTGGTTTCTTCAGTTTGGTGGGAGTAGTGCTATAAACCTAATCCAAAACCCATTGAAGTTAATGGGCATTTTAGCACTGACTTCAAAGGGTTTAGATCACACCCTCTATACATTCTTGACAAAATATCCAAGGTATACTTAATCCTGCTTCAATGTAAGGGGATGGACTAGATGATCTCTTGAAGCCCTACATTTCTATGATTCTAAAATATTAGTATAATATGATAACTTACACAGTATTGGAAATCATCGGAGTATTTGCCTTGGATCTCAAAGAAAAATAGCTCACAATAGTTGTGGGGCATTAACAATGAGAAATTAACAAGAGGCCAATGAGAAAATTCTCCCTCCCGGGGAGAAAATGTGTGGGAGCCAGTGTAGGCTGGTGACACATGTAAGTGAGCAGACAACACTGCTATGATAAGATAGGCAAAGAGCCAATTCATAGCACTGAGTAACAATCATAGCTATACAGATCTGACTAAAGCAGGGATTCCATACACAGCGCATACACAGAGTGGATGCTGAGGAAAAGCTGATGGAAATGCAGTAGGGAGACTGTTTTGTCAGCTGACCTATTTGTCCAAAGCAAACAAAGATGGAGGTGTTGAGTCAATATCAGATTACTAAAAGCTGGGTGCCAGCCCACAAACAATTGGAGACTGAGTTAGCATCCATTCAAAATGAAAACAATAAAGTGTTTCCTGTTGCTGCACTGTATGGCGAGATGAGATTGCTGGAATACAACAACCAGAAAGTGCTAAGAAAGGATACACGCGTGTATTTAAAAAAACAAAAATAGGAGAGGCAAGAGAAATGCTCCCAGGCAATACTTACAGAATCCCAGCCCTGTTTGAAATACGGTGGTGGAAATAACGGCGGCGGAGGAGGGGCAAGGAGACAGCATGCTCTGTTATTAATTCGTTTCTTCTGTTCCAAGCAAGGGAGGTCTGTTCAAAAGAAACACTCAGCCATTACTAACGGGCAAATGCTGCTAGATTCAAATGGCTTGAAAAATGTAGGTGCATTAATCTCTCTTATGACCTCTGTAGCCCATATTGTAAAGTAATGTTTGAGTAGTTGTATAGTGAGCCTCTGTCACTGCGTAAATCACCAGACAGAAGAGCAATATTAATTAGGGTGAAGGGCAGATCTTCAACAGAAGGTGCTAAGCCCTTTGCAGAAGGAAAAGTCCATTGATATTGTGGGTCGTCGTAACTGGAATTTCCCTACGTACCATCTACCAGAGGACAAAAGACTTTTGTTGTTCTGCTCTCCTCCCCGTGAAGATGAGTCATTCAAGTGGACTCCTCCCATCAGCTGAGTTTTCAGCTCAGAGCACATGGCAGGAAGGGGGTAAAAACCCCACACAAAAAGAACTAGGTATCTCTATGCCTCTTGGTCTCTGAGGGAGGCATAAGCAAGAGATCCCCAGCTGCTTAGCCTGGGTTAGCCCTAAAGGACATATAGCGTTAGCTGATTATAGAAACTTTTCAAACTTAAGATTGTAACTCATTTGTGTATTTATATTTAGCAGCTTTAAACTTGTACATAACTCTCTTTTTCCTTTTTAATAGATCTTCACATAGCTTATTGTAGGATTGGCTACAAGTGTGGTCTTTGGTATGAGATCTAAGGTGCAACTGACCTGGGATAAGTAACTGGTCCTTTGGGATTGGGAGTAACCTGGATATTGCTGTGATACTTGGTGTAAGGGACTATCGATCACAAAAGTAGGCTCACCTGGGTGGCGAGATAGATCAGAGTACCTAAGGGGAGTTTTTCCTTTAACATTTCCAAGTAACATTCTAAAGCGGTTATGAAGTGAAAGGGGCAGGAAAAAAAACCTTATCAATTTGCCACCTAAGATGAATAATTTTCACTCAGCTGAGGTGCAACCAATTATAACCTATTACTTGCATATATCATTTCATCATTTTATTGGTGGCCATTATTCCTGTTCTCAGTATTGCTCAATTCTGAGGAAACAAAACCTAGTGACTTGCCATGTAGCTGTTTTCAGAATACTATACTAGACAATACTAAATGCTGGGGCACTGTATAGCTGGAGTTTCTGTCTTTTGGATGAGACTTAGAACTGAGAACTTGACCTCTCATAGTCCTTTAAAATACCAAAGTACTATTGGCAAGAGTCCAGGGGTCCCATCAAAGGCACTGTGGCTGCTAGGTGATGGCAGAGGCTGCATTGGTGCAGAAAGTAACATGCGCCTGAAGGCCTTCAGTATAGTGTTGATGCAGTAGTTCATCTCACAGTCTCTCTGAGTGCTTTCAAATATATATGCTGAAGAGAAAGGATGACAACGCTGAGCCCAACAGGACTCCATCTGGAGGAGGAGCATCATGACGTTCTGCAAGGAATGATTAAAGCCCGCAGGTGGCTGTTCCACCCATTCCTGCTATGTGCTGTGTGTACGTCAGAGGTATCGTCGCTTTCAGAGGAAACATGCAGAATAAGTATGGAGGCCTGGTTTCTGCAAGGTCAGGAACTTTTTTCCCATCTGAGTCAGGCTACTGTTGCTATCACCTTTGTGCTCACTTTGCTCAGGAAGGAGCATCTGGTAATGGGGGCAGCAGTGAGTACTTTGCAAGGTCATTGACGTCAAGTGTAAGGTTTTGTCAGAACTGGCAGGAGTATTGCATTGCCTTGGATGGCTGATGGAATGCCTTCTTTGAAGTAGTCAGTGATGATTTCGGATGTTCTTTACTTGCTTTCCCCAGCCATAAAGCAGGACAGCCAGCCATGCCCGGGTGCTCCCAGGGTTAGATTGTTTGAAGTCCAGAATCCCCAAAGCACTGAGCTCTACAAGCTTGATCCCTTAGGCCCCATTCCACCCCCATCCCCACGGCCAGGGAGGGCAGCATAATGCCACTTACATCAGCCCTACACTCCTCCTTTGCTTGGGGAATTCTCCTCTGACCCACTGTAGCCTCTTTATCAGCCCCACAGGCCAATGTTGAGTGGCATATAGGAGCTGGAGTAGGGGCCAGAGTCTAACCCTAGATTTCTATGGCTGCCAAATTAACTCTAATTTTTAGTGTTTAAATTAATCGCGGCTGAAAGTGTCTCCCCGGATTCTTCTGTAACAGTGAGCACCGTGTGCAGATGTGGTCACATTAGGTTCTATTCCGTATCTTTTGCATTTTCGTGTGAGTTCAAGCACTGCATTTGCCATAGACAAGGAGATAGATTATGTAAATAAATCTTAATCAAATTGAACAGCAATATACTAACCCAGGACAGAAGTAATAAACCAGGTTTGAAAGAACAACAACATACAAAGAAATTACTAAAAGAACTAACATCTAAAAAAAATACCAAATTAAAATTAGTTGGACTTAGTAAACATAGCCCTGTCTAAAAGCATTATCTTTGTTCTCATACACTCAGTCTCTCTCTTAGAGAACTGAACAACCTTCAGCCGCCCATTAGAGGGACAACCACACCTTTTGTCAAAGCACCTAGGGCCAAATCCCCAAAGGTGCTTAGGCACCTAACTCCCATTGATTTCAGTGGGGGTTAGGCACACAATGCCTTTGAGAAGCTCGGCCCTAACCCTTAAATCCATTCACCACTCACTCAGGGCTTTCTACATGGGAAGTTTAGTGCATAGCAAACTATGTTGTGAATGTAAAATGCACTAGCTACTCCGTACTAATACCCTGTGTGGATACCCTTACTGCACACCCAGTGCCCTCGGGTGGTTTAGCTTAATGCACTCCCTTAATGCACAAAGGCACTCTTAGGCTGCAGTAAACGCATTAACATGGGGAGTTTTAGTGGAGTAGCTAGTTCAGAGTACCTAGTGCACACTAGCTACTACAAGCTTTTTCCCCATGTAGCCAAGCCCTGAGACTTTGCTTTCATTCCAAGGAAAGGTACCACCCAGGTTACTTCAAATGACATTTCTTCTCTTCCAGGAAAACTTCTTGGATCTGCATCTTACCAGTTCCCTTTGCCACTGGCATTCAGACAGGAAACATTTTTTGCCACTCGCCCACTAAACTTCTCAAAGTTTACAGTCCAGTCAGGGAAGCTATATGCATTCCCTCAGTGGCTTCCAGATCACATGTGCTCAGATTGACCTAAGTCAGCCTTGGAACTGAAAATCAAGTTGTGTTATTTCTGATTCATACATCATCACTAGTCATAAAGATTCTGCAATCAGAAGTTAGCTGACACTTTAATTGCTGGCTGATGGGTGGGGCACAATAGAATAATCTTGCTAACTCTTCCATAATTGTATTAATTCTTCAGGAGTAAGGGTAGGAGCTGAAGAGAAATAGTCAAATGAAAAAGGGGCCAATTCAATTACATCACACGAAGGCACACAACTAAATATTGACAAATTTTATAAGTTTATAATTTACTTATACACAAATGCAAGAAATCTAAATACTAAGATGGGTGAACTTGAGTGACTGGTATTTAATTCTGATATAATAGGCACCACATAAACATGGTGGAATAATGATAATCAATGGGGCCTGGTAATATTATCGCACAAAATATATAGGAATTACAGAGTAGGTCACACTAGTGGCAGAGTGACACTATATCTAAAAGAAAGCATAGAGTCAAATATAGTAAAAAAAATCTTAAATGACTCCAACAGTCCCATAGAATCTCTAAGGACAGAGATTTCATGCTTGAATAGGAAGAGTATAGCAATAGGAATATATTACTACTGATAACCTGATCAGGATGGTGACAGTGACTGTGAAATGCTCACAGAAATTAGAGATGTTATGAAAACAGAAAACCCAGTTACAATGGTGGATTTCTACTATCCCCATATGGACTGGAAATAGGTCACCTCAGGATGCGATTCAGAGATAAAATTTCTAGACACCATTAATGACAACTTCTTGGAGCAGCTAGTCCTGGAACATAGAAGGGGAGAGGCAATTCCTGATTTAGTCCTAAGCAGCGCCCAGGATCTGCTCCAAGAAATGAACACTGTTGAACCGCTCAGTAATAGCAATCATAATGTAATTAAATTTAACATCCATGTAGAGGGGAAAGTACCAAAGAAACCCACCACAGTAGCATTTGTCTTCAAAAAAGGGGACCGCACAAAAATGAGGAGGCTAATTAAATGGAAATTAAAAGGAACAGTCCCAAGAGTGAAATGCCTAGAAGCTCCATAGAAACTTTATAAAAAACATCATAAGAGAGACTCAAACTATATATATATATATATATATATATATATGTATTCTTAAAAAAAAAAAGGTCAAAAATGCCATCATGGCTAAAAAACAGAGTAAAAGAGTCAACAAAAAGAAATCATTTAAAAATTAGAGAGACAAGGTGGATGAGGTAATATCTTGTATTGGGCCAATGTCTGTTATCTCACCCAGTTTATGTCTCTAATATCCTGGGATTGACACAGCTACAACTACACTGCATATCATTTAGAAATTGGAAGTCAAATCCCACTGAGGAAAATAGAAAGGTACATAAATTCTGGCGAGTCAAGTATAATTAGGCAGGCCAAAAAAGAATTTGAAGAGCAACCAGCAAAAGACCCAAAAATCAACAGCAATTTTCTTTTAATTACATCAGAAGCAGAAAGCCTGTCAAACAATCAGAATGGCCACTGGACGATCGAGGTGCTACAGGAGCACTCAAGAAAGACAAGGCCATTGCAGAGGAGCAAAAGGAATTCTTTGCATCGGTCTTCAGTACAAAGAGAGATTCCCATACCTGAGCCATTCTTTTTAGGTGACAAATCTGAGGAACCAGATTGACACCAGATTGAGGTGTCAATAGAGGAGTTGTTGGAACAAATTGAGAAGCAGTAAAAAGTCACCAGGGTCAGATGCTATTCACCCAAGTATTCTAAAGGAACTCAAATATGAACTTGCAGAACTACTAACTGTGGTATGTAACCTGTCACTTCAGTCAGCCTCTGCAACAGATGTCTGAAGAATAGCTAATGTAATGCAATTTTTTAAAGAGGCTCCGGAGTTGATCCTAACTTCAAACTATAGTAAAGAATATATGAATATTTTGGGGAAGAGTCAACACAGCTTTTATAAAGGGAAATCATGACTCACCAATCTATTAAAATTCTTTCAGAGTGTCAACAAACATGTGGACAAGGGAGATCCAGTGGATACCAGCTATTACCAGCAGGAGAGTGGGGGGGGGAGGTATTTTTTCATGCTTTGTGTGTATAAAAAGATCTTCTACACTTTCCACAGTATGCATCCGATGAAGTGAGCTGTAGCTCACAAAAGCTTATGTTCAAATAAATTGGTTAGTCTCTAAGGTGTCACAAGTACTCCTTTTCTTTTTCCAGTGGATACTGTATACTTGGACTTTCAGAAAGCCTTTGAAAGGTCCCTCATCAAAAGCTCTTAAGCAAAGTAGGCAGTCATGGGATAAGAGGGAAGGTCTTCTCATGGATCAGTCACAGGTTAAAAGACAGGAAACAAAGGGTAGGACTAAATGGTCCATTTTCACATTGGAGAGAGATAACTAGGAGGGTACCTCAAGGATCTGTACTGGGACCAGTGCCATTCAACGTATTCGTAAATGATCTGGAAAAGGGGGGAAACAGTGAGGCAGAAAAGTTTGCAGACAACACAAAATTACTGAAGAGAGTTAAGTCCAAAGCTGACTGTGAAGAGTTGCAAAGGGATCTCACAAAACTGGGTGACTGGGCAACAAAATAGCAGATGAAAGTCAATGTTGATAATGCAACGTAATGCACATTGGAAAATGTAATCCCAACGATACATACAAAATGACAGGACCTAACTTATCTGTTGCCACTCAAGAAAGAGATCTTGGAGTCATCGTGGATCGTTCTCTGAAAACATCTGCTCAATGTGCAGCGTCAGTCAAAAAAAGCTAACAGAATACTAGGAACCATTAGGAAAGGAATAGATAAGACGGAAAATATCATAATGCCACTATATAAACCCAGTGTATGCCCCACAACTTGAATACTACATACAGTTCTGATCGACCCATCTCAAAAAAAGATATATTACAATTGAAAAAAGTACAGAGAAGGGCAACATAAATGATTAAGGTCATGGAACAGTTTCCATTAGAGGCGAGATTCAGAAGACGGGGACTGTTCAGCTTAGAAAAGAGACAACTAAGGGGGGACAAGACAGAGATCTGTAATATCATGACGGGTGAGGAGAAAGTGAATAAGGAACTGTTATTTACTCCTTCACATAACACATCCAATGAAATGAATAGGCAGCAGATTTAAAACTAACATAAAGAAGTATTTATTCACACTATGCACAGTCAACCTGTGGAACTCATTACCAGGGGGTGTTGTGAGGGTCAAAAGTACAAGTGGGCTCAAAAAAGAATTGGGTAAGTCCATGGGGGATAGGTCCATTAATGGTTATTAGCCAAGATGGTCAGGGATGCAACACAATGCTCTGGGTATCCCTAAACTTCTGACTGCCGGAAGCTGGATGTAGATAACACGGAATGGACCACTTGATAAATTGTCCTGTTTCATTCATTCTCATGAAGCATCTGACACCATCCAATATTAGAAAAGAGGGATTAATATAAAATTTCCAAATTAAATTCCTATGAAAACAAATCTGACAGAAGTGTTGTAGATTAATTGCACCCCTAGCTGACGCAAATAGCTGAGGTGTTACATTCTAGTACGTATTCACTGGATTGGGGACTGTGTCTGTCTCTTTATTCACATAATATACCATTTAATGCAATTCCATGCTCTTCACAAGGACTGGAATTTCATCATAACATCACAACACACAAAAATTACATTTAAGAGTGTGTCTTAAACCAATCAAAATCAGGACATTTTGATTCCAGATTGAAACTTGTTACATTATTCAGCTAAAAGCTGTTCCTAAAATAGCATATAACTCACCTGGCACAGAAGAGTTTGGAAAGCCTGTAATACTTACTGGGATAATATTCATAATTTGATTATTTAAATCTAAAGGGCTTAATTCTTCATTCGGATTGAGCTATGCAATGCACCTCACACATATTTTGAGGCTGCCTGGGGGCCTAACATAAGCTATAGCAATCTCACACAAGCTATGGCTGCTTTAATTTATGTCCAACTGCCCATGTCTCTTAATGGTTGTTTCAGCAGCCATGAAGAGCCAGAATACAACCGGGTTGCAGCCATGCCACTTTCCTTTGGCTACACCCTTGGCATGCCCCCACATTGAGGGCTGTGATGGGTTGGGGGGCGCAGCCTAGAGTCAATGTATAGTAGAATTCCCTAGTGGGTATACCTACTGCCTTTACATCGCTTTTTCACCACCAGAGTAGTGTTGTCTTTGGGCAATGGCGAATGAAATCCTATGTCTAAATTACCACGGATATCTTTGTTTTTGTCATTTAAATCTAGGCTTTTACTTACTGTGCCATTTTCAAAGCATTGCACAGGATTTTCGCCACATGACTCCTATTCAGAATCAGTTTGCTAATTCTTAAGGACCATTATTTAATAAAACATGCATGAATTCCCTTCATCTTTATTTATTTAACCTTAGCTTTACAAGCAAATTAGAAAAGGTCTCCCCATAAAAAGTGTTGATGCAAATAATTAAGAATGATAGGCAGGAAAGTATTCTCGTACAGTTCTATAGCACTTCTACTAGCAACTCCATTTAAATTGTAACCTCTGGGTTCCATAGAGAGTCATCGACTTAAGGACTTGTCTGCACTGGGTTTTCCTGCATCTGTATAGCTACACCAATGTAGCTGCACTGGTGCAAACCACTAGACTATGTACATGCTGTATTGGTATAAAAAGTAATTTGCCTCAGTGGGTCTTATTCCGATTTATAATGCTGTAGCATGTCTATACTGGGAATTTCCACTGGTGTAAAAAACACTTAAAGAGGCAATGTGCTTTAGCGGATTGTGCTCTGGTCTTGGAACCAGGGGACCTGAGTTCTATTCCTGACTTAGCCCCTACCCTGCAGAGAGATCTTGTGCAAGTCACTCCCCTACCCTGGCCTGGTGTCTGCATGCCATATTTGGGGGTCAGGAAGGAAATTTTTCCCTGCCTCAGACTGGCGGAGACCTTGGGGGGGTTTCACCTTTCTCTGCAGCGTGGGGCACTTGCAGGTTTAAACTAGTGTAAATGGTGGATTCTCTGTAACTTGAAGTCTTTAAACAATGATTTGAGGACTTCAGTAACTCAGCCAGAGGTTTGGGGTCTGTTACAGGAGTGGGGTGGGTGGGTGAGGTTCTGTAGCCTGCAATGTGCAGTCTGACTAGATGATCATGATGGTCCCTTCTGACCTATGAGTCTGTCTTGACTATTTAGACTGTAAGCTCTTTGGTGCAGGAACTGCTCCCCGACTCTAGCTACATCTGTACTTGGCACAGCAGGTGTGATTCCCAGCTTATGAAGGCACACTCACACTAGCTCCCACAGTGTCAGCATGTTAACACTAGTAGTGTAGCATGGGCAGCAGAGATCAGTCATGTTGAGTACAAACTCATGGGGTTCAGGAGGGTTCATGGCTAGCCCACGTCACCTTGTATGGAAAAGCAGTTGAACATACAAGCACAGCCAAAACCCTGCAGTTTTCAAAAACCAGCACCTCTAGGAAATAGCTTGAGCTGGAAGTGCATTCTGGGTACTGCCATGCAAATAATATTGAGCATTCTACTTTGCAGCAGGTGTGGAAATGTGAAAAAAATATCCTACATATTGAGGAGTGTAGAATAAAAAAAAACGTTAAACTGCCTCCACACAGCCCAATCTCCTCAAATTGGGGTGTTTTTTTTCAGATTCTTTCCAAAACTATTTGTTACACTAAAATATTGTAAATCTCAGCATTTGAGACAAGCTATTTGTACTCGGCATGCCATGTGTGTTGAATAATAAATAAAACCACAGTGTTGCTACATCCAGCTCTGTGCATGCCACAAGTACTAAACTTGACACAAATGTATCAACAAAAGCCTTTATTTCCCATGAAGCAGAAGCACCCCAGTTGCTTACAGCCAGTCAATCTGACCCCATGCAACCAACAATGGCTGTAGTGGCTTGATTATCAGATTCAAGGTTGAATTTAAGTTGCTGGCAGTTGGAAATATTGCTTTTTTACTTTCAAATGGAGCAATTTTGAATAGGAGTTTATTGGGGGTGGGGGGGAACATATCAGCAAAGCAATTCAGCACATGCTGAAGTTTAAGCTTGTGTGTATAGTTCCATTGACTTTGTGTTTCTCCCCTCCTCCACACTGACCCATTGGAGCAGGACTTCATGAAAAGGTATAACAGATGCATATTCCCATGTGGTCCAGGAGAGTTCTCAGTGATTCTCCTGTGGTGGGATGGCAGCACCGTGTTGTCCTCAGCAGCACACTCTAGCCCATATCGTTTTGTTATCACAGAAGAATTCTTCTGCTCATAATTTGTTTATCCTAGTTCTTTAGAACTATAGTATGGATTTTGCAATTTGGAAATACTCTACAAATGGACAAGCCCTGAACCCATTGAAGCTGATAGTAAAATTCCCATTGGTTTCAAATCCTGGCAGCCTGGGCACTCTTTTTCACCCAATCAAAATACATCATCCAGATTTTCCTCTCTCTGCTGTTTTTCATCCTACCAGTTTAGGACCTGATCCAATTCCCACTGACATTAATGGGATTGGATCAGTCCCTTAGCCTCAGTACTGCAATGCACAAAGAGGTTGTCTGCAGCAATGTGATTCCAAAAATGTTTTCAGTAGCCCAACAAGCAAGTCAGCAGGTGTTTTACTTATTCTACTTTGTCTCAATCACAGATCTGGATTTGTCAGATAAGCTAGAGAATAGAGTTATCCAAGGACGGAATCCAGTTACTATTTGACTCGACTGATGCCAGATTATATCCCACACTTAGGCTGTAAAGACACTCTGGGCACAAGATCCAAAATAAAAACCACTTTTCACTAATCTCGCTTCCAATCACTTTTCTTAACAAGGGTATTTTTACCAGGTGGGACCTGTTCACTTTCACCAGCAAGAGCTGCAGAAGGTTTTTATTTACTTAAGAGATTTGAATATTTATTACATTGCACCTGTAGATAAATAGAGTTAATTTATATTATTCAGAGATCCTACCAAAACATTGTTTCAGATGAGATTAGAGACGGGTAATTCAATCTCAGAAAGAATCCATAATTCAGAACCTTTTTGAATTTCTTAGGTTGTGGTATTTGAATCTCAGCAGAAGATTTTATTCTATTTGGGAGAAGGAAAAATATTTTTTTCTTTGATCAAAAGAAACAAAAAACAGTGTTGTGTTAAAATGTTTGAAGTGCTTCTTATAGACTTTAGATCTCAAAGTACCAAAGGCTTGGTGGTTCTGTACATTTTTCTGAATTCTCCTGTCTCTAGCTTAGTCACGACACAACAAAATATAAACATATTCTGTCATAGGTTACTTTGAATACAGCCTATCTTGCATAGGTGTAACAGATGGTAGAATCCGGATCTTAAATATTTCAGACCGTCAGAGTGTCCCTAATTCCAGGATTGTGCCACAGCTGGTATAAGTATGCAAGAGCATCATTAATATTACTCCTGAATAAAAAGTTCCCGTTGACTAGTCTTAAGTGACAGCTGGATCAGGCCTTAAGGTTATATACCGTATTGCTGCACTAGGGGCCTGATTCAAAGCTCCTTGAAATCAGCAGAATAGAGCAAATTGCGTAATATCACAGGCACCTTATAACCATACATAATAAGATAGTTATGCTAAATATCATCATAGGCTACATTCTGACCCCGTTATTCTTGCTTAATAGTAACTTGTTCGATGATTGATCCCACGGATTTCAGTGGGACTGCTCATGTTATATAATACCATTTAGACTTGCCTGTGTAGATGGGTATAGAATGTGCTGCTCAACCCAACAGTGTTATAAATACAGGTTACTGTGAAGCATTTTGGGAAAGCTTTGATTTGATTGTGCAAAAACACCATGCACTGCCAAGTTCAGTCAAAAAAACACTGGTTTGTTTCAGTGGAACAGGATCAGTCTTGAATTAGAAAGTGTTTATCATTTTTCACCTAAATTGTTGCTAGTGTCTGGGTTATTCTTATATCCAAATCAAGGGCATGAACACTATTTAGTCCTATGCATGTATTTTGTGTCTAGTAGTTGCTTCAAAATAAAAAATATGCTAAAACTAAACTGCCGCAGCATTTAATTTTCTTTTGGCATGTTGCCTATTTCAGCTAGGGGTTTGAAAATCCACCATCTGAGACAGGGTCCAAACTATAGCCTTAGTTCTGCCCATATAGCCACACAGAGTCCTTCTGAAGAAGGATCACTTTGCAGGCTCAGGATCCATATGGACCTACAGATGGATAACTATTGAAAATCCACTGAAGTCAATGGAGCTACATCAGCATAACACCGGTTTGAGATCAGAATCAGGCTCTCAGTTTTTCACTGCTCAAAATTATCTGATTTATAAAAAAACAATTATAGTCTAAGTTAAAAAAAGGGTATGCTAGCTTGTTTAACCAGATTTCCAGACAAAGTGATACTATGGAAAAAATATTTAACATGTTTCTCTTCCACTACGTGCAACCACCATTCTCACCTTCATCACGGACTAGAATCACAGCAGCTGTCTAAAGGCTTGTCTTCCTAATATCTGACTTGATGGCTTGCCCAAATTCTGACTGACAGACTCTGCCAGGCAGAGAGAGGCCTCTAGTCACTGACACTCCATCACAGGTGCGTTTCCCACTTGGCTGTTGATCAAAACTAACCATAAACAACAAGCTGGGCAGGCCAGTTTCTTAATGATTATGTGCTCACTCTCCAGAAAGTGAAACTTTCATCTGCTTTGCTTTGCTTTCATTCATTCAGCCTCCTCTCACTCTCCCCACAAGGACACCACCACTCTATATGTGAGCAGCCTTCAGGTATATATTAATGATTTTTTGAGTGAAAACATCTGTGGCCAAGACACTAACCCCTTTTTAAATGATTTAATGCTTGTGAAGGGGGCCTTTTGATAGCTCTAGCAACAGCTCTTTTGACAGAACATACACAAGATTTAATTGAAGAACCATGAGGGCTTGTTGCTAGAGTCCCAGTCCCCTCCCAACCATTTTGTTGCTCTCTGCATTGCATCACATCTGAAATTAGACTGTAAATTCTCTAGAGCTGGTTGGAAATTGACTTTTTTTCATCCCAGACTGGAAAGTTTTCAGCCAAATTTTCTTCAATGATCATTTGAAATTTTCCACGGGAAACAGGCATTTTCTGCATAAACATTTTAGTTTTGTCGAAAACCCAATTTGCCATCAAAAACAGTTTTGACAAAAAATAGTTCAGACAGCCCTAGCAGAAACACTGGGTTTTCTCTGTCCTGTAATGCAGCAAAAACACTTTCAGAAACTATCAGAAAACTAAAAGAAATAAAATATTTATAACTAATAAAAGTTCAGCAGTCAGTAGCAGCATGGGCTTCCTCATGGTGTCCAGCCAATGAACCTCAGTCCCCTTCATTTGGAGGACAAGAATTTGTTTCTGTAGTCCAGTGGTTCTCAACCCACAGGCCATTTGCAGCCCAATCAGCTCACAGCTGCAGCCCATCTGACATTCTCAGGGCAGGGCCATACAGGTAGTATATTGTGTAGATGTGGCCCACTAACACACCGAGAGCTGCATATGTGGCCCACACTGATAAATAGGTTGAGAACCACTGCTCTAGTCCCATTCAATACTTGGCTCAGAACTGCCAAAAGAGTTCCAAGGTCTGCCAATTGTGTTGGTAAGTCACTTGATGTGGACTTGCATTCGCTGGGAACTGGTGGTTAACCAAGAATGTGTTTGCATAGACTATCAAACAACCATCAGATGGAAATGATTTTGGGGCTATTTCTTTTAGCCAGTGGTAGCAACTTCTACAGCATAAGAGGTGGGCAACACTCCCTACAACAACCCCCTAGTCCTAGCCTTAGGGAGACTGGAAATGGAAGGAGAAACTACCTGGTGCCTGCTAAATTTCCCAGGGAAGGAAAGATCATCTACACTCAAAGGCATCAGAGCTGTATGTCGGAGAGAGAAGTGTTGTATACTGTCCCCTCAAATTCCATGTATAAGGAAGGCTTTGAGATGAGGGACCAAAGGAAGAGAGTGTTTGCATGGATTGGCCCAGAGTTCATGTGAACATGAAACTCCAAGCAAAGTTGAAGGCATGGAACAACTCTGACCATGGATGTGCAGCACCCATCTTTTTAGGCTCACAAAATGTGAGAACCAAAACAGGTCAGTTATGCACAATTTTGCTTCTATAACACCTTTCATCTGAAGAGCAGTAGGCACTTAACAGACATTGATGAATTAAGTCACACAGCTAGGTAACTATTATCCCCAGTTTACCGAATGGGAAACTGAGGTACAGAGAGGCTAAACAATTTGCCCCCAAATCACAAAATGAATCAGTTACAAAATCAGGACTAGAACCAGGCCTCCTGAGTCACCATCCCCGGCTTTAATAGCTTTATAAAACAAGGCTCTAAAACTCAGCAGCTTGATATCACAATACAAAGCTATAGAGAGTGTGATTGTTAAAACCAATATTCAACACAATCCCTGTTACAACCTGCAATCCTAAAGGCCAATGCATTAAGGCTGCTGTATCAGCCCCACAAGAGCTCCGTATGCAGTGCCGTATTATACAGTCCCATAGTATTTTATCTGTGAGGTTAGTAACAATAACACAGTGGAACACCAGCACTGCGCTTCTGCAATTGCAAGAGCAAGATGGGTCAAAATGTACCTGACTTTCATGTTATTCCCCCATTATGTTCAAACAATCCCAAGCAATCTCCATGTGAATCCAGGTGCTCCTGTGCTCTCAAAAAGCTTTCTGAGACTAATTTGAATTCCAATTTTATTCCTGGTGTGTCTCCACTGACTTCAATAGAGTCACAGCAGGGATAATTTTGTTCCCCTGGGCTCTAACAGAAAATGAAACCCATATCAATGTAGCGCATAAACCTGTATTCCTGAAATTTCTGGAACTTTATCATTAGAAATCCATTCCTCTATCTAAAGAAAACTGAAACTGAATCCATGGCTTCTTTAGGTCAATCAGCCCTCTCTGCACATGGGGATACCCTCCCATAAGCGCGTGAATGCACCCACACCCACACCCGCACCCACACCCACACACACTGGATACGTCTATACTGCACATTCCTTTCAGCAGCATGTAGAATATGTACACTACCTACCCCTCAGTAAGGGTATAAATAGTAGTGCAGACGCTGAGACACTGCTTAGGTGAGTCAAGACACACCTGAACCCTTTGGGTGTGTGCTCGGGAATGTACCCTACGCAGCGCACCACTTGCCCAAGCGGTGCCTCCCATCTCTACACTGATACTTTAAGAGGTCTAGTGGCCTGCTGCCTCCCCATGGCTGGAGTCTTTCCCCTGTGGCAGTGGGGAGTCTTCCCCCACCACAGGAACCTGCTGGAGCCTCTCCCCACCACAGGGAAAGGCTCCGCCAGGTAGGGGACAGAGGGAAAGGCTCCAACAGCTCCTTGCTGGCAAACTTTTCTTCACTGTCTCCCCATGCCAGAGCCTTTCACTGACACAGGTAGTTATACACTAAGTGTGGATGCAGCCTGCTTTTCACTGTGGCGTGTAGCAACACATACGCTACATGCCGCCACAAGAGGCGTGCAGTGTAAATGTAGCCATCATATGCATGCAGTTTTTCACATGCTTGTTGCACACTCCATTTCTCTCTGCTAGCCTCCAGTTGCTGAGGAAAATAATAAGCAGGCCCCCCTCCCACTCATCAGGAGTGGCAGAAGCACCCTAAAAGTGTGGGGAGGGCCCCGCCGTGCCATGCAGCCCCCGTTAGGCTCTGCCCTCTTACCGCCCATTGCACCAATATTCGCATCCCCCCGCCCCTTCCCCCAAGACTCCACCCCCACACCACCCCTTCCCCCACTCTCATACCACCTCTTCCCCCCAAAACCCCGCCCCCTCGCTCACTCTTCTCCACCCCCTCCCCACATCGCTCACCTTCACGACCAGTAAAAAGTGAGAGGGCCATGGCCTCTCCTGTTCTGGCACCCCTGCCACTCATCCCTCTCCATCTTCTCAGCCCCTTTTCATGCCCTTCTGACCAGTATGCTTTCATTCACCCAAGGTTCATCTGTTTTGGCCTCTCTTGTGTGAGGGAAGATGATCCCTGGGAGGTGTGGGAATGGTGATATCTCCCTCAAGAAAAAGAGAAGTGGGGTTCTACCTCGAGTTTGTTTTCTTTCCCTCCCCAACACCATGATTAAAGCTCTTCCCCATTCCTCTCCTGCCCACAGAGAGAGGGCCTTAGTGGGTTAGTAAAATAGCTCATGTTACAACACTGTAAAATGCTGCAAGTTGGCACTGGTGCCTCTACATATTTCTCTCTCTTCCAAGTTTGATCCCACAGGGCTTACACACATGTAACGGGTAGCTCCTGGTTAGTAGGGAGCAGCTCAAGAGAAGGTGTACTCATCTGGAGTATTGTGTCCAGTGTTGGGCCCCACACTACAAGAAGGATGTGGGAAAATTGGAAAACGTCCCGCAGAGGGCAACAAAAATGATTAGGGGAGTGGAACACATGTTTTATGAGGAACTGGGATTGCTTAGTCTGCGGAAGAGAAGAATGAGGGGGGATTTGATAGCTGCTTTCAACTACCTGAAAGGGGGTTCCAAAGAGGATGGATCTAGACTGTTCTCAGTGGTAGTGGATGACAGAACGAGGAGTAATGGTCTCAAGTTGCAGTGGGGGAGGTTTGGTTGGATGTTAGGAAAAACTTTTTCACTAGGAGGGTGGTGAAACACTGGAATGCGTTACCTAGGGAGGTGGTGGAATCTCCTTCCTTTGAAGTTTTTAAGGTCAGGCTTGACAAAGCCCTGGCTGGGATGATTTACTTGGGGATAGGTCCTGCTTTGAGCAGGGGGTTGGACTAGATGACCTCTTGAGGTCCCTTCCAACCCTGATATTCTATGATTCTATGATTCAAAGCAGCATTAATGCCAGCAGGGAATTGTGTGCTCCCTGCTTAACTCAAGCCTGGGACAACATCACCATCTGCACCCCAACAGCGGTCCAGGCTCTCACAATTTGTTGTGGCACTGCTACAAAGAGAAATCACTGCCTTCTCTGTGCCTGTGACCTGCTACGCAAACAAAATTACCTTTAGATTCCTCTTCTGAGGCCAGAGTTCAGTTCCCGCTGAGTGCACCTGCCAGGAGCTGCCCCAGATAACAGTCAGCCACCAGTTCAGTTTGACTAAAATCAAAGGAGTTTGCATTTGAAACCTTACAAAAAGGGAGCAGAAGTCCTAAAATACACATCATGCTAAATTCAGAGGTGACCTTCATGGGGGTTTAAATTAGACTTCAATAGGTGGAGTTAAGTGGATGCAAATTCATCTATGTTGGTGCTGAGGAGCTGGAAGACGGCACAAGAAGGGAGTGACCTACTTTAACTTAAACCTTCTTACATCCTCCTGGTAGCTGCTTTTCCTGATGCTCCCTTTTTTTTTCCAGCTCATTCACATGGAATTACACAATTTTAGGCTCCCTAAGACTAATGGACCAAAACCACAAGTGATGTGTATGAGGGTGCACATTGGTAAGTGTTGGGAGTCTAAGGCTTAGTTAGTCTGCACTACGAAGTTTTGCTGGCAAAGCTATGTCGGTTAGGAGAGTGGGGGGAAAATCACATACCTGTAATCTCTACGGCAAAGTTGGCAAAACCCCGTGTGCAAAACCTCTGTCGGCATCTGCTGCATATGCACTGAAGGTTCTGCCAGCACATCTATACTAGTATTAGCTAGGATGGCAGAGCATTTGTAGCTTAGATAAGACCTAAGATGACACAACATACTTGCTGAGGAACCCCCACCTGCTTAGACTGACCTGTACTGACCTGAGAATTGGGCCTTTCCGTACTACATGAATACTACACAGTGCATTGCTAGCACTAGCTTGCAGGAGCTCTTTAGAAACCATGTCAGGCATTTAGTAATATTTGTATTTTCTGTTTTCACTGTTACAATTCCCAGTGCATGTTGTTTGGTGTTTTGTTTTGTTTTTAATCCAAGATGGACCAGATCCATCTGTTGTTAGAGACTGAGTTGGTACGTGTCTAAAAGCTGGGACTTTTGAAGGGAAGATTTTCACTGTCCTCTCAAGAGTAGCAGGAAAAATACACCCAACAGACTACAGTAAGTACTGGTTGATAGTGGTTCCAACTCAAAAAATTCCAGTCCTCCACCCTCCCAGCAGGGACCACACCCCAGTCCCCACTCATTGCCCTCCACAGAGACCCTGGGTCTCCTTTGGCCAGGAGTCTCCACTCTCTCTTACCCAAACTGTGCATGAGATGGTGCCACCGGATGCCGAGTTCTTGGCAGACTCCCCTGCACGTTACCATACAGGAACAGACTTCCCATGCTCAGGTTGTGACCCACTTGGTCTGGCCACCCCTCTGTCTGGATAGACAGGCAGCAAGGTCAAATCTGAGAGCCATTGAGCCCCGGCATGCTTGTTTGCAATGCTTGAATGCCATTCACTGAAATTTGGTTCAATCCCCTTCCATCTACACAGGTATGTGTGTCAAATTTCAGTGCTGTTGGGACCACTCAGCCAGAGCAAGGTTTTGGACTGCTGATTCAGTACAGGACCACTGCTTAAAATTGGTTGGGCCATTCCTCCCCAGACCCACAGCTATGGAACTTACAACCAGAGCAAAAAACCGTGGGTGGGTGGGGGCATTTGTGCTCCCTTACCCCCAAATGGGGATACCACATTACAAATATGCTTGGAGAATGATGTGTGTCTCTATCTCCTAATTAGAGAGCTGGACCCAGTGGCACTAAGAGAGGAAAGCGGCTTTCACAACCTGCAGTACAGATTGCTCTGTGATTGTTATTTAGGCATTGCACTATACCACAACTGCCTGTATTGTATTCCTGTGTATCTAATCTAGAGACAAAAGGGAAGGGGTCTGTATGTGGTACTGCTAATAAAGCTTGGGATTAAGCCAACATTATTTCATACCCATGCCTGCGTGTAAATTGTGTGGAATTAAGTCTGAACTAAAGGAAAGCATTATTCAGAGAACTGTAGAAGTTAGAGATGGAAAAGATTTATTTCATCATCTAAACAACCCTCTTGCTAGGATGGATAGACAGATACTGCGTACTTCAGTGTTCTGACCAAGCTGGTTTTACCCTTTGAGACAAAGGACAAAACTTATGTCCTCCAGGCTTGGTCCCAATTTTCATGTTAAAAAAAAAAAAGAAGTGAATAACTGAGAAAAGTTCAGTATAGCATTAGCACAAGAAATATACACCACTGGCAACAATCTTGCATTGGTAAAGGTCGTGTGCGGGGGGAGGAGGGGCAGAGACCCACAATGCCTTTTTTATATAGTAATTCTATGATTACTTCATATACCTAAATATTTCCATCTGAGGAAAGAGTGCCTTGTCACTGAAGTTGTGGCCCAGAGACCTGGGTTCCATTCCCGCTTTGCCACAAGCTTCCTGTCTGACCATTGGCAAGTCAACTTGCCTATCTAGGCCCCAGTTCCTCATCTGTAAACTGGGGATAAGAATACTTCCTTACCTCACAAGGATGTTGTGAGGTTAAATGCATTAAAGGTTATGAGGTGTTTAGATGTTATGGCGATGAAGATAGATAGACAAGGGAACTTTCTCTCCCTGCAGGTTGAATAATATTAAACAACACTGAGTTTCTGTAAAAAAAAAAAAAAGAAAAACCCAACCCCCGCCCCCAAAAAACACCCCATCTTCTTTCTACAAGGGAGATGGCATTTTAAAGCCCATAGAAAGGAAACATTTATATAAATGCAGCTCACTTGGCCATTAGGTCCCATGGCTATTACTTTCATGAGGTGTTTGAACAGGAGCTTTCTCCCTCACCAACCAGCCTCATCTTCTATTCCTTTATTTGTGATGTCACAAATTGTTACTGTGTGATTACTGTGGAAATTCAGAATGATGTCTTCACTGTTTCATCCAGCAAGAGAAGAGATGCTGGGAGGGGAAATTCCTTATTTAAATAAAATTCCTTATTTAAATAAAATATCTCTGCTAATCAGCAAATATGGCATGAATTTATGAAACACAATGGGAATTGAGTTTATGCCTTAACTCTCTCCTATCATGGATGTACCTCTTTAAATATTTTCCCTTTTGTGTTCAGTAGTCTTTAGCAAACTGATTTTTATCGGCAGAAAAAAACAAAACACTTTGTAGCCTAAAGAACAAAGCGAAGGTAAGGGGCAAGAGGATGTTATCCCTTTTGACCCGAGTGGTTAGCCAATATTCTTAACAGGTTGTTTCCAGTTGGAAGAAGAAACTGAGATAGAGTCGGCTATTTCTTTGATGCAATCCTGTTAATTTCTAAAGAATGTACACAGTGCTGTTTCCCTGAACAATCAAACAGCAGGAGGCAGTTTCTTTGCTCATAGCTCCAAGCCTTTTTCCAGACAGAATACTGCCCAAAAGCACACTCTCTCCCTCTCTCTCTCTCTCATGCGCCTCTCTGGTTGTTTCTGGTCCTTCTGTGGTGTTTCTTCTGCCTCTTTCCACACATATGCAGTTCCCTCAAAAAATGCCCAGCCCCCTACAGTTACACTGAACCTCTAGTAAAACCTTTCTGCCTACATAGCTCAGTTTCAGACCAACCTTGCATGTGGTCTGTGTTTTGGGTGGTGGCTCCTATTGTTTAGCTCTCTAGTCCATAAAGAAGCTTAATTGCTTTTTACATTTATCCTGAATTCAGGGCAACTGTTACACTCACCAGTTTCAATGAGGTTTCACCCAACCCCCAGCATAACACTTTGTTCCTTTTCACTGAAAAATACATCATCTAAAAGCATTCATTTGTCATCACTGTAACTCGGAGCAAGCAAAAATAATGGTAGCAATAACATCAATAATGCTGCATTTTATAATCTTTTTGTATCCTTTAAAATCAGCGTAATCTGCCATGTTCATTTTATAGGACTGGGTATCAATATTCTTAGAAGCCCACAGAAGAAAATTGAATCATACTACAAATTTGTGTTGGGCATAAAGGGACGTTTTGGTCAGTTTAACTATCCAAATATTTTGTCGTCTCCTCTTTTCCCCCCACTTTGTGACTCTCCAGTATTCTACGCTTCCCTTCTTGCAATACAATCCTTGGGAACCTTCAGGCTGGGTCCCTAGGAGAGGGAGGGAGGACTTAGCATGTAAGCTCCTTGGGGCAGGAACTGTCTTTTTGTTTTGTGTGTGTACAATGCCTAGCACAATGGGGTTCTTGTCCATGACTGGGGCTCCTAGTGACTATGGTAACACAAATAATAAACGAACAATAATAATAAGGATCTTTAACTGATCTGAACCTGGAAAGAGGTTTGCTTCACTGCGGTTCTTACAACACTTAACCCTACTAAAAATAAGTGTGAAATTCCTTCTTAGAATTCATTAATAGATTTACTTCATTCCTCTATTATACAGCAGAGTCACTCAGATGCCGTGGTGATGGGCGCAGTGCAAGGACCTAAACAGAATAAAACTTTGGAAAAAAATGATAAAACAACTCAGCCAAACTATATCTTTAGAAGGCGATGCTACAGGACCCTCTGACAATATTAAATAGCCCTGCTGCCTCCAGTAGGGTTTAATTACCTGCCCTCCTCCCCAATGGTTTTATTGCCATGTTGCTACACTGACACGTGGAACCATGGTCTCATGTCTGAGCATGCTGTAATATTATTCCCTGAAGCATTTCCTCTAGAAATGATGTTTCAGCACCAGGAAAACAGACTGGCTGGTGTTGACATGACATTTCCAGTACTTCTAGGAACTGCGAAGCACTGTTGTACCAGGTTGTTGGGGATCTGTGGGGCAGCAGAGTGGAAAGGGGAGAGGGTTTTCCTTTTTAATCTCCATCTTTTTTTAAAAAAGATTGATCCAAGTTGTCATTCCTTCCCAAAATATTTCACATAATCAAGAATGTTTTTTCCTATGTTGTTTATCTCTGCTTCCTAGTTACCACCTCGTGACCTGATAACCTCTTTATTTGTGACCTGTTGCCATGGAAAGATATGTGAGGACATAAATAAAAGACCACAAGTTTTCAAACATATCTGGAAAATAGCCAGATGTATTTTTACAACTATAGGAAAGACTCATCACTCAAGAATGAGCTCACTATTAAATTATTAGTTTTATACTTTGCAAGGTTGGTATTGAAACCTGTTCTTTAAACATGAAGTCAGCTCTTGTTGCCAGATACAGATAACTAGCTTGGTATGCAGGTAGGGTGACCAGATGTCCCGATTTTATAGGAGCAGCCCTGATATTCAGGGATTTTTCTTATATAGGTGCCTATTACCTTCCACTCTCTGTCCCGATTTTTCATACTTGCTTTCTGGTCACCCTAGATGCAGGCTGATAGTGACTGAATGCAATGGGCAAGTGCAAGACCATTACAATATTTGGGAATTCAAATTGTGAAATGTTCGGTTTCCCCTTTCTCCCCAGCTGTGAGATTTCTACGGTCAAATACAGAACTTTGGATTTCCCTTAGAAGTTTATTGTCTCAAATGCAGATATAGTCAGAGCATCTCTTCTTTTTATTTCACTTCCCACTGATAAACTTTTTCCTACTGTTGGACCCCTTAGCAAGCAATTACCAACACATGGGTAAACAACTGCTCACCGGTGTGAGTAAGGGGTTCACAATCTGATCCTATGTTAGGGAATGGGAGAACTATTTCCTCCATTAAGGCCCCAGTCCTGCACTGAGCTTTGTGTAGATGGGCCCCTGCCCCTTACCCTTGAAGTCAAAATAACCCTGTGCATCTGCCAATACAGAGCTCCTTGCAAGATCAGGGCCTAAATTAGCACCCCACTTGAAAATAGTAACTTGTAGATTTAGAATGGAATTTGAAAATGCTTAACTTAAAGTTACATTTGACTTTGGGAAAATGTGAGTTCTGCTCCAATGGATAAATGCATTTGTATATATATTTTTCCAGTTAAGCCTAGATGCAGGAGTAGAATTACTTCCAATAACGAACATGTAATGACTGTGTGGTACAAACATCCATCTAATTAGAAACATATTTTAAATTAATTTAAATCACTGTTTTTCCAAAGGAAAATTAACTAGAGTAAGGTCATCACCAGGATCTTTTAGCTGAACTTTCCCCACTGAATTTTTAGATTAAAAGGAAACTCAGATCTGAACCACCTCTCAGTTTGGTTTTCTAAAACCAAACCCCAGCCTCCATGGGCCACCTTTAGTTTAAAATAAGGATAGAAATTATATGACATCCAAAACAAGCTTGTGAAGCACAAACCACCACTGTGTTCCCCACCCTTATTCCTAGATGTTTATTTTCCTTTAAGGCTGTGGATCAGCCTCTTTGTTTTCAGCATACAATTCACTGACTTTACAGATAATTTAAAAAAAATTAAGGATGAAATCCTGACCCTATTGAAGTCAATGCGAGTTTTGCCAATGACTTCAGTAAGGCCAAGATTTCACCCAAGAGCTTTTAAACCATTATTTGGAGGAATTCTGACATCATCATCCATTAGGAGTTTTTTCTACACAGTATCAAACAAATATTTGTAGTTATTGCAACGGCTCAGTGAAAGAGGACCTGGTGAGGTTTATATGAAATATTTCATACCCGGTAAGACAGTTATGAGGGTTGTCATGGAGAGTTCAAATTTTCAATATATTACAGTGGGATTATTTTTGTAATCCCGCTGGGCTAGGAACTGTCTTGTCATTATTTAGGTGTACAGTGCCTAACACAGTGGAGTCTGGATCCTTGACTGCGGCCTTCACATTCTACTATAATAATAATGTCAGTTTTTAAAAACAGACCATCTTCATTCACCCCGAGCAGAGGTTCACTGGAACTAGCATTGTAATTTTGTACCTTGCAATCATTGACATTAGAGATTGGCCCAAGATGTGACATTTGGATCTGTTGTGATAATTGGGCCTACAAATTTACCCTATTTGTGACTTTAATGTAAAAAGTGAGTGCAAGTTCATAAGATGTCACAATAACCTGTAACAACCAATGGTGATGGGAAAGGTATGAAAAAGAGACAGAAAGATTGAACTAATCCAAACAAAAAGACCTACAGCCATCACTCAAGGACTGTGTGTTAAGATTATGTCTGCTAAACAAGAGAAGTGTGGAACCAGAAATCAGTGAGCCAAAATTGGTATGTTGGAAACTAGGCCTAATTGGTAGACAAAATAATGAGGGGATGGGCTATTCCACCCATCACTCCCTTTGTGGGTCCTTAAAAAAAGACTTAGGGGCAAAAAAATGGCTACTGGAGTGAGCTTCACCATCATGACTGCCACGTCCACCACCACCTGCGCCACCAGGCCTGCTCCTGAGAAATGTTCTGACCAGACCTGGCCAGAGAGAGGCCCCAGATGACATTGCCACTTCTGCCAGCTCCAGCTGAATCCCAAACACCAACTGGGATGAAATGGGATTGGACTTTTAACTACAGCAACAGCTCCGGCCCATCTCAGCTAACTGCTTCTCTTTTCCCCAGATTTACTACCAGTTTTGGTACCATCTCAGAGACTGTCAAAAAAGGGATTTTTCTTTCAAAAACTCTTTCCAGCTAAAGGGAAAGGGAACAAGGGCTGTGGCTGAAAACCTTATTTAATACTTTACATTTCAAATGCTTTAACTGTTTCTCCTTCTTTTCTGTATCTTTAATAAAAGGTTGAAAGAATGTTTAATGGTGTGTTTGCCATGGCACTAAGCAGGTTGAGGTTGCTGTATGCCAAACCCCGAACCTCGTTTAAAGCTGTTTGGCGCTGGACAGTGAGAAGGTTATCACTGGGCCCCTATATTCCATTTAAATGTATGCAACAAAACACACTCTTTTCTGAGACTTTTACTAGAAGACCCAGGCTGGATGGCGCAGGGAAGGGGAACAGAGGCACTTCCTGATATAGCTTCTGCTTTGGGAATCCTGTTGGCCAGGATTCCTCGTAGGCAAGCCAGAGGGGATGCACCATGGAAAATATTTTGCTGCTCCTCTGAACTCCTAGAAGCAAAGCTTGTCTCCACCTGTGAACAGCCAGTACTCTCTGTTGACAGCACGCCAGTTTCAGAGCTACAGGGGGCAGACCATGCTCCTCTTAGGACATGATGTTAGGGCCGGCAGATTAGTCTGTCACTCTCAAGTGCTATATACTGTCCCCACTTATTCCCAAAGCCATATGCTCCATGGGCAGGGCTCAGCCCTATATGTGTGGCAATGTTTACGTAAAACAGGTGAATAGCACTTATGACTCTGAATTTTCTTGTGAATACTGATTTCCATCTCAGACTTCATGCTGTTGCAGTTTTACAGACTCAGCAGTTTCAGTGCCCCCATTGTTGGCACAAACTCACCCCTCCTGCACCAATGTGAACAATGTGAGATTTTAAGCATTTAGATAAACAAAATAATTTCTCAGGACTAATAACATGTATACTACATAACAGTCCAATATGATTTGGCCTATATAAGATATAAATAGGGGGCTTTCTGATATAAAAAGTAGCTCAACACTAACATTTCCCTTATGGAAAAATCATACACAATTGAATAAAAATAATAACATTTCTATAGGTTTATAAACTATCCCATAGAATTTAATGGAAAATTATTTGCCTCCTTACAGAATTCTATAGGATTTAAAAAAAAAAAAAAAAAACTACACAAAGGATATAAAGGATATAAATTCTACACAATTACACAAAGGATATAAATTCTCTTTTAAGAGTAATTTACCATAGAAGCCAGTTACATTTCTATAGAACCTTATTGGTTCTATCCCTATCAAGTGCTACAGGACTTTCCCAAAGGGTTCCCCCCATTATATTTGTTGCCAGCAAAATATTAATACATGAATGATGATATGTTTTTATGAATGAGGAGTTCAAATCATAGGAGCTAAATGGGTGCTGTGGACTGATGGGATAGTTCTGCATTTAAATCTGGCTGACAAAAAAAGAAAAGAAAGAAAGAAAGAAATTGGATCCCAAGTGAAAAAATGAATGTGGTAGTTTTAATCTGATCCCTAAAGGGACATTTTTTTAAATCTCAGCACCTCCCATCTCTGAGCAGCAGTTCCTGCTAAGGAGAGATTTTCATGTGGAATATCAAAACAGATCACGACTTAAGTGCATGGATATTGACAGAGCTGTGAGAAGAAGCTTGTGCAGCGCCTGCCTCAAGCAAATGCAATTAGTTTCTCACTGAAACTAATAGCAGATTTTTAAAGAATTAAAAAACCTAAAGGAAATCTCCCAGGCAGTTAATATTGTATGGCTAAGAAGTCTATCACCATGCACTTGCTTCTTAGTCACTTTTCCCTCTTAAATGTTTTGACTATAATCTATCTGTTCTTTTATTTCACCAGTGAGATTTAAAATAAATAGGAGACAATATATCTTCAAAAGTGATTTTATCTGCAGGTTTTAAATTTGCACCTTTTGGGTAACTTACATTGTGTTAGGAACAGAGACGGAATCTTGGGATCCAGCCAAGCTCAAGCTGCAAAACCGGGATCCAGTTTTAAACAGACCCAAATGTAGACTGGCTGAATCCAAGCTTTTAGTAGGGGGGCCATCTCTGTTTACACATTCATAATAGCGGGAAAGAGAGAAAAAAAGATAGACACTTGCCATATAAAGAGGAAGCTAAAGTAACTCAAAGAAGAGCCATAATCATAGTTCTCCTCAACTTTCCCCTCACCTTCTAGTGGGCAAAGGAAAGCCTAGCTGATTAGAACGGTAAAACCTATTAAATGGGATTTCCAGTGCCCTGGCTCAGCTGACAATTAATCTGTTTTGCCTTTTGCCTGTCAGGGTTTTTCCATGCAGTGGGCTCTTGTTTGCTATGAAAGTCATCTGAGTATTTGTTAGTGTCATAGCCAGAGCCAGATGATGTTTATTCTGCTAACATCCAGTTGGAGTCCAGCAGCATTGGACGAGGTCAGGGATATATTTATAGAAGCAGCTATACATCAGGACTCATTTTCTTTCCCTTGCACTAATCTACCTAAGCTCATCCAAAATAGAAAGAAACATGCAGACATGCAACTAATATACTCATTGGGCTGGATCCTTACTTGGTGTAAACTGGTGTAGCACCGTAGAAGTCAATTGAGCCACACTGATTTACACCAGCTGAGGCGCTGGTCTGTTATTATGAACAGGGAAAGCAATAATAACAATTTTTAAAAAAATCACAGTGTGTTGCAAAACAAGTTTTCAGTGAAAAATTACCAGCCACCTATTCTGGGAACTGCTAAATGTGCAATCAAGTACTGTTCCTCCCACTCCCTCAATTGCTAGAACATGTGAAAGTTGGGCTGGATAGGAAAGATCCAGTCAATAAAAGTAACAAAAAGACTTAAAGCAACATCATCATTTACCTGAGGAAACGGGGAAGACGCTGTCTATGAACGAAGTGTGAGATAGAACACAGCAGAAAAAAAGCTGAAGATAAAATCCCAAAGCTATTAAACTGAAGACAACCATGCTGGCTGCACTCTGTAAAATTCCAACTTAGAGATGCAGGTCTGCTCTGGGGATCTCTCTCTCTCTCTCCACTGTCTTCTCTATATCTGTCTTGCTTGCTCTCTCTTCCCCTTTCTCTGTGTGTGTGAGAGTGTGTGTTTGTATGTCTCTCTCGCGCTCGCTCTCCTTCTGTCTCTCTGTGCCTTTAGGAAGAAAGAATGCCAACCATTTCCCATTAAATCTTCTCCTTACACTAGACAGGGTTATATTTAACTCAAGCAGTGGATCAGATGCCCCCACCATGCATATTAGCTATTAAAACCATGGTGTTGGGGATTCTGTTTTTGTTAGCAGACACCAAAAGGCATTTTAGATGATAATAACAAGGAGGAGGAAAGTGAGATATTGTAAACTGAACCAGAAACAGCATCCCTCATTACTGACAACCAGACACAGACATCAAGATAGGGAAACTCCCAGTCTAGTTTACTTATCACCATTTTGCAGTTCAGTTTTTGCATTACACTAATTTTGGACTGGGCCATTTCACCTTTGGCTGATATGATTATGTGTTAGTTAATTATTGTTAACTTTCTCAGCACCGGGCAAGTCACAGGGGAAGACATGGTTCATGCCAGAAGGGATATATCTACACGGCAAAGGGAAGGGGTGATTGTAGCACAGGCAGGCATACCCAGGTTAGCTTTAATCTATCTAACACGGGTAACAATAGCAGTGTAAATTTGGTAGCACAGTCTTCAGCCTGGGCTAACAACCAGAGAGCAAGCCCTCCACTGGTCCCTGGTTATGTACTATGGTTTCTAGCCAGTGCTGAAGCCCCTGCCACCACAATCTACGCTGCTATTGTTACCCATAGATTAAAGCTAACATGGGCATGACTACCCATGCTACGCTTGTACCTTCATTCTGCAGAGTAGACAGACCCAAAGGAGTTTATCATTTAAGATCCTGATTCTGCAGAAGAATCCTTGTACTAGGACTCCTGATGAGCATAAGGGTCTGCAGTGGCAGATCCCTTTACAAGATCAGGGTCCAAATTAGGTAGCTGGTCAAAAAACACCGTGGGAGCTTCCCACGCTGCAGAGGAAATGTTTAAATAATAATACAAATATTTTTTTAAAAAAACCTTGCCAACATTTTTATGAATAGGCCATAACAGGCCACCTGACCCACTGCGATATAGGCTGGAACAGGGAGCACACGGTGCCAACAGCGGCAACTACTTTACTGAAGACAGCATAGCTCCGAAGTAATACAGCAAGTGAGGCCATATCCGCGCTACAGCTACAGCTGTGCCGCTGTAGGGCCATAGCACAGATGCTTCCTACATTGATGGAAGGGGGTTTTTCCATCTATGGAATTAACCCACCTCTCCAAGAGGTAGCAATTAGGTCGAGGGGGAAAAAATTCTGTTGACCTAGCTACATCTACCCTGTGGGTTAGGTTGACCTAACTACAGCACGCTGAGCGTGAAATTTTTAATATAATTTTTCAGTGTAGACCAGGCCTCCGTGCAACCTACAGTTAACTCTTTCAATGCCTCCCATCAGTTTTCTCCCAATTTCTTTTAATGGGGAATTCTGCTTAAAAATTAATATTACAATATGATCCCACACCTCAAGATAGTTTTGTGAACAACCCCCTTTACTTTTATGGAACAAGCAGTTTAAGCCTATCCTGCCTGAGCTAGATAAACTATTCCTGAGCTAAACCTGGTGCCAAAGGGATATTCTAATGTGTCAAAGAGAATAAAAACAAATCAGGCAAAATACTGCTACAGAAAACATGTCCACCCCCATAAATAAGGTGAATACGGAGATGTTTGCATTTAAACACAAAGGGGCCTTTTCATCACTACATGGCTTAGGCGGATTTAGTTCATTATCATCACTAGTTATTACTGAAGTTGTCACTGGAAACTCAAAAGGTAACATCTGATCTTCAGTCTGCCTAACAGCTCCCAGCTGAAGTCAGCCAGCCAGCCAGGCCCCATCAAGGCACAAGTGCTGAGATTTTGCTTTATTTTCATTAACGGCTCAGTCCTACTGAAATTCATGGCAAAACTCCCCTTAGTTACAGTGGGAGAAGGATCAGGCCCTTTGAAAATGAAATGGTGAAATTATTTGAGTGGTTAATAAAAAAACAGCACTAGGTTTGCCTAAAGTCTTTCCCCAGCCCCTGCATTACATTCAGTGAAGCTCCTCAGTCAAATGGTTTACTTCCCCAGCCACTCTGTTTGGGCTTGATCCAAACCCTGCAGAAGTCAATGGAAAGCTTCCAATCATGCTTAATGGGCTTTGGATCAGCCCCTTGATACAGTGGTTTGGCAAGGTTTGGGGGTTTCATACAGTTAAGCCCCCTATCTATCACCCAAAGGGCAATGAATGCTAAACAGAGATCTTTCCCCTTTATCTTATTGCATCTGCTGTTCACTGGTATGGTTAAAATGCATATTAAAAGTGATTCATAGACCCAGCCACCACAGTTATCCCATAACCTTTTTTACAAGCCAGTTTTTTCCATGCAATGATGTTACAGAAGAGACTGAACTGGATGTGTGTTTTACATGATCCATATTTACATCTTGCCTGAAATTTCTGTTCCAACAGCAGAACTGCTGTGCATAGACTAGAAAGTATATTTATTTTAGGGGTATTTCTATTTTTAAATTCCATTAGCTTCAGGCAAACACAACAGAACCCCCAATCTTGCAGACCCTTAATTAGGTGAGGTACCCCAGTGGGACTGAAAGTTTTGCAGGATCTGGCCCAAATAAATTGTTCCACAGCCATGACCCTTAACACCACTGCAAGCTTCAGTCTTTTGATCCGTTATGGTGGGGTATATCAGTATTTTTATTTCAGGGAATAAACTGGGACTTCAAAAAATCCACATTTGATGCTATATTAATTAAGTAAATGTCAAAAATCCAACTAATCATTATGGGCAAAAAACAACACAGCCACTACCTTACCTGCTCCAATAGCTGTCTATTGCCTTTTTCAGCCCAGAGCTAAACTCTTGAAGGGAGAGGATGGTGGAGCCCTATTGATCAGTTCTCCCATGTAAACTGAATTTATGAACCTGTCCTTTCTGTGCAAGAATTAATGACAATTCAATTAAAGAGAAGGCTTCTTCCCAGTCCCATCTACTTTCAGCTGGCAGCTCCTTCATCTGCAGCCAAAGGAGAACAAATGCACCTAAAATAAACCATCAGTAATCTCAAAGGCCTGTGCAATCAAAAGTTTAATTAAAGAACAAAGCCAATGAAGCCTTTTCAGTTCATATGAATGAAAGATCTTCAACGGTGTGACTGGGTAAAATGAGAACAAGACAGAGTATTAATGCAATAATTTAATATGCCTTTATGTCTGCAAAGTAAGTAGTACAGAAAAAACCTATTCATTTAATTAGAGGAGAGCTGGAAAAGATAATCTTAATTATGTTTTCTTTGCAAAATTTGCAGAATATCCACATAGCATTAATTTAATGCTAGCCATTTTTAACAACAAGAACCTGGTTTTTGTTTGTGTGTGCGCACAAATTAGGTCCATTTACCAACATGGGTGTTCACAGTTCTATGATGAAGCCAAAATTTCTTTGGGAAGATATTACCTGCAGGTACAGCCCATCAAAACCAATTCCTGAAGTAAACAAGGTAACAAATGAGAAATGCAAAGAATGGTCACAACACTTCCCTGCTGTTGTGTTTAGAACTAAAGGTCTCTAGAGACAAGGCAGAAAAATTAGCTAACTTTGTGATGAGCTAAATCCAACTATATGGACAAAAAAGTTCTGGCTTATTCCACATCTCTATAAACACTGTTCATCAACTGACAATACAGTCAGTTGATTAAATACGAGATAGCACTATTAAGTCTTCTTAAGAATACTCATTGGGTGAACACAACCTGAGGGCAGGGCACTGTTGCCTAATAACTTCTGAAAGCCACAAGCTTTAAAAATTAACCACTTCATGGGCATCACATACTTCAGAGCAGCCATGTCCTCAGGTGTAAATGTTGCCAACCTCTCTCTTCTCTCTCTACTCAGCTCTCAACTGTCCTAAAATAAAACAGTAAAAATTGGTAGAAGAAAGATATTTTATTGTCAAGCTTTCCTGGGGTTATCTGACTACAGATAGGCCAAACCTAGCCCTCCCGCATCCAGACTTCCCTAGCCTTTGAGGAAGTTCCGATCTAGACCTAGAGGTTGCAGCTCCAATCCATCTCTAGGGCCCAATCCTGCAACTCTTTTACCCATGAGTAATCCTTATGCACACATGTTGTGGGTATTTTTTCCCCAGCTTCTTCAGCTGTTGCTTTATTACTGAAAAGGGGATTCAGGGTCTCTTCCCACTATCCTGGTTCTGGCTGCCTGTTTAGTCCCTATTTTTATGTATTAATTTATGTTTAACATTTATAATTTAAATGTTAAAAATGTTAAACTTTGTAAAAGCACTGAGACATTCAAAGGGTTATCTAACACAGTTAAGACTACCAGGAGACGTTGGCTGCTGCCCAAGGAGCATCTGTGTCAGTTCTGCAACCTTGAATGAAAGATTTGGATGGATTTTCAGTGGATTTTTTTAAAAGCCAATTTATTTTACACATACTTTTTACAGTTTTTAAAATAGCTTTTTTTAAAATGTTGCAGTCCCTTCCTATGCTGTAAACAGGTTATTAAAAGAGACCACATAAAAATTATAAACTTCTTTGGCTTAGACATGCCAGCTGAACCTTTGAACTTATTTTTAAATGGTTTTATACTTTAGAAACTTTTTTTTTGCAATAATGAGCCAATGACATATTTAAGCTGCCTACTTTTTAAATTAAAATTTGTATTTTTTATACTTAAGCTTTCAATAAGGTTTTTACAGACAATATCACTTTTTTTGACCTGGGCTTTGATAATTGTGTTTTTTTTGTTTTTTAAAGCAATGTTTTGTTTTACTGCCATTTTTCCTTTTTCTTTTGTATTTTAGTTATTTGAGACTTCAGTAGGCTTATTTTTATACTTAAACTTTTTTGACAGGCAATGTTAGCTGCTGTTTTATTTATTTATCACTATAATTTATATAATAGGTCACTATGATAGGTCACGTTTTACTAGTGCATTTGGAAGCAGTGAAACCGTACAAAAACTATTTTTTTGGTCAGTGATTTTAACTAAATTGTTCATAGTCAAACAATTTAAATGAGATTGTCGCTGTACTTGCAGCAGCCAGCACAACTGGTTATTTACAGACACATGTATTAGGAAGGGCACATTTCCTTCAGAATGGCTGTCAAGGCATCTCAGGGAAAAGAGCATAGTGGTAGTAGATGTCACCATCTGATCTCTCCTTTGCACAGTTTGTTTGATTATTAAGGATTTTACTAGGTATGTTATACTGCCATAACTGGGTTTGATTATTAAACCAAGAATTCTTTTAAAAAAACAAACCAACACTTTTATATACTTTTTAACACTTTATTACTTCCATTGCCCCGGCCTATATAGTCCCCTCGAAGCTCTGCTGTGTTAATTTGTGCAAAAGCTCCTTTTAACTACACATACCTTTTCCTAAATAGTCACTTAAGTTTTTCATTCTTTCAGAAGACACTTCCCAAGACCTCACACAAGCTACTAAATTCTGGGATCATAACTCTGACTTCCGAAGTATCTCAACTGATTTTTTCTTGGCGGTTCTAAGCTTATCTTTGATGGGTTTTGCAATTATTTCTTAACTTAGTTCACTTTGCCTGCAAAGCTGTACTCTCTAAATAAAGTCCTTGAAGGACGCCTGGTTTTTACTTTGGATTTATGAAGATAGGTAACAGACATTGTGCTCTCCCTGCCCTTTCAGGAAACTCTTCTATTTAGTGTCTTTCCCCCTCTACAACTTTTATTTGCTCTTCAAGCTTTTTGCATCCATCCCTCAAGGTGGCATGTTTTGTTTGTAACGTTTTAGCCACCAGAAATAATCCTGGTGAAACTGCTGCCTTGATTTGGGCTTTCTTTGCCTTTGGATTAAAAAAAAACCTCGATACTATTTTTCCCATGGCTGCCAATGGGTCCTATTTTTTGAGAATTTCAGTCACATTCAACAGACTTTGCTGAGCTCTGCCAATCATTTATGGCATTCAACAGCTCTCTGCTGTGCGCCGCAAACATTCTTTTAATCTAATACCGCTCTCTGGAGTTCCTTTTACACTCAGTCCCAGTCTCCCCCTAATACTTCTTTAGGGAGTCCATAGGGGCCACCCTTAGATTTAACCCATTTCTCCAGGGCGGTACTAACTTCCTCATATTTAAACCCTTAAACCCTTCCAGTGCCATTTCCCTTATTCTTAGGTAGCAACCCTCAGACTAAGGGGTGTATACTTAACCTCCTCCAGACAGTGGAACCTTGGTTTGCTCTGGGCTCATCACTGAAGTTACTTTACCTGCTCCAGACAAATGGCAGCCGAGTCATGGCACCACTATTTTGGCATTTCCTTGAGACTTCTTCCACTCGGTTCTTCAGGAATTCAGTCTGAGTCCAGGTTCCTTTATCTGGCATACAGCAAAGTTGTGCTGAGTTGATCAGACTCAAATACAGGGGGTGGCTATAGGGCATACCACACACCTAATGTTACACAGCAACTTCTTTTCTATACATTTACACATTACATTACTTTTACTACATACTGCATTACACATTTTGGGATTGGCTTTCTTACTTTGTAGGAACCAATCCCTGCACAGCCTCCATTGTCCAGGCATGACATACTCTCTATCTCATTTAATGTTCTAGGGGCTTATCTTATCCATTGGGATCTTGTTCATTGTATATGGTTCCCTGGGTGTTCCCCCTTATCCGAGCTAGTACAAACAGTCTGTTTCCAGCCTGCTGAGCCATTTAGCTCCCTAATCCTGTCTCCCAAGAAACGAGGCCTCACCCATGACCAGTTACTCATGTCAAGCCTGGCCTACAAATACCAGGTGCTGAAATGAACAAGAATAATTTTACAGTCATAAATCAAACACTGAAACTCCCTATTATTGCTGTTCCCCCTCCTCCCCACACCTGCTTGTTTGTCTCATTGACTTGCTACTGTGCCTCTTTCCCACTCCAAGCTCTGTACTATTTACAGGTTTGTACAGTTCTTAGTGCAACGTGACCCCCAAGCTTAGCTGAGGTCTCTAGGTGCTACCACACAAAAACAATAAATATTGTTTTCAGAGGAAGGGGAATGTAAATAAATCTCAGTTATGAGCTGGGCTCTTGTTGATATTTACAGCCACTCCTGTCAGAAGAGAGGGTCTCTGGTAACGTTTTCATCTCCTTTTCATTTAGAGCTTACTCTAAATGGCTTCTGCACTGCTGCCCAGTGCAAAACTTACCAGCTATCCTAATATCACTGCAATGCTGCTGTAGGTATGAGGCCAAAGAATGTGCGCCAGGAGCTGGCTGTGACGGCTGCTAATTTAAATGATTTATAATTTACCCCTGCCAAGAAGTACAACCAATTAAATACCTCAAAGCACAAAACTCTTCTACATGAGCATTCCTGTTGGAAAAGTATTAATGACATTGCTTTCACATTTATTCCAGCCTCATGTTGTCTGCACCAAAGGATATTATGGAGGCTGACAATGCAGCTGCACTAGGCCTGATTCCCCCATTGCTCAATGGCCTCTTTACCATGTACAGGGCTCATAAAGGCAGTGCATCTGTGCAGTGGAGGATAACGTAGTGCTGCTTGCTGTTTGTCACCCTCCTCTGCATCCCCCAGCATATGCATGTGATAGAGGAGAGGCCAGAACACCACTAATTCAGCAAAGGACTTAAGAATCTGCCTAACTTTACATGAATACTTCCAGTAATGATTGTTTAAGTGTCATGCTGAATCAGAGCCAAAAATCTGTATTAATGCTATCTTTTTTAAAATTACTATACCATTTTCAGTTTACTCTGATTCTCTCAACCATCTTTCCAAGGGTTCCTCCTGCTTTTGGATTACACAAGAGCTATCCACAGAGCTGAAAATCATGTGTGATCTGTGGCGGTGACATAGGCCTACACAAGTTTATCAAAGAGCAGGATTGATCCTGGAACAGGGAGCAGAGCTAGGTGTTTGAGTCAAATGTCCCTCCATACCTGCCAGACTGGAGGAATGGAACAGGGGGGAAGTGGAAAGGGTGTTGCGACTGTTAACTTCACAGATGTTCTAGTAAATGAAAGCATTGAGATAGGAGAGAGAAATGACAGTGAGCATAAGCCTCACTGGAGCTTGGTTTGGGCTTTTCTGGCACAGTGAATTTTCCACTGTCTTTTCTTTGTTAACTATGCATCCCACAATTGGCCTTTAAGGCTTCACACTACTCCCATTGAAGTCGATGGCAAATTTTCCACTGACTTCAAAGAGTGCAGGATCAGGACATTAGTAGAGTGAGAGGTACTGAATATTTATTTTTTGTTAGGAATTAAGAAACCCAGCAGCACCCTGCTACTATTGTGGCCAGACACTTAGCATTGTCTAATCATTCCGGTATGCCAGTGTTGTTGTCTTCTAAATAGAGGATAACAGCTGTACCTAATCAAACCAGACAAATGCATTTTCCAAGCTCCTCTTGCAGAATTATGGAGCTATAATTAAGGCTGTGTCAGCATTTCCATTATTTACCCCTATTTTTGAGGGTTCAGTAACTTGGCTTTCAAATGTCCCTCTGAATAGCAACTTGACACACGAGGACTTAACCTTACGCTAATTTATTGTGGCAAAGGAGGAAAAACAACAGTGCAGCACTTTCCCGACCATACAACGAAGAAAAGGTTTAAAAACCCCTAAATTGACCTGTTTCAGGTGTATTTTTGGAATTTATATATAAAAGCAATGTGCTGGGTAACAACAAGTGGGATCAAATAAAACATGAATAAAGGGACAGATCTTGCTCACGCTGAGATCAATGGTAAAATTCCTATTGATTTCAATGGTGCAGGATTGGGCCTGATATGATCAATTACTTGTAGTATTTTAAACATCTTGTAAATGCCCAAAATATGAATCTTTAAAACATGTTTAGCGGCTCACAGGATGTGGAGTAACCATCCTCACATCCTACTTCACTCAGGGTGAGCAGAGAGTACTCAGCACCCTGCTGGGTCAGGCCCTACTGAGCATATTAATACTTTTTTACATAAACTACAGCAGTGCCTTAATGCAGTTGCAAAGAGGGGCTAGAATTCATATAACTGGAGGTTATCAGTAGCAGTGGAGGTACTGGCAATCAGCACCTCTCCGAGTCATGGACTATAAAATGCTGGGAGCATGTTCATGTTATCCTTAATGACACTGTCAAGGACCCTGATGACAAATCTGTCAAAAATCAGAAATGCTCAACTTTTGGTTTTAGTTTAGATGGGCTGATTCCTGCAAAGAGAGGCTTTTCTGCAACCACCGTGGGACTTAGTCGGATGAGTGCCTGAAGGAGATCATGGATGGAAAGCAATGGCTACCAAATATATGTTTTTGTGCCTCATTAGCATGTTAGAAATGCGTGGCTGTCTTTTCCATTTCTCTCAGCCTATGACTGCACAAGTGACACTCATAACCATAGGCAAAGCTCCTGTAAATACAGATGAACACATTAGAAACTGCCCTTGACTTTTTCATGGCTCTTGTTACTTACAAAGCACTGTGGGGGCTACTCAACACATTACTTTAGGCCAAAAACTGGATGGGCCGAATTCTGCCTTCAATTGCATCCCTGCAACTCAGACTTCATTGCATCCATTTTGACTGGGCAGAACTTGACCCAAAATATTGTATGGTTGTTTTGCTGTTTTTAAAATAGTGGGACAGACACATATGGAAAGCACTAAAACACTGGATCAAACTGCTGGCTTTGTTTGGCTTTTTTAAGGGCACATTTCCATATAGTGCTCCCACCTTGCAGGCGAGACCATGATAAGAGAGGAAAACTTCTTGGATTATTGACTCAAGCAAGCAGATTGCCTTCTAAATTAATTCCCCTCATTTCTTTTTGCACTATTTCAGTCAGCCTACTAGATTCCTGGAAAGAACAGACACTGAAAGCATTTTCATCTATATTAGTACGTGCCATAAATAGCTGAAATGGTCTGCTTTACTCAGGATCTCTCTCAGCCCTGTCCATCTGGCTTGAGTCATGCCATCAAAAGAAACAGCAAAGGTCTGCTTTAGAATAGCTGTTACTTGCTAATCATAATATTCTGTTACAAATAAATGTGTAGGAAAATACTGATACTAGATGGTGTATTACTGAAAGGTGCTAATAGCTATTTGGTCTTGGATTCAGAGATAATCACAGACCTCATTACACCCAATGAGTACCAAGCACTCTCTTTCAGGCTCAACAGAATGAGCAGTCAAGCCCCTTTATACAGTAAAAGCAGCTGCAGACATTGGGGGTTATGACCCAAGGCACTAGGCCATATGACCAGGGCAGCGCTAAACCACGTTGGGTTAACTGGGGTTTCCCTAATTGCAAATGCTAGGATATTTGTTGTAGGCTGTGCGTACTGGAGTTGAGAGTGTGACTGGAACAGGGTGGCTTGGATGAAGTTTTATTTGAACAGCCCAAGAGGGGAAACTGAGGCAGGCTACCTGCATAGTGATCCCAGGCCATGAGGAGGAGGAGGGGAAGCTATTGGCCCAGTGACAGTGACTGTAAGAGAAAGCAGAGGGACAGAACTTCTTAGGCATAGAGTGTGCTGGAGCGGCAGACTTAGGGATTTCAGTGCAAGGAAACTGCCTGCTGTCTGTTTCTACTGTGTTCACGGAAACAGGATTTTCTGTAGGTTTTCCCTAAACACAGTAAGGCCAAGAATATACCTGAGTTTTACCTTCCAATTTTCATCCAAATGGAAACAAGCCTGCAAGGCCTTTAACCTAGGCTAATAGCTTGGACCAACAATGTATTCTACACACACAACCATTTATACAGCAAACAGTTTGCTTACAAAATCCTTTACAACAAACAAAAAGAAAAGGAGTACTTGTGGCACCTTAGAGACTAACCAATTTATTTGAGCATGAGCTTTTGTGAGCTACAGCTCACTTCATCGGATGCATACCGTGGAAACTGCAGCAGACATTATATACACACAGAGATCATGAAACAATACCTCCTCCCACCCCACTGTCCTGCTGGTAATAGCTTATCTAAAGTGATCATCAAGTTGGGCCATTTCCAGCACAAATCCAGGTTTTCTCACCCTCCACCCCCCCACACACAAACTCACTCTCCTGCTGGTAATAGCCCATCCAAAGTGACAACTCTCTTCCCAATGTGCATGATAATCAAGGTGGGCCATTTCCTGCACAAATCCAGGTTCTCTCACCCCCTCACCCCCTCCAAAAACCACACACACAAACTCACTCTCCTGCTGGTAATAGCTCATCCAAAGTGACCACTCTCCCTACAATGTGCATGGTAATCAAGGAGAGTGAGTTTGTGTGTGTGTGTGTGTGTGTGTCCCCGGGGAAAAAGGGGAGGGGGTGAGAAAGCCTGGATTTGTGCTGGACATGGCCCACCTTGATTACCATGCACATTGTAGGGAGAGTGGTCACTTTGGATGAGCTATTACCAGCAGGAGAGTGAGTTTGTGTGTGTGGTTTTTGGAGGGGGGTGAGAGAACCTGGATTTGTGCAGGAAATGGCCCACCTTGATTATCATGCACATTGGGAAGAGAGTTGTCACTTTGGATGGGCTATTACCAGCAGGAGAGTGAGTTTGTGTGTGGGGGGGGTGGAGGGTGAGAAAACCTGGATTTGTGCTGGAAATGGCCCAACTTGATGATCACTTTAGATAAGCTATTACCAGCAGGACAGTGGGGTGGGAGGAGGTACTGTTTCATGATCTCTGTGTATATATAAAGTCTGCTGCAGTTTCCACGGTATGCATCCGATGAAGTGAGCTGTAGCTCACGAAAGCTCATGCTCAAATAAATTGGTTAGTCTCTAAGGTGCCACAAGGCCTCCTTTTCTTTTTGCGAAGACAGACTAACACGGCTGTTCCTCTGAAACCTTTACAACAAACAGTAAAGCAAACTCTTATGAAACACACCACCACGCAGCTGGCAAGCTGAGAATGCCAAGAGGAACACAGGTGTCTGTATGCACAGATGCACACTGGACTAATGTCTGCACGGGCTTAACTCTCTATGATGACTGAGCAGAAATATTACAGCATATGTTTTGTTGGACTGATTTAAGAGTGCTAAGAACTGTGCGTTACTGGGCCCCAGCACAGGTACTTTATATCTTCTGACCGGGTTGAACAATGAAAGACAAATCTTAACAGGCCCCTGGAAGCAGAATACAAAAGCAGCAGAAATGCCACGTTCCTCCTCTTCCTCAGAGTGATGATTTTTATAACACTTTCCTGGTTAGAGGGTTAGATGATTGGCCTGTTTACCATTCTATTTCCTAATTTGGCCATTTTCTGGACAAGATACCTATACGATTTAAACCCTTTTGAATCAGATGATACTGTTGCTTATTTGCTCTCTCTGGTTATTCCACAATTGGATGATCAAGGTGCTACAAGGGCACCCAAGGAAGACAATGGTGTTGCGGAGAAGCTAAATTAATTCTTTGTATTGGTCTTCACTGTAGTCAATGTGAGGGAAATTGCCATATGTGAGCCATTCTTTTTAGGTGACAAATATGAGGAACTGTCCCACCTTGGGAGGGCAGCAGAGGAGGATTTGGAACAAATTGATAAATTAAACAGTAATAAGTCACCAGGACCAGATGGTAAACAGGGAGGTGGCAAAATCTGCAGAGCATACAAAATTACTAAAGACAGATAAGTCCAGATTTGAGTGCAAAGGAATCTCACAAAACTGGGTGACTGGGCAACAAAATGGAAGATGAAATTCAATGTTGATAAATGCAAAGTAAGGCACATTGGTAAACATAATCCCAGCTGTACATACAAAATGATGGGATCTATATTAGCTATTACCACTCAAGAAAGATCTTGGAGTCATCATGGACAGTTGTCTGAAAACATCTGCTCAATGTGTAGGGCCCTTTGTTTTCAGTTTTTATTTTATTTAATTTTTCCTAGGAATTTATCAGTGTTTATTACCACCACAACAAAAACAGGTGAAAATCAGTACAACAACTATTAACTTTTCTGGTAAATATTGGAGTTTATTTTGGTGGATGGGAAGATGGGGAAAAAAGTATTCAGTAGATTAATGCTTTGAATTCCGTTCATCCATGTGGCTTGCTGCAGAACTAAAACAGAACTCAGAACACAATCCCACCCCTGAGTTTTAGAGAACAATATATCTCTAATCCCCAAATAAAACTTTTCCATTTGAATAAAGAGTTTACTGTTGTAGACTTAGAACTATTAGGCTATAAATACTTACATTTAATAATTGGGCCATACCATTTGCAGGGCATACACTCAACTTCATTCTTTTCTTCTGTTTTTGTTTTTTTAAAAACTTTTGAATACTTCCTTGTGTTCTGAAATGTATTTTAATACAGATTTTCATTTTCCTCCCATTTTAGTGTATCAAATCTTTAAACTGCGATCTCACAGCTTGAAATGTGCACGTGGTAGACTTGAGATTCATCAGTATGTTCAGATGTTCATGCACTCAGAGCTTGTGTGCATGCCAGTTTGTTTATTGCGTGTATCTTCTAGACTAATACATAGTCTGACTTCAACAGGCAACTTTGCATATACACACAGACTAATGTATGATCATAATACATATAGCTCATGCAATGTATTATATTTTCCAAATACACATTTTTTTATATATTTGAATGATACAAAAGTAGGGTGAAAATCAGAAAAAAATGAATACCACCTTTTGTAAAACCCAGGAATTTTTCAGTAAAAATGAGGAGGCTGATCTATGTGCAGTGGCAATCAAAAAAGCAATGTGAGGAACGCCACTATATAAATCTATGGTATGCCCACACCTTGAATACTGTGTACTGTTCTGGTTTCCCCCATCTGAAAAAAGATACATTAGAATTGGAGGAAATACAGAGAAGGGCAATCAAAATGATTAGGGGAATGGAACAGCTTCCACCTGCGGAAATATTAAAAAGACAGGGACTATTCATCTTAGAAGAGAGACAACTAAGGGGTATATGATAGAGGGCTACAAAATCATGACTGGTGTAGAGAAAGTGAATATGGAAGTGTTATTTACTCATTCCCATAACACAAGAACCAATAAAATTAATAGGCAGCAGATTTGAAACAAACATAAGGAAGTACTTCACACGCTGCATAGTCAACCTGTGAAATTCATGCCCGGGGATGCTATGAAAGCCCAAAATATAACAGGGTTCAAAAAAGAATTAGACAAGTTTACAGGGTACAGGTCCATCAATGGCTATTAGCAAAGATGGTCAGGGACACAACTCCTTGCTCTCAGTGTCTCTAAACCTCTGACTGCCAGAAGCTGACACTGGATGACATGGGATGGATCACTTGATAATTGCCCTGGTTCTGTCTAGCACTGGCCATTGTCTGCAGACAGGACACTGGGCTAGACTGACCATTGGTCTGACCCAGTATGGCCGTTCTTATTTTCTAACTTTATTTTTCATGGTATACAGAACCAGAACTTTGGCTGGCCCCATCCCTCACCCTCGGCCATCTGTTGGCCCCATCCCCAACCCTCAACCGGGGCCCTTAGTTGCCCCAAGACGAACCCTAGCTTGCGGTCCCATCCCTAACACTTGCATGCAGTTCCCATGCCAGCCACATCCCTAAGCCCAGCCGGCTCCAAACATCATCCTAGCCTAGGGCCTCCAGCCATAATACTAAACCTAGTCTAGGGCCGCATGCCAGCCCTTGGCCCTCCAGTTGGCCCCATCCCCAACAAATGGTCTCAGAAAGCCCCAAACCTAACCCAACCCAGGGCCCTATGCTGGCCCCACCCCTTACCAAGGGACCCCACTCTGACCCTTGCCCCCAGCCAGCCCCAAACCTAACCCTACCTTTAGGCCTCCTGGTGACTGCTAATTTACCCTAATTGTGAATTTGAATGTAAAAAGTCAATGTAAGTTCATAAGATGTTTACAATAACCTAGAACAACCAATGTTGATGGGAAAAGGTACAAAAGGGAGACTCAATTAGTCCAAACAAAAAGGCCTATAGCCATAGCTCAAGGCACGCGTTGAGATCACGCTGGTAAACAAGAGAAATGTGGAACCAGAAATTAGTGAACCAAAATTGGTGTGCTGGAAACTAGCCCTAACGAGTGAGCTTCACCATCATGACTGCTATCCACACCATCTCCTGGGACCCCAGGCCTTTGCCATCCTGATCCTGACAGATGTCCTGACCAGGCTGGGCCAGGGAGGGACCCAGATGAGATCACCATCTCCACCAGCTCTGGCTGAATCCCAAACACAATCTGGGATGTGAGTTTCTCTCTCTCTCCCTGCTGTGACTAGGAAGAGACAACCAAAAGCAAGGCCCTAAACAGCCCAGTGCTGGTACAAGTTTGCCAGGACTCAGAGTGGCTGATAAGATTGTACGCTGTACCTGCGTTTCTCCAGCTGTGAGGTAGCAAGTGAGAGTCAACACCGGAGACAGAAGCTGCATTTTCTATCTTTGCTTTACTTTTCTCTCCCCGTTTGTGCGGGTTTGTTTTATTCTGCCTTCTAGGAAACTGGATTGGACTTTAACAACAGCTCCAGATCATCTCAACTAACTTCGTCCCTTTTCTGCTAAAGGACAGTTATTAACATCTCTAATGCCATCTAAGATTGTCAAACAATGGGATTTTTCCTTCTAAAAACTCTCTCCAGCTATAAGGAAAGGGAACAAGAAATGCTGTTAAAATGAAAACCTTATTCAGTACTTTATATTTCAAAAGCTTTAATTGGTTTCCCTTCTTTCCTGTATCTTTAATAAAAGGTTACAAGGATTTTTAATGGTGTTTGCCATGGTACTAAGCAGGCTGAGATCTTTATGACAAACCTCAAACCTTGTTTAACACTGTTTAATGTTGAACAGCAACTGGGTTACATTAACACTTTTGGCCCATTTATTCCATCTAAATTAATACAACATGACCCAAACCCCAACCCTTGTTTGGGGACCCCAGCTGGCCCTAACCCTCATGCTAGCCGAGAGACCCTGCTCAGCTCCATCTCTCACCTGGCTGACCTAGCCATCCCCAACCCTCATGTTAACCAGGTCCCCATTCCAGCCCCTACCCTCATCTTAGCCCAGGTATTCCTTACCCTATCTCAGGGATCCCTGCCAACCCCAATCCTATCAATAACCCCAGACCCTCAGTCATTCCCACTCCTAACCCTAGCTCTCTGAGAGCCCCAAAATCCTAAACTTATACTGGGCCCCTGGCCATTCCCAACCCTCACCCTAACCCTACTGGTCCAAATCCCCACTGTAGCTTTGGACCCCCATGCTAGCCCCAACACTCACCCTTGCCCGGGTGCCCTCTGTGGAACCATGAGGGCTCAGAGAGCCAGTTCAGCCTGTCGATCCTGGCCCCAACCCTAGCCCAGGTCACCCTTAGATGGCTCCTACCCTAACCCTGCCTTGATTTCAGGGGCCCACTCAGCCAGCCCCAACCCTGACATTAGTTTTGGGCATTCTCAGCTGGCCACAAACATAACCACAACCCTAATCAGGGGGCAACCCTCAGCCAGCTGGTGCTGGCCCCATCTCTAGCCCAGAGGCCCCCCTCAGCTGGGCTCAACCCTAACCCCAGCCATAGCCTGTGCATCCCTTCAGCTGGCTGGCACTGGCCCAGTTTTAACCCAGGTGACACCCATAGCCAACCCCAAGTTCACCGGTCCCCTCAACTGGTCCCAACTTTGAACACTTTGCAATCTCTTGATCCTGGAATATTTATTTCTGAATTCTTGTGCACTACTGATTTCTGCGTGATAGGTATGTGTGGGAACAAGTGGATAAGGCAGTAATTTAAGATTTTCTTTTCTGCAAGTACAGCAGGTTCCAGTTAGCAGGCTGTAGAAATTAATTCAAACAAATAAATTCAGTATTGCAGTGAAATCTGGCATTTTTTAATAAACACTTTAGAAGTTTCTGAAGTGATTCTAGGATACAAAATTGTCAATCCAAAGCCTGCATCTCTGTACAGAAAAATACAGTGCAAGAAATTAAGGGCTTAGTCCTTTTCTGACAAGACTCCCATTGAAATTAGTGGATATTTTGCTGGAGTAGAGGCTGAGCACCAACCATGAAAGGTGCTGAGGACTGTCAACCCCAATGGACTGTGGGAATGGAAAGCAAAGATATTTAGCACCTCTAGCAGAGGATCCAACCACAAGTAAGGGACTCAGATTTGGGCTCTATAAAACAAGCTCTCTAGTAAGCAGCATGTTGGTCAAGAGGGGGAAAAAAAACCAACCCAAAATCAAAGGACAGAAAGACTATGATTGCAAAGATTTTTCCATAAACAAATTCCCTTTCCCCTCCTAGGCCCCCCAAGGACTATGGATTTAATTGACAAGTCTGATCTATTACATTTGTAGTAAAAAGAAAAAAATGATTTTATTATTCAAGTGTTTCTATATGATCTGGTTCATAGCCATAAAAGGAAGATTTCCGTTGAGTGGACACTGATGTACATTTAGGTGTCTCTTGTGCATATTATGATTATTTTTTTAAAAAAAAGAAGTGAAACAAAACTAGGATTTCACACACTTATGTAAATAATTATAAAATATAGCTTTAGCAGTTTTACTCCTGGAAAATGATTTAGTTTGGCTGAAGCAGATGTATTGGCTAGGATTATTGCGCTCTGTATCTCCTGTTACATATTAGAACGAGTCAGCCAGTGAAAATCCTGGAAACAAAAAAAACAGAAACAAAACAGATAGGTGGAGTAGAATGCAAACATGTATTTACTAACATACAATCCTGCCCTTGTGGAATTGTGTAACACTGCTTATGAAAATATCATTTTATTCTCAATTTCTTTGGTAGGAGCACAGAGAAAGGATTTTTGATACTGTGACAACACTCATAACAAAATTGTCAATAAATAAGGACAATTAGGAAAATGGTGAAGTCAAAGGCCCTGATATGACAAAGAGCTGAGCATGTGGGGATCCCTGCATCTCCATAGAGCCTCGCTGCTGACCAGCAACCTCTCCCCATGTCTCAACAGAGGTTCAGGAGGATACAGGGGGTCTGTCCATCAGAGCCTGAGAAAAATGAAAACACGTACCTGCTGTTTTCTGTCAGATTGTGGGTTGATCATTACATTGATAAGGGAAGGCACTTGCTTCTCTGCCAGGCTTGCTTTCAGGGCATTTTGAAGTTCCTCTGGTGTTTTTACAAAGTATCCTTTACCCCCAAATGCAGACATAATCTGCTCATAGTGAGAATTTGGCAGGAGACAAACAGGTGGTGCACTGAAAGAAGCAAAGAGGTTTATGGTACATAGAGTTAAAATTGCAAGAATGACCAACTAGGATTATGCCAATTTTAGTACTTTTAAATGGTCATTATACTGGCTCTCTAAGTTTCTCCTATGCTTGTGGGACACGTAATTCAGTTCCTATGAACTTAGTTGTGTGTAACTGGGCATGGTGATTGTGTAAAGGTAGACTTGTTGCCAATTAGTTACTGATCTGACACCGCAAAGCTTTTCACTTCAGCTTTTAGACTAGAACAGAAAATACTAGCCACGGATAAAAAGACCCTCTTGGTTGCTTCTCAGTTAATTAAAAGCACATAGGTTAGAGGTACTCACCACACAGTTGGTTCTCTAGACTTTAACATCTCCTTCCAGGTATCTGCATCCAAACCACGGTATATCCCATTGTTGTTTACTACGATAATTACAACTGACAAGTTATACCTGCAACCATTCATAAATAAAAGAATGATCATTGGAGAAATTCTAAAGAATTGCATCTTTCTGTGAAGTGCTAAAGGGACACTCTACCAAAAAGAATCACTTCTGAATGAAAGTTCTTATACCTACTATTGTTAAAAGTGTCATAGATTCACAGGGTCTGGTCTATGCTCTGGCCTCTAACCAGACTCCTGGGAATGACCCCTTTAGCATGTTGGACCCAGAGTGATCCACAGGGGTAGGCCTGTGGCCACCATGACTCGCAAACTAGCCCTTTGGGCTCCAACAATCCCTCCCCCTTCTCTCTCCATGGCTCTCTGTGGTGAGTCCAGATGAACCACACGTCTGAGAGAGACTTAGTCACCTCACTCCCATTCGGGGCGCAATGCTTTTCATTAAGTATCTGCAGCCTACACCAGGCAGCCTTTGGATAACAAGGGGATCTTTATTATCACCTGGAATCTAGAATCTGTAAATCTTTAGGTTCGCATGATAATGGTAGGCTTAGTACAGAGTTCATATTGGTGGAAGCCATGGCTTTGCCATGCCCTCCTTCTCTCAGCTCCATCTTCGCGTGCCCCACTGTCCGTCTACCTCCTCTCCCTTTGCTTTCCTGCTAGGGCTTTTGCCCTGCTTCCCTGCAGAGAGATGGTGGTGGTGCTGGGAAATAACTTGCTCTAAAGAGTTAACGTTCAGTCATTAAGGCTTCCATTCAAATGTGTTGATCCCAGCCCAGACAATCCTAGTGGCTATACTTCTCAAATACCTAGGCTGATCTCCCATCTCCCCTTCCCTCCACAAGAGGAAGCAATGCCAAAGGGATAGACACAGAGTCAGACACATAGTTTATAAACATATTAGAAAAATTCCCCCATTTGTCACAAGTAGCACCTAATATTAGTAAGACAAAATATTTTTCTATATTTTTTCAGTTTGTTTTCTTTGTGCATTTAACTGCACTTTGTGTACAGCCAGTTTCCCTGATCTGGATAGTCTGTCAGTTAGACAGGGATAATAAATTAAGATGGTTTACTTGATCAAAAACTTTTTTTTACCTGCAAATAGTTTCCACTTCCATGCCAGAAAATCCAAAAGCACTGTCTCCTTCTACACAGATCACTCGCCGTTCAGGTGTCTGATCTTTAGCCACCATTGCAGCTGCTATAGCAAATCCTAGCCCAACTCCCATTGCTCCAAATGTACCAGCATCGAGTCTACAGATAGAAAGTAGAATTATTGCCTCTTTCTTCACTGCATTATTTTTCCTGTACAGCCAGGCAAACAGCTCTCAACTTGTCCATGACAGTTTGTTCTTGGTTTGTAGTAATTTTGATATAACCCAACTACTTATAAAACAATATCTGGATAGTAAAAAGGCATTTGACACTTGTATTGCTATAGACACATGTTGTGCAATAAATAGGCGTGGTTCTCATACAAGAATCTGATCAAGATTTCATAATACTCTAATGAACACACATATAATGGAACTTTTAAAAAATTAGTTGACTGGAATAAGAGATGCTTACATACTACCAATTACAATGTACTATATTCCTGATTGCCTTCAGTCTGCATTGTATTGGTATTTCAAGACATCTAATTAATATGTGCTCAGATGTTTCAAGTGGTAGTAAAATAGTTATTCTATTGAGTGTTGCATCCCAAAGGTCAAATTAAGAGGGTACATGAAATCTTTTCTCCATTTAACTCCCTGGAAATCCAACTAGAAGCCTGAAAAATTTCAGGCAAATAATGCTATTCAAATTCCAGTCTTCAGGTTCAACTTTTTGAAATCAAATTGCAAGCTGTAATTAAATAAGACCATTTCAACCAGGCAAATGCAAAATACATTTTAAAAAAAAGCACAATTATAGGCTTAACTTTTCAGATTCGCCCTCTTATGTGCACAAGGCTATGTGCAAAAGAAAAAAGCATCAGAGTCACCGTGCCAGCCTTTTAAAAATAAATATATTCCACAGTTAATTTTAAATTAACTTTATTTCATCTCAAATATGTTGTGAGGTTCATTTGTGACCTATCATGCTGTTTTCAAAAGGAGGTTCTAGACTCCACAATCAGATCTGAAGGGTCACCTCAGCAAAGATTGTCCAGTTTTCTCTCATACAATCTAATAAATACAGACTAGCTCTAATTTACAGTCATTCTGTAATAGCTGGCTTTAAGAGTCACAAATCAGAACGTCAGAATTTGTATGTCTACATTTAGGCACCTGAACTCCTATGTAGAGGCCCAATATATGGCCTTTTTCCAAAGATGCTGAGCACGTGTGGCTCCCATTGATTTTAAGGGGATTCTGCATTACAGCAACTTTGTGTGTGTGAATCTGCTTGCAGGATAGGACCCTAGCCTATTTATTTTAAAAAATTTAAGTAAGTCCTAACATTTTTAGGTACAGATTCACATACCAAGTATGGGACTCAATAATATACTTCCATCCCAAAAAGAACTGAGATCTCTGCTAAATAACTTTCACCCGTTTGAAATATGGCCATTTATTACCATTGTACTATTTGCTGAAGTCCCACACAAATCAACGTGTATTCGGTATAAAAATCAATGACAGGGTATGACCAAAAGGGATAAAGGTAAGTTGCCTTAACAAGAACAAACCCATCCCAAAGACACATTATACATTTACTTTACTTAAATAACTTTTTTATTTAAAAAAAGACACGAAGCCAGTAATTTATAACCCAACTACATGGAAACAAACATATGCACATAATTGTTGCATCATGGCAACAGAGCAAATACTTTACCTATGGCGAGGATGATAGTTTGGAAGCATAGTACGTCCAATGTCCATAGTATTAGCTCCCTCACTAACCAGAATGCAGTCCCTGGGTAACAGTTCTCTGACATGATGGAATACTGTATAATAATTCATAGGCAGGGATTTTTGTAATGCCAATGCCTTTAAAAAAAGAGACTATAAATCATTTCTATACGTACTGCTTAGCATAAGGGCAATGTGCAACGCCATGTGTGATTACCACTGAAGTCAGGGACTATTCTCCTGAGAAAGGGTTGCAGAACTAGACTTCCTCCCAATGGCTGAGATCATCAGAGTCACTTTTGCTGACAGTGCCTTTGTAATTCTGAAGAGAGGCCATTTTCAGCAGAGGTTCCCTCAGGTGTGCAACCTGCTCCCTCTGGTGGTGTGCCATCGTCAACAGTTTATTGACATTCAGAGCAACAAGCAAGGCACCTCAGCTCACCATTATTATTATTATTTATTATCTGTATTGCCATGCACCCACTCATGGGCCAGAACCCCATCGTGCTAGCTGCTGTTCAAATGGAGTAAAAATGTTCGACTATTTCTAATCGCAGGTGAGTTGTGTCATTTGTGTGTTGGGATGGTTCAGGAACAGCCCCTGTTTGTGCTGTCACTGAGAGGAGTCTAATTTAGGCTCCAATCCTGCTGACACATATGGGCTTAACTTTCCAGGCCTGAACAGTCCAATTCATATGCAGAAATTTAAGCACATCCGTAAGTATTTGTAAGAAAGGGGCCTTAATGTGTCACAATAACTGGCACATACAAATCCATAAAATAAAATAAAAATAAAGGATCTACCTGAGCAAAACTGAGCTGTCATATGCTAAGAGTAACACCACATCACTTGAAAATCAATTCTGTTACCATATCATCTTCTACACAAGGGCTTCCTTCTGGCACTATGGTCCTGTTCCAAAGCCCAATGACTTCAATGGGGTTTGGATGACAATTAGCTCTTAAGCCCAGTCTGTCCATACAGTAGATAAATCTGAACACAGTAAGCCTACAGGAGTCTTCTGAAACATTTTGATACCATTCAGAATTTAGCAACCTGAAAGTTCCGATTAGTTAGGGAGACTTAACTACAATACTGACAGGGATATGATTGATACTCTTTGTCCAGAAAAGGATCAAAAGCCACTTTTACTGAGCCATAGTATTACCTTGGATGTTTCTTCATTGCTCTTCATTTTCTCTCTTAATCCCTTCCACCACTCCGAATAAGAAGGATATTTCCATTCCATTAGAACAAGTTGTTCTAAAAGCTAAAACAACACACACAAACACACAGACAAAAAATTTATCCTCTTTCAAAACAACATAAACCTCAGAATAATTTCTTCAAGAAAATCTAACAATCATAAACCAAGATCCCAGCACAATACTACATCTACTTTTAAATTTTAATTTTGGATTAGATACTGGATGCACAGCATAAATATACTGCATGAAAAAAAAATGCTTTTCCTAGAACTGTTTTTTTTTTTTTTTTAATAATTTACTCTCTTTCTACAAGTCAAAGAAAGTTATAAACACCTTGCATTACATTACCTGCTCAGTCACAGCATTTATGTCACCTAATAAATGTGCAGCAGGTCTCACGTTATTCCCCAGCTCTTCTGCACAAATATCAACCTATTTTAAAAAAAAAATAGGTTTTAGACAAAAGAACACTGAATCAATTAGAAATATTTTTAAGTCAATACGACTTACACTGTAAAATAGAAGAGTATTTTCTAACAACCTCATTAGTCCTCACTTTGGCTTTAAGAGTAATTTCCTCTAATCTTTACTAGAAGTGCTATTCAAGAGATGATTTACTCTAAGTAAAAACCTACTGTACATACCCATTTTCAGACATTCATTTGTACCCTTAGCACCGACTTACTGCTTCTGTTATACCTCCGACACACCGTACTATATATAACTTTGTTACTACTAGTGTGAAGAGCTCAAACTGGACACCTTTGGAGGAGACCAGATGAGGACTTATGTTTCAGACTACTGAAAGCCAGCTAATCAGAGAGCAGAACTGACTGTTGCCCTTGGACACATGGTTTACAATATTTTGAAATGCGGGAGGGGTAAAATTGTGTTTATATCCTACCCTTCCTAACACAGACAGTTTGCCAGAAGTATTCAGTTGTTAAGTAGCCTTTCCTCCTCTACTCTCATTGTTTCTAAGTGGTCAGGCTCGGATAGTGAGCAGCAAGATCTTGCTTGCTTTGACTGTAAATACAAGATAATGTTTTTAAAGGATCCTACTGAGAGAGGGATCCATTATTATGAACAATTCCACAATTTCATAACTCTTTGTTTCTGACCAAGGAAACTATAGTCCTATACATGGTTCATATGCATTATGGGCCCAATCTTTGGGCTATTGCACTGAATAGGAGCTTTGCCATTAATTCAGTGGGAGCAGCATCAAGTCCTATATGCTCGGAATAACATTATATTGATTTTGAAAATATCAAGGGAATTAAAAACAAATAAAAATAGTTATTTTGGAGAACTACAGTGATCACATGCATTGTACTGCACTGTCAATATGACAAAGATCATCACATGAAAGAGCAGCTTATTACAGAGAGAGAGAGCTAACCTACAGAGGGTGCTGTTCAAATTATTTTCCTAGATTACCTGGATAATCTTTACATCTGGTCGAAATCTTGGTGGAAGTCCAAAGTGCAAAATCCAGTTCAACCTGGCACCAAACAATATTATTACATCAGCATGTTGCAATGCCCTAATAATGGAAAACAAGAGAAAAACATGAAATGTAAATATTTTTTATATTTAATTGCTTTTCAAAAATGGCAATAGTTCCAGATAACACAGCAGCCCTATCATTTAGGAGAATAAAATAACAAATCTTGCTTCCCTCCAGTCTATATTTGTTTAGCTCAGCAAGCTAAAAATCTTTTATACAAACTGTCTCTTCAGTTTATATAAGCAGAAGATTTTCTGAATTTCCAAATAAAGCACTAAGTTCTTTCTAAAACAGCATTCATTTTGTGAAAGTAAATATTATTAGAGCAAAAAACAAACAAACAAAAACTCTACTTTAACAGAATTCTGAGGTAGCAAAGTCAAGTACTCAAAAATTAGAAAATACCAGAATGAAGGTTGACCATGCAACCAAGGTGACCAGATGTCCTGATTTTATAGGGACAGTCCTGATATTTGGGGCTTTGTCTTATATAGGCGCCTATTACCCTCCACCCTCTGTCCTGATTTTTCATACTTGCTGTCTGGTCAGCCTACATGCAACCTTAATTCAGCCCTCTGGTGTGTATGCCCAAGGTGGCCCAGCTGCTAAGCAAAATACCTCAGGTATAGTTTTTAAGTTCTCAGATTTATTAATAACATACTCCATAATGATGAAGGTATTTTGCTCAAAACACAACTTTGTTTACATTTAAGTACATAGGAGTTTCAGCTGCAAAGTAAGCCCACTGTACACACATACCTACAAGTGCTCTATAAGTAAGCTCACCTTCATTTGTGGGTGACTACAATTATTTTTTTAAAACACAATCTTCAATATATGTCTCTTCAATCCAATTAAAGGATTTACAGAGACCCTAGTTCAATTAAACTGGAATGTACTACAAATGATATAAAAGCGAGGCTGCATAAAGCAAAATTTGAATTGTGATACTCCATTTTATATAAACCTTTATAGCCTTAAAGGTCAGAACACTGAAAATGCCAGTAGTTTTCTGCTACATGTAATGTAACTTGTTTACATACTTAATTTTGTGCTATAAACTACATGTTAAAAATACTATGTTGTCTGATATAGGCTTAATATTTATACAACAAAACGTAACTCAAAAGAATTCAGCCTAGCTTTTGCCAAAACTTACTAGTGACTCCCAAGCTTTCACCCCGGATTCAGTTCTAAGCAGCATTTGACACAAGCTGTGTAACGCTACTGGCTTAATCCACTGCCATAAAGCAGGGCACGAAATGCGGCTGCACTTAAACTTTTTTTTGCTTTTTGTGTTAGGCCTTCCACAGTATTTGTAACATATTGCAATTTGCTGTATCTTTAATGGTATGTTCCTATTAGTTTCCCAGAAGATAGGATTGGAAGCAAAGCCTTGGTTTGTACTGACCTGGATCTGGCTGCAGCTACACAGTTTGGATGATTGTCAGGAACAACTCCTTTTCCCATTGGGGTAGGCAAAAATGGTAGCCCGCACTGGTCCACCAACTTTCTGATGCTGTTTTCAGCACGTGAATAAGCAGCACCTACAGGAAACGAAGTATAAAGAAGGGTTTAATGTGATCTCTAATTATGTCTTTTCATGGCCTCATTTAAACAAGGTGCTTAAGTAAGGGCTTATCTTCAAGCATGTGAGTGAACAGTCCCACTGATTTAGAAATACTTATATGCTTAAAATTACAAATATGCTTAAATGTTTCTCTAAAACAGGAGAACAGTGTGATCTCTAAAACATATACTCTTCAATTAACCTAAATCATCATATTATATAGATGGGGCTGGTAGCACTGCCTATTATTAAGACAGCCTGACACTTCCCATTATAAAACCCTGTTTTCAGTTGCTTGTAACTTGCCAAACGTTAACTGTTTGGCTGAGACTTTCCATGGCAGGTGTCTGCCACAGGCAGGATGTGTTCAGAAAAATTTCCACCAAAATGGTTTAGCTGTTTCTGATAAAGAGGTTGGGGAAAAATACATTGTTTTGCCTATGGTATAAAATTCTGGCAATCCTTTCTCTGAGAAGTTTAGCACCCCTGTAATTTGGCACAGGAAAGAGATAGGACTGGGACACGGTCACATTGCAGGGAACGGGGCAGAAGGGGTCAAAAAAAAAAAAAAAAAGGGGTGTAGAAGCAGAAGAATCTGTTCCCACTAGAGCACACTCCTCTCCAGAGCCTGGAATGGAACCTAGGATTCATGAGTCTCATCATTCCTCTGCTGCCAACAAGCATCTGTGAAATCCATTGCAAACTGTGTGTCTCATCTGGTCCACACAGAGAATGATAATCTACTACTGCTATAGTTATTCCATTAGCTCAAGTGGAGGAGGTCTCTGCTGTAAATCTAAAGGTTCTAACCCTGCTCATGAACCACCATGTATGTCAACAGGATACCACATGATGGAATTTCTGTTTTTCAATTTGTTTTTTTAAATACTTAGGAAATTACGCACACAAAAACTATGTTAACAGAAAATTACGGTTGCAAGGTCAAGCACTGGAAAGTTAGGAAATAGCAGAATTAATGTTGTCTGTACAGCCTTAATCCAGCCCCCCCCGCAATGTGTATGCATTACGATGAAGTATTTAACTACAAGATCACATGCTATTTTTTCCACCACACCGATCTCAGTCAGTGCACAAAATTAATAGTGCATAGTTGCTCATTAAGTGAGCACCATTTTATTTTCTCCTCACTGTTCAATGTGTGGTCCTAATCCTTATATACTGTACACTATTCAAACCAGACTCTGAAAACAGATTACTTTCCCAATAAGTTTTTCTATGGTGCTTGTTACTATAGTTTCTGAGTGTTTTACAAACACTACTTTATTTTCACAGTAAGATGGAAGGGTTTTTTTCTCATTTTAAAGACTGGTATCTGAGATCACAGACATTAAAGGTCAATAGAATCCACTAATTTTGGGTGCCCACTTTGAAGCACCTGGGACTTGATTTTTTCAGAGTATATAGCACTTCATATATTCAAAGCACAGCTCCCATTGACTTCAGCTGCAGCTGTAAATGCTCAGCACTTCTCAAATCAGATTTCAGGATCTCAAGTCAGGCGCCCAGAAAATGAAAGACACATAATTATTGACCATCTGTGAAAAGTTTTTTTTAAAGTGACCTGCGTAGGATCACGTAGGAACTCTGTAGCAGAGGCAGGGATAGAATCCAGTTCCCCAGGGTAGCATTCAACTGCCTTAATCATGAGACCATCCTTTCTCTTCTTGCAATCCCCTGCCTCATTCACCACACACCTTCCAACTTCAGGTAATCTTGATTCTGGCATTTCTTTCAAGTACTTGATTTTTCAACCTTGATAATGGCCTTTTAACATTGAGTTTTTGTGGGTAACATAGTAATTTGTGTGTCATGCTTTACACTGAAGCAGCTAAAGACACCTTTATCTAACAGGAATTATGAGGTCTCCCAATGACCGAAGCTTGGAAATAAGGGCGCTAGACATTTAGCATACACAGTAGAAAGCACTGCAATTAAAATATTTGATAAGTGACTTTAGGGTCTCTCTTGGGTTTTAATCAGACCATCTCCTACGCACTTGAATGGACGTGCCAACAAAAGCGCTCTGATTATTTAGTCATCTGCAAGATTTTGACTACTAGAAAACAAGTCCAATTTTAGAGGACTGGAGAACTCTGGTGATTGGTAGGAAGAACATAAAAATTGTTCTAGTGGATCAGATTCGAGGTCCATCTAGTCTAATACCTTGTTTCTAACAAAGGTGATCATCAGGTGCTTCAGAGAAAGGTGCAAGAAGTCCCATAATAAGCAGATGTGGGATAATTTGACCCCAAAGAGGATAATTGGCTTAAAACCTGAAGAATGAGGTTTTATATCCTTAGCAAATTTTTTGCTAGCATTGAACAACAACAATTCTGGATATGTATGTTATCCATACAAATGTCCAATTTCTCTTTGAATTTTGCTGTATTTTTGGCTTCAGCAACATCCTGTGGCAATGAGCTCTGCGGTCTAATTACGCATTGTGTGGAAAAAAGTATTTCCTTACATCAGTTTCAAATGTCCCACTATTCAATTTCATTGAATGTCCCTTTGGTCTTGTGTTACAGAACAGGGAGAAGAGATGCTCCTAATTTACCTTCTCTATACAATTCATTATTTTATATACTCTTATCATGTCACATATTTGTCTCCATTCTATGAGTAAACAATCCAAAATTTTTCAATTTCTCTTTATGTGAGAATATAGAACCTCGCTCTGTGATATCAGAGCCTTCCATCTCTCATTCACCTGTTCATATTCAGCCAGCTCTCTAGTAACTGCCTAGGAATTCAGTGGCCTTTATGAAATAAATTGGTTTCAATTCAATTCCTGGTGGATGTGTGTCTTCATCACAAAAAGCATCAGAACTGCCCCCCTTAGAAGAGAGGCAAAATGACTGAATGCGCATGGTGTCTGATCTACCCTCTGATCCATAGAGGGACCACCTCTAGATCAGAAATGAAGTGCAGTGGCAGAGTGTAGTGGAAAGTCTGTAATATAGCAATGGCAGCAGCAGCTGTTGTATGGTTACAGAGTGGGCTTCATGATCCAGCTCTGGTAGTCTGGCATATTCAGGAGTACAAATCAAATAATAAAGATCACTTTGGTTCAGTGTTCTGATTCTCACAGTAGAATGCAACGGTATTAGACAGGTATATGTCAGAGAAGGGACTTTTACATTTTGACAAACAGGGTTTGTTTAAGCTTTGGTTGGAACAGGCTTTACACTTAGGACAATATTTACCCATTTGTTTTCCATATAGATTCAGTGTATTGTATTGACTTGACTTACTCTAGAAGAAAAAATAAAGGGAAAATCTAGAGCAAGTCAGTGTATGTACAAGACAGAGGAAAAAAATATTCCAGTAGAAAAACAGATTTTAGTTCCAAGTTTAAAGATGTTATTTTATAAACAGTGAAAGGAAAAGAGATGCTTTAAATTTCAGAGAAATATTACTTTGGTCACTATTCTTTCCAACGTGGTAAAGTTCAAAGCTACATCAAATCATGTTACCTTTGCCAATGATTAGGAGAGGCTGTCTGGAATGCGCAAGGATAGATGCTGCTACAGATACAGCAGAGTGTTCAGCTGTGCAGACAGGAGGTGGCAAACAGCATTTAACATATCTGAAAGACAGACAGGCCAGCATCTTCAAAGGAAATGCAATGGAAAGCAAGCAATTATCAAAAGGTAAAATCAGTCACTCACTGTAAAATAACAGAGTTTATTTTAAACTGTCCATGATATTTGTCAGAACAGCAACTTTATTTTACAAACAAAATTTAAAATTGCTCATTATATTCAAACCAAATTTTTCTGAGAATAAGCTACTCCATAGAACAAGCAAAATATTTAGCATGCTGCAAAAATAAACCCCCTAATTTTAATATCTCCTTATTTTAGATGTGCATTACACTGTGAACTAATAACCTATGCACATTTCTATGAACACATATATAGTCATTTTAAATCAAATTATTTGTCTTGGCAAAGCCTGGCATTCTGAACCTTTCCTTTCCTCTCTCTCATTTGTGGGCAGCTACCTCCCTGCATAAACCCTCTCTTCTCATTATAGCAATAAAATGGCTGCAAAGGCTGCTCCACTCTAGTTTCCTCCCCACCGCTTTTGACAAAAGTAAAAAAAGAGATGATATTTTCTTGAGAACTCTGCCAAAGGTTCAAGATTTTCACAGTTGTCCTAGAGAGGGCAGGGGAAGAGGAGGAATGCAATGGAAACCTCCCCTACCACCTTTTTAATTGCAGGTTCTACGGTGTCCCCATATAAGACTGCAAAACCTAGCACTTGACATCACAGGACTACCTCAATTAACACAATACTTGCCATTCAAATGCCACCTCATTAAGTCAATGGGACTTCAACATGTACTTAAGTGCTTTCCTGAATAGGAATAGGGCTAAGTACATGCTTAAGTGCTTTCCTCCCCTAATGTAAACAGTCCCTGTATTCTCAATCTCTCACCATATATATTTTTCAATGTCTCCTAGTAATTCATTGCCGATCATTGAACTCATCTTTCTTCTATATATCCCTAGTATTCTAGGTGAGAATGTACCACTGCTTTACATAATGGCATAACAATACTGTCATAATATTTCACTTCTTATAAATTCACTGCTGCATGACATAATAGACTACTACATCCATAGGCTGGATTGCAAGTAATATAATTTCAGTGTGTTCAAGCCCCAATGGTAGGTTGTGCAACCTTTCCTTAAAAAGAAAAAAATTATATATATATATATATATAATTTTTTATAACTTTTTTTTATAAATTATATATTACTTCAAACAGATTTTTTGGCTAAATGCAATGACCAATGGATTAAAAGATTATGTAGGAAAAATTCTGTATCTAACAACTTCACCCATCCAAGTAACTTGTACTCACTTGACAGAGCTCTTGTTCACCTGTAGATTTACAAAGTCTCCTGGCATGTCAACATAACAGGCACCTGGACGACCATAGGTACTGCACCTCACTGCCTAGATTTATTGAGAGAAGAGAAGAGCACCATTTTAATCACGGTTTAAGAGAATTTTTAAAAATCTTAATACTTAAAAAACAAAAAACAAAACTCAGTGTAATGAAGAAAGTGCGCTGTCTTATTCCCTATGCACCTGCAGGAAAATCTTCCTGGACACAATTTATAATGGGCTATTTTAACCTAACTTTTTAAATTTCCTCCTACCCCATTTAAGCCAGCTGAAGTGAGCCAGTGCACAGAAGCTCTTGGATTGTAAATGTTTTGCCTCATTTACACGGAGACAGCAACACTATCAGCTGTTATATCTGCAGTTACTAAGTCAAAATTTCCTGCTGAATTTCTGTTTAAAGTAGCATGATCCTTGAAGCCGCCATCTTCTATTACTTAGGACACCAGTGCTCCTGTTCCATAGATGCTACTGTGCTGAACTGGCACTTCTGGAAACAGTATTGCTTGTGACAGGATTTAAGTTGACAGGGTTATTGCGGTGCTGGAGCAGTGGCATGAGACTTTTCAAACCTAATCCTGGAGAGCTAAAATAAGGATGTCTCTGTGGAAATCCTAAATCTCACAAAATGAGCATCTAGCAATACTCCTTCACAGCCAAAACTGAAGAGATGAAGTACATACTGCAGTCCTAACTCCTGCACCTCTGTCACACAGAATGTCTTTTTTAAGGCTTTATCCAGCTCCCATTGAAGTCAACTAAAAGATTCTTGTGGACTTCAGTGAGAGTCAGATTGAGCCCATATGCTGTTTGTAACCTTATTCCATGAACTAACATATGGGAAAGATCGCCCAAGTGTTTATAGCGACTTAACTAATCAACAAGCCCGTAGTAAATTTGTAGGATTAGGGAATTAAATGATAACTATTTCCAAAACTTGAGGAATTAAAGAGAAGCTGTCTAAATGCTAACCATGTATTGCTATGTACTGTTTTGTACCTTTTCAATAACAGCAGGAATAGCTTCTAGGCTGCTGGGTCTGACAGAAAATTTGCTGTATAGCCTACAAGCTTCAACCTGCAGAAGTAAAAAAAAAAAAAAAAGAAAAAAAAAAGAAAAAGGAAACATTACAAGAATCACATACTTTTTTCTTTTCTTTATACAAGTGGTGGCGATTAATTCACATTTACTGTTTACAAAAGAAATAAATTCCACAGAATATCAATGCCTACAACAGCTTGTAATGAAACATGCTACAAAGAAGCAAGTGACAAACTCTACCTTTCTCATCATAGAAAAAACAGAATCTTTATCATGAAAAGAAATTATTTTAGTCACCAAAACGGATTCAATGAAGTGTCTTGCCGATTTCTGTCTTACTTCTGTATGAATGGGTGTTCTACATGCTGTGATAAAAAACAGCCAGCCTTCCAGAAAGCAAAAAGTTACAAATTCCTACAAACTCAGAAAGGCAGATCCACAGCTGATTTCAATGGCGCAATGACAATTTACACTAGCTGAGGATCTGCCTCCATTTATTTACCTGAAGCCTTTATGCAGAAAGTTATATATCTGTGTACCTGTGGGAATTCTTGGAAAGCTCCCATGATTTCCTGATTCCTGTCAGAGGAACCTCCAATAACAATCAAAGGCCTGAAACAAGCATAAAAAATATTTTATTTTTAAAAGCAAATTTTAAAAGAGCCCCAAAACAACAAAAAACACATCAAAAATCTGATTCTTAAGATATATATTTTAGGACCCAATCCTGCCTATCGCTTAATGCTTCTTACAGAGATACTATGCACCTTCAGTTTCCATTGACCTCAATAGGAGTAGAGGGACATCAGCACTTATATCAGACTCTAAACAGCATTCATTTGCCAAAGAGTAAACTTTTTAGTATCCTTTAGGATATTACAATTACATTTCTTCCACAGTGCACAGTCATTAGAATAAGGAATTTAGTTAAGTCTCCTTTCTCAAAGAGAGGTTAGAGATCTGCACTGAGTGTAGAGCCCTCTCCTGCACTGCAGATAAGTCATGCAGCAACAATTGGCCATACATTTTTCAGTGATGGCTATGCTTCTATCACATCAAATTTTTACAATGCACCTGAAGGAGAGAGAGATGAGCAACATTTTAACATGGCCATAGATGCCTATGTTATTAGTTTAGTTCTATATATAGTGAATGAGAGAGACAGAGTGTGTAGAAGAGAATGTTAATATGAGACATGGAATACATCTTCATGTGGGAAAGATTCTTAAAACCAGTGCTGTAAGTTATAAATGCCTTCCTCCCAGGAAGGACGAAAAGTAGTTCATTCAGTTTCTAGGTCAGTATGATACTTTATAAGCTGTGAAATGATGAGTTAATATGAGAAGGCCACTTAATCTGCTTTTTGAGTAAGGTTAACTCCAGCATAGCACTCCATTAGCTTTCCAGGATTTTTCTCCAAAAACATTTTCCTCTGTAAATCCTTTTTATTGATTGGAATATGCATAATAGGAGTACTTTAAAAGGCAAAACTAGAGATCCCCCAGTACATAACTCCAATCCTGGACACCACTGGGGACATTTGGATCTAAACCTTAATTTCACAAGCAAGCCACTTCTCTATAGTGAGACAAATTAAAACTTCTGATCCAAAAGTTTTGGAATGCTGACATTGGAACACTGTAGCTTGGTCTCATCTCGAATAAAAATTCCCATGGAAAACAGATCTGAAGCATACAAAACACCCACTTTTACCATTCTGGATATTTTATTTTGTTGGGTGGTGGTACTTTACTTTCCTCTGAGGCGTTAGATATAGGCTGACATCAGAAAAAGGACAACAACCTAGTTAAATCATTGGTCCACTTCAGGATGACAAGTCCTATGCCAATTCCATTTAGCTTTTCCAAATTTCATCTACTAAGAGGACTTTTGCAAAACAAAACACAGCCCTGAGAAACATTCCCCACCCCCCCAAATAAATTCATTGTACATTTCTACAGGCATACTCCCTTAAATGTTACCAATAGTAGCACTTACTACTGTGAGCAGCCTAGCCGCAGTCAAGAGCAGGTTAGGTAGGGAGAATATTGAAGTTAATGGAACTATTCACATTACTGAGTATTTTGCTCAGCAGTAAGTGTCTGTAGGATGAGACCTTTAGCTAAGCTGAAGAAACACTGATGCAACCACAGGTTACAGTACCATGATGAAGTGCTGCTCTTATCTGGAGTTTAATCTTCTAATTGTCATGAGCAATAATACAATCTTTCACGGCAGCTACACCATGATAAAACTATATGCACTCAAAATGATGCTGACAAAAGCAGGGAATACTGTAGATCATTTTTAATAATGGATTATATTTTTTCTGAATGGATGAAGAATGAAAGGTTTTCCTTCTTACAAGCATAATTTACAAGAGCTTCTTAAGCGTCTACTTTAATTGAGCTCACATAGCAATTAGTAACAGGGTAGCAGACTCTCAGAGGGTACATCTACACTGCAAAGAAACAAAAACCCCATGGCAGCGAGTCTCAGTGCTTGGATCAACTGACTCGGGCTCGTACTACAGGACTAAAGACAGCAGTGTAAACGTTCCCGTTTCGGCTGGAGCCCAGGCTCCAAAACTCAGTGAGGGGCAGAGGGTTCTTAAAGCCTGGTCTCCAGCCTGAGAAAGAACATCTACACTTCTTTTTTTATCCCCTTAGCACAAGCCCAACTCAGCTGACCCATGTCCGAGACTTGCTGTTGTGGGTTTTTTTTTTTTTTTTTTTTTTGGCAGAGTAGACGTACCCAGAGTGAAATCCTGGCCCACTGAAGTCAATGGGCTTTCAGTGGGGCCAAGATTTCACCTTCAGATGTTAAAACCTTGAAAGGTAAATACTGGCAAGTTGTGCTGGCAGATGGGTCCAGTTAATTCCAACCAGAGCATTAAAGGTATAGAAGAGTCACTGCTTGTTGCAGGAAATTAGGACAGAGAGGACCCCGGAGAGAAACCACAGAAACAGCCAAGCTCAGTGAGAAAAGCTTAGACTGAGGTTTAAGGTGTATTATTATTTCTGAGTTACTAACACTAAATTAATAAAATAATTCAGGGTCTGTATCTCTGCTGGAAAAAGGGATAGAGACTACATGTCTACACGATGGGCAATCTAGTGCCATCGCTATGCTGCTGTAATCCCATAGTGTGAACACAGACTACAGTGAAGTGTTTCCCCCCCGCATCTCTTTAAGAACTCCACCTCCCCAGTTGATAGTAGCACTCTTCCATTGACTTAGCTGTGTCTATATCAGGGGTTAGGTCGGCATAGCTAAGGCATTCAGGGATGTGGATTTTTCACCACTGAATGAATGCATCTATTTCCATGACACCTACTACGTGTAAGGGACAAAAACATAAACATCTTGGACTAACAGTTAGTCAATTAGCGTGTAGATTGATCTGATTCTCACGATGCTATCAAATCTTCTGTCAAGCTAGAGGATAATCCACTTTCCTCATCTTCTGCCAAGGCTTCAGATTTGTGCAAGATTAAATCAGGCACGCACAACCAGCCTCAGCCAAACTGGATTTTCAGAGGGAAAGTGCAAACATCAGCCAAATATGTCTTACAAATTAACCAAAGTGATATGAAAGCTTCTTCCTAGTGACCAAACTCATCAATTATTTAAAAGCAAAGTCACACCAGGATTTTTTTTGTTCAGGCAGTTTCATATATAACCAAGTATTAGTAGCCAATTCTTGTGTGACAAGCAGTTTGGACCCTATCCGATAAACTACAAAGTCTTCTCTCTATCAGGTGATTCTGTCAGCATATGCAAACACTGCTTCCTACATATGAAAATCTTCTAAAACCGTCACTATTTGCTCTTTGCCAGCCAACTGTTTATTAACTTTATGGTCTGGTGCATATGTACCTAGTGCTATGTGATCTTCTTCCGAAAATGTTTCACGTAACTCGCTCAGCAACTTTATTTTTATTCACAGGCCAATTAAAGTTGCCATATTGGTGCGAAGACTTGTGGGGGTAAACACTATTGCTGCTGCACTTTCATCTTCATTTAATTCAACATTTAACTGTTCAACAACACGCATCAAAAACCAAACATTTTGTTATTACATAGGCCAATTTGTTCACCTCTGAAGAGAGGCAGTCATTAACCCAAAAGCATTTGTAAGCTTCTTTTTGGATTCAGAGCTGCTTCTACCCACTGCACTCATCAACAGAATATCAGAAGACTGGTTACTACCACCTTGATTTTTACATGTATCCGGGTACATTACACAGTAAATAACTGGATTTTACAGAACATATGATGTAGCAAGGCAGGAGGATTTTCATCTCTGAAAATGAGAAAAACTAAACGAGATCAGTTGTACTGAAGAAAAATGAATTCACTTCTCATTTCCAATGACAGAAATTTTTTATTAAATATCAAAAAGGCAGAAATATCTGCAATGAAGAGCAATAAACCAAAAAAATCTGAATATCAGTTTGGACAATGATTGTGCTAATACTTAGAATTAGATAGAGGAAATGTAGTCACATTACCAGCAATTCATGTTCGCATTTGCCATTCCGCCCAGAGCATGTATGAGACCTGGACCAGAAACAACAAGACATACTCCTGGCCTAGAGGCAAAATAGATCAGAAGGAAAATGAAAAATACAGAACATCAAATACAGTACAAACAAGAATTAGAAAAATGCTCAACTTCAAGAATATTAAACTTTTAGAGAGCGACAGTCAAATTGCATCATATGGATGGATGAGCTTGGAGCCAGAGAGGCAGATTAGGAATCAAGGGCTATATCTACACTAGAAACGCTGCAGTGTAGACACTACAGCGACGGAAGGAGTTCTGTCGCAGTAGTAAATCCCCCTCTCTGAGAGGTGGTAGCTAGGAAGAATTCTTACGTTGACCTCGCACTCTCTATACTGGAGCTTGGGACAGGTTAACTACATCTCTCAGGGGTGTGAATTTTTCACACACCCCCCCCCGAGGGGTGTAGCTGCGTTAACCTAACTTTCTAGTGTAGACCAGCCCTAGGATTCATCTTTACCCAGATCCTCTTTATGAAAAACAAAACAAAACACGTGGACAAGGTATGAAAGTAGTTTTCTTCAGCTTTGCAACTTGTGCAGGCTGCACTTGTAGTTAGCTCAGGACCACATAACCTATGCCAGGGGTGGGCATACTACGGCCCACGGGCCAGATCCATCCCCTCAGGGCTTTGGATCTGGCCCTTGGGATTGCCCCCCCATGGTGTGGCAGGCTCCGCGCCGCTCTCAGAAGCTGCCGGCACCACATCCCTGCGGCCCGGATTGGGGGCGGCAAAGGGCTCCGTGTGTTGCCCTTGCCTCCAGGCACCGCCCCCCACAGCTCCCATTGGCCGGGAACAGGGAACTGCAGCCAATGGGAGCTTCAGCTGAGGTACCTGGAGGCATGGCAAGGGCAGCGCGTGGAGCCCTGTGGGTCCCTGTCCCGCACAGGGGCCGCACAGGGATGTGGTTCCAGCAGCTTCCTGGAGCCGTGCAGCGTGGGGCCAGGGCAGGCAGGCAGTGAGCCTGCCTTGGCCCCCGGTGAGCACTGCTGCTACCCCGGAGCCACTTTAGGTAAGCGGAGCCGGGCTAGAGCCTGCACCCAAACCCCTCCTACACCCCTACCCCCCAACTCCCTGCATCTCGCACCCTTCCTGCGCCACAGCTCCCTGCCCTGAGCCCCCTGCTGCACCCTGCACCGAGCCCCCATGCTCCCTGCACCCCAACTCCCTGCCCTGAGCCCCCACTGCACCCCACACCCCTCCTGCACCCCAGCCCCCTGCCCTGAGCTCCCTCCCACAGTCCACACTCCTCCTGCACCCCTGCCCTGAGCCCCCTCCTGCAGTCTGCGCCCCTCTTGCACTCCGCACCCCTCCGAACCCCAACCCCCTTCCCTGAGCCCTCTTATACACCCCACACCCCTCCTCTGCCCCAATCCCTTGCCCTGAGCTCATTCCTGCACACCGCACCCCCTCCCACACCCCGCACTCCCTCCTGTACCCCAACCCCCTGCCCTGCATACAATTTCCCCACCCAGATGTGGCCCTCGGCCCAAAAAGTTTGCCCACCTCTGACCTATGCCCTGGTGGTCAAAAAGCTCCATTACTGTGACTGCCTTTAACCACATCTGCTCCATCACTGGCAGCCTATTATTTGGAAGACAGTGGGAGGTTTAGTCCCTGGCTTGAGCTACCATGATCATACTGTGCTCACCCAGGGTGTCCTGCATTGGTTGCCTCTATTGGTTGATTTAAATTGACACTGCTGATATTTAATGATGTAGATCCAGGGAGTATTCGAGACATCCCCTTGAATCTCAGCCTGATGGGTTTGTGTGTTCAAGCCACCTTCTTTTTAAGATTCTCCATCACAGAACACTGAAATGTAAGTGAAGGATCTTAGGGTGAGGAATTTGCTGTCCCTGAAATCTGTCTCATTTCTTTTCACTTTTAAAATCCTAAATATTTTGTATTCTAGAAGATGTTTTGTTTAATTTCACCACTGCTAGCCATATATGAAAGAGAGAGAGAGAGAGAGAGAGACTTTTCCCTCTCCATTTTGCCTTCTCTCCCCATCTCTTTGTCAGATGTCCATGATTAAATTATATTTATTTTTTAAGATTTTAGGAGTTTTAAATGTATTTAAATTGTTTATTAAAATATACAGCACCCAGAGGACTTCAATAGAGTAGGAGGGTAGGATGTATACAGAGTACTGGGCCCTTTACAGAATAATTCATAATATATAAAGCTACATGAAGACAATATTAATACCGAACACTTAAAGGGACAGCGTCGACCTAAAAACATCATTTTGTCTGATTTTTTTTTAAGCCTACAGTTGTTAAAAGTAACAGACACTATAACTGGAAAAAGGAGTGTGTTTATTTTCTGCATTTTACAGCACTATGTCTAGTTGGTTTCACTTTTTCTCCTCTTATAAACAGTCCTCTAACTTTATACATATGTGTGTGGGGGGGGGGGGGGTCGGGGGGGCGGAGAATTGACACAACAGGGGACAGATTTTTTTTTTTTTTTTTTTAAAATAAGGAAACAATTATAAAAAACAGTGCAGAGGGATTCAGGAGCATCAACATAACATGAAAGCTACTATTAATTCATATTTGGTATTGATTAGATTTCAGGTTGACAGTGTCCCCTTAAACACTTTGGCCACATTTTCCATTCCACCTGAATCCTGCTCAATGATCAAGGGAAAGTGGCATTAAGATATCTTTGTGCTTCCCCTATTCTCAGCTCATCCTCAACATTAGTAAGAGCAGCTTCTAACTATACTTGGCTATAAGTTAACAGCCCTTAAGGGGCCATTCTTGTAGCACAGAATAGCTAGAGTATGGTAGCAATCTGGCCCTGCCCCCTACACCAGTGGCTATGGGGTTGTGGTGGGGAAGAGTCATCACAGAGCCATTACGCTGGCCTTATGCTAAGTTGGAACACTTTTTACGGCAGTGATAGAGTGGCCAGTTCCACTAGCTTTACAGACCCTTTACATGGCAAAACAGAAAACTGGGCTCTTTATTAAACATTTATTCAGAGAAGAAAAATCAAACTATCAATATTTCATGTCATATGTCTAACTCTGAAATGGACGAAGGTGTAGCAGATCTCCCATCCTCTGACAAAGACATAGCACACCTCCCATACTGCAGTAAACGGTGGTAGCTTTAGTTTTTTTATATGAGTGTCTTGGGCTTACGGTGTTGCATTAGTATTTGGAGGTTAAAGAGAAAGTAAAACTGAAGAAAAAGTTGTAAGAGTGGCAATGTTGTCTCTCTCCCAGTGAGACTTAACCACTCAATTTGTGCATGTCACTGTTCTTGCGTTGTGACTTACATCGACAGCAAAGCTGATGCAGCAGTGAACTGCTAACTGTAACTCTAGATTTATGTTCCAACTATCACAACAGCATCTCCATGCTATAACATGCAGCTTGCGTAAGGGCTAACCTTACACAGTTTTGAGTATAGAGCTTAATCATTCACTTAATATTTATTAATACAGCAGGGCTACGTGCCATGCATGTTCTAAATACTAGTTATGTTATTGTGCCCCTCTCCCAAACTGAAAAGAAATTCATTTGGCCAATTTTAACTTAGATGTAAGTTTTAAGAAACAAAATGTTGGTGGGTTTCTATACATGAAAATAACTGATTTAGTTACCTCAAATAAGACTAACTGAGATGGTGCATTTTTGAGCATATAGTTCATTTATCTGAAACTGTAAACTAATCTCACTTCCATTCCTCAATGGATAATTTAACTTCCTGAAGTCACTAGTGGCTAAATCTCAACTTAGGTTAAGGAAGTTAATAGATGCAAAATGATATACAGATATTTACACTCAATCTGTGTAAATATAGATACATCTATGCACTTCTCTTGTGTCATTACGAAGAGGCACCCTTTAGCTTTACAGTCTTACTCCATTTGCTTTAACTCATACATCATTTCCAAAAATAGAACTGAAAATGCCCTAGCTCAAACAATTCCCGTGTTTTATATAAAATAAATATGCAGCTTACCTTCCTGTCAGGTACCCAACAGCAGAGGCAGCATAGCAAGCCTATTGAAGAGCACACAAGGTTACTTACACATATCCACATTTCAGCTTCTCCACATACCAAAACTTTTAATCATAAAATTTAAATTAATTAGCAGCTTAAACATAAGAATTGTTCTGAATAATGGATCTTACACTAAGGTAACATCCCATAGCCATCCCTTCCAAAGGTTATGAGTAAGGGTGCATTGTATACAGTATTAAACAGGACACTCCCAAGGATCTGCAAATACCCTTTAGCTAGGGGTCTGTAGCCAAAGGCTGAGTGACTACACACTTTCGTGGAAACACAAAAACAAGCATCCTCCTTTTCCCTCCAGGCTCTTCTTCTGCATGCTCATTCATGTCATGGAGGTTGATGACATTTATTTTTTTCATCTCCTTTTTTTGTGTTCCCGCCTGCTATTGCGCCAGGATATTGCATCAATAGAATCTGTAAGATGGGTTTTAAAATAGGAGACTGAATGTGCTTCGGTCATTAAAATGATCACTTTTACCTAAAGGCTTAATCAGCTGAAAATGTTGGAAAACCTGTCTTTCCAAGTAAACTTCTACTGTCTTAGAGGCTAAGTGGTTGGCAGTGGGACATAAATAGGAGAGGGTATAAGTCATTCCAACTAGATATCGTTAGACTCCATGAGCCAAATTCAGAAATTATGTGTAAGGAGATTTAAATTACACATTGGTAAGCAGATACAAATCCAAGGGAGTGTAAATTACACAGAGAGGGCCAGAAGAGGGTGTAGGTTTCACAACTTAGACTCTGATGAATTTGGCCCAGTCTTTTGTGTACAGCAGTGCTCCCTGGGACAATGAGCCCAGAAAATTGTCAAACTGCCCCTCCTTATCCTCTGACTTTTTTTTGATGCCATGATAAATCTGGGCTCCTTTTGTATTTTTTTAAGTTGCTTTTCTGGCCACCGATTAACTGGTCATAGGGTAAACATCTGGAATTTACTATAATAGCAATAAGCATTTACATCTTGTTTTCCTTAATGCAGATTGAGGGAACTTGACAGAAAATAACTGTACAATATGTTCTACTGTTTGTACACTTTCACAAATCTTTTACAAGGAGATGAGAAAAACATAAATGAACTGTCATCTATTTCTTGAGTATTAATGTGACAAATTTCTTCCCCTTCTGCTGAAAACATGTCAATGTACAAATGTTTACAGATGACATTTGGAGTGGATGTTCCATGAACAAAGTTCTTTGTACCTCAGAGGCCAGGTGTCATGGCAACAACACATTTTCTAAATGAGTGGCAAAATAAAACAGCATGTAAAATACTACTTCAGATACAGCAATTGCCTTTAAAATCTTCACAGTTTTGCTTTTTCAAGTGGATAACGTTGCAGCACTACCTGTACCAAGTACAGGGTAATACTGTGAACATCATTGTGATGGCAATTGTAAAGATTTTATGGTGAACGCTGTACACAACTTAGTACAGGCCAAGGCACTTTCTCTTTCACAAAAACAAACAACCACCAGTGACTGCACTCCTGTTATATATTAACTTAAATATTAGAGCTGAACAAAATTTTTGCAACAAATAGTAAATTTGCAGAAACATGCACTTTTGGGGCAGCAAAACTATTCACAATTTGGGCCACATTCAGCAAATGGTTTCAGCTGAAAAAAATTGGAGTTTTTTATATGTTTTTTTTCGACCATATTGAAAACAAAACATTTTGACTTTTCATTTTGAAATTTAGCTATTTTTTAAAAGTGAAAAATTCCCCAAAATGATGGAGAGGCAGCAGGGCCAAATTTGAGTGGAATTGTGACCCCATATGGCAGGTTGCAACACCCAGAGGAGGGAGCCACTGATGCAGGTGAATGTGGGGTAGGTCGCTCTCCAACACCCCCTTCCCCACTACTGGGGCTACCCCTTTACACTAGGCTCAGAGAAGTTACTTCTGGGGGAGTTCTGTCTCACTGCACGTGCGCAGAATTCATGTTCCCTGCAGATTTCTTTGCTTCCCCACAGAAAAATGACTTCTGCCAGGGAAGCTGAAAAAGTGGTCACATGCCCCTTCCTGGCAGGATAGGCAGGTTGGTTCAGATACCCGGAGCAGCCAGTAGAGATGTAAATCACTCGGGGGGAGTGGGGGTGCGGGGGGGGGGGGGGGACAGGGAAGGGGGAGCTGGGCAGTCCTGTATGTGACAGACAGACAGACGGACACACTGTGTTCCTCTTGCTTGCTACTGCGACATGCTCAGTGTGGAGGGGCAGGGCTTCAGGGTGTTTCTGAGGTAGGTAGGTGTGGGACAGGTTCCGTCCCCTCAGGTAGAGCAGAATGTAGCAGGCTGCCTGCTTAGTGAATTATTCCCCTTGTCTTTGTGAATTCCCCCAGGAGTATAAAACAGGTGTAAAAGTTTTAAGGCTCCTTTACATTGTCAGAGTGCTGTAAGGACAGTAGAGCCTTATAAATGCTTATGGTGCTTCAGTGATTATAACTGGTTTAACTTTTTGGACTGAAAAAATTTCTTATCAAAATGTGCTCCATGAACTGTTTGCTAATTCCTTTTCTGGAGATGGTCAGTCGCCAATATAAATTGAGAGTTTGACTCCCCAGTCCTCACTTGCTCTTCAGTTGCCTGTGTTGTAACACTCAGCATACGGCTGCATGTATTTGTTGACTAATAACTAGAAATAAAGGGTTAAACCTATCTACATTACTATTAGGCACAGGGGTTTGGGGATTTCCTCCAATGCTCCCCACTTTCATTCTCCAACCATTGTATTGTAGTTTAAATAAATTACTAAAATAACTGGAACCAAAGTGATTATATTGCATTATTTTGATAAATAAAATATGCAGAATTTTAAAATAGTGTGTGCAGAATTTAATTTTTTGGTGCAGAATCCCCCAGGAGTAGAGAAGTGTCTGTTCGCCTAGGGCTCAATGATGGGTTAATCCAGTCCTGACGATTGCTCTCTATAAATAGATTGTGGGGTAAATAGGAGGCACAAGAACAAATGGGTATAAACTGACCATAAATAAGTTCAGGCTTGAAATTAGAAAAAGGTTTCTAACCATCACAGAAGTGAGCTTTTGGAACAGCCTTGCACTTGGAGTTGCTGGGGAAAACATCTTAATTAGTTTTAAGAGAAAGATGGACAATTAATTCCAATTAATAGTCTGGATTAATAGAGATTCCTTGAAATGAAAAAAAAAAAAAAACCCATAAAAAGAATCCAAGAAAAGGATCAAAGAAATTTCTTATACACTGATGCCATCTACAGAAACAGCAGAGAAACAGAAATCTATAGTGCCCGTATGAGAAGGGTCCAATAGAAATAAGAGGGTCAGCCCTCTTCAATAATTACTGAAAACCAGGTATAAAACTGAGGTCAGCAGGTGGGACCTCAGAGTTTTCTGAGCCCATCAAAGAAGATGTTGAACTCATAAAGAGCTACCAGACACTTGGACCAACCACGTGACCAGCTCTCCCCTATCCTAAGCATAACTAGGATTGAGCAGAAGTTGGAAGATTTCATTTTACTTCATGTTCTTTAGTATATAAGTAACTGAAAGGTACCTTGTTGAATCTGTACTCTTTCTAATGAGACCTGAAGGAACCAAATTTTGTATTTCAACTAAGTGATACTATACACTTGTTATTCCTTTGCAAAACAAAGTAAATTGGCCTTGGAGTGCCTCGAACAATAACTTTAGTCCATTACTTTTGATGTATTCAAATTAAATACCAGAAATAGCAGGGAGCACATTCATAAGAGTTCCTTAAATCAAGGTGCATCTTCATTCCCTGGAGATTCATTTAAACTGCAATAAATTTTAGAGAGATACTGAAGGACTGATAAGTGACGATTATAAGTAAATGTAATAAGAAATCTTGGTGATTTATGGTCTTCTATGATATAGCTGCTGGGCCCCATCGCTGGTCTATATTAATCACTTGCAAGACTGCATGTATATTTTGTGTTCAGTAAATGACTGGAACATTTGGTGTATCTAAACTTGAACTATTGATTATATACCCATATGAGTCTTGATGAATGAATACACTTGTTGATTGGCTAAGAATAACTAAAGTTTCCTGATTTGAGAAATACTGTCCAAGTTTCAAGTTGACCTGAGAAGAACCCAGTGTTAAAATTAGTAAGTTATCACTCTCTAAGCTGAATAAAAAGCAGTTATCCTAATTAAATACCATTCACATGTTGGCCTTAATATTTATTTAATTGGCAAATCTAATTTTTTGTTTTAGATTTCATCTTTAAAACCTAAGTGCCACCTGGGCAAAATCATTAAACTGACTCCCATTCATGCTTACGTGATACAGTTGCAATAAGCAAACAGGAATGTTTTGATGTGCTCCATTAATATGGCCGGTGCAAGAGGTCACTGGGACAGAACAAATATGCTACCAATGGAAAGAGAAATGTGACCCACCACTTAGTCATTTTTCTTAATCACATTGAAAACAAAGCTCAACTTAACATAGGATCAGATGTTCATCTATCGCCACCTCTACCAGAAAGGTATAGCAAGAGCTCAGAGAAGAGGAAATTTGAAATGATGGACATAACACTTTAAAAACATTTGAAAGAATAAGGAATTAATGATAACGGGATGGGGGCGGATAAAGAACAATGAATGAAGTTAAGAAAAGGAACATTTAGGCTAAATGTGAGCATAAACTGACAGTGAAATATGTAAGACTGCAGAAAGGTCTCCCAAAGGAAGTGGCTGAAGTCATCACCTAGTATGTTTAAAACAGTGCACAGAACGCTAGAAAATGTATTAGAGAGAACAATTGTGCACATACAGGGAGATGGAGTAAGTGACCTAATAAGTCTTTTTCATTTCTAATTTCTATTGATGGGACCCTGGAACACAAACTCCAGGAACACTCACCAATTTTATCGAAACTCCCAGTAAAACAAAGGTCACTTATGACTAAGGCTAAGATTTTGTCACAGATATTTTTAGTAAGAGTCACAAACAGGGCACAGGCAATAATGAAAAATTCACGGAAGCCCGTGACCGGTTGCGACATCCCCTCTGGTGTTATCTGGATTGGTGATCTGCTAGGTCACTCCAATCCTTGACTCTGGGAGCCAGCCTTACCCTACTCTGCTGTGAGCCCCCCCACTCCTGGGCTGTTCACGCACAGTCTCTGGCATGTAAGCTGCTCCTTGGACACTAGCCAATACCTCCAGCCCCCTAGGAGCCTCCATCTTGCAGTGTCCAGTTATGCCTGCTGGACACTGCAAGCTTATATGAGTTCATCAATTTAACAAAGAAATTAATATGTACCAGGCTTGTTATCCCAAAGGGAATCTCTGACACGCTTCAAACCAAACGCACGGCTTCAGGTGGAACAAACAGATTTATTAACTACAAAGATAGATTTTAAGTGGTATTAAGTGATAGGCAGAAAGTCCGAGTGGTTACCGAAAAGAAAATATAAGCATGCAGTCTAAACTCTCAAGCCTATTAGATTGGGCAACATCTAGACTAAGCATTTTTTCTCACCCCACTGGATATTACAGTCCTTAATATACAGGTTTGTTCCTTAAACCTGGGCCACTCTCCTCTGTTGGAGTCTTGTCTTCTTCTCAGTGTCTTAGTTGCTTGCAGCGAAGGTGGAGGGCAGGAGAAGGGCCCAGTACGCGTCCACTGTCTGTTTTATACCCTCAGTCCATGTGTTTGGGGAGCACAAGTCGAGGCATGTCTGGGGGGCACTGCTGAGTCTCTGCAGGGAAGGCTGAGCAATTTCACCTGCATGAGGCCACACCAGGGTATCATTGCATTTTGTAGTTCCCTTGCTGGACGATGGCTGTTGATGGGTTGTTTGACACCCCGCCTTGGCGTTGCTACTTTCCTTGCTGTTGATTCTGGGGAGCTAATATCTGGATGATTTCCCAACTTACAGCATGTTTTGGTGACCACCATACAATACAATTCTCATAACTTCATATGCATTAATGATACACATATATGGATAGAGAAATGATTTTCAGCAGATCATAACCTTCCCCCCCCCACCCCCGATACATGTAAAGCATGCCTTGTAAGGTAAGATCACGATCATATGAAAATGAGGAATATGGGGTTTACAATATGCTCCTCCAAGGTACAGAATGTCACACCAGTCTCTGAGTTTTACTAAAAATATCCATGACAAAATGGGGAGCCTAGGCATCTGCCAGTGGGCTGCGAGCTCCAGGGTCCCCCTCCGCTGGTGGCTCCAAGCTGTTGGGGTCCCCCTTGCTGCCCGTGGTGGTGGGGGTTCCCCACAGCTCCCTGCCTCAGCAGGCAACCCTGCAGCTCCCAGCCAGCTCTGGCTGAAGTCAGAGAGGTCTTTGGAAGTCACGGATTCCTTAACTTGTGACTAAATCGCAGCCTTACTTATGACCCCTACCTTAGCACTGATTAAAACTGCTGCAGGAGTTGGGAACTCCAACAAGTACAGAGCCTCAGGTTCCAGTCCTGCAGAACTCTTGAGTTCCAAAAGCATGAAGCTAAGCTTCTGTGCTACTGCACTCCTGTTGAGTTTGGGTACTCTATTGTAAGCTCTTGATTACCAAAATCATAGATTTTATGAGTGTTTCATGGGCACCTGAAAGGCATTTATAAAGCAGAGATTCAACTGTAAAACATATAGCTAATATGAAAAGAAAAGGAAGGATGACTAGTCCATAACATATTTACTTACAGCTTGTTCATTTCTCATTCCTATATATTTTATTCCAATTGCTTGGGCTGCAATTGCAATTTCAGTCACTGGAATACCAACAATACCAAACATATATTCAATGTTCTGAAATAAGAATTAAAAAAAACCTGAATTATTTCCAAAATTGATGCACAACGATCAGATCTCTGAAATTTCTTCTGTGTAATGTGCCTATCTTAAATCCTAAAAAAGTACACAATCACATAAAAACAAAGAGGTTGAAGTGCAATAATACCACATCAAGATCTCAAGAAAAAGATAGATATCACTTATGCATATTGCTTGTTCTCCAGTAGGATGTAATTACAATAGATCCTTACACTTTGGTCTTAAAAACCAAGGTTTCTATTATAAATATTTTCCTTTTAAACAATTAACTTTTCACCCCACCAAACTATATTTTAATTGGCATTTCAATAGTGATTCAAATATAAGATTACTAGCATGTTCTTAACAAATACAGTGGTCAATTGTGAATAAAAGTATAACAATAAAATTTATGGGGGAAAAACATCACCCCAGGCAAAACAGTAATACACAATCCAACCCTTGTGTATCCATATAGTCTAGGGTGGGAGAACAGTTTCAAGAGATTCCAGGTCTTGTACCAAATTGGTTATTTGTTTCCTCGGTAATAGATAAGAAAGTTCTTCTATCCTGTTATGTTTAGTCTAAAATTTAAAATCATTGTGTAGTCAGGCACAGATTTCCCTACTATAGAACTGAAGCCAAACACTGTGTGTTCTGGTTGGTTGACAAAGTCTCTCTCCCCTCCCCTTAGTGGGAAAAATGCATTGAGTAGGCCAACAAAAAGGCATCGAAGACTCTTTTATCTAAGGGCCCAGGCCAAGTGCTTGTGTCACAGTCAAACTACAGCAAGCAATGGATTCATAACAAAATCAAAATTAAAAATTGTAAGTGAACTAAGAAGAGAGGAGGATGGGTGTGCTAAACTGATAAAGATTGAAAAGATGGGGTGCAGGTAGTGCGGCTGAACTGATGGAGTGTTGCACTGATGGAGAACGAGGGCAGCTGAAATGATGGGGGGAGCAAAGGCTGAGTGGGGGTAAAATTAATTGCTGGACAAGGGATGGGTAGATGTGTGGTTGAGAGCTCCTTCAGGAGGGGCCAAAATCACCTTACTCAATGGATCTGGGCGAGTAAATAACACTACTTGTTCAAAAACCAGAAGAGAGACCAACACCCGCCCCCCTTCCCACAGCCTTTTTTTTTTTTTAAATAACCTCATGATTTTGTATCTCTTCAGAGGGTTTGACTCATTATTTTTGATCTCTTGTAGCTGGCAATACTGGCATTTCTCTGCTCCATCTCATTTGGGCTTCCCAGTGCACAGTATGTTAGGGAAGTATGATGGCTTTGCTGCAGATAGCAGGATACTTTACCTGGGATAAACTGATAACCAATGAACTAAGGGTATGCTCCTTTCCTGTAACCATTTATTTAATAATTAACTTAATAAGAGAGCCATAGTACAAATGTCATTAAGGTTTTTAGACAAACTGTCCCAACTTTGAGCTGTTTCAAATCAGGAGAGGATATGCAAGTTTGAAAACTATTATAAAATAATAGTAAGTATGATGATGAGGTAGGCGTTTAAACCAAGACCTGGTCTACACTACAGGGTGATGTGGTAACCTGCCTTGTTTCAACTTATCTGAGGAAGCATCTTCACTTAAATTTGGCTTCTGCTGACGTACATGCCTCACTAGCATGACTTAATAACACCACCTCCTCCAGCAGCATGGTCATGATAGATGTAATTAAGTTGATGCAGAGTTAACGTGGACCCTGTGTTACTTATGTCAACTGCTGCTGGCTTTTGGGAGCCATCCCACAATGCCCCACACTGAGAATGCAACTGATACAAGTGTTCCCACTGAGAACACACCCCACTGACAAAGGAGCCAAGTGTGCACATACAAGCAATTTAATAACAACAGTGGCTGTATGTTGATGCAAGTTAGGTCAACATCATTTTGTACTGTAGACATGGCCCCAGAGGCAGGGAGTGGGCAGGCTGATAATTCAAGAAAGCTGTACAACTGCCAGTAAAGGTCTCTCTGCATGAGAGCAAAAGAGCATTTCCAAGTTACATCAGCCTCTGGACAATGACACAGCCAGCTGAGATTATTTTAAACTGTGTATATACACAGACATTGAGAGGTTTTCAATCTAAACTAGATTACAGGAAAGGAGCATGCCCCTAGTTTGCTCGTTATGAGTTTATCCCTGGGTAAAGTATCGGGCTAACGGCAGCAAAGGCATGATACTTCCCTATTGTACTGTGAACGGGGAAGCCCAAATGGGACTGAGCAGAGGGATGCCAGTATTGCCAGCCGCAAGAGATCTAAGCTGATCAATGCCACACAAAACCTGCCTACCTGAACAACTCGGTTAAGGCACTGGACTGCTGCAGCCCCAGGGCTAGCTGCTCAATCTTTTTGTACCTCCATTACCCCAAGTTCACCAATGGTAAAATTATTTCCCTCCCACCCTTTGCTCCTCTCTCTGGACTGTCCGACTGCATTAGCCATGCACACGGTGCCTCGCTGTAATGCCAACACCACCTAGCTCCCTTGGTTACCTTCCATGCAGCCCCCTGGATATCTTCACGCCAGGGCGACGCACCTAGGCGAGGCTCTCAGCATGTAACTGGCTCCCAGGAGCTGGGCTGATGGGAACAGCTTTGCCACCATTCAAGCTCTTAGAGCACAGGGGTCTTCCCCAGCACCTGCCACTGTCTGCTGCCTAGGAGGTAGGTGATGGCACAACACATGTTCCTCCCACAGGGCCAACCGCTTGGGAGGGGAGAGCCGGTGGCTGGTTTCGAACCCAGATCAGTCAGGTGCCAGCGCGGAGCGCTAATTACTACACCACGCGATATGACCCTTCCCCCTTCCCGTAGGGGAAGTATTTCCGGTTACTGTCGGGGGTCAAGGCTCAGCCTGGAGCACTCTTACTTGTGTCTTTAGGGCCTCGGCGACGAGCTGAGCCCCACTCACACATCCTTCCTCCGCAGCGCCGTGGGGAGCCATTGCCGTCGTCCCGCTCGCTCAGAAGCGGTCCGCATTTAACACCAGCCCGCAAGCGCCCAGCAGCGCAAGGTCGCCCCCCGGGCCGAAGGTGCTGCAGCTTCCAACCAATCAGCAAAGTCTTTCGCTCTGATTGACACTTACGTGCAGTCAAGTGTGCACCACCCAGTGTGACGGTAAAAGGAAGCGGGAGAACAGCTGTTGGTTGGGAAGGATACGCTCCCACGCACGAGGCGGAGGCTTGAACCAAAGGCTGTCGATTGGATCGCAGCTGTATCGGAGCTGGCCAATCAGAGGCAGGGAAATTCTTGCCGCTAGCTGTAGGCGAGGGTATGAGAAAGGACCCTCCCCTCCCCGTGTTGCGGCAAGGAGGAGGGCAAGTAAAGAATGAAAGGCCACAGTCGCTTGCGTGAGAACGTGGGCAGCTCGAGCTCCGTGGAAGCCGACCAATGAGAGGAGCGGCGTGCCGCTCAACAGCGGACGCCGGGAGGGGGCTCGCGGGGAGGGGCTGCTCCTGAGGTGGTGGTGGCGACGGCGGAGGGGCGGGCCCGAGGGGAGGGGCTGCTCCTGAGGCGGCGGCGGAGCGGTGGGCCCGAGGGGAGGGGCTGCTCCTGAGGCGGCGGCGACGGCGGAGGGGCGGGGCTGCTCTTGAGGCGGCGGAGGGATTGGGCTGGTGGGAGGGCCGGGGACAGACCAGTCCTCAGCGCCCGCCCGCCCGCCCGCGGTCCGGCCTCGCCCAGGTGCGCGTTGCGGAGCCGAGTTTCCCGTGTGAACAGGGCCAGGCCGACCCGCCCTAAGTCACTGGTCGCAGCCGTGAGCAGGAAGCGATCTGCCCTGGGCCTGGGGCGGAGGGGCCGCGCTGAGAAACAGCCTGAGGTGAAGAGCTCCCTGCCCTCTTCCCCCGAGTCGTTCCAGGGAGGGAGTGGCCACGCTGCAATAACTGAGGGGCCGTGGCTGGCTCCAGGGCTGTAGTATTGCCCTGTGAGGAAGGTCTCAGAGCACTACACTGCTCCCTTTAGGGTCATGGGGCTCCACCGGCCTTGGCTGCACTTACAGATGTACAGCGCTGGGCGTTAAACCCGCCTTCTACAGCTGAGTAGGGAAAGCGCTGCAGTCTCCACGCTGCCAGCGCACTATCCTGGCCCCGTTTGCCGCCGCATTGGGAGCGGTGCATTATGGACAGCTATCCTAGCATTCAAGTGGCTGCAACGTGCTTTTCAAAGGGGGGTGGGGTGGAGTGTGACGGGGAGCGTGAGGGGAGAGAGTGGGTTTTTTTTGGGGGGGGTGAGAGTGTGTCAGCATGCTATCTTGTAAGTGCAGACCCCCTCCCTCCCCTGCCTCTCTGTCACTCACTGAAAGCAAATGGCAGCTGTTCCTCTTCTTTCTCATAGGTGAGATAAGCAGCTGCTAGCCAAAATGGACTCTAACCCCCCCCTTCCCCTCCCTTCAAGCAAACCTTAGCTGTCAGCACTCCAAATGGAGACACCCCCCCCCGCCTGCCTCTCACTCATTCAAAGCAAACAGTAGCTGTATGTGTTGTTTTGATAAGCAGCCCCTGAAACAGAGCTTTGAATGGCATCCACAGTTCACAACAAAACAAGAGAGGATGCGTCAGTTAAAAGGATTATCGGGTGTTTCCTGGGGTCAGTCAGTGCATAATATACTCCCCCTTTTACGCTGGAGCGTCTCAGCCAATGCGCAACAGCTGTTAATCATCTCAGAGAGGTGGAGTACCAGGAGCCCTGTAGCCCCAGAGACACAGCACTGTATATGCCTTGCCAGTGTGGACAGGGAGTGAGGTACAGCACTCTGCGTGGCTTTATTGCACTGTAACTTGCAAGTGTAGGGTTTTTTTTATTGCAGTGTTAACATACTCTTGGTGAGCAAGAGTGGCTAGGCTAATGTCAAGCCCCATAGCCATAGTCTAAATCTGCACTGCCCACTAAGCCTGGACTTTGATTCGGATTTGAACTCAAGCCCCTCTTCTGTCCACATACAAATCAATCTGGCTTGGGTTAGGAAGCACTCAGGACCCAAGTCCCAGCATCCTGCTAGAGGGGAGGGTCAGAGCCCAAGTCCCAGTCTGACTCAGGTCCCAAGACCTGTCATTTTCAATGTGGATACAGCTGCCGCTGCAGGCCCAATTCAGGTCAGTCTAGTGCAGTATGGATGTGTTAGCATGACTGAGACCCCCTAGGGCCAGCAACTGTAAACCCAGCTTTATAATGCAGTGTGGCTGCTTAAGCCTGGGCATGGAAACAAGCCTAAGTCCCACAGACCCAGGCTTAGTGTGAACTGTAGCCATATATACCCTTAGTGCCAGGATTCTGAAACTTCGTAGCCCCACGCCCCCCTTCTGACAAAAAAAATTGCTGTACAACCCCAGGAGGGGTCACTGAAGCCTAAGTCCGCCTGAGGCCCACGGCTCAGGCTAGCAGGCCAAATTCCAAGCCCAACGGCCCTGTGGTGGGGGCCAAAACTGAAGCCCAAGGGCTTCAGCCCCAGGCAGGGGGCCTATAACCTAAGCCCTGCCTCGCAGCCTGAAGCCCTCAGGTTTCAGCTGCAGGTGGTGGGGCTCAGACTTTAGCCTCAGCAAGTCTAAACCAGCCCTAGCAACTGCACTAAAATGGGGTCATGACCCACTTGCTTATGTACTGCTTCTCATGTTATTTACTCTCCTGCCTCACAGGGGTGCTGTAAAGATTAAGTGTTTTCCTTACATTATAGACGAGAAGATAGCCAGAAAGGGGCTTGCCTGAGGCCATCCAGCAAGTCAGTGGCAGATTCAAATTAGAACTCAGCTCTGCCAAAGTCCTAGTTCCTGTGTACATTTCTCCAGGCTATGCTGCTTGCCAGTCTTGGGGGCAGTAGGTGTGATAGACACACTAGAGAACATATATTACTGAGAGAACTCAGATTATAGGTACACTTGGGGTGCATTCCACTTCTACCAGAGGGTGCTATTGTGGGGATAGTGGAAGAGTTTGACAGGAAGAGAAAGATGTCATAAAAGAAAAGAATGGGCTCATTGATTCAGTCATAAGTTACTAATGTGGGTTTTACTTACTTTGCTGCAATACCGTCAAATTGCTACTAGCAAATATTTTAGCACCTAGAACATCAAAATTGTATTTTCCCCTTGGAGGAAACAGGAAGAAGGATAATCTATTTGAGAATACCAAGTGTAGAGAGAAAAAAATGCATGTAGTGTTTTTATGGGCAGCATATTTCTTTTTATGCCTATAATAAAAAGCAGTAATGTCAGTCTGAGCTACAGTCAGCATTTTTCCTAGCAGTTTATGAAAGAGTTCACTGAATCAAATGAGATTTAGTCTACATATATTATCTACTTAAAAAAAAAATCATGCAGGATGATTATACAAGTCCTCAGTCTGATTCTTCAGGAATTATCTATTTCTTTGTTCATGAACCCAGCCCTGTAAATGCAATGATAGTTGCACTGAGAGTTGGGTTGGACACTGAGCAAGGAAATTACTGCAGACATAAATGCAGTGGAAATGAACACAGTACTTTTGAACTGTGACCTGAAATAGATTAATGTGAATTTTAGAAGCAACACATTTATCCAGGAACATGGCAGGGGAAACCCGTTAGGTCCAGTATTGCTGAGAGTCTGAATTTAGATGTCACTGTTAATAAATCAGAGCTAAGAGTGTGAAAGTTTTAAACTGGGATGATTTGTTATTCAAATGTTTTGGTCTTGTCTGTTTCACTCTAGATTTATGGACAAAAGTCATGTTGGAAGCCTGCTGTACAGTTTTTCTTTTCCTTTTCTGCTATCAAGATGCCTCAGCAGAAGTTCACAGAGAAGGACATTATGTTGCTGCTGTGTACGAACATCGACCCAGACTGAGTCCTAACCCAGCAACCCTAACTGATCGACGCTCTGCATTAGAGTTGATGAGCAGAAACTTATATATATATGAAGAGCAAGTAATAGCTGCAGCCAAACAGGTCAGAAAATATGTCCACAGCTTAGTGGCCATTTTAAGTTCTATATAACAAGTTCTAATTATTGAGAACAGTCTTTTCAAATTTGGATGCCTAAAGTTAGACAACTAAACCTATATTTGGCACCTAAACAAGTGGCCTGGTTTTTGGAGATCCTGAACAGCCAGCAACTCTTATTAACTTAAGCACCTCTGAAAATCAGGCCACTTATGAAGGTGCTTAACTTCAGGTACTCAAGTTTTGGGGAAAAAAAGACTAATTATTATAGAAAAATGTGTCTTCCTTTTTTATTTAAGAATCCAGCACCGACCTGATCCCTTAATCAAAGAATCCTCTTAATGGAGGAGTGTCATGACAACAACTCTTCTCTTTCCTAGCTCTTCATTCAAACATCCCACAGAACATTACTTACTTCTTTTGTGGGGCACTGCACCCCTATTTTTAGGTTTGATTGTATAAATTGAACAGCTAGCCACAAATCCAGTACAGACTTTGAGTAAAATAGGAACAAGCACAGTGAACAGCATTATGTATTGCTGGGTGAGATAGATTTGAGATTGTTTTTTGTGCTCCTAGGGGAGAGGGGAGAGTGATGGAGTAGGTCTACTGCGTGGTGGGCAGGAACTAAATAAGTCAAGTGTCTTTCTGACAGTGCTTCCTTTATATACTGCTACTTACTTTTCAGAATGATCTGTAAAGCAGCATTAGACAGCAGCCTGAAGGAGAATCATCTGTACCTAGTATGGGACAGAAGGGGAAAGGGAAAGAAAAAACGGTCACTTACCTTTTGTAACTGTTGTTCTTTGAGAGGTTTTGCTCATGTCCATTCCATTCTAGGTGTGTGCGCGCCCAGGTGCACAGTTGTCGGAGATTTCTGCCTTAGCGGTATCCATAGGGTCGGCTGTGGTGCCCCTTTGAGTGCTGCGCTCATGCGTCTGTACCCCTAAGCACCGGGGAACCAGTGTGCTGCCCCCGCAACGGATTCGGCACCATGCTCTGACTGTGGTGCTGTGGCCAGTTTATCCAAGGTTGCCAGGGAAGGCTGGTGGGAGTAGGGGACTGGCATCACAGGCACTCCCCACGGGTTCCAGTCCAGCCACTGTGAGGGCCACTGCCCTTGCTGTGATGTAACCATGGCGGGTGCTGCACCGCTCTCCAGCGTTGGCGGTGAATCCTCCCTTCGAGGCGAAGGGCTGAACTCTTGGTCCGACAACTGTCCTTCCGGCGACCACGGTGGAGCTGTTGCGGTCTGAGTCTGCCTGCTGACTCTGGTCAGTGACTGGACAGGTGAGGCGAGGGTGAGTAATGATGCCTGCTGGAGGGACTGGGACCAGTACCATGATGGTGAATGGCCACTCCTGGTGGTATGGAGGCTGACGCTTGACTCTGGAGTCCCATGCCTGGTAGGTGGGGAGTGCGTCGAGGGCCTGGGTCTTCTAGCTGGAGAGCCAGGATATGGTCCCCGGGTCCGAGGATGTGGAGATAGAGATCTGCGCCTATGGTCCAGCAACTGGGGGTGCTGCACCATCCTCTGAGGCTGCACCATGAACGGCATGCCCTTAGGTGCCGGGGTCTTAGCCAAGTCCGCCACCTGGTGTGGCACCTATAGTACCAGTTGGCTCACTTGGTCTTTGGCTTTCCGGGGCCACCTCAGGCACTGATAGCTCTAGGAGAGGCCAGGGAACCCTGCCACTTCCTGAGTTTGGGGGTGGATCCCTGGCTGGGCTGGGGGTTCTGACGTCTGCTGAACCACCCTGAAGCGGGCGCAAGGCCTGACATAGGTCCTTTGCCCGAAGTCACCTTGTCCTTTGGTGCTGAGGGGCTCCTCTTCGTTTGCTGCTTCTTCAGCACTGGCGAAGGGGAATGGTGCTGGGCAGAGCCCAGTGCCAGGGGCGCGCGCCGCACCAAAGCAGAAGTACTCAGCGTGGGGTCCACAGTGGAGGGCTCCAACATGGGACGAAACGCAGCCTCCATGAGGAGCGCTCTCAAGCGGATATCCCGCTCCTGCGTTCGAGGTCAGAAGTTTTTACAAATCCGACACTTGCCTTTTCTGTGGAATTCCCCCAGGCACTTCAGGCAACTCTCATGGGGATCACTGATAGGCATTGGCTTGCTGCATGCCGAGCATAACTTGAAGCTGGGAGAGTCGGGCATGCCCCCACACGGGGATGAAGTTCCATCCGGGACTCTGAGTACAATAACGACAGGTTTCAGAGTAACAGCCGTGTTAGTCTGTATTCGCAAAAAGAAAAGGAGTACTTGTGGCACCTTAGAGACTAACCAATTTATTTGAGCATGAGCTTTCGTGAGCTACAGCTCATCTGATGAAGTGAGCTGTAGCTCACGAAAGCTCATGCTCAAATAAATTGGTTAGTCTCTAAGGTGCCACAAGTACTCCTTTTCTTTTTGAGTACAATAACCTAACTCTACTAAAGGCTAGCTCGCTACTTATAAACTACATACAGATAAGAGAACAAAAGGCTATAAGGAATCCCTAATGCTCTTGCAGTCTGCAAGACAAGGTGCTCCAACCAACCGTCACAGGTGGTAAAAAGGAACTGAGAGGATGTGGGATCAGTGGCACCTAATATACCGATGCATGAGCATGGTACCCAAGGGGGTGCCACAGCCAACCCTATGGAAACTGCTAAGGCAGAAATCTCTGACACGTGTGTGCACACACAACTAGAATGGAATCGATATGAGCAAGCACTTGAAAAAGAATGAAGTTACCAACAGTTTGTTTTGTTAGATAGAAACAGAGGGCCCAGGGTCTTGTACTAAAAGGGGTACATTCCTAGAAAGATTGCGTAAAGGTCCTTTCTGGCACACCCTGTGGAGCCATGACACAACCATCCTGAGTGTGAGCCAAGTTCAAGGAGCCAAGAAAACACACACACACAATCACCTTTTTAATATGTGCACAATCTACTGTGAATAGTGCCTTATTTTGGTAACTTATGGGTGGAGCATACTTTATGGGCAGAGTTTGAATGAGTACTGCCTTTTTTCCCCCCCTTAATTTGACCCGTTTCCACAGTGTAAGGTGGCTGCTGATGTATAGGTTAATGTGCATTTTAAAGTAAATAGTTTAAAATACTTTCTACAATGCTACCTAAAAAGGCAAGAAATGCTCCCTCTATATTATGGTCAACCCAACACACTCAAGCAACCCTTTCTTTTGTTTGTATGGAACCTCACCACCAAAAGAGATCCCATTTTGCTTTCTGTGTTAGCATTGGATCATTTTTCCCATGTATAATTTTTGGCTACAAGGTATGTGTTTGTTTTGCTTACAGGGTGCACAGATCATTGTATTTCCTGAAGATGGAATCCATGGCTTCAACTTCACCAGAGAGAGCATCTACCCTTATTTGGAGTTTGTTCCATGTCCCCAGTCTGTGAAATGGAATCCATGCAGAGAGCCACATCTGTTCAGCGATACAGAGGTATAGGTTTTAAAATTGCCTACTGTGGAAGTGTAGTGAACAACAGAGGATTTATACTCCAGGTGGAGAACAAACAGCAGGAGCCAAGGAGCTCTTAAAAATGCAATTAGCCCTAGTTTAAAGAAGTAACCAAGAAAATATTTCATAAGGACCAGACTGTGTTCCCAGTCACTCTCCATTTACCCTGGAGTAGCTCTGTTACCTTAAAGAATTATTCTGAATTTATAGCAGCGTAACTGAGATCAATATCTGGCCTTAAGTAAGCAAAACGGATTCCACATAGACAGTTTGTGAAAATTGTTACTGTGGCCTCTGGGTTTCTAAAGCAGCAAACTGTGAAACTTTGGTATCAATGTTTAATAGGATAGGAATGGTTTAATTTTTATTCCAACTAAAACAATAGTCATATGTAAGAGATGCATCGAGAGTTTCCCTCTAGACATTCTCATTATTTATGGTTTCACTGAAGGCAATTAACACACTAGATTAAACATTCCAATTCAGTGGTAGCATCAAGTGTTCTCTCACTCCTGTTTTTTAAAACTAAAGAACATTATCAGAATCACAAGAAATAGCTCAAATACTCAGATTTGTGTACAACAGATGGTTTGATTAACATGACTGGTTGCATAACCACATACAGAGTTGAAACCTGTTGATCCTATTCACACAAGTAACCACAATGGGCCACAATTCTTGGTATAATGCCACTGAAATTAATGGGGTTAGACCAAAGATAAAACTGACCAGTGACTTCAGTGGGACTACTCTGTTGGTAGAGGGAGCAGGATTTGGCCCACAGTTTACATTGGTGAGTGGATTTTCTGACTCACAAGAATCTTAAATTGTTTTGAAACTGGTTCTATGAACAAACAAAGATCAATTTAAAACTAATACGAAAATAGTATCTTCCCACTCAAGTAGTCCATTCTTGTATGAATACAGAGTTGTATCTGCCAACTTGAGTAACAAATATGTTTTAGCTGCTTTTGACTCCCATTAGCCCTGAAAGAATCAGCACTACAGAGCGAGCACATGTGCGCTGGATTTAATTGACATGTGCAACAGAATTACTAATTATGCTCCAACTGCACTACCAAATTCTGCCTTCAGTTACACTTGTGCAACCATGAAGAATTAATGGGGTTGCACAGGTGTTAATGAGGCAGAATTTGAAGACATGGCGAATTACAGGTATAACTGAGGGCATAATTTGCCCCACAGAATCTATTACTGGTGATACACGCAAGACGGAAAAGCATGAGGACTTCAGTAGCTCAGACATAGGTGAGAGGTTTATTGCCAGAATGGGTGGGTGAGATTCTGTGGCCTGCATTGTGCAGGAGGTCAGATGATCATAATGGTCCCTTCTGACCTTAATATCTATGAACCCAGCTTGACTTTCAGATCCCATGTAGAGTTTGCAGGGCTGGCAGCTAGAAAATTTTTTTTTTTTTTTACTTACAGACGTGGCAAATTTGAGATGAAGTCATTGAAATACACGTATGAGAACAAAGGATGTTTTTCTTTAAATATAAAATATTTAAAGATAGTGCCTAGTAGGGCCTGTTGTCTTCGAGGAGAGGAACAAAGCAAGCCAAAAACCTAGCTCATTCTGTTCCCAGCCATTAAGTTACTCATGTCATCCAACACAACTTTAGTGCAATAGATAAGCTTTTTACTGGTATTTTACTGAAGTTTAGTGTACAGAAAAAAAAGGTTAATATAAATAATCCAAACATTATTAAGTGGTAAGGATACATCTACAGGTATTTACCCCAAAACCGCCAATAAAAGACTTACAGACGAGAAGGAAACCTTTTCCTACAAGCATCACTACCAAGTATTATTTCCTTGGAACCAACTGGATGAAATTAAGGGCATTTATTTAAAGCTTTTCATGGCCAAAATAAAAGTCTCAGTAATAGTTTGTCTTTATTGCTTTGTCATTTTCCCATAATTAAAAACTAAGAACTACCAGTTCATTCCACTGCTGCCCTAAGTTCAGATTTGTCTTCTTCAGTTGCTTACAGTATTCAGTTATTTTGGGTCTGATGAGCCACTACACAACCTCCAATTGTACCAGCAAGCAATTGCAGGAGCAGATCCTCATAATTATGCTTCTCATAGCTGAGTGTACGTGCAAATCAGTTACACTGTCACAGAAGTGCTTTCATCTGGCCCTCATTATTTGCAGACATAATTGCACCCACAAAACTTGAGGCCATTTCTGAAAAATCAGGCCCTTAAAGTGTAAGGGAATGTTTTTTTCTTTTCAATGACTAAAACACTATTTAAGTGTTTCTAAATTGTTTTGGATATCGTGAGACATTCAAGTCAGAAATAATGTGCCTTTTGTATAGAAAGGACCTGCCCCAATCAATCAACAATTTCATCAAACACTTATATTTAATTTTTCCACAAACGCTGACATTTTTAATGTTTTTGCAAATACAGAGTGAATAATCTCAAGAGGTTTGAAATACACCATGTTTGATAAAATAATAAATATCCACACACCTAATAAAATGCTTACGTATTGCTAAACTGTTTCTCCAGGTTCTTCAGCGACTGAGCTGCATGGCACTGAGGAGCAAAATGTTCCTAGTGGCAAACATAGGAGCTAAGCAGCCCTGCGAGTATAAGGATCCTCTCTGCCCACCTGATGGGAGATACCAGTTTAATACTGATGTGGTATTCAACGCCAATGGTACTCTGGTAGCCAGATACCGCAAACAAAACCTGTATTTTGAATATGCTTTCAATACACCTCTAGAGGTTGATCATGTGCTTTTTGATACACCTTTTGCTGGCAAGTTTGGCATGTTCACTTGCTTTGATATGCTCTTCTATGAGCCTGCTGTAAGCCTGGTCAAGGAATACAATGTGAAGCAGGTTGTGTATCCGACTGCATGGATGAACCAGCTCCCACTTCTGTCTGCTGTAGAATTTCAACGAGCTTTTGCAACTGCTTTTAATATAAATGTTTTGGCAGCTAATATCCACCACCCTGCACTAGGTATGACAGGTAGTGGCATATACACACCATTAAAGTCTTTCATCTACCATGATATGGAAAGTCATGATGGGAAGCTTATAGTAGCAGAGATCTCTGTGATGACACCAGAGCATGAATCCCATCTGGAGAGCAATGCAAAACCTGGAAAGAGCATTGAATACCCCCACAACAATTTTGCAAGCCTTCACATGGATGATCAGGTTTGCAATAAGAAGGAACAAGAGGCCCACTGCTGGGTAGCAGAAAAAGACAAAGAAGAAGCCCCTCTGATATTTTACAGGGAGATGATGTATGACAATTTCACTTTGGTTCCTGTAAGGGGAACTAAAGGGGAGCTACAGGTTTGTGCTAACACCCTCTGTTGTTATTTAAGTTACCAGAGACCTACTATATCTGATGAATTGTATGCTTTGGGTGTCTTTGATGGGCTTCATACAGTCCATGGCACATACTATGTTCAGGTTTGTGCCTTAGTGAAGTGTGGTGGCCTCAGTTATAGCACCTGTGGGCAGGAGGTCACAGATGCCACTTCTTTGATAGATTTTCAGCTGGGGGGAAATTTTAGTACTTCCTATATCTTTCCTTTACTGCTGATGTCTGGTATTAACGTAGACTTCACTGATCACTTGGGTTGGAAAAACAACTACTATTTCATGAGTAAAAGTGGACCGGCCTCTGGTTTAGTGACAGCTGCTTTGTATGGACGATGGTACGAGAGAGACTAGTGCAGATTTGACCAGAAATCAAGCTAGGCTCCTAAAATAGATGCTGAACACCCACACCTTTTAGGACTTCAATTATGTATGCTTAGAACATGACTATTATTAGACTTACAAGTTTGAAAATATTGACCAAAGCTCTTTATCCAACAAATAGGTCACAATCCATGGTCTGTACCTTGCTAATATTTCAACTACCAGCAGCAATAAAACCACCTTATCCCTCAGGAAAAAAGGGTCAGCGTAAAGTGTGACAAGATGTTTTATGTTATGAAAATATAGTACTCAGTTGGACTCCATGCTCTGTTTTTAATCTTAAAAGGTGATAAAGAGGCAACTGTAAGTAATTCTTTGGGACCCCTTTATGTGTATCTTAAAATCTGAATATTCAGTTATAAAATAGCTTCCTACTTAGACTTTTGCCATTAATATTGATCATTCTACCTCTGGATTAAAAAAAACACTGCTATTCCTATTTTAACTTCTGCATAGATTATTGATGAGATCAATCTAGATGGAGATGACTAATAAAAATATGCCCTAAGCATGATGCATACGAAGTAAACCTGGTTATAAAAAGCAACTGCTCTAGATTTCTTAATGTTTGCTGATGGATACTGCAGCATTTAAGTTGTATTGTCTATCAAATATAAAAAGTAATGGCTGTCACTCAATCAAGTACGACTACGACTGAAAATCAGTTTCCACATGTAGGGTTCAGGAAACATACCAGAGCACTTAGTGTCTACGTTCCCTCCTGTGTCAGCCGAGTTGGCACAACAATAGTCCGTTGCACGCTCTGCTTCCTTCATAGCTGAGTGCCAAACTTGCCTGTCATGGGTCGTATCCTCTCAGGTCATTAAGTTCAGTCCCACAGACTGTGTGCCACTTGATGCAACCCTTGTAGTGGAGTTTGGAACGGCCAACCTTCCTACTACCTATTTTAAATTCACAGTACAGAACTCTCTTAGGCAGTCAGTTTGCTTCCACGCTGGCATGGCTTCCAGGCTTAGCATGGTTGTCATACGTAGTACTTCATTGTTGGTGATTTTATCAGACCATTTGATTCCCATTATACTGCATAGGTGACACGTTGCAGGCAGTTACGTTTTTGGATATGGCTACGAGTCTCTAACGAATATAGAAGACAAGGGAGCACAACAGCGCTGTAAACTTGGCACTTTGTGGACACTTTGACCCTTTCTGCCCTGCGCGCTCGCTGTCCCCCACCCCATCTTCTCCAGTCTTCTTTGTAGATGACTGAAAGCTGAGGCAGTTGAGTTTAAGTGTGCTGAAAGTTCTTTATCAATGCTGGTGTCATTGGTAACCATGCTACCTAGGTAGCAGAAGGACTTGACGTTGTTTAATTGGCAGCCATTCAATTTTATGTCTGTTAGTGATGGAAGTAATGGGTTTCTGCTAGGAGATGGTTGATACAGGATTTCTGTTTTCTTTACATTAGTACAAAGGTCATAAAGGGATAAAGCATGGGCAAAGGAATTCAGCAAATGTTATAGGTCATTTTCAGAAAGGGCAACAAATGCTGAGTCATCTGCATACAGTAGATCCTTTATTTCACTTTGCTGGGATTTGCTTTTAGCCCTCATTTAGTGGAGGTTTAGAAGTCTGCCACTGAATCATGTTGTTAAAGTGACACCTGTAGTGGTAAATACGTGCAGCGACTTCTAGTACTCCAACCAAGAACAAAGTAAATAATGTAGGGGAAAGATCACAGCCTTGTTTAATCCCATGGGCTACAGAAAGGGATCAGATGAGTCAGCACCCACTGATACAGGGGCCAGCATATTGTCATGGAAGCAGCATATGAGGTTGATTAGTTTGTCCGGTCAGCCAAACTTTGCGAGAAGGCACCAGACAGCAGAGGTCGACAAAGGCAGCATACAGGGGCATTATTTGTTCAGCAGCTTTCTTCTGTAACTGGTGTAGGGTAAATATCACATTGGCAGTGCTGCTTGACGAATGAAAATCACACTGGGATTCAGGGAGTACCTCATCTGCAAGAACCTAAAGCCTTTTCAGCAACTTACCAAGGATCTTACCAGCGATGGAGAGGAGTGAAGTGCCACAATAATTGCCACAATGTCTGTCTGTCCCCTTTACGCTTATAGATTGTAACTATTTTGGCATCTTAGAAATCCTGGGTTAAAACCACTTTTTCCCAGCAGAAAGTAAATAAGTCTAGGAAAGCTTTGTGGAGTGTAAGACTAACTTGTTTCAGCATGCCAGCTGGGATTTCACCAGCTCTAGCTGCCTTTGCTATTTCCATAAGTGCATTTTTAGTCTCCTCCAAAGTTGGTGGATATTCCAACTCAAATCAAACTGGTATTTGCTTGATTGAGCATGCTATTTGATCATTTGCACTCTACTCACAATTGAGGAGAGTCGCAAAATGTTCTTTACATCTTTTTAGTATCATACTGTGCTCAGTCAAGAGGGTACATTTTAAAAGCAAAAACTGTTAACTACAGCGTCCAGAACACACCACTATGTTCCCATTCGCTGACCTTCGCATTGTCACTAGTTTTGTCCCCCCCTCCCACTTTCAGGTCTGTTTGGTTCAGTTCCTCTCCCACAGGCTTTTGGCTGTTTAGCAGCAGGGAGCTTCTTTGTCTGCACGATGGCCTTGAGTGGCAGTTTCGCCCCTTATCTTCAAGCCTAGCTGAATCCTCGAGTTAACCCATTCCTTTCTTTCTCCCTCCCTCTTTGGCCTTTTGTAACCTGCAAAGGAATCTTCCACTCCACACTCACACCTTTCACGCTTCCCAAAATGCTTTGCAATGCCTGCAACAGCATTAGCAACATACAATGCTGATCTGCCTCCCCAGGGGACTCCCTGAGGGAGGGGGCCATTGGGTTGTGACAACTTCATTTCTGTTATAGTGGAATAGTTGACTTGCAGATTTGGTCTGATGGACGCTGGTGCAGTAGCGTGATGGTTGCTCACTTTATCTTTATTAAATAACTGCATATTGAGTGGCTAAGGAGATGGATGGCACACACAAGTCTAACAAGAGACTAGTGATTCCCAGACTTGATTTGGTCATATCAAAGAAGTACTGAGATGTGTGTGCTCACTCAAGGAGAGTTGAATACCTTGTGCCACTTGATTGTCATTTTATTTGCGAGCATAGGACAAGCCATGTGGATTTTGGCTAGATATCTGCTAGCACTAGCATAGAAAGTAAAGCGTGTACATGTATTGAAGGAATTAGAGAGGATGAATGAGGATCCTGCACTTTGAAAGACTCCATGTCAGGGTTTCAAAAAGGGTGATGGTCTCAAGAAAAATGTGAGTTTGTATCTGACACTTTGCACATCTCTGTGGTAATTATGTGGAATCCTTTACTCCCCAGTCTCTTGCAGTCTCCTTCAGGCTATACCCACAGAGATCCAGTACAGTATAGATGACAGCTACACAACAGAATTGTTTTTCCTGTAACATCTGTTTGCCATGTGTCTACCTCATTAGACGTAACATAGGTTATTTAAAAAAAGCTCTTACACCAAGAATTTGTTTAACATGCTCAGAAATGAGAAATAAGGTAAAAGCCACATCCTTTTGTGCTTCCTAAACCCTAGCCAGATGCTGAGTATGCACAGCTGTTTGTGTACAACACAGGAATAGTTTATGCTGTAAGGATGAAATCTAAAAAGGGAATGAATGTTGGGAGAATCCCAGCCTTAAGGGCTAAAAAACCAGTAACTTTGAATCAAGTCTTCTTTTTGGCCTGAGATAAAGTGTGTTTCCTCAAATCACACATTTCATATCTAATTTCAGCTGATGCAGTCAAGTATCAGCACAATCACACTACTATTTTAGCTCAGTTAATAATAGTGTTGCGCACTTAGTGTCTTTCTATCCAATAATTTCAGAACACTTTACAAACATGGAATTAAGTCTCAGCACCCATGTTAGGTAGGTAAGTAGCATTATACCCAATTGAGAAACTTGAGACACAAGGTTTTACGTAAGTTGTCTTAAGGCCTTGGCTTTGCTGCTTAAAAAGGGTACTTTTTTACCTCAGGATAACTAACATACACACATGAGGTATCCCAAGGTTAAAAAAAAAATTACAGTGAAGACCAGGCACTTTAGTTTCATTGCAAGATAAACAGCCCTATGTGCCCTACAGGCATTGACCTTTGTGAGTTTACCTCATAGTAAAATTCAAGTGCCTGGTCTTCACTGTGTTTTAAACTCAGGGTAACTTATATATGTTTGTTACTGTGAGGTAAATAATGTACCTTTTTAGTAATGAAGACAAAGCAGAAGATCATACAGCATTGTAAGTGATAGACATGGGAAGAACCAGTAGTCCACTTGAAACTCTCCCAGTCCCACTGTTCTAATCACTAAAAGTTTCATCTCCCTCTCAGTAAGTTTCTATTGTCACCTAACCTGAACTGGGCAGACAGTAGAGACTCTAGTGCCAGCAGCATGCAGATGAGACACAGCTCTACTCTCCTTTACCACATAGGAGAATACCACTACCATCAAGATGGCCCAGTGCTTGGACAGGATCAGTTCACAGGATGAAGAACAGCTGGTTGAAGCTGAACCCAAGCATAACAGAGGTTATCCTGGTGGACATAGGAAAGTATTCTGAAGAGTCTGCAGCTTGGTTTAATCTCCTTTGGTTGAAGATACACACCCATGATGGTGAATTCAATCCATAGTTTAGGAGTGCTCCCAGATTCCTCCCTGATGCTAAGCTCTCACATATAGCAGCATCCTCAAGTAACACTTTCTGTGATCTCTGGTTGGCTGAGACACTCCATCCCATCCTGGCAGTTGATGACCTGGCTTCAGTTATTCATGCCTCTGTCACTTCTTGCTTGGATTACAGCAGTGCAATATAGCTGGCCATGAAGCCTTCAGTGCTTAAGAAACACCAACTAGAATAGGAAGCTGCAGTGCATCCCCCCCAGCAACACAGGTATAACCATATCAAATCTATCCTCCCCTCCGTATTCTGGCTTCTTATAGAATATTGCATCGAGTTCAATGTCTTGATCCTTCAAGTATCAGAGGGGTAGCTGTGTTACATCCAACAAAGTGGGTATTCACCCACAAAAGCTTATGCTCCAATATGTCTGTTAGTCTATAAGGTGTCACAGGACTCTTTCCCACTTTTATCGACCCTTCAAGGCACTCCATGACCTGGGCCCAGGGTATCTAAAAGACTGACCAAATCCCTAGGATGAAGACCATGATCAGCAACTCTGTGCTTCTGGCTCAGTGGAACTCTCTATGATATAGGTAAAGCTCAGTTGTACAGGAGATGGAACTTCCTCAGGGGTCAGCACAAGACTAATGAACTCCCCCAGGAACTAAGGACTATCAAAAACCTCACCACCTTCTGCTCCAAGTAGAAGTCCCATTTCTTTCGCTTTGCCTTCTCTAACAAACATATAACAGTTTGTGGGCATTTGTGTGTATTTTATATTAATTTATTACCATTATAAATTCCAAAATAAAACACTCCATCTATATGCACACAAATCCCCATGGAAGAGGATGAGACAGATGTTAGTCATGATGCTTCATATACTACAGTGACGAGCACAGCATAGGAACTTATATAGAAAAGAACCAAATCTGTAACATTCCTTAGTATAATGGAAAATAAACTCTGATATGCTGTACAATGAACCATGCTAAAAGAAAAAAGTCTTCTTGTATTTTCTCAAATATGTGGGGCTGTACCGACATCAATTTGGAAACATTTGTCAATTTTTCCAAGCTTCTCTGGGAATGTTCGCTACTTTTTAAAAAAAGATTTTAGATTTGGGAATTAAACTAAACGTTATTTATGAATATCTCGATCAGTTTTCATCACCTTTAACAGTGAGAAAAGCCACATTTTGTGTGTCAAGCCACTAAGAATACTGAGCAGTTTTAAAACGTAATAAAAAAAAATCTAATTGAAGTATCCCCAGTGAGCCTGCTCAGCCCTGCCAAATTTTCCCAAGGTAACTACACCTCTGACCCCTTCATAGCCTCCTTGAGAGCACCCCATTCTTAGGTTTCAGGCCTTTAGCCATCATCTTTCTCTGAGCTGAACCCTGCAATGCTCTCCTTCCTGACCAGAGACTCAGGCTGCAGACTTGCAATTCACTGTGATTAGCTCAGTAAGTCTGACTAATTCAGTACCTGCAGTCTTGTTCTCTCAGGGGCAATGTCAGGGTTAACCAGTGACCAGCCAACTTTCATAAAACAGTCTTGTTTATTCAAAACAAAAGCACTAGGGAGAAACAAAAACAATAAGCAACTTATATGCAGGTGTAGCTAATGAGGCCGTCATCAGGGTCTCCAAGTGGAAGATGGATAGGATTGTAGTCCAGGCCTTTTTCACTGGGCCTGTCTCTCTTGGTCACAGTTTCATGTCAATTCTTGGCTTGAATGCCAGTTACCTGTCTCCTTACATCAGGATGTTTACTTTATACTTTCTCAAAAGTCCTTTATGTTCTTAGGCTTCTTGAACCAGGCCAAGCCAGAGCATGTGATTTCCCCAGGGGATGAAACTGCCACAGACTTGTTACCTGCATTAGGGATGTGCATTAATTACCCTCAGTGGTTTTAGTCCCTGTCAGAAGAATCATTTAGCTTGCCTGCTGAGCCAGAAATTCAATAATTAGCCAGCCCATAAAGATACACTTAACATTTATAAAATCAGTACAAGTCTTTGAATAGTCCCAGTGTCCATAGCATGTCAAATGCCCACGACAGGGACGCTCGTTAAAACCATCGTGAAGATATTGCCCTTCGGAGATTGATGTTTCAGAGCCCTAGCGTATCTCCTTTGTTTGTTTAAACTGTTCATAGATACAAAAGGTAATTTCACTCTTAGACTTCACTCTGTCATGTTTGTTGTCCAGGTATAAATAAGAGATTTGCTTGTCTCTTGCACCTGACCAATTAAGGGAAATTCACTTAGTTGTCCTTAGTGACTTGAATCTTGAGATAATTAGGAAATCTTGTTTAACTAATTCAATTCATTCTCAGTTGCCTAGAGAATAAAACTCCACACACTTCACCATTTGAGAGCCGACTTGTGATTTTTTTTATTGCACTTGCTTAAATCTGCACAGCAACTCATTTGGTATTTCAATTCACGCTTTAAGGGAGAAAAATGACTATTTAATGACACTGCAGTGATACTAATGTAGCTGGAAGAGCCCATGAGGCTGCATATTGTTAAGACTACTGTCTTTATAACGACTTATCCAAATGCTTCAAGGATTTTTCTTTCAACCAGGGTTTGAAATTGCTAAGAAATAAAAGCAAGCTTAGACTGTCAGCAGCTCCCTTCTGCATCACATAAAATGAACCAGAAGACACTAAAAGCTTGAACCACTTCAATTTAGTCTATGACAGACACATAATGCTGGGTCTGCACTCTCATCCCAAGGTAGTTAATTCATATCTTCTTGAAGGTACAGTCTTTAATCTTCTTCCCTCTCACTCTACAGTAATATTTTAAAGGTAAATTCTGAAGCCAAAAAATACCCCAGTGGAAGGATTTGTCCTTTACTGCTCCTGTCACATACAGAAAGGCAACTTCAAATTTGCTTTAAAAAGTTGACTTTCCAAATTGTTTTCTAAATCAGCAGCAGCAGCATCAGGCCCTTACATAAACTGCAGGGGGAGGGAATGCTCTTTCCTACACTGAAATATTAAACTAGGAATTGTCGTCATCCTCTCCCCCTCAGGCATGGAGAGAGCTGTAGTTCAGATGACCGTCATGGGTGTTATTACTATTCAGTTCCTCCAGCCAAAGGAGAGAACCTGATACTACCCCCAATGAAAAAAAAAGCAATGGAAAAAAACATTTGGTCCCATAGTAGAGCTCAAGATTAGGAAAGCCCATCTCATCATCATCTTATTATTTACAGAGTTAAATTTAGAATAACTTTTTCAAATAAATACAGTATCTTGTATTTAAATGTTTGAAAGTTGATTGCTCTTACAGTTAAAAAATCTGCTGTCAATTTGTTTAATAATGAATGGAATTGTCTTTATATTTTTTATAACTGAATAAGAATTATTCCATGATATTTAAGACCTTTGTTGTCAGCTTGTAAAAGACAGCCCTGTTTAATGAATTCCTTTTTTATATGATTTTGCACAAAATACTGGCTGTAGATTAACATTATTTTTGAATTCTGACTTGAGATCATTATTGCCCAACTATAGCATGTATTTCTGAAACAACTTATGGGATCAGACAGTTAAAATATCAGCAGAGAGGAATACAAGAGAGGAAGTATCACCAGTTGGAATAGCTATGATTTGGGAATTTAAATGAATCATGTAAGGCAAAGGTTTCAAAAACTAGAATAAGATAGATAGATAGCAGTTAGGCTTAGTGGTGCTGCTTAGTCATTCAAAGGTGCAGAGTCATCTTCATCAATCAAGCAAGGCACAAGGAGCATAGAAAAAAATGTATCCAGTTTTGAACTCACTTTCTATTTTAATATTTATTAGCTTGTGTCTTTTGATATTAAAATACATATTCCGCAACTTAAACCCAGACCTTTGGGATAGGGACAGAGTGGGACGACAGAAAGGTTGGATGGCTAATTAAATATATATAAGAGACTCTTCTGGGTTACTGGTTCAAATCCAGCCAAAACTGATAGCGGGTAAAAGTTGTTGCCATCCATGTCTGTGTGATGACAATATGTTAAATGACTTGGCCTTTAAATGTAATGGCAGATGTCCACATCACAAAAACCACCACACCACCGACACTCTTGTAGCCAGCGACAGCAGAGACTAATGGCAGAAAAAGCGGTTCTTGCAGGTAAGCACCTTCTTTGCTCTTAAATTAAATAAATAAAAGTAGTCCTGGCAGTTCAGGATTAAGGCAGACTAGTGGGAATACTTGCACGGCCATTCCCAGTATTGTACCAGTTCTACAGAGAAAAAGAGCACACAAGTCTCTAGGTCTGTCAAATTTTCACAGATCTAAAGACTCACTTTTTGCAGGATTGCAGGTTTAGACTTTAATATGTTTCAGAGTAACAGCCGTGTTAGTCAATATTCGCAAAAAGAAAAGGAGTACTTGTGGCACCTTAGAGACTAACCAATTTATTTGAGCATAAGCTTTCGTGAGCTACAGCTCACTTCATCGGATGAAGTGAGCTGTAGCTTACGAAAGCTTATGCTCAAATAAATTGGTTAGACTTTAATATGTAACTCACCAAGCAAACCAAGGAATCTGATAGTCAGTGTAGGAGACCGTGACCTTCAGCATTGTCAAAAACAATCTATGATTATGCATAGGAAGTTAGACTTACCACAGCTGCACACACAAGAGCAATTCTTTGTGCATTCTCCATTTCAGCTATAATGTTATCCCCCCCTTCCACTTGCCCATTGATTGATAGGTCAAACCCAGGAAAAGAAATCCTCTCCCAATAAAGAAACTCTGATAACAGAATGCTACCACTATTCTATCAAAAATACTAGTTCTAAAGAACAGTTTCAATATAAGTTTTTCTATGACTGGAACAAGAAATTTGTGTTTTGCTGGGTTATTGCATTATACATTCCATCCAAACTGCTAGAGTTTCTGGGATAAGACAAGCGGGGTATTTACATTTGAAAACAATTATTGGGCTGATGAATTTGAGAACAAGGGAACTATCTGAAAAGCTGGTATTTCATTGTGTTTGACCAACTGCTTTTGCAACAGGTTCATGACGACTTTGGAAAGCAATATTTTCTCATTATTAACGTGATCAGAATATCAAAATAATATGGCAACACTGTTCACCTTCTTCCCACAAGTTCACAGCTCCACCCTGCACAGCTACTTAGGAGCTGGCATAAAGGAAAAGACCACTGGGCCATTAAGATCCATAGCCAGCCTGACAGTATGGATTGGCCATTCTTTTGTGCCTACGTATGCAGTGCTATCCCATTACTTATATTACAGTAGCACCCAAAAATGTGTTTAGTGTTGTATAAACAAAAGGCAAGTCCCTTCTCTGAAAAGCTTACAGGTTAACACCCACCCTCCTCCCCCTCCCCCATTCCACAGACAAAAGGGAACAATATAAAGCAAAATGGTCAAGGCTGTGTTTGGACATATTTTGATAGTTTCATGTCTATATAGATGTTTGTGTTTTATAAACTATTCCCAGCTACTTAGCCATTAATTGATTAATTTCTGAAGTTGATCTTGTAGAGGATTTGAAGGCAGGGAAGGTAATGAGCTTGATGGACCTGTTCAGGAAGAATCTTCCAGGCTACACATTAGGCACAGAACAAAGTGCAGAGGTAGTTATATGAGACAGAGGGCATCATGGATGGCATCTGTGACAGAGCAGTGTTTGTATTTGTGTACTGGGGGCACAATAAGAGCCTAGAGTTCTGGTTGGGTAGACAGAGAGAAAAAGTTGGATCTTAGCAATGTTGTGGCATAAGCAGCAGCGAGATTTGGAAATGGCCTAGTTGTGAAGGGGAAAGGAAAAGGAGTCTGCCAAGACACCCATGTTACTTGGGTTCCTATACTGCCAAAGTCATTCATAAGTCTCAAATTTGGCCAGGCCATAGCTACCCATGATAAAGGACAAAAGTCAAAGGAGGAGAGCCAAGATTTTTCAAAAGTGACTATTGATTTTGAGTCCTGAACATGAGACACTTTGTAAGATCCTAATTTTCAGAAAAAGCATCCGTCCTCTGGAGATCAAGGCCTGATCTAAAATTGGGGACCCAAAAATGGTAGCACTACCACATTAAGTCAGTTTTGAAAAGCTTAGACAGAATAAACTTCACCAAAAATCACAGCGTTTTGTATTTTGGGTGCAAATTCCACATATGGTGTAACAGCAAAGAGGCTTTGATCTTGGCAAACAAAGCTCAAGCCAGAGACAACTACTGTAAACCCATCCTGGTTCCCCACCTTTTGTTTTTAAATTTTTTTTTCCACAAGAAAAAAAGGAACCCTCATGACTTCTTGGGGAATGAAAACTCTCACCAAGAATTCAGCCTCTGATCATTTGTGTTGCTGCATTGTATTTAAACTTTGTGATTTTTGGTAATTTTTGTTCAGTTGTTATCAGAGGTGGGTGTACAGCTGTAGGCAAAAGTCTCAAGTCATGAATTTTAAAAATGATGGTGCTTAAGACAAAAATCTAGCTTCATAATTTTAATGAAGGAATGATAAGAGTTAGGGAGATAATCCACACAAGCGGAATTCTCAGAGGTACAATGTAACCAGGAAATATACCTTTGTTAAAGGGTGTCAGAGTGAGAGAGAGAGAATTCCAATTCTATTCATACAATTCTGAGTTTTGAAGTAAAAACTTTTGGGTGGAGCGAAGCAGAAGAAGACAGAGAAAAAGTAACAAATACAGGGCCAGATCTTGTTAAGCCATACCCACGGGAACAGCTTTATTGATTTTAATGAGATTATGTATGTAAGGATTCCTTTGTACAGTCCACACACAACGGTCTGTGGGTGACAATTTCATTTGTCAAATGCAGCATCACTCTAAAGTCAAAGTTCCCCTGAGCCAACAGCTCATTGGGCTCTGTGGTTATGGCATGTCATTCAGTTCCCTCTTCTTAGCAAGGCAAATGTATTTGAGCAGCTGCAGTTTCCAATGGTCCACTGATAAAACAGAATGCAGACTAGCCTTGGTGATAATCCCAGAAGGCTTCTTGGGTAAAGCGTGCTATAATAATCATGTACCAGTAATATGTACATTGAGAAATTATATTAGCAAGACACAGTATGCAATGTTCTCTTCTGGAAAGAATTGCTTAATTTGTGGCAGGGTGTGCCAGGGCTGAGCCCCAGCACCTCTAGGCTTGGCAGTTCATAGCCCTGGCACCTCTGAGCTTGCCACATCAGTTATGAAAATAAAAAAATTGCTTAAACCCATGCACCTCATTTGTTACAAATTAAGTCTCCATTCAGACTATGAACTTTGGAAATAAGTTTGACCCAAACATAATTTAGTCTTGAGAAAAGAGCACTGAGGCAGGGACCTGATAAAAACAGTCTTCAAATATGTAAAGGGCTGTTATATAGAGGCCCGTGATCAACTGTCCACTGAAGGTAGGACAAGAAGTAATTATCTTAATCTGCAACTAGGGAGATTTAGGTTAGAAAGCAGGAAAAACTTTCTAACTATATGGGTCGTTAAGGGGTAGAGAATCCCCACACCTGCCAGTGTGGGTCTAGGTTACTTGGTCCTGCCTCATCACAGGTGGCTGGACTTGATGACTTCTCGAGGTCCCTTTCAGCCCAACATTTCTGTGATTGTAGAAGTTTGAAAAAGAGCATCCACAGGCAATCTTGTTTAATCTGTTATATATAAATGTGGAACTTTCTATTTCATGCCATTTCAATAGCAATCTATTCTTTAAACACATTTGCATGCCTTTTTTTTTTAAATACATTTTTTGGAATAAGACCATATTCTTGTAAATGGTGGGCCTGATTTGATGTTCATGTATACTAATGCACCTGTAAAGCCCTTTTACATGATCAGAGTGGTGAAAAGGGGCCTTTGTGAAAATGAGAATTAGACCAGATGGGTACACAACTCAAAAAAAATCTGTGGACACATTAACAGCTGGCTACAGCAGTTCAAGGTATACTGAGAGTTTGACATTGGAAAACATAATTGCAACTATACATACAAAATAATGGAGTCTAAATTAATTCTTACTATTCAAGAAAGTTTGGCATCATCATGGACATTTCTCTGAAAATATCTGCTCAATGTGAAACTGTCAAAAAAGTTCACAGACCGTTAGGAGCCATTAGGAAAGGGATAGATAAAACAGAAAATATGACACTATATACATATACGGTATGTCCAAACCATGAATACTGCATACAGTTTTGATAGCCCCATCTCAAAACACATATATTAGAATTTTAAAAGTACAGAGAAGTGTAACAGAAATTATTAGGGGAATGGAACAGCTTTTATGTGAGGAGAGATTTAAAAAACAGGGACTGTTCCTCTTAGAAAAGGGACAGCTAAGGGGGGATATGGTAAAGGTGTATACAATCATGAAAGGTGTAGAGAAAGTGTATAAGGAAATTTTATTTACCCATCACATAACACAAGAAACAGGGGTCACCCACTGAAATTAATAGGCAGCAGGCTTAAAAACAAACAAAAGGAAGTATTTCTTCACACAGCGCACAGTCAACCTGTGGAACTCATTGCCAAGGGATGTTGTGAAGGCCAAAAAAAGTATCACTGGATTCAAAAAAGAATTAGATAAGTTCATGGAGGATAGGTCCATCAATGGCTATTAGCCAAGATGTCAGGGACACAACCCCATGCGCTCTGGGTGTCCCAAGACCTCTGACTGCCAGAAGCTGAGACTGTATGACACAAGATGGATCACTCAATAATTGCCCTGGCTGTTCATTCCCACAAGCATCTGGGACCAGCCACTGTCAGAAAAACAGGACACTGGGTTAGGTGGACCTTTGGTCTGACCCAGGATAGCCATTCTTATGTTCATATTGGTGACTCACTGCAATTCTAAACTCAGATCATTTTTTAAAATCTTTATATAACAGCATTAAGGGCAGAGGCAGCTTAGACACAGAAATGGCAAGCTCACAAAGAACATTAATTAAAAAGAATACCATTCTAAGGAACAAAACAGACACAGGCTGCTTCCTCCAACCGTGAGCTGCAATGGAACAAGAGAAGAGGTTGGTGAGGGTTGTATTGATATTTTTTCTATTTCTCTTTAGTGCCTTTTTAAAAACAGAACAAAGTTAGCAATGCATTTAAACCAATAGGCTTCTTCGGGGGACCGATGACCTGCCCTAAGTGACCTAGTGTTCAACCTAGGAGCATTTCAAACTAGGTAATTGTCACCCATCCTATAAATTACTGTTTCTTTTCTCTGGGGGGTGGGATGGAGGACCCACACAGGCCAAGGTGACAGACCATCCTGAGATAAAATTATCACATCTTGAAGAGTTAAGAGCAGAAACATTTGCGAGTACAGATTGCAGCTGCATTCAGTATGACCTTCTCACTGTTCTTACGGAGCAGCAAAAACTGAAAAGCACCAGTAACTGAAATATCACAGAAGTTAGCTTTTAGACAACCAGCATGTAACCTAAATCAATTCTCTTCTTTGCAGTGTGGGGAAAACCTTGTCCCAACTGGTTCAAATCATATCATCATAGAAATTACCAGGTTACTGATAGGATGTAGTGAATCAAAAAGTGTGGCTAAACAATAAAGAACTCCAAAGAAGATTCAGAGGACAGTGTGGTAGAGAAAAAGCATGGACTCCCCAACTTTTTCTATAGTGTAGAAGGGTCATATATGCAATATGCTGTTTCAGTCATTAATCAATATTTATGAACTCCTAACAAGAAAGTGATGCTTACAAGACAATCTAGATTCTAAACAGTAATTAAATATCAATTAAGTCTTCCTTGTAAAGTGATTGTAAATCTGAAATTATTTACATGCACTTTGGAATTAAAAGGACAGCAAAGCCTTTGTAAAATAAATTTTATAAATTCTAATAGTTATTCAACAAAAGAATCTTTGTAATTACTGCTTCAGTATGGTACACAGATACAAATAAATTATTCATTAAATACAACTCACATCTGGGTTTTATTATACTCTGTAAAATATACAGGAATCTTGATGTACTGAAAGAGTGCAGGTAAATACAGTATTCAAGCAATCACTATTTCTATGTACATGCTCATTAATTCTTCAAAAAACCCACAAAATTATCAAATAGATCAAAATACTGTCCTGTGTTTCCTCACTTTATGTTCAGAAAACCAGCTGATAATTTACAATGGCATTAAGGTTTCCAGTTTCACAATACAAAAAAGGATAACAGGTAATTGGGATTCAGTTTATTTGTATTTTACCTGGACATGCAAGAATCCCTTGCATGTACGTAAGCAATGTCACTTTAAAAGTAATAGTTATAGTTAAAGCAGAACCCAATAAACTAAATACTCATTTAACAGACAAACTTTGAAGTCTTCCATTTTTCAGGCACCTTTTTTATTTTTTATTTTTTTTAAACAGTAGTCTGTTATAAATAAAAAGACTGAGGGCAAGTTTGTAGTACACTACAGGGGCCTGCATCGTCTATTGATTTTTTAAATGGAGAACACCACAGATATTTCTTCCTGAAGATCCAACATTCTACCTTTTGATAACAGGGAAACTTTCTTTTAAATTCATCTTCCTCCCACCCCCACTCAGAACTCCAGGATTTAAAAGAAATACAATATGGAGGCATAGACTTCATCTCACTTACAAACTTTATGATGTAAATAAGTGGGTGAATTGCTGATAAATCCATTCCCTAAAAACTTTCAGCCACAACAGGGTGTCAGGAGATTCCATTTAAATTTTTATGCAGTTTCATTTTCTCAGTAAATTACCCTTCATGTATTTAAATAAAAAATCTCAATTTAAAACCCAGAAGTTAAAAATCTAAAACTGTGCAACAATTACTGTTTCCATCCCACCCCTCCCCTTGTTTATTATACTGTACACGTTTCACCCTGACTGCACCTTGTTAGCTGGTTTTTTTTAAGCTTTATAAAAGTATGACAAGTTCATTTTTGTTTAATCTAAAAGAAAAAACAAAACTGAAAGATACATCTTCTTTCTTTCATGGTACATTTAATAGTGTCGGAAGGCTTTTAGATTATAAAAAAATCAACATTTAAAACCAAATCTAAGCTTCATTCCCAGAAATAATTAAGGTTTGGTTACGGCAACATCTCATTTAACCTATTCCAGTTTCCACAAAAGGTATTTAATTAAAAAAACTTTAAGTTATTTGGTCCTTTGGCAATTTGCTGCACACACAATGCCTACTGTACCAAACTCATTTATTGCCTTCAAAATGGTTTTAGTTTTATTGATTATAGTTAAATCTAGTGTCCTTTTTGTTGTACAATAGTGTTGTTCATTTACACAGACTAGGGTGCAGAGTCTGGAAAAGTTATTCCTGGCACCACAAACAAAATGGTAATGTACAATTAAATAAAACAGTTTTGACATTCTTAATTTTTTTTGCTGTAGATTCCAAGTATTTTTCAAGAATTTATGCTTCTTTTGCAAAACCTGCTTTTTAAAATCCTCCCAGTGTCACACACAGATCTTTCATATGCACCCACAATTAAAAAAAACCCCAAATCTTCTCGTAGGTCTGTCCTCTTTTGTAATTAAACACTGACTGCTTTTTTTCCAAAAGCACAATTCTGACCTTCAGATGACTGGGTTCACTCTTCAACCTCCAGATGAAGCTTCTTAATAGGTCTCAGAATCTGAGTCATTAAGCTCATCCTCTTCTGTATATGGGTAGCCATCTTCCCTGCCAATGTTGTTGAAACTACAATAAGAGCTATGTTCACTCCTCATGATTGGCAAGGAGTCAAACGTGACAGTTTTTGAGGTGTTGGTGTAATGATTAATGGCATTGAATGTAAGGGAAGGTAAAGTGCTGCTTGATGAAACAGGCATCATCGTGGCCAAAATTAGAGCTAGACAATCAGCCACATCCTTATTGGGAGCACAGGCCAAAGCTGGTGTGTAACCTAGAAATCAAAATAAAATCAAAACCTTTGTTTAAAAAATAGGAAGTGTACACATTCTTCAAGAGCATTCAATCAGACAGCTGTAAAAACGTTTAAATTGCTTAGTTCTGTTTAAAAAGGAACATAAAATTAAACAATTTAAAATTACAGTATCATTTATTTTTGTAAATTTTGCTGTTACAAAAGTATTACAATGTTTATCTGCTGATCACAGTCTATATAAACACACCTTAGCTAAACAGGTTACAATATATCATACAGGCAGCAGGGTTGAAGATCAGGAAGAAAGATAAAACCCTGTGAAATCAGAAGATTTGGGAGGGCAGGATTTGATCGTTTTATTAGGCAAAGTTAGGAATTTTTGGATCAGGGAGAAAAACTGGGATTTCAAGCAGCCAGGAAGTTAACTGAATGAAGACAGGTAATTCCTATTCCAGTTAACTAACTGCAACCAATAATTAATTTTGCAGGAAATCTATAGCCATTATAAAAACCAATTGAAAACATGTAAAGCTCCAGCATAAGGAATATCTGCACAGCTGTTAATTGCAGAATAAGCAGTCTTACTGAAATATTTGACCCAAGGCAAGTTGGCAAAACATTAGCGTGACCAGTGAAAGTGAGATGTTAATTTTTGTACTGGTATAATTTAAGCAATCTAGGTTTTGTTACTAAATAGCAATATAAAAAGGAGATAAACTAAGAAATGTCAACTGCATTACTGGGTTAGGACTTACAGTCTCCTTGCTTTAACTCAGTTCTATTTCAAACAGCACTATGTTGCACACTCAACGTTCCCGAGAATGCTGTACCAGCAGGGTCTACATGGACCAATTAATGCGCAACAACTTTAAATTCTAAAGCATACTAAGCCCATAATGTGTATTACCCCACCATGTAGATTATGATTTTAAGGAGAGTGGAGCTCCAATTTTGGCCCCCAAGTCAGCACTATCTCAATGAATAGAACTTCTTGTGGATATAGCACCCACAAAGCACTTTGATTTTTATCCACCCTGCCATTAATGGACCTATCCTCCATGAATCAATTTTCACTTATTTAATTTTTTTAATAAGCACTAATAAATTCCTAGGAAACCTTAAAATAAAAACTGAAAACAATGATTTAAAAAAATTTTTAAAAAATTTAAATCAGATTTTTTTGATAAAATGCTTTTTGAGGAAAAAACCTATCTAAAGATCCATGATAAGATCTTTGAACTATAATGTAATAGGGATTATAAATTCTAATGCTACAGTATGAGACAATATATTAATGTAATGTTTAAGAAAAGTTTTGTAAATGAGTTCCAATAGTTCATGGATTAGGGACCCAATTTTATGGGGTTCCAGGCGCTTCTGTATAGATTATTTAGGTTAATCTATTAGGTTAATCTTAAACCCAATGGGACTCAATATTTTCTAGACTGAGCACTATCAAAGATGCTTAGTTTTGCAGTTCTCAAACTGTGGATTTGTGTCTCCAGAGATAACATGCTTGTTAACAGCAAACATTTTTTTAAATAAATAATACATAGAGGTGAGAAATAACAGACCTCAACCCTACTGTCCCCTCTGCAAATTTGTGTACACAGAGTCAATCCCTTACCTCTCTCTAAAAGTACAAAGTTTCAAAAAGTTCAATGAATAGAAGGCGGAACAGATCTGGACAGTCGGGAGATAAACGTGAGAAGGGAGGGACAGGCAGAAGAAACAAAAGTGAAACTGTTTGAGCACAATATTCCAGAAATCTTTTGGTCTTTTTGAGTGTAGCCTTCACTGATTTGAGATCTACCATACCATTCTCTCACTAGAAGGGAAAACCTATAATGGCAGCAGGCCATAAGAGAGACCCAGTTTGGGAATATTTTAATGAAGTTCCTCTACCTGTGGGTAAGACAGGCATGCGTGAAAAATGCAAACAGTGCAACAAAGAAATGCAAGGCCGGGTTGGCCAAATGAAACAACATCATGAGAAGTGTTCCTTCTCAGGAGGAAGATGCGTTGAAGATGATGAAAGGAACATGTCTGAACACACAGGATCTTCAGGTTGGTAAACTTTTTTATTTCATACTTCTTTCTTAAGGACTGCCTGTCGTCCTTCTGGACTGTTCTTGGATTCTCATCTTTGAGCAAAAAATATAGCTGTTACTCTATGATACTATCATTTTAGATGCAGTTGTGATAAAAAATAGCTGAAATAGGCAGATCTTCCTTTTACAATTTCACCTTTAAAGTAGTACTGAGTGTCAGTGAATGCAATGAGTAATACTAAATAAGCAGTATGGTAATAATACTTAAATAACTGCATTGACTTATTTTGTTTAGGAAAATCCATCCTCAACATACAGGATTCTAAAGACTATCCACCTTCAAGATCACCATCATTTTCTATAGTTTCAGAGTTATCTGCCAATGATAGTGTTTCAGTCACATCATGTATGTCACATTGCCACAGTATATCATCTGTAGCAAAAAGAAAAAAAGTCTCCATCATCCAGAAACAACCATAGATAAGTTTGTGATAAGAACCAGCAGATTACAAAAAGAGGTAACTGATGAAAAAATTGTCCCGTTTGTTTATGCAACAAACTCTCCTTTCTGTATGATTGAGAACCCACACTTTAACAAAATGGTTCAGTCATTAAGACCAGAATGCAGTCCACCCAACAGAGCAGATTTCACAGGCAAATTACTGGATAACGTGTATGAAAGAGAAATTGAGCAGTGTGCGAGAGGTCTAGAGGGTGAAATTGTTAACCTGAATCTTGATGGGTGGAGCAATGTCCACAATGATCCTGTTGTATGTGCTTGTGTGACAACAGAAGAAAGGAATGTCTTCCCTACAGAAACAATTGATACATCAGGAAATGCACACACAGCAGAATGCTTACAAAAGTAGCAGTAAAAGCTATAACAAACTGAAAAAAAATTCAAATGTCTAGTATGCAGCTTGGTCACAGACAATGCTGCAAATGAATCCAAGATGAGAAGAAATTTAGAAGAGAGTCCCAAGCTAATAACATACAATTGCAGTGCTCATTTGATGCACCTCCTAGCCAAAGACTGCCGTGTTCCAGAAATAAAGGCTAATGTTGTTGAAATTGCAAAATACTTCTGTAACAACTACTTTGCAGCAGCTGCTCTGAAAAAAGTGGGAGGAACCAAGCTAAACCTCCCACAAGACGTGCGATAGAATTCAGTAGTGGACTGTTTTGAGCACTATATCAAGAACTGGCCTAATCTGATGACAGTGTGAACAAAATCGGGAAAAAACAGATGCACTGTCACAACCAAAGTTCTCAACATTGGGATTAAGAGAAATGTTGAACACATGCTGAGTACCCTGAAGCCTATTTCTGTAGCCTTGAACAAAACGCAGGGAAATAAATAGCTGTTTTGTTGCTGATGCTGTTGAAATCTGGAAGGAACTGAGTGAGATCTTAAAAAGAGAAATATGCAATGACAGAGTTAAATTACAAGCATTAAAAAAGAATGGGACAAGCACTATCTCCCATAAAGCTCATTTTCTTGCACATATTCTCAATACTCTGTACCAGGGTAAACCTTAACTGCTGAAGAAGAGGAGATGGCTATGACATGGACATCCAGCAATCATCCCTCCATAACGGCAACTATAATAAACTTCAGAGCTAAGGGTGAACCATTCAAGAAACAGATGTTTGCTGATGCTGTTTTAAAGAAAGTCACACCAGTGAACTGGTGGAAGTCACTTAAGCACTTGGATTCAGAGACTGTTGAAGCGATAATCTCACTTAACAGCAGTAGCTTCTTCTGCCGATGTAGAAAGAATATTTTCTTCCTTTGGACTAATTCATTCCAAATTGAGAAATCGTTTGGAACCTGAAAAAGCAGGAAAGCTTGTTTTTCTTTTTCAGATTATGAACAAACAGGGAAATGAAGGTGAAGACTATTGAGTTAGCTGCATTAGCCAATATTTTAAGCTTCTCATGTTGACCTGGCTCACAGTTTATTTAATTTTTGTTTTTTTAAAGAAAATATTTCATTTAACTATTTTAGTTAAAAACAAATTTTAAAAAACTTGAATGTTTAAATTCAAAAATTCATATGCTTGTTTTGTTAAAATATTATGTTTGCTGTTGAAGAAAAAAACCAGAATACATAATGTTGTTTAATAAAATAAAACAATTAAAATGTCTGTCTGGTGAGGTTCTCCTCCTAATACAGCATGGCAAGAAAATCCTCCAAATATTGATGATTAACCTGTTGAATTGGAGATAGTTCACCTCCCAATGACTTCATAAATATCTGCTTCAATTACCTTTGGGAAATGAAATAACCAATCATTCATTTTCTGATATAGCTGTAAAACTACTCTGAAAAGTTTTCAAAATAAATTACTTTAAAATATACAGTGTGTACCTTCTAAAAATGAAACCTACATCTATCTCTGAGTTGTGAAGAATATGTATTAAGGTTACAACAACCAACAAGAATGCACTTTTATGTAGAAATCCACGATTAAATCGAGTCTTCCTGACTAGTGATTTAAATCAAATCCACCCTGATCAATGGCAATTAGCCACGATGGGCAGGGATGGTGTCCCTAGCCTCTGCTTGCCAGAACCTAGGAATTGGTGATGGGGACGGATCACTTGATGATAACCTGTTCTGTTCATTCCCTCTGAAGCACCTGGCATTGGCCACTGTCGGAAGACAGGATACTGGGCTAGATGGACCTTTGGTCTGACCCAGCATGGCAATTCTTATGTTCTTAGGTGCAAAATATTAACTTCACAGTTTTCTGAGTAAATATCAGGATTAACAGGGGGACGGACGGGAGGGCAGAAAAGAACTAATAGAGAAAAGTAAGTAAAAGTGGTTTAATATTGTGGTTTCTTTCACAAACTGTACATTAACAGTACATACACATATGCATGTCTGCACATGTGCATCTTCCATTACATTGCCTTACTTTAACAGATAGCCTCACATTTCCCCTTAGACTAATTTATTAACAAACACATCTAACTAATATAACTTATTAGATTTTCTTAACATAATCAGTATTTTCAGGTACATGAGTGGTCCAAAATTCTAGTGAACATCAGTAAAAACCAAACAGCAGCTTTTTAAAACCTGGGAATATTTTGGTAAAAATTGTTAAAAACTGAAGAAAGGGCCTTAACTATTAATTTAAAAAACACTGTAAATAAAACAAAACTTTAAAGGAAAGCCATGTGTTTGATTTGTATCCAACCAATTAAAGTGTCATCAAGGAGGTAATTTTTATTTTATCAGCATATACTCTATATGCTAAGGAATTGTTTTTGTTGTAAAAGTAGATCCAGTTGCTCAAGGTTTTTAAGGAAACCTCAACAATTGTTATTGTCTGTTCAACTGATGTACATTAGGTAACTGCGCAGACAACTAACAAACTTGTCACAAAATAATATTTACATGGGATAATATTAAGGAAGAACAGCTAATGGGGGGAAGAAGAGCTTGTATTAAAATTATTTATTTGCTGAGTATAGACATTGTGCACGACACTGTACAGAACAGAGTAAGACAGTTCCTTCCCCAAGGAGCATACAATCTAAGCCCTGGTCTACACTATGAGTTTAGGTCGAATTTAGCAGTGTTAGATCGATTTAACCCTGCATCTGTCCACACAACACAGCCATTTTTGTCGACCTAATAGGCTCTTAAAATCTATTTCTGTACTTATCCCTAACGAGGGGATTAGCGCTGAAATCGACAATGCCGGGTCGAATTTGGGATAGTGTGGATGCAATTTGATGGTATTGGCCTCCGGGAGCTATCCAGGAGTGCTCCATTGTGACTGCTCTGGACAGCGCTCTCAACTCAGATGCACTGGCCAGGTAGACAGGAAAAGCCCCGCAAACTTTTGAATTTCATTTCCTGTTTGACCACCGTGGCAAGCTGATCAGCACAGGTGACCGTGCAGATCTCATCAGCAGAGGTGACTATGGAGTCCCAGAATCGCAAAAGAGCTCCAGCATGACTGAATGGAAGGTACTGGATCTGATCACTGTATGGGGAGACAAATCCCTGCTATCAGAACTCTGTTCCAAAAGACTAAATGCCAAAATATTTGTAAAAATCTCCAAGGGCATGAAGGACAAAGGCTATAACAGGGACCCACAGCAGTGCCACGAGAAACTTAAGGAGCTCAGGCAAGTCTACCAAAAAACCCAAGAGGCAAACGCCCGCTCGGGGTCAGAGACCCAGACATGCTGCTTCTATGATGAGCTGCACGCAATTTTAGGAGGTGCCCCTACAACTATCCCACACCTGTACGAGGACTTCTGCAAGGGAGTCTCACGGAACAGGGATGAAGATTTGGGGGACGAGGAAGATGATGAGGAGGGGGAGGTTGAAGATAGTGCACACCAGGCAAGCGGAGAAACCGTTCATCACCCTGGAGCCAATACCCTCCCAACCCAGGCTCCCGGACCTTGAAGGCGGAGAAGGCACCTCTGGTGCGTGTACCTTTGTAAATATAATACACGGTTTAAAAGCAAGCGTGTTTAATGATTAATTTGCCCTGAAGACTTGGGATGCATTCGTGGCCAGTACAGCTACTGGAAAAGTCCCCTCCAGGGACATCTCAATGAAGCTCTCCTAGAGGTACTCCCAAAGCCTTTGCAAAAGGTTTCCGGGGAGGGCAGCCTTACTGCGTCCTCCATGGTAGGATGCTTTACCACGCGAGGTCAGTAGCACGTAGTCTGGAATCATTGCATAAGAAAGCATGGCAACGTGTGGTCCTGGTGTTTGCTGGCATTCAAGCAACACCCGTTCTTTATCTCTGTGTTATCCTCAGGGGAGTGATATCATTCACGGTTACCTGGTTGAAATAGGGGAATTTTATTAAGGGGACATTCAGAGGTGGCCGTTCCTGCTGGGCTGTTTGCCTGTGGCTGAAAAGAAATCATCCCTGCTGTTAGCCACGTGGTGGGGGAAGCAGTGAATCTATCATCCCAGAGAATTGGGTGTGTGTGTGTGGGGGTGGTTAGTTGGGTTTGTGCTGCATGTTAACCCGAAAACATCAGTCCCTCCTTTTAAATAGCCAATGTGTCTTTCAGTTTTACTCTCCCTTTTTTTCCTCCCGTAGCTGCAAATGTTTCAACACTGCCACTAACATCTCCATCCCAGAGGCTAGTGCAGATAAGAAGGCCAAAAAAACCGCACTCGTAATGAAATGTTCTCTGAGCTCATGCAGCCCTCCCGCACTGAAAGAGCCCCGCAGAATGCATGGAGGCAAACAATGTCAGATTCCAGGTAAGCACAAAATGAACATGAGTACAGGAGGGACGTGCGAGAGGATAGATGGCTGGAGCAACAGGAGAGGTGGCGGCAGCGTGATGAGAGGAGGCAGGATGCAATGCTGAGGCTACTGGAGGATGAAACTGACATGCTCCGGCATAGGGTTGAGGTGCAGGAAAGGCACAGACGGCCACTGCAGCCCCTGTATAATCAACCACCCTTCTCCCCAAGTTCCATAGCCTCCTCACCCAGATGCCCAAGAACACGGGGGGCGGGGGTGGTGGCTCCAGGCACCCAACCACTCCACCTGAGAGGACTGCCCAAGCAACAGAAGGCTGGCATTCAATAAGTTTTGAAGTGCAGTGTGGCCTTGTCCTTCCCTCCTCCCCCACCCAATCTGGTGCTTCCCTCCTCCTGGGCTACCTTGGCAGCTATCCCCCTATTTGTGTGATGAATTAATAAAGAATGCATAAATTTGAAACAATGACTTTATTGCCTCTGCAAGTGGTGGTCGAAGGGGAAGGGGAGGGCGGTTGACTTACAGGGAAGTCGAGTGAACCAAGGGGGCGGGTTTTCATCAAGGAGAAACAAACAGAACTGTCACACTGTAGCCTGGTCAGCCATTAAACTAGCTTTCAAAGCTTCTCTGATGCGCAGCGTGCCCTGCTTTGCTCCTCTAATCGCCCTGGTGTCTGGCTGCACGTAATCAGCGGCCAGGCCATTTGCCTGAACTTCCCACCCCGCCATAAATGTCTCACCCCTTACTCTCACAGATATTGTAGAACACACAGCAAGCAGTAATAACAATGGGAATATTGGTTTCGCTGAGGTCTAACCGAGTGAGTAAACTGTGCCAGCGAGCTTTTAAATGTCCAAATGCACATTCTGCCACCATTCTGCACTTGCTCAACCTATAGTTGAACAGCTCCTGACTACTGTCCAGGCTGCCTGTGTATGGCTTCATGAGCCATGGCATTCAGGGGTAGGCTGGGTCCCCCAAGGATAACTATAGGCATTTCAACATCCCCAATGGTTATTTTCTGGTCTGGAAAGTAAGTCCCTTGCAGCAGCTGTTCATACACACCAGAGTTCCTGAAGATGCAAGCGTCACGTACCTTTCCCAGCCATCCCACGTTGATGTCTGTGAAACGTCCCTTGTGATCCACCAGTGCTTGCACTACCATTGAAAAGTACCCCTTGCGGTTTATGTACTGGCTGCCTTGGCGCTCCGGTCCCAAGATAGGGATATGTGTTCCATCTATCGCCCCACCACAGGTTAGGGAATCCCATTGCAGCAAAGCCATCCACTATGACCTGCACGTTTCCCAGAGTAACTACCCTTGATAGCAGCTCAGTGATTGCGTTGCCTACTTGGATCGCAGCAGCCCCCACAGTAGATCTGCCCACTCCAAACTGATTCCCGACTGACTGGTAGCTGTCTGGCGTTGCAAGCTTCAAAAGCGCTATCGCCCTCACATCTCAGCTGTGAGGGCCGTTCTAATCTTGGTATTCTGGGGCTTCAGGGCACGGGAAAGCAAGTCACGAAGTTCCATGAAAGTGCCCTTACGTATGTGAAAGTTTCACAGCCACTGGGAATTGTCCAAGACCTGCAACACTATGCGGTCCCACCAGTCTGTGCTTGTTTCCCGGGCGCAGAATCGGCGTTCCATGGCATGAGCCTGCCCCATTGCCACCAGAATAGCCAAATTGCCGGAGCCCGTGCTTTGAGAGAAGTCTGTGTCCATGTCCTCATCGCTCTCGTCACCGCGCTGCCATAGCCTCCTCGCCTGCTTTTGCAGGTTCTGGTTCTGCATATACTGCATGATAATGCGCGAGGTATTTACAGTGCTCATAACTACCACGGTGATCTGAGCGGGCTCCATGCTTGCCGTGGTGTGGCGTCTGCAGGAGAGCAGAGTTGCAGGGGAAGCGGTGGTTGGATGGCCAGTTTTGCAGACCTACTGCACCGTCTGCTGCCAGGACACAACAGCTGAGCGGGCTGCACGCTTGCCGTGATATGGCGAGACAAGAGCAGCCAAGGAGAGTTGCAGCGGAAGCGGCAGATGACGATGGTCATACAGAGGACCTGCGAGACCACCAGGAGAGCAGAGTGGCAGCGGAAGCGGTAGTTGGATGACAACGGTTTGCAGCCCTACTGCACTGTCTGCTGAAAGCAGTATGGCGCCCGCACGGAAAAAAGGTGCGAAACGATTGTCTGCCATTGCTTTCACAGAGGGAGGGGTGACTGACGACGTACCCAAAACCACCCACGACAATGTTTTTGCCCCATCAGGGAGCTCAACCCAGAATTCCAATGGGTGGCAGAGACTGCGGGAACTGTGGGATAGCTACTCACAGTGTAGCATTCCAAAAGTCGATGCTAGCCTCAGTACTGTGGCCGCACTCTGCCGACTTAATGTGCTTAGTGGGGGACACACAATTGACAATTAAAATCGCTTCCTAAAAAATTGACTTCTATAAATTCGACCTAATTTCGTAGCATAGACATACCCTAAGAAAAAAGTTCAAAAAGCACCAGCTGACCGGGATGTTCAACAGTGCAGCACATTTTGTTTTTAGTGTTAATAACAAATCATAGCACCTACAGGTTAAAGAGAACAATGACAGTCTTTACAGGAGATGTGCATTTTGAGGAGGATTCAAAGGAAAGGGCTTTTAGAGACTGCTACTCTGGGATGAAGAGGGCATTTCAGGCAGATAGGGCAGAACAGAAAAAGGCTCACTATTCATACTCAATGCACAGAACTCCAGATAACATTTATCAATGCTGCAGATCTCTTGTGAAGGTGACAAGTAAAACAGATTTGTTTACACTGATCATGTGTGTCATTATTTCTACTATTTGTGCACTATGGTGAAATTAATGCAAAGAAGGAAGAAATTCAGAGTACTGATTGCTTTTTATTGTTGAAATTTTTAAGACATGCTACTTGTTAATGCTCTGTTGACCAGTGTTATCTGGAACATGACATCCCAGATGGGCATTAAATGCTGAAAAAATAAAACTACTGGCCAGTCTGAACATTAAACAAATTATTTACATTTAATAATTACTTTAAAAGTACCATTTATAATAATTGTACACTCTTCAGGCTTGAGTTTCTGTCTTGCACCAGCTAGGAGAGATCTCTAACACACTCTATGTTTAAATATACCTAAAAGATTAAGTGACTGCTTGCCTCAAGAAGGGACAATGGACATCTGTGCCCTCAACCATCAGTTCTAATACAGCACTTTTCATCCATAAATCTTTACAAAGGTGGCAAATATTACCCACATTTTACAGATAGGGAAACTGAGGCACCGGGAGGTGACATCACCCAGCAAACCACCAGTGGCAGGCAGAGGAATAGAACTCAGGTCTTGAGTCCCAGTCCAGTGCCCCCCCTGAGAAATTTAAAAATCTCCAGTACTACAAGTGAAGACAGCTGAATACAATAAGCTCAATGAAATTTCATAAAAGTGAACCAAACAAGATTCCTCCCACTCTGAGGGGAAAAAGCAAGACACATTATTCATATTCTACTCATCAATAAAAAGGATTATTGAGAGAGGATTGAGAGAGAGCTACAATGCCTCAAGCATACCCACAGAGGCATTCTAAACAAATTTAAACAGAGCATGGGAAGAGCTGTGACATAACCAGATTTTGCAGCACTGACATGACAATCAATCACTGTGGAAATACAGAGTCCAGAAAATGATGTTTAGCAGAAGTAGAGAACTCATGTAGATGTTCTGCACACCTGAAGTCTGAAACTGGCTGCTATCACTAGTATACTATTGATCAAAGGCACCTTTAATATGATAAGTTAAAGGCAGTTTAGCTAAAGTTATGTAGTCTTGCAAACAATTTTTGAAGGTTTCCTTAGACCAGGGGTGGGCAAACTTTTTGGCCTGAGGACCACATCGGAGTGCGAAATTGTATGGAGAGCCAGATAAGGAAGGCTGTGCCTCCCCAAACAGCCTGGCCCCTCCCACTTCCCACCCCCCTCAGAACCTCCCACCCATCCAACCCCCTCCCCCCCCCACTCCTTGTCCCCTGACCGCCCGCCCAGGACTCCACCCCCTATATAACCCTCCCCCCGCTCCCAGTCCCCTGACTGCCCCCCACCCAGAACCTCTGCCCTATCCAACCTCCCCCCATTCCCCGTCCCCTGACTGCCCCCTCCCAGGACCCCCCGCCCCTAACTGCCCCCCCCCCCAGAACCCCACCCCCTATCCAACCACCTCCTGCTCCCTGACTGCCCCCCAGGACCTCCTGCCCCTTATCCAACCTCCCGGCCCCCTTACCATGCCGCTCAGAGCAGCATGTCTGGGAGCTGCGCCAGAGCCAGACACGCTGCCCTGCATGAGCGTGCAGCAGCATAACTGCGGGGAAGGGGGGGGGGACAGCAGGGGAGGGGCCGGGGGCTAGCCTCCCAGGCCAGAAGCTCAGGGGCCGGGCAGGACAGTCCCGCAGGCAGGATATGGCCCGCGGGCTGTAGTTTGCCCGCCTCTGTCTTAGACCAAAACTTCTTAATGTTGTGGTGCCAAATGAAGGAAAAAACTCGATAAACTTATGGCTGGGTAGCATTTGCCTGATCCAATAAAATTCAATAGACCTTTTCAAATTTACTTCATGACAAAGAGCTTCACGAAGACAGACGTGGAAGCAGAGGAAAATTATTGAATGATTAAAGTGATAACAGATGAAATTTAGGATTAATTTCCACCATGACTTGTACCTAAAACTTAGTACAATCATTAATATCAAGTGAATTTAATCCTAAGAGATAAAGTTGAAGCTAGGAATAAAAGTTTAAAATTAAAATATGTGGTCACAAGAATCAAGTGGCTCAAAAAGAGGTTTTATCAGCTAAGGATATTAATTGCCCATGATACTGGAGGTTATTACTAAGAAGATTTTTAACAGAGTTTTTCAACAATTCTCTCATAAATTGGAAGGTGGCGGGCTAAACTGAAGTAGGTCTATCTTTTCCATATTCATAAAAAGCCAAATTTCTGTTAAATGAACACAGTTACTGTCTGTAACCTAGACAGGCCAGCACAGAAGATATTCCAGCAGTTTTTGCTGGAAGTCCATGTAATGATCCACTTACATTGATAAAACAGTCACCATGCCAAGAATTATAGATCTCACACCTGCAAAGGTTTTTGTTGTTCCGATGACACTTTTTGTACCAAGGTAAAGAAAAGGCTGCAGTAGTAATGAATCCTTTCTGTTTTCTCCTTCCCACCAAACCTATCGTGACTTCTATAATCCTGAACTGGATTTATCAATCTCTTAAAAAAGGCCAAGACAGATATGAAATGTGTGCTCTGTCAACTAAAAGCATCATCATCTTGCTAGCTCACATCCTAAGCTGACATGGCCATGCCAAAGACAAAGTCAGTTTGTATTCATAATGGACATCCAGGGCTGCTGAAAACAAAGAAATCAAACTGTCGCTATAAAGAAAAACTAGAAACCCAAATGATAACTAAATTAGACAAAACCAACAGGTCCTTTTAATTTAAAATTAAAAGTTAAAAAAGTTCACATGCTACATTTACCTCTGAGTCCCTCTGACAATTGTATGATTTTTACTAAAATGTTTCTCTCTCCTGTTGCAGTGTGAAAGATCCTCACAAACAGGGGGACTGACTGACTACATAGGGGAAACTGATCAGACAAATAGTCTGTCAAATTCACAAGCTACACAAACCAAGCTACACAAACTAACCCCACCCCAAATATTTTACCCTTCTAATCTCTTTTCGTTTTAGAGATCTACTGATGTGGCAACCACTACCTACGATAAATAATGACAGGTTTCAGAGTAACAGCCGTGTTAGTCTGTGTTCGCAAAAAGAAAAGGAGTACTTGTGGCACCTTAGAGACTAACCAATTTATTTGAGCATAAGCTTTCGTGAGCTACAGCTCACTTCATCGGATGATAAATAACGTTTCAGATAGATTAAGCAGTGAAATATAGAAACATAATGGGAAGTTACAAGAGAAAGAAACAGCTTAAAAAGTGATTGGAACTATAAATTTCACAGGCATTTCTGTTGAAAAAAGCAGCAACCACTCAAAATCACTTTCCATGCTGGGAAATAAAACAGCACAAGGACTACAAAGCTTTTCAGACAGGAGAAAAGAAAGTGACAGTTGATGGTGTTAAATTCCATTATGTCCCAACAAAGCGCACAATTTCACCTTTGAGATGAGACAGTTCTGTTTCCTTGCTTCTATGTACTGCAAAGCTCTTACAAGCCAGAGGCTTGAGACCCAAAAACTGGGATCTATGGTACATACTTACCTTTAGAAATTTATACTCAAAAGATTTTAGTTAACTGCATGCCTATTAAACCCAAGTCACTAATGTCCAAAAGTAAGAGTATACTCTGATACTGTGTTCTTATGATAGTTTCCAATATTGCTAAAATGATTGTATTTACACCTAATATAATCAGACTGCAATGCGAAATCAGTTATTTGCGTGTGATAACCTGCATTAATGTTCCAAACTTAATCAGGCTCTTCCATTTCCCCTGCTTTGCTAATCTGACCCAGCATCCACATGTCCCATTCTTAGAAGAAAGCATTCCATCATATAACCAATATAAAACTTAAGAAAGTTTACCACTTCACAAATCAAGAGCATAAACTACTGTTTCTTACTGGAAAACAAGGTGAATTTTATTCTTACCATTTTCATCTACAGCAAGTACACTTGCTCCCTTGCCTAAAAGTTCTTGAACTACAACTGTTAATCCATTTCGAGCAGCAACATGCAGAGGTCTGTGAAGACAAACAAACCTGGTTATAGAAGAAGCCTCAAAACAAGATACAAAAGAATATTTTAGGGATCAAGTGCCCATCCGTATTTACAACCACACTATGTATAGCCTTTATTTGTTCTGTTCCTTAACTTCTTATACAATGTAAAATTAAAAAAAAAAAATTTTCATTTAAAAGTAAAAAAAGAAAAAATGTAAAGCCGAATACTCATTATTCCTCTTAACAGCAAAGAACATTTCTGCAGTAAAAATTATGTACTAGTAATACTTGTTCCTTTTTATGACATATGACATTGTGAGGGAATAACTCTTCATCTGGCATGCCTTATGGTAACAAAAATATTAAAAAGCACTTGTTAAAAGGGCAGCAACAAACGTTCCCCTTTAGTGTTATTATAGCAGCTAGTTGTGTCCATAATTAAAATAACTAATCTTTCACTGCAATCTGAAAGTCAATTGCAGCACATCTGGGGAATTATGCAGGTCAATGGCAATTGTCTTTTATTAGAATACCACTAGCAAGATGCTAGTCATATTCTATTATATAGAATAGTTAAAATCAATATTCCCCCAATTTTTTACAAACATGTGTGGAATTAATTTTGTGCGTGCACAAATATGGAGGTTAGGAGATATGGGGGTGGGACCGAGGGGCTCGAAGTGTGGGAAGAGGTTCAGGGCTGGGTAGAGGGTTGGTGTGCAGGCCCTACCATTTGTATTCAAGTGGTTTGCATGTGAGGTGCTGAGTCGGCATACCTTGGTTATGTAGAGTGCGATATTTTTCAAAAGCAGTCAACATTGGCTTAACTCTGCTCCCACTGAAGTTTTTCCATTGACTCCAGTGAAGGAGAGATAAGCAAACACCAAGTGCTTCCAGAAACTTTAATCCTTACTTCCTCAAATGCAGGTTTACTAAACACAAATTGGAGTAATTATAATTTTAAAAGAACTCTGTCATATCTCCCACACTGAAGCCGATCATTTAAAAAAAAATAACCCAAACACTGGTGTTTGCTTTTTAAGTCTTTAAAGATATATGTATAGAAGTTCATAATATTTGCTGTTACTTTAAACTAGCTTATCTCTACCAAATCTTTCTTCTTCTATTTGAAAACACAGCTGTGTGCTATCACCTGCTTTTCCTAATGAAGCTACATTTTATCAAAGGTTCTCTGTTAACCAGCTTGCTTGACTGGGCATTCATACTTTTGAGGTCAGGATGTACTCAGGGACAGAGCATTGCTGATGTAAAACCAGCAGAGGGAGCTAAATTACTTTTCAGGGTAGTGTAAACCTGGTAATAGGTTTTTACTACAGCTGGTCAAAATTTTTCACGCAAATATTTGAAAAGCCCTTTTTCTTGAAATTTTGACAAACAGGAATAAAACTGTGCAGAAATTCTTAGTTTTCCCCACCCCGGCCCAAAATGTTTTTTACTGGCTTGTTTTTATACAAGACTTGCGTGCATTTGGTCTGTGATGGTATACGGAATTTTGATTGATTACTTAATAGAAATCTTTAAGACAGAGTACATTCCCAACCAAATTTAAGGTAGCACAGATTTTTGTGCTCACACTAGTTTTGCATCAGAAGTAGTCATTTAAATTACACATACTCTCTGTGCTGGTAAAAAGTGGAAACAGTTGTTACAATTAAACTGCAACTAGTGGTACAAAACCATATAAACCTTGCTGTGTACACTCTTTTGCACTCTTTTGCAGTTCTTTTCTAGTAGATAGCAGAGATGATTCCCTTTGTAATTAGTGATCTTAAATAGGTTCTAATCTTTTAACCATTAGTAATCCCAGCACCCTTTCCCAGGAGCGTGATAGTCTTAAGAGCCAAGTTTTTTCCTTACTTAACCTACTGTGAAACTAGATAAAGTGAATGCATTGCTGCCCGACCTGCTGCAGCAGGGGATAGGTACCTCTCCCCTGCCGCAGCAGCTCCAGGGCCGGGGCTGTGGGAGAGGTGCTTCTCCCCCTCTGCAGCCCTGCATACCCCAAGTAACTACCTCTGTGTGTCCCTTGGTACCCTGAGCTTAGAAGGAACTTTGGTTGAAATACTAATGCCTTTCTTTTAGACAGATTAACTTCTGGCTTTCAGAAACCAAAGATCTCCAACTGTCTCTGCAGATGGAATAATTTTCTCACAATTCAAGGCACGAAGTGGCAAAAAGAACACAGAGCACAATGAATTCATTATCTACTCAAAACCTTCAATTATTAAATGTAACTTTAAATTTTCGAGACATCAATCCATCAAGCAAAGCAGACAGATTTACCTCAAACATTATAACTGCATCCTCTTTTAAAGCATCATGTGAAGAGGAGTGGTAATCAAAATTTATCTAATTGTTTTTAAAAAGAAACCACAACAGGGCACACAGTAAACCCAATAACTTTGGTAGTTCACCTCAGTTCTATATTGACTTTCATTTATTATGAAGTTTGTGAAAATCCCCAAATTAATCTCACTACACTGTGTATGAAACAAGTACATTATTGATAAATCTTAAACAGAAATAAAGCTCATGGTGTGGGGGCGGAGGGGAAAGAAGAGGTTACATACTTTGTGCAGTAACTGGTTCTTCATGTGTCCCCCGAGGGATGGCTCCACTTCAGATGCACATGTACCTCTCAAGCCCTTGGTTGGAGATTTTCAGTTAGTGTCCATCTGGCCCACGCATATGCCTTAATGCTTCCTCATGTTTAATACCGAGACTGTATAGGGGTGCCCAGACAAACTGCCCTCAGCTTCTTCTCCACCCAAATGTCCCCCAAGGAACAGTCTGAAGCAGAGGGGAAGGAGTGCAGGTAGTAGAGCACCCATAGAGACACACGTCTCGAAGAACTGCAATTACTGCACCAAGTGAGTAGTGTGTCTATGGGTGCTCCACTTCAGGCGCCTTCCCAAGCAGTATCCCGAGATGAAGGAGGGAGCTTTAGAATAGAGTCCAGAACCGAAGACAGTACTGCAGAATCAAGTGCTGCATTGGATCTGGCAGCATGGATCAGGGCATAATGTTTCAAAAATGTACATGTAGTGGCCCTACATATTTCAGATATTGCTACATTCTTCAGTAATGCTGTAGATGCTGCCTACGTTCTAGCTGAACATGTTATCACCCTTTCAGGGAAGGGGTGCTGGTGGATGAATGCCTGCAACATCATAACAAGTGATAATACATCCACATATGCATCTTGATAATCTCTGAGTAGGGACTGAGGACCCTGTGGATCCATCTGTGAAGGAATTGAAGAGCTTAGATGGATTTCCTAAATTGCTTGGTCCTATCGAAGTAGAAAGCCAATGCCCTTCTAACATCCAAGGTATGTGAACAAGATTCCTGTAGAGAAAGAACTGTGTGACTTTGGGGAAAACACTGGTAGATGAATGGACTGCTAAAGTGGAACTCTGACAGACGCTTAGGTAAGAATTTGGGGTGTGGACATAGAGACCTTGTCCTTAAAGAACACTTTGAAAGGGGGTGGGGAGGAATCTGCCATCAAGTCTCAATCTTCCTAACCTTATAGGCCAATGTGATGGCTACTAACAAGGCCGTCTTCGTGCAACACAGAACAGGTTGCCATTAGTTCAAATGGAGATCTCATAAGGTAACTGAATACCAAGTTGAGGTCCTAAGTCAGGATAGGGTTTCTAATCTGGAGACAGAAATTCTCCAAAACCCTTAATAAATAAATAGATGATACTGGATGAGCAAAAATTCTCCTTCTACTGGAGAATGAAAGGCTAATACTGTGGCCAATGGATCTTAGTCGAACTGATAACTTGATTTCTTTAGCTCCAAAAGATAATCAGAGGACTGAAAGTGGCACCAAATAAGACAAGAGGCATCAACAATACCAATGGAAGACTCTCTTCCATTTCTGCAGGTAAGTAGTGCAGGTTGATCTTTCTTTACTATTCAGTAGTGCCTGTTGTACTTCTATGGAGCAGGAGGATTCTCTATGAACCATCAAGGAGCCATGCCCTCAGGCGGAGAAACGCTAGGTTGGGATGAAGCATACAACCTGTATCATGTGACAGTAGATGAGGAATGGCTGGGAGCCTGGACAACAATTGGACACATACGTGAAGCAGGTAAGGGTACCAAGCTTTTCTTGGCCACGTTGGCACTTGATCCTTCCACCAGTCTAAAGAGTCCCTCACTTGAAGAGGAACTATCAACTGTCTGTCCAAGATGTGTTAGATTGGAGAATATGCTGCTTTGAGCCAACTCTGGAAGCAATGGAGAGGTAGCCTCGTGTGATTTGTCAAAAAGGTGCAAGTTGCCACATGTCCCAGGAGCTGAAGTCCATTCCTTATTGTGGTTCAAGGGCTACCCTGAACTGCCCATCCAGAAATGACAAAGTTAAGAAGCTGCTAAAGGAAGATAGGTTCTGGCTGTCAGTGAGCCCAAATATGTCTCTATAAACTGTACCTTCTGTACAAGGGTTAGATGTGGACTTTTTTACATTCAGCTACAGACCCAACTCTGGACCACAGCAAGGACCATCTGGGTAGAAGACAGCATTGCTTCGTAGGAGTGGTCCTTGAGTAGCTGGTTGTCAAGGTATAGGAAGAGTAGGATCGCTTCTTGTCAAAGGTAAGCAACCACTACTGCCAAGACTTTTGAGAACAACCTTGGGGCCAAGGAAACACTGAAGGAAAGCACTCATTATTGGAAATGATCCTAGCCTATAGTGAAGTATAGGTATTTTCTGTGCAATGGGTACATTGTTATATGGAAATATGCATCTTATATGCTGTGGGCTGAAAACCAAACCCCTTTCTCTAATGAAGAAATTATAGCTGCCAGCCACACATTCTGAACTTTTGAGACTTCACAAACTTGTTTAGAAGTCTTAGATCTAAGTAACATCCTTGGCACAAGGAAATACTTAGAGTAAAATCACCTGCCCCTGTGAGGAGGAGGAACTGCCTCTATTGCTCCTAACTGAGAGAGTTCACTTCTTGTCTCAATAAAAGCTTGCAAGAGCGGTCCCTGAAGAGGGATGGGGGGGGGGGGTCAAAGGGAGGGAGGGACATAAAATCAAAGTATACCATTCATTTTATGACTTCTATAACCCAGTTGTCTGTAGTGATCCATCTCCAAGCATGCTGGAACTAGGCAAGGTGGTCTCTAAAGGCGGGAGGTGGGCTAATGAGTGCAGCTGTAAATCCAGAGGTGCAGTAGGATGTGAACCCTCGACCAACCTATCAAACCTGTTGCTTTGAAGACAACTGGGTGATCTTGGACGACGGTTGGGAGGCCCTCCCTCTCCAAAATCTACGTCTCTTTCTGTGGGGTGGGGGATGGGGTTTAGTGGACCTATCGAACCCAGAAAACTGAATAGGATGCGATCAGTGGCAGTCTGTGACTCACTAAACCTTTTCTTATTTGTAGGTGTATATATACCCAACGATAGTAAAGTAGCCCTACACTCCTTTAGAGTATGCAAGGACTCATCTGTGGTTTCCAAGAACAGCTTACAACCATCGAAGGGGAGGTCCCTCCACTGTGTTTTCTATTTCTCAGAAATCCCGAGGGATGGAGCCAAGATGCCCTGCACATCACCACTACCACTATGGAGATGGACCTGGCAACAGTGTCTGCAGCAACTTAGGATTCTTGAAAAGCAGTTCTGGACACCAACTGACCCCCTGACACAGTGGATTGGAATTGCTCCCTATATTCTTGTGGCAGATGTTCAATAAAAGCTATGAATCTGTTATAATTCATAAAATTATATTTGGCTTAGGGATGTAAATAGTGGTTAAAAAAATAACCGTGTAACTGATTAAAATGTTATTGGTTACACAGTTAAATGTTTAACCAGGGAACTAGCACTCCTACATTTTACGCAGGACTCCACTGCCCGCTGGTTAGGGAGGAGAGGGCTGTACAACTCTGGCCTACCTATGAGACAGTATCAATAGTTTGGCAAATTGTTGATAGGCAGCCCAAGGATCACAATATTGCTACTGGGGGGGGCCCATATAGCATTGGGGGTGGCACGCAGGGTTGGTTCCACCACCCTTGATAATGAGCCTAATCTTCCCTATGATTTGCAGAGAATGTGTTCCTGAAGGGATATGTTGCGGAACCCTAAAGAGAAACAAGAGACCAGCAGGGACTTCCCTTCATCCTGCCCTCCATTACATTCAATGGATGACTATCTGCAGAAAATAGTGGAGTCTCCTCCAGTATTGGAGAACAGTAGCTCAGAGTCTGAGTACTCAAACATGCTCAGTACTCATGAGGAACTGGGACTCCGTTATAGAGTGGTCCTTAGTATATCTGAACTCCTGTGGTATCGAGTAGGGGATTGGTACTGATGCGGTAGCTGAGGCCACAGTTGCTGTAGCCAGTGGTACCACTGATGGCGGGTGTACTAAAGTGGACGCCAATGGTGTCTGGTGCTGTTCCTTACTTGATGCCCAGGATTCTGCATGCATGGGTACCAATGGTTGGGCTAAACATCATTGAGTGTCTCTGCTTTTGCCTTCCTTACTGGTAGAAGGTACCAAGGGCCTATCGGAGTCATTTCTCTCCTTCATGCTACAGGACCTTACGGCCCCACCAGTACTGGAGGAGGAGTCCTTCGATTCAACAGTATTGAGTCAAGAGGATAAGGCTTCGGAGACAGTAGATCTCACCAGGGAACTGGGCCTATTTGGAGCTGGCTCCTTAAGGTGAGAGTCCACAATCCTCTTTTTGGAAGCCTTCCTTGAAGCCTCCAAAAAGAGAGGGGAGAGGGGATGGGATGTCTCCTGACCGCACTCAGAAGCTGGCTGAAGGGAGCGTTCCTTCATTACCAGTCTGAGTTTAGTCTCTCTGTTTTTCCTTGCCCTGGAGTTGAGGGCCAGGCAGAAGTTACCCTTCTGGGAGACACAGGACTCCCTCAAGCAACAGACACACACAGAGTGGCTGTCATTCACAAGTATAGCCTCTCAGCATGAGAGGCAATGTTTGAGATCTGGCAAACCAGGTATGCCCAGCCAGGAATAAGATACATCTCCCTGAGGGTAAAGAAGGGAGTAAAATAATCCTCTTGCTACTTACCTAACTGACTAATTAGAAGTACATTAACAACTATAAACACTATCTTAATCACTATAGGAATATTAGAAAAGCTGAGGCACGGTCAATGTGGACATGCTAGGGCTCTGTCACAGGCCAAGGCAGATGAGAAGGAACTGAGGGCGGTTTGCCAGCACGTCCCTATACAGCCTTCGTATCCAGAACAAGGAGCCATAGGCAACATGTGTAGGCTGAATGGTCACTGCTAACTGAAAATCTCCGAACAAGGGCTCGAGGCGCATATGTGCACCTGAAGAGAAGCATCCACAGGGACACTACATGAAAAAGAATTGCACCCATTGTCTGTAGCTCAAAATATTAAAGTTCAAGAAGTAAGAAGCATTTCACACCATGAATAAACTGAAATCCATTTGAAAAAGTTATTTACAATTTGGGCCTACTGGATTGAGTTCCTAAACCAAGTGCATCACAAATTATGTAATGTTTTTTAGCAAGATGTGATGCACTTGGTTTAGAAACTCAGTGTAACTGATTGTAAAATAAGCTTCCATACCAGTAAAATATTTTAAACATTAAAATTACTCAAGTTTTGTGCAGCTAAGTGCATGACACTTCTTGCCAGTGAGAAAAAGGTCACTGATTTTCCCCTGGAGAGGCACATGAGCCGTATGGTTGATTCAGGTTGTTTGGAAGAAGTTAGAAGAGACTGTCCCCATCCTCCTTAGTGTGCCCCCATTCTCTTTATCTTATTTTGTTCCCCCTTTTGTCTCCCAGTTTGTTTTTTCTCCACCTCTTTCTGCCTCTCATTAGCCAAGCACCAGGGCAACCAGTCATCACCTCATCTTCACTCTTCTTCTTGCTTAGTGTGTTCTATGCTGCTTAAGATCCAGCATGGTGAGCAGCAAAGAGCAGCAGCCTACCTGTCTAATTCCCAAATCAAAGCAGCCCCTAATTGACAGAAGGTGATACTGTAAGGAAATCCACTGAGCAACAATTGGATGAGAGAGATTCCAACAGAGGAGCAGGAACACATGACAGGGTTGCTAAATGCTAAAACACCCAAGAGTTGTTTAGCAACCCTGATAACAATCAGAAGAAAACAAAAATTTAAGGCCTAATTAAAAGATTTTAGAAATCCATGTTCTAAGCTGCCAATATCACTTAAGAGAAAAAACCCAGAGGAATCAGTTATTAAAATCCTCCATCCCAGTTCCAAATACATTTCACAGCTTTATAGAATGAAATGATTCTTAAATTTTGAATTTCCCGATAACCAGGCTCAAAAAATAGAGTTCTGAGATAAAAGTTTTTAGACATAATGTTAGCTAGAAAACACCATATTGTCACATTGTTTTAATAAAGGTACACAAAAAGTATTCTCCAGCTAGTATTTTTATAATTAGTTAAGTCACCCTCCTTTTTTTTAAAACAGCAAATTAGATATTTGTAACGATCATTGGAATTAACTACTATTTAATTTTTAATAGAAAAAGCTGAATAGTGCTTATAAAGAATCAACACACAAGACTACTATCCTCTAGATCATCTCATAAGATTGTTGTCATTCCTAGTAGAATTCCTTGAGCCATGATGGCATAAGATTTTTCCAACATTCTCTCTCTTATTCAGATGGAAACCTGAACACTTAAAATTGTTTATACAATTATTAGTTTTACTAACAGCAGAAATATATTGAAAATCTGACTGTAAAATATTGTTCAGTGGCCATACATACGTTTGCAAGGCTGCATTGGTGGCATTGATGAGGTTTCTATCCGTAATCTTCTCCAGTATTAACAAGGCACTAGTTTCATGACCCTAAATATACAGGAAACATGTCTGTCAGATAACACTCATTGAAGAAATTGTTTTGTATGTCTTTTTGAAGTAGTTTCTGGAGATTTTACAGAGTTTGACAAAGATCATATCTTGAAAAATAGTTTCTCATTAACATGCAAAAAAGGGCTCAAATAGAAACTGACACACACCTTGCTGCAAGCCAAATGGAGTGCTGTGTTTTTACTGCTATCTTGCAAGGTCAGATCAGCCTTAGCACTGCTAACCAGCACCTCTGAAGGAAATAAAAGTTTGCATTAACTAAATAGTGTGTTCCTAAAGGAATTATCAATTTTCCACTTTATAAAATGAAGATTAAAACCTAAAATAATATACTTCTAATAAATGTGTGAATGCATAACATATGGTAATTTTAAAGTAACAATATCTATAGTATAATATTACTGTACATTATTAAAAGTTAAAGTAGAAGATATTTAAGCTCTCTCTTTACCAACGGTGTTAGTTTGCCCATTTTCTGCAGCCATCATTAGAGGAGTCTTTCCAGAAGAATCTACAGCATTTACTTGAGCATTATGACTGAGTAGAAGCTGTAAACACTCCACATGATCTGTAAAAGCTGCTGCATGAAGGGGGGTTCTAAAAGAAATCAAGAGGAAATGGGCTTACATCCAGGAAACATACATAATGTTTTATTCACAGGTGCAAACTTTGACTGTGATCCTGCAATTGTACCAGTGTGGGCAGTCACTACCATAAAAATACACTGATGTCGTTATTGGTAGAGTGGTCACAGTTGCTATTAGAAGATCATTTTTCTTTTTTTAAAAATAATTGGCCTCAAATTTAAAATGAATATTTAGCAACCAGTAAGTCCATAATATGGACAAGGATGACTTAGAAAAATAAAATGGACAATATAGTTAATGGGCATAAAGATTTATATTGCACAATTGTTTAATCAATTATAAAAATGCCCAAGCTCTCCTACAAAACTAAAAATCAATTCGGCTCTAACAACACAATACAAGGTTTTTAAAAATCCCCAACAACATTTTTAGTATATAACAAAAAAAGTCTTTAAATAGAAAAGAAGACGAATATGCCAAATAAGTTTAAAAAACATTAAAGCTGTGACACAAAAACAAGGAGATTACTGTTTGTCGTGCACTGTTTCTAAGTGCAGTTGTTATATTCCTACCTTCCTTTTGCATCTGTTGAATTTACAATGCCAGCACCCAACGTATCAATTAACATTTCAGCAGCACCTTCATTGTCATTTATCCTATTAAAAAATTAAACAGGCTGTTACTTAGAGAATGATTGTGCTTTTATTAAATATTGTAATGAAATCAGTTACAGTAATCTTGGACTTCCTTACACAGCACAATGCAATGGGCTGAAAGAATTTCCTTCCATTTTCTGGAAAACTTCCTGTTCCAAAAGAAGCTCTACACAGCTGTCATGACCTAAAAGTTTTAAAATCAGATATTAAAAACAAAAACAACCAACAAACACAGCTAAGGTAAATTAAATGACATTTCATTTGAAAGTCTTAAATGCACACTTGAATTACTTTAGATATGGCTGTATCTGGGGATGAACAAAAACACAGTGCATTTTTAGGAATCTGGAAGCCACAAGTACAATCAGAATATTAGGCCCAGTACTGAAGAAATTTATGAACTTTGAAGTCATGATGCATTGTCTGGGGCACATGAAGAATGTTTAGCTAACTTAGCTCTTATAATATGGTAGCTTTACAGTTAATTCAACAGACTAACCACTTAGTCCAATTGGAAGATTTTCTTCTGTTGTACTCCTTTCTCTAGTGGAAACAAATGTTTTTTGGGGTTTGCTTTTTTCCCCACTGAACTGCTGAATAACGTGGAGTCACAAATTGAGTACATCCACAACATGGGCTGAAAGGAATCATGACCCAAACTTTAAAATAATTTAAACTGTAAAATTACAAAGCAAATATGTTCTTGCTTCTATATTATTCACTGTAATTAATTATCCCAGTATATATTCCTTGCATACACAGTGATATTTATTCAAACATTTACAGTCCTCTCTTAGGTGTAAGCTCCTTCTATATAAAGGCAGCAAGAAAACATCTGCTTCTTGATTTTGATAATTTTCTTCTCTCCTGAACTGTCTGCTCATATGTTGGAGGGACAAGGGTCTCTCCTGCATCCTTACCCAACTGAAAAAAAACTTTAGATTGCAGTGTTTCATCTCTCTCTCTGAAAGGGACATCGTCCTAATGGAATTTTTCCTGGAGTTTGGCCATAAATAATGCCACTGAAACTGATATGGATGACAATGCTGATAAGCCTCTATGTGTCATACTGGAAATTCTCTCACTGATTCTTCAGACAAATACCAATTAGCCAAGGATAAACGATATCATGCATATTTAGATTACAGAGGTGAAATGTAAGAATGAATTAATGTTGTAACACATGCCTACAGCCTTAGGCTTATAAAATATATACCTTAGCCAAACAAGGCCTCAGGCCTGAAGACTGGTTAGTTACTCGTGTCAGCCAATGACTGACTCTATATCATAAGACGAAACAGTCAGCTGCTGAAATTTAGGAAATATGTGGCAATGTATCAGTTAAAGCCGCTCAGAGTATTTGGGGGATTTTGCAAACAAAGCATTAGCAATGTCCTAACCACCAGTATGGTAACTGAGAGATGTAAATGTTAACAAGTATAAGGGGAACTAACAAGTTAGCCTAAGGAAACTGGGTCACGCCAAAGGTAGTGGGATGTGGAAGTTCAAATAAGTAAAAGGGGTTTAAGCCTTCATCAATACATATGAACCAAGTGGGTGTCAGCGAAACATTATAAAAGATGTATCAAGCCCTGCGTGCTTGAGGAGATCCCAGGATGACCACCACCGCTGCTGCTGCTAATGCTGCTGAGAATGATGACAATGAGGATGATGACTGACTCTTTGGGTTTTTCCACAACGGATGGTGTAAGTAAAGCAAATGCTAGATGTTTCGTATTGTTCTCTCTCTCCTTTACCAGACTGCTGTGTGTATACTGTTTGGTTGGCCAATAAAAAGTAAGTGTTACAAAAAGAGACTTTGTTGTCCCTATTGTGCTCCATGTCCCCCCTTCTATTGATAACCTCTCCACTGTACTTGATTTTGGAGCTGAACCCTCACAGACTGGGTATAAACCCTCACATTGGAGTGGGTAATTATTTAAAATAACCTGTAACTATAGATAAGGGCTACACCAAACAGCTTAGTTTTCTCCACTCAAGCACAACTGCTATTTTCATCTTCCTATTTACTGTTAATCAGAGCTTTCCAATCACATAACGAAAGCAAAGGAAAACATTAAATATTTTGAGGATCTGCCTCAATTTGTAGAAGGATATTTTGTTCCTTGGCTCGTTTCCTGCGTCAAAGATATTTTAAACCAATGTTTGTCAATTACTGCACCATAAAAAGCAAGTTTTTAAAGATTCTAAATAAAGAAGCCAATCTTGGATGCCACAGCATTGTGTTTCTAGAGTTTAGTCCTGCATGTTCAAGGATCCTTTCCAGGATATCATTATCACTGGCAAAGACAAAAAGAAAGATATATAAAATCTAGTCCACATTATTCATTGGCCAAAACAAAAAATATGCTTACACTTGTCCCCAAATCATCATCAGATCCATTACTTAACCACACATTAAAACAACCACCTTTCAAATCTTACAACCAAACATGTTTAATTTGCTTATTGTCTATCACATATTAGTACGTAGCAGGCTGTATATACTAAGAAAGCTATTGTGGTGAACTCTGCAATCTGTTTGAACAAGATCAAAGCTCACATTCTAACCCAAATGCCAACCCTGAAGAAGCAGGTTTAACTCAACCCATTTCATCTGTTTCCATTGCTGTTGTCACCTCTTTTTTTCAGGGACTAAGCTCCCACAGAAGTAAGAGCACAGAAATATAGTAGTCAGTCAAAATTCAACTCCAATGTACCCTTGCAAAATACACCAAGGAAAATGTATTTATTACTTCTTGCTTCAAAAGCTTGACAAAAAACAGTCTCAGAGCTAGTAATCCTACCTAAACTGTTCCTCCTCCGCATAAAACTCCTTGGATTTATTTTATTTGATATTTTTAGTAAAAGATTTGCCTAGTAAGACCGATTTTAACTAATTTCTTAGAATTTCTTTTCACCGTCTCTGCAATTTTGACAATTTTAAAGAAACTGCAGTTTAGAATGCTAAATGTTTTTATTTTTCAAGATACAGATAACGAGACTGCATACATCATGAACAGATGTAAAACAGACTATGCAGAAATGAAAGGTAGTCTTCCTTCTCTCTAAAACTTAAGTGTTGACTAATTTGATTTTTTTAAATTAGACAAACTTATACACATGAAATCTAAACAACGCATATTACTTTAATTTTATTTTTTGTAGGAAGTAGCTCTAGCTAGAGATTGCATATATGTTCGCATCTCACAGTAGTTTGACATGAAACTAAAGGCTAGATGGTTATGAAATGAAAACATCCAATTTTTCTGTCGCACTGAGACACTGTGGTCAAATTCAGAGTGGATCACTCATCAATAAAGCTGTGAGTTTGTCACAGAGGTCACGGACTCCGTGACCTCCATGGCTTCTGTAGCCTGCTGGTGTGCCTGGCCCGGGATCTGGACACACTTCCGCCTAGGGGCTGAGCGAGGGGGATGTTGCCACTTCTGGGGAGCGCTCCAGGTAAGCGCCTCCCAGAACCTGCCTCACCCCATCCTGTGCCCCAACGCCCACACCCAAACTCTTCTGCTCCTGCTGGGGGGGCGGGCAGAGCGGGGGTCCTGGGCCGCCCCCCCCCCCCAAGTTTCAGTGAGGGCTATATTGTAAAAGCCATGGACAGGTCACGGGCTGTGACTTTTTGTTTACTGGCAGAGACTTTTACTAAAAAACCCATGACTAAAGCGTAGCCTTACTCATCAACCATTCATAATTTAGTTTTGCACAATGCCATTTTGGAAATCTAGTAATTTTAGTTTATTCTTACTCTATTCAGTAAAATTAGTCTTAGAGATATAGTCTGTAACTTTGCCTAGAAGTATAGGCTGTTTCTCTATTCCTTAGCACTAATTAGAAAATGAGCTTTAAGCTCTTACTTCTCTAATTAACATTTTGGAGAAAGGCAGAAAATGAAGTAAATGAGAACCTTAATTACCTGTGAAGATTATTAGGTTGTGGCTGTGTCATTAAGCAAAAGCTCTGAACGAACCTCTGACCCTCCAGAATGTACTGAGGCAGCAAGCAAAAGGAAGGGGAAATGCTATGACCCTTCCTGATGCCTTTTGTTCTTCAAATACTTGTACATGTGGTTTGATCTGAGGCAGAAGGATCTTATGATATCAGTGAAATACTTCAAGATGAGTTAATGCGGAATTATTTTATTCTGATTAAACTACTTCCTAATTAAAATAATTTCTTGGGATAAGTAGGACGATTTCTGCTTCAACAGTGCTATCCTACCAACATTTTCTCTTTTATTTTTCAACATTTTTACTACTTTTTAAAAAGTACATATTAAAACACAAATGAGCACAGAGACAGTATATCATATTAGAGTTAATATACAAAAATACATTCAATTTATTTAAAAATTATTCAACTAATGGCTTGACCCTGCTCCCATTAAATATAGGCTGAAGGGTTCTGTTTCATAATATTTAGAAACAGACTCAAATATATGTCAATAGAATGGTATATATTCAGTGATTCACAAGAGTTGAGAGCCTTTCCTATAATGAAGATTTGTCACAGTTAGTACAATAGTACCTCAGAGTTACAAACACCAGAGTTACGAACTGACCAGTGAATCACACACCTCCTTTGGAACCGGAAGTTTGCAAACAGGCAGCAGCAGAGACAAAAAAACCAAACAATACAGTACTGTGTTAAACGTAAACTACTAAAAATGTAAAGGGAATGTTTAAAAAAGGATTTGACAAGGTAAGGAAACTGTTTCCGTGCTTGTTTCATTTAAATTAAGATGGTTAAAGGCAGCACTTTCTTCTGCATAGTAAAGTTTCAATGCTGTATTAAGTCTATGTTTAGCTGTAAACTTTTGAAAGAACCACCAAAATGTTTTGTTCAGTTATAAACAACCTCCATACCAGAGACGTTTGTTACTCTGAGGTTCGACTGTGGATGGATGCATAGGAGTGATGTAAATATTAAGAGATATACTTTGATCAAATTTTTTTGATACACACACAAATCATGCATTTGTGTCCAGTTACCTATTTTGCACATCTGAAATCTGGGTATGTAATGATTTGTGTTTTTGTGAATGATACATACCTTTCCCCCCAAGATAATATGAATAAAAGAACAGGATACTGTATGATTAAACATGCCCTGTATCTGCTTAACAGCTAGACAGATTCTAAACCTTATAAAGCCCAGCTTGTAAATTGGTTCTATTTTGTTTCTGAACTTTTCCCCTTGATCTGTTTGCTCCTCGGTTACCTTATATGTGCTAGCTTTGTAAGAGTTCTGTCTTCTTACTTCCAATTGTGCTTAAGTTTGCAAGACAGAGAATGTTTGAAGCACTAGAGAGAAAAAGTCCATCTCTCTTGCAAGAAAGTGCTAAGTACACTGCTTTGGAATGAATGGTAAAATAAATGCAACAAATCCGCCCAGAAAGCTTATTCACTTTTCAGAATTAATGACAATAAAAGACTCCAGTGTCTTTAGTTTGCTTTATGAATAGTGCACCATCTGTTTCACACTTTTTATTATTAATATTTATATTATGGTATTGCTTAGATGCTCTTATCAATATTGGGGCTCCACTGAGCTAGGATCTACACCTACTTACAGATTTCTGCCCCGAAAGCTTTGAATTTAAGACCACTTTACCATTGTACTTACCATTATAACAGGCCCAGTGCAGTGATGTATATCCATGATTGTCTGCTATGGCAGGTACTGCATCCACAGATGTTGCTGACTGCAAGAGAGCTCCTAAAACACCAATATGCCCACATGCAGCTGATAAGTGTATAGGTGTTCGCCCTCGGCAGTCTCGTAGCAAGGACTTAGCACCATGTTGAAGCAATGCTTCCACGCACTCCTCATGCCCTGTAACTGCCTGGAAAAGAAAGATACAATATGCATGTGCATACATACACGTGCAACTAAAGAAAAAAAAAATTCTGTTACTGCCTTAACATATAATATTGAGAGCAGGCAACTACAAAATAAGCCCAGTCATTCTTACTTCAGTAAGTGGGCTCTGCAAAGAAAAATTCAGTAATTATTAGCTTAGTGATAGGGTATGTTTTCCTTTTGCGATGGCCTAAAGTGAGATGCTAATCCCCAGGGCCTCCTTAATTGTAGTATCTGGCATGGACTTTAAAGAAACATTTGGCATATTGTACATAGAAAACACAAAAAAAGGAATTATTTTCTTCCTCCCTCCAATACTCTCCCCCACCTCCATCCCCCCTCCCCCGGCAACAAAAAAGATACCTTTGAATTTTCTAGCTAATGTGCTTCTGCAAGTGGAAGTGAATCAAAAGGTACAAACAACACTGAAGGTGAAATGCAAAAAGGCAAACATCTAACCACTCAAATGCAATAAAAGAGAAGACCAACCAAGAACAGCAGAACACTAATGTCAGTGGAATTAAAAAAAGAATAATAAATTCAGCAATGATACAAAACTGCAGACATTCTCAATTTGTATTTAAAATTGATGCACACTTTTTTGGAAATGACAAAAGGGAAATATTTTCTTACCCCTCTATGCAATGCAGTTCTTCCCCATTTATCTTTGGCATCTACGTTTGCTCCTTTGTTAAGCAATGAATAAACGCAATCTGTGTGCCCGTTGAGAACAGACAGCATCAGAGGAGTCCTGAACAGTGAGAGAAAAGAGTTTCCATGCAGGTTACACTTTAATAGTCTAGTGGTCAGCTAAAATACTTAAAACTCCAGAAACAACTTTTGTCCTCCTAGAGAAAGCTCTTCAACAACTGATCCATTAGTGAATAGCACTTTGTAAACTAATCACAAAAGCAGCACTGATATTTTGTTTAGACATAAGAAGGTAAACTTATTTCTAAGGGCATGGATACACTTGCAGATGTAGAGCGCTTTGAGTTAAACCCGCCTTTGGAGAGCACAGTAGGGAAAGCGCTGCAGCCTGTCCACAATGACAGGAACAAGTGCACTGGTGTGGCCACATTTGTGGCACTTGCAGCGGCATTGGGAGCGGTGCATTATGGGCAGCTATCCCACAGAGCACCTCTTCCCATTCTGGCACTGTGGCTTGTGGGAAGGGGTAGGGAGTGCAGGGCATTCTGGTCCTGTCCCAACGCCCCATGATGCATCGGTTCGCATCCCAGCAATCCCTGTGCTTCCATCCACATGTGGCACCATCTTTCAATGTTTTTTGCACTGCGCGCGCTGTCTTCTCTTTCAATCTGCGGGAATGGAGCCTGAACTGCTGAAGAGTATGCTGACGAGTCTCATCACGTTTGGCAGTGGAGTTATTCCTTATGATCCGAAGTGACAGTGAGGGCACCGACGATATCCATTAGAGTAACCCATATGACACGAGTTTGCCTGTGGTATTCACGGACATGCTCAACACCACGGAACGCTGCTTTTGGGCTTGGGAAACAAGCACTGAGTGGTGGGATCACATTGTCGTGCAAGTCTGGGATGACGAGCAGTGGCTGCAGAATTTTCGGATGAGAAAAGCCACTTTCCTGGGACTGTGTGAGCAGCTCGCCCCCACTCTGCGGCGCAAGGAAACGAGATTGAGAGCTGCCCTGACTGTGGAGAAGCAGGTGGCTATTGCATTCTGGAAGCTGGCAACTCCAGACAGCTACTGATCGGTCGCTAACCAATTTGGAGTGGGAAAGTCGACCGTTGGAATCGTGTTGATGCAAGTTTGCAGGGCCATTAATTGCATCCTGTTTGGAAGAACCTTGACTCCGGGTAACGTGCGTGACATTGTGGATGGCTTTGCACAAATGGGTTTCCCTAACTGCGGAAGTGCGATAGATGGCACACACATTCCAATTTTGGCACCAGCCCACTTAGTCTCCGAGTATGTTAATCGGAAGTGGTATTTCTCTATGGTTCTCCAGACACTTGTGGATCACCATGGGCATTTCATTGACATTGACACAGGCTGGCCCGGAAAGGTGCATGACGCACACATCTTTCGGAACACTGGCCTGTTCAGGAAGCTGCAAGCTGGGACATTTTTCCCCAGACCAGAAGATCACCATAGGGGAAGTTGAAAAGCCCATTGTGATCCTTGGAGACCCTGCTTACCCTTTAATGCCATGGCTCATGAAACCCTACACAGGGAGCCTTGACAGCAGCAAGGAGCAGTTCAACAACAGGCTGAGTCGGTGCAGAATGACTGTGGAGTGTGCTTTTGGCCGTTTAAAGGGCCACTGGCGCTCTCTGTATGGGAAGCTGGACCTTACAGCATCCCCACAGCTATATCCGCGTGCTGTACCCTCCATAACATTTGTGAAGGGAAGGGTGAACGATTCACTCAGGCATGGAACTCGGAGGTTCAACACCTGGAGGCTGAATTTGAACAGCTAGAGAGCAGGGCTATTAGAGGGGCCCAGCGCGGGGCTGCAAGGATTAGGGATTCCTTGAGGGAGCAATTTGAAGCTGAAAGCCACCAGTAATGTCTGGTGCCCTGCACGGGAGTGAAGTGCAGTGGTTCCAATGTTAGTAGGAATCGGTGTTTACTACGCTGACTTGCAGTGCCTGTTTTTTTTCCTGGGCTAAGGTATCTTACTTTATGCAATAAAAAAAGAATGTTTTCAAAGCCAAAAAAACCCATTTATTGAAAAGAAACAACTGCTTGGGAAACAGAAAGGGCCAGGGGGTGGGGTGGGGAACAGTACAATCACAGATTTGCATATGTCCTGTTATCATACTCAGCCTTCCTGTCTGGAGTGCTGTGCAATGAGTGCTGCACTTCAGGATGGCTATACTGCATGGTGCTGGGGGTGGAGTGCAGTGGGTAAGGGTCATAGATTTCAGGGCTGGGTGGTGAAGCTACAGGTGTTGGAGGCAGCTGGTGGCGGTAAGAACCCGGATGTTGGGGAAGGTGCGTTGGAAATGACATGGGGGCACAAGGGAAAGAGTTTTGGGAAAAGGGCTGCAGGGCGGGTCGGGAACAGTAGTGCTCTGCCTGCATGGCTACAAGCGCCTGGATTGAGTCCGCCTGGTGCTCCATTATGCTTATCAGCCGATCCATGCTTTGCTGCCAGAGCACCGTGCTTTTGTGCCAGCGCTCCTCGTTCTGCTGGCAGATCCTCCTTTCACTGTCCTGCCACTCCTGCACTTTTCAATTTTCATTACTTGAATGCTGCATTACTTCATGCAACATGTTTTCCTTGCTTCTATGTGACTTCTTTCTGATTCTTTGGAGTCTTTTGGCTGGTGATACCACGGACGGCTGAAATCTCAAGGTTGCATCTCTAAAGGCAAAATGCAACACTTAACAGAGGCACCATTGTTCACACCAGACAGAATAATGATTCCCTGGTACTTAAGGGCAAGCACAGGATACACAATAGCATAATTTGCCTGTCCCAAAGCAAGCGCACATAACCCTTGGGAGCCCCAAAATGGTGAGTAAGCACAGGATCAAGCGTGACTGATTGTTTCACGGCTGTACTGTCCTCTGGATTTCTGTGCCTTGGGGAAAAGCCAACAGCAGCAGGGGGCCTCTATACTGAACACTGTCCCCACATTTTCCACAGGAGTTCGTCCTGGAAGATATCTCGCTGCTGAGGGTGACCTGGGAAGCAAGGGAGGGCCTTCTACTGCAATGCGGATTCCACCCTGGCCCATATGCAGCTTGCCTGTGTGCAGCAATGGTCCCCTTGCCCCTCACGGCACAGTGGCGTGGACAAGTTAGCCTTACTGGGACAAGAAACACAGTGGCTCTTCTGAGAAACCTGCGTAAGCACATTTCCCAAGTTCTGGACGAAACTTTTGAAGAGATCACTGAGACCTATTACTGCGATGTGAGAGAGCACATCAATGCTCTATTCTGCATCTAGGCATGCATGCAGCCCTAACCCCCCTCATTCTAAGAGCCTGCAGCAAATAACTTTCTTCCCAAAATAAAAGCCGCTTACTGGGAACCTCCTCTGGTGTTTGTCCTTCCCCAAGCACCAGCTGCCGCGACTGGCTACCTTCCTCCTGGCTTGAGAGCAGTTCCTGGCTGCATGCATCTAGGGATTCCGGGGTGTCTTCCTCCACCTCAGCACCCTCGCTCCCGCTCTGCTGCTGCTCCTCCTCCTGCCTTGTTGAGCTGGGCTCTGAAGTGTCCATGGTGGTACTTGGAGTGGAGGTGGGGTCGCCCCCAAGTATCATGTCCGGCTCTTGTAGAAACGGCAGGTCACAGGGGCAACACCGGAGCAGCTGTTTGCCTTACGGGCTTTGCAGTAGGCATGCCGCAGCTCCTTCACTTTAATCCTGCACTGCAGTGCGTACCGATCATGGCCCCTTTCCATCATGTCCCTTGATATCTGCCCGAAGGTATCGTAATTCCTACAGCTGGAACACAGCTGGGACTGGACAGCTTCCTCCCTCCAAACACTGATGAGGTCCAGCACCTCGCCATTGCTCCATACTGGGGATCGCCTGGTGTGTGGAGGCATGGTCACCTGGAAAGATTCATTGAGAGCACTCCACGCCTGGCTGAGCAAACAGGAAGGGGATTTTCAAAATTCCCAGAGAATTGTAAAGGGCGAATCTGATGGTTGGGTCACCCCAAGACAGGGCAGTAGAGTTCAAAGTGATGACCAGAATGGCTAGAACAAGCATTGTGGGACACTTCTGGAGGCCAATCAGAGCACACTAACGGACCAGGGCGTCCACACTGGCGCCGCGGTGCTCCAGCGGGGGTGCACAAAATGTTATTCCACTCGCCAAGGTGGAGTAGCAGGAGTGCTCTAGTCACTGAGTCAGAGCGCTCTACGTGTCTTGCCAGTGTGCCTGGGGCTCCTTTAATTTGCTCTAACTTGCAAGTGTAGCTAAGCCCTAAGAGTGTAACATAAAAAAGCTAATTACGTCTCTAGGGCCTATTTTCTCAGTGTTTAGTGAACAGGGTAATCTTAATTTGTTTCCTGTGGAATGACTATCAAAATTCTGTGAAATTTACATCTGTGGTACTCAGACACAAACTACATTAATCCTAGTTGTCCCTCCATTTAAAGAAATAAAAATAAAAAAATTAAAAAAAACCCCACCAATGGAAAATGACCCTTTTTTTTTTGCTATGGGGTGCAGAAGCTATAATGTATATTATAGGATGCAATATCTTGTGAAAAATCAGAATATGGACTTCTTCAACTTACTGTCCATTTCCATCTTGAATGTCCACTGCATTCTGTGGTTCCGCATTGCCTATCAACAATCGCAAGCATTCTGAATGACCATTTGTAGCTGTAAAATGTTATAAAAACAATCAGCATATCATGTTTGTTGTCCTTGGGTATGAAAATACAAACAGTATTAACAAACTGAAGATGTCAGCTTCTACTAAAGCCATTAATATGAGCACTCATTGGCCATAATGGGGTCAGCATTTATAACTTAATTTGAAAACAGGAAATCTTTGACCTTATATCCAATACTCAAACATGTTTTTAACAGTTAAATATTCAAAATCCATAGAACTATATTACAACTGAACAGAATATGATGGTTTCAAGGTAGTCATTAACAACTGAACTTTTCTTCTTTTGTATGTATATAAGGATGAGAATATTAACCATAACTATAGGAACAGTTCATGCCTATGTTAGTTTAACAAGAAATAGTGCTTCACTTTCATTCCTTATAAATACTCATTAACACAACTATTTATTTAAAGCAAGTGAGTCCTTGTCTAACCTACCACACACAGGTTTAAATGCTAATGTCTTGTGTGTGTGTATTTGTAAGGGATGGGAAGTGAGATCACACTCAAGAGGGGTAGGTGAACAGCTACACAAGTAGTCGGAGGGATAAGCCAAGAAGAGGAAAGTTAGGGAAACTGCATTTAAAAGGAGTTCTTAAGAGGTAAAGTCTGCTTCCTGGCTACTGTACTCTGCCCCAAAAGTAGGATACACCTCATGTTGCTCAGCAACGACCTGTCTGGCAAATCTGAGAATGGTGCTAATGGAAGCTGAAAGGAGGGAGAAAACAAATAGAAGAATAAAACTAGTGTTCAAGGAGGAAAAAAAAGTGGCTCTCTCTCTTATGGCCATCTAATATTGTTAATGGACTGCTCTTTTTACCAAGACATTTTAAATGACATATTTACTACTACGCCATTGCCAACTTAAAAAAAAGGTAAAGTTCACTTGCAAAAAGTCAAAAAAGGAATGAATAATTAAGTATCTCTTAATAATGCATCTTTGGGGGAAACCACAGGGAGAAGTGAGAGACGGAGAGAAAGAATTAAAAATCACTATCAACATTAATTTTTTTCAGAAACTCAGTAAGAGTTCAGTCACATTAATCCTTGAAACACTGAGTAAAAAGTATCAAACTTCTCTCCTCATAAAACTGCCAGAGCTCTCCAAGATACAAATTAAAAGCAAAACACTGTTTGATGCTATCCACAAATTATGACAGGTAAATTACACAACATATTTCAACACTTCAATGTCCTACAAAAGGCAGGGCCACGACCATGTCATTCACCCCCACACATCCAGGACAGCACAGCTGTTTGGCATGGAGGGAAATGCATGCTGCATCCATTTAATGCAGGTATGGGCAAACTTTTTGACCCAGGGGCCACATCTAGGAATAGAAATTGTATGGCAGGCAATGAATTCTCACAAAATTGGGGTTGAGGTGCAGGAGGGGGTGAGGGCTCTGGTTGGGGGTTCGGGCTCTGGGGTGGGTCCAGAAATGAGGAGTTCAGGGTGTGGGAGGGGGTTCCGGGGTGGGGGGCACTTACCTCAAGCGGCTCCCGGAAGCAGCAGCAGCACGTCCCTTCTCCAGCTCCTACGCGGAGGCGTGGCCAGGCGTAGTTTGTCCACCCCTGATTTTGTGGATGGCAGAGGTACTACTCTCCTCCAGAGCCCAAGGAAGACATCTGACTAAGGCACTCTCTCTCTTACTAAGCTAAGGCACTCCCACTACCTCATGCTCTTCCTCATCCTCCACAGTGCAGAACATAATTTTAAATGTAATCTCTGTTAATGCCACAGAAATATAAACCCCAAACCCATGCTCTTGTGTTCAGCACAACGTACCTGCAGCATGTATTGGAGTTCTCTTTACAACATAGTCTTTCACTAAGATTGATGCTCCCTGATTAATAAGTACATCCACACACTCCACATGTCCCTTAAAAGCTGCAAGATCCAATGGTGTCCTTCCATTATTGTTCCTCACATCAAGGTCCAACAAAGACTGCACCAGTACTTCCAGAGCTTGATGGTGACCATGATAGGCCTAAGGGAATATTAATACAGTGCAGTAGTGTTTCATTTACATTAGAAAAGGAGACTATGAAAATAGTGTGTAACAGAAGCATTTAGAAGAATACCTGCTGTTTTAAGTAAAAATCAGTCATTTTGTAACCAATGTTAAAAACATACTTTCAACTGAACGATTTGTACCTATTTTTATTTCATTTATTTTTACCAGTAATTGGAAGAAATTAGAGAAATGTGTCATTTTTCCATCTTGTTCACTTTGTGTATTTGATAACTCTTTAGGTGCAGTGAATTTCACTGCTTTAAGATCAGGTGCATGACTCTTCTGCATTGCTCTAGTTGGGGGCTTATATGCAGACTCTTCATTACCCTCTGCAGAGGGCATTTGTTTGTAATAGCAGCAGCAAAGCTGAAACTGAAGAGGTAGATGTACTCGTATACTTAAAAAGAAAGGGGAAAACAGGTGGACCACAACTATGTTCAGTGTTGTTGTGCTCAGGATGCCCATAGGATCTTATAGGCAGAAGGCATATAGGAAAAACTCATTTTAAAAAAATGATTTTTTTTTTTAAAGGCAGGACAAATATGAAGTGATGTATCAAAAATTGCTCTTTTTAAAATTGTCGTTGGCAGTGGCCCTTTCATAGGGCAAAATGTTCAACTTTCTAAAATACAAATATGGTAGAGCAATAAAAACAGAAGTTAAAAAGCATTTCTTCAAATGCAGTGTATTCAATGGAATGAGGTCATTAGATACACAGATCAATTCTTTATCCTATATTATGTTTTTTTCAGATTTTCTCTTTTCCAGACTTATATACCATAGCCCTGTAAATCATCTTGTGCAAAGATTAAAGGATGATTAATACATAACCACTGCATTTAGTCTTTTATACAAAACACAGAACATTTTCATATGACAGAATAAGGACCCAATTTTACACGAAGCTCTGAGTGGATGAACTCCTGCACCCATGATCTACCAGCTGCCCATGAACACTACCCTTCTCATCATTGATACTTTGTGTGTTCTTCTTAACACTACCTTTCTTTAGCCATCTGTCCATATTTCACCGTTACGTACAAATATAGTTATAGTATGACACGTACAACCGAAAAAAACCCGATTAAGTTCTAAGCTCAGTTAGACTGGACAGATGCTGTCAGTGATTGGAGGTAAGGGCTCTGTACGTCAGCATCTCTGTGTTCTCACTGGTACATCTTGAAGTAAGTTAATTACTGTATTTGATATAACAAATTCTCAGTTTTAAAACTTCATCTGAATAGCCTATTATGAGAATGCAATAAATAAAATAAACTATTACATAATTTCTCCCGCAAATCTCCCAGAGATGTCTCACATATCCCTTTTGGGAACTCCTGTTTTATTGGACCAACTTCTGTTGATGAGAGACAAGCTTTAGAGTAGGGGTGGCCAACCTGTGGCTCCGGAGCTGCATGCGGCTCTTTAGAAGTTAATATGCATCTCCTTGTATAGGCACCAACTTCGGGGCTGGAGCTATAGGCACCAACTTTCCAGTGTGCTAGGGGGTGCTCACTACTCAACCCCTGGCTGTGCCAAAGACCTTGCCCTCCTCTCCCCACCAGCCTCCTGCATGCCCCGAAACAGCTGATCGGGAGGTGCGGGGAGGGGGAGGGAGGTGCTGATTAGCGGGTCTGCTGATGGGTGGGAGGCGCTGGGAGGCGCTGGGAGCAGGGAGTGGGAGCTGATGGGGGGCTGCTGACATATTACTGTGACTCTTTGGCAATGTACATTGTTAAATTCTGGCTCCTTCTCAGGCTCAGGTTGGCCGCCCCTGCTTTAGAGCCACACAGAGGTCTCCTTTAGGTCTGGGACAGGTACTCCGAGCCTCACAGCTAAATGCAAGATGGAACAGATTGATCACCAGATGTAGTTAGCACATATTTTAAGGGACCACTCAGGGTAGTGTGGCCCATTAACACCTACTATGACTTTTTTGTCCTATGACTGCAGAGGTGTTAATGGACCACTCTACCTTGAATGGTGCCTTACACTATGCACTAACTACTTATGCTAAACTATCTGTTTCATCTAGCTGTGATGCTCACAGTACTTTTTCCAGACCTGAAGAAGAGCTGTGTGCGGCTCCAAAGCTTATTTGTCTCACCAATAGAAGTTGGTCCAATAAAAAATATTACTTCACCTACTTTGTATCTCTGATATCCTGGGACCAACACAGCTACAAACACACTGCATACAGAAAATTCGCCGTAAGAAAAAAAAAAAAAAAAAAACAGACCAGGTGGTTGAAGCATTGTTGGCAGAATGGAGAAGATTCGGAAAGTGATGCAATAAGACTAGAATGGATAATTGTGGGAAATCTACTGTGTAGACCTGTCATGACAATGTGTCAAATGCCATGGTACAGCTGTAAGAACAATCAAACTTCAAGTGCTGGTCTAAGCCATTACACAAATAAATAAATACATAAATAAATAATATGTTTATTTACGTTTCAGAGTAGCAGCCATGTTAGTCTGTATTCACAAAAAGAAAAGGAGTACTTGTGGCACCTTGGAGAGTAACAAATTTATTTGAGCATAAGCTTTCGTGAGCTACAGCTCACTTCATCGGATGCATCAAATAAATTTGTTAGTCTCTAAGGTGCCACAAGTACTCCTTTTATTTAAGTTGTCAGGGATCCTTCATACCCCCTTGGGTGTCTAGCCTATAACGGGGCAACACACTGTCCTCATTCTCAGTACTCCAGAAACTGCTCAGACCCGTTTTCTTTTAGTGTTCAGGCTGTATTTTATTCTAAGCCTTCCACCCACACCAGTTCAGTCTAACACCACAGTTTTAAGTCTCTACATCTTTCAGCCCTTCTTTGCTAGGGCCCCGGGAGGAAAAGAGATCACCCTCTTGGAAGCGCTCTCTTTCTACACTCAGCTAGCCCTGTCCTCACCCCCTTTGTAACAGTTCCTTCCTGGCCTTTATCAGCTTTTATAACTAGCTGAGGGCTAATTAATTTCTGACCTCCCTAGCCAATCTTTCTGATTAGCTAATTGTTCAATTAGCCATCACTGGGGAAACTAATTGAGGCTACAGAGATCGGAGTGCTGACTCACCTGTCAGGTTTCAGCACTCTGTCACAAGCCAGTGTCCTCATGTAATTCCAGGACTAGTCCCCTCTAATTTTTTTTTTCTATTGCTAATTTTTAGCAGTCTCCTTACTGATGCCACATAATTTCTTTTGGCCCTGTGTATCAAAAACACATGTGTTTGTCATACCTATGCACCATCAATTTTTAATATTTGCTTTATACTTATTTAGAAGGGGACACTTTTTAATTATTTTAACCTATTCGTATTACAAGTAAAACAATGATTAGAGGAAAAAAATACTTAATTCAAGCTTGCTTACTTTGCATTTCACTGCACTTTTATATGATTGGTTTCATTGTTTTCCCTGTGTAGTCAGTTTCCTGATAATTTGTGTGTGTCTTTCACAAACAACAGGGGAGAGAAAAACATTTTTTAAAATAGGGAAAGGTTGCTCTAAATAATAAAAAATTGGCAAGGGAATTCAGCAGCAGGTACAGTACTTGAAACCAGTTTTAACTTTTTTTTTTTTTTTTTAATACTGAACAGATTTGATGTTGACAGTGTTTCTTCAAGAGCACATTTACAATTGATATACAAAATCTTATGCAACTCATGTAAGAGAGCATGTATATTGCTAATTGAAAACTACTGATATTGACCTGCGAATAAACATCTGGCATGAACCAAAACTATCTTGCATCAGTCAAAAAACTGTTGTGCATACATCTATATGATTCAGTAGACCAACAATCACTAGCGAATGAAATACTTACAGCTAAATGCAATGGACTAATTGGTGCTCTGTTGTCGGAATCATTCAGCATGTCAGTACCTGATGTTTCCATTAGCTAGCAGAAATACAAATATAGATTAAATGCAAGAAAAAGGTTTTAAAATACACCCTTCAACAATAGTATGGGAATTGCTATCCCTCACCACTTACAGATTAAACTGCACAAAAATTCCACAGACATGGTATTTTTCCCCTGCAACTATTATATAAATGACTATTTCAATCTTTTAAAGGCTTCGGGCTGTAAAGGCAACACTCTTCCTGCATCTCCCCTGCCCAACTAGCAGGTGTTTCATTTGGCTTCACATTGAACTGTTCAAATAAGAAATTCTTCCCAAATAAGGTATTTTCTTTTTTAAATAAAAGCAAACAAACAGTTTATCCAATAAGGAACACTGGATAGGTGGGGAACATATGATAAGTAAGGGGAAGAGTAGAAGGAGAAGGAAAAGCAATGAAGAAAATAGACATGGAAAGCCTAATCAAAGTAATCCTCAGCAGCAAGGGGAAGGAGGAGAGAAAAACCACAAATTTACATGAAAAGGAAGAGATGAATCAAGGCACATACAGTATTATAAAATGAGTTTAAAAATCCCTGTGTGTTTTCCTGTGGTGGCCCATTCAAAATTTGCTTGGTGTATTAACGTAGATTCTTTTTCAGGACTGCAGTTAATTAAATACAGCAGAATCCCAACTATTCAAAATGCTTGGACACCACCCAGTACATCTGGATAACTGAATTAATAGACAGGGACCTATCAGTTTGTTTAGAAAGAATGGTTCCAACCACTGAAATTCCACTCTACTTGAAAAGCAATTGCAATTAGCAGGCCTAGGCAATTTCTAAATATGATCATGTAACTGGTTAAACCAATTCAAACTTTATATATATGATTGTAAGCCTCTTGGGGCAGGGACTGTCTTTTTTCCTGTTTGTATGGCACGTAGCATAACAGGTTCTTGGTCCATGACTACGGTTCGTAGGTGCTATGGTAATACAAGAAGTAATAATAATAATAAGTAGTAGTATTAATATAAAATGCATGCCTGTTCACTGGAAAGCACACAGTTGGACACACTAGGATAAGCAATAGTATTCTGAGACATAATGCTCCATTTTGCTATACAATACTTTAATGATAAAGTGTACACACTTACAACATCTAGGGGAGTTTCACTTGCAATCTAAAATTTAAAAAAAATTTTTAGGTCAACAGGCTTGAAAAAATTGAAAATACAAGTGTAATTTTAATATACAAGTACTAACTGTAAACATGGAACAGAAAACAAATGTCAAATCGTATACTTTTGTGCCAAGTGCTGATCAAAATCTACTGTGAAGCTGTTATTTAAATGTATTATGTCGCCACTAGTCACTGCAATATTATGATCAAAATATTTCAAAATTAGATCCTTTGCTTTCAAATAAGTAAATCTCTCTCAGGCAAAACGTATTATGCTCTTGTTTTTAATCCATAGGAGCTCATATTAAATCAGTTAACACATCTCAGAGGGCTACTAGTGGTTTTAATACTTTAGCTAACAGAAGAAAAATTATAGTTTAAACAAAAAATATTCTGTGTTATCCCACTATCTAGAACAATCCTTTCAACCATTTGATTCTGTCTAAGTTATTTACATGTCCTCATTACCACAGTATGCAAGTGTGTCATAATCTTTAATGTTTTTATCTTCAGAACACTCCTGTGAAGTAAAGAAGTACTTTCATCCCCACTTGACAGTTGGGGAACAGAGAGAGACTCAGTGACTTGTGCAACATGTGTGGAAGGTTGCACAGAGTAGGGAATTAAACCTGGATCTTAAATTCTAGGCCAGCAGCCTAACCTAGAAGAACTCTACAGGTAGATAGTAACTATTTCACAGTAAGTTGGGGGTTTTTTTTGTTTTGTTTTTTTACCAGTTCAAGACACAAGCGATGACCGTAGGCAGCAGAATAATGAACTGCATTGTATCCTTGTTTGTCTCGGATCCCTGGATTTGCATCATTTCTTAGTAAGTATTCCAGGCACCTGTGAGAAGTGACAAATGAGAACCATATTAATGTTAAATTCAACTTTTTATTAATTGGTAAACTAGTACTTGCCTTGAAAATACAAAAAGTCCAATTTTATTATATGCAACAAATAGAATCATCAAACTGCCATGCCTTACTACATCAAACAGTGGTCCGTGTATCCCAGTATTCAGACGGACAAAGAGCAGTACCAGAAGATGTAGAGGAGCATGTAAGACCATCACAACAGACATTTACATATGTAATATGCCTAGGGAGACAGTGTCTTCCTAACCCCAGACAGTCAATGGTTGGCTTATGCCTTGTTGCGTGAAGGTTGATATATCTCAAGTAAAATTTCTTCTTCAGGTTGGGGAAAGGTACGGTGACAGCAAAATGCAAGAAGGAACATATTGTTTAGCAAAAGTAGTTAGCACCGATTGTAAGGGACCATTCAAGGCAGAATGATCTGTTAATACCTCAGCAGTCATAAGATAAAAAGAGGAGGTTAGTGGGTTACAGATTGTGTAATAAGCCATAAATCCAATGTGTCTGTTCAGTCCATGACTTTTTTAGTGTCTAGCAGAGTAATGAATTTAAGCTCCCAGGTTTATCTTTTGAAAGTGTTGTGCCGGTTTCCTTTGAGGATGAGGGCGGATAGGTCAGATATAGAGTGATTGCTTTGTGAAAAAAGTGTTCACTCAGAGGTGATAGGGTGTTTTTGTCTTTTATCATTTTCCTGTGAGAGTTTATTTGAAAGCATAGTGATTGTCTGGGTTCACCCACATAGTTGTTGGGGCATTTAGTGCACTAACACATCTTTCAAGATCCATGGATCCTACATGTGCCTATCACAACATGTGCTATACCTCATGTGGTATACAGCACTAAGTCCATATTAATATGGCAGCACTTATATTCCAGTCCATATTACGTCTACCTCTCATTTATTTGCTAGCTTGATGACTGTCAAATATTTCTAAAAAGGTTGAAGCATGACTTTCCTCTACAAAAGCTTATCCCTATTGTTTTATAACTCACTCTATTTTTTTCAACTGATTTATCTGATACAGACTTAAGGCTTGCTAGTTTGATTCCCAGGAATACAAGTATTGTTAAACATACTCTGGAGACAGACTACGTCTACTCTACAGCACTTACAGCAGCGCAGCTACACTGATGCAGCTGTGCTGCTGAAGCGCTTGTGGGGGAGACGCTCTAAGCTGATGGGAGAGAAATCTCCCGTCACTTAAATACTCCACTTCCGACAAGAGGCAGTAGTTATGTTGGCAGGAGAACCTCTCCCACTGACATAGCACTGTCTACACTGGCACTTCCGTCGGTATAACTTATGTTGCTCATGGGTGTGGATTATTCACACCACTGAGCGACATAAGTTACACCAAAGTAATTTCTAGTGTAGACAAGGTCAAAGACTCAGACTTTAAGGTCAGAAGGGACCATCATGGTCATCTAGTCTCACCTCTTGCATGTTGCTGGCCACAGAACCTCACCCACTCACTCCTGTAATAGACTCCTAACCTATGGATGAGTTACTGAAGACTTCAAGTTAGAGAATCCACCATTTACACTAATTTAAACCGGCAAGTCACCTGTACCCCATGGTGCAGAGGAAAGCGAAAAAAAACCCAGAGTCTCTGCCAACTGGACCCAGGAGAAAATTCCTTCCCAACCCCAATTATGGTGATAAGTTACACCCTGAGCATGTGGGCAAGACCCACCAGCCAGACACCTGGAAAAGAATTCTCTGTAGTGACTCAGAGCCCTCCCCATCTAGTGTCCCATCACCAGCTGTTGGAGATGTTTGCTGCTAGCAGTCGTAGATCAGCTACATGCCATTGTAGGTAACTTCATCATACCATCTCCTCCACAAACTTATCAAGCTCAGTCTTGAAGCCAGTTAGATTTTTTTGCCCCCACTGCTCCCCTTGGAAAGCAGTTCCAGAAATTCACTCCTCTGATGGCTAGAAACCTTTGTATAATTTCAAGCCTGAACATGTTGATGGCCAGTTTATATCCATTTGTTCTTGGGTCAACATTGGCATTTTACTTAAACAACTCCTCTTCCTCCCTGGTATTTATTCCTCTTATGTATTTAGAAAGCGCAATCATATCTCCCCTCAGCCTTCTTTCGGTTAGGCTAAACAAGCCAAGCTCTTTGAGTCTCCTCTCATAAGGTATGTTTTCCATTCCTCAGATCATCTTAGTAACTCTTCTCTGCACTTCTTCCAGCTTGAATTCATCTTTCTTAAAGATGGGAGACCAAAACTGCGTATCGTATTCCAGATGAGGTCTCACCAGTGCCTTGTAAAATGGTACTAACACTTCCCTTACTGGATGCATCCTAGCCTTTTTCACGGCTGCATCACATGGCATTTTCATGGCAGCCCACAGTCATCCTGTGATCAATCAATGCTTTTTATAAATGGGGAGAAGGTAGGAAGAGTGCCATTGTTTCAGAAAATCATCTCTGGGAACATCTGCACAAACTTTATGAAAAAGCACACAAATGTTCCGGAGATTCCATATAGATTACTTACCTGACATTGTCTCCAGCACTTATATTCCAGCCCAATACTAATTTCCAGTTTTATTTGTTTTTATTATTAATCTCCTTCTGAATGTGAGCCAGACAGAACTTGTTTTCCAACTGGTCTTAAGCATGTTGCTGCATCCACTCAAAAAGCTGCTTCTCAGGTTCTACTACTTGGCAGTCTGTCTTCCAGAGAGCCAACTGTTCATCAGAACATTAATATTTCAGGGATTTTGGAGATCATTCTTTGAGTTATTTCCCAAAGCACTAAAATATTACTATCATAATTCATCCTCTAACCTCTGCAAGACAGCTGGCAAAACAATGTAACCTCACTCTGGTGCTGAAGACTCACTCTGGCACTGAAGACTCACTCTGGCACTGAGGCACTGATGTCTTTGAGAGCAACTGTGAAACTTGGAATCTTGGAATGATTTAAGTGATAATTAAAGTAAATACCCCTCAACAAATGCCAGCAGGAAGTGGGATTACATACCTAACAGAGAAGTAGCAGGTAAACAACAAAAAAACCTAGACGTTACATGGAAGGGGTATATATACTTTAATGCCTACTAAAATGGCCAGTAGCGATTACTGGTATCTCTACTCTTTATTTACACTTAAAAAGGCCCAATAAGTTATGCACGGCTATTCTGTATCACATGTGCCTCTCATTGTTACCATCACCCTCTCTCTTTCTGTTTGTTACTTCTACATGTTGGGTCTTGAGATTGCAAGCTTTATGCAGAACATCTCTTCTTGTGCTATCCCAGAACAATGACAGTCTTTTTAGTTTTGATGTAATACAAAAAGCTTCTGAGCACATTTCGTTAATAAAAAAACAAGAAATTTGACCAAACTTGTCAGCTATAACAAGAGAATCCTTTTTACTGTTACCATAATGAAGACAAAAGTCATAAAGCAATCTTCGCCTATAAATGTTAAAATGTTTATGTATTTAAATAAATATTTTACATTCAGCCTACCTCAGGATAAGGATAACTCAGACTGGTCTTACAGCATTAAGTCTGATGATCCAGCAAAGGAAACAAATGGGAGAGTCAAGGACCTATCACCTAAAACATATTGCTTCCAATCCTCTAGAGCTGAAATATCGGAATTTTTAGAAAAAATGACTCCTCTAGTATAGCTATCGGGAAGTCTCATAAGCAGCCAAGACCCAGATCACATTTACTTTGTGCAGAGCAGGAATTTAATCCACAGTGTATAGCCAATTAAGACTTCAACATTAAAATCCAGAAGATTACAATACACCTAGCTGTATGGGGAGGGGGAAAAAAAAACAAAAAACCTCAACATGTTTAAACCAAAGTATTTCTTGTATTCTGAACAGACCAATAAACACATTCCATTTAGCCATCTTCAAAGAAATATAAAAATTACATTTGGCATATATGATTACAGAAAGTAAAAACAAAATACAGCAGCTCTGAAGTCTTTAAATATTCACCCTTTCGTATGACATGACACTTACTTGCCATCTGTGTCTGATGCAGCTGCATAGTGCAATGGTGTACAACCCCTCTCATCAAGGTCATTCACACTAGCTCCAGATCCCACAAGGGCGAACAGGCACTGGTAATTACAATTGGCAGCAGCATAATGAAGTGGAGTTCTTTAGTACACATTCAAATACAAGAGAAAGACATACAACAGATTAATGACAAAAATGCAAAATAAAATGAAATTTTAAAAACATGTTTATATTCTATTTTATTATTGGCTGAATAATTCAGTTCTAATATGTAAATATTACATGGTTCCGTAAAAATGATTTTAAAAAGTGTAATAGCAGTCCAGGGTACATATTTGTCAGCCAATACATGGACAGTTTGTGGGTGTTGAGAGGTGTACATACATGCACAGGAAAATGAAAAATAATTATTGAAAGATCTATTTGTTCAAACAATTATATTGTAAGCCATTCACTGACAAAACAGGAGCAAATCTGATCATCCATAGTGCAAAGCCACCAAAAAAGACCGGAACAAAATGCAACTGTTTATTTAGGGTGAAATTTAACCCTTCCTGCAGAACACCTAAAGTAATTTTGTGTGGAGTGCTCAGTAGGGTTTTGAGAACAAAACTGAGGTGTAATGTGGAGTCCTACGGCGTGTCTATTTGTTTCATCCCGTCTTAATGTACCAAAAATATATGCTTGTATAGAAAATAAAACAAATGACGATTTTTTTAAAATATGCATTTGATTTTAAAGAAACTTGAAATTTGAATTTCACATGGAAATATTATATTGATGAATTACTCAGCCTTGGGGGAAAACGATTACAAAGCAGAATATAGTATATAAATAATTTTCAGAAGTCAGTGACCTAGGTGCTTTTGAAAATTTTACACAAGTGACTGAGGGATCTAAGGGCATGTTCATACTATCCCGCAATTTGGACACAGGGATTGGGAATAGCAGTGTGCACCAACCACAGTTCCCCACGTGGACACCAATTTACAGATTCGAAGTTTACACTAATGTAGACTTGCCAGCAAGTTAAAAAAGTATGGGCTGGATGAATGGACTATAAGGTGGATAGAAAGCTGGGTAGAGATCAATTGCTCTATGTCTAGTTGGCAGCCGGTATCAAGCGGAGTGCCCCAAGGGTCGGTCCTGGGGCCGCTTTTGTTCAATATCTTCATTAATGATCTGGAGGATGGTGTGGATTGCACCCTCAGCAAGTTTGCAGATAACACTAAACTGGGAGGAGAGGTAGATACGCTGGAGGGTAGGGATAGGATACAGAGGGACCTAGACAAATTGGAGGATTGGGCCAAAAGAAATCTGATGAGGTTCAACAAGGACAAGTGCAGAGTCCTGCACTTGGGACGGAAGAATCCCACGCACCGCTACAGACTAGGGACCGAATGGCTAGGCAGCAGTTCTGCAGAAAAGGACCTGGGGGTTACAGTGGACGAGAAGTTGGATATGAGTCAACAGCGTGTGCCTTTGTTGTCAAGAAGGCCAATGGCATTTTGGGATGTATAAGTAGGTGCATTGCCAGCTGATCGAGGGACGTGATCATTCCCCTCTATTCGACATTGGTGAGGCCTCATCTGCAGTACTGTGTCCAGTTTTGGGCCCCACACTACGAGAAGGATGTGGAGAAATTGGAAAGAGTCCAGCGGAGGGCAACAAAAATGATTAGGGGACTGGAACACACAATTTATGAGGAGAGGCTGAAGGAACTGGGATTGTTTAGTCTGCGGAAGAGAAGAATGAGGGGGGATTTGATAGTTGCTTTCAACTACCTGAAAGGGGGTTCCAAAGAGGATGAATCTAGACTGTTCTCAGTGGTAACATGACAGAAAAAGGAATAATGGTCTCAAGTTGCAGTGGGGGAGGTTTAAGTTGGATATTAGGAAAAACTTTTTCACTAGGAGGGTGGTGAAGCACTGGAATGTGTTATGTAGGGAGGTGGTGGAATCCCCTTCCTTTGAAGTTTTTAAGGTCAGGCTTGACAAAGCCCTGGCTGGGATGATTTAGTTGGGGATTGGTCCTGCTTTGAGCAGGGGGTTGGACTAGATGACCTCCTGAGGTCCCTTCCAACCCTGATATTCTAGGATTCTATGAAATATAATCAGCAGACCAACAAAAATTTAAGTGCAGCTTCCACAGGGAAAACTACTACAATTAACCCCTCTATTCTCAGCCAAGGGTGCAAGTAGGATTTCAAAGGGAGACATGATTCACAGTCAGATACTTCTGCTGGAGTCCTACTCCTGTCACTCAACCAAGGACTGAGGGACCATTTCCACTAAACCACTGATGCTATGAAGAATATTTTTAAATTATGATAAATTCTTGCCTCTGGTTCTTCGAGAGCATCTCTTCTTATTGTCTTTCTGATTGTAATCTCTTTGGCTGTCTTTAATTAGTGTCTTTCACAAGCACTAACCATGCTGTCTGCACTTAAATAACAATCTGAGGCTAGCAATAGCAGTGGGTTATTTGAAGAAAGTCCAGAGTGAGAGTAAAAGCGAGAGAAAGCTATATGAAGAAGGGATGGATGGAGGTAAAAAGGAAAGTTATTTTATTAAAAGAATTTAGATTTTACTTTAAAAAAATATATAAGATTGCAAAATGTTCAGAAATGGCAAAGTGAACAGGTTGATGAAGAGCATTTATAGCCTTGACACGTGGGCTAATGAGGAAAAAATCAGTAAATCTACAGGTTGAGAGCCACTTAAACCCATCAGGATGCCCCTTACACCAAAAACATCTTTATTAAAGTTACAGTAACATATGAGATCAATTGGACAATTTGAAAGAAAAAACAAATACATACTAAAATACACAAAACTATATAACAGAATGTAACAAATCAAACACCTTGTGACTTTTTTATAATCTTAAACTTTCAATAAGATGCTTAGACTAAATTGGTTGTAGTGCTTGGATGGGGACCCAACAATTTATTATGAATACAATCACTCCAAAAGCAATGTATTGTGATGGAATATGGGCTTCTTCACACAGAACTATTGTGCTACTTATGTGCATATTTTAATGAAGTTCTAAATTCCACACACTTAGAATGTTGTGTCCTACCTCCCAAATTTGTCCTTTTTGTTGAAGTCTGCACCAGTGTTAAGCAGAAGGTTTAGGCACTCCAAATTCCTATTAAATTAATGCAACATTGATTGCAAATTAAATTTTCAAGAACACAGCGCCCTTTACAAACTATCAGAATTTCTGCACAGTTATTTATCACACAACAATATTTTTACTGATAATGAATCAAACTATATTTTACATACAAAACACCACCAAAAACAGACTTTAAAGTTGTAGAAGAAAATATTAAGGACCACAAACTGTCCTTGGTCCAAATGTGGGAATTTTGATGCTTATGTAGCGTGCCTTTTGAAATCAACAAGAGCAATGTCCTCAAGTAGTAAATACACTTCTCATTTGATGGAAACTTAATAGAAAAAATTAATGCATGCTAAGAGCTTTTTGCCAAGATTCAGCCCGTGGCAAGTTTTTACTTATAAATTTTTGTTTGTTTTAAAGCCAATTAATAAGTGACAGGAAAAACAAAGTTTGCAATGTATATGCTATCTTTGATACTGCATTATGAAGAACGCTATCTTAAAAAATATTTATGGCAATAGCTGTGAATATTTTTCAGAGACACAGGAAAATTACGATATGAAGCCTAACTGTGAGGATGGGAGTGAGGTAACATCATAAGTAAGTAATTTTTATTCCAAGGATAATGTTTTATACCAGTAAATAGAGCCCTATGCGGATAAAAAAATTTGTATTTCACATCTGATCTGCAAAAATGATCCACGGATATCTGCAGATTTGCTGAGCTTTAGATATAAAATGTGTATCCTCATCCACTCACGATCGCAAAAATGGTCTGTGGATATCCACCAATTTGCAGGGCTCTACCAGTAAACAACCACCCCAAAATCCCCAAACATAAAAATTACACTTGGTTTTATTATATTACTTTAAAATTATATGTGCATGCAGCATTGGCCATTTGATTTCCTGAAAGCTGTGTGCACTTGAGCATGTACGACAATCTACTGCCCAATTTTTCTAGGCAATATTGAATAGCTACTCTGTACTCTAATTTTATAGTGACGAATACACTGCTCCTCCCAATACCTGTGCACATGCTTGGCTTTATTAATGGGTGGCCAAAGTTAATGGGACTAATATTGTGGTTTTAGTCACAAGCGTGAAGTGTCTGCAGAATCAAGGCCTATATGTTTACATGCACTCCTTAAGATGCCCACCTAGAGAAAAAATGCTAGTCAAATACTAGTTCTTCTACGGTCTGAATTCTTCAGATCACAATCCATCCATGAGCACTATTAATCAAAATTTCCTTGCTTCTGGTTAACTGAACTCCAGAACTTTGTTACTGTATGCAAAATTTAGCTTGACAAATCTATGTGCAGGTATATGCTAAACATACAGGTTTCCCAGGCTCTTACTGTGTGTGAGCACATTCATGCTATCCTCAGCTTCCCTCACATGCTGGTAAAAACATCTAAAACATGTTTTCTTAGTGAATAATCAAAAATAAGTTAGCACCCTTCATTTGCTGAAAGAAGTCATCTAATATCCAAATGTTTATAAATATAACAAACAGCATATACTATAAAGATATACACACAGAGGGTAAAGTTGTAGCTAGCTCATACATAATTGTGCATGGGGAAAGGCAGTAGAGAGCCCTCCCCCAACTCTGTACAGCCTATTTCAAAGGGCTGCCCAGAATTACAGCTCCTATGCCCCACTGTAAGCAACTGAGTGGAAAGGGGATAAGCGAAGCAAGCAGGTGAGGTGGTGGTACCATACCCCTTCACCATGTGTCTCCAAAGTGCTCCTAACATAGGGTTCTGGTAAATGATAGCCCTAAATAACATGGTCTGTACTTTCTATAGGTAGTAAAACATAGAAGTAAAATTAATCCATTTTGAGACAATCCTGAAACTGGAATAACACAGATTACTCCTGGGGGAATTCTGCACCACAAAATTAAAATTTCTGCACACAATATTCTAAAATTCTGCATATTTTATTTATCAAAATAATGCAACATAATCACTTTGGTTTCCATTATTTCAGTAATTTATTTAAACTACAATATAATGGATGGAGAATGGAAGTGGGGAACACTGGAGGAAATCCCCAAACCCCCTTGCCTAATAGTAATGTAGATAGGTTTCACCCTTTATTTCTAGTTATTAGGCAACATATATATGCAGCCATTTGCCCAGTGTTACATCAAACAACTGAAGAGAAAGTGAAGACTGGGGAAATCAAACTCACAATTTATATTAGCTACTGACCATCTCCAGAAAAGGAATTAGCAAACTTCATGGAGTACAGTCTGATAGGAAATTTTTTCAGTCCAAAAAGTTAGACCCATTTTAATCACGAAAGCAACATAAGCATTTATAAGGCCGTACTGTCCTTTACAGCACTCTGGCAATGTAAAGGAGCCTTAAAACTTTTACACCTATTTTATATTCCTGGAGGAATTCACAAAGACAAGGGGAATAATTCACTAAGCAGGCAGGCTGCTGCATTCTGCTCTGCCTGAGGGAGCAGAGCCTGTCCTACACCTACCTGCTCAGAAACACCCCGAAGCCCTGCCCTTCCATTCCGAACATGCTGCAATAGCGAGCGAGAGGGACAGAGTGTCACACACCCACACCACCCACCCCTGCCCATCCCCCAGGTGATTTACATCTCTGCTGGCTGCTCCAGGCACCCGCACCAACCTGCCTACACTGCCGGGGAGGGGCTTGTGACCACTCTTGCGGCTTCCCTTTGCTCCCCCATCAGAAGTCATTTTTCTGCAGGGAAGCAAAGAAATCTGCGAGGGACATGAATTCTATGCACACGCACTGATGCAGAATTCCCCCAGGAGTAACTGATTCTGTTGGTCATTACAATAAAAGATTGATGACTGAGTAGAAATTGCAGTTTATGCCTTTTTAAAGCTTGTAGAAAGACACCGTCTTGAAGTTATGTTCATACCTACAAAGCTCCTTGGGGGAAAAAAGAGGAGAAAAACACTGTCAGGATCAACGATTTAAGAAAAAAAAATTAAAGTGAAGGCAGAGCTGCTACCTACCCTCCAGCTGCAGCTGCATGAAGGCAGGTCCTGCCAAAATCATCTGGGGTGTCTATGTCAAAGCCTACAAAAATAAGTTAGTATATTGTGAAACCATGTACGTAATTCAACCCTTTCACCAAATTGCCCTTCAATAATTAAGCTGTAGTTTATGTTATTTACAACAGTAAATGTTGAAACACAAAAATATACTGCATCTGAAATAAAACCATGTTGTTTGCAATATTTCAAGAAATGTGTATTCCGTTAAAAATGACAAAGGTAACAATGGAAACTTATCTTTAATGACATTAGGGTTAAAAGCAATTTCTGATAGGAGTGTCTTTGTTTATCCCTTCTGTTAAAAATACCAACATTTTTATATCTGATACTGAAACATTTATTTATGGAAAAATGCAATAGCAACTTTAAGCATAAGCTAATACTACTCACCTTAACATTCAGCGTTCTGCATACCAATCTTTTAAAGGGAGGGAATGTCAGCATTACTAAATCCAGAAGCTAATCACATTATTTCATCCTTCAACTTAGTTCTCTATTCCCAGGCAAAGAACTTGGTTAAAATGGAGTGAAGATTATAAACACCAGTTACTCAAGGGGAAAAAGGCCTTTAGAGAATGGTGTAGTTTTCTCAAAAAATGTTATACGAACCCTGGAAATTCAAATTTAAGATCAAACTTAAATCCAAATATTTGAAAGTAGGGAGATGCACAACTAAGGTCACCAACGGAGCCTTAACTTTGCTCCTGTATCACTGCTCTCAGAAACAACTGCTAGGAGACTATCCAATACTTAAGACCAGAGCCGTCCCTTGGGTTCGTTGACTTGGGGTGACTGCCTCGCTCAGGAGGTGGGTGGGGAGGTGAGGCAGGAGGGCAAGCGGGGTGAGGAGGCTAAAGGGGAGGTGAGCGGCAGGCGGGAGGGAGGGAGGAGCAGCCCCCGAACCAGAACCTCCCCTCACCCCCAGCGCCTTCTGCCCGCCAACAGGGCCTGCCGATCAGCATATTCCCCTCCCTCTCAGCACCTACCGTGGATAAGATGTTTCACAGTGTCAGGAGGCGCTGGGGAGGATGGGCGAGAAGTGAAGGTGCAGCCCGCTTGGGGGAAGGGGCGGAACTGGGCGGGGAAAAGGCAGTGCATGGGCGAAGCGGGGGTGGGAAGAGGCGGGACAGGGGTGGGGCCTTGGGGAGCACCCCCCAGTAGATTAGAAACTCGTTGCCTATGTCCCGGGCCCCGTACACCCCTAGGGACGGCCTGCTTAAGACATACAACATCATTACACTACTGACTCTGAAAACTCAACAATGATCATCTAACTGGATTACCTTACTTGTGTTGATAGGTTAGTTTTACCTCACTACAGCAAACACCTCTTGTTTTCTTTAAGTCCCTATGCAATTCATGAAGAGAAAAAAGAACAAAAAGGAAAAAAGAGAAAAAGAAAGAGAAAGAAACAAACCCAGCCCAAATCTCTGCTAAATGCTTCCTCACTCAGGACAATCCACCATAGGAGTCAGGATATCAAAAGCACGGTTATCTGATTAGCATATACACACATGCACAGTCAAAAGAACAGTGCTTTATACATGATACTAAGCATGCTATGCTGAGGGGGAACATGGGGTTTAAAGAAGTCATTCTTCGAAGATAATATTAATAGTAGGGGAACAGAGTGGGAGGTAAAAAAAAGAAGATATGCTTATGTATAACACAACTTTGTTTTCTACAAAGGTTCCATTTCTCTGTTCTGGTAGCTCTCAAGTGGAATAAAGTGAGAGAACTCCCCCCAACCGCACCTCACAGGGCTCACCTGACATACTCCAACTCACAACTGGGAAAGGTCCACAGTCATCTGGCATATGCTAGAGCAATTCAGGGATTTTTCTAATTTAAGCTAATGAACTGGGACTGGCTCCATGACAATCAGGGAAGGGTAACTTTTTGCCCAGTGTCACACCCAAACTAATCTCAGTGCAGGAGAGAATATGGCCCCAAAAGTATGTTAATTCCAAATTAGACTTCCTAAGAAAATAGTGGATTTACCAAGTATAAGAAAGAATGTGACTGAAGTGAAATGAAACAATAAATTGCACGGAGAAAGTACAATGAAACTGAAAGGCAACAAACTGAGAACCAAGAAAAGAAGACAGTTACCTTTTCCATAAGTGGCGTTCTTCGAGATGCGTTGCTCACGTCTATTCCACAATAGGTGTGCGTACTCGCCATGTGCACCGGTGCCAGAAGTTTTTCCCCTAGCAGTACCCGCAGGGGGGAGTGCCCCCCACGACCCGTGGAGTGGCACCTGCCTGGTGCAGTATAAGGGGAGCTGTGCACTCCCCCCACCCTCAGTTCCTTCTTGCCAGACAACTCCGACAGAGGGGAAGGAGGGTGGGATATAGAATAGACATGAGCAACAAATCTCAAAGAACACCAGTTACGGAAAAGGTAACTGTCTTTTCTTCTTCGAGTAATTGCTCATGTGTATTCCACAATAGGCAATTCCAAGCTATATCTGTTGGAGGTGGTTAGGAGTTCACAAGATCCCAGGACGGACGACAGCCCTGCTGAACCTGGCATCATCCCTGGTTTGGGGGACAATCACATGGTGCGAGGTGAATGTGTGAACCGAAGACCACGTGGTAGCCCTACAAATGTCCTGGATGGGGACGTGGGCCACGAAGGCAGCCGATGACGCCTGCGTCGAGTGTGCCCTCACAATGGGTGGCGGGGGGACACCTGCCAGCTCATAACAGGAACGGATTCACAAAGTGATCCAATTGGAAAGCCGCTGAGTGGAAATCGGCTGGCCCCTCACGCACTCAGCCGAGGCGACGAACAGTTGTGAGGACTTTCTGAATGGCTTGGTCCGCTTGAGGTAGAAAGCCAGAGCCCACTGCACATTGAGCGTGTGGAGACGGCGCTCCTCACTGGACGCGTGAGGCTTGGGGCAGAGGACCAGTAGAAAAATGTCCTGACCCATGTGGTAGGCGGAGACCACCTTCGGGAGGAACGCGGGGTGTGGGCGGAGCTGGACCTTGTCTTTATGAAAGACTGTGTAAAGGCGGCTCGGATATCAGGACCCTGAGCTCCGAGACTCACCTGGCCGACATGACTGCAACCAGGAAGGCCACCTTCCACGAGAGGTGAGCCCAGGAGCACATGGCCACTGGTTCAGACGGGGGCCCCATGAGACGAGCCAACACCAGGTTTAGGTCCCACTGCGAGAACGGGTGTCTAGAATACGGAAAAAGATGATCCAAACCCTTAAGGAACCTGCCAGTCATAGCATGGGAAAATACTGTGTACCCTTACACCAGCGGATGGAAGGCCGATATGGCTGCCAGGTGAACCTTGACTGATGAGGGCACCAGGGCTTGGGTCCTCAGGTGGAGGAGGTAATCAAGGATAAGCTGGATCAGGGCGGTCACCGGGGAGACACCCTGGTCCACCGCACACCTAAAAAACTGGGACCACTTCACCAAATAAGCACAGGGCCATCTACTTTCGAGGAGGACGTGCTGCACCTGCTCTGAGCTCGTTCTTTCCTCTCCACCTAACCACTGAGCAGCCATGCCACGACGTGAAGAGCCACCAGGTTGGGGTGGAGGAGGCGGCCCTGGTCCTGAGAAGCAGGTCTGGGCGGAGCAGTAACAGCCAAGACGGAGCTACCGCCAGGCCCATGAGGGTCCCATACCAATGCTGCCTGGGCCACACCAGGACAATCAGGAGGACCCGGGCCTTGTCTGTCTATCTTCTCCAGGACCCTGCTGATTAGAGGGAACGGGGGAAAAGGTTAGAGAAGCTGGCCTGACCAGGACAGGAGAAAGACATCGTAGATAGCACCCCTCCCCAGGCCCCCCGGAGCAGAACCGGGGGCATCGCCGGTGGGCCACTTCCAGGAGCAGGGACCACTCGTGTTGTGAGGAAAAGTCCTTGCACAAGCAATCCCCCCTCTCGTTCCAGGCGCCCGGTAGGTGGAAGGCCTTCAAGTGGATGTCATGGGCTATACAGAAGTCCCATAGCCTGAGGGCTTTGCAGCAGAGGGCAGAGGATCGGGCCCCGCCTTGCCTGTTGGTATAGAACATTGAGTCCATGAGGACCCTGACTACCTTGCCCTCCAGGTGTGAGCGGAAGGCCATACATGCCAGCCGCACCGGCCTGAGCTCCTTGACGTTTATATGTAAGGTCAGGTCTTGAGCCGACCACAGGCCTTGGGTCTGAAAGTTCCCCACATGGGCCCCCCAACCCAGGTTGGACACCAGCTCCAACGACGGGGCCCTGTCCCTTACCGGGACCCCTTGGAGCATGTTGTTTGGGGCGGACCACCACCGTAGGGAGGTGATCACAGAGTCCAGCACGGTGAGGACCTTGTCCATCCTGTCCGTGGCCTGGGAGAACTTCGAGGCCAACCAGAGCTGGAGGGGCCTCATCCTGAGCCTGGCATAACGGACCATGTACGTGCATGCCAACATGTGACCCAAGAGTTGTAGGCAAACCCTGGCTCTTGTTACCGGGAACCTTGTGACCAAATCGATGAGAGTTTTCAGGGTCTCGAATCTGTCTGGCAGGAGAGAGGCCCTGGCCGACACTGCGTCCAGGAGCACCCTAATAAACTCTATGCATTGGAGCGGGACTAACATGGACTTGGTGTTGTTTACCAAGGCAGTGCACGTGGACAGGAGGAGCGCCATGTGATCCCTCACCTGTGACCGGGAGGGGTCCTTGACAAGCCAATCATCCAGATAGGAAAACATCTGGACCCCTCGCCGTCTGAGGTAGGCCACTACCACTGACATGTATTTTGTAAACACCGTGGGGGCAGTGGACAGACCAAACGGGAGGACCGTGAATTGGTAATGATTCTGTCCCACCACGAAATGGAGGAAGTGCCTGTGCCCCTCAAATATGTGGCTGTAGAAGTATGCGTCCTGTAGATCGAGGGCAGCGTACCAGTCCCTGGGATCCAGGGAGGGGATGATGGAGGCCAGAGAGACCATGCAGAACTTGAGCTTCACCATGTACTGGTTCAGACCTCGTCCCAGGCCACCTGGAGGGCTTCAGGCATGGACGGCATCTGGACATCCGGAGAGGCCTGTTCCAAAGGGGCTGGGCTACTCTGCTCAATGTGAGTCAGAGGCCTGGGGCCCGGTGGGAATCGAGGACTGCCTGACATGGGCCTAGCCTCTGTCTCAGACTTCCCTCGGTGCCGCTGCGAAAAGGGAGTCTTCCTGGCCCTCTTGGCGTGCCGACTGGTTGATGGCACCGGAGGGTGGCTGTGTACCGACGCCGCGGTGCTGGGTACCAGTTCGGAGCGGCGTGCTGGGGTCGGAGTCAGCGCCAACTCCATCAGGATGGCCCAGAGCCTAATATCCCTTTCTCTTTTAGTCCGCGGCTTAAATGACTTGCAAATCTTCCACCTTTCGCTGATATAGGTTTCTCCCAAGCAGCACAAACAGTCTGCGTGCGGGTCACTTCTTGGCACAGAATGCCTACAAGAGCCATACAACTTAAATCCCGGGGCACGGGACATGCCCCGGCTCGGGCTCACTGACTAACTAAACAGCTATCTAACTACAGGTACTAATGCTGAACGAATGAACAGTTCTGGGGACGAGCTACAGCAAAGCTGGAGCGGAGCAGAGCAGCTCTGACGCACCTTCACTGGTGGCAAGAAGGAACTGAGGGTGGGGGGGAGCACGCAGCTTCCCTTATACCACGCCAGGTAGGCACCACTCCAGGGGTCACGGGGGCGCTCTCCCCTATGGGTACTGCTAGGGGAAAAACTTCCGGCAACTGTGCACATGACACGCACGCACATCTATTGTGGAATACACATGAGCAACCACTCAAAGAAGAAGAAATGCTTTTGTGCACACCACAAAATTAACTTGTAAACTCATTACCCCAAATATCACAGAGGCTGAGAGTTTAATAGGGTTCAAAAAAGGATTAGAAATTCAAATGGATAATGAGAACATTAAGTTGCATTAGAGTACCTCCTACCCCAAGAAAAACTCATGCTTCAGGGCTTTAGCTAACCACTGAAGTAGGGTTAGAAAGAAACTTCCCAGTGAGAAAACTAGTCCACAACTGTCCATTGAAGAGTTTCTTGTACTTTCCTCCTAAACATCTGGCACTGACTTCTGTCAAACACGATACTGGACTAGATGGACCACTGGTCTGATCCAGTATGGCAATTCCCATGTTCCCAAGTGACCTATCAAGATTTCTTTCACTAAAATGCCACTGTTTTAGGCACAATGTATTACAGGCATGCAGGATGGAATATCAGTGAAGGACTAGGAGAATTACAGTTGTCTGAGTGACTTTAACAGTGCAAGTCCATACTTAATCATTATTTAAAATTAAAGTTATAGTTCAATACAATTTCCAAGCTACATTTATAGTTGTAGTTTTCTCAAATATTCTCTTAAGAGTTTCCCTTTCAAATAACTGATAGATGTTCACAACGATAACTCCAATTTCAGTTTTTTTTGCTGGGATTCAATTTTTTTTGTTTTGTTTTTTCCTTAATTTAAGAATTTCTTAGTGACCGGAATTAGTGAACTACACAGAGATGTATTCCAGTTTTCCCCACATTTTCCCCCACTATGCTTCCCCTCTTTCTTCATCCCAAACTGGATGGACCCTAGGTATGTGTCCCATCTCCATTTCCCTCTCGCATGGAGAGGGCACATAAAGCTAGTTAGTGATCTGATTTGAGAAGTGGTCCCTAGATTACTAATATGGGCTGTCTCTACCGCCCCTATTTGGCACTCTCCCACTCATTAACCCCCTAGGAGGCCTCATCCAAAGTACAAAGTATTTCTCAGTTCTGCTCACTGAACAGTCCATCTCATCACACTAATACCTTGCCTGACACCACTGTCTCCATAATGGTCATCCATATAGGGACAAGCAGACTTTGCAAGCTTTGCATCACTGTGATGGATGAATTCAGATTCCAGAGGGGTTCTTAATATATGAATCAACTAATTTCACCCTCCTCCCTGCAAAAAAATACACTAGTCAAAGATACCAATCTTCAATAACATCAACTTATTAAACAGGAGTTTCTAGGCTCCTGGTGTCCAAACTTTTCAGACTGAGTGCTGCACATACAATTTTTAAATGGTCAAGCAACCATGACTGATGCTTTAGATCAGTGGTTCTTAACCTTTACTGCAGCCCTTTGGTTTTCAACATATGTTCTCGCACCCCTTATCAAAAATCATTGAAGTAGGTCAGTTCTTTAAACCTAGATATATTTTTGTTTGTACATTACAGTAATCGTTAAAGTATAATGTTAATAAATACATCGGTTTGATGAAACAAAGTAGTTGTACTTACGTTCCTGTTCTTAATTTGTGTTTTCGATTATTTACCTTCTAAAAAAAACCTGGCATGTCTCGCACCCCCAGAAAGGGCATCTCATACCCCCTGGGAGTGCATGCACCACAAGTTAAGAACCACTGCTTTAGATTGTGTGTGCTGGTCCACATCCCTTTGTGCAACTAACACAGAGAATGGAAATCATCTGCAAGTCCTCTGATGGAGATTACCTTGACATGGGGAAGTCTCCTGTAGGTATACATCTAGTACAACTTTGCACTGTGACAGAAAGGGGAAGTGGCTGGAGCATGCTAAGCTTTGCCTATCCTACAGCTGCACATGGTACCTAATGGACAGTTGTCAGCTGGTGCAAATTACAGCAAGATGCTGGAGAAGAGAATCAACACGCCTACATTTTGGTTCCTCAGCTTCTCTTCCTTTTCCCCTTCTCCTAGGCTTCCACACTTCCCTGTGGTGTGGAAGGGAGTCCTCCTTTTGATAATCACTCTCCTAGAATCAAGACAGTCAAGCTTCCCTTTTGAGCCCCCTGGAGTTTCCATATCTCATCAGGGAAGCAGACTATGGAGCTGCCAAAATTAGTACGTCTTCCCTTCCTTGCCATGCAGTAGGTATTCAGCTGAAAGGGGACTGACACCTTTCAGCATAATCCCAGCTCACAGCAGAGCTGATCCAGGGGTCACAGGGGAAGCAGTACCCTGTACAGTTTCTTCATAGTGAGGGGGTTGATTAAACACTTCAGTTTGAAAGTTGCAGAGTGCTGCTCAGGGAATATGTTTTTAATTCATAATCAAATACAAACATTGTTCTTAATGCAGTTGCCCTCAAGGCATACAGGTTAAAGCATGGAGAGTCACAGGTTGAACAGCACTATTCTAGGCAAAGTTGTACTGGAATCATGACAATTTGGCGTTTGAGGAGCAAGTAAAGAAGATGTTAAAGTGAAATCACCACATGTTTTGAACCACTATAGTTCCTAAACTACTTGTCTAGTTTGTCTCAATCCCTCCAGAAAATATGTGCATAAGATCACACTTGAAATTTCAGGCATATTGCTTCAGTTCTGGCTAAGTTTTACAAGTTTTGAAATTTAGGTTTACCACAGAAAGCTTGCTCCATCTTTACCTATGCAAAGTAGCTCAGACTAGCTAGCACAATCCTCAGCTATAAATAAGCTAACTGATTATTTCTATGTACTACTGAAAAAGGGCTTAAATATTGTGAAATATAACTGAAAATACTAAAAGGTTAATGTATATGTAGTAACCACAACACATTTTTAAAAGAGTATCCTACCTGATGAAAGGAGCTTTCTGCAACAATCTGAAAATCCACTTAATGCTGCCAAATGGAGAGGAAACATCCCATGTACACCCCTCCTAAGATACAGCATAATCAGACATCATAGTCTCATTACAATAAAAGAATCAAGATTGCATGCCAAATTGCACATGTATAGGGTTTCCACAACAAAATCTAATTAGAATGATTAGATCTAAGAAAATCTCTTAATATGTTAAGAAGCTTGCTTTCAATCTAAAAATAATGCATTCATTCATGACAGACAGTTAAAATGCATGAGGTTTTGGCTTGCATATTTCAACTATTATATTGAAGTACAAGTTGGCAACACAGTCTACTACTTCTTTTCTGATTGTTTAAACTACAATGAGATGTGACACTATAACAAGATACAGTATCTGCAAAGAATATGACTGAATGCATTTCTAATCTCATGTTGAACATTTAAAGAGCTAAGAAAGAAATGTGAAACAATACATTACTCTGGCTTACTAATTAATGCATTTCTGAACTATTTTAGCCTATATCCAAGTCAGTAACTTACTTTGCAGTGTCAGCACCACTTGTAATTAGAGTGTTGATTAGTAGCTCATGACCATATCTAGCTGCGATGTGCAAAGGTGTATTTCCATTCTTATCTTCACAGTCTATTTCAGCTCCTACAATATAAAAGTTAGTGTGAATGCACAAAATGGTACATGTGCATATGTTTGTTAGCAAAATGGTGTTAAAGATTAATAAGTTTAAAGTACAAGTAATGTGATGGAATGATTTTTTTGGTTTAAAAATTTAAAATGTTTCAGTGGTATTGAGTACTAATGGTACTCCTAAGGAATTCTACGCCAAAAAATTAAAAATTTTGTGCATAATATTTTAAAATTCTGCAAATTTTTATTTGTCAAAATAACATGATATAATCATGCCAGTTTCAATTTTTGTAAAATATTTCAAAATACCTGCCAGAAAGTATGTCTGTAACAATACAGACAACCAAAAAGATTCAGAAAATGGTTTTTTGACAGATTCCTTACTAGGCATATTAATACAAAACTTGAGGTATTTTTATTGGCAGTTATCTTGTTTCCGTGAAATTAAATACAACAGAACCTAGTTTAACCAAGCCTCCATTATCTTGCTCTCCTTATTAACCAAACCACCAGCCGCTAGGGGCTGACACCCAGAGCACCCACCACTAGGGTTGCCACCCTTCTAGCTGTTGGTGACCGGACACCCGAGCCCTGCCCCCGTCGCTCACACCTCTTCTCCCCAAAGCCCGGTCCCCATTGCTCATGGGATCGTCTCAAGGAGCCTGCCTGCAGGTAAGAGGCAGCCCCAACAGAGCAGGGGCTCGCATGGGTTAATAATCTGGAGTCTCCGCCCAGCCCACGATAACCAGACTTTTGGTTAGGGTTTCTAATTGCTAGTAACTGGACTCTTGAAGCCCCACCTCCCCAAGGCCCTGCCCCTGCTACACCTCTTCCCTTGAGGCCCTGCCCCCAGCACTTGCTCAGCATCCCACCTCTACCCCTCCCCCGCAATAACAAGACTTTTGGTTTGGGTGTCCTAGGGTTGCCAGGTACCCTTTCACACTGGACTTTCTGGTCAAAAACCAGGCACCTGGCAACCCTAAATGGCACTCCGACAGAGAAGCCAAAAACTGATCTGTCTGGGTAAAACCTGGATGGGTGGCAACCCTGCCCACTCCCCAGTTTATGTGGATTTTTGGTCATCCGATCTAGGTATGGTCCCTATTAGACAGGATACTTGTGGTTCCATTGTAATACATTTGAAACACACAAAACTGGAAAAAGGAAGCATTTTGGTGGAAATCACAAATTCTGCGTGAAAAAATAAAATTCTGCAGGGAACATTAATTCTGTGCAAATTCTGCGCAAATTCTGCATTCTGCAGTGGTGCAGAATTCCATCAGGAGTATAATGGACAGCGAAGTAAATGCGGGTCTCGTCATTTATCTGTAGAGCAGGGGTTCTCAAACTGGGGGGCGTGACCCTTCAGGGGATCACGAGGATTTTATGTGGGGGGTTGTAAGCTGTCAGCCTCCACCCCCAAGCCCTGCTATGCCTCCAGCATTTATAATAGTGTTAAATATTTAAGAAGTGTTTTTAATTTATAAGGGGGGGGGGGTCGCATATGGAGGCTTACTGTATAAAAGGGGTCACCAGTACAATAGTTTGAGAACCACTACTGTAGAGGGCAAACTGTTTCTGTAACTCAATGCTGTAGAAAAGGGACAATGATACAAATACCCTTGCTTTTCCATCCTTAAAGTGAAGCTATAGATGGGTAGGGTCTATACGCATCTTATCAGGTTATAAAAACCTCACTAACTGAAATACTGGCCATAGCAAAATAAGAATGTGAAAATGTCATTAACATTTCAATATATGTACATAAATACTTTTTTTCTTTTTACCATTCTGGATGATGGTTTGTGATCTTGAAAATCTACCATGGATTGCTGTCATATGCAATGGCGTTTTCCCATCTTTACTCTGGGAATAAAACAAAAATAAAAAACTATCAACCCATAGCCAGCTACATTTATCTAGCAAAATTAGCAAGGAGAAGTGATCCTTTCCCACCAACACCATCAATTCCCTCTCCACACTACTATAAAACAATTGCTGGTAGTAACAAACCCAGGAGACATTACAGGCTATTCAACACTGCTGTTATCTTGTTCTTGTTAATCCCTTCTCCAGTTCTATTGACAACTCAATGATGCACACTCACTCAGAATTATGCCTTTAGGACAATCAAGAGGATAGTGGCAGCAGACAGTCTTAGCACCAAGAACTACATTTACTTCCTCCCTACTAAATCTTAAGCCAAAAAAATAAAGCTTCTTTTAAAGAAGTGACTTGTATTCAGTCTGAATACGAGAACCTTATTATAGAACATTTACAAAGTGTTAGAAGACTGACATTAAAATATTAATCTGTTTCTTTGATGTTACTTTAAAATGAAACTCATAAGTAATTCATCACAAACCACAAATAATCCTTAAGGCGAACTATTCAACTACAGGTTTCAGAGTAGCAGCTGGGTTAGTCTGTATTCGCAAAAAGAAAAGGAATACTTGTGGCACCTTAGAGACTAACAAATTTATTTGAGCATAAACTTTCGTGAGCTACAACATCGAAAGCATCCGATGAAGTGAGCTGTAAGGCGCCACAAGTACTCCTTTTCTTTTTATTCAACCACAGAGGGTACTGCACATTTGACACACACATGAAAAGTACAATTAACCACTCACCCAAAAAAGGTACCCTGAAATTAGGTCAACTTTAACACGGAGGGGATTCTAGTTTTTAAAAGCACTATCTAAATGCATTCATAAACTGTCTCTCCTATGAAATTTAGTCCATAGTTAGCACATTACAGGTTAATGAAAAACCTATATGCACACAAAAAAAAGTTACACACACACAAAAAATACTAGGCAATGTGACACTAATTTGCAACCATCATATTACCATATAAAATTATACCATTTTCTATTTCCGTAGGTGCACATACACAACGTATTCATTCTACTGTATGCAGTTAATTAACACAAAATTCCCTATTGCAAGGGGACAAAGTTGAACTTGCTGTGGGAACCTCCCCACTAAATATTTTGATGGTGTGCAATTAAATTCAGAACCAGAACATACAGGTAAGATTTTAGGAATATTATACTTCCTCCAAGAGTTTTGGGTTTTTTGGTTTTTTTAAATATATAAAGTATTCTAAAATAAATAAGTTGAGAAGAAGTATACACAGAACTACAAGAACAGATTCCTTAGACAATGAACAGCAGCTTCACTCCACTGCACCAAAAATATGAGCCTTTCAAATATTTCCTTTCTTCCTTGGAAGTCTTCCATCTAAGTACCGATCAAGCCTGCCCTCGCTAAGCTTATGACATCTGACATGATCATAGCCCACGGTAAAATAGCTGCAGGCTAATTGTTATTTGGTTGCATTCACTGAAGCTCAATGAAGTGAGATAATAGAAGATTAAAACACAAGTCTCTTGTATAATGTACTATCAGGCAATATATGTCTATAAAATACTTATTTTTTTTCCAAAACACAAAAATATCTAGGAGAAGCCATTGTTATTACACAGCAACAACAAGCCCAGAACACCAGGTATTCTCAAGTGGTCAACCATCCACGCCTAAACTTGGCTTCACTTAAAATTAGATATATTCAGTCTACTCAGATCACAGACCATTTCTTTTCAAGAATCCAGCTGATACTAGTTCAAATACAATTTATAGTTTCCCATATACATCCGATAATATACTTCCACACATGCAAAATCGTTATTTGAGTTTGCTATACTCTTTTTAGACTGAATGTTGCAGGAAAGGAATAGTGTTGAGCAGTAGTTGCTAGGATTTAAAGATCTAAATTACCGTATGGATAGTGACAATTTTGTACCTGCCAAAACAATCGATATTTCCCCCCTCCTATGGAAAATGGATGAAGGGGGAAACATATCAAAAGTTCAAACTTTCTGCTAGCTCACTAATCTCTTGTATGCTTTCCTCCCAGAGGTGAAGCCAACAAGAATGGAGTGAACATTTCAAAGTCTCCAGAACACCCAGTGATCAAGGTTCACAGCATATGCACACATACATCTTCCACCTATCCCAGATGCCCACCTATGCCCCCTCTACATCTCTAAAAATCATGTAGATGACAGTGGAAAGAATTATAGTAGAATCTAAACTTACAAAGTAATATATTTGTGATTATAAATAGAATATTGTATTTTTATGACAGTTGCCAAAAACTGTACAAATATTTTGAACTTTAGCATTAAAAGCCAAAAATCAAGATTATATTTAAAAATAAAAAATTGAGCACAGCTGAAATCCTCTATACATATTGCTGAAAAGTTTTACAATAAACTCTACTGAATAAGAGTAGTCTAAAGAAACAAAAACTACAACAAATATAAAATCCTGCTATTTTAACTAAAGGAATAATCCTTTGCGAAAACAAGGAATATAAAGTGGGTATTTGTCCCTAAAACAGGGAACAATCATCCTACTCAATATCTGAAAACCAGAATTGACTGCGCAGAGCTGGAATACTCTATTACTGAGAAGTTAACACTACTACAACCACCTCTGCAAAGTAAAGCTACTACAAAGTCAATCTCCCTCCTTCCCTGCAAAAAAGAGAATTCCCATTTTAATTAAATAACCATCGGCAAAGCAGAAGAGAAATACCAATCTTAGTTACATCAATATAAACGCATAGTATTTCCATTAATTTTAATGCAATTACACTGCATTTATACCAGTGTAAAAGAGATTAGGCCCTTAAACTTCTCTTGTAAGCTCATATATACCCTTCCCTGCAAATGGATCCAGCAAAGCAACAAAGTTCTGGGATGCAGCCAAGGATCTGGATCTCCTTGGTGTGAGGGGCACGCTCTCTTTTCCCGTCATCGGTACCAGTGCTGAGGTTCTTCCCCGGCACAGAAGAGTCTTGTGTTTTTGGAGTGCTGGAGATGGCGGTACCAACTGTTCATTGCTTGGAACTGCTGGATCCCATTGTTAATGGATCATCTTCTTGTACCTGTGGGACTTAGAATGCATTCCACTGTCTTGGGCCGAACTGGTGGAGGGAATGTTGATTTCCTTGGATTTTCAGGAAGATTTAGTCCCATGTTTATGGGATTGCATCCTAATCTCCCAAATAAGCCATGCTATCGGGTCAGCGGGGGTGGTTCTGCTGGCACTGGAGTCGGACATAGTCGTGGGAGGCACACGCCTCGCTGAATTAGCTGTGACGTGAGCTTCTCCCAGGCAGCAGAGGCAGTGTTGGAGGTCATCGCTGATCGAGAAAGATTGCATACAGGAGGCGCAGAGTTTGTAGCCTGGAGCTCTGGGCATAATCCAATATCTGCACGCTGCATGGGGCAGCGGAGAAGTCCCTAAAGTCTACTCTAAACTAACATTAAAACTATTAATTACTAAAACCGGGAAAGAAATAAAACTAGTAAAACTACAGTTAAAACTGCTAAAACTATTTACAACTATGCTTTTTACAATTGCATCAGACGAGGACGATGAAGGTTCCGACCTGGAACTTGCAGTGGTGAGAAGGAACTGGAGACGCAGTCAGTCCATCCCGCCCTTTATTGCATTGGACAGAAGCACAAGGCAAGCCAAGGCACATGCACAGACTAACAGACACTACTTTCAAACTCTCCAACTCTGGGTGCATGGTGCACATGAGTAAACCCCTAGTGGAATACAATAGGTACCATCACTCAAAGATGAACCCTATGTTTAGGAGGGTGGAGAGAAAAAGATATTGGGCATAAGAATAGTAGTTTAAATATTGGTTTTCAACCTGGGAATGATCTGACTCTTCCAATATCACCCATTTGGCTGAAATATAAATATCAGCTGGCTTTGAGATTGAGTGTGCCAGGTTATTCTTGGAGTTGATAGCTGACCAGGATCTGCTAGCTTCCCAAATTATTTTAATACAATTTGCTCATACATTTATTTTTATGGCTTTTGTTAACCTAATTTATTTAAAATAAATCTGGAAACTTGTATGGATCAGATGTCCTCCAGCCAGACATCAGAGCCTGTAGCTAACCGAGAAGACCTCTGGTGTATCTATCAATAAGCCACTTCTTGCTGCTCCATAGAACCTGCTCCCCTTAGTCCTCATGCTAGACATTTTGGTAGCAAGGAATGGGACCAATTAGCGCTTTCGGCATCTGGAAAGGCATGGGAGGCAGCACAGGATTTTGGAGGTAGTTGCTGTTTTTGGCGGGATGTATCTCTCTAGTTCCTCCCATTTGTGGGCAGGAGCAGAGATAACCAGATTTTGCGGGGGGGAGAGAGGGTGTTTATGACATTTGAACTCTAAGTTCCATAAAAAACCCCAATTTCCCCTTGTCTCTACCTTAATAGCCATCTACACACCAATAACAAATGGACAGGCACATTACCTGAATATTTATGAGGACAACTGTCATCATCAGACTTGAGCGCACCTCATACTAAAATAGGGCAGTTCCCACCTCTCTCTGATAGCTGTTTCAGGGCTCTTAGTTTGCAAACTTAGGAAGACCTCACAGCATTTTTCTATATTCAAACTTATTTTTGCAACCATAAGGGTTAGAAATCTAAATTTTATAAGTCAAAGGAAATATTTTCAACAGAGGTGGATTCTATGGCAAGTCCTACAGCCATGGAATTATGGCCATGAGTACATTTTTTCTCTCAGTCCATTTGGGGCCACTAATATCCTGACCATGTCAGCCAGCAATCTGAGTCCTTCGACTGGCTAGGTCTGCACTGCATCAAGTAAAAGTTTTGGTTCCTTACCTTTAAGGCCCTTCACAACTCAACCCCTCCCTATTTATTGACTCTAGAATCTTCTGTTGCCCTTCACCGCTCTACTAAAGATGCCAGCCTCGTTTGCCTCTGTATATTTCTCCCACAAACAGTTGTGTGATTTCTTCCACACTGGTTCTTATTTATGGAGCACTCTCAGAAATATTCTGTAAAACTACTAACCTCTTTAAAAATTTCTTCTCAAAACCAGCTTTTACTGTTATGCATATGGGACACTTCTAACAGATAATGGCCAATATGGACTTCTGACATTTATCTTATTTAGTGGGCCCATCTAAATGCATGTTCTTTCATTGTCTCCCTCATCTTTCCCCCCTTATTCCTTCAGATTGTATACCCACTATTTGCATTTCATCTTAAATTAGACTGTAAGGTCTTTGGGGGCAAGGACTGTCATTTACTCGTTGTCTGTAGAACCCCTAGCAGAACAAGGTTCCACAATCCTGATGGGTATATAGGTACTATTGTAATAAAAATATATTAAACCTTGTAATTTAAATTATAATATCTGATATAAAGACATAGATGTATCGTATGTTACAACTTATTGAATCTACCTTTAGATTAATTTCCTTACCTTCATATTTACATCTGCTCCATTACAGACCAAAAGTTCTAAACACAATGCTCCATGTGTTGATGCAGCAGCAAAGTGCAAAGGTGTAAAACCTCTCTCATTCATCTGATTTACATTAGCACCACAGTCTATAAGTTCATTTACTACAACATCTTGTCCATTGTAGCAAGCTACATGAAGCGGAGTATTTCCGTAGGCATTTGGTTCATTCATCTAATGGGGAAAAAACAAGACAATTAGTAAGATATTGTGAAATTCTACCACACTTCTTTTATGCCATCATGCAACAGTATTTAACTAGGTACAAAAGAACATCTTTTGTTGTTATGCAGGATGTCTTCATTGCATTCTGGAATATCACAAAACAGTACATTAAATGTGTTCTGGACTGGATTTTCTTGACCAAAAAACTTTAGAATGGAATACTTTTCAACCTCTCTGAGAGGAGATAAAGTGTTTGGTAGTGGTTGTGGGAAAGGAAGGTATTCTGCCACTTGTAAATAGAATTCTCTAAGTTTATTATCACAACAAGTCCACATTGTTGGGATCATGTACCTTGATTGTATGAGCCCCCAAAGCTCCTATAATGCAGAGACACTGGTGGCATGTACATACTCTTCCCTTGATCTAATCATCAAGATTGTACAATATAGAGGGTCGCACACCTTCTTGTTTTTGTAGGCACATCCCACTGCACGCAAGAGAGGCTCCTCGCATTCCTTAGCCGCTCCTCATGCTGCCTGTGTGCCACACTCCCATCACCTTCTATTTCAGAGGCTCTCTGCAACCTACCTTTCATGCGAGAGGCGGTGTGCCCTCAGTGTTTCTTCCCCCAATACTAGGGTCTCTCAATTCCAACCCCAAGCAAGGACCCCTGTGCTCTCCTTGCCCCATTCACTCTTCTGCCACATGCCTGGGTCTCTGTGTGTATCTCTATCCATCCCTTTCTCCCATACCAATGTCCCTCATTCTCTCCACTGCCAGGGTCATCCATTCTCCCCCAACCCCGGCAAGGGTTCTGTGTGCCACCAATTCATCCCCCATGCCAGGGCTCCGTGAATACCCCTAGTCCATACATTATGCTGGAACATGTTAATAGCTACCATCAATCAGCTCTTTAATCTACAGACAATTACAGAAGTGGCTGAACTGCTGGGTGTGCTAGGTGAATGCAAATGGCTCCACATGCCCCCATTTCCCTCTTTTGTTTTTTCCAATTTTCACCAAAATCAATAGGGTTAGTTCATTGATGCCTAAAATATTCTCTGAAATTTTGGAATTGAGTGGATGCAGTGCTCAAAAGTTATCACATTACTGACAGACAAGTGCCAATGACTCCACCTCCCTCAATTCCTTACTGCCAGTTCCAAATACATAGTAATAATCTAGAAAAACAAAGCAGAAAAGTAGGTGAGTGTTGGTCCGCAGGGGCAATGTGCTCTGACAACTCCAGTTACAAGTGAAAAATGTTCTTCTATCTTTTGCAAATTATTTTTGCAGATTCCTTTTAATGGACAAGAACCTCACAGAGGAGGGTTGAGTATTTAAACAGCAGAGCTGCTCTCCCAAAATGAACATTAGGAACTTAAAACTAAAATTTTACTCCTGATGGAATTCTGCACCATTGCACAATGCAGAATTTGCACAGAATTAATGTTCTGTGCAGAATTTTATTTTTTCACGCAGAATTTGAGACAGCCGGAGCCCAGCTACCCAGGGCCAACAGCGGTAACCGCGGTATTTCAAAAATACTATTTTGAAATAAATTACTAAAATAACAAACTGATGTGATACTGTTATTTTGACCAATAAAATATGCAGAATTTTAAAATATTGTACGCAGAATTTTTAATTTTGGGGTGCAGAATCCCCCCAGGAGTAATTAAATGTAGAGACTTAGGTGCCTCGATCTAGTCATCTAAATAAATGGTCTGTTGTTCCATGGAACTGAATGCCTGCGGGGCCGAATGAATTTAGTAGGAATTTTGGGTGCCAAGTACTTACGAAAATCAGGCCACATACTAAGATGCCTAACTATGGATTTAGGTGCCCAATTTTAGGCACCCAAGTTTGGAAATATTTGTTTTAGCTCCTAAGATATGAGAAGTTAATACTGCATGAATGTGCAAATAGAGCTCCATATTACATTATACAAAGAAACATCCTAGTTTTCAAACTACAACTTCAGAAGCAATGGTCACTCTGTGGAAGATTGCAAGATTATTCAAAAGGTAGAACGCCAATAGGCCTACAATTCTCTTTAATAAATTTATTTTTATCATCTCAAAAATACTGACAATATTTTTGTTAATATATTTTTAAAACTAGGTACTTATATGACCATCATCAGTGTGGTATAAGAGTACCTCACAATCATTAATGATTTACCCTCAAAACTCCTGTGAGATAGGGAAGTTTTATCCCCGCTTTACAGATGGGGAACTGAAACAAGAGATTAAGTGACTTCCTCAATGTCACAGAAAAAGTGTACGTCAGAGCTTGCAACAGAACTCCAATCTCCTGAGTCCCAGTCCAGTGCCTTAAACATAGGATCACTCCTTCCCTCCCAGAAGATAATGAAACCATTTAAAGGACAAGTTTAGCTTTAAGTGAAAATCTATAGAAGAAACTTAAGCCTAGGGAGTGAAGTTCTGTAACCAATCAATAAATGAGTGAAGACCTTATGAAGTACTCTACCACGATTATTATTCTTGAGCATGAAGAAAGGAGCATTCTCTGCACCACTATATTCCTGATTAGTAATAGTTTAGATTTTTCCTATGTCATTTGCCTTTGGCTACATGTTTACTTACATCAACTCCAAGATCTAGAAGATATTTGACTACACTGATCATTCCACTAGATGCTGCAGCATGTAGGGGTGTATATGATTTCTTGTCTTTGCATGTCACTTCAGCTCCATGGGTCACAAGTAATTTCACAACTTCAATGTGACCTGGGCAAATAAAAGAAAAATAAATATTAAGACATAACTTAATTTATCAATTGTGCTCTGACTCAGAGAAATAATATCAATTTATTATTAGCTGCACTTGATCAACTTTTAAAAGGTGAAAAATGCACTATAGACTCTCCTCATTTAAAAGAAGCAGAGAACCATATTCTTTCCCCATCTCATTTCCTTATGATTTATAAAGGCAGTCTGAAATATTTTGTCCATGTATTTCCTCCTACTCCAAACAATCTCTCTAGCCTTGATTTTTGTTTTATATAAAAAATATCAAATCCTGTCTTCTGTTTTTGCTGAAGGATTTTTTTGGAGGACTTAAAACCTTACGTCAGCCCATTAGCTCTCAAATCCAACTGAGAGGAGAAGGGATTTTTAGTAAGCTATTTAAAACTGTTTGCTTATCTGATTTAATACCTATCTAACTCAAACTTCTGTCAAAGATTTGAAAGAAAAGCTCAGAACCTTGCTCTTTCAAACTGAAGACTGAGAAAACTTCCATTTAATTTCTTAAGGCCTCCTGCATGAATCGTGAAAAGACTTCATATTTCTGAAGTTTCTAAAGTAGAAACAAGCAGAAAGATAAGCCTCTTTTTTAAGAAAACATTTCTAGACTTCGTAATATAAAAAAATTAATTTTTCCTTTACAGATATGTTATTTTTTGAAAACTTTACCCAAAGAAATTTAGAAACGCAAGATCCATTTTCAAAAGTAAATTAAGAATTCATAAGCCTAAGTCTCACTGAAAATCAATGGGACATACGCTCCTAATTCCCTAAGTCATTTTTTAAAATAAAGGCTCGTCTATGATTAAACAGCTGCACCAATGCATCTGCGCCGCTGTAGCGCTTCAGTGAAGACACTACCTACGCTGATGGAAATGCTTCTCCCATTGGCACAGGACGGTAATCCACCTCCCCGAGAGGCGGTAGCTATGTTGATGAGAGACGCCCTCCTGTTGACATTGCGCTGTCTACACTGGGAGTTAGGTTGTTATAATTGCATTTATGTCAGTGTAACTTATGTTGCTTAGGAGGGTGTTTTATTCATCCCCTTGAGCGACATAAATTATGCCGACATAAGCTATAGTATAGACATAGCTTAAGTGAGAATCAGGTTCACTGTATATGAACATACACACAGAGATTTCTTTAAAAAAATGTAAGAAGTTAATTTTATCCCTCCCCCTCCATTGTCTACAAATCTATTTTAAAAATGGAAATTAGACAAGTGATATGCTCCAGGGATAAAGTATCCTATTACAAGTCTATAAAAGTAGCATGTGCTAAAATTGGTAGATAGAATTTAGCTTAGCTGAACAAGAGAAAGCATTTGTTTTTCCAGCTGGGTGAGCACACACCAGAAAATGTACCTCATTACAACCCCGATAATGCTTGTCCATACATAGCTGTGGCATCTCAAGCACTGAATTTCATTCCCTCAAAACTTCTACTGCAGGCAGGATAAATCAGATCTTAACTATTAGTTTTATCTCTAAGAACACTGGATCAATAACAGTCACACACAACCTCTTGGCTGAAGTGATTAGCAATAGTTGAAGTCTGATGTCAGCATGGCTTCAAACTATGAGTAATGGTATTAACACTGCTTAATTCACTGGTCTCAGCAACATTCTAGCTACCATAAGTCTCCCCCCTACAGAAGAAAGTCTGTGATCTTGTTCTGTTTTACTCTTTGGCACTAGGAGTATGGATTTCCCAGCATGATGTACATATTTTACACTAGTTCTGGATGGCTCCAATACCAATTTCACTGATGAAAGACTAATTTAAAACAGGCTTCAAGCAGAGATTTCTGCAATGTGGATTATTAATATTCTTACTTGTATAAGTGAAGCAATTTCTAGGACAAGAAATCCAGATATTCTTGACTAGATCACTTTTACAACCATCCTGATCTATCAGGTGACCAATTATTTAAGTATTTTTTTTCAAATATGCATTTTCTATTTTGTAAACTACAAAAGACTTTACAGACCTCAACACCAAGCATACTTGCAGTGCTTTATAAAGTTATTTAACAACTTTTCCTCAATCCACCCATACAAATTTAGGAGTTTCATTTATTGGGCATATACCTATTCTGACTTCTTTATATTTAAACAGAAACGTACCATGAAACCCCCCAATTATTATTATTATTAATAGTTTGAGTAAACAATTTGAAAATTGTATTTTCCCTGTTTCTAGCTCCTGTCTCCACTTTCTGTTTCAAGTCAGGATTTGGGAATACTGTCCTGACAAAACACTCTGCAAATAAAAGCAACACTGAAAGAGCAAACAGTACCTTAGCACAGGCCTGGGCTAACAATGCTTCTGCAGTAACAGACAGGGGAAGTTTTACTTCTCTAAGGCCTTATCTAGAGTAGTAAAGGGGGTGGGGGGTAAAATCAATTTTTAACCCAATTTAAAACATTACTTAGCATTTAACATATATGCAGTTTAATATCTTTAAAATCATGTTAGACTTTGATAAGCAAATACAATTTTAGAGATGTTAGCACCTAGCATAGATGCAGTTTAAGTGATGTTTCCAATGGAGTTAACTAACTCAAGGAACCTAACTTAATTAAAAACAAACAAAAAACACCCCAAAATATTAAACACTTTTTCTAGTCTACACAAGGCTTAAGAAACTAGACTGAAGATGGCAGGTTGATACCATAATTCTAGCTTCACTGGGAAGAAGAAAACTGAAATACAAAGAGTGGAGTTGTGAATGATACAGGGAGTGATCACTTGCTTCCATAGCCATGACTGGCAGGCAAGGGACTAGAGCCAGTGCAGTCCCCATCTAGGAACAGTGCCAAGAATCAATTCCTTTCCCTGCTGACAGCCACATGATCACCTAACCTTTCTGCAGAAGCATTCAAAGGCTCTGTTTTCTCTATGCCAGTGGTTCTTAAACTGTGGGCTGGGACCCCAAAATGGGCCATAACCCCATTTAATGGGGTTACCAGGGCTGACTTAGACTTGCTGGGGCCTGAGGCCAATGCCCGAGATTACAGGCCCCCTGCCTAGGGCTGAAGCCCTTGGGCTTTGGCCCCTCAACCCAGGGCGGTGGGGCTCTGACTTTGGTTCCCCCACCTGGGGCGGCGGGTCTTGGGCAGGCTCAGGCTTCAGTTCCCCCTCCTTAGGTTGTGTAGTAATTTTTGTTGTCAGAAGGGGGTCGCGGTGCATAAAGTTTGAGAACCCCTGCTCTATGCAAACTATTCCTAGTGTTTCGGGTTTTTTTAAATGTGTTCATTACACATTAATCCTTTAAATGAAAGCTTTTCTGAATCACAGCTGAAAAATAAGCTAAACTGTACTTCTCAGTAAAAATCAATAAGCACAACTTTGCTCTTCCTCTACAACTTCTCTCAGGGCTCGTTACATTACTTGTTTTTGAATAGAAGTAGTTCCTAAGGTTACTACTTCAATATAATCTTTGCTATACCTATATCAGCACAAGCTTGACCTAAAGCAAAAAACGAACACCTACTCAGACACTATGTTAAATGTCTGTCCTACTGACACACATGATGGACATCTGTCCAAGCAGCAATCTGTCCTGGTACATATGTAGTAAGTACTAAGACCAAAATGGGGCAAATTATCTAGATCTATGCTATTATCCCTACTATCACAACAAATTGATATGAACAAAGACCAAAGAGTTAAAATGTTTGAAGTGTCTATGGCATAATCCATATTATTCATCAATAATCCACTAATCTTCAAGTTAGTCAGGCACCAACACAGTTCTAAACCTCACTCTGTTTTACTCCGTGAAGTTGCCATATCAAAGTTTTATGCTTTGTGCAATAACTAAGGTAAACTTGTTCACCAGTCATACAGCTTCCCATTATTAACTGCAATTCAAAGGTTCTATTGGGACAATGATATTGAAGAATCCTTCTTTATGAAAGTGTAAAAATGATGCACAAGACAAGCTGGAAAGAGTAGGAACATGTTCTTATATTAAATGTAGTGGCACAAGATGGGATAAAATCAGCTCCATGATCTAAGCATCAGTGCACTACAGAGGCACTGACCAACAATGATTTTGCCCTTCACCTCCACTCCCCTTGGCTTTTATTTCTCTCTATTCTCCTGAGACTTTTAATTCCCCCACATCAGAAAGTATTTAGTTCCCCTCCCACCACAAAAAAGTTAATAAGAATTGTTAAAAATAAAAACACATTAAGGTTGTGTTTAAATAATTTTGAAAAACAGAAATGTTAATGATTAAACAATATAAGTCATTATAAAATATACTGCTTAATATAGTTAATTCTGTATTAAGATATAGAATCATAGGACTGAAAGGGATCTCAAGAGGTCATCTAGTCTAGTCCCCTGCACTCATGGCAGGACTAAGTATTATCTAGACTATTCCTGACAGATATTTGTCTAACCTGTTCTTAAAAATCTCCAATGATGGAGATTCCATAACCTCCCTAGGCAATTTATTCCAATGTTTAACCACCCTGACAGCTAGGAAGTTTTTCCTAATGTCCAACCTAAACCTCCCCTTGCTGCAATTTAAGCCCATTGCTTCTTGTCCTATCCTCAGAGGTTAACAACAATTCTTCTCCCTCCATCTTTTATATACTTGAAAACTGCTAGCATGTCCCCTCTCAGTCTTCTCTTTTCCAGACTAAACAAACCCAATTTTTTCAACCGTCCCTCATATGTCATGTTTTCTAGACCTTTAATCATTTTTGTTGCTCTTCTCTGGACTTCCTCCAATTTGTCCACATCTTTCCTGAAATGTGGCACCCAGAACTGGACACAATACTCCAGCTGAGGCCTAATGTGCACGGAGTAGAGCGAAAGAATTACTTCTCATGTCTTGCTTACAACACTCCCGCTAATACATCCCAGACTGATGTTCGCCTTTTTTTTTTTTTTGCGCAACAGTGAGTACTACGTATGTAACACTAACAGTGTTACACTGTTGACTCATATTTAGCTTGTGGTCCACTATGACCCCCAGATCCCTTTCCGCAGTACTCCTTCCTAGGCAGTCACTTCCCATTTTGTATGTGTGCAACTGATTGTTCCTTCCTAAATGGAGTACTTTGCATTTGTCTTTATTGAATTTCATCCTATTTACTTCAGACCATTTCTCCAGTTTGTCCAGATCATTGTACCAAGACAATGTAATTGTAATGTCTCATTGCAAATGATCCAAAATAGCTGAGTAAGATTTTCCTTCCCCCCACAAATCTCTCCCCCAAAACCCTCCACAAATCCTGTCCTGAAGAGATTTCAGTCTATTTTTTAAAAAGGTGCTTATAAATGCACAATCTAAACTGATTTCAAAGCATTTTCCATAGTTTTTAGATTCACTAAAAAAAAAGTATGTACAGCATACAATAATCATTTATATCTATGAAGAAGAGCAACTGCCATTAACAGAACTATAGGACACTACACAAATGTTTAGGAATAACTGGGAGTAGGGAAACATAGTTAGACAAAATGTAAACTACCCAGAACAGAATTTGTTCAGCACATTAATGCAAAACTACTACTCCAGAGTGCTATGGGATCTCTAATGATTACAAATGGATCTTGTTTTTATATCTCCTCTGATTAATTTCTGTGCTTGCAGAGAACATAATATAAATTTTTCTATTTTCATTCTTCTCTCCTGTGTCGGATAAACTATTATTTTTGAAAGTCAAACTGCACCTCTGAATAGTCAAGACTATGGAATGGCATCAATTTACTTTTTCCTGCAATTGATAATTAAACTCAAATTGATTAATGCTGACTTAATATGTTTATCACATAATTTACATTTTGAAATGACACCCGCTTCTAGCCAATTTCCTGGAAATAGATATCTGTTACTGTTTCGGAGCTGTGGCCACTACCATAAATTCTTCAGTGAGAACCAATACAGCCCTGCTGAGATAAAAGAAAGGAGAACTGAAAGCAATTACAGCTGGTGTCAAGTCCTAAGAAATTACAACTTTTTGTGATGTCAAGAGAAAGTATTTTGTAAGCACACAGATGCCACAGGTAGAAAAGACACTGAAAAAAAGATATGTTGCACCTGCTCAGAAGTCAAAGAAAACTGGTTGTTACTGAAAAGTACATCAGTAGCTGCTTATGATTTATTTAGAAGTACAACTGAGTTATTTAGCCACGGCTAAGAGGCTTCTGTCAGAGTATTGGAACTAAAAGCCCTTATCTGCTTTTCTTTTAATCTTTGCACTTCTTGAATGAAGCTGGAGGTGAGGAACCATGACTACAGACAAGCTGAAGAAAAGAATTCCCATACTTATTATAAACAGCAAAGTTCTACATAAAAGACTAATGGAAGGAAGTCTACATAAAGGAAGCCTGTATCATTAGGACGTGATAACCAACCCATTGTGGACAACTTCATCGTCAGAGGCAAGACAATGATTGGGAAAAAGAGGCTGAAATCCTGGAAGTGCAATAATTTGAAGTCTTATTCTTGGTCCATTTCCCTATTAAACAAAACTAAACAAAACCCAAGCAGGGAGCGAATCAGAAATATACCTATCTTAAAGTCTATTATTTTTCCTTTGTGAGTCAGCTTCTGATACTTTACTAGAAAACTTCATATTTTTAGTAAGGCTTTTGACATAGTCCCACATGACATTCTCATAAGCAAACTAGGAAAATGTGGCCTAGATTAAATTACTATAAGGTGGGTACACAACTGATTGAAAGACCATATTTAAAGAGTAGTTATCAATGATTATCTGTCAAACTGGAGGTCCCACAGAGGTCAGTTGCAGGTCCAGTACTATCAATTTTTTCATTAATGATTTGGATAGTGGACTGGAGAGCATGCTTATAAAATCTGTGGATGATGCCAAGCTGGGAGGGAATGCAAGCACTTGGAGAACAGGATTAAAATGCAAAATGGTCTTGACAAAATAGAGAATTGGTCAGAAATCAACAAAATGAAATTCAATAAAGAGAAATGTAAACTGTTACACTTAAGGAAAAAATTAAATGTACATACACAAAATGGAGAATAACTGACTATACACTGGAATTGCTGAAAAGGATCTGGAAATTACAGCACATCACAAATTGAATGAGACAATGTGATGCAGTTGCAAAAAAAGCCAATCTCTTTCTGGTGTGTATTAACAGGAGTGTCTTATGCAAGACACAGGAGGCAACTCTCCTGCTCTACTTGGCACAGGTGAGGCCTCAGATGGATTAATGTGTCCAATTGAGGGTGGCACACTTTAGTAAAGATGTGGATAAATTGGAGAGAGCTCGGTGGAGAGCAACAAAAATGGTAAAAGGTTTAGAAAACCTGACCTATGAGGAAAGGTTAAAAACTGGGCATGTTTACTCTTGAGAAAAAAACCTGAGTGGCGACCTGTCACAGTCTTCAAATATGTTAAGGGCTGTTCTAAAGAGGACAGTAATTAATCTTTCTCCATGTCCATCGAAGGGAGAACAAGCAGTAATAGGCCTAATCTGCAGAAGGGAGATTTAGGATAGAAATTAGGAAAAAGGTTTTTAATTATAAGGGTACTGAAGTTCTGGAATAGTCATCCAAGGGAGGTTGTATTTTTAAAAACAGGTTGGACAACACCTGTCAGGTAAAGTCTAGGTTCACTTGATTCTAGCCTCAGTACAGTGGGCTGGACCTGATGACTTCTCACAGTCCCTTCCAGTCACATTTCTATGACTCTATAACCACCACCTATAAGTAATGGAGAATTATATTTATCTCTATTCAGTTTCCTCGTACGCCAATCTTTCCTCTTAATAGCCATGTGGCATTAGTGGTCACATTTTCAATCAGGAATCCACATTAAACCAAAAAGTTAGTGTTTAGGGGAAAAACGGTTTTCCTTTCATTTCTCAAAATAAATTAGCATGTCATTTTTTTCTGCCACAAAAGCATTCATAAAAAAAAGAGTTTGCTGTATCTTATTACAAATGTTATATGAGATGTATAGATACCTTCCTCGTAATCACCTACTACGCAACCTTGACTAAACGCTTTTGCCTAGAAATTAAAGTATATAAGTTCAATAAAATGAAGTGACTGACTTTCTCTCTAATGCACAGAGAATCAGTTGCAAAAGAGTACATACCCATATATGCTCCCCAATGTATAGCTCGTCTGTCTTTCTTGTCAAATGCATTAATATTGGCACCTCTAGACAACAACAAACTCACCATCTAGGGTGAAGAAAGAAAAATAAGTAAAATACCTCTGCTCAGAATATAAAACTATGCACAGAATGTGGCATAATAATGAAAGCGAAGAATAAATCTTGGGTGAAATGAAACCAAGTTTTTAAATCCTTTAAAACCACCATTCCATTTACATCGCTTCTGATATTTTGTGCATTTAAGCATGCTGACTGCCCACACTGTTGACAATGTTGTGATCATAGGATCCTCTAAATTATATATCAAGTGAAAACCAAAATATTTTAGATTACCTATTTTATGCAATTGTTTAACAACCATGGCATACTATATGTACTGTGTCTACTACATACATACTGTTTATTAAAACTAAAAAAGTTAGTTAAAAATCTATGCATTTAATCACCCTACAAATTTACATATTAAAAACCTTTCATTTCCATACAAACTGCTGAAAGTGGATCAATTACACTATGGCTTCAATCACTTGAAATTAATTTACAATTTAAGTTTATACATCTCAGCAGAACCCAGACTATAAATAAAAGGTTGTTGATTTTTTCTGGGGGAATGCAGAAACTAGAAAAAGCGTTCCTACAGGCTACTAATAAGGCCGTACCTCACCACTGGAACAGTATTCTTCAAGGCTTTAGTATGGGGATGTAAATGCTGTAAATATACTTTAGTGTACATTTTACCATTACCAGATCATGTACAAGTATGCAACTAAATAATCAGAGCTTTGGTGGGAGGCAAGAGGGCTAAAAAACAAGATCTGGAAAATAATCCATACCTCAACATGTCCACTGAAGGCTGCATGATGTAATGCTGTTCTACCTGCTCGATCTGACACATTTACATTACTTAGAAGAGGCACCAAAGCTTCAGCACATTTAACAGCTTTATTTGCAGCTGCTATATGTAGGGGTGTCTGCCAGTTTTTGTCACGGGCATTGACATCTGCTGAATGCTTTAACAGCACCTGAACAGCATCCTGAAAATATTTGCAATAAAATAAATTACATTACTAAAGAACTAAAAGAATATACTTAGCAACTCCATGTAAAGTACAACAGAATCTCACTAATTCACACTTTGATAAACTGCATTCACATGTATTTTCAGGTTATGAGTTTATTCTCAAGCCCAGCAAGATTCTGGGATGGTTATAGATCCCCCAAACACAGCTAAGGAAGGTTTCAGAGTAACAGCCGTGTTAGTCTGTATTCGCAAAAAGAAAAGGAGTACTTGTGGCACCTTAGAGACTAACCAATTTATTTGAGCATGAGCTTTCGTAAGCTCATGCTCAAATAAATTGGTTAGTCTCTAAGGTGCCACAAGTACTCCTTTTCTTCTTACAGCTAAGGAACTTACAATTGGCATTTGACACTGGTGGAATTCCCCATCACAAGATCAATAATGCTCAGGACTCCCTCTATTAGTGTGCATTAGTGAGGCACTACTGTACTTGAAATATATTACTACCAATTGTTAGACACCTTTTTTCAAAGAATAAAAATAGCTGCAAATGGTATATTATAGATGGAGAGTTTAATAACCATACTTTTTACAGATGTGCCTGTTTATAATACTATCAATTTAAACAGACATCGGCGGCAAAAGGAATATAATTTTTAATGGTGCCAAAGTGA